>NC_140497.1:98399022-99819022 GCF_964271855.1 Acomys minous | reverse complement strand
ATGGGAAGTGCGCCGATGTGCCCCAGCACACAGGTGGAGGTTAGAAAACAGTGGGGGGTCAGTTCTCTCCTTCTGGGATACAGGAATGGAAGTTCTTTGTTTCTGTTTTTTCTTTTCTTTCCTTCCTCTCTGGGGATGAAGGCTTGCCCATCAGAATCCCTGTTACTGTTGAAAAAGACAATGATAGCGAGTCTGCGTCTAAGACACAGAAGGACAGAAAGTGACTCCTTCCCCAGAGACTCTTAGGGCGCTCAGGACAGGGAGAGGGGTCTGGCATTTTGGTGTGAGGTGAGGAAAAACATGGGTGGTGGTGACCAACACGGGAACTTGAAACGGTAAATTTCATATTGCGTGTCCTTTATTACAGTTTAACAACAACGCCAAGAGCACGGCCTCACGAGGGCTTGGAGTTAATCCAATAAACAGAGGCCTTCCTTCTATAACTTTGGGTAAAGCACAGCTCTGAAGCCTCTTGCGCAGAGTCCTGAAGTAAGAACACCGGACCTGCTCTCAGCGTCGGCGGCCTGCCCGTCTTTTTGTCAGCCCCGCCTTTCCTGCTAAGGGACCCTCTTTTGAATGTGAGGAAAACATGAGAGGTGCAGAGCAGTGACTACTGGAGCAGCGTCAGCTGTTGGCTCTACAGCTAGATCTGTCATTAAAATTGCCTGTGTGATTTTATCATCTATCTTAATGTGCTTATAAAGAAAGCCAGGACGATAAAGAGTCAGCCGCCCATCAGGAGACGTGTGCGCGAGCTGGTTTCACCACCTTACCTCACTTTATCAGACAAGAAGGTATCTCAAGCCTGGGGAGGAAGCTCAGACCTGAAAATAAGGAGACAGACAGCCTGCGACACTCAGTAAATACAGCTTCAGCCAACATACAGAAGGACACCCTCTCCTACTCTGTGCCAGAAACCGCCAGCTTGCCAAGACACTATTTCTCCATATTGATCGGTTTTGCACGTGTATGTGTGTGTGTATGTGTGTGTGTATGTGTGTGTGTAATGGTGATGATGATGATCATGATGGTGATGAAGAAGGAAGAAGAAGAAGAAGATGATGATGATGACGTGTATGAGTGCTTTGCATGTATGTAGGTATGTGTACCATGTACGTGCCTGGTACCTATGGAGGCCCGAAGAGGGTGTTGGATTCCCAGAGACTCTAATTACAGGTGATTGTGAGCTGCCATGCAGGTGCCGGGAACTGAACCCCGGGCCTCTGGAAGAGCAGCCAGTGCCCCTTAACCACAACTAACTTTTATTTTGAACCAGCGTCCAGCTTTGCCAACAGGTTGCCCACCGTACAGTCCGCTGCAGAAGCATAGCTGGGGGTAGAGTATGACAATAATAGGCCGAGAGGAACTGAACCCCAAGAACACATGTTCAGAAACGACACCTTCCGGTGATGCCCAAAGCACCCTAACATGCTGCCTGTCAACAGACTAGTGGAGAAACGCCCACACACGTCAAGTGGCTAGACCAGAAATCTCATGAAAAGGTGGTCCAAAGGTGGCTCCTGTTGGCCGTCTTGGCCGCCCTTCAGTCTGCCCACCAGCTGGGTTTACTGCCCTGGTGTTTCCACAGGATGTAGGCGGCAGCTTTGCTCTTCAATAAAAGTCCTTCTTTCCCTCAGACACGAGAAACAAGTTCAAATTACTACGACCCAGGTGAGTGCCAGAACATCATTCCTCCCCTGGGTAGCCCTGCCTCATCACGACCCTTCTCGTGGTCTTCTTCTTAGTTTTGCCCTCTCCCTCAGGAGAGCATGGTCAATATGGAACCTTCTAGAAAAAGGTTCTGGGCCTCCTCTTGATCTCAGGCCCACACACTCCCACACCTCACAGGGGCCCAACTCCATGCAGATGGGAGTCATCTAGTTAAGGCTTTGAACTGACTTCACCAATAATTACGTGATGCTTGTCCACACCCTTTCCCGCATCCCCTCCTTCCAAGAGTCCCCTTCCCACTCACATAGGCTGCGCCAAGAAGCAGGAACTCAGCAGGAGACCTAGGAACACACGTGGGCCAAAAGACTTGGACTATACCCAACTTTAGGCCCCTACCTTGTACAGCACAGCCTACGACACACACAGGCCTCACCTCCCAGCCAGAGGCCACAGCATCCAGTGGCCAGCCTTTCCTTTAGCGGAGGGGAGGGGCTGTGGGCTCCTTTCTCCTAGAGGGAGCCTTTGCTCCATAAATGCTCTGGGTGGCCTTGCTCTTGCCTGGTCCCCAAATCCTCCATTCACAGCCACGTGGGAGAATCTACAGGTCACCACATCCCGGATTCAAAGTCCCCAAGAAGAAGAGGGTTGTTGTAGGGCTCTGCAAAACACCCTTAGTCCCCATTTTATAAGATTTCCACTTTTCCCAGTCAGGGCAGGGCAGGAGGACTTTGAACCCAGGGGCACCTGGGGGGGAATAAAATGTAAATGGAGGTCTAGCCACAGCCTCCTCTTCACTCTTTCTCTCACAGGCAGCCTCTGGAAGAGCAAGCCAGTGCTCACTCAGTTTCACCACACCTTGGGAGAAGGCAGGGTGGGGGCCAAAACTAAGACCCTGGAGCTCTGTGGAAGGAGAGGGAGAATTCCAGACTGCCCCTGTCCTGAAAGGGCTGAGAAAGTCTCTCTACAAAGGGTCCAAAGAAAGACACTAGCAGCCTGGAATGTGGGTGCAGCTAACTCTTGCACCCTCTGCCCTCCTGGCTCCTCACTGGAGGAACAGTGCCCCCTCAGAGGCCCTGGGGGCCCCTCGGTTGGTGGAGACCCCACCCTGCCTTCTCACAGGGGGCTTTGAAGAACTGCACCACCAGCCTCTGCCCTCACAAAGGCCCCCTCTGTCACAGCCTCCCAGAGAACAGCGCCCCCGCCCCCCACCACCAAGGCTCCCTGACTCTTCCCGCCCCCTCCCCCCCCACACACACATGTGCTTCCTACAGGAACAGATTCTAAGCAGAGTTAATGTCAGATACTGTCTCCCAACAGCGTGCTGGAACAAAGGCTGCTCATGACAAAACGTGCTGGGGTGCTTGTCAGGGCTTAGGCAACCGTAATTACAGGGAGAGGCAAAGCCACTCTCAGCAGCCACACCTGGCCATACAGTAAACAGCAACTCTTCCTGTGGAGATGGGGAGCCAAGAGACAGGGAGGCGACAAACCACAATTTGAATCATTTGGGGGAGAAGCTATAAATATAATAATGAGTCATTTGTAAAATATAATTTCATCCAAAAGCCTAGGGAGAAAAAAAAAATTGGGAAAGAAGTTACTGTGCTATTTCAGGCTAAATTGTTCAAGGGTGTTCTGCCAGAACCTGGGGAGGGGACCCAGATGCCCACCAAGAGCCAGGCTGGGACTCACATATGGGCATCCTCAAGCTCGCCCCCTGCCAGGGCGCTGCTGGGGACCATGTCTAGGCGCAGGCTGAGTTTGGAAGGCTGGCACTGCAGAACTAGTAAGAGTCACGGACCAGCCAGGGCAGTGAAGCCGGACACCGATCTAGGACCCGTTCGATGTTGCTTTTGGATCACTCTTCCTCAGCCTTGGGCCCCTTCAAGTACAGAGTGATTTTTTTTTTAAAGATTTATTTATTCATTATTATGTATACAGTGCTCTGCCGCCCTGTATGTACATCTGCAGGCCAGAAGAGGACACCAGATCACAGTATAGATGGTTGTGAGCCACCATGTGATTGCTGGGAATTGAACTCAGGACCTCTGGAAGAGCACAGGGTTTCTCTATGTAGCCTTGGCTGTCCTGGACTCACTTTGTATACCAGGCTGGCCTTGAACTCACAGTGATCTGCCTGCCTCTGCCTCCTGAGTGCTGGGATTAAAGGCGGGCACCACCATGCCCAGCCATGACAGATCTTTGTTAAAAGAACCTTCTTTGAATTTTTTTTTCTTTCTTTCTTTTTAACAACAGAAGTTGTCAAACATGAGGCATGTGGGCACTTGATTGACAGCTATCAGACCATCCCATGGTCAGCCGCAAGGGCAGCTGCCACAGCTGGGAAGAAACAGAGGCAACTGGTACTGCTACCCTCAAAGTTCCCATGTTCCAAGAGACTGTGAATGATACTGCTGCCAACTTTGAAACTCCCTTGGGACAATGGTGCCTGCATCACTAACACCATCATTTTCACAGCCAGCAAGGGACCTGTCAGTCAAGCGGCCTTTTCCTAGAGCTGTCATCTTTTGTTTGTTTCATTGTTTTATTTTGCAGCAAGGTTTCTCTGTGTAGCCCTGGCTGTCACGGAACTCCCTCTGTAGACCAGGCTGGCCTTGAACTCACAGAGATCCGCCTGCCTCTGCATCCGGAGTGCTGGGATTAAAGGCGTGAGCCACCACCGCCCAGGCTGTCACCTTGACCCAGGAGGCTATTTCAGATGTCTCAGGGCTGATTCCCAGAGACTGGAGAGACATCACCCCAGCAGTGGATGAGGTGGTTCGGAGCAGAGGAACCACTGTGGCTGTCATGGCTGCTACTCCACCGGCAAATTTTGCTTCAGGAAGCATCACTTCGGCCACACCACCTTCAAATGACACCTCAGACAATCCCACCCGCACCCACTCAGATGATCCCACCCATGGCCATCCCAGACTTCCTCATAGTAGTCCTCAGTCTAGACAGGAAGGCCCGCCTCTCTGCGTGACGACCACTAGTACATACTTAACCAGGTGACTAAGCAGAGCGCCTCTCTCCCTCACCAGCCATGGGCACATCCAGCAGCAGCTAGATGAGACTGAAGCTTCCAGAAACGGTGGGATTCAGACCCTATCAGAGCAAAGGGCTGTGAAGACACAAGGCTCCAGAAGTGCTACAGGCCCGTGCTACCAGAAAAGCTCCAGAGTAGAATGTTGGTTGAGTTGGACAGGCGTGAAGGGCGGCTAACAGCGCTGTTAGCAACCAGCCACTGGGTGTTGAGATGGTGGCACTCAAGGCCTGCAACTATAAGGCCCTGGGATGAAAGCCAGTGTGGTTAGCACCCAAGCTCAGAGCTACTGACGCTAAGGGTATAAAAGGAACTTTTATGCCAGGCGTTGTGGTGCACGCCTTTAATCCCAGCACTCCAGAGGAAGAGGCAGGTGGATCTCTGTGAGTTTGAGGCCAGCCTGATCTGCAGAGCAAGTCCAGGACAGCCAAGGCTACACAGAGAAACCCTGTCTCAAAAAACAAACACGTAACTTTTATTCTCCTGGTTCAACTTTTGTCTGGGCGTCTTACTGCCTCTGTCTGCTAACCTAGGTCTAGTCCTGGAAGCTTCTAGCCTCTGTACAATCTAACCTACGTCAAGCATGTTTTTAGCCTTTGAGACTTACTGCTTAATAAGCTCACCCTTACTTGTTCTTTCTGAGCTCTGGGCTGGCTGCTTCAACTCAGCTGTTCTGGCTCAAACACCTCTCCCAGCCTGGGATAGTTCTGCTTGGCCTCAAACTAACCTAGCAATCTGCTCTAACCTTCTGGCTTTTTCTTATTTTCTGGCCTGTTCTGTCTTCACTTGAGTTCTCTCCCTGTAACCCATCTCTCTATTACTGTCCTGGGGAAAACCTGCCTCCTCTCTCTCTCTCTGAAAACCTGCCTCTTAAGTAGCTTCCCTTTCCTCTCTCTTCTCATGAGAGTTGGGGGTTATCATATTCTGTCAAATCATCTCTGATTCATCGCCTTTTCTGCCACTCAATTAGACATCACTTTCAAACAGGGGTGCTTCCTTCTACAAACTAACTTTATCTTCCTTTGGGATTAAAGGCATCTTGTCACCATGCCTGGACCTAAGCTTTTCTTTACCTGGTATTTGCTCTGTACCAGGCTGGCCTTGAACTCAGATCTGTTTGCCTCTGTCTTCTGGATTAAAGACTTGTTTGTATTCCAGCCGGATCACACAGACTTAGAAGGTCTTTGGAGGGAGATGGAGAGATGGCTCAGAGGTTAAGAGCACTGACTGCTATTCCAGAGGTCCTGAGTTCAAGCCCCAGCAACCACATGGTGGCTCATAACCATCTGTAATGGAATCTGACACCCTCTTCTGGCCTGCAGGTGTACATGCAGGCAGAGCACTGTGTACATAATAATAAATAAATAAATCTTAAAAAAAAAAAGGCCGGGCGTGGTGGCGCACGCCTTTAATCCTAGCACTCGGGAGGCAGAGGCAGGCGGATCGCTGTGAGTTTGAGGCCAGCCTGGTCTACAAAGTGAGTCCAGGACAGCCAAGGCTACACAGAGAGACCCTGTCTTGAAAAACCAAAAAAAAAAAAAAAAAAAAAAAAAAAAAAAGAACCATAGTCCTCAGTGCTAGAGATGGCAATGTAAATAATCCCTCAACAGCTATTCCCTGAAACATCTTTTTTTAAAAAATTTAAAATTATGTTTTAAAAAAAATCTTTGGAATGTGATCTCTTGCCAGAGCAGCCATACTCCGAATTAACATTCCTCCACATAAGGTTGCACCTTACCTGCTTTCCTTTTCTTTCCAAAGCAGAGCCCCCCTCAGTGGACAGGTGGCATTGGCAGAGCAGAGCACCACAAATGAAGGAACATAGCACACATATGGTCAGCCTCGAGTGGACACAGGTAAACCGAATGCCAAGTCCCTAGGATTGGCCTGTAGTCACTGACCACACTTCTCTTTCTCCTTCCTGCTTTGCCTAGAGTTGGGGTAGAGGTGGGGTGGGGGTGGGAAGGCAGCATTCCACCTGAGGTCTTCCCCTCATCCCGCTACAACTGATGAAGCCGCAGCCAGCACTCCTGCACAGTGCTGTAATGGGAGTTTTGGTGACTTTAAAAACTCAGTTATGTTATGTAAATATGTTTTTGTTTTCATCCCAGGTGTGGGATATGGGGCTGATTCAGATCGTCCACAGCGGCAGACTACTTGCCTCGTGCAGGCTCTGGGAGGGGCTCTTTGCCAGCTGCAGACAATTCAAGTCTAAGGACTCTGGAGAGGGAATAAATACCAGAGCCCAAAGAGAGAGACAGGGGACTTGAAGAAAGAAGAAGGCGGCTGTTGATGCGGTTTGACCAGAAGAAGTTGAGGATATGCTGACTACGAAGGTTGGACTTGCCCCAAGGAACCCAATGAGGAAGTAGCTAAAGAGCACTATGCCCCTTCTCCCTGCTAACCTTCTTTCTCTCCTACCTGGTGTTGGGGTGTTGGAAGGGATTAGGGTTGGAAAGAGAGGCTCAAGAAACCCTAAAAAAATAGTTTTAAAAAATACATGCCAAGATCCTGTAGGGGGCCCTCAGCTCTCTTGAGTGGCATAGCTTTATTTCCCCCAAGAATTATCTAATGTTATTAAATAGCTATCAGTGTTCACATTTTCTAAATATCCCAAAGTGTTTTCCTTCCTTCAAACATTTATTCTTCATTTTTAAAAGATGTATTTATTTATTATGTCTACAGTATCCTGCCTGCATGTTTACCTGCACACCAGAAGTTGGCACCAGATCTCATGATAGATGGTTGTGAGCCACCATGTGGTTGCTGAGAATTGAACTCAGGACCTTTGGAAGAGCAGACCATGCTCTTAACCTCTGAGTCACCTCTCTAGCACCAAAAACCTTATTCTTCTTATTATTTTTAATTACTTGTATGTGTGTAGGTATGCATGTGGGTATATACACTTGCACAGGAAGGCAAGCTGCCTAAGGACGGAGAGCCGCCCACGGTGGACTCTGGGAACCAAACTCTGCTGCACTGCAAAAGCAGTAGGCGATCTTAACCACTAAGACTCAAATTTTCCCATTTTTAGTATGCTGCTGTATTGGCTATGTGTTCGTGTTTGGCTTCAGCTGGTGGTGTGTGTATGTGTGCACCTTCAGGTGTGCATATACAACTATGTTTCTGTGTGTGTGTGTGTGTGTGTGTGTGTTGTAGTGTCGAGTATGGTGTATGTGGTGATCAGAGGCCAGGAGACGACCCCTTGCCTTATTCTGTTGAGACAGGGTCACTCACTGAACCTAGAGCTAGGCTGGCAGCCAGCAAGCCTGGTAATCCTCCTGCATCTGAAACACACACAGCTCCCCCACGCCCTGTCTTGAAAGACAAACAAACAAACATTTTAAAGACAGTGTTTTCTTTTTTTTTTTTTTTTTTTTGGTTTTTCGAGACAGGGTTTCTCTGTGTAGCCTTGGCTGTCCTGGACTCACTTTGTAGACCAGGCTGGCCTCGAACTCACAGCGATCCGCCTGCCTCTGCCTCCCGAGTGCTGGGATTAAAGGCGTGTGCCACCACCACCAGGCGACAGTGTTTTCATTAAAGAAGCTTCCCTGTTCCTCTTGCATCCTGTAGATTGATAGTTACATCCAGGGCCGGATTCAGACTTTTTACTTAGATTTTGTTTACTCGTGTTGTCTTTATGTTGTGCCAGTGAAGCAGGACGCTGTTCTCTCCTTCCACCATGTGGGCCCCAGGGATGGAACTCAGGTCAGCAGGCTTGGCACTGAGAGCTTTACCTGCTGAGCCATCTGGTCTACCCCAGAATCAGACTTTTTACTGGCATCTCCACATGATTTTTTTCCCCTAACATCACTGTAAATATGGCATGTCTCCTTCCGCTAGGTGATATCCTGTCGTCTCTCTTTTTTTGTCCTGTTATCTGTCATTGTTAGTCATTGTCAGCCCTAGATCTACGACGATAGCTTGTTCTGACATTTCTTCTTCATTTATTAAATGGAATTCTCATAAAGGCGTTCTTTATTACTTTGTATAGACACAGATTTTGCCCCCTGTGCTAGGGACCAAATGTAGGGGCTTACGTGTGCTGGGAGACAAGCATTCAACCGTTAGCCTATATCCCCTGCCCTTTCGCGTCTTCTCGTTTTGGCGCAGGGGCTTGCTAAGGGACTCACTCTGTACCCAGGCAGGATACTCTTGCTTCAGTCTCCCGAGTAGCTAGGACTACAGACCTGAGCTACCAAGCTCCCAGCACCCAGACAGCTTTGATGTATGGTTTTCCTTCCAGAAGAATTTTGTCAGCACTGCTTATCGCTCAGGTTTCTTGGCAATGAGTTTCTTCATACTCGGTGTGTCTGCAAAAGCTTTGCTTTGTTTTTGTTTTGTTTTGTTTTCCTTTCCTTTTCTTTTCTTTTTTTAAGGTCAGGGTCTTCTTATGCATCTTGCCTTGAACTTGCAATCTCCTGCCTCTGCCTCCTAAATGCTGGGATTAAAAGTACATGCCATTTTGCCAGACCTGAAAATTCTTATGTTTTACCTTTCATTTGTGTTGAATATACAACTCTAGGGTGGCAGCTTTCTTTTTTGGTTCTTTAAGTATACTGTTCCATTGTCTTTCGGTTTTTTGTTATCTTAAAAAATAAATTCCTTTAAAAAAATACATTCCTTTTAATCCTAAAATGTCCTTTTTCCTCCAGTTGCTTTTTTGCTTGTTTTTTGTTCTTTGTTTTTGTTTTTGTTTTTCAAGACAGGGTTTCTCCTTGTTGTCTTAGCTGTCCTAGATTTCCTTTATAGACCAGGCTGGCCTCGAACTCACAGCAATCTGCCCACCTCTGTCTCCCAAGTGCTGGGATTAAAGGCGTGTGCCACCACCCTCCTGCTGCTTTTTATCTTATTTTATTGCATCTGGTTTTCGCAAGACAGGGTTTCCCTGTGTAGCCTTGGCTGCCCTGGCCTCACTTTGTAGACCAGGCTGGCCTCGAACTCACAGAGATCCTCTTGCCTCTGTCTCCTGAATGCTGGGATTAAAGATGTGTGCCACCATGCCCATCTCTTATTTTCGGAGAAGCAGGTTCTGTAGCCCAGACCAAACTCCAACTCTCCCTCCCTGCCTCAGTGATCTTGACTAGAACTTTTAATCCTCCTGCCTCCATTTCCTACCTCTCCCTCCCAAGTTCTGGCATCACAAGCCTGTGCTACCATGCCTAATTTGCCAGGCATTCTTCTCTTGTCTGGCTTGTCTTCTTGCACTTAAGCTCACACCTTGTTCATGCTGAGCAAGTCTTCTGCCACTGAGCTACAGTCCTGGTCCTTCCACTGAATCCTGAGAAGACTCTACGGCTACATCTTCCAAGTTCACTTATTTATCCTTCTGCAATGTGTAATCTGCTAATCATCTCACCCAATATATTTTTAAATTTCCCATTATCTTTTCATATCTAGAAGTTTGACTGAGAGCCTTCCTATGTCTTTTATTATTTAATATGCTTAACCTTTTCCTTTCTTGGGCATATGACTACTTTTTATAATTTATTTATTCTAGTTTTGTGTGCATTGGTATTTTGCCTGCATGTATGTCTGTGTGAGGGTATCAGATATTGCAGTTGCAGACAGTTGTGAGCTGCTATGTGGATGCTGGGAATTAAACCCAGGTCCTCTGGAAGAGGAGCCAGTGATCTTAACCACTGAGCCATCTTCCAAACCCAGAACAACTACTTTTAATGTCCTCATCTATTAATATCGTTTTCCTAACTTATATGTCATTTCTGGGTGTTTTTATTGATTGATTTCTTATTGTGGATCGCATTTTTTTTTTCAGCTATTTGCGTGCCTAGTAATATTTGACTAGACCTTGTAAATTTTACTTTTTGTTTTGTTTCTCTAGACAGGTTTCTCTATGTAGCCTTGGCTGTCCTAAACTCGTTTTGTAGACCAGGCTGGCCTCACAACGATCTTCCTGCCTCAGCCTCCCAAGTGCTGAGATTAAAGGTGTGTGCCACCAAGCCCAGCTGTAAATTTCAATTTTTTGAGTCGTGAATATTTCTACATTCCTAGAACTAGGTTTTGTTATTTAAGAGGGGGGTGGGGGAAGGAGAGGAGAGGAGAAGAGAGGAGAGGAGAGGAGAGAAAAGTCTTACTATGTAATCCTGGCTGTCCTGAAAATCATCTTGTAGGCTGGGCATGGTGGTAGACGCCTTTAATCCTAGCACTCAGGAGGCAGAGGCAGCTAAATCTCTGTGAATTTGGGGCCAGCAAATTCTACAAAGTGAGTTCAGGACAGCCAAGGCTACACAGAGAAACTGTCTCAAAAAACGGAAAGAAAAAAAAAAAGGAAAGAAAAGAAAAAGAAAGAAAGAAAAGGAAAGATCATCTTCTAGACCAGGATGGCCTCAAACTCACAGAGATCCGCCTGCCTCTCTGCTGGGATTAAAAGCGTTCGCCACAATGCCCTGCTCTTTTTAAATTTTGATATGTATTGGTCTTTTGCCTGCATTCATTTGTGCATCACATGTATGCCTGGTGTCCATGGAGACCAGATGAGGGTGTTGGCTCCCCCTGGAACTGGAGTAACAGAGGGCAGTGAGCCTCTGTGTTGGGGGATGGGAACTGAACCAGTATCCTCAGGAAGAACAGTGGGTGCTCTTAACTGCTGAGTCATCTCTCCAGCTCCCATAGAACTAGGCTTGAATAATTTGTGGGTCACAGTTCAGTTATCTGGAAATAGTTGGGTCTTTTCCAGCCTTCTCTTAAGCTCTGTTGTTTGGAATGACATCCACTGGCATAAGGGCAATTTTGCCCACGACTACGGTGCCCTCTGAGAATTCTGACACCAGGATTTATGATGTAAGAGCACAATCTGCTCCTTGTCTTGCGTGAGCACCAGGACTGTTGTTTTCCTCTTCCTGACGCATGCTGGTGAGTCTCAGGCAGAGTGGGGGCCCCTGCAGGTTTCAGAACCCCGTCTCCTTCCCACTATCACTTTCCTTCCTCCCGCAGCTCCCTCCTGCAGCTTAGCTGCCTCGGCCTCCCTGATCCCTGCTCATCTTGAACCACTTCCTCCACTCAGAGAGACTGTTGGACTCTGCCTCTTTGTGCTGTGTCCTGAAAACTATCTGAAGGAGGCAGCTAGTGGGAGCCATCTTGAGGCCCACTTCCTGTCACATTGGGTCCCTCTTGCCTTGGCTCCACACACCCTCCAGCCAAGTCCTTGGGATTGTCATCGTTAAGTTACGGTCACTTTTGCCCTGGACTGCTCCTGACACGCAGTGCCCAGAGACAGCACTTTCTCACGTTTTGTGCAACGTTTTGTTTTGTTGTTTTATTTATCAAGACCAAGTCTTATCCTACAGTCTAGGGCTGGGCTGACGCGCTGGGACTCCTCCTTTCATGGCCTCTCAAGAGCTGAGATTGCAGGTGTGAGCAGCCGTGCCTTGCTCATTTTGCACAACGTCAGGGCAGAGCGTGAATTCCATTCCCACTATTCCGTCTTGGTGGGAAACAGAAGTTGGCTGGGTAGCATCTACTTCTATCTGTGTACTCGGCTCAGGGTCTTCTTTTGGGGCTAGTTCCCTGTAACCACCATCAACCCCACCACCACTTCCCAGCCCAAATCCCTGAGTGGAACGGTCATATGAACATTTCTTTATATCCTGGTATCTGACATTAAGTAGGTGCTGACCCAGACATGGTGTGCTCCCCAGAAGTCAGGAGGCAGAGGAGAAGCGGAGTTCAAGGCTATCCTCAGTTAGACAGTTAGTGTGAAGCCAGCCTGAACTATAAATAAACAAAGCACTACCAAGTGAAATATTTCGGAGAATGAATAAAGAGAAACAAGAGATCACTTAGATAGACATTGCCAGCTAGAAACAATGATAAGACAGGTATGGTGACTCACACCTGTAATCCCAGCCTTCGGGAGGCAGAGGCAGACAGATCTCTGTGAGTTTGAGGCCAGCCTGGTCTACACAGTGAGTTCTGGGACAGCCAGAGCTACACAGTGAGACGCTGTCCCAATAAAACAATAAGGCTACACCTGTGCCAGGTGTGCAGCTGGCCTTCACACTAACAGCAGCCCTGGGCCAGGTGTGCAGCTGGCCTTCACACTAACAGCAGCCCTGGGCCAGGTGTGCAGCTGGCCTTCACACTAACAGCAGCCCTGGGCCAGGTGTGCAGCTGGCCTTCACACTAACAGCAGCCCTGGGCCAGGTGTGCAGCTGGCCTTCACACTAACAGCAGCCCTGGGCCAGGTGTGCAGCTGGCCTTCACACTAACAGCAGCCCTGGGCCAGGTGTGCAGCTGGCCTTCACACTAACAGCAGCCCTGGGCCAGGTGTGCAGCTGGCCTTCACACTAACAGCAGCCCTGGGCCAGGTGTGCAGCTGGCCTTCACACTTAACAGCAGCCCTGGGCCAGGTGTGCAGCTGGCCTTCACACTTAACAGCAGCCCTGGGCCAGGTGTGCAGCTGGCCTTCACACTTAACAGCAGCCCTGGGCCAGGTGTGCAGCTGGCCTTCACACTAACAGCAGCCCTGGGCCAGGTGTGCAGCTGGCCTTCACACTAACAGCAGCCCTGGGCCAGGTGTGCAGCTGGCCTTCACACTAACAGCAGCCCTGGGCCAGGTGTGCAGCTGGCCTTCACACTAACAGCAGCCCTGGGCCAGGTGTGCAGCTGGCCTTCACACTAACAGCAGCAGCAGCAGTGACTGTTGCAGTTGATCGGGAGCTACCATGTATTCAAATGTTAACTGCTTGCTCTCCAAGATCCTATTGTCCAACGAGCAAGTTCCCAGGCATCCAAAATGACAAAATGTTCTCCCAAATTATCCCTGACTGGCTAATGAAGCTGCCTATAGCCTGGACTGGGCAGAAAAGAGGTGGGCGGAGAGAGGTTCGCAGGCTTGTGGGGTCGCAGAAGGGCCATGAGGGGAGGGAGGAAAGGAGGAGGAGCAGGTGGCCATGGGTTAGCATAACCAGGAGCACGTGGCCAAGGGCAGCTCGCTCAGAGGACTGGCCTGATGGAGCAGAAGCAGCCCAAGAGAAACATGTGGAAGTATTTATGGAGATTTTAGCTAGGAAGCAGACAAGACAGCTTAGAGGGTTGACATCTGCCCCGCTCCAGAGTTTTAAGACTTATTATAAATCTAACAACTTTCTGTTTCCTGTTTATAAAATGGCAGGTTAGGGAAGAACTGTTACCGTATTAATACCCAGCATTAGTTAATATTAATAAAGCAATTTATGGCTGGGCATGGTGGCGCATGCCTTTAATTCCAGCACTTGGGAGGCAGAGGCAGGCAGGTTGCTGTGAGTTCAAGGCCAGCCTGGTCTACAAAGTGAGTCCTGGACAGTCAGGGCTACAGAGAGAAACCTGTCTCAAAAAAACAAAAACAAACAAACAAACAAAAATTTTTACATATGCTTTAGTAATTATATGAAGCAATATTAAATATTCTAAGTCCACAACAAGTGACAGCTCTCTTCTCTGCACCTACCTCACCCTGGGTGAAGCCGGCCAAGTCCAGAGCAATCCCAAGAATGTCACTTTAAATATCCTGACCTTGACAATCCTTCAGCCTTCGATCCAGGACATGTGAAGCTGACAGAAGAAGAGACACCCAAGGTGCCAAGAAAGTAAAACTGCTTCCCGGAGACTCCCAAAACACTCTATCATGAAGAGTGGTGGAGAGAAGAAAATACACACGGAGAAGTATGGAAATCATCCATACTCATGCGTGCATCACACACACACAGCTAGAACTCTCTGCTTGTGCAGGGACAGACACTAAGCGAAGATTCCAGACATACTTGTTGCTGCTCAGTTGCTCAACCATCAGCCCCATTACAGTGAACTAGAGTGAAAGGATGGAAGACCTGAGACTCATGGCGGGTGAGCCCCTGGCTCTGCGGTGTGCACGCCTCCCAGGTGAGCCCCTGGCTCTGCGGTGTGCACGCCTCCCAGCTCTCTGGGCTCAGGAATCTCTATGTTTTTTTTTTTGGGGGGGGGGTGATTGGTTTTGGTTGTTTTGGTTTGTTGTTGTTGTTGTTTTGGATTGTCAAAACAGGGTTTCTCTGTGTAGCCCTGGCTATCCTGGAACTCACTCTGTAGACCAGGTTGGACTTGAACTCACAGAGATCTGCCTGCCTCTGCCTCCTGAGGGCTGGGATTTCAGGTGTATACTACCACTACCCAGCTTGGGTTTTTTTTTTTTTTAGCGTTTTGTTTTGTTTTGAGACTATAATATAATTACCTCATTGTTCCCTTCCCATTTCTCCCTTCAAATGCTCCAGTATACCCTCTCTTTCAAATTAAATATACATATATATATATATATATATATATATATATATATATATATATATTCCTAAATATAACCACTCAGTCTGTATAATGTTACTTGTGTGTGTGTTTTCAGTGTGCTCTTCCCCGGGGAAGCCTATATCTCCACTCTCAGTTTTCCTTAGTTACCTGTCGTTCTCTGTGGAGGGGGGAGGCCTGTTTGTCTTCTTCCTAATCCACTTTGGCATGTCAGTTGTCAGTTCCTGTTTGGGCTGTCACGTTGGTGAGAGGTGCAGCTTCTCACAGGAGGAGACCAGAAGGTCTCACAGCAAACTCTCCGACCCTCTGGTTCTTACAGTCTTTCCACTTTGCCTTCCGCAATGTCCCCTGAGCTCCAGGTGCGGGAGTTGCTTTGTAGATGTCTCCATTAGGAAGGACCGGGCTTCCCAGCTCTGTGTTTTAATTGATTGCAGTTTTCTGTAATGGTCTCTGTCTGCTGCAAAGAGCAATTTCCCTGATGAGGGGTAACTCCTGCTTTTTTGAGGCAATAAATAAGGTTCTTTTGAACCCCTAATCTATGCCCTACATAAGGCACAGATACCTCTGCAAGGACAAGATACTAATCCTGTTACCTATGATTTAAGCATGTGTAATGGCCCTAAATGCAAGACCGTCAAGGTGGGTTCCTTAGCCACTTGACTGTGGATCATTAACACAGACCCCTGAGCCGAATTCCACGTGGAATGAATCAAACGTGTTGGAGATAAATCCCAAGAAGCTGTGTTTGTGTGTGTACAGGGGAGTGTATTTTATGCGTGGGTGCACACACGTGTGGAGACCTGAGGGCAAAAGCTTGTTTCTCAAGAGCCATTCACTTTGGTTTTAGACATAGTGTCTCTCAGCAAGCTTGGGGACTCACTGCCTCCGCCTCCCCAGCGCTGGGGTCACTGACTGTCTCCGCCTCCCCAGCGCTGGGGTCACTAACTGTCTCCGCCTCCCCAGCGCTGGGGTCACTAACTGTCTCCGCCTCCCCAGCGCTGGGGTCACTAACTGCCTCCGCCTCCCCAGCGCTGGGGTCACTAGCTGGCACACCTCCTACCTTTCTCCGTGTGCTGGGGATTGAGCGCAGATCCTCACGGTTCAGGAAGCACTTTGTTGACTGGGCTATCACCCCAGCTGCAAAGTGCTGGATTTTAATGAACTCCCTGTGCCCTTAAAGTGTGAGAACCACAGCTTCAGAGGTTCAGCCCTGAGAAGACTGACCCGTCCTGTCTGGGAAACGGAGAGATGCGTTGTGATTGCAATGCCCATCTGGGCTTGGCATTTCTCTGGCAGTGCAACTCCCTCTCTGATTTCAGGTTTGTCTGTTTCCGTGTGATTCCAAGAGCTAGTATATAAAGCCAGATATCTAGAAGAGACAAGTCCATACATCTGGGGTGACAGTTGTCCTCTGTGCACTCGGGACAAGCAAAGTGCTGGTCCTCCAGGCCAGCGGTTCTCAGCCCTCAGTGCCCCCTCATATACCTACAAGCGTATCTTGGAGCCAGGTTTCTGGGATTCTACAGGCCTGACAGGTGTCAGGATTTCAGCCATTTTGTTTTGTTTGTTTCTGAAACAGGGTCTCTCTACACAGCTCTGCATGGCCTGGAACTAGCTCTGTAAACCACGTTAGCCTCAAACTCACAGGAATCCAACAGTTTCTGCCTCCAGAGCGCTTGGGCAAAAGGTGTGCAGCATCACACATTGCTGGGTTTTGTTTTTTAAGCAAAGCATCCTCCCCCCCCTCCCATTTTTCGAGACAGGGCTTCTCTGTGTAGCCTTGGCTCTGCAAGGCATCCTCTTGTCAGTGCTGTATTTCCACTCTTCAGGGGTTTTGTTTGTTTTGTTTTTCCTTTTTAAAATGTTTTTAAAAGACTTACTTATTTGTTATGTATACAGTATTCTGCCTGCAGGTCAGAGGAGGGCACCAGCTCTCATTATAGATGGTTGGGAGCCACCATGTGGTTGCTGGGAATTGAACTCAGGACCTTTGGAAGAGCAGACAGTGCTCTTAACCTCTGAGCCATCTCTCCAGCTCCCTTGCTTTGTTTTTCAAGAAACTCCAACTCAACTGGCGTTAGGGTCATGCCTTTAATCCCAGCACTCAGGAGGCAGAGGCAAGTGGATCATTCTGAGTTCGAGGCCATCCTGGTCTACAGAGTTCCAGGACAGCCAGGGGCTACACAGAGAAACCCTGTCTAAAAAGAAAAAAAAAAAGAAAGAAAGAAAAGAAAAGAATGAAAAAAGAAAAGAAAGAAAGAAAGATAGAGTGCTCAGCAGGCCACATTTCTGTGGAGTTCAGGGGAAGAGGGAGCTTCAAATTTGACCCAAGAGTTTACAGAGTCACAAAAGACTCAGGTCTCCTCCTCCCTCCTGCCTCTGTATTTCTAGATGGCTTTCTCACTTTGTGTGGTGATTTGAATAAGAATAGCTCCCATGCAGTGCGGGGGGAGGGGGGGGAGGGGGCATGGTGGTGCATGGCTTTAATCCCAGCACTCTGGGAGGCAGATGCAGGCTGATCTTTGTGTGTTCAAAGCCAGTCTAGTCCACAAAGGGAGTCCAGGACAGCCAAGGCCTCATAGAGAGACCCTGTCTCAAAAACAAAAACAAAAACAAAAAGAATAGGAGCCGGGCGTGGTGGCGCATGCCTTTAATCCCAGCACTTGGGAGGCAGAGGCAGGCGGATCGCTGTGAGTTCGAGGCCAGCCTGGTCTACAAAGTGAGTCTAGGACAGCCAAAGCTATCACAGAGAAACCTTGTCTCGGAAAAACCAAAAAAAAAAAAAAAAAAAAAAGAATAGCCCCCACAGGCTCATAAACTTGAGTGGGCAGTCATCAGGGAGTGGCACTACTTAAGAGGGATTAGTGGGTGTGGCCTTGTTGGAGGAAGTGCATCTCTGGAGATGGGATTTGAGGTTTCAAAAGCCCAAGCCAGGCCCAATGTCTCTCTCTTCCTGCTGCCTGCGGGTCTGGATGGAGAATCCTCAGCTACTGCTCCAGCACGATGTCTGCCTGTGTGCCGCCATGTTCTCTCTCCACCTTGGTGACAAGGACTAAACCTCTGACACTGGAATCCAGCCCCAGTTAAATGCTTTCTTTCATAAAAGTTGCGATGGTCACGGTGTCTCCCCACGTCCATAAAACACTAAGACACCACGTTGCAGCAGCTCCAGCTCTCCCCCCACGACCTTCAACTGAGCAGCTGCCAAACCACCCTGAGATTCACTGACTTGAAATAAGATAAAGTGCATGACTCTGACCCAGCCACTCTGGCCACTGTGCCGATCAGTTTAGGCACGGGTGGGATAAGGTTCCATCCAACCCAAGCTGCATGGCTGGAGCTGTGCTCCCCCTACAGGAAGGCAACACTGGCTAGGGACAGCCTGACATACAAAAGTTGGTGAGTTGCACTGACTTTTCTCTCATGCCTTACCCAAAGTGGTCTGACTGCAGCTCAGATTCCGTGACATCACAGTCTGGACTCAAACCCTTGTAGTTTCCGTTCCCACTGGAATAAAGATGGCGTTTGCTCACAAGCCTCACACGAAGCTGTTGCTGTTATCCGTCTTCCTTTTCTCCCTCCCTCATGGCTTCAGTGGTGCCTTCCGTTTGTCAAGCTCTTCCCCCCCCCCCTCGCCCCCCCCCCCAGCGGCTTTCCCGAGTGCTTTCCCTCTGACTGAACCTCTTGTCTTTGCACCGCTCTGCCTGGCTAGTCACTCCGTCCTCACAGAACTGTGTGTATGTCATTCTTCCTGGATGTTTTCCCCGAGCCTCCATATTGGATTAGGTGGCCCCTTTTGGACGCTTCAGCACCTTGAACTTCTACAGGTGGCTTGGTAACGCATCTTGGGGTCAAAATCTAGAGAAGGAGGCCCATCTCAAGTGTCTCCCAGGAAGGGTCACCTAAGCAGAGACAGGTGCGGGGAAGTGCTTACAATGACTTACGTGTCACTGGCCTGGCCAATAGTGGGATACTCAGTGTCACACCATAGAGTTTAGATTCTAGTGTGCACATAACAAGCTTCGTTGGCCATGGTTGATCGTGTAATAACGCCAGCACTCGAAAGACCAAGGCAGGGGAACCAATGCAAGTGTGACGTTAGTCTGGTCTACATAGTGAGTTCCAGTCCAGCCACTGCATAGGAAGAGTCCCTGTCTCAAAACAAAACATTCTTAAGAGTCCTGCACTTCACCAACCACAGAGCCGCCGCCACCACCATGCTGTCCGAACCACTGCCACCACTGCCATCAGCAGCCCTCTTTTAGTGGCTGGGTCCCAATCTTGGATGGAGCCTGGGAAGCTCACTCGGCCTGCGTGCAAGGCAGCCTAGCCGTACTGTGCCCAGCCCCATCTTGAGAAACGGCATGAGAAACCATGAGCTGGGCTCCTGAGCCTCCTGCTTTTCAGAAAGTCGGAGATGCTTCCACAGAGCTCCTCGTCACAGTCCAGCCAGCTAAGCCACAGCTGCCCAGAACTCCACCCCTCAACCCTCACGCTCCGCCTCCTCCAACGCTGCTCACTCCTCTTACACCCTCATTCTGGCTTCCTGAGACTTCTCCCGAACGAACGAACTGTCTGAGCTCAAGTCTCAGGCTCTGCTGTCATCCCCCACAAGGAACACAGAAGACATTTTGGCAAAGGAAAACACAGAAGCAGGCTGAGGGGGAGCTCCCATGCCCCCCTCTCTCTACTGAGACACTGCAGTAATAGCACACAGGCAGAGGTGCAGCCTTTGCTCAAACTACAGAACCTCTGGCTGGTATTTGCCCCCGATGACCCCTCTCACTGAGACGTCCTTTATTGACACAATACTTGCCCGGGTTTCCTCCCACATCCTGGCTACTATTTTCAGTTTCCTTTGTAAAATACAGTAGGTGGCGTTGACGCTGGGTGATGGGTGCACAGAGGTTGGAACGGTGCCCTAGCCTTCTGTGTGCTTTAGGCTTTCCAAAATAGTTTTTAAGAATAGCTTTTGCACAGAACTGCCCTCCTCTTCTCCATCTACCTAGTGGCTCTCAAATGTGCAGAGGTTTATATAAGCGTTACCTGCGGGTTGTATTAAATAGACATTGCCTTACCCTGCTTGACCAGGTCCAGCCTATTTTTCTGACTTTTTTTCCAGCCACACTCCTTTGCTCTCACATGGCCCCAGCCACACTGGCCTTTTTCTTCTTTAACCAAACTTGTTAGAAAGCTCTTATGCAGCTGGGCATGTTGGCGCATGCATTTAATCCCAGCACTCAGGAGCAAGCGGATCTCTGTGAGTTCAAGGCCAGCCTGGTCTACAAAGCAAGTTCCAGGACAATCAAGGCTACACAGAGAAACCCTGTCTTGAAAAAAACAAAACAGCCAGGCAGTGGTGGCACACGCCTTTAATCCCAGCACTCAGGACACAGAGACAGGCAGATTGCTGTGAGTTCGAGGCCAGCCTGGTCTACAAAGCGAGTCTAGGACAGCCAAGGCTACACAGAGAAACCCTGTCTCGAAAAATAAATCACAGGAATTGATTGACACGTGCCGCCCCATGCTCTCAGTTCCAAGGCCACCCCCGTGAACAGTCACCCCAATAACTGGTGTGTATGCACACATACCCTATCACACTGGCCTGCTTTTTGGCTTCAAACACTTATCATTCTCTAAAAATATCTGACTGGTTTCCTTGGATCTTATCCACTAGCTCCAAGTTGGCTAGCGCTCACAAAAGGCAAACATCTGTCTTCTCTGTCCCCAATCCTGGCATATTCCTCAATCAAGATATGTTGGATGGAAAGATAAATCAATAGGTAGGGAGGCAGATAAATTAGGTAGGTAGGTAGATGATAGATGAATAGATAGATAGATAGATAGACAGATAGATGAATAGATAGATAGATGATAGCTTCCAGGGCTCAGCAGGGAGCGGAGGCTGTGGATTAAGGAGTAGTCTGCCTAGGGAGAGTGGGCAGAGGCAAGGAAGACTAGACTAGAATCCAAGAGATCACCATGTAAAGTACAGGGAAGAGGAGGACAAGCGAGGGGAGAGAAGTGGCAGGGACACAGGAGAGACGAGACTGTGAAAACGGGGTGCCATGGACAGGACCAGCAAGGACAGAACTGGACAGACACCAGGAGAGATGAGAGTGTGAAAACGGGGTGCATGGACAGGACCAGCAAGGACAGAACTGGACAGACACCAGGAGAGACGAGACTGTGAAAACGGGGTGCATGGGAAGGACCAGCAAGGACAGAACTGGACGAGACACCAGGAGAGATGAGAGTGTGAAAATGGGGTGCCATGGATAGGACCAGCAAGGACAGAACTGGACAGAGACACAGGAGAGATGAGAGTGTGAAAATGGGGTGCCATGGATAGGACCAGCAAGGACAGAACTGGACAGACACCAGGAGAGACGAGACTGTGAAAACGGGGTGCATGGGAAGGACCAGCAAGGACAGAACTGGACAGAGACACCAGGAGAGATGAGAGTGTGAAAATGGGGTGCCATGGATAGGACCAGCAAGGACAGAACTGGACGAGACACCAGGAGAGATGAGAGTGTGAAAACGGGGTACCATGGACAGGACCAGCAAGGACAGAACTGGACAGAGACACAGGAGAGATGAGACTGTGAAAACGGGGTGCATGGACAGGACCAGCAAGGACAGAACTGGACAGACACCAGGAGAGACGAGACTGTGAAAACGGGGTGCCATGGACAGGACCAGCAAGGACAGAACTGGACAGAGAATCACCCAACGGGTTCCTATCAAGCAGCGCCAGTTCCAGCAAGCTGAGGTGTGGCACGTGACCAGTGACCAGTGGGATAAATGTTCCACCTTCTGCCATCTGAAGAGACAAGTCAGGTGTCCCTGGGAGGAAATAAAAAGATCCAAAGTCCACCCAGTCTTGGTTTTTCCTCTCTCCTACTTCTTACCCCCTTCCTCTGTCTTCCCAGCTTCCTGAATTCCATCTCATATGAAAGGTGAGCGCATTGCTCCTCTCTTAGCCTCCACCACCTCCGCGAAACCAGGAAATTAAAACGTAATCAAAATGTATTGTATGGGGGAAAACTTAAATTTAAAAGAAAAGCAAAAGGTTAACTGTGTTTCTCATCTATTACTCTTCTGTACTAGAGGTAGGAAGGAAGAGGGGGCATTTTGGAAGAAAACCTTGTCCTTACACCCCAATGTCCAGATCTGGCTGGTATGCCCAGGTCTGACTGGGTTGCAGTTATAAGGTATAATGATTTTGAGTGGCTTAGAGTCAGGCTTCCCCCCTGGGACTGAGCTTGCCATCACTAGAACCAATGAGTGTGGGAGCTGCTCACAAAATGGCACATTTTTGGACTGGAGAGGTGACTCAGTAAAGAGCAATTTTGCTCTTGCAGAGGACCTAGGAGTGATTCGCAGCACCCACATGGTGGCTCACAATCGGCTGTAATTACAGTTCCAGAGGATAGGGCTCCCTCTCCTGGCCTCTGCAGGCACTGCATGCACATGAACAAATCCACATGCAGATAAACAGGCCTACACATAACTGAAAATCATTTTCAACAAACAAACAAATTCCAGGCCAGGCAGTGGCAGTGGTGGCTTATACCTTTAATCCCAGCACTTGGGAGTTTGAGGCCAGCCTGGTCTTCAGAGAGAGTTCCAGGAGGACAGCCAGGGCTACACAGAGAAACCCTATCCCAAAAAACCAAAATAAATAAATAAATAAGTAAATAAAAATAAAAACACATTCCAACCCCTGCACATTTATGAACAACCACAGCTATGGGGACATACAGTTTGTTCTTCCATTCTTACCAGCTACCACAATAGGAGCTGGAGTCCGAGCTCAGAACGAAAGAACACAGCATAGCCACTGTAACCCGAAGGGCCTGTCATCTAGACAGTTTATAGCCATGTAAAGAGCGGAGGCTTACCTGCCCTTTTCCAACTCCAAGGATGATTCAGTAAACGTGTACCAAATCCTGGAGAAACAACTGCCCGGATGGATTTGCCTCCTGCAACCAGCCTGCACGGATGCCCCGCAGGTCCAACTGGCACCATCCTCACCCCAGAACCCAGCCTGGCAGAGCAGCCTGTATCTGCACACTGCCCATCGCTGAGTCAGAGGAGAAGAGAACTCGGAAGCATTTTTGAATTAGCAGTTGGATTCTTGGCCCAGAAGTGAAATGTATGCCTTCCACTCACAACCCACTGGTGAAAACTGGCCAGATGGCTCCATCGAACAGCAGAGGGCCAGAAAGACAGATCCTACCATATGTCAGAAAGCAAGGAAGCAGGGAGGTTTGGTTAACTGTGCGAAACCTCCCAAGACCATCAAGGATGACTGACCACTGGCAAATTTTTTGTTTTGTTTTGTGTTTTGTTTTTTGGTTTTTGAGACAGGGTTTCTCTGTGTAGCCTTGCCTGTTCTGGACTCACTTTGCAGACCAGGCTGGCCTCGAACTCACAGCGATCCGCCTACCTCTGGCTCCCGAGTGCTGGGATTAAAGTCGTGCGCCACCACTGCCCCGCATAGCAAATATTTTACCCTACAATAGATAAGGTAAAGAAAAGGGCCCAAAGGAGGACCTAGCAGACAGGACTGTGTGAGAGAAGTCACCATGGCATCACAGAATTGGCAAAGCTGACCAAGGTTTGTTCGCCAGGAGCTGAGGGCCACTCTGAAGCTGAGAATCAGAATTACAAGATTTTATACTCTAATAGATTCTTGGCAACAGGAAGTCACCAGAGGAGCTTTAAGCAGGAAAAGAATCTAATCTGATTTGTATTTTAGGAAGATAATTTTGGCAGCACAATGGGAAGGTTGGAAGGAGAGAGACCAGGGCTCGGAGACTACAGCTGCTGCAGTAGTCCACGCAAGCAGTGAGGAAGGGGAGGCCGAGAAAGCGGCTCAGAGGGGACAGGCAGGAGGCCTCCCCACATGAGAAGGACCCCTCTTCCACAGGCCTTTTCATAACCTTTAACAAGACATGTCTAAAATCATCTGCACATCCACACACCCTACAGAGCACCTCACCAAATCCTCTCACAGCACTGAGGAGACAGGCAATCCTCTGGGAGCTCAAGAACAGGCAGGGTTATCAAAAAACATTCGGTTAATATAAAACTCTCTGCCGGGCGGTGGTGGCGCACACCTTTAATCCCAGCACTCGGGAGGCAGAGGCAGGTGGATAGCTGTGAGTTCGAAGCCAGCCTGGTCTACAAAATGAGTCCAGGACAGCCAAGGCTACACAGAGAAACCCTGTCTCCAAAAACAAAAACAATAAGATAAATAAATAAATAAATAAAATTCCCTATGGCCTTTTTAAAGGTCACAGTTGGTTTGTTGTATTAATTAGTGTGAAAATAAAGTTTTCACATTTCACACCAACCCTAAGCATTGGCAGTCATTTGCCATATAAAATTCCCAGTCTTAGCCGGGTGGTGGTCCCAGGTGGGTCCCTGGGAGGCACTGGCCAGCCAGCCCAGCCTGCTTTCTAAGTTCCAGGCCAGTGAAGAGACTCTGTCTCAAAGAACAAAGTAGATTCCACTTGAGGAACAACAACGGCGCTTGTTCTCTGGCTTCCACATGCACACAAAATAAAATTAGTGTAGGAAAAAATTAAAGAAGGATCTTTTAGGTCCAGTCATCAGTTTACAAGAAATATAGGAAGAAGGCGAACATGCTAACCAATTCCACCAATAAGCCTAGGAATTGTTTGTTTGATTGTTTGTTTGTTTGTTTGTTTGTTTGAGACAGGGTTTTTCTGTGTAGCCTTGACTATCCTGGACTCACTTTGTAGACCAGGCTGGCCTCGAACTCACAGTAATCCACCTGCCTCTGCCTCCTGAGTGCTGGGATTAAAAGTGTGAGCCACATGCCCGGCCCCTTCTACCTCTTTAAACATTTCTATACGTGCGGGTGTTTTGCCTGCATGTATATCTGTGCATCATGCATCCTATGCACGCCTGGTGCCTCCAGAGGCCAGAAGAGGGCATAGGTGTGCATGTCTGGTGCCCCCAGAGGCCAGAAATGGGGGTAGGATCCATGCCACTGGAGTTACAGATGTCTGTGAGCCGCCACGCGGCTGCTGGGCATGGAACCCAGGTCCTCTGGGAGAGCATCCAGTGCTCTTACCTGCTGAGCCATCCTTCCAGTTCTCAACCTTATTATTTCAGACAGTGTCTCTGAGAACTCACTGATTTGGCTGGATTGGCAGACCAGAGTTTCAGGGGTCCCCCTTCCCACCCCCCACCCCCACCCCTGTTGGTCTCTACCTCCTCGCAGCTGAGGGATTACAGGCGCACACCAGGGTACCTGACTTTTGGAGTAGGTTAGGAAGACTTGAACTCAGATCTTTGTCCTTATGCTGCACCTTCCCCAGTGAGCCCTCCCACGCAGCCCTCCCACGCAGCCCTCCCACGCAGCCCTGTATGCAGGTTCCTTATCAACACCAACACACACATGACCCTTCAAGGGGAGTATTTATTACAAATGAAGAAACTGAGGCTTGGTTGTGTGACCTGCCAGTCTCACAAACCCAGGAAGTAACAGAGCTTGTAACAGAGCTGGAGTTCCCCTGGCCCAGGAAAAGTGCCATAGGAAGGGGGCCCAGATCTCCTGAGTTCCCAGATAACTTCAGTTTTAATAACAGACATTGTGTTTTTTTGTTGTTTGTTTGTTTGTTTTCAAGAGAGGGTCTCTCTGTGTAGCCTTGGCTGTCTTGGACTCCCTTTGTAGGCCAGGCTGGCCTTGAACTCACAACGATCCGCCTGCCTCTGCCTCCCGAGTGCTGCGATTAAAGGCGGGCGCCATCCAAGCATGGCTGCCATTGTGGTTTTAGACATGCATGGTGCCTCCTCACACATCACAGTGACCTAAGCAATGGATTTATTACTTCTTCCACTTTCAGGAGGGAGCACCAAGGTCCAGGAAGGGGAGGCAGCTTGTCCTGGGCCCTGCAGCCTGCAACAGTGATGCATGCTTCACCCCTCTGCCCTGTTTTCTCATGAATGGTGCTAACCTGCCAGCACCCATAGATGGAGTAGTGTGAGGAGACAGGAACCCAGGAACCGGCAAGCCAGCTCTCCTTGCTGGAGTAGAAGAGAGCTCTCAGCAGGCCCAGGGTGGCCTACTCTTTCCTACCATACAGCCCAACCAGGCTCAACTCGTACCATGAACACACATACACACACACTCGCACAAACACGCATACACACTCGCACATACACGCGCACACACTCAGACACAGACACACACACTCGCATTTGCATGCACACACATTCGCACACGCACACACACATGAATGCACAGAAAGAGGTTGGTTGTTGAGGGGTGGCATGCTCTCTCTCTCATGGGCCCCTTGTCCTGTAGCAGTGGGACAAGGACTCTGTAGCCCACTACAGGGGAGACAGGCAACACTTCCCCTAAGCTGCGGAGACAATTGGAGAGAAAACAACAAAAACAAAAAACAAAACAAACAAACAAAAAAGCCAGGGAATTCTCCCCCACTGGGATGACTTGTGTGCTCTGCTCTGGCTGCTGCGTTTCTCTCTTCTAAAAGCTCTAAAATTTCAAATAAAAAAGGATACAATGAAAGCGGCAGCAGGATAAATAGCCACCGTGATATGAGCTGAGCCCTGCGAGCTTTATTCACAGCTTTGGAAGAACTCTGAAGGCTCCTAGTAGCAGCTGCAACACAAAGCTTCACACTTTAATTCTACGGCTGCCAGAAATAGGCCTGTCAGGCCCGAAATATCACCGCATTCCATTACTCTTAACTGTGCATTACCAGCATGCCTTCGTTACCAGCTGGGGGGGGGGGAGGGGGAGGGGGGAGCGAGGAGGGGGTGGGTGGGTACGCTCTAGACCCACCCCGGGAAGCAGTCAGGCGCCGTGGCAGGTGGAGAAGGGCAGAGGGTTGGGTAGGGGCTCGCAGAGGAGGCCTAGTGGGCAGGTGGCTTACACTGAGGCCACAGAAGCCAGAGGGCGTTGTTGGTAACCATAAAACAAGCCAATGGATGTCGCTGACTGGAGAGGGGGTGGGGCGGAAGGCAAGAGGCTGTAGGAAGACAGACGGCACTGCTGTGGGCCGCCAGGGCGTTTGCTACATGAAGAATGAGGCCCGAGGAGTCGCTGGGGGAGAGGGTGCCAAGGCCTGGTGCCTAGCAGCAAGTAGGATTCAATCAAAGGCAAATTAGGCCACGGAGCCCCAGGAAATGACAGGCACAGAGCAGCAGACTCCTGGAGGGAGATGCTTAGTCCAGGTTTGGGAGGTTTACAACCTGAAGCAATCTGTATGTTTATAATAAAACTGACACTGGGGCCTTTCTGAATAATTCAGTAGGTGCTGTGATCTCCTTACATCGAGTGTCCCCGAGGTACAAAGGGAAAGGGGCTGGCTCATCCCAGGCCGGCCCTGGTGCCCCCGCTCTGTGAAAGGGCGTGACAGATGGGCCGGAGATGCAGGCCACCACCCAGTCACGCTTAGCGTGCTGATTGGTTTTCAAAGGAGGACAGGGTTTGTGAATGGGGCCAGCTTGTTGCTTGCAGCCTTCAAATGGATGCTGGTCGTGTGGCCTGCCAGGCTCCCTTGTGAATGGGCATCATCGCCTGCCCCGTGGGTGGTGAGCTAGAGGTGACTCCCCCTCCCTTGAGAAGCGGAAGTGAAGGTAGGGCTGAGAGAGGGGAGGGGCGAAGTCCTCCAGACTGTCTCTCCGTCCTTGGCTTTACCCCTTCCTTAGTCCTCTCTGGCTCTGTATCAGCTAGCGTTTAGCACTGGTGAACATAAATTTTAAAAGTTAAGACAAGATGGAAGTTTCTTTTTCTGTCATGAAGAGAAACCCAAAGGTTACCAGTACACAAAGCTAGTACTTTGTCACTTCTACCACCATCAGGGGCAGGGGCGGGGGCGGGGGCAGGGGCAGGGGCAGAGGCAGGGGCAGAGGCTTAAATGAGGATGGTATCTCTGAGCGGATGCTGTGACACACAGACATGGATGCGCAAATGGGAAATCCAAATAAAGTCCGCATTTTGGCTAGGAGTGTTGTAGCGATGTCAGTGTCTCCATTTTGAGAAATGCACCGTGGCTGGATGAGACGTTAACTTTGGGGAAGCTGGCTTAAAAGCTGGCATAAACTCTGTATACTACTTCTGCTACAAAATCTAAATTTGGTGACGCACGCCTTTAATCTCAGCACTCAGGAGCCAGAGGCAGGCGGAGCACTTTGAGTTCGAGGCCAGCCTGGTCTACAGAGTGAGTTCCAGGACAGCCAAGGAAACACAGAGAAACCCTATATAGTATATGCATGGGTGTTTGTCTGAATGTATGTTCATGTACCACATGCATGCCCAGAAAGGGTGTGAGATCCCAGGGACTGGAGTTAACAATGGATGTGAATCACCACACAGGTGCAGAGAACCAAACTCAGGTCCTTTGTGAGAGCAGCAAGCACTTTCAAAACTCAGGGCAAGCTCTCCAGCCCCGTGGTTCCAATTCATAGGAATCTAAAGATCAGTGCATATTCATCCAGCCAGCCGGCAGTGTTGAGCCTCCACGAGGTACCAGCATTGTTCTTCCAGCCTGGGATGCTGCAGAGTCCCAGCCAATCCCTATCTACCCCCCACTCCACGCCAGACTCCACAGCCTGCCTCCTGGAACTGAAGGCAGAAGGCAGCCCCAGAGCTTGCTCAGGTAGGGTTCTGTGTTCTCAGGGGTCTATGTGTCAGAGAGGCTCATTTATAAAGAAAGCCAAGCAACTGGAAACCAATGTTCTTCCAGGGATGCGCTGAAGTTCCCTGGGCCTGAGGGTGTGCTCAAAGAATAGGGTTGCAGTCATGTGACTGGATTCAGAACCAAAAACTGGGTAGGCAGCCCCCTTCTGGAGAGACTATACTCCAGTTGGCTGTCAAAAAGGACTAGAGGACCCAGCACTCAGGAAACAAAGGCAGGGGGATCACTGTGAGTTCAAGACTAGCCTGATCTACAAAGTGAATCCAGGACAGCCACAATGACACAGAGAAACCCTGTCTTGAAAAAAACAAAAACAAAAAACAACAACAAAACAAACAAACAAAAAAAGGGTGGGGACTGGAGAGATGGCTCATCGATTAAGAGCACTGGCTGCTCTTCCAGAGGTTCTGAGTTCAATTCCCAGCAACTACATGGTGGCTCACAACCATCTGTAATGGAACCTGATTCCCTCTTCAGGTGTTCATGAAAACAGAGCACTCATATAAATACAAATCTTTCTTTTTTCTTTTTTTAAAGAACTGGAGCAGAAAATTGAGGCAAACAAACATTTGGGGCTCACCCGGCACCCCAGCAGGAGCAGGCTTTGGTCTGACAGTTCATTTAGAACAACTCCAAGGTCAAGGTCAGGGCCAAACCCACATACCAACTGGCCTGGGCAGCCATCCTACCAAATGCCCAGGAAAAGGTGGTCAGTGTCCTCCGCCCCCACACCCCACCCACAACCCCCACGCACAGTCTCCGCGTCCCAACAGGCAAGCAGGCCTTGGTGGGTTTGATGGCTGTGCTCTTTGGTCCGCAAGCCATCACCCAGGCACCAAAAACCAAAGCAGTATCCTGAGAGGAGGCCGGCACAAACCTAGCCTGGCCTCGGCCTTGCAAGTAAGAGTTGCTCAACCGTGAGGAATGCGGAGTCAAAACTGAGACTAGAGGAAGCTCGCTTGGGAGACAACTGGGGCCCTGGGGGAGGGGAGGGGGCAGCAAGAGGACTGCAGACCTCCTCAGTTAACGGCAGGTCCTGGAGGAGGGGCCCACAAGCAGCAAAAGATGTGAGCACAGATTGCTGCTGCCACTGAACTAGGACTGGGGACCTAGGCAGGAACCTCCCACTGAGAACGCCAAGGCAGCAGATTGCTATGACTTCAAGCTAACCGGTTACCTCTCGCACTTGCGCGTTTTAAACATACTAGGTGCACAATAAACCATTTTGAGTGACCTACTGACTCTTGGCCTCAGTTTCTTCCTGTGTATGGGGAAGGGCTTAATCTCTAGGCTCTTATCAGCTCTGAAATTATGGGATGCTGAGATTAAATTCATGTAAGGCTGCGGTTTTGCTTTTAGTTTTTCGGGGACATTTTTAGTGCTACCCTTTATGATGTGCCAGGAGTGAATTTGACACCAGATGGCATTTTTTTTTTTTTAATAAGAAAGAAGACAAAGGGAGGGAGAAGAATATTTTCCAACTGGCACTGCTGACAGCATTTTGGAAGAAAACCCAGAGAGGCAAGGAGGAACTGTTTTAGCTCTGTTCTTCCTCTTCTTGCACACTGCTTCCCTAGTGTTCACCAGAAAAAGGGTGGGTCTTGCTGGAGCCTTTTCTGGGTGAGGCCCAGGGAACCCCACCCAAGCCGTGTCCTCTGTCAGAGAGCTCTGAGCTCAGGGCCACCGATTCCAGCCAGAATCCTTTCTGGCTAACGCTGACTCTGGTGTTCATTGTAACAACAGACGCCTGGCAAGCTGAAGGCTGGAACTCTCTGTCTGGGGAGATTTCAAGAGAAACAGCCAAAGTGGAAATGTCTCTTCTGGAATTCCTTTCATGATGGGGAGCAGGGGTGGGTCCTTGCTCAAAATGGCCCCTAGCTCGGCTATTAACGTGTTGCAGCAGGGAGAAGGGAAAATTCCTAGAATTAGCAACTTGGCAGTGTGTGCGATGGGTAGATGGAAGCCGCAGCAGACTGCTCTGGTTCCCTAAGACCTCAGCTCCAGCGCTGGCTGGTTGTTTGACGTTCACCTCTGTACGCTGGATGTCTTAGCTAGGGCTGCTGTTCCTGGGATGAGACACCATGACCGGAAGCAAGCTGGGAAGGAAGGAGGCTGTTTGGCTTTATTACTCCACATCACTTCACCGCTGGAGGAAGTTAGGGTAGAAACCTGGAAGCAGGAGCCAATGCAGACAGAGGCCATGGAGGGTGCTGCTTCCTGGCTTGCTCAGAGCGTTAGTCTGTGACTCCCATGACACGGAGCATGGGGCACACAGGTAGGCATGGCTCTGAAGGGCAGCTAAGAGCTTGACTGAGAGAGGCAGAGATAGCACGACTGGGCCCTGGGTGGGTTTTTAACCTCAAAGCCCAGTGGAGCACCTCCTCCAACAAGGCCACACCTCCTAATCCTTCCTAAGGATAGGCCACCAACTGGGAACCAAACATTCAAATGTATGAACCTTCAGGGTCTATCCTTATCTGAGCCACTGCAGTCCCTTAGCTGCCTACTGTAAACTTAACAGTTAAAACCCCACCACAGGGCTGCTGCCCTGGTGCACATCTTTAACCCCAGCACTCAGGAGGGAGAGGCAGCTGGATCTCTGTTGTTTGAGACCAGCCTGATCTACAGAGTGAATTCTAGGACAGCCAGAGCTACACAGAAACACCCTGTGTGTGTGTGGGGGGGGGGGGCAGGGGAGAGGGGGATCCCACCACAGAAAACTATTATGTGAATGGAACAGGTTACTACAAGTGGTGGTGGTCGACACCTTCAGTGGGCTGGGCACAAGAAAGTCACTCAATGTCTTCCTGCTCAGCTTTCTGCTGAGCTACAGAAACAGCCAAAATTTGGGTCTGGTGCTGGGAAGAGCCTCAAACTGCCTGACTTTGGTGAAGCCCACTGTGACACTATTGCCTTTGAGGAAGACAACCCTGCCTAGCTGACTGGTCTCTCCACGTTCCTAGGAGAATGGAGGAAATAAACACAGGATGAGCAGAAATAACACGCCAGACTTTGCCATTCCACCAAAGGGATCTGGTGAAAAGGGGAGGAGCTGTGGGGGAGGAGGGAAGGAGTGCTGGCAGCTGGCTGGCAGGTTGTATCAACGCAGCAGACGTCCACCATGAGCAGCCTGTGGTGGCCACCCATGGCTTACATCTGTGCATAGGGTTTGTACCCCCCTCAAACATACATATGTAGCAGAGGATAACAATGAACTGTTGATTCTCCTGTCCCCACCTTTTTTTTTTTTTTGAGGGGGGTGGTGGCTCAGAGACAGGGTTTCTCTGTGTAGCCTTGGCTGTCCTGAACTCACTTTGTAGACCAGGCTGGCCTGGAACTCATAGTGATCCACCTGCCTCTGCCTCTGTGTGCTGGGATTACGGGGACGTGCGCCACTGCACTTGGCCTGCCTCCACCTCTTAAGTGCTGATGAGCACCACCACACACCGGTGACAAACTGTCTTCTGTTCCCAATGTAGTGTCATAGGATCTTGACTAGAAGGCTCATTTTTAGAGTGTGTGTGCACGCGTGCATGTGGAAGTCAGAGAACAACTTGCAGGGTTCTGTCTTCGCTACTGTGTGGGTCTTGAGAGTGGAACTCAGGAATCTGGCTTGGCAGAACTCACCAGTACCCTGAGCTGAGCTTGCTCATCAGCCCTAGAAAGCTTCTACAAGCCAGCTCCTGCCTTTCTGTCACAGGGTCTGCACCACACAAACACCAGGAGAAGAAAAGTCTCCGAATTGCTGTGTGGCTACATGGACAGGCAGGTAGGGAGGGGGCAGGCAGTTGGTGCTGGGGGCCCAGAGACAGGCCACCTGCTAACTCCAAGTACCTCCCCTTCAACACGAAGGCTCCTCTTCCTCCCCACACTCCATTCAAACTTTGCAGCCTCTGGGAATTTATTCACACCTAGGGGCCCAGCTTGATCTATCACAGGGAGATTAAGTTTACACAAGGCCTGGGGGCTAGGCTCTCCAGCTGCTGTCACTCTCCGCCTGCAGGAGCCTTGATGGCAGACCTCTGTGCATCTTTTCCCCTTTCTTGAATGACTGGACTCCAGCTATCCTCGGCAGGACAGAGCCAGCTGCTCTCTGAAATGCCTTCTGTGGTCTTTGTGTGGTTCTCATGGGCTGGCTACTTGCATCTTTTGTGTCTCCTTAGAGGAACCTTCTGACAAGCATCTATCAAAAGTGACCACCCAGGGCTGGTGCGGTCAGTGGATGGAGGGCTTCACAAAGCCCAGGGTTGTATCCCAGGTACTGGATGAAACTACATGTGGCTATGGTGGCATGTGCCTGTAACTCCAGAACTCCAAGACAGAGGCAGAAGGAATTAAGCCATCCTCAACAGAGGCAGAAGGAGCTAAGCCATCCTCAACTACATAGCAAGTTTGGGGCCAGCCTAGGCTACACAAGACCGGTGCAAAAACAAGCTGGCAAGTTAATTATACCATAACATATGGGAAATTGTATCAGGATGATTTTGTGTTCATAGCCAGGCCCGAGCTACAGAGCAAAATCTTGTCTGAAATGAAGTAGAATAAGAAAGGAGAGCCGGGCATGGTGGCGCACGCCTTTAATCCCAGTGCTCAGGAGGCAGAGGCAGGCGGATCGCTGTGAGTTCAAGGCCAGCCTGGTCTACAAAGCGAGTCCAGGACAGCCAAGGCTACACAGAGAGACCCTGTGTTGAAAAAAACCCAACCCTCCCCCAAAAAGAAAAGAATGAGAAAGGAGAAGAGATAAACACATAGGCTACCTTGTAAAATGACCTTCCATTATCCCGCCTTGCTGAGCTCACAGTCATGCTCTACACTGCATGCGGCTCACCGTTCTGTACAGGAGCCGATTTCATCGCTAAACATCACTGTGCCCTCGCCTATTTCAGGTACCTGCACAGCAGTGTCTGCTTACAGAGTGACGCCTCCTTCTCTCAAGTATTTCTGGACCGTTCTCTTCTAGGTGGGGTGAGGCTCAAACATGCGGACTTCCTGAAGAACTGTTTAAAGATTAGCTGGAGAATCAGGAAATCCGCCATATCCAGCAGAATCAGGGACTTCCTGTGTCCCTGCCCCTAGTCAATAGTCACATAAGAGATAGGAAGAACGGTCCGAGATGTGAAACCAGAGGAAAAGGAGTGGGACCAAACCTGAAAGCCAGTGTCCTGAGCCACATCACCAGTCCTCAGTGTGCACACAAGCCTGTTGCTCACATCTTAGCCCAAGGAGTATGGGCGCATGGGCATCCATACGTGCATGCAGGAGAGCGTATGCATACATGTGTGTACATATAAGTACATGTGTACCAACACATGTGCATGCATGGCATGCATGTATATGTGTGTGAGTGCATGCGTGTGTTTCAGGGCCTTGAGCATGCTGGGTAGTACCCTACCATGAATCCCCCTGAGCAGGTAGATAGCTTATAACATGCAAGCAGGGGAGGACGCTAAAATGTCTTCTGAAAAAGCAAACCAAGGGCTGGAGAGATGGCTCAGAGGTTAAGAGCACTGGCTGCTCTTCTGAAGGCCCTGAGTTCAAGTCTCAGCAAGCACATGGTGGCTCACAACCATGTATAATGAGACCTGAATGAGACCTGGCGCCCTCTTCTGGCCTGCAGTTGTTACATGCACGGAGAACACTATATACATAATAAATAAATACATCTTTAAAAAAATAAAATAAAAGCAAACCAAGCCAAAGAAAAATGGCTCCTGACACTGTTAAGGAGGCTTCCCAGGGAGAGTCCCTGAGCCCTGTGAACCTGCATGGTGGCACACGTCTGTAATCCCAGGACTCAGGAGGCAGAGGCAGGCGGATCTCTGTGAATTCAATTCCAGCCTGGTCTACAGATCAAGCTCCAGGACAGCCAGGGCTATAAGGAGACACCTGTCTTTGAAAAAGCAAGCAAACAAATAGATAGATAAATGGAAAGTAAGAAAAGAAAAAATGGGCTGTGTCCATGGCATCTTAACATCCAACTGGATGTGGTGCCACACACCTTTAACCTCAGCACTCAGGAGGAGAAGTGGGTGATCTCTGTGAGTTTGAGGCTAGCCTGGTCTACATAGCAAGTTCTAGGACAATCAGGGCTACATGGTGAAACTCTGTCTAAAAAAAGAAAAAGAAAAGCTTAAAAGAAAAAGAGACTAAAAGGAGGTGAATTGAAGAATTCAAAGTCTCAAAAATAAGGAAATAACAAGAACTTCTCAACTGCTAGAAGCTGAAAATAAAGGAATGATGTCTTCAAATTTGTGAAGGAAAGTAATTTTCAACTTAAAATTCCTTACCCAGCCAAAACTATCAATCAAGAACAAGAGTGAAAATTTAAATATGCAAAAAATAATATTTAAAATATGTAAAAGTTTTATATAAAAGTGTTAACCTCTTAGGCAGTCTTTCTCTGGGAGCTACTGGAGGATTTGCTTTATTAAAACAAGGGAATAAAACAAGCAAGAAGAAAATACTGAGCCCAGGAAAGAGGACGTTGTAGCCCAGTACAGAGAGCATTTGCCTAGTACGTGAGGCCTCTCCTTCCATCCATAGCAGGAAGGAAAGAAAGGGAACACAAAATTGCTCACTCCCCCGCTGGGTGATTTCTCAGTGGTTATTTAATAAAAATAAGGAAAATCAGAAGAAGAAAGGGGGGAAAAAAAAAGAAGAATTGTTCGCTCCTGGCAATGTCTACAAAGACAGGTGTATAACAGACCCACTAAACACACCCAGAAAACATTGCCAGGATGGAGTATCGCAGGACACATGTCTGTGTGGGGAGGAAAACATGACATAATTCTGACATTGTTGGCCATATGCAAAATCGTACTGAGGGCACTTTGCAGAGCTGCTGAGGGGTGTGGAAAGACAGAGCCAGATAGTCAAAGAAATCAAATACAAAATGAGACACACCTTTAATCCCAGCACCCAGGAGGCAGAGGCAGGCGGCTCGCTGTGAGTTTGAAGCCAGCCTGGGCTACAAAGTGAGTCCAGGACAGACAAGACTACACAAAGAAACCCTGCTTCAAAAAACAAAACAAAACAAAAATGAGACATCTGACCAAAAATTTAAAACAGTTGTCATAGAAAGGAGATGTAAACAGAGCAGACAACAAAAAGTCACATCAAAAAGAAAATGTCGCCAGAACAGTTGTCTCAAGAACCAACAATGTTTACCAAGTTGATAATGCAATTCCGATGAAGTCATAAAGGAGACAGACACTGAGAAAGAAACTAGCAGAGATCCAGAGGCCCTCTATCAAAACAAGAAGGGAACGGATTAAAGAGGTGAACCCAGAATGGCAGGACATATATTGTTCAGAAACAGGGAAGGAAACAGCTAAGAAATGAAAGGAGTGGTCCCCAGAGTCGGGAAGGATGCCAGGAGGATTTCTGATCCTGCCGGGAAGCCTTTTGGCACTATTTGATTTTTAAGCTGTGAGCATGCTATTTTGATAAGATAAATATTAATTTTGTAAAACAGCTACAGTGCTGACGTCACAGCCCCCTGCCACATGCCTGCAGACCTCAGTGGAGCTGGGAGGGCAGAGTGTCCCCACCGACCTCCAGGGTGGGCACCATTCTTCCTCTTACCCCCCCTTTCCCCATTGCAATTTCCCCATTTCCTCCTGTCACCTGCGGCCCCAGGCTGGCTGCAGAACTTACTTAAGCTCCCCTTGCCTCTGGGCAAGCACTGTGTCCCCAGCTTCCCGACTCCACTCACCCCACGGAGGGACTTGGGTTTCCCTTTGTCGCCTCCAGCTGCAGCCCTTAGCCCACAGGACACTAATTGCGCTCAATTTACATCTGCCAATGTGAAAGGGCAAGGTCTCTTAGAGGCCTGGTGGGTCCTGGACTCCTGGATGAGTGGGTGTTGCCATTTTCACTAAGGGCTCAATTAACATTCGAATGAGTGAATTAATGTCTGGAAGAAACTATGACACCCCCACCCCCACCCCACCCCCCCACCCCGTGGCTGTCGAGTCTGGTCTCCACCCCTCTGCGTTCCACGGTCTCCCTTCCTCCCCATCCCGGGATCTACGGTCTTCTGAGGCAAGTTGACCGTAGGCTAAGGTTCAGCTCCCAAGCCAATCCAGTCTCGCCTCAACCCTGCACGGAAACCAGGCCCTCTTCCTGTGACCGGGTCAACTCTAGGGCAGGGCTTTTCTAGGTTTACGCTATACTAGAGTTAGTTGCTCGGCAGTGTCTGTCTGCCCGGTTTGGAGGAAACCGATGTCTCGTGCTTTCCGAGGCCTCCAGTCGGGCTTAATAGAAGGAACGGATTTAGACTTTGCTTGACACGGACAGATCTCGGCCTTCGCTAAGCAGCTGGTTCTAACCCGTCTTCTCACTTCCCTGCCCACTCTCCAGGCCGAGGATTTAGGCTCCAGACTCCCACCAAGGTCTTGGAATGGGAAAGGTACACAGACCACTGCTGGGGTGCAGACGTTTACATGTTTTTAGCTCCCAGCAGAGGTGCAGCAGGCTCAAGAAGGGTAAAAACCCAACTTACCTCCCTTGGCCCGCGAGAGGCCAGACCAAAGCTGGCCCCTGGGAGGTCTGGGGAGGAGGAACCAGAATCTGCTTCACCGTGGGGTGTCAAGGCCACCTGCCAGGTCCGGGGCATCCGGCCTTCTCACCCCCGTTGCACCACGTGACCTCAAAGAGCCGCCCTGGCTTTGGAATGCAGCAGGGACTAGAGAGCAGCGTTCCCAAGGAGGCCAGCGAGCAGCAGGAGGGAGGGGGAGGCACGCCCGGTTGGAAGGAGGGGGTGGGGCGCAGAAGGGGCCTCAGCTATCCCTTCCTGACTCCCAAGCCGAGAACAATTTGGGAAAGGAAAGTTTGATTTGGTCCAGGGACCCTGTAAATACTGGACTCTGGGAAATTTGATCTGCTCCTGTGGCTTCCTTATTTAGGAACCCGCTAGGTCCCCATTGCTAGGGCCCTAGGTCACGTGGTCGCCCAGAATCTAGGAGGGGGAAGAGACTTTGCTTCTGACAGGTGCAGAACAGAGGAGGGGAGTTGGGTTCACCGTCCCCCAAATAGTCCAGCATTTAGCTCACACAATTCCCTTGGCCCCCTACTGAACCAAGTGTTGGGATAGTATCTCTGCACTGCACTGCCTTTCCCAGCCTATGTGCCCTTTCTGTGCAAAGCTGTCAGCTGGCTGGAGCCTAGATACAGATATTTGCTGGAGACCTGATTCTGAGGCGACTGGCCCTTGCCTAAGTGGTAGGCAGGGTGTTGGCATGCTCAGCTCCGAGGCTCTAGAGGTTTTTTTTTTCCTTTTCTTTTCTTGTTTTTTGTTTGTTTTCGTCTTTCGAGACGGTTTCTCTGTTTAGCCTTGGCCGTCCTGGACTCACAGCGATCCACCTGCCTCTGCTTCCTGATTGCTGGGATTAAAGGCGTGTGCCACCACGCCTGGCTTCTTTTTTCTTTTCTTTTGTTTTTTGGAGACAGGGTTTCTCTGTGTTATCTCACTTTGTAGACCAGACTTGCCTCCAACTCCCAGCGATCTGCCAGCCTCTGCCTCCTGAGTGCTTAAGAGATTTCTTGTCCTGGGTGGGAAAGCAGCCACCCTGACTCAGAGCTCAGAGCCAGGGAGCGGTGGTGCCAGCCTGTGAGAGGAGAGTGTAGCTATGGACCTAAGTCAAACAAGGATCTGGGAGGGCATTTTAGCCTTATCTAAAGTGAGATCGATGCATCTGGAATCAGAATTTGGGAGACTGAGATGGAGGTGGAAGGACTGGGGTCATGCAGGGCTGGGGAAATGGCTCAGCAGGTAAGTGTGAGATCCGCACTGCTATCGCCAGGGTTCATACAGAAGTTAGCTGAGGTGGTGTGCTCGCAGGGAGAAGGGCGCAGAGAGGAGCTCATCTCTGGAGCTCACTGGCCACCAGCCTAATGGAACTGATTCGCCCAGGTTCGATATAAGACCCTGTCTCAGAAAATAAGGTGACAGTTGAGTGATTGAGATGGACAGCTGGTATTGAGCTGCTGGTCGCCACACACACACACACACACACACACACACACACACACACACACACACACACCATATACACATATGCAAGAAGTTTGAGCTCATCTCGGCCTACCTTTGTAGGTTTGAGGACAGCCTGGGATACATGAGACCCTGTCTAAAAAAACAAAACAAAACAAAACCAAAATCTTTTTTGAAATATAACATTTCTGAGGTGGAGAGATGGCTCAGTGGTTAAGAGCACTTGGCTGCTCTTCCAGAGGTCCTGAGTTCAGTTCCCAGCACCTATGTGGCAGCTCATGATCCAATGCTCTTTTATAGTGTTCAGGTATACATGTGGACAAACCCTCGTACAGACATAAAATCTTTACAGTTAAATCTCATGCTTTTATAGAAAAAGAGTGTGGTGAGCATGCAGGTCCAGAGAAGGCCCTTGTGCCCCCGAGCCCCCACAGAGGACAAGGCAGACACTCTGTGAGTGCTCCCACCCCTCTGTTGCAGTATTGGGGGGATGTGCTGCTGTTCCCTGGCTGCCTCTCAACACGCTAGTTACAGAGTCAGGGAAGGGAAGAGTGTGTGTGTGTGTGTGTGTGTGTGTGTGTGTGTGTATGTATGTATGTATCTATGTATGTATGTTCTGCCTGCATGTTTGCAGTGCCCTCGAGAGCAGAAGAGGCCCCTGGGCCCATGGAACTGGAGTTACGGATGGTTATAAACCCACATACATGTACTGAGAATCAAGCCCGGGTCCACTGCAAGAACAGGGGCTCTTAACTGCTGGGCCATCCTTCCAGCCTCCGCCTTCACTCTTGAACTAAGTTAAAGCTACACCCTGGGCATCTGGCCTAGGATTTGTAGGCAGGAGATAATTTATAAGTCTTTTTTTTTTTTAATTTATAAGTCTTATAGACAGAAGTCAGAATGGTCTTGCCTCCCACCTCTCTCACCACCCTAGAAAAGAGGCCCATTAGTGAAACCCCAGAGGGCGCTCTCAGTGGAGATGTCTGGACAGAAGGAGATGTGTGTGTGTGTGTGCCTACTGGAGGCTGCCAGTAGACTCCACGGTGGAAGAGCGCTGATGGACCTCTCAGAGACCTTCCCTCATCCACCTTTTCCTCCCCCCTCACTCCCCACTCCCTGCCCATTCCTGTTGTGGTCACACCCTGTCTCCCCCCCCCCAACACACACTAGTTATACATGAACTTTCCTTGGCTTCAGAGCAAGCAGTGCTTGAGGGCCCCTCCTCTGCAGCTCTTAGACATGTTCAAAGCTCTACACACAGAAAACACATGACATGTGATGGATCGTGACATCATTCAGAAAGCACCCTTAAAAAGGAAGTAGAAGCCGTGAAGAAATACCCAGAACTCAGGAGGCTGAGGCAGGAGGCTCAGTGCAGGTTCAAGGACAAGCTATGTGGCAACACCCTACTTTAAAACACAAAAGCAGCCTGGGCTCATTGGCACAGCCTTTGATCCCAGCACTCAGCACTCACTCGGGAGGCAGAGGCAGGCGGATCTCTTTTAGTTCGAGACCAGCCTGGTGTACAAAGAGAGTCCAGGACAGCCAGGACTACACAGAGAAACCCTGACTTGAAAATCCATGAAACAAATAAAGGAGGAGGCGACACATGCAATGGGACAGACATATCAGGCTGTATGCACATGCCACAGATGAGCAGTCTCATGAAGCATTTATTTCTGTTGTCTCATGGCTATGAGCCACTGCACCCCTGGACAAAAGAATACTAAGACAGGAAGTTAACATACGTGGGACAAACATACAAGGACCACTTCTTCCGCCAGTTTATAGAGATGCAATAATGAACAGGACAGTTGCGGTCTCAAGGGGCCTTTTAACGGGCAGGCAGTTCCTAGATAAGGGGAGTAGAAGGACTTGAACTCATGACATGCTTGCCTCAGTTTCCCCAGTGCTGGCAACACACACACACACACACACACACACACACACACACACAGGATGCTGCTGCTGCTGCTTCATAAGCTGAGACCTCAGCTGAATCAGTTAACCTTCCCAGACCAAGTCTCTTCCTAAAATGACCGTTATCTATTCTGCTAACCTTAAAATGAAAACTCAGACTAGTCAGAGAATGTATATGGATGTACTCTGTAAACACCAGAGGGTAGAGACTGTCGATGGATGAGGACATGCACACGAGAGGTCTCGTCCAATGGCAGGAGAGCAGGCCTCCCTCAGGACGCAGTCTTGCCGTACCTGCTCCCACTGCCGCTGATCAGGATCGCAGGAGAACAGGGTCGAGTCGAACCCATTAAGACTCACCTTACCGGTCCTTGTTTAAGGTGGGGGGCAAGTGTGTCAGGGCTCCTCCAGTTTCCTTCCCGCTAGTGAGGTAGAATCTTACCCAAACTCAGCGCTTAAAGTTACAATAGCATCATCCAGACCTTCTGTTAACAGTCACTTTCATTTTGGAAAAATAGCATTTTCATTAAAACGGCTTTACATAAAAAAAGTGTGTGTGTGTGACTGTGTGTGAGTGTGCGTGAGTGTGTGTGTGTAGGAACACAGGGTGCATAGGGCAGTACCTTGTAGGCTTTGCCCTGCTTGGATAAGATTGAGACAACTGTCAGGCTACAGTAACTAGAGCAGGAAGGCCACCAGCTCCCCCATTCCCCAGGAACTAAGTAAGGTCTTGGTCTTCCTAAGCAGAGGAATCACAGTAAGTTACTTTAAGTCACCCATTGCAACCAGACAGCCTGGCGTGGTGCCTCACGCCTTTAATCTCAGCACTTGGGAGGCAGAGGCAGGTGAATCGCTGTGAGTTGGAGCCCAGCCTGGTCTACAAAGGGAGTCCAGGACAGCATATACAGGACATACAGAGAAACCCTGTCTCGAAAAACCAAGGCGAGGGCGGGGGGGTGGGTGGGTGGGGGAGATGGGGGGGGGGAAGCAATCAGACAGCGTGATCAGTCTCATCAACCCTGATCTGGGCAGATCCATTTCTCCCAAGACACCTCACCAAAGGACAGATGACCAAAAAGCACCTGAGACGCTCCAAGGAGATGGCTGGGCCTCGATGACCTGGGTTTGATCCCCAGAGGGCACCGTGGAAGGATACAAACAGAGCTTCTCCAGTGCAGTGGGGCGCAGACACAATATACAATTTTTTAAAACAACTAGATACAGAGTTGAAAGCGCTTCTTTGGAGCTGCTGCTCCTGGCAGAAAAGTGGAAGCCCTTGAACAGTTTGAGAGTTCACACCTGGGCCTGGGGCCTAAATAATGAGGGGGGGGGGGCTGGGTCCTCCTCGAACTGAGGATGGAACTATAGGATGGTGGTGGGGCTGGGCTAGAAGGATAGGATGGCCTGAGTGGGAGCGGCTGGCACCTAGGCCGGCCTTGCACATAAGGGGTCATTTTAGTGTGGAGGTCACCCAGGCTCGAGGTCAGTTGCGTTTCTCACACTCCGGAGTCCTGATTCGGCGCCCTACACGCTCCTTTCCAGAGTCATTAGCCATATTCTTACGTAAGACGCTGGGTTCTAAGTAGGAAATACCGTAACTGACTCGAACCGGGGTTCAGCTTCTCCATTTTCCCAGCTTTCGTAGGGCGGAACCATTGAGCCGTCTCCAGGGAAAGAAGGGAAACGCAAACACCCCACCAGCGAGCAGGCAAAGTGGAGCGTTGGAGCCGCCTTTTAAGTAGTTGGGAAGGGGGTGTGGCCGAGAGCGCTGGGAGGCCGCGGCCCAGCGAGCGGGGCGTGGCCGGGGGCGTGGCCGCCGCGACTGGAATGTTGTTGGGTCCTTGCACCGCATAGTAAGGAGGGGCCACGCCCCCTTTCTGCGAGCCGGCCAATCGGAGCGCCGGAGCGGTTTCAAGTCTCCCCCGCCAGCCTGCCCGCCCGCCCGCCCGCCACCCCACCCCCCTCGGGGCTTCGCTTTTTCCGTAAGAAAACAGCGAAGCTTCGCGGGGTCCGCACCCCCTGCCGCTCGCCGGTGGAGGGTCCCCGGTCCTAGGACGCCGGCCCGGAGCGGGGCACGCCGGCAGGCGGCGGAGAGGCCGGCTCGAGAGCTGGGAGGAGCGCGGGGGTGGGCGCTGCAGCCGCGGGTTGTTTATCTGGAGTACGGAGGGGAGGGGGGAGCCTGGAAACCGCCCCGTGTCCCATTTCCTCCTCTTGTTTTCGCTCCGGATTCTCCATGTTGGACCCAAACTGAGGAGCCCGGAGCTGCCACCGGGGGATCGGGGCTGGGGGCACCGGGAAAGCCGTTGCCTGGGCCGCCCGCCCTCTGTGCAGGCCGCCTCCCTTCCCAGCCCGGGGAGGAAACACGAGGCGGGGATGTGAACAGCTGTGGGAGTCGGAGTCTCTGGAGCCGGAGCCCGACGGGCCCCCGCCCAGGCCCCCCAGCCCAGCCCGCCCGCGCGCCCGCCCGCCCGCGCGCGCGTGTCCGTCCTCCCGCCCAGCCAGCCCGGGCCCGCGGGATTGTTAGATGGAACACGGCTCCATCATCACCCAGGCGCGGAGGGAAGACGCCCTGGTGCTCACCAAGCAAGGTAGGGGCTCAACTTCCCAAAACTTTGCGTCGCCCCCAGGCGGGGAGGGGGCGGGAGAATCCGGCGAGACCCTAGGGCCGGTCGGTCCCGGCGCACCCGTTGGCACTCCGACCCCAGCGGGGGCTGAGCGAGGCCCCGGGCTGCCAGCGCCCAGCGGGAGGGTGTCATCCGCGCAGCTGTCACCCGTCGGGCCACCCCTCCCCCCCGGGGGCGCGCGTCGCGCCAGGTCACCCGCGCCTCCCCCACCCCAGCCGCGGAGATGGAGTGGTCACTTCCCCACCCCCCCCAACCCCCTCGCTGCCACAGCTGCGCGCCTGCCCCGGGGGCCTCGGGGAGGAGGGGGACGAGGGGTCTCGGGCTGGAACGCCGCCGGGACCGGAGTTCTCACGCAGGACCGCGATCCCGGGGACGCCCGGGCGCTCGGCCGTGGCGGCGCGCGCGTGGATTCGGGACGAAGTTCACCAGCCCGAGGCGGGGGCGGCGGTGGGGGGAGGGGGAGGGCCAGGGCCGCGGCCACGGCTAGGCGCGGGACTCTGGCGGTTCCGCGGAGCAAACAAGTCCGGCCCGGAGCCCCTCCCTGCCCGGTGCGCTCCCCCGGGGCCGCTGCTGCACACACAGCCGCGTTTGTTTAGCCCGGGAGCGGTGTCCCTGGTTACATAATTCGCGGGATGGCATCAGACCCGGCGTGTTTCGGAATCGGCGCAGCGAAAAAGTGCGAGTTGTCTGTGGGCAGAGGCTCGCGACCCTCCCCCTCGCCTAATTGGGGAGTCGTATTGGAGAAGACAGGGACGTCGAGGGCTCTCTCTGGGGGTGTTCTTGGGGACTGGAGCGAAGGCCTCGGCCTCCCGCGGGGGCGGAGAGGAGGATGGGGCCGGGAAGATGGAATCGCTCGGTTTGATCACAGTGGGGTCCCCTGAAACTCTTCCTTCTCCCCTATGTTCATTTGGCCTTGAGCATTGTGTCCAAAATAGCTGGTAGAAATTTCCGCAATTGTCCCGCTCCCCTCCCCCCTTTTTTCCCCAAGAGAACTCCCCAGGACTGTGGCCACTTGGCTCCGAGGCTGAATGGAGTGCACACGCTCTTGGGACCAATCGTTGCAGCCCTTTCAACTCAAACGGGGCGTAAAAGGCCCGTGCCACCACAATTGAGTAGACTGAGGCCCAGAGCCTGGAAGGCAGCCAGCTGAGGGGCCTGCATGTAGGTCCTCAGTCCCCCACCCCCGTATTAATTAATATTAAACAGCAGGTCACTTTTGGGGGGGTTCACTTCCCAAGGAGTCTGCCCAACTTGCCTAGCCTAGGGGCAAAGCAGCTGGGGTGATGTCCCAGGCTCTCTGGAATTCCTTAGTGGGATGGGGGAAGGGAGCAGCGCGCTTTTCTTGGCCCTCTGAAGAGCCTGTGCCGAGGGGAGATGAAACCCTGCCTGCCCCTCCTCCTTGCCAGGGGCCCTGTTCTTACTGCATCACTGACCCAGCTGTGTGATCCAAGCAGCAGCTTTGCCGCCTCTCCTGGCCTCTCAGCTGTGCTGAGCACTGCAAAGGGAGGCTGCCTGTGTCGATGATTTACTCCCTTGACAGCCTCATCCCAGGAAAAGGACCGAAGCTTCAGGTAGAGGTGAAGAAATGTGGATGGGCAGGGACGTAAGAGAAGGGGGTAGTGATAAGTCGGAACAGCCGTGATCGCACGCGGGGTCTCCTGGGGGCGAAGAGGAGCCTGGACTGTGCCGAGGCTGCTGAAGTTTATCAGTAGGATGAGTGACAGGCTGCGGACAGCAGGCAGCTGGCTTCCTGACAGTGTCAAGTTGCTGGTGTTGGGTGCATTTTCTTGGAGTTAAATTTTTGTTTTCTTTTTTGTATGCGGTTTGTCCTTCAAACTTACCCCTGGAGGAATCCGAAGTCCCAAGCCAGCAGCTTCTCGGTCTCTCTCTTCCCCCTCCCGTTGTAATTTGATTGCATTCCAAGGGAAGGCGTGAGCTGCTTGGGCTCCCAGCAGCCAAGCCAGCTAAGGAACTTAACACACGTGGAGGGGCCGGTGTTGCCCTTCCCTCACCACCCCCCCTCCTCAACCCTTGTCCACCTTTGGGACAGTGAAGAGGAGTGTGAAACAGCTGGTTTCTGAGAAGAAGCACGTTGCCTCTCGGTTCAGGGGTTGCTTGGTGAAGTTGTTTACCAATGCAGATTTATTCTGACTTTATTTTTTTCATCGTTCCATTCTCTGAGCTTCATGGTTGCCTAGTATGTTGATGATTCAAAAGTAATTTAGAACAAAGTCGCTGAAGTCACTGACGATAAAGCACTAAAGTTGGATCATCTTTCCAAGCAGACGGGGGACATGGCTGCCTGGTACAGCAAGGAGCTGGTTGTGTATAATGTCAGAAGTAAAAGTATGACATTGGCAAGAAGGGAATTTACACAGCCTGGTGTGAGGGCATCACCCTGGTACTGGGAGGTGGTGCCCTGCTTTGGGCGTAGATGACGGAAAGAAAGCAAAGGATGCTCAATAGATGGGGGCGGGGCCTCCTGCAGCTCAGTCTGTGGAGACTGGGGGTGGGGGGTGGCAGTTCCGAAGTTTCTGTTATGGGAGAGAGCCTGTGCCTACTTTCTTCTAAAAGAATGACTAAGCTTCAGATTGCTCGCCTCACGTCTGGAACTGGGCGGGGTCTGATGGCTAATTTTACTCAGGGTTCTTCTCAAAGACTGCTACCCCTAAAGCGTAGAATGATTTTGTTATTCCATGGGTGTGTCTGTGTACCACGTGGGTCTCTGGTGCCCGCAGAGGTCAGAAGAGGGCATCTGATCCCCTGGGACTGTAGTTAGATGGTCCTGAGTCTCCATGTGGGTGCTGAGAATTGAACCCAGGTCCTGTAGAAGAGCAGCCAGTGCTCTAAATCTCTGAGCCATCTCTCCAGCCCCTATGTGACAAGTTTTTCTTCTTGCTTTCCACAGAAGGGAGAAGTTCTGCTGTTTTTTCCTTGGGAGTCCAAACAAACAGCTTTCCTTGTAGCTGCAGCTAAGCCTTTAACAGGGAAAGCTTTGAAAGGGGCTCCTCTGTGTGTAGGGCCCGCCTCAGGCAGCCTGCATAGGTGTGCGCTGACAGCCTCTGTCTTGCTCCCTCACCTCAGTCTTTGGGTTTATCCCCCATCCTGGAATTAGGTTGAGTGGGCCAGCGAGGAGGCCATGTAAGCCAGTGTCTGCCTCACTCTTAAGAGCCTAGGAGTAGGGCTGCTCACCACAGTGCGCAGAGCCTGAAGCCTGGGAGCTGACTTGGAGCCAGTAAATGAAGCAGGACTTAAGCGTGAGGTGAAAAGTCCTTGGGGATGGCAGAGGCTTGGGTAGGCCATGTCCTTCCTCCCAGCTGCTCAAGGTGGGAAAGTTAAACAAGGTACCCACTTAGCCCTTTAGTGATTTTTGTTGTTGTTGTAGTTTCTGTTTTTCAAGACAGGGTTTCTCTGTGTTGCCTTGGCTGTCCTGGACTCACTTTGTAGACCAGGCTGGCCTCGAACTCATAGGCGTCCACCACAGCACCTGGCTTCCTTTAGTGAATTTTATGAAGGGGGAATGCTAGAGAAAGACACATTCCTAACAACAGGATTTGATGTTCCTTGCCTCTCTGTGGAGAACTGTTTTCAGTATGGGAAAGAGACAACATATAAACGTGGGGGTTGTGCGTGAGCGTTCACGCACTAACATATGTAGTCTGATGTAGGTTTCCCTCAGCTTTCTTCCTGCTAGTTTTGAGGAAGTTTGGGGCACTGTCTTATTTCCATCTTGAGTGTTTGATTTTTGGATTGGTAAAGAAGTGGGACCAACAATTACGTAGGGAAGTTAGAGGGTCCGTTGTTGGCAGGAGCAAAACTGGTTGCTTCGGACTCTCTAGCCCCTGCTGTTACCTGTGGTTCTGAGCACTTCCGCTGTGACATGGGAGTAGTGCCGTCTGTCTGCAGTGTAGACCTGAGGAGGGTGGAGGTCAGTGTCACTCCTGCATGCAGCCTGACTGCCCCTCTGCCCACCTCTCCCCCTACCCCAGGGCCCACTGTATAAGCAGTGCCCAGTTGGGTGGGTTAGGTCAGGGGCTTGTGTGCATTTGCTGAGACACAGGGTCTCTCTGTGTAGCCTTGGCTGTCCTGGGCTCACTTTGTAGACCAGGCTGGCCTTGAACTCAGAGCAATCAGCCTGTCTCTGCTGGGTTTAAAGAAGTGTGCCACCACCATGCAGCTAGGAACTCTTCATAAGAAGGAGGAGGGGGGTTTTGTAGAGAAATAGATAGGTTTTGGTCTTTTGTTTGTTTTCGAGACATGGTTTTCCTGTGTAGCCTTGGCTGTCCTGGGCTCATTTTGTAGACCAGGCTGGCCTGGAAGTCACAGAGATCCTCCTGCCTCTGCAGATCTCTGGGATTACAGGTGTGTACCACCACACCACACGTGGCAGAAAGTCAGTGTTCTTAACTCCTCCTTGATGGTTTTTTGGTGTGGGACAGAGCCCATGGAGAGTGCTGAGCTGCTTTTCATCATGTCTCAAGCTGACATGTCTGTCTGAGAGGAAGGGAAGGATTGTGGCTGCAATACGGCTCTCCACGTGTTCAGAACTGAAAGTTCGTACCCATCTGGCATGAGATGAACATGTTACATGCAGATCTTAGGAAGAAACCAGTAGGGATCAAAGGGGGAAAGGTGGACTTGTTTGGAATGGAGGGCTTAGCACGAGAGTAGAATGAGCTCGGGAGAGTACATGGCTGCCCTTCCAGTCAGAGCAAGCTTCACCAAGACCTTTCCCTGCAGCGTGGCTCCTGTGAACCCCGCAGCCTCCCTCTGGGCGGGACTGTGTGCTCTCTTTTTATTGGCTAGCTTTTCTTCCCTAGCCTTGAACCTGATCTGAGTGGACTGCATATTTTCTTTCCAGTGGTTCGCCGCCCTCCCCCCCCCCCCCCAGCTGAGGACCAAACCCAGGGCCTTGCGCTTGCTGGTGCTTTCTACCTCTGAGCTAAATCCCCAACCCCTCCAGTGGTTCTTAATGAACACAAAAACACTCTTCCCCCCCCCCCCCCCTTACCCTTCATCCTTGGTCGTGTAGTTCTGAGACTCTGAGCTTTATCCAGCTCCAGCCTCCTGCTCAGTGCTGGGACCACAGGAGGGCCACCTTGTCCAGCCTCTTAGGCTCTTGACAAACTCTCCCACCCTATTGAATTTGCTCTTCCTCCTTGCACTGTTCCTAGGGAGCAAACATGGCTCCAACTCCAGTGAGAAAAAGGCTGTGTGACAGAGATCTGTGGGAAAGGGACAAAGCATTACACCTCTGCTCACACAGAGGCAGGAAGGCCCCTCCTTCAAAGTAACGGAGTTGAGAGACAGACAGCAAGCTCAAATTTGGTCTTGTTTAGGAAATGGCCTTGGAGAGGCAAACCAACCGCTCCCAGGCCTGAGGGTCGGAACCCCTCAGATCTGAGGAAGAGGGACTTGTGGGCTTTGGCAGAATCACCTTCTAGTCCTGGAAGGGGTTGGTTAGAATTTGTGTGGCTTTCGGCCAAGGACACACAGCAGAATCTCCTGTGACACTCAGTAAAAATAACCCCCCCCTCACACCTAGGGCTCGCTGACTCAGTGCTCTGCAGGTAGACTAGGCGTGAGTGTTCCAAATGCTCCTGTGATTCTGACAGGTGTCCTGGGAGAGGAGCCAGGCAGAAGGCGCCAACTGCCTATTCCGCCCTGAGCAGAAGATTGTCCTCAGGGTCAAGATTGACTTCAGTTACGAGAGCCTGTGGTTCTTCTTCTAGGGGAGCCTAGAGTTTTCTGAGTGAATGGATAAAGTAATTGTCCTTGCGTGCTCAGTAACAGTCACAGCCAGTATTTACAGCACATTCACCATGGGTAGTGTGCTGTGGTGAGAGTTGTCTCAGCAACCGCATGTGAGAGAAATTATTCCCACTTGCCAGATGGAGGAGGAGCCTGCTGAAGCATTGTGCTTGACCTGGGCTATGATGGCCACCCCTGCCAGGCCCTGCACTCTCCCGCTGTGCTCTGAAGCCACCTCGAGTAACCCACAGGAAGGCCTTCCCCATTGGCCTGTGCACTAACCAGAGCTGCTGGGAAGCTGCTCAGGGCACAAGAGTGTTCTTGTTGGCCAGGTCTAGTAGGGGCGAGTGGGAAGGAGAGCAGGAGTCCTGGAAGTGGGCAGGGCAGGACTACAAAGGCCAGAAGCTGAGGAAGGAGCAGACTGGCCAGCCTCAGAGGCAGACACAGGCTGGTTTTGTGCAGTCCCAGAAAAGGCCATTTCCCAGGCCTGTCATGACCCACTGGTTCTATGTGCTGTCTTGAAATAAGAAATCTCAGTGATGTTCGTAGTGTGACCATTCTGAGATTGAGACTGAGTGGGAAAGTGCCTGTTCCTAATGCTTAGCAGCTGACGGAGCTCTCATCAGGCCAGGGCACACTAAAGCCTTTAAGTTCTCACCCCATGAGATAGTCATTTTTTGTCCATTTTACAGGTAGAAAAACTGAGGCTCCTGCCACAGTTGGTACTTGCACCAAAGCCAGAATTACTTATTTTAATTTTTTGCTGATGGAAACCCAACCCAAAGTCATACACCTGTGCTTCACAACCCTGTCCCCAGAGCAAGTGAGTAGCTTTATCCTCTGGCTCCTCCCGGTGCCTCCTTGACCTGGATTCTTTTTGGTTCTCTGTGAAGCTCAGGTGGTCCAGAAGTCAGGGCAGAGATCCCGACCAGCATTAAATGGCCATCCAGATGGTGCCTGTGTCCTCCTTGCAGGGTTTCTGTTAGTGCGCCCCCCCCCCCCCCCATGAGTCTGCTCAGCACCTCAGGAGGAGGGAGAGGGAGCTGATGTGCCTGGTGTTCAGTACCTGACAATTTTGCCCCTGCTCTCGCTGGTACTGTGTGCAGCAAGGTAGGATCCAGCTCTTAAAAGTTTTTCAAATGGCCAGGCATAGTGGCGCACACCTTTAATCCCAGCACTGGGGAGGCAGAGGCAGGCAGATTGCTGTGAGTTCGAGGCTAGCTTGCCTACAAAGTGAGTCCAGGACAGCCATGATAATATAGAGAAGCCCTGTTTCGGGGGGGGGGGGGGGGGGGGGACGGCGGTGGGAAGTTTTTCAAATGGCTTCTCAGGTTTTTCCTTGCTGTTCCTGGAGACCCCATCTCCAGCGCACCTTTAAATTTATATTATTTTTAATACTTATTTATGTATATGCGCACTCTATTTGCAATATAGAGTCTGCATGACAGAAGAAGGCACCAGATCTCATTATAGATGGTTGTGAGCCACCATGTGTTTGCTGGGACTTGAACTCAGGACCTCTGGAAGAGCAGCCAGTGCTCTTAATTGCTGAGCATCTCTCCAGCCCCAAATTATTGTTTGTTTGTTTGTTTGTTTTTTAATTTAATTTTATTTATTTTTGGTTTTCGAGACAGGGCTTCTCTGTGTAGCCTTGGCTGTCCTGGACTCTCTTTGTAGACCAGGCTGGCCTCGAACTCACAGAGATCCACCTGCCTCTGCCTCCAGTGTGCTGGGATTAAAGGCATACACCACCATGCCTGGCCCTATTATTTTTAAATATTGAGGCTGCCTATATTTTATGCTAATACTCCAACTAGAGACCCTTCTGAAATCAGGCTGCCTGGGAATCCTTGTTTCCAAAATCAATGTCTTTTTTAAGGAAAGCCCCTAAAATTGAGCTTCAAGACCCTGAGAGGACTGAGGCAGGCTATGAGGTATGGTAGCGTAAGACTGGCCCATCCTGAGACTGAGGCAGGAAGTTTGAAGCTGGCTTGAGCCACATGGAGTTGGCTGCCTCAACTGCACGCACACAAAAGAGGAGTCCTGCCCAAGGAAGGGGACTGCGGAGCCCAGCGCAGGCCGTGCGGGTGGGAGCCAAATCCTGTGATGCAAACTGGTTTTTGAACAAAAAACAGCGCACGCAGTCAGATTCACACAGATGTACTTCTGCCCTGCCGCCTTGGATAGCAGAGGAGAGCACATCAGTGGCTGGGCACTGGATAGCGAGACCCACCTTCCACCGTTCGCGCTGCCTGTGCATCTCCTACCCTCTAGTGGTCTTGCCCACTCGCCTGCTGGGCCAAGGAGCCCTTCTATCCCATCCCTGGCACTTAGTGCCTGCCCTTAGCCAAGGCACAGATGCCTCTTGATGACAACCTGGGAGCACTCCTCTCCACAGGGAGCCCTCTCCACAGGGAGCCCCAGTCAGATGTGTCTTGGCTGCAGGGCCCAGGCAGCTGGCCAAGAAGGGCCGGAAATGCTCCAAATACTCTCCTTCCTCCGATAGCAAAGGGGAGGGAGGTCTCTCAGAGGGGCCATTTTACAGTGGGAGCCAGCCCTGCCCTTGGCTGTGGGGGGATGGGAGCTGGGATACGGATGTTGGGGGAAGTAACCAAGAACGCATCCTTGATTGTGAATGGTCTTGTTAAAATCCCTTAGTCCAAGGAGCTGTCTTCTTCCGGTCCATCGGGCTGCATGGATTTCCTGAGAGGAGTTCCTCTAGTGGGATACAAAGCTGTGTTGTTGGCAACCGTTACATCTGGACCTGACCTTCAGAAGGTTAAAAATAATGTCATCTGCTCAGGCCAGGCTTCATTTGTGTGTGCAGCCCATGGTTCTTAGAAGTGGAGGTTCCTGCTGGTGTTTGCTGAGGCTGTGGGGTGCACGGGGGAGAGGCCGTGCTTGTCATTTAGGGGAGCTGAGAGTGGGTATGGACTCTTGGGTGGACTGGGGAGCAGGTGTGAGATTTCTTCCAGGCACTTAGCCCTCGTCTGACCTTGAACTTGAACTCCCTGTTGCTGGTCTCCTGGAATGAGACTTATGTCCATTAGTGACCTACATTGAGGCCTACAAATGAGGCTGTTGCAGTTAGTGTAGTTTTAGGTGTCCAGGACCTTACTCACACATTCTGTTTATCCTGAGTAAGGTCTTGCTATCATCCCAATTTATGGATGAAGAAACTAAGGCTGCATGGTTGAATCAGTAGCTGGCAGAGCCTAGACTACAGCCCAGACAGCCCCAAGTGGAGGAATACTTCCCTGGCTGCCTCTGTCCATAGTCCGCCTCAGAAGGAAGTCTAGCAGCCTTGAGTCGGAGGGCTGGCGGAAGGGTGCTGCCTTTTACTCTTAGTCCCCTTCCCTTCCTTCTACTCAGAGCTGGCTCTCCCATTGTGCCTTTGCTGCCCTATTTGGACGGTCAGAGGTTTGGGGCAAGGAGAGCAGGTGCATCTCAGCAGACAGGAGTGTGGAGGCTGGCTTGGGGACAGGGAGGAGGAGGCAGGGCAGCTCTCTGTGGGGACATCTTGTCAGGGACAGACAGAACAGTAAAATCCCCTGTGCCCTGGGTGCTGTGGTGCCCTCTAGCTGGGGATGCGGTGCAGAGCACTGACTAGATAGAGGAGCCATGGGAAGGCTTTTGACACAAGGTTTTGGGAGGGAGTAGAATTGAGTCTCAGCTTCGTGTCATTGTCACCGCCTGTACCTCTCTGACCTGCCCAAGAATGCAAGGGAGTGAGGGGTGGGGCTCCAAACTGATCTCACCAGCTCATCTTGGAGTGGAGAGGGGACTAATGTGTGTGCCCAACCCTCACATGCTGCGTGGACAAGCGCCCCAGCGTCTGAACTGTTGAGAGACTGTTGGGGAATGCCAGGGGGCCTGGGCTTGGGGTTCAGGTTCTCACTCTGCTGTCATAGCTGCTGTGCCACCGCATGACCCCAGCAGCTGATGAGCCGGTCTGCTTCAGTGTCCTCCTGCAGATTGGGGGCAGGACCTACAGATGAGTTCCTGCTCAGGGCTTAGTGAGGTGGCAATGGCGGTGTTCTAGCTCTTGCACTCTCTTAAACATGGCTGCGGCCCAGAAAGCCTTTAGTCACTCCGCCCCCTTAGTACCACCTTCCCTCTCATGGAGGTTCTGTAGGAGCGGCAGACCCAAGAGGCCCTGCAGTTACTTGGCCAGTGAGTTGGTGAAATTGTTAAGCACCTGCCATACAGAGGCCAAAGGCTGTAGAATATAGGTGAGACCGTTGCTGGCCTTGTGGGGAGGCAGCCATCTTGAGGGAAGCTGAATCCTGCCCTGATGACCCTCAGGAGTGTTTTTAAAAGTGAGGAAAGCTGTCAAGTTGGGGCCTGGGAGAGGGATGGGGAGGGGAGGTGGGCTAGCCTTAAAGTTGTGGGTGTGGGGCTGGAGAGATGGCTCAGAGGTTAAGAGCACTGCTTGTTCTCCCAAAGGTCCTGAGTTCAATTCCCAGCAACCACATGGTGGCTCACAACAAGAGAGATCTGATGCCCTCTTCTGGTATACAGCAGACAAAGTACTGTGTACATAATAAATCTTTTTTAAAAAGTTGTGGGTGTTGGGTATTTGCTTCAGAAGCTTGCCCTCAAGGTCAGTGTGTTTGCGATCTCCTGAGATGCAGAGGCCTGGAGGCCCCTTGTGCCTGGGAGTCCTGCGGTTGGCACAGGCAAGGCCTTTTCGTGGCCCCAGCCAGCTGCCTCTTGGGATCACTCAGCTTTGCGTGCCTGTCACTACAATGTCGAGCACACTCCTGATGTGGCCTCTTGAGGAAAGGCCTGGGTTGTGTAGCCTTTTAAGAAAGACTCTGCCCGGGTTAAGTCTCAGTTGTGGTTTGTGCATGAAGAAACCATAAACCAAAGGAAAAGGTTCGGCTTTGGTCGTGAAGCTTTGTGTCTGCATCTCTCCCTGGTGTGGGCCAACAGGAGGTAGGGAGGGGCGGCCCCTTCCTCTGTTTGTTTTGGTTTTTGTTCCCGAGACAGGGTTTCTCTGTGTAGCCTTGGCTGTCCTAGACTCTCTTTGTAGACCAGGCTGGCCACAAACTCACAGCGATCTGCCTGCCTCTGTTTTCCAAATGCTGGGATTAAAGACGTGCACCACCACATCCGGTCTAATAAATAAATATTACACATATACGTGTGTGTGTGTGTGTGTGTGTGTGTGTGTGTGTGTGTGTATAAGTGATGCCCAGATTTTAAGGGAACTTCCTGGAAGTTAGTGTCGGAGAGGTCCCCTGTGGCCATACCAAAATTAAGGGTAACCCCAGGCATAACCCAGGAGGGGAGAAAAGTCTAGTTTACATCACCCACTAGGGAGGGCCTAGCTGTCCAGGTGAGAGGCCCTCCACCCTTTGTACTACTGATCAGTACTTTGATGACCGCTGTAGAATGGCCCTTTCTCCACCTTTGACCTGGGCAACTGTTTGGTTTTTCTCTTTTCCCTGGGGTCTCAGGCAGCCCAGTCAGTGGGTGTGGCTATGCCATTACCTACTGCAATCAGGGACCTCTCACAGCAGAGGGAGCAAGAGTTGCCTATGGGGCCCACACCACTGTTGGCTCCATCCCTCAGGAAGAACATAGGGAGCCCCGGTCACTCTGTTTTCCCTCATGGAGGCTCTTCTGGCACTCACTTGCCTGCACAGTGCTTTAGAGCTTGAGACCAGCTTGTCTCACTCAGACCCCAGCAGAGAGCTGTTGGGTACCGTTCCATAACTGGTTGTGCAGCTCCACCTCCTGGCCACAGTGATCTGAAGCCCATTGCTTCTGGGACTGCCTTGCTGAGCTTCCTGTTAAAATGACTTTTATTTCCAAAGCCCAGATGATGAAGCCATCTTCATCCTAGGACTGAAGACTGCATTGTGTGCTGGCCTAGGCTCTTAATCCATCTCTTTCCCAACCAGCTCCCTGGGGTGGGGGCTGCAGAGGAGGAGGGTGGGCAGGGGTGGGGGCTGCAGAGGAGGGTTGGCAGGCGGGCAAGGAAGTATTAAGAATAGCTAGATCATGAGAGAGAGACAGTGTTCCTTCTTCCCTGGAGCTGAGGTTTGGGAGGATTTATTCCCTTCTCTTTAGTTTAGGGTGTGTGTGTGCGCACGCGCGCACGCACGCGCAGGGATTGCTTCTTTCCACTATGTGGGATGGAACTCAGGTTTTTGCGCTTGGTAACTTCTGAGATTTTAGGCAACTTGGATGGAGTTCCATTGCTGTTGCAGGGGGTCAGGAAGCCGACACTGAGCCGACTCCTAGAACCACTGTGGGGAGCTTAGGGCCTCACACGTTCCTTTAGGAGGCATTGCACCCTACTGCACCATAGAATACCCAGCCTACCTTGAGACTCCATAGTATGAGGAGTGATCTGTGCAGCTCAGGTCTCCCAGGGAGGCCTGGACTTCAGGACGTATGGGCATGTGGTAGCTGCTGATAGACACTGGTGTCCCTGTAGCTAATGCCTTTGTCTGCCATTTCTAGGCCTAGTCTCCAAGTCCTCGCCCAAGAAGCCTCGTGGCCGGAACATCTTCAAGGCCCTTTTCTGCTGTTTTCACACCCAGCATGGTAGCCACTCAAGCTCTTCCACTGAGCTCACATACAGGGAGGAGACCAACACCATTGCTAAGGTAACCGTGGGGTGGGCATTCTGGCCTGGCCTGCTGTCATGAGGGTCCCTGGCCCAGGTGGCCCTTAGCTCTCTTCCCTGAGTACTCTGCCCTTTCTAATACTTCTCACCTGTGGGGTAGGCTGTCCAAACACTAGATTCTGGCACCCCTGAAAGGTACCGTGCAGGTACAGAAAGTGTACCCCATGTTATAGTCATTGATAATGGTGGGATTAGAACTCAAGTCTCTGCCTCTGAAGTCTAGGTTTACTATTGTCTCACACTCAAAACTGCCTTACAGTTAGGTGTGGTGGCGCAGCCTTTAATCCCAGCACTTGGGAGGCAGAGGCAGTTGGGTCTCTGTGAGTTCGAGGCCAGCCTAGTCTACAAAGGAGTCCAGGACAGCCAGAGCTACACAGAAACACCTGTCATGAAAAACCAAAAAGGAAAAAAGAAATACTTATCTGCACTGCTAAAGGCAGAATGTAAAATATGTATTACCATGATAAAATGATAGCCTATGCTCAAATGACAATCTTAGGTTTTCCTAAGTTCTACAATATTAATTTCCCCCAATATTTACAATGGGAACATTTAGTACTTCTTGAAACATTTTAACGTTGCCTCCTTGTGACCTGTGTGTGTCCCGTCTCCCTTCACGTTCAGGTTCTGGGACGCCCCTGGTAGTGTCTTGTGGTGTGCTCAGTGTGGGGCATCATGGCATGTGCCCCCAGAGCAGGAGGCCCTGGGGGCGGGGTTCAGATCTGAGTGCCTGGGGTCCTGTGCTCACTTCATGGAGAGCCCAGCTCCCAAGGAAGGCTGCTTTTGTGGGGACCTTCTAGGTGGCTGGGTTTTGGAACAGCGGGATGGGGCTTTGGTTAGTGCAGGTGCAGTTGAGGAATCGGCCCTTACCACCTCCTTCCTTTCCCACAGTCGGATCTGCTCCAATGTCTCCAGTACCAGTTTTATCAGGTATGTCAATCTGGCTGGCCCTGCAGAGCTTGGCCAGCTTGGCAGGCAGACTGATAACTTTACTGTCCTGCTCACTTCCTGACCCTTTGTGCTAAGTATTTGCCAAGGGCCCCCTGTAAAGCTGTGGGGCCGCCCTTCTCTGCTAAGTGTTCCACACCAGCCTCTACTGACACCAAATAATCCTGCTGCTGCCTTAACATCTCCTGAGACCATGCTGCCTCTGTTCTCTGCCTTTAAGCAGGGCCTTCCTGGGCTGATGATTCTGTCTCCACACAGCCTGGCTCTTCCTAGCGTTCTGCTGAGGGGAACGATTGGGCTTGCTTCTTGGTGGGCACATCTCAGCCTGGCTCTGATTTTAGATCCCTGGGACCTGCCTGCTCCCAGAGGTGACAGAGCAAGATCAAGGAAGGATCTGTGTGGTCATTGACCTGGATGAAACCCTTGTGCACAGTTCCTTTAAGGTAAGTCACCACGTGGCCCGCCCTTCAGGGCCTTCTGTGAACTGCGCAACAGGTGCTACAAGGTGGTCTACAGATGAAGTAGAAACGATAGAGGGGGTCCCAGACCACCCTGGAGTCACAGGTATCGGAGAGGCCATACTAAAGAATGTTAACACGTGCGTGTACAAACACACATCACAAATAATTACGTAAAGGCTGTGTCAGTTTCCACTTAACATGGAAAAAGTAGTAAAGTTGCCTTTAGCACATTTGCTTTTCTGACCAGTATATTTACTAACTAAAGAAAGCCTTGAGCCAGGAGCGGGGACCCCAGCACTCAAGGAGACAAAGGTAGATGTGAGTTCGAGACCAGCCTAGTCTATAAAGTGAGTCCAGGACAGCCAGTGCTATACAGAGAAAGTCTGTCTCAAAAAAACAAAACATTTAAATTGGGTGTGGAGGCACTTCCACAATCCCAGCACTTGGGAAACTGAGGCAGGGAAGTCACAAGTTCCAGAATAGCCCAAGCTGCACCGTAAGAGCTTGCCTTGCAGAAGCTGTGTGTATAGTGTGCACACCTGTAAGTCTGCCACTAGTGGGAACGTGGAATAGAGGCCACCTGGACTGTATAGCAAGACCCCATCTCAAAAGAATTCTGAAACCTTTCTCTGGTACAATTTGGCAGGTTGGATAGATAAGGGCAACAAAGGGGAAGGGAAAACTGGAGAGACGGTGCTGTGCCTGCGTGGTGGGCTGTCTCGGGATAGTGGGAGCTCCCTGTGCGCTGACCATCAGCCTTTGCCTTCCAGCCAATCAGCAATGCTGACTTCATAGTGCCTGTGGAGATTGAGGGGACCACGCACCAGGTGAGCTGTCTGCCAGCCTAGGCCCAGCCTCGAACAGGGAATGGCCTTTGTGACACTGTCTCTGTTAGGGTTTGAGTCTCCTAACTCTGCCATCACTCCCTCTAGCATGCACGCCATTTCTCTCTGTGCAGTCAGACTGTTTGGGAACTGTTGCATTTTTCTTTGAGTTAGGGTCTCTTTATTTAGTCCTGTGTCACACTCACAGAGATCCACCTGGGTGCTGGGATTAAAGGCATGCAGCACTGTTCTTAACCTGTTTGCATTTTTAAATAATAGTCATTATTTTGACTTTTTAAAAAATATGTATTGGTGTTTTGCCTGCTTGTGTGTCTGTGTGTGTTGGGTCCCCTGGAACTGGAGTTAGAGACAGTTGTGGGCTGCCCTATGGGTGCTGGGAGCTGAACTCTGGTCGTCTGGAAGAGCAGCCAGTGCTCTTAACTACTGAGTCGTCTCTCCAGCTCCTTAAAAAGATGATAGCCATCATTTCTTAATCACCATCCCTGCCAAACAGGGTTTTCACTGTGTTTTCTGTGTTCCTTAAGTAGTGGTGTTCGGCCTGGAGGCCTCCCCGTGCCCAGTGAAGAGCTAGAGGATTGCATTTTTCCAGCCTGCGCTCTAGCCATACACACCTTGCTGTCTGGGGCTAATTAGGGACCGTGTGGCATTGGTGAGAGACCACATGATCAGAGAGCTCTTGCCCAGAAGGCCTGAGAGTCAGGGACCAGGTGCAGTGCTAGAGCAGGCATGGTGCCTGTTTTCATGGACTGCTCGGGTAGTTACTCATAAGGAAAGTGCAGCATGAGGCCTTCATGGGTTTGTCGTCATAGTCTCATCTCCCTCACAGGCTCGGCTTTCTGTACCAGTGCCACAAAGCTGTGGCTCTCTGCTAGGTTCATCATCCCTTGCTGTCTAATGAGGAAATAGAAATGTGCAAAGTCCATGGGCCATGCCTTCACGCAGGCAGCCATGTGCAGGGAACTCCTGCCTGATAAAGAAAGGCATGCATTAGGTAGTGATGGGAGTAGAGTAGAGGAGGGCTGCCTGCTGAGGGGCTCTAAGAAAACAGTGGAGGAGAGTAACTGTTGAGGGTGGGCTCACTGGTAAGGTGCAGGGGCTCAGGCTGGTAGAGCAGCTTCGGCTGGCTGCATGGAGGGTTTCAGCTGCTAGACTGGGAGGGGTCTGCTGGGTTGGTGGCTAATTAGGGCTAGGAGGGAACTGAGGCTGGCACACCCTGTGCTAGGGTGTGGTGCTGACAACAGGAGCTTTAAGGAAATGACGGAAGGGGCCCTGTGGAGGCTGAAGCAGCAGCTACTCTCTGGGTGATGGCGCGTAGCTGAAGAAGCGTTTAGGAACATGCACAGCATGGCCCGCAACGGTGGTGGTGTGGAGATCCCGGAGGGGACCCCTTGCCAGGTGGGGACCTACACAGGCTGTCCTGCTGGAGTCCGGTACAGGAAGCTGCTATGGAGGCTGTGGCTGGATTCAAGTAATCCAGGATAGGCTGTCTCCATCTGTGAGGCCTATTCTTGATTACTTGTTTCTGGAGGCAGCTAATGGTCCACCCACGGAATGAAGATGGCTCCTGGGACACTGTGTGCTCCTTCCTGGCAGTTAGGGTTAAGCCTGTTGGGCCAGCAGAAGCCTGCTGACCATGTGGAGCTGTCCTTGATGGGTCTTGGCATGGGCATCTGGGCCTGATAGCTTCTTCCTGTCAGTGAGAAGGGGCAGTGCCTCGTGAGGACCTCCAACAGTCCGCTCTGCCTCTCCAGGTCTATGTGCTCAAGAGGCCTCACGTGGATGAGTTTCTGAGACGGATGGGGGAGCTCTTTGAATGTGTTCTCTTCACTGCCAGCTTGGCCAAGGTACCTGGTGGCAGGAGGGGATGATGGGGCAACCACAGGGGACCCAGCACCACCTCCAAGCTAAGGTCTCTTCTCATCTTCCAGTATGCTGACCCTGTGACAGACCTTCTGGACCGGTGTGGGGTGTTCCGGGCCCGCCTGTTCCGGGAGTCTTGTGTGTTCCACCAGGGCTGCTACGTGAAGGACCTCAGCCGCCTGGGAAGGGACCTGAGGAAAACTCTCATCCTGGACAACTCACCTGCATCCTACATCTTCCACCCAGAGAATGCAGTGAGTGCTCCTTGGGGACTGGGACTATGGGCTTCACCAGAGGAGTGCCACCCCACTGTGCCCAGCAGCAGGAGTGCCACCCCACTGTGCCCAGCAGCTTCAGGGAAAGAAGTCAGATTAACGTTACCTTTCCTGCCCCAGGTGCCTGTGCAGTCCTGGTTTGATGACATGGCGGATACAGAGTTGCTGAACCTGATTCCAATCTTTGAAGAGCTGAGTGGAGCAGATGATGTCTACACCAGCCTTGGGCAGCTGCGGGCCCCTTAGCCTTCCTGCTACCAAGAAACAGCCATCCCAGTAGGGGACTTTGCTAACTGTGCCTTTCTGATCAGCCTGACTGACCAAACTGAGCAGATGCTGGAGCACCTTGCCAAAGGGTCTAGAAGTAGCCAGGAAGTGGCTGACAAGAGCTTTAGGGCAGGTTAGGTGCAGAGCAGGCAAATCAGACTGATGTCCAGAGCTGTCTGCACCCTGTGTTTGGTTCCCAGGTGTCTGGGTGCATGTGTGCGCGCGCGTGCGTGTGTGTGTGTGTGCCTGCCCGGTGAACTATGGCCCAGGGTGCCCAGTGTTCCAGTAGTGGGTGAAGCTAAAAGATGAAGCCTCACCCCGGGTCATTGGTCCCTCTTCCTGCTATCCTGTGAGCTACTGAGCTTCACAGCGACGAAAGGCTCCCTTGCCAAACCATGGCCTTAGCGTCCTAAGACCTGTGCCAAGGATAAGGAGAGGCCAGAGGCAGCTTTTGGATGCCCAGGTACACACCTCTCTAAAACAAAACCCTAGCCAGCAGCTGCAGACATCTGGGAAGATGAGAGCATGTTTGCAGAACCATTACTCAAAGCCACCAGGTCCCTGTGGCCTATAGGCTGCGCCTGGCTCTGGCCGAGTGCCTGCCGTGGTCTTCCTGTGCTTCCCCAGGCTCCAGCAGCAGGCCAGCCTTCTCACTCTGGAGCCATGATAGTCTTACTCCTATGGGGAAGGAGCTCTTCTCCCTGCCCTGGAAGAGGACAGACAGCTTATTTCTGTTCGTTTAACTCTTTTAAAATTCTCTTTCTAAACATGGAGTGTTTTGTATCCGGCTGAGCTGCAGTGCTAGGCCTGAGATGCGTGTGGGAGGTGCTGAGGTGCAGGGAAAACACATATCCAAAGTGGAATGTGTGTCTCCTGGCTTACAGAGCCTGAAGTGTGCTCTTAGGGGGTTCTGTGCTAGCTGATGCAAGGCCAGTGGCTCCAAAGGCTGGGGCCAGCTGCTAGGCTGTCCTACCTGGCCTTCCTGCCACCCGGCAGGCCTGTTCCTGTTTCCCTAGGGTCCTGTCCTGGCTGTTTCTCTTCCTCTACAGGCCTTGGGAGAACTCCTTTTCCAGGACTGAGGAGTTGTAGGTCTTGCTGTTACTTATTTGCCACATGGGCAGACGCCTCCTGTCTCTGGTAATAGAACTAGGTGAGGGCCTCACAACGCCTGTGCTCCTTCGGCTCTGAGTTCTCAAATCTTGAATGTTTTAAAATGAGTCACAGAATGCAATTTCCCCAGGGTAGAAAATAAGGGGGGTGCTGCCACCACTGGGAGCACATGGGGCCCCTGAGAAGAGCTTCCCCCACCCCACCCCTTCCAGCATCACTGCCTTAGCTGAGGCCTGCCCCAGGGCTGGGTAGGTTCTCCTCCCTCTGGATGAGGTGGGTGGGGTTCCAGTCCTGGCTCTGTGTACCCAGAGGCAGGTGTCCGCCTCTGTGAGTTGTTTCAGGTGTGGTCACCACCCACTCAGGTGTCATGCGATACGTTCTAGGTCCTGCCTCAGGACCTAACCAGTTTCAAGAAAGCCTAGTAGTGGGATCAGTGTTCTGAGTGGAAGCTGGCTGTACAGTTCTTCTCCTAGGCCAGGGCTGTGGCCATTTCTCTTTGGTGACAGAATGGAACAGAGTCCCCAAGCTCTTGCCATTTCCCCCAGCATCATTTGCTGGTGCTTGTGGGGTCCTGCCAAGGTGATTGGGGGAGGGGTGGGGCTCCAGGTGCTAGCCAGGAACATGGAAGCTTGGCTGTGGCTTCAGGTCCTGGTCTCTACCATCCTCTCGCAAGGCTGCCCTTGCGGGCTAGTCCTTGCTAAGCAATAAGAGTCTGAGTTGACTGGACTTTAAGGTCCCTTGCTGGCCCTTTGGGTCTCTGTGCTTTACCTTGTGGAGGAAGAGTCTGTGCTCCTCCACTTGCCGTTAGGCACGTGCAAGACTGGAGTCTGAGCAAAGCCCAGTGTAGCTTTGTGGGAGGCCCTGCTCTCCAGGCCTGACTGCCACCTCCACTCGGATACGGAGATGCCATCCCAGGTCCCCTCTTTCCAAACTTAAAACAGGACCTGTCCTAGTGAGCCAGAGCCAGCCAGAGGTTGTTCCTTGCTGACCTGTCCCCTTGCTACTTCTGTGTCTTGGGGCAAGTGGTGCTTGGGAGGCGCTGCTGAGAGGACACAGGCTGACACTGAGAGCAGGGCAAGATTGGGAGAGCCTGTTCACCTCTAGCCTGTCATCTGGCTTGCCACCAGCCTTCCCCAGGGCAGACTAGTCTTCAGGAGTCAATAGACCACATGCCAGGTGTCAGCACCCACACAGCCATGCCAGGAATCTGCCCACTGCCAGGTTCAGCTCTTTAAGGTGCCTCTTCAGGGACACAGTGTGTCTCTCTGATTGGGCTTCTAAATCAAAAGCCTGATGTTCGTGTCCCTCTTATAGGGGGAGCTTTGGACACAGGACCAGTTTGATAAAGGGCCAGGTAAGGGTTTCCACTCTGCACATTGTAGAGGGGACACTGCAGGCCCATGGGTCCCTAATGAGAGTTGAGTGAATTTGCCTTCATTTAGCCAGGGACCTGTTTCTCTCCTGCCTCCCAAAGATTTTTTTGTGTAAATGTGTAGCCCCTCTGTTAACAGTGGCTCAGAAAAGCTTTGTACTGAAAGCATGGGAGCTTCCAGGCAGCCGTGCCCTGCCCTGTTCCAGAGGCCTCTTGGCAGTACAGCCCTGTCACGCTGTGTATCTGCATCCAGTGTATGCCTGGCTAAGTGTGTGAGAACGGTGAGCCCGGCTCCCTGTGGGCCACAGGCTGATCTTCAGCTCCCTTTTCTTTTTTTCTTTTTCTTTCTTTCTTTTTTTTTTTTTTTTTTTTTTTTTTGGACAGGGTTTTATGAATCCCAGGCAGGGGCCTGAACTCACTGTGTAGCCAAGGATGATCTTGAACTTCTGATCTCCTTCCTCCACCTCTTGAGTGCTGGGATTACAGGTGTGGCCACCATCCTGGTTTCTGAGGTGCTGGGGACGACCCGGAGCTTCTTGCATGATAAGCAAGCGTACCAGCTGAGCTACATCCTTCCTAGAAAACATCATTAGTAAATGCACATGCAGGGGAGAAGAGGTCTCTCTCTCTTAGTGTGGGGTCAGCTCCTGGGACAACCGCACCGTAGGCTGGTGATGTTCTTTGCCTGTAATTACCCAGATTTGCCCATTTCCCCTTTGAGATGCCATGGGGGTGGGGTCTGCTTCCCACTGTGACGGGGCTGATGGGGCCTTGGCCACCTTGCTTAAGAATTTGATACATTTGTTGTATTCAGAAACTTGAACTGTAGGATGCTGTTAAGAGTCTGTTTATATTTTTGGAATATTTGTATTACAAATAGCTAATAAAGGCTGGTTTAAAAACCTCTCCAGGAGTGGGAGTTGCCGTCCTTCCCTGGCGCCGCTCATTCAGCCATTGGGTGGGTACTGTCCTTCTCCTACGACCCCTTTGGTCATGAAGCTAGAGAGCACCCTGCAGAACAAACGCAAGGTCACTGGCGGGGCACTACCTTAGCTCTGCTCTGGCCCGGATTGGGACAAGCGCAGTTGCCCCCAGGTGCTTAACAAGCATATGTTCGGTGTCCTATTGACTGCTGTGCACAGACCGAAGCCCGGGGGAATTGGAGGCTCCTGCGCACACTCCTGGTGCTGCCAAGCCAGAAGCCCTGAGATCAGAGCTCAGCATGGTTTCTTGGCACATAGTAGGATCACTAGTAAAGACTCAAAGAAACACAGCCGTCCTGGCACTACAGAATCCCTGAAAAACACCCAGAATCCTCCTAGAGCCTGCCATCCTGAATGTCCAGGCACACAGTGAGCAGCTCTAGTGTCTTGTCATCAGCATAATACATTCATATCTACAATATGGCAAATTCATACCCTCCCTCCCTCTTGCTGAATTATTGATGGGCCGTGCACTTTTAAAAAAATCAATAGACCAGGGCGTGGAGCTAGAGTTAAAAGAAGCCTTTAAAAGCTCATCTTGTTTCTGCTGTTTTGAATAGGAACAGATAAAGCTTTCCCCTCTGGTTTGAATAAGTCAAGCCCAGGGCCAGCTTGCCTGTGATTGGCCAGAGCTAGGAAAATGTGGTTATGATGCAAACACAAGCAAATATAACCTGGTGCCTGCCTTTGGCCATTGCTGAAAGGAGGCGGCAGGACCTGAGGTGGCAGGAAGGACCCGAGGCCTCTGCTTTGGGATAGCTCATCAGTACCTCACCTGCTGCTTTGCTGGAAGACCACAGGTCCAGGTAGGTTACTGTATATGTACTTGTCAAACGCCGATGAGGCAGAAAGTGAAGGGAGGGAAGTTGGATCTTTTGTTTTTGTCTTCTGGGATGAATGTTGAAAGGTAAGAGCCAGGAATTTGGGGCCAGTTTTACAAACTTACTGAAAGAGAATTTACAGAGAGCCACTCTGAGTAGGTTGGGCACATTTTCAAGGCTCAGGTGTTGAGGGGACCAGGACCCCTCTCGTCTGTTTCTCAGTGGGGCCGGAGAGAAACTTAAACCCCAGTAGGTTACAAGCCACTAGCTTTTAGCCTGGAATCCCCAGACCACGCCCTGTGCTGTGGTCTTTGCAGCCCTCAGGATCCAAAAGTGCTGATGATTAGGACCTGGGAAGAGAGACCCAGTTTAGGGGTCTCTGATGTGGTAGGGTAGAATTGGGCTTTCTGGGTGTGGCAGTTACTGAATTTCGGGTCTCTAGTCAGCTGGATTTTGAGGTTTCGTGGGGACATGGGACTCACCATGCTAACGCCGGTAGGTTCCGCTTTACGGTTAATAGAAATGTGTTGGCTCTGCTCTCCTTTCCTGAGTGGATCATGCATTAGACTTCAAAGTCTGAGGGGTCTGAGGGAAACCTGGGTATTTCCTGGTGATTCTAAGCAGGGTGGAGGCAATACAAGTTACCAAATTAAATACTCAAACACTGGCAGTTCTGCATTGTAGCTCTGCTTTAGTCTCCTGCCAGCGCACACAAAGGGACCTGGTTTTATCCATTAAGACTCAGGAAAAGAATGATCAAACCAGAGTCTCTCCTTTTTTTTTTTTTTAAAGGGTGGAGCACAGCTGAGGATGACAGCCCCCAGACATTCTACACTTAACAAGTAGGGTATATCACCAGATACCAAACACAGCCCCCCAGGGCCACGCAGCCCCCCAGGCAGTTTTGGCTTTTAACTTCTCATAAATCCATCTATTGCATCCTTGCTTTGAGTCTTAGTTCACAGAGGAGGTGCAGGCGGGGAGGCCACACCCACCTTCCCTGTTGGCACCCAGAGCCCTTTGTCCCAGGCCATTCTACTTTCCCTTTTCTTCCTGAAGACCAGTTAATACATTATTCACGTTAAGGGGTTGTTACTGTTCTAGGATAATTTACAAAATTAAAGATAAAAGCTGATAAAAGGGGTTGGGGTGAGGGTGTGGGGTGGTGACAAGATCTTGCCAAGAATCTGAAGAGTTTAAGAAATTGGGAGAATAGGGCTTCATTTGGAAATACTTTTTCTGACTGGATTTCCTCTCTATGAGCCACTGAACTTAGTTTGGGGAAGGTTAGCAGCATGAAAAGGTGGCTAAAACACAGGCTTTTTAAGGTCAGATATGAAAACAAAAAGTCTGGAGCTAGACCTAGTGGTAGCAGCCTGTAATCCCAGCACTGAGGAGGCCGAGGCAGGCGTTGTGACTAGCCTGGGCTATGTGCATAGACCCTGTGTTAATAAAAATGTGCCAGCAGTGGTGGGCTTCAATCCCAGCACTGAGGAGGCAGAAGCAGGTGGATCTCTGTGTTCCAGGACAGCCTGGATGTCCGAGCCAAGAGATCCTTTCTTGGAAAAACCTAGATAAATAAAGTAAAATAAAACCAAACAGCTAAGCCGGGCATGGTGGCGCACGCCTTTGGTCCCAGCATTTGGGAGGCAGAGGCAGGCCTAATCTACAAAGTGAGTCCAGGACAGCCAAGACAACACAGAGAAACCCTGTCTCAAAAAACAAGAACAAGGGGCTGGAGAGATGGCCCAGCGGTTAAGAGCACTGACTGCTCTTCCAGGGGTCCTGAGTTCAACTCCCAGCAACCACATGGTGGCTCACAGCCATCTATAATGGGATCTGATGCCCTCTTCTGGCCTGCAGATGTACATGCAGGCAGAGCACTGTATATGTAAATAAATAATTTTAAAAAAACAAGAACAAACAAACAACAAAAAGAAAACACCCAACAGCTAAGATGCAGAGCTCATTCTAGTGTGTGCCCGTAGACAAGATATTTAGTGCCCAAGCCTTGTCTGTGCTACAAGGTGACAGGAGGAAAACAGCTGAGAGGGCGAGAATGAATGCAGCGGTCAACACAGGCTTAACATTTATCACTCTCAGGAATACGTGTTACTTGGCTCCCAGTGAAGAGATGGCCGAGGCTGCTCTTCCAGAGACCTGACTTTGATTCCCAGTGATTCGGCTGATTCACACTGCCTGTAACTCCAGCTTCAGGGAATTTAACACACCAACACATAATTTTTTTAAAGGAAACTTATTGCTATTAATGGTTGCTTTTTTTCACCCTCAAGACAGGATTTCTCTGTGTAGCCTTGGCTGCCCTGGACACGCTCTGTAGACCAGGCTGGCCTCCAACACACAGAGATCCTCCTGCCTCTGCCTCCCTGAGTGCTGAGATTATAGGCGTGTGCCACTGTGCCTGGCTTAATCAGAGCTTTTTTGTTTTGTTTTGTTTTGTTTTTCGAGACAGGGTTTCTCTCCGTTAGTCCTGGCTGCCCTGGACTGGCTTTGTGGACCAGGCTGAACTTGAACTCACAGCGATCCACCTGCCTCTGCCTCTGCCTCCTCAGTACTGGGATTAAAGGCGTGCGCCAGCATGCCTGGCTCTTAACCAGAGCTCTTAACCAAGAAAGCTGAAACAAACCTGTGGATTAGGGATGGCCCAGCCAGTTCACTGTGTGAGCTTGAACTACCATGGTGAAGTGGTGTGGTGTTGGGGGTGGGGGAATATTCCAGAAGGGCATGCAGCATGACAGCCGATTAGACAGGCAGGTGCCGTAGGAGAAGTGGTGGTCCCCTCTCCACTCTGAGGGGCGTCACCACCAGCTTTGTGATATTTCAGTTCCAGGAAGACAGACACCATGTCCCTGAGCAGTGCCTTCAGGACCGTGGGCAATGACCCTGGGATCATCACCTGGAGAATTGAGGTGAACCAAGTGGGAGCCACACCCACCCTGACAGCTGGGACCTGATCCTGTAGCATCAAAGAGCAGGTTTTCCGGCCTCGAACATCCCCATGCTCAGTGCAGGTCACCAAGCAGAACCAAGCTTGTCCTTGGCACGGCTACACCTCCAGTAAATATGTTGGAAAGACAGGTCCCTTACCTAGAGATTCTTGGCTACTGGCCAGAGAAACGACCCTGTCTGGTTCCTACCAGCTTTAGGGCGGAGCAAGCTGCACAGATAGCCACCGCCTTACCCTTCACCTGTGGGCTTGGTCTCTGGGTGGCTCTGAGCTCTGGTTTGGGTGCACCTGCCTATCAGGACTCACCCACTTCTACCTAGACAGTTGCTGCAGCATGAACCCTGCAAATAGCACCCCACCCCCACCCCAAACGCATGAGTCATAGCCCTCTGGCAGACCTCCCAAGGCTTGTGAGACTCCCAGTCTACGCCCATTATTTCAGGGATCCCCACTTCACAGTGAACAGGAAGAGCTGGCCAGGCGGCTCAGTGGACATAAGGGTGTTGAGCCTGATGGCCCTGACTGCAAGCCCAGGACCCCACACTGTCTCTGACCTTCACACGCACAGTGTGGCACACAACAAATAAATGTAAAAGACTGTAATGGCCGGGCACTAAACTGGACTCATAAAATGTACTTAATCTTTTCACACTTAACATCCCGATTTTGGATAGAACCTACACAAAAAAGGCTACAGGTTAGCCTCACTTGGAAAGGAGGAAGTGTCATTTGCATCTGGAGCTATGTGAATTGGCTCTTTTGGGATGAGCAAATCAGAGCCCCAACCCAGACGCTGAATGCAGGACCCTCAGTCTGGAGTGCCACACGCTACCACCGGCATTCTCTCTGCTGTCACTGCTAGTTCCCAGACTTCTTTGGAGCAGCCTGGTGGCTCTTGGTGGTCAGTGGGGAGCAGAGAGTTGGCTGCTTGGTCAGGACACAGGCCAGAGCCCACAGAGCTCAGGGGGGGGCTTTTACTTGAGTTATTCTTTGCCCTGCTGTAGGCTTCAGGGTTTCACAAGCCTTCCCAGAGTACTGGTGATGAAACCAAGTGGAGCATGGGCAGGCCGTAAACAAGGACACCCGAGCACCCAGATGCAGAGTGATGCGGGCTGAGCCCCTGGAAGCCAGAGCAGCAGCCCATCCTGTGTCCCCCACCTTCCTTGTGAGGACAGGGAGACATCTCTGCCACCTGTGCCAGCAACAGAGGAGAGGGGAAGGCAGGAGGGAAGCTGCTCCCCCACCCCCACACCCCTGCTGCATTCTCTGCTAATCCTTCTAGAAAATGGAGCTGGCGCTGGTACCCCTGAGTGCTCATGGCAGCTTCTATGAGGGAGACTGCTACATCATCCTCTCGGTGAGCAACGTCCTCCACAACCAACATGCCCCCCACCCCCACCCCAGCAGGCAGCTCCCAGCTATGGAAACCCTGATGGGGAGAGACGTGGGGTTCCCAGTATAAGTAAGATTCTTCCCCACACCATGCAGTGTTGGTCTCAAGTAGACTGAGAACGGCCACCACAGGGCCTTGGGTTATGATTGCATGTCAGATGGGGAACATGGGGCCCTTGGTCTGAACTTTCTCAAGCTGCCAAACACACACACAGAGGGAGGGAGAGAAGGAGGCAGAGAGAGAGAGAGAGAGAGAGAGAGAGAGAGAGAGAGAGAGAGAGAGAGACGCACAGACAGAGACAGACAGACAGAGCAAGAGCAAGCATTTCTCCCTCTTAGGGTTCAAGCCACACATTCAAGCCGGGACTACATAATGAGTTCTTGACTAGCCTGGGCTACAGGCAGACTAGCCTGAGCTACAGGCAAATATTCTGTCACCAAAATCCAAAAGAGTGGAACACGGCAGCACACACCTATAATCCCGGCACTTGGGAGGTGAAACCAGGAAGATTAGGAGTTTAGAGCCAACCTTGAAAAGTTTGGGCTATCGTGGGCTAAACAATAACCAGTTTCAAGAAAAAAAAACTTAAAAAAAAAAAGAGCTCTAGTGGAGGAAATAACGCCACCTGGACAGTGTTAGCTGTACGGTTGGGTCAGTGCTGGGCACCTGAAATCCAGCTGGGGAGGGACTCCCCACTATAGAAACAACAGCTGTCAACTCCCCATCCGTGGGCGGGAACTAAGGCTGTCAGGGCCGTGAATGGGTCTTGCTGGCTCAAGCACCCACTTACGGATAAGGAAGGGGGGGCCTTGCCCTGTAGCCTGTAGGGCAGAGCATACTGGAGCCTTCCCACACCAGAGAAGTCAGCAGAACAGCGAAGGTGAGCTGAGACCTGACCCTGCCTCCCTGGCTACATCCTAGACACGGAGAGTGGGCAGTCTTCTGTCCCAGAACATCCACTTTTGGATCGGGAAGGACTCTTCCCAGGACGAGCAGGGTTGCGCTGCCATCTATACCACGCAGCTGGATGACTACCTAGGAGGAAGCCCTGTGCAGCACCGCGAGGTCCAGTACCATGAGTCTGACACCTTCCGTGGCTACTTCAAGCAGGGCATCATGTGAGTAGCTGTGCGCAGAGCAGAGACAGACAAAGCCACTTCCGGGAGAGGAGAAAGGGTCAGGATGCCTTCGAACGAGTAACCAGAGAGATGCAAAGCAAGGCAGGCTGTCCCTTTGCACCCATCGGAGCCTTGCAAATCAGCGCGGGTGGGGCCTCGAGCCAAGCTGTATGGGGCCCACTGGAGGGGGTGAGGGACAGCACTGCACTTTGGAGCATGACTGGGACTACAAGCTGTGAACCCCACTTCTCAGAACTCAAAACCCCCAGGCCCATAATGGCCGGTGACCCAGAGCGTTAGTGGTGGGAGGCGCCTGTGGTCAGCGTAGGTGTCTGCCACGGACACATGTAGATATACACATGTGTATTGGTGCATTGGTGACAGCAGCAGATCAGACACCCTCCTAGCACACAGGGACAGGAGCCCAGACTGAGTTATACAACAGAAAGACGTCTGTGTGTGCAAGTCATGCACACAGGCCATAGGACACGCTTTACTGGAATGAAGGGGGCACATCAGACTGCCAGAATGCGTGGACGCTTAACACGAGGGGTGAGGCACACGCCTGTAATCTCAGCCTACGAGGTCCCTTCTGCCAGCAGCACCGCTCTTCCAGTTCTTGGGACTTGTCACTATAATGACCACCCCGGCCTCAGGTCACAGAACCTACCCTTGGGCAGCAGGTGCAGTGTTTGTGTTTACTTTGCTCACCTGGTTGTTACAATCCACGTGGGTAGAGACCGATGCCTGTATGTTATTACTGTATCTAATCCCCAGTAGTCTCCCAGAACCTTGCACGTAGCAGGCACACAACAAATAACCGGATCGATGTTCCCTCAGTTATAAAAAGGGGGGTGTGGCCTCTGGGATGAGGCACGTGGAGACGAACACCTACGCTGTGAAGCGGCTGCTACATGTGAAGGGGAAAAGAAACATCAGGGCCACTGAGGTAAGTCCCACACAGTGGCTGTCCCAATGCTCTTGCCCCTGCGCCTCAGACCTCTCCCCTCAACGGCACCGACCTTTCACACGCAGGTGGAAATGAGCTGGGACAGTTTCAACCGAGGTGATGTCTTCTTGCTGGACCTTGGGATGGTCATCGTCCAGTGGAACGGCCCGGAGAGCAACAGCGGGGAACGTCTCAAGGTCCAGCTCCGTCTCCTCTCCTCCAGGCCAGTGGTCGAGCAGGGCTCCCTTGGGTGCCTTCTCCCTTTGCCTTCCGATGCTGGCTGACCCCCAAGAGTCCAGGGGGACCCCTGCCTTAGAGTAGACCCTGTCTTACAGGCAGGCCAAAGGCATGGCTCGCTCCTCAGCATCTGGGTAATTTGTCTGCGGTCCCGGTAGCATCCACGGTAGCCATTAGGAAGGAAAGGCATGGCTAAGCAACCTCGTTTGTGTTCTCTGGCAGGCTATGCTTCTGGCAAGGGACATTCGGGACAGGGAGCGAGGGGGCCGTGCTGAAATTGGGGTGATTGAAGGAGACAAGGAGGCAGCCAGCCCAGAGCTGATGACAGTCCTGAAGGACACCCTCGGCCAGCGCTCCGTTATCAAGCCTGCAGTTCCTGATGAAGTCGTGGATCAGCAGCAGAAATCAAACATCATATTGTATCAGTGAGTGTTTAAGCCTGGGGGTGGAGGGGTGTCCCCTAGAACACCAGGTGCTCGGCTTGGAGTCACTTTGCAGACCAGGCTGGCCTTGAACTCACAGCGATCTGCCTGCCTCTGCCTCCCGAATGCTGGGATTACAGGCGTGCGCCACCATGCCCGGCTGGTCCATCCCTTTTAAATGTGCCTCCTACAAGGAGCTCAGGAGTAGCCCCTCTTGAGGAGGCAGTATCCTCTGTTGTTAGGACATCTCCTGGCCTGTGGGTGAGACGTTTCCTGTAGTCTAGTGTGTCCATGCCTAGGGATGTGGACAGGGTAGTTTGGGAGTGAGACAGTCTCCCTCTGTATCCAAGCCGTGTCTATCTCAAGAAGTTAAACTCTGTCCAGAAGTGCCCCTTTCGAGGGGTTCTATAGTGTAGTGGTTATCACGTCTGTTTTGCCTGGGTTCAAGTCCCAGTGGAATCGTAGTTCAGTAATGGACTCCCTCTTTTGTAAGTACCCTAGAAGTGCCACTTTAGCTTTGGGGTGCTTTGAGAGGAGAAGGCACAGGCTAATCTTTCCCCTTCACCAGGGTCTCCGACTCAGCTGGGCAGCTGTCAGTCACAGAGGTGGCAGCAAGGCCTCTGGTCCAGGACCTATTGAACCACGATGTAAGTTGAGCTGGAAGGGGCTTTGCTTGAGGAAGGCAGGCCCTGGGCAAAATCATCCATCGTGAGTGTCAGTAACCATCTGCATCCCTGGCTGACGCAGGACTGTTACATCCTGGACCAAGGCGGAGCCAAGATCTACGTGTGGAAAGGCAAAGGAGCCACGAAGGTTGAGAAACAGGCAGCCATGTCCAAAGCCCTGGTAGGAGCTGCAGATGTGTGATACCACCAGAATATTCTGCCAGTATCCCTATAGACACGTGCGCCCTAACACACCAGGCCCCTGAGCACAGAACGGCGACATACGGGGCCTTCAAAGTAAACCAACCAGTTGGGGTACAAGTGTAGGTCTCACCTTTTCCGGCCGAGTATTCTGGGCAAGACCACTGAGCTCCAGTTCCCTGAGAGATAACTAACAGGGTCATCCCAGTCTCCGAGAACCACCAAAAGATAAAACCCACTTATGAAGTACTCAGAACCATACTTGGTACGCAGAGCCTGCTGTCACTATTGAAGGAGGGATCGCATGTCCATGTCAGGGGCTCTGTCCTCAAGGGGCACTTGCTGAATTCTGCAGATCTTGCACATGACCAAAGTGTGATGTGCTTAAGAGCAACAGATGAGCAAATAACCACGACACAGTTTGCAGAGCGCCATGGTGGGTCTTGCAGAACCAGTCCACGACGGCCATAATCGTGGCAGTCCAATGGGGAGACACAGAAGTGTCTGTATCTTTTGGTGGCACGCCACTTGGAACCTCAGGGGTGACGTAGAATGATTCCCAGGGACAGGGAGGGGAGAATCCTACCACCTGACCTCAGGTAGTGAATTGCCAGGTGACCAAACAGTACACATCCTGGCTGACACGTTCCTGTGGGGGGGGGGTGGGGACCGCAGGATTTCATCAAGATGAAGGGTTACCCCAGCAGCACCAACGTGGAGGCCGTCAACGATGGCGCGGAGTCAGCCATGTTCAAGCAGCTGTTCCAGAAATGGTCAGTGAAGGACCAGACCACAGGCTTGGGAAAAGCGTTCAGCATCAGTAAAATTGGTGAGATTTCCCACGTGTGTTCTTCCACTGGGAGCCTAGGGAGAGGCACGAGTGTCTTGCTTGCTCACGTGGCTTTTCCCACCCCTTTCTCTGCAGCTAAACATTTCCAGGACAAGTTTGATGTGACCTTGCTACACACCAAGCCAGAAGTGGCTGCTCAGGAGAGGATGGTGGATGACGGCAGTGGGAAAGTTGAGGTGAGCCCCGTGAGGGCAACACTAGGCCTGTGGGATGCTCCTGATGCCGGGGGTCGGGGGAGCAGCCTGTTCTGCATGGTTCTCTTTCCCTATTTCACATTTCCATATTCTTTAAGAGGCTCGGAGTTGGCTGTTTCCCCCATAGTGTACTTCAGGACAATGAGACACGGTCCCCCAAGAGGCTATCACCTGGAAGATATGTTTAAGCCATCTGAGACCTGGGTCACATGATAGGAGGCACTGGGCCACTGTGACCGTTCTCAGGATTCAAAGCATGCAAATGTGATGATGGGCCTTCAAAGCCGAGAAGACCCAGAAGGGGCGGGGGCACTTGAGATGAATGTTAGCACTTCACCCCCCACTTGGCTTCTGCCCAGCTTGGCTTCTGCCCTGCTCCCTTCAGGTGAGATTCCTGAACAGGGTGCCCCTCTCTGGTGACTGTGTCTCCTCTTGTGCTCAGGTCTGGAGAATCGAGAACCTGGAGCTGGTCCCTGTGGAACATCAGTGGTATGGCTTCTTCTATGGGGGAGACTGCTATCTGGTTCTCTACACATATGACGTAAACGGAAACCCCATTACATCTTGTACATCTGGCAGGTAGGTGAGGGCGCGAGCTCTCAGTGTTGGGACCCAGAGGCCTCCCTGGCCACTGGGCTGAGGCCCCTCACTCCTCTCTCACCACTGCAGGGCCGCCATGCCTCCCAGGATGAGCTGGCAGCCTCGGCCTACCAGGCGGTGGAGGTGGATCAGCAGTTTGATGGTGCCCCTGTGCAGGTCCGGGTGAGCATGGGGAAGGAGCCACGCCACTTCATGGCCATCTTCAAAGGCAAGCTGGTTATCTATGAGGTGAGGACCTACGGTCAACACTTCACCCTGTGCAGAGGTGCTCAGGGCTGAGAAGCCAGTAAAGAGCCACCAGTGTGAGAAGGGGTGAGGGGTGGTGGTGTTAAGGGGGTGTTGCGTGGTGGGAGGAACAGGGCTTAGCTTAGCTGGAAGGGACAGAGGACAAGCTTAGATGAAACAACAGGGAAATCTCAAGTGCCTAGGCTTCATTCAAGTCCAAGCTGCTAGCGAGCTAGTGCTCACGGTCTTCTGCACCTGCACAGGGACAGTAGCATCAGTCACCCACCCCACTCCCTTTCTGACACTGCACTGGCCCTCTGTGCCTCTCTTAGAGTCTAAGGCCCGTTTCTATGGAGCCCGGGCAGAAGCACGGGCAGGCAATAAACAGTCACATATAGTTGTCACACAAGTCTGACATCAAGTCCTCTTGCCGTATAAGCCTGTTTCCCAATCTCAGTGCGCACGCTGGAGTAACACCTCCTTCATAGAGTCACCCTGAGGTCAGCGAGTGGTGGACAACCCAGCTCTAGCTCCTGGCATCGGGGGATGTCATCCCCAGTTAGCTTAGGAGATCCTGAGGGGTAAAGCTCATATCCAGAGCATCTCAGGCCAAAACAGCCAGCCCACCTGGTACTCTGTAGATCGGGACTCCACGTTTCTTCTCTCTAGGGCGGGACTTCCAGGAAGGGAAATGCAGAGCCTGACCCTCCAGTAAGGCTCTTCCAGATCCAAGGGCATGACAGAACCAACACCAAAGCAGTGGAAGTCTCTGCCTTTGCTGCCTCGCTCAACTCTAACGACGTCTTTCTGCTGCGAACTCCAGGAGGAGCACTACCTGTGGTACGGCAAGGTGAGAAGGCTCGAGGGTCCCACCAGCCCCTTGGAGCTCATGCTTGCCCTGGCTCCACCCTCAGCCCTGGCTCCACCCTCAGCCCTGGCTCCACCCTCAGCTCTGGCTCTACCCTCAGCCCTGGCTCCACCCTCAGCCCTGGCTCCACCCTCAGCCCTGGCTCCACCCTCAGCCCTGGCTCCACCCTCAGCCATGGCTCCAACCCCTCAGCCCATGGCTCCACCCTCAGCCCTGTCAGCAGGGTGAAAGATAGAATGGTGCACCTGAGTTCAGATCCCCAGACACAGTGAAAGCTGAGAGCGGGAGCTGCTAGCTGTAACCCCAGCGTAAACACACACACATGCTCACATATATGTACACACCCACATGTACAAACATTTACTCACAATCCCCTCAAATTAAAAGCTATCTGGAAAATAGATAAACATGGATATATTCATTCAATAGAATATTACTCAGCAATAAAAATCAAAGAGCCATGCGTGCACACAACATGGGAGAGTCTCCAATCATGCTATGTGAAAGAAGCCAGTCTCCAAGGCTGCACATTACACGCTTCCGCTTAAGACAGTTTAGAAATGGCAAGCTTGTTCTAATGGAGAGCAGCCTAATGTTTGTCGAGAGGTCAGGACTCAGGGCTTGACTCCAGATAGGCAGGAGATGGGGAGGACTCGGGAAATTTCATTGTAATTGCACCTGGGAACAGAGTCCTGTGTTTAAGCCTTGAGGAGTCCAACCAAAGCCATTTTACTGTCATTTAAAAAATAAGAATGGAGCTGGAGAGATGGCTCAGAGGTCAAGAGCACTGGCTGCTCTTCCAGAGGTCCTGAGTTCAATTCCCAGCAACCACATGGTGGCTCACAACCATCTATGAGATCTGGTGCCCTCTTCTGGTTTAAAGGTGTATATGCAGGCAGAACATTGTATGCTTAATAAATTATTATTATTATTATTATTATTATTATTATTATTATTATTATTATTATTTTGGCTTTTCGAAACAGGGTTTCTCTGTGTAGCTTTGGCTGTCCTGGACTCACTTTGTAGACCAGGCTGGCCTCAAACTCACAGCGATCCACCTGCCTCTGCCTCCCGAGTGCTGGGATTAAAGGTGTGCGCCACCACGCCCTGCTTACTTAATAATTTATTAAATAAATAAATCTGAAAGAAAGAAGGAAAGAAAGAAAAGAATCCGGGTGGCGGCACACACATTTAATCCCAGCATTGGGGAGGCAGAGGCAGGTGGATCTCTGAATTCCAGGCCAGTCTGATCTACAAAGTAAGTTCCAGGACAGCCAAGGCTACACAGAAAAACCCTAAGGGGGTGGCGGGTGGGAGGAAGACAATGACAAAAACAAAACAAAAAGAATGAAAACTACATGCTAGGCCTGGGGACAGCCTCTTGCTGTAGAGGCCGAGCATGTGCTGTGCATGTGCACATCCAAGACCCAGGCTGAGTACCAGTATATACAGCGAGGGGAAGTGACTTCTGCTTGTCAGCACTGTGGGTTTTGGCAGCAGGCCTCCCTCCCTCCCTTTCTCCCCCTCCCCACTTTTCAGACCATCCTATCACTGTGGCCTGTGTTCTAACACCTATGCTCTCCTTACCCAACTCAGGGGTCTAGTGGGGACGAGCGGGCTATGGCTAAGGAGCTGGTCCAGCTTCTCTGTGATGGCAACGCGGACACGGTGGCTGAGGGCCAGGAGCCACCTGAGTTCTGGGACCTTCTGGGAGGAAAAACACCCTATGCTAATGACAAAAGGTATGTGGACACGTTAGCCCACCCTCTTGGCTGTCCTGGCCTCTAGGCTTGTGAGCTGTGCATATCCTAAGATCCCTCATGTTTTTAAACATGACCTCCAGGCTGGGGTCACAGATTAGTCAGCAAAGTCCCTGTGTGAGCATCCATGAGAATGCATATAACAAAACAGACAGAACCAGCTACAGCAACACAGGCCTGCACTCCCGGTGCTGCAGGACCCTGCAGACTTGCTGGCCGTACTCCAGGCTCTGTCTCAAAATCTAAGGTGGAGAGCTTTGGGAGCTGTCCAAAGCCGTCGCTGTCCTCATATGTACACGCATGCACGAACCCACACGGGAACCCACACAATAAACGTGATTCCTGTGCAGCTCTGTCCTCTACATGACTACTGCAGGCTGCAGCAGGAAACCCTGGACGTCCAGGTCCGGCTCTTTGAATGTTCCAATAAGACTGGCCGATTCCTTGTTACTGAGGTCACAGACTTCACCCAGGACGACCTGAACCCAGGTGATGTGATGCTCCTGGACACCTGGGACCAGGTGAGACACAGCCGCAAGGTTCGGGACAGCTGGCAAACACCTCCACAGTCCGGGCTGGTGTCTGCGTGGCATATCCCCCACCCAGGATGAAAGTAGGCTAGTGCTGGACCAACTCTCTAAGGCGGGTATCCCCAGGGTTACTGCTTCATGTCAGAATAGAAAGAAATCTTAAGACTCACCAGCCTTCAGCCAGCATCATCCTGGCGTGTGCCTGGAATCTAAGCAGCTGCCAGGGAGGCAGGAAGATCCAAAATTTAAGACCAGCCAGGGCCCTCGTCTCAAAAGCTAAAAACGGCCCAGCAAGACCGACAGCCCAGTGAGTAGAGGTGCTTGCCACCAAAGCTAGCAGTGAGAGTTCAATTCCCAGGACCTGCATGGTGTAAGAAAACCGATTCCTGCAGCTTGTCCTCTGACCGCCACACCTACATCCTGTCACACCCACGTGCCCATGTATGTGAAATAAATAGATACACTACAAAAACTAAAGCCAGCAAACACGAAGCACTCCTCTCACCACCCTGGGAATTCTCTCACCTCACTCTGGAAAGCAAAGCATAGCCCATGTCCTGCCTTTATTTGAGGATTGATGAGAACAGATTTCAGAGCCAAGGAATACGGGTCTTGTAGTGGCATATGAACGAGATGTCTTCCTGTGTGTGCCATTTCCTTCAGCTCAGCTTAGCCAGCGGGCGGGAGGAGGCAGGCAGAGGAGCATCAGTGTTCTATGATGAGGTATGTAGGGCAGTCAGTACAGTTCGGAGCTCTCAGAAGACTCCTGGAGGAGAGGGGCTGAATGGCAAAGGATGAATAGGGCTCTGGACAAAGGAAATGGTACCTGGAAAGCAACACATGAAATCCTCTCAGAGAATAAAAGAAGCCTGGCATAACACCTCATGCCTCCAGTCCCAGCCCTTGGGAGGCTGAGGCAGGAGAATTCCTGTGAGTCCAAGGTTAGCCTCAGCTACAGAGGGAAATAGTACGCTTGAGGCCCGTCTGGGTTACAGAGAGAGATCCTGTCTCAAAACTAAACAAACAAACAACAACAACAACAACAACAACAACTGTAAGACAGAGCTAAGATACACCCAAGATACAGCTGAGAAGTAGCCATGGGCTCTGTGAGCCTGACCTATCACATCAGAAAGCAGGAAGGGAGCCGAGAAAGAGGCAAAAAGAGTGAGCAACTGTTGGCTGCAGGGAGGCAGTAAAACAGGACAAAAGGGATGCTGACAGCTTGACTGTCTTGGTCACACTGGCAAGTCCAGTGACTCACTGGATATGTGAACCTGACTCAGTTCTGTCCTATGTGACTGGATGGCCTGGCTTACCATGGATGGACATTTGGCTACGCTGAGACAGCATGAGGCACATCTTGTAGGCTGTTAGTTCAGGTAGTTAAGGTTCAAGGGTGAAAACTTAGAAGATAGCCACGGCAATTAAAATCACAAAATCAATTTGCTTCTGGAACCTTCATCTTAGGAGCACAAAGGAGGCCGAGAATATTTTTTGCGGCTCTGACTGGCTAAGGGGAAGAGCAGCGTGCACAGTGGCACTCAGTCCCCAGCATGGATGCACTAACAGTATGAAATTGGTGCAACAGGTGTTCCTCTGGATAGGGGCCGAGGCCAACGCCACAGAGAAGGAGGGGGCCCTGACGACTGCCCGGGAGTACCTGGCAACACACCCCAGTGGCCGAGATCCCGACACACCGATCCTGATCGTCAAACAGGGCTTTGAGCCTCCCACCTTCACAGGCTGGTTCCTGGCATGGGACCCTCACATCTGGAGTGTAAGGAAACCGAGAACGGGGAGGCTCTGCTGACTGCCAGGAGGCTCAGAGCCCACCGGGGAGGAGGGATGCTGCTAATTCAAGAGCTAAGTAGAAGCAGGCTGTCAGTCGCCCTCCCACTGCATCCTTACCCGGCTCTGGCCCGTGGCTCAGTGTATGGTTCCCAGCTACATCGGCAGGAGGCAGTGAGCAAGTATGAAAGTACCTGTGTACTGTCCGTCCACACATGCTCACAACTCTGACAATCAGTGCAGACTCAGTGGCCAATAGGGAGAGATCAGGCTTCTGACAGCCGGCCACCTGCTGGTTCTGGCCACCAGAGGACGTTGGTCACCTGTGCAGACCTTCTGACCCTACGGGGTCCTCGGTTATACCCCGTGCTTCATGGTTCCACCATGGCCTACCATACTTTGCTTTTCCTGAAAATACACATCTGGCCTACACTGCCTCTTCCCTGTTATCAATCAAAACCTCATCCTGTTTTTCCTGTCTCTTCCCAGGCAGGAAAATCATATGAGCAGTTAAAGAAAGAGCTGGGAGATGCAGCCGCGATCGTGCGAATCACCGCTGTGAGTAGGGTTTTCCACCCCAGACCCCAGGGGCATAGAGGAGCACTGCAGAGGCCGCACAGGCAACCCCGGGCAAGCTCTCCCACTTCCGCTCCTTGTCTGCTTGGATGCAAAGGGCTTTTTGTTGCTTTTTGTTTTGAGTGCAAACTTGTTAAGTGCTCTACCTCAGAATTAAACGCATCCTTGGAGGTTATCTTAATTGAACAGAAGAGCAGGTTTCAAGCACGTGAGAAGGAAATACAGGAGAATCGCAAGTTCTAGGCCAGCCTAGCCAAGACCTCCATATTTCAATAACAACAGAAAGTGGGGAGTGAAGGAGACGGGAAAACGCAGGTATCAGAGCCAAGTTCCTAATTTACTGCATTCCAGAACAGGGGTTGGGGGCTGGAGAGCTGGTTCAGCAGTTAAGAGCGCACACGTGCTGCTCTTCCAGATGCCAAGCACCTGTCACCTGTCTGGGAGGCTCACAAGAGACTGTAACTACAGCTGGACCCCCAGAGCACCTGCACTGGTGTGCACACATATTTCCACAGAGATAATCTACAAAATAAAGAGCTTAAAAGCCATCCACGGCTACACATTGAGTACAGGGTTAACCTGGGATACATGAGACCCTACCTCAAAAAACAAAACAAAACAAATAAAAAAGGAAGAACACATGGTGGTGCATGCCTTTAATCCCAGCACTCGGGAGGCAGGTGGATCGCTGTGAGTTTGAGGCCAGCCTTGTCTACAAAGCGAGTCCAGGACAGCCAAGGCTACAGAGAGAGAAGAAGAAAGAAGAAGAAAGAAGAAGGAAGAAGAAGAAAGAAGAAGAAGAAGAAGAAGAAGAAGAACAACAACAACAACAACAACAACAACAACAACAACCACCACCACCTAAGTTTATTACTCAACGTTTTCTGCCTTTCAGGATAGGGTGTATGGCACAGGGTGCTCCAACATTGCATGCTGTCCTTTGTGCTCCCAAAGTCAGACTCCAAAGCTAACAGGATGTAGTTAGTGTCTTTAAAGTGTACTTAAGTGTCACTTCAGCCTGAAGGCACTTTACAACTGCAAACATCCTAAATAAAAGTACCAAGAGAAGGGACGTGATCATAGTATTTAGAAAAGACTTTCAAACGGGTTGGGGCACAATGGCACATGCCTTTAATCCTAGCACTCAGGGAAGCAGAGGCAGGCGGATCACTGTGAGTTCAAGGCTAGCCTGGTCTGCAAAGCCAGTCCAGGACAACCAAGGCTACCCTTGGTTGTAGCCTTGTCTGAAGAAGAAGGAGGAGGAGGAGAAAAGGAAAACAAGGCTTTTGCTGGAGGTACATAGCTCAGTGGCAGAGTATCTGCCAAGCACACACAAGGCCTTGGCTTCAATTATAAGTATAGAAAGACTTAAGCACAATGTGTGCTGATCTGGCTCTAAGGACTCAGATTAGGCCTGCTGAATCAGCTTTCCAAAGTCATTCTGACATGCGTCCAGGGGGGACCACCATTCTGAAAGACTACAGAGTGAAACAGTATACGCCGAAATGTAAACCTTGTACACGTAACCATTGGCCTTTACCCGTGTCTGTGTTCTTCTCTTATCCAGGACATTAAGAATGCCACCTTCTCCCTAAATTCTAATGAGAGTGAGCCAAAATATTACCCTATAGAAGTTCTACTGAAAAGTAAGGACCAGGAGCTGCCCGAGGATGTGAACCCTGCCAAAAAGGAGGTGTGTGGTTGTGGCGCTCCCATAGGTCAAAGCACCAAGCTCAGGAAATGGCTCCGGACAGTCTCCTCCCCCCCCCCCCCCCCCCCCGCCTGTACCTGCTTTTCTATCCTTGAACTTGCTTACCACAGCCACTGAGTCTTTACGCTCACTGTTATTCCTGTGTCAGTGCTCTGCTCCTAAAATACCTCAAAGCAGCCTGCACCGTGGCGCACACCTGTAATCCTAGCACTTAGGAAGCAGAGGCAGGTGGATCTCTGTGAGTTCGAGGTCAACCTGGTCTAGAAATCGAGTCCAGGCCAGCCAGGGCTACACAGAGAAATCCTGTCTTGAGAAAAACAAAACAAAACAATTACCTCAGAGCTCTTTGCCTTTTAGAGTTGAGCTCTGGCTGGATTTCCTTCAGTGTCCTGGCTCTATTCCTGTGACCACTCCCTTCCCCACATCACAATTCCTCCTGGACTCCCTCACTGTCCTGTCTTAGCTTTTAGTTCAATGAGTTAATATATTCATATTGAAAGGATAGATGAAAACATGGAAGAGTTGGTTAAAGGACTGAATTTTCCGTAACGTCTTCTTTAACCAAGTCTCAAGCACCTAGACTATGGTGTTCTTAGAAGCAGAAGCCACAGGCTTGTTGGGCTTGGTGGCTTATGACTGTAATCCCAATGGGGACAAAGGCAGCCTGGGCTACATAGGGAGTTCTCTGACAGGCGTGGCTGCGGTGAGATGCTGTTTCAGAGGACACTAATACCTAAAGGCCATACCTCAATGACCTCAGCACGGCACTTAGTATAATCTACTGAGTCTTCCATCCCAGGTTCCTCGGAGTCCTGGGTTCCCTCCCTAGCACCAAGAATAAGTACTCAGTGACAATGGTAGTTAAGGGCACAAGGCAAGGAAAAACACTCCATTCAGTTCTCCCCCCTTGCAAAATCAAATGCTTATAATTCACCCATAACATACGATCCATTTGCTACCTATCAGGCAGACAACCCAGTCGGCTTCATCCAGTGGCCTGGATGGTACTCTGTGGCTGGTCAACAGATTAAGTCTGACACAGGCTTCCTGAAAACTCACCCAGCACCCCTCTTCCAGGGCCTGCCTATCACTTGACTCTAGGGCTCTAGGGCTCAAAACCAGACAGAACTCCTCGCATGCTCAACAAGCACACAGCCGTGCAGCTCCTCCACCAGGCCCAGGCCTTCCCTCCTGCTGGCTCACCTCACCTGCTGGCATTGATGAACCGCCCTGCCTTCCTTCTCACTGCTAATTCTGTTTTCTCTTAGAATTACCTCTCGGAAAAAGACTTTGTGTCTGTTTTTGGCCTCACAAGAGGGCAATTTATGGCTCTGCCTGGCTGGAAGCAGCTCCAGCTCAAGAAAGAGAGGGGCCTTTTCTAACGCCAGGGACCTGTCTGCCGTCCCACCACGGGAAAGCGCAAGCACACAGTGCCAACATCGCCCAAGAACCCACCTGCCAACTGCATCCAACATGCAGCTGCTTTAGATACAGGAGACCTGAAGACCACAGCATGTTCCTCTTCGCCGTCCATCCTGGCATTGCTTGGTTGGTGCACACGAGAAGCTGACTGTTGCTTTTACCTTTCGTGGCCCTTTAGCCAAAGCCTTAGCAGAAAGCATGATCAAGAGAGGTGGCGGGAATCCGAAGACTAAGCTTACAACATTTAGTGCATCAGGACTCACCTTTGCTTTAAGCTGGACCCTGTAACCCCCACAGCACTAGTTACTTGCACACTCATTGAAGGCTGGAATCCCAGTGCCCAGGCCTGCCATGTGCCACAGCATGGTCAGCTTTTCAAATAAAGAGGCCACATGAGCACACAGGCTTTCCTGCCAGTCTTCAGGTTCTTTCTCATGGGGACTTTAGTTATTATGGTGCTGAGGAAGCAGAGAGGCAATGTTGAAGCTGGGCCTGGCTCACAAGCCTGTAACTCCAGCTGCCAACTGCTGGGGTAGTAACACAGTAAGTTCAAGGCCAAGCTGAGGGACTTAGAAGACTCTGCCTCAATCGTCTATTTTAAAGCACAATGTAGGGCAGGAGAGATGGCTCAGAGGTTAAGAGCACTTGATATTCTTGAGAGGACCAGGTTCAGTTCCCAGGCCCCATATGGTGGATTTCTGTGAGATCAAGGCAAGCATGGTCTGCAGAGTGAGTTCCAGAACAGACAAGGCTACACAGAGAAGGCCTATCTTGAAAAACCAAATAAATAAATACATAAATAATTCATTTTATTTTATTTTTTTTTAAGTTTTTTGAGTCAGGGTTTTCTGTTATCTTGGCTGTTCTGGACTCACTTTGTAGACCAGGCTGGCCTCAAATTCACAGTGATCTGCCTGCCTCTGCCTCCCGAGTCCTGGGATTACAGACGTGTGCTACCATGCCTGGCATTCATAAATAAAATTTTAAAAATAAGGAACAAGGAAGAAAAAAAAAAAAAGCCAGGAATGGTGGTACACGCTTTTAATCCCAGTACTCAGGAAGCATAGGCAGATGGATCTCTGTGAGTTCAAAGCCAGCCTGGTCTACATAAATAAACCCTGTCTCTAAATAAACAGATAAATAAGGAAAAGAAAAGAGCACACTTTGCTCAGCAGTATGCCTGAAGTCCTGGGTCCGATGCCCAGCATCAGAGCACGAGCATGGCAATGTTGAGACAGCTGTATAGTGAACTGGACCACTGTCACTCCTGTCTGTGGCACAAGAATGTCACAATCTGCCTCATAGCTATCCCGGAGATCCCCAGACCCAGCCACCCACAGCCACTTCAGGAGTACATATCAGTGTATGTATGAACCACTACAGAAAGCATGCTGTAGTTGCCAACAAATGAAGCACCTGTCCCCAACACGCTGCAAGGTCAGCAAATATGAAATCCAGACTAGAGGAAACACATTGCTGGGGAAGTTCCAGGGGAGACACACGGTCCAAATGTGACAGAATGAAAGAGGAATATGAGGTAGTTTTGTCATAGGAATAAGACAGTGGGTGCCAGAAACTTCAGGACAACCTAATAAACTGACACTGGGGACCGGGGAGACAGCCAACTGGGTAAAAGTGCTTACTACACATGCCTGGTGTATGTGCACACACATTTCAAATCGCGTCCAGAATTATGCAAATGAAAAAGTTCTGCTTTATTACATAGCTATTTAATAACTTTATCCATGAATATATACTTTTATTATAAACCAAAAACAAAACAAAAAAAAATATGAGGGTTGAAGAGGCTTAGAAAATACCTTTTTTTTTTTTTCTTGTTTTGTTCTTTTCAAGACAGGGTTTCTCTGTGTAGCCCTGGCTGTCCTGGACTCACTTTGTAGACCAGGCTGGCCTCGAACTCACAGCGATCCATCTACCTCTGCCTCCCGAGTGTTGGGATTAAGGCTTCTTATAAGAAGATCCAGACCTAAACTAAGTATTTCCACCAATGCCAAAACCCTATTCAGCCTCCGCTGCCTCTGCCTCTTCGCCTTCCCCACATTCGAAGCGTACGAAGTCCACAACAGTCACGCCCTGGGGCTGCACGTACTGTCCCAGGGTGATGGAAGGGTCCAGCAGGTACGGCTGCGGCAGCATCCTGGTCTCCGTGTCCCCTCCAGGCTCATCCTCCAGGGAGCCCACAGACAGAGGGGCCATGCCCACCACGTGCTGCCCCAAGCGGCGGCCAACCTCCTCCAGGTTTCTGACCTGCTCGGGGGTCTCGCAGACGACCAGGGCCCCGTACTTTCCCAGCACCAGGTTGTGCAGGGACGGGTTCTGCATCGCCCCGTGCACATAAGAGCCGACGTAGAACCCAGACGGCACCTTCACCCAGGCAGCTCGCTTAAGAGTCATGTTTTCTCCCAGTTTCCCTATAAAAGAGCGAAAACAGGAAAAAATGACCACTGGAAGGTGATGACTGTGGTGGTACCTACGTGGCACAGAGGGGCCCAAGTATGCATGGTGACCTTTCTGTGCCTGCACTAGATCAGCTTGAGTTTGAGGAGGAAATGGGAGGAGGGACGGGAGCAGAGTCCTCCAGGAGTACTCAGACAGGCTGGCTATCACCGGCTCACCTCGAGGCTCTGTGACCTTGGGCATTCATCAACTGTCGGGCCTTAGTTTCCTCATCTTTACAGTGGAAATGACACTACCTCCTCCCAGGGTTACTGGGAGAGATAAAGAAGGCGACAAGTGGAAGGCACTGTGTGCCTCGTGCACAGCAGGCACTCAGAACCCAGCTGTTCTCACCAGACTAGACTCAGGCGGAGAGAATTCAAGCGGCCACCCAGCGATACCTGCCAGAGCTGAAATCACAACTCAAAGCAGTGCAGCTCCCCAACCCCATCACTCCCTTGCACAACTGACACACAGCCACAGTGCCTGGGGGAGGTCGGAAACCAAGAGTACCAGGAAGCCAACTGCAGGCGCCTGACAGTCCCACCCTCTGCTCACCAAAGTGCAAAGATGAGAGTCACAAAACCTCATGAGAGGCAAAAACAGACCCTAATTTTCTCCTGTTTCCCCAGGATTCCCTTTCAAGAGAAGCCTAAAGAAACCAAAAGACGGGAGACTAAACAGCAGGGTGTCCTGAAGATGCGGAGTTAGCCAGTTACAGCTAGAAGCCATCCACAGAAAGATCCAGAAGTCAAGTAAATACAAAAATAGTTCAGAACTCTACCCAACAGTTATTGCCAGAGCTGACGAAGCCAAAACCCCCATTTCTTCTAGGATGTCTTAATACAGCTGTTGGTCTGGCTGCTCACACAGAACTATGCCCTGACTAGCAGCTGCAGACAACAGAAAATTCCCAGCAACTCCAATCCAGCTTGCTTCTCTCTCTCCATCAGGACATGTGAAAAGGTGGCAAGATCCCCACTGGGGCCCCCACAGTGACCAGGAGCGCGCCTTTCCCCACAACACACACAGAAGTGCTCAACCGTCTCTGCCTTTGTTTAGTCACACAGTGATGATATACTAAGTGGTTACAGCCTGCGGATGGTGCCTCCTTTAGCTCTTTCTGGTGTCTACTGCTCCCCAGAAAAGCCAACCCATATTCCCATACTCTTGCCTTAGAGACACATGAGCTTGTAACTTTTAAAAATTATTGAGAATTTCATACATGCACATGACATATTTCTTCCTATTTACTCCACCTCCTGAGCGGAGATCACAGCTATTGACTCAGGTTTAGAGGCAGATCGTAACCTCCTCTTTGCAGAACCCTCAGATACTTACCGATCGCTAAGGCCAAGTGATCCTTGAGCGAGCCTTCCCTGTCGGCAGCTGCAAGTTCAGAGAGCTCAGAGGAGTTCAGGAAGCCCTGAGCAGGGAGACAAGTGTGAGCAGTTCTGCCCTGCTGAAACCCGAGCGCAGGCCCAGGCCTCGGTCTGGGAAACTGGTTACAACAAAGTAGGTGAAGAGCCTCCAGCAAGCCAAGGACGCTCAAAACTGGTAACGCCGCCGCCACACAGCAGCCCAGCGCGTTCGGCTCATCCTCTAGCTGACCTTCTTAGGGGTTCCTAGATGCCAGGAGCGCGTGCTGCTGCACACGCAGTGGGAAGGACAGAGCAACGCTGGCCTGCACTCCGCCTTTGGCCCCCAGCTCTACTGCTGGAGTCTGAGGACACATTCCCTCTTATAGTGCTGGTTTTGAGGGGACAGGGTCACATTCTGTAATCCTGAATGGCTTGGAACTCACAATGTAGCCCAGGCCGAGCTCACACTCCTGGAAGTCTTCCTTGCCTCTGCCTCCTCAGTGCTGGGAGTACAGACAAGCACTACCACAGCCAGCTTCATGAACTTCCTTTTCTTTCTTTCTTTTTAAAAGGATTTTATTTTATGTATATGAGTACACTATCTTCATGCACACCAGAAGAGGACACCAGATCAGATTATATTACAGATGGCTGTGAGCCACCATGTGGTTGCTGGGAATTGAACTCAGGACCTCTGGAAGAGCAGCCAGTGCTCTTAACCTCTGAGCCATCTCTCCAGTCCTTGGTGATGAACTTTCAACGACACAAAAGTATGAATTTTTGTAAGAGCATGTATACATAAGATTACTCCTTGAGCAATTACTTCTAACCAGTGAACTCTGGCAACAGCCTAAATGCCCAAACACAGGAGACCAGCTAAAAAAAAAATCTATGGCACAGCCACACAACAGAATATTATGCAGCTAGGAAAAAGACAAAGGATGGGGAACATGGTAGAACATGGCTTACTGGAGAAAGAAAGATGAGAAGCTTGGAGCTAGCCACGGCTACACAGGTGGTCAAGGCTGGCCAAGTGTGCATGAGACGGTGTTTCAACAAAGGGAGATCTGCAGGAAATGCTATAGAGTGTTCCCATGATGAGTGAGAAAGCACGCCACAGGTCACCGTGTGGGCCTGAAGCAAACATACATTTATAAAGTTAGGATAAAACCATACTCAGGAGCCTGCTTATCCACATAAATAAGGAACAATGAGGCTCAGGGGCTGGAGAGATGGCTCAGTGGTTAAAAGCACCAGCTGCTCTTCTGGAGGACCCTGGTTCAATTCTCCAGCTCCAAGGGATCCAACGCCCTTCCTGGCCTCTGAAGGTATTGCACACGTGTGATGCACTACATAAGTAGAACATTCACACACATAAAATGAAACCAAATCTTAAAAAAAGAAAAGGCAGGCGGTGGTGGCACACACTTTTAATCCTAGCCAGAGGCAGAGACAGGAGATCTGGGAGTTCGAGGCCAGCCTGGTTTACAGAGTGACTTCCACTACAGACAAGGCTACACAGAGAAACTGCCTCAAAAAATTAACAAATAAATAAGAAAGGAAGAGAATGGGACTCAAGGCAGGGGAGAGCGCGCAGGTTAGGAGTACACAGCGCTCTTGCAGAGGACCTAAGTTCAGTCCCCAGCGCCCACGCCTGGCAGCTCACAACCACCTTAACTCCAGCCCCAGGGATCCAACATCCTCTTCTGGCCTTGGTGGGCACTTGGGTGCACACAAATGAAACAAAAATTTATATAGGAAAAATTAATGGGATTCAAATAGAATAAGAGGGGGCCAGAGAGACAGCTCAGTGGTAAGTGAAGGCATGTGCTGGCAAGCCTGACAGCCTGGGCCATGGGGAAAGAGCAGGAGAGACTGCTGCGAGCCACCCTGTGACCTTCATGCCTGCCCATGCATACATGTACACACCCACACACCAGCGAGTACATGTTATCAAAATATTTTACCTTTTTTTTGCCTGTTCTGGTTTTGTTGTTGCTGTTCTTTTGTTTTAGTTTGTTTTTTTTTGCGACAGAGTTTCTCTGTGTAGCCCTGGCTGTCCTGGAACTCACTCTGTAGACCAGGCTGGCCTCAAACTCAGAGAACCACCTACCTCTGCCTATCAAGTGCAAGGATTATTTTGCTGTGCAACCAGGCCCAGCGAAATAGTGCACATGTATTTAGTTCATTATTTGTATTTTGTCTAATTTAGCTTTGTGTGATCTCTCTCTGTATGTTTGGTTTCTTTTGTTTTTTTAAGACAGGATCTCACTGTGTAGCTTGTACTCCCTCCCTCCCTCCCTCCCCACACCTGATCATTTATTTAAAGACTATTAGATTCATGTGATATTTTGAATTAAGAGCCTCTGGTTTCTGATTAGTAAGGGCTGAAGGAGCCTGTGATAAACAAGAGACGGGTGCCATGAACACAAAGCTTTGATTTACTGGAACACTTACTGCTGTCAGCTGGGCCAAGAGGTGATTGGCAGAGATGAGCAACAGTGAAGTGAAGCCTGGGGAGTGTTTGCTCAGGGTCATCAAGTAAGGCAGCGTGGGCAGGATCCCCAGAACCACATGAAGAGACAGCACACTCCTGCGGTCTCACACTCCTGCAGTCTCACACTACTTGGCAGGGTATCACTGAAATTCACTGACTAGCCATGGGTAAGCTCCAGGTTCACAGAGCCCTGTCCTAAAAAATACTGTGGAAGCCAGGTATAGTGGCACGTGCTTTTAATTCCAGAGTTCAAGAGGCAGAGGCAGGAGGATCTTGGTGAGTGTGAGGCCAGCCTGGTCTACAAAGAGTCCCAGGCCAGGCAAGGCTATGCAGTGGACCACCTCAGAAAAAGAAAAGAGGATGGAGTGAAATTGAGGGAGATATCTAGTGTCAACTCTAGATTCCACATTCAAGTGTGCGTGCGCAGACACACACACACACACACACACACAGTTAATAAAGCAGAATAAGGTGATAGAACTCCAGTTCCAGGGATCCCACAGCCTCTTCTGACCTCCACGAGCCCCAAGCACGCACACAGCGCGCACACATACATGCAGACAATCACTCAAGCTCAGTAAATAAATAAATCTAAACAAAAGAGGAAACTGAGAAGAGAGATTTAAAAAAAAAAAAAAGGAACATCGCAAGCCTTAATCTCAGCAGTCTGGAGACAAAGGCAAGCTGATCTCTGAGTTCAAGACCAGCCTGGCCAACAGAGTGAGTTCCAGGACATGCAGAGCTACACAGAGAAACCCTGTCTCAAACCCTCTCTCCCGACCCCACCCCCACCCTCCCCAAAAAAGAAGAGTGTAGCTCATTGGTAGAATGTGCACAAGTTCCTGGGTTCGATCCTTCATTACATACCCCCAAAAAGATTTAAGAAAAAGCAAAACAAAACAAAAACCCTTAAAGTATGGAAGACAAATTCAGCAAGCTGGAGACGACCTTTAACCCACCTTACTGTACGTGGAGAGCTGGTCCTTCAGGTTCCGGCAGTGCAGCATGGTTCCCCGGGCTACTTGCTGGACCAACTGCTGGAATTTTAAGTTTCTGGAGACAAAATCTGTCTCACAGTTTACCTGTGGGGTAAATGGATATTGCTGTACACAAGCTGTTTACTGACAGTTTCTAAACCTGCCTTCAGGTCGGACACGAAGCCGTGATATTGCCTCAACAAGCTGCAGACTCAGCGGAAACAAACGGCCCGGGACTTTAAAGCTGCAGGTCCCTAGTTCTGGGGAGGCAGAAACACGAAGAGCTGTTTTGTTGCTGTGGCAGAGAGCCAGCCACAGCCTGCAAACCCACGAGGATCCTAGAACACCCTGAAGGACTCACTACGAATTCACCACCTGCCTGTGGCCGCACCCAAGATCACTTCAGCCCTGACTCTCTTCCAACTCCAAACCTTTTTTAGTTTGTGAAAAGGTCCCGGGCTGGCCTTGATGCTGGGGATGACCTTGAACCGACCTTCCTGCCCCTATCTCCCAAGTCCTGGAATCACACCCATGCACGGCCATGCCCTCCCGCCAGACCACTTCCATCACGTGTTCTCCTCAGTCCTTCACTGAAGCCTTACTGTGCTCACTTTCTCGCCAGACATGACCCCACAGCCGCCTCCAAATCCTCTACTTATTAGGCATTGATACACAGAGTAATACAATACCATTAACTACTAACTTTCTTGGTTTTTAGGGGTAAAGGGGTCAGGATTTCATTTTGTAGGCTTGCTGTCCTCACAGTAATCCTCCTGCCTCAGCCTCCCAAGTGTTGAGAACACAGTTTTCACCTTGCTACTATTTTTTTTTAAGGGTTAAGTCAATTTATTAAAATAGTTGACTTAGGCGTCTGCAATAGTGACTTCAACCCCCACTCCTGGCTCGATACCGATGGAAGTCATCTGCTTAACAATCTCAGAAGGGCTGTGTAAGTCAATGAGTCGCTTGTGGATTCTCATCTGGAAACTCCCAAGTCCTGGAACCTTCGCCACAAGGCCTTTTTCTTATGATTCTCAGTGTCTCAGTAGGCTCGCGCACCGGTCCTTTCACTTTCAGATTCTTTTCCTTTGCGCCTCTGATCCAGTCGGCACACACCTTCTCCAGCGGCATCACTGATTCGAACTGGCTGAGTGGCGGCCACCTCGGGTTCCACGGCTCCACACCTCCACGGGCGTCTTTCCGGTATTTTTAAAAGCCATGGCTGTGGCGCAGCTGCCTGACCGACGACTTGTTCTTCAGCAGGAGCGAACATTGGGGCGTCAGGATGGAAGCAGAGTGAACAGAGCTCCGCTGCACGCATCACCGCGTCTCAGGAAGCCTGCTACCAGTTAAGCCCACGGATTCATAACAAGGCTGCACTGGACTCACATTTAGGAAAAATGGTCTAGGTTGCTACGCCATTTCCCATCAAAGACACCTAAGTATTTCTTTTCTTAAACCCCAACATATAACGGAGGCCTTGGGAACGTAACTCCAACCAGCACTTCCGGTCCTCAGATTCCTTTAGCAGGTAAAGGGTCTACTACAAACCTTACGCTCTAAGACACAGCTGTTTCTAGAACGCGGAATTCCCCCAGCATGGTGACGCACCTCTACTAAGACAGCTGTGTTCCCTTCCTGCAGCAACCCAATCAAGCCTTCTTTCGTCTTCCTCCCCTGGAGTTTGGCAGCTTTGCTCCAGCCTTCCTTCTGCGCCTGCTTGTGCAGCCAGGCCTCTGCCTACAAACAGAACGCAGAGAGGAAAAAGTCAGCCACAGAAACTAGAAAGGGATGACGCCTTAACACATGGCCAACCCACCGAACGGGTGGCGCACGCCTTTAATCCCAGCATTCAGGAGGCAGAGGAGGTGGCTCGCTGTGAGTTTGAGGCCAGCCTGGTCTACAAAACGAGTCTAGCACAGCCAGGGCTACACAGAGAAACCCTGTCTCGAAAAAACAAAAACAAAACAAAACAAAAAAGATATGGCCAAACCCAACGGTTCTCTGCATCCCCACAGCCTGTAACAAACTCACGTACCACTAAGTGCCCTACACAATGCGTCATGCATAACTCCAGTCTTCATGACCCCACTACGGGAGAGAGTGTCGTGGTTTTCATTATACAGACAACACTGACACAACACGAAAGGATTAGCTGTAATGCCCACAGTTACAGAGTGTGTGTGTGTGTGTGTGTGTGTGTGTGTGTGAGGGCCTCGGACTTCACATTTTACCCAAACACTGATCTCCGGGCAGCATATCCCACCACCCCTGAAACATGGGATACAGTTAGCTGAGTTTCTAAGTCAACTGCTTCCAGGGAAGACGATGAAGCGGAAGGGTAAAGCTAGCGTTGAGGCCAAATTTCTCCCCGTTGGGCTCTGCCGTAGCCACGCTGGGCAAGTAGCAGGTCAGGGAAGGAGAGTGCGAGGTCGAGCCGCAGCACCACGTCGGCCGGCGAGCGCCTCCTCCCACCTGTTTGAGATCGCCGCCACAGCTCTCCAGAGCCTTCTTGCAATTGACAAAGGAGTAGCCTGTCCTCCGCCGCAGCTTCATGAGCAGCTCCTTGCCGGAGGCCGAAGACGACGCCATCGAGGGGCCCGCGTGAAACGTGGGCCATGGCTGCGACGGCTGAAGCAGGGCGGTCCTCGCCTGGAGGGAGGACGAGGGAGGGTTGAGCCGAGGGAAGCGGCCGGAGCAGGACGGCGGGCGAGGGAGGGGAGCGGAGCCCGGGTCGGGAGGAGGGGAGGGGAGGGCGCTCACCGAGTGGCCGGTGCACGCGGCCCGGAAGAAGCGCAGCGACCGCAGCAGCGACATCCCTCGGGTCCGCCGGCGCACAGGCGAGACGGCGGCCTACGGCGTGGCGCGAGGGACAAAACGCCTCCCAGCACGAGTGGAGCCGTGGATGCTGCCACCTGCAGGCCGGAGGAACGCAATCGCCTCTTTCGTTTGTCTTATTAAAACAGTTCACAAAAGGGGGCGGGGCGGGGGCAAAAAAAAAAAAACAACACACACACAACTGCATGATAAAGTTGTCACAAAATAACAACACTCGGGAGGCAGAGGCAGGTGGATCACTGTGAGTTCGAGGCCAGCCCGGTCTACAAAGCGAGTCCAGGACAGCCAAGGCTACACAGAGAAACCCTCTGGAAAAAACAAAACAAAAATAAAAACAAACAAACAAAAAACAACAACAACACAAGACATGTAAGTAATACTTGATGTTTATTTCCAATGTACTTTCATATTCATTGTCCCTTTGTGACTCAGGACAAACGGGAGGAAGATGGGTGGGCTCAGGAAACTGTCCAAGGTCACCTGGAGAGGTGGAATTCCTTCTACAAACCGAATTACGGAGTTAGCAAAATATCTGCTGAGCACTGGTGTACCCGGAGCCGTTGACAGCTTCAGGAGAGTTAGGAATGAATAGCCTACAGCTCTGTCCTCCAGTGTGTCTATTGGTGAGGAAGTAAGAATCAGGTAAGACAACAGAAGGCTCCCTAAACAGTTAAGAGATCTCCCGACAAGCAAATCACATCCAAAGGGAAAGCTCAGGAAAAGGGGGATTTTCCCCCCAGATGCAAAGAATGAGTTTGGACAGGGAGCGTCAGGAAGTGAAGTTGGAAATGCTGGCATAGAGTTAGCGAACAAAGAGTAGCAAAGTTTGCAATCTGGCTAGAGGTGCAATACAAACGGAGTAGGAAATGCGAGTAGTTTGGGGGCATGCGCGTGCAGGCTGAGAACCAAGCAGAGACGTTTGTGCTTGCAGTAGATGCTAATTAATTAGAGCAGGTTTGGGGAAATGGCAAGAACTTGAAGAGTGGCTTGGAGGTTAAGAAAATGTTGGCCAAAAAAAAAAAGAAAAGAAAAGAAAAGAAAAAAGAAAAAAAGAAAATGTTGGCAGACACCTCGAAGATGGTTGTGACTAAAACGGGAAGGAAAGAGAGCCCTCACCAGATAGCTCCAGAGGCAAAGAGTCAAGAAGGCAAGACAAGACAAATTAAGAAGGAAAAAATGACCTTGGAAGGAAAAAGTAGAGATTAGAAGAATCCAGAATTTGGTACAACATGATGTCTGTGATCAGGTCTTGAACTTTGCGAAGGATGAAGAAGCTATAGCCTAAATGGACAGTTCTGCTGCTTGTCCCCAGGCTCAGGGATAGGAGGACTTGTCCTAGAGACAGTCTTATTTCAGCAGGCAAGAAACAGGTATTCAGGGGCATCTTGGTACCCATCCCTCTAGATAGCTAAATGTTTGGAGATGCAGGAGAGATAACTAATGTTCATTTTCCCCCTTAAAAATATCAAAGAATGTGATTTTTAAAAGTCCATTCTGCAGAGCTGGGGAGATGGCTCAGAGGTTAAAAGCACTGACTGCTCCTCCTGAGGTCCTGGGTTCAATTTCCAGCAACCACGCGGTGGCTGACAACCATCTATAATGAGATCTGGTGCCCTCTTCTGGCCCACAGGTGTACATGCAGGCAGAGTGCTGTATTCATAATAATAATAAATAAATTAGTCTTTATTCTGCTAAAGAACTATTCTGCTAAAGAACTAAAAGTGACCAAATGGCCAGGGACAATCTCTCTGCAGCTACTATTTGCACCCCGTTACCCTCCCTTACTCCTGAGTACCCTGAATACCTTCTTCTCCTGTGAGGACCAGTGCTGGGCACCCTCTTTGTGCCTTAAACTCAATGCGTCTAGGGCTCTGCCATTCTTAAGGAGCAGTCTGCATTCCCCAAGAACTATTAGGGAAAACAAAGGGAAGAGGGAAGAAAGAGGACAAGAGATCCGTGCTTTTCTTTTGGTCCTGACGTCTACGGCTCTGGAGACATGGCATTCCTCCACTGAGACAGGCGCTGAGGTCAGCAGGAGGGGCGCTGCCCACTGGGCATCACTGCCCTGTGCCTGGCCCTATAGATGTTCACATTCACGTCCTCGTCCCTCTGGGCCAGCTCCAGTTGGAAGTGCTGGGGCAGGACGTGCTGGAAGAAGCTCTCCGTCCCATGTCCCTCCCTCATTGTGGAGGCCAGATAGATGGTGCCCTGGGGCCCGCACAGGTGTTGGAGGGTCCCCAACAGCAGTGGGAAGGTCGGTTCCAGGTACACGATGTCTGCCCCCAGCACCAAGTCATAGTTTCCAGGAAAGGCATGCTGGTCGATTCCCCAGGACAAGGCACACACCTGAGGGCGGCCTCCGGATGGCACATTAGCATGGACGTTATCCTGGATCTGCTCTAGGGCCAGTGGTAAGTCAGTGATGGTAACGTCCCCCCCTGAGGGAGAGCAAGGAAGAGAAATCCAAGTCAGAGGGACCACGACAAGAAAGGGCTCATGAGGACTCCGCCTGGTGGCTCCAGAGACCTTAAGGCCTCACGTCTTGACAGCCCAAGTCCACACTTTGGCTTCTAGTTGCCCTGACCTCAGTGTCACCCGGTGCCACTCTCGTTACTCTGCATTCTACAACATCAACATTCTCTCTGAGATAATCTTCAACCTCTCTCGCCGGCACACAACAACCAGATGTCAGCAAAAGCCTGGGCAAGACCAAGCTGGGCACGAGCTCTACCAACCCCCACCCATACACACACACACACACACACACACACAAACTCAGAAGACGTGACCTCAGCAGAGCCCAAAAGGACAAGCACACGTTAGTCAGGTGAGCCTCTCCGAGCAGGGAATAGGGAGTACAAGCGCCCGGCAGGGCAAAGGTCATGGCATAGTTAAGCCACGCGCCAGAGAAGTGGTTCTCAACCTGTGGGTCACGACCTCAGCAGACCGTCGGGAAAACGCAGAGGTTTACAAGTATGATTCAAAACAGAAGAGAACGTACAGCTATGAGGTAGCAACAAATGTAATTTCACGGTTGGAGGGTCACCACAGCATAAGGAACTGTATAAGGGGGTCACAGAATGAGGAAGGCTGAGAACCGCTGGTCTAGAGGACGGAAAAATTGACTAAAACGAGGACTATTGCCCGCGAACAGAGCCAGGCTCGATAGCGTGAGATCACACGCGAGGCCGGCATTCGGCAAGAGCTGCCTTCCCAGCCCAAGAAATGGGTTTGAAGAGCGGAGCCTGAGCTGAGGACGATCGGATCGGCATTGCAGAACCCTTTCCTCGCACAACGAACGAACGTGTGCACTGAGGGCTTTCTAGATGCCCGGGGTACAACAGGAGGCAAAACACAACTGCAGCCTCCTGGCACAGAAACGACATCAGCATGGCTATCGTACAGGAGGAAGATCTCACTCGCTCATCCTCATCACAGGTGTGTGTGCAGGGGGCTGCAACACGGCAGTGAACACGGCAGAGAACACCGTTCCTGGTGTTCACAGAACAGTGCCAAGTGCTGTAAAACAGAGGGCTCAGTGACTGAGAGCCCCAGCACCATGTGGTTGCTGGGAATTGAACTCAGGACCTCTGGAAGAGCAGTCAGTGCTCCTAACCTCTGAACCATCTGTCCAGCCCTCACAAAGTGTTCTTTTGCCCTCTACATGCATGCCATGACAAATGCATTACCCTCACTAAACAACTGTAATTTGTTTTGGTTTTTCAGAACAGGGTTTCTTCGTGTAGCCTCGGCGGTTCTGAAACTTCTCTGTAGAGCAGGCTGGCCTCAAACTCACAGAGACCTGCCTGCCTCTGCCTCCCAAATTCTGGGAGTCAAGTTGTGTGCTACCACTCCCCCAACCCAAATGGATTGTTTGTTTGTTTGTTTTAATTAAAAAAAGAACAATAGCAAGAAAAGATTATATGACCAAGAGAGATAAACTATTCAGGCATGGTGGTACCTAACCTGTGATCACAGAATGTGGGGAGCTGAGGCAGGAGGATCATCTGGAGCTACACAGCAAGACACATTGTCACCAAACCAAATATAAACAGGGCCTGTGGCTCACAGCTATAGTCCTGGCACTGGGAGGCGGAAGCAAGAATATTAGGAGTTTGACAGTCAACCAGAGTTATACTAGACCTTGTCTCAAAAAAGAAAACAAGCCAGGTGGTGATGACGCACGCCTTTAATCCCATCAGGCAGAGGCAGATGGATCTCTGTGAGTTCGAGGCCAGCCTGGTCTACAAAGTTAGTCCCGGACAGCCAAGGCTATACAGAGAAACCCTGTCTCAGAAAAAAAGAAAAAAAAAAGAAAGAAAGAAAAAGAAAAACCCAAACAACAACAACAACAAACAAAACAAAAAAATCCAAACCACAGCAAATGAAATAAGACACGCAATACAGTGCTTGCTACAGTGAGGCACCAACAGAGCAAGGAGAACCCTTGCAGGGAGAAGCCGTGGAGCGCACTTTTACCAGGTGCTTGGGAAACCCTCACTAAGCACATTTCACTTGGAAAAGACCTGAAGGCAGCAATGGAGCAAACCATGCGGCTCCCCCAGGCTAAAGTCTACCAGACTCCAGGTCAGCAGCCACAGAGACCTTGTGGCAGAGCTGTGCCTGGCAGCTATGAAGAGCCAGGTGAGTGGGAGGCACAGGGGCCAGATCTTATGACGTGGGAAGACAGGGCCAGGCCTGCACACACTGACTCAGGACTTAGGAGAAGCACTTTGATTGCTGTGATTAAAAAAACTCATGGGGGAGCCAGGCAGTGCTGAAGCATCATGTCTTTAATCCCAGCACTCGGGAGGCAGAGGCAGGCCGATCGCTGTGAGTTCGAGGCCAGCCTGGTCTACAAAGCGAGTCCAGGACAGCCAAGGCTACAGAGAAACCCTGTCTTAAAAACAAAAACAAAAAAAACCAAGGGGGCTGGGGAGAAGGCTCAGCACTGGCTGCTCTTGCAGAGGACCCGGGTTCAGTTCCCAGCCCCCACACGGTGGCTCACAGACATCTTTAACTCCAGTTCCAGGGGACCCAGTTCCTCTTCTGACCTCTTCAGGCACCAGGATCTCATGTGCTACACACATGCAGACAGAACACACACACACACACACACACACACACACACACACACACACACTAAATATTCACAGAAACAAAAAACTGCAGGAAGGCAAGGGCAGAACCAGTGAGACTGGTCAGGAAGCAACTCCAAGGACCAAGAGAAGCGATGATGCTGGTTAGAAATCACGTAGTGACAACTAAGAAGTAATCAAACCCTTCATAGATGCTGAAGGTGCGGTCAACATCAATGAACTGATTCTCTCTCTCTCGCTCTCTCTCTCTTACACACACACACACACAAAATGGGGGAGATTTTTGACTCAAGATGGTTTTTGAACACTTGGCCTAACTCAGGCCAAATTGCCCACTGTGTAAGTGACGAGGGCTTTGAGAGAGGCAGACTGGGAAATGGGAGTGTGATTTCATTTGTGAGCAAAGTTTGAAATGCCTGTCAGACAATCACAGGAGGATACCGAGTAGACGGTGGGTTATGCAAACAAGCCTTAATATAGAAGGAGGGCATCATGGTCCTCACCATCACAAGGATAATCACAGCTGCAGAACGAGGGCATCATGGTCCTCACCATCACAAGGATAATCACAGCCACAGCGCAATGGGCCTCTCAGGAGCAAGAACAGCCAGGAAAAAAGAAGGGGTCAAAGGCCGCTCCCGAGCACTGGGGCACTCAGTTTCTCTTGTAAGGATAAAAGGGAATCAACAAAAAAGAATGGAAAAGTGTGCCAGGAATGTAGGTGGAAGCCAGAAATGTGTTGGCCCAGAAAGCAAAGGACATTTCAAGGAGATGGGAGTGTCACTATCAAACGCTAAGTCAACTGGAGCCAAATTGACTCCCGGGTTCAAAGCAGGGGGGCTGGGGGCTGGAGAGATGGCTCAGCAGTTAAGAGCACTGGCTGCTCTTCCAGAGGTCCTGAGTTCAATTCCCAGCAACCACACGGTGGCTCACAACCATCTCTAATGTGCTCTGGTGCCCTCTTCTGGCCTGCAGGTGTACATGCAGGCAGAGGACTGTATGCATAATAATAAATAAATAAATCTTAAAAAAAAAACCAAAACAAAACATGGGTTTGGAAGTGAAGTTCACAATCTCAGCTGGAGCCACTAAGAGGAGGAGACACCTACCCCAATTGATAGAGAAAAAACCAGAACGAGGAACTAAAGCAGTGACATTAACATGGGTGTATTCTCTCCTCAGCAGAGAAATGACTTAGGAAATGTAGGATCTCACACACACACACACACACCATGCACATACATACACACCATCTATGCACATCTATGCATAGCTAGATGACTGATAGATGATAGGTAGGTAGGTAGGTAGATATAGGTATTTGATGATAGACAGACAGACAGACAGAATGTACCTATGACCCAGAAGAGATAAGAGACAGGTTTCACCAGGCAATGGTGACACATGCCTTTAGTACCAGCACTCAGGAGGCAGAGCCAGGTGGATCTCTGGGTCTACAAAGCAAGTCCAGGACAACCAGGGCTAAACAGAGAAACCCTGTCTCAAAAAACTAAAGAGAGAGAGAGAGAGAGAGAGAGAGAGAGAGAGAGAGAGAGAGAGAGAGAGAGAGAGAGTCATGGCACAGTTTGAAGAATAAGAAACAGATGTCAGGTGGGTGTGGTAGCACACACCTGTAATCCCAGCACTTGGGAGGCAGAGCCAGGCAGATCTTTGTGAGTTCGAGGCCAGCCTGGTCTACAGAGTGAGTCCGGGACAGCCAAGGCTACACAGAGAGACCCTGTCTCAAAAAACAAAAAGCAAAAAGAAACAGATGTCTAGGAGAGAGGAAGAATAAATGAGCAAAGGAAAAGTGACAACCTAGTTGGGTAACACAAAAACCTGAGCTCAATGAAAACCAGCACAAAATGAGTATAGTTAGCACAACTGTGTGAATACTAAGAAGGCTTGAGCCAGCCTGGGTGGTCGTGGTGGTGGTGGTGGTGTGTGTGTATGTGTTGTGTGCATGGAGTGTGTGGTATGTGTGGTGTGTGTGGTATGTGTGTGATGTGGTGTGTGTGGTGTGTGTACTGTGTGTGGTGTGTGCGTGGAGTGTGTGGTGTGTGTGGTGTGTGTGGTGTATGTGGTGTGTGCATGGTGTGTGTGGTGTGTGCATGGTGTGTGTGGTGTGTGTGTAGTGTGTGTGTGGTATGTGTGCTGTGTGTGTTTATATGTGGTGTGTGTGTGTGTGTGTGTGTGTGTGTGTGTGAAGCCTTCTTTTGGAAGGGCAGCTTGGCATAGCAATGGAGAGTACACTTGCATTAACCAGGTAAGACTGTTTCAAGCAGAAAGTGCAGCCCCCACAGAGTCCTTCAGGGAGGAGACAAAGCAAATGTGCAGAGCAGTCAGAGGGCTACCAGACACACAAGGAGAACAGGAAGTGGGGAGGCACAGAAAGAGAGAGACGAGACAGGGAGGCCACTGGAAGCCATGTTACAGGGACAGCCATAAGAGCCCATAGAGGGGCGGGGTATGATAGTGATGAGAGCCGCATTTTGAAAAAGCCATTCTGAGCCGGGCGTGGTGGCGCACGCCTTTAATCCCAGCACTCGGGAGGCAGAGGCAGGCGGATTGCTGTGAGTTCGAGGCCAGCCTGGTCTACAAAGTGAGTCCACGACAGCCAAGGCTAACACAGAGAGACCCTGTCTCGAAAAACCAAAAAAAAAAAAAAAAAAAAAAAAAAAGCCATTCTGATTGTAGGGTGGTGTGAGCCAGGATCGAGGTGGGGGCCAGAGCTCAAAGCAAGAAGACCAACCAGTCTGACTACTTATTACAGTCTGAGCAAGTGTTAGTGTTGGCTCAGGCTGCGGCTCCAGGAGTGGAGTCAAGAAAACAGAAGGAGCCAGACAGTGGTGGCGCACGCCTTTAATCCCAGCACTTGGGAGGCAGAGGCAGGCGGATTGATGTGAGTTCGGGGCCAGCCTGGTCTACAAAGTGAGTCCAGGACAGTCAAGGCTACACAGAGAAACCCTGTCTTGAAAAACAAAACAACAAAAAACAAACAAAAAAATCTAAGAGGTTTATAGGAGGTAAAACCCACAGGACAGGAAGGGTATGAGCCTGGAAAGCAGGCATGTGACAAGGTACTGCCTATGTTCCCCACCAGGCAGATGAAAGCCTGAGGGAGACGCAAGCTTGGTAAGGGACAATGACAGTGTCAGTTTGGGAGTGCTAACCTTTCGCAGGCTTCAGGGAAGCCTTAAGATGCTTAGGAAAAGCCGGACAAGAATCAGTAGTGGACTCAATATGGTGGGACAAGGAAGGAGCAAGGGGCGGTTGTGTGTTAAGAAGGCAGGGCCAGGGAGAGATGGCTCAGTGGTTAAGAGCACTGCTCTTCCAGAAGTCCTGAGTTCAATTCCCAGCAACCACATGGTGGCTCACAACTAACTATGATGAGATCTGGCGCCCTCTTCCGCTGTACAGGTGTACATGCAGTCAGAACACTGTATACAAAATAAATAAATCTTGAAGAAGAAGAGGAGGAGGAGGCAGGGCCAGCTGATTCTGGGACACACAGTGAAGGAATAAATTACACCCAGATTTCGGACTTGGCAACTAAACACTGCCCAAAAGAGAAACAGCTGGCCTGACAGTAAATAAAGGCATATGTTCGCACACACACACACACATGTACACACATACACACGGGCACGTGCCTGCACGCACTTCCCCTTCCTGCCCTTCCTCCCTGAGACAGGCTCTGACTAGGTAGTCCAGGCTGGCCCTGACCTTACAGCTGTCCTCCTGCCTCTGCCTCCTGAGTGCTGGGATTACAGGCACATGCCAGCACACTTGGCTTCTTCCCTTGTGATGGAACTTTCTGGCTCTCATTCATCCACTTTCCTCCTCTGTCAGAGCGTCCCATTAATACATTCCCTCCGCAGTCACGGTAGCTCGCCAGAGCACACCCATGCCACATACCTCACTATCATGTATGTGCACAGCATCTTCCCACAGTCCCTCCTTCAGAGACCACACGCTCCTGAGGCAGAGGAAATCTCTCTCTCTCTCTCTCTCTCTCTCTCTCTCTCTCTCTCTCTTTTGGTTTTGGTCTTTCTTTTTCCTTCCTTCCTTCCTTCCTTTCTAAGACGTATTTATTATGCACACTGTACATCCGCAGGCAAAAAGAGGGCATCAGATCACATTATAGATGGTTGTGAGCCACCATGTGGTTGCTGGGAATTGAATTCAGGACCTCTGGAAGAGCAGACAGTGCTCTTAACCTCTGAGCTGTCTCCCCAGCCCCTGGTTTTGGTTTTTCGAGACAGGGTTTCTCTGTGTAGCCCTGGCTGTCCTGGACTCGCTTTGTAGAGCAGGCTGGCCTGGAACTCACAGCAATCCGCCAGCCTCCCCTGTGCTGGGATTAAAGGCATGCGCCACCACGTCTGGCTGAAATCTTTCTTATCTGATGTCAAATCCTCAGTCCTCAGAATGACTCTTGGCAACACAGAGGACGTATGATCGAGTGACTTGAAGGATAAGTGTCTGCCTCTGCAAGGGCATCCCTTAATGTGACCTAGTTCTGTCGCTGTAAATAGGGACATCCTGGTTTGCATGACTTAGAGCACAAGGTAAAGAATTTTTTATTTTTTTGCTCAAAGTGAAGCATACTTTTTCTGACTCTTTGCCACGTCTCAGCTGTTTAATTACCAACCCTACAGCTAGAATGATACGGATTCACACCCTAGCGCTCCAAAATTCATAATCTTGTTTCTTCGAGCAGTAAACACCTAAGGCTGCATTGCAGTATGAGGGCACACACCTGTAATTCCAGCACTTGGAAAATTAAGGCCGGAGAAGCAGGAATTCAAGGCTAACCTTTCCGTAATGACTTTTAGGCCAGCCTGCACAATAGAGCATGTCTCAACCAGACCCCCGTCCCCTCCCCCCCACACACACGGAAGGAAAGAAGGAAGGAAGGAAGGAAGGAAGGAAGGAAGGAAGGAAGGAAGGAAGGAAGGAAGAAAGTTTAAGAGGCCCTAACATAACGAAGATACAAAGAGGCCCAGGTCTCTCCGCCATATAAGCATTTTAAGGAAGAGCGTCCCCAGCATTTTCCACAGAATCCCTCTCTGATTTGTTTTAGCCACCCTCAAAACAACTATCCTGGGTGTTCTGAAGCCAATCAGCGCCGTCAGCCTCGCAGAGGAGTAGAGGTTTGTTAAAAACCAAGAAAGGAGCTGAGTTCAAAAGCCCTACCCATCCCGAGCAGTCCACGTCTTAACTTAACTCTCTAGCTCCACCTCAACCCCAGCTCACGTACCCTGTAGCGCCGCCAGGATTCCCACGATGCCTGTCCCCGCGCCTAGTTCGATCACCTTTTTGCCTCGAAAATCCACATTTTGACTCTCGAAATAGTTACACAGGCTCAGAGCCTACGACGGGGGTAAAGAAAGAGAAAGTGGGAAACTGTCACGACGGATAGCTCCATATGGGAGGGGTGAGGTCCGAGGAGTGGACCTCTCAGGGTCCCTCACTTTGGGCAGCCCACTCCTCACCGCATCCCACACGCGCGCTGCCACCCCAAGGCGCGACCCAAAGTTCTGCGTGATGCTCAGCTCGTGCCCACAGAAGTAGAACCTGCTGCTCTCCGAGTAAGAGTCGGTGAAGAGCCCGACCTCGCGTGGGAACACGGATTCGGGCTCTGGTTCGGGATCCGGGCGAGAGCTGGCCATCAGGCTTATCGAGCACGCGGGCACCCCCGCCAGCGCTCAGATCCGAGTCCTCGGAGGGGTTGAGGCTGGGGGACTGCCAGCCATATGGGCTGCTCTCAGGCACCGGGCTCCGCCTCCCCAGCTCACCCTCCTTCCTCCAGCTGGACTTCCTGGAGATGGATGGGGATGGTCCCCCGAACCCGGGTCCCTGGCGCACACAGAACAGGACGCACGCAGCTCCACACAGGTCAGACCCGACTGACTTTGGTTCAAGACACCAGGAGAGAAAAGAAATGAGGCTTGATTGTACTGTCAGAGGCGGGTCCCTCACATCCCGCTCACCTGTGGGGCGCACAGGTGCCTGTAGGCATTTGGGAACCCAGACAGTGCAGAAGCGAGCCAGGAGAGGAGGCGGGGTGCCTGGAACTGGGCATGCCGCAAGGCTGGGGACAAGCAGAGCGCAGGGCTCTCTCCCACCAACTCCCTCCAGGGTCCTCTCCTTACGGCTCAGCGGAATGGGCGCCCGGTTCTTTAAGGGGCGGGGCCTGCTGGCAGCCCAGAGTGCGTCATCATCTTGCGCCCGAAGTCTCAGTCCTCCACGTGGATCGTGTAGCATCATGGCGGGAGCCGAGGCCCCCCAGCCGCAGAAGCGCTACTACCGGCAACGCGCCCATTCTAACCCCATGGCGGACCATACGCTGCGCTAGTGAGCGACCGCGCGGGATCTGGGAGGGAGGGAGGGAGGGAGGGAGGGCGCATGCAGCCGCCTGGGAAGGCGACCATGCTGGGACCGAGCTAGGACTTGAAATGGACCTGGGAGAGTCGTCCGGATGACACGTCAGTTGATGATGGGTTGGGGAGATTTGGCAGAAAGCGGAGTAGACCGGCGAGGAGAGGTCATGGCGTTGTAGACTTTGCGTGGACTTGCCAACCAGATCTAGGATGAGGGGGAAAAGTTATTGCAGACGCTAAAAAGAAGAAGCGAAAGCAAGCTGTCATTTCCGTTTTGTTTGCTTTGTGATTTCGAGACAGGATTTCTCTGTGTAGCCCTAGTTGTCCAGGGACTCACTTTGTAGTTCAAGCTGGCCTCGAGATCGGCCTGCTTCTGACTCCCGATCGATGGGATTAAAGGCGCGGGCCGCCACACCCTCTCCTATTTTGCTTTTTCTATTAATAAAAATAAATAAATAAATAAACATATACACTCTCCTGGTCACTCCTTGCTCCATCCTCTCCACACAAAATACACAAAGCCGTGGCCCTGATTTTGAAGGCAGTCAGTCTGTGGGAGAGAGAAAACTTGGGTCCCGAAAAGGAGAACTACCTGACACATCAATACCCAGAAAAATAGCTTGGTAGATCAGTAACCATAGCCTCATGATGGGGCTGTGATTCACACCCTCAGAGCCAGGGGACTTTCCATATGCCTTCTAGACACTGCATGGCCCACAGCTGCAGAATTTTTGAGAAACCTACCATCGCCCTCCCCTCCCCGAGCACGTCTGCCATGGTGTATCCCAACGGTCTAGTAGTGTCTCGTTTCATCTCATATCTTCTTTCCAATAGCCCTGTGAAGCCAGAGGAGATGGACTGGTCTGAGCTTTACCCAGAGTTCTTTGCTCCGCTTACTCAAAACAAGAGCCATGACGATTCGAAGGATAAAAAAGAAAAGCGATCTGGGCCCCAGGTGGAGTTTGCAGACATAGGCTGTGGCTATGGTGGTTTGTTAGGTAATGCCCAGCCCTTTCCCTGGGGTTCTGCCATCTCAGCAGGTTGGAGGAGGCGACCATAGTTGACCTTTCCTCCTGGCACTAGACACCAGTGACATCAGTGTGGAGAGCCACCACCTTTTTTCTACTCTGGGTCTGTGTGGCCTTTGTCCTGGAGAAGGGAGGGGGCTGCCTCAACTGTTTCTTAGAACCTGGGTTGTTCTGTCTGGCTCCAGGCCCTACATGAGCCATTTGGCCTGCCTTGTGCTGGGTCAGTGAGCCGGTCAGCACAAGCGTCAGAGATGGTCCACTGTGGCCACTGATCCTGAACTGACTTTCTTGGGGATTCCACCACCTTCCCTCTCCTGCTCTTCTTGTTTTGGGGTTCCTGTTACATTGTCTCTGTTTTCTAGAGTATGCATGCCAAGCCACTGGCCTAGGCTTACATCTTCCCCTATAGAGAGATAACAGTGTAACAGAGAAGAAGGGGGCATGATTCCTGGAAACTGAAGACTTGGACTCAAGTCCCAGCTTTCTGCTTTGTTAGTTCTGACCCACCCTGTTTCCCCACCTTCGCAGTCTACCAGAGAGTGTTGTGATGTAGTGGTCACTGTGAAAGCAAATGCAGACTGAACCTGTAGCTCCCGCCCTTTTATTCTAGTCTTTGCTGTTTATTTTATTTTGGGTTTTTGTTTGTTTGTTTGTCTTTTGGGTTTTGTTTTGTTTTTGTTTTTTTGAGACGGGGTTTCACTATGCAGCCCGATCTGGTCTGGAGCTTCCTATATAGAGCAGGCGGATCTTGAACACACAGAGCTCTGCCTGCCTCTGCCCGCATGCCCCACTTCCAACTCTTAGGATTAAAGGCATGAGCCACCACAGCCCTGTTTCCTTCAGGGGTATCGCTGCGTGCCCCCCCCACCCCCTCGACTTAGATATCTACAAATGTAAACTGTTTGCCTGTGTTAACTTCTTTGTACTTCCTCAAAATATGACACCGATGATCCCACTGATCTTTCTTTCCCCAGTGGCACTGTCACCGCTCTTTCCAGACACCCTGATTCTGGGTCTGGAGATTCGGGTGAAGGTGTCAGACTATGTACAAGACAGGATTCGGGCCCTCCGTGCAACCCCTGGAGGCGGGTTCCAGAACATTGCCTGTCTCCGCAGTAACGCCATGAAGCACCTCCCTAATTTCTTCCGCAAGGGCCAGGTGCAGGATGGGGAGCAGCCGGGGTGGGTGAGGCAGGTGGAGGGCGGAAGGCGGAAGGCGGGCTTCACAAGCAATCCTGTTGGCCGTGCGTCTGTCCCACAGCTGGCGAAGATGTTCTTCCTGTTTCCCGACCCACATTTTAAGCGAACGAAGCATAAATGGCGAGTCATCAGCCCCACTCTTCTGGCCGAGTATGCCTACGTGCTGAGAGTCGGGGTGAGTCGGGAAGGAAGGTGGTGTGAGTACGCTACCCGGGGCCTCTTCACTATGACTTTAATCTTGGGGTGGGGGTGGGGTGAGAGGCACTATCATTCTTGTCACCTCACTGCTCAGCTGCCGGCAGCCCCTTTCTAGAATGATGTTGCTTGTACAGGGCCTGGTGTACACCGTCACCGATGTGCTCGAACTACACGAATGGATGTGCACCCATTTCGAAGAGCACCCACTGTTCGAACGTGTGCCTTTGGAAGAACTAGTAAGTAAGACACCGGAGGGAAACTGCGAGAATGCGGGTCCATTCAGAGTGACCCTCCAGTCCTTGAACTTATCTGAGAGCCAGGAGGATGGGAGCCTCCTGGCCCTGAGGCAGTTTGAATGGTGAGCGGGGACATGCTGGACCTTCTTTCTACAGAGTGAAGACCCCATTGTGGGACATCTAGGCACTTCAACTGAGGAAGGAAAGAAAGTTTTACGCAATGGAGGAAAGAATTTCCCAGCCATCTTCCGAAGGATACAGGATCCTATCCTCCAGGGAGTGACCCCCCAATCCCGCCCTGCCTTAGCCGGACCCCTCTCCTAGTGATTGGAAAACAGAACAACTTCCCGTCCCAGGCCTTCCCAGACTGGCGGGGCTGTGAGGCCATGATCTCTCCAAGAATTGGGGTGCACTGACTTCTTGTCTTTTTGCTCCTCCACTGTCAGAAGAAAGCAGATGAAGCTGACTGAGAAGGTCAGAGGACCTTGGACCAGAGCGGGTGTTTGGAAGGGTGTGGGTATTTTGTTCGCCCTCAGCACTTTGTCCTCTTGGTGGGGTTTTTCTGTAGCTGGAGTGAAGCCTGCAGTGCCCCACTGTCTTAGGCTGTGTGTTTGGCTCGGGCTGCCCTCCACTATGTTTACCTTGCAGTCCTGGGGAGAATGTGTGTGTGTGCCCACGTGCCTCACCCAGCTGCTCCTTGCTTACCGTCTGACCTGGGCAATCTGTTGCTGTCTCTGTAGAGTCTCTAGAGGGCGTGAGGGCAGAGAAGGGTCTCTACCATGTTGGACTTTGATTCCAGGATCTCCAAGCTGACTGACCCAGCATAGTAGTGCCTATTGAGGGGAGGGTGGGGGGAGGAGGAGAGAAGGCAGAGGAGCAGGAGATGGGCTGGAAAATTCCTTTTTAAAGAAGTATTTTTAGCCAGGCGTGATCGTGCACGCCTTTAATCCCGGCGGAGGCAGAGGCAGGCAGATCGCTATGAGTTCCAGGTCAGCCTGGTCTACAAAGTGAGTCCAGGACAGCCAAGGCTACACAGAGAAACCCTGTCTCGAAACAAAACAAAAGAATTATTTTTATGCCAGGTGCAATGGCACACGCCTGTAATCCCAGTACTTGGGGAGGCAGAGGCAGGCAGGTCTCTGTGAATTTGAGGCCAGCCCAGTCTACAAAGTGAGCGAGTGCCTGCACGTATGCATGTGCACCACATATAAGCCTGGTGCCCTTCGGGGCTAGAAATGGAAGTTGGTTCCCCTGGAACTAGATTACCGATAGTTGTGAGCTGTCATGTGAGTGCTGGGAACTGAACCTCTGGAAGAGCAGCCAGTGCTCTCCGGCCACTAACCTGGAGGACTCGGCAGCTGAAAGCAGTAAGAGGCTGCTGACCACAGGGTCAGCTTGGGATTCAGAGTATGCTCTTAGACTTCATTCTAGCCAGAGATAGGAGCTCCAAGCTTACCTACTTTGATGAAGAACAAAAAGAAAGAAAAAAAACCACCAAAAGCCCTCCTTTGTATCGTTATTTGCATTTGTCTGTGGGTAGGAGGGGACAGTATACACAAGTGCATATATGAGGGTAACAGGACAGTTCAATGGAGCCAGTTTTCATTCTTCACCGATTGGGCCCCTGGGCTCAAACTCAGCTCATCAGGTTTGGTGTCAAGTGCATTTCCCTGCTGAACCACCTTGTGGCCCTAAAACACTCCTTCATCTCTGCCCCCTCAAACCCTAGTCCCCATGTCTGAAAGGAGGGGGATCCTTGAAGGGACTCCTTCCCCTGGGAACAAAGATGGGGTCTGGAGAGAGGACTTGGAAAAAAGCACTCAGTCTTCTTCCAGAGGACCCGAAACAAATTCCCAGCAACCGAGATGGGTGGCTCACAACTTCTTACAATTCCAGTTCCAGGAGACTCGGTGGCCTTTCCTGGACTCTGGGCAGCTGCTACTGTGTGTTCATGCACACACGAGTACCCCTGTACACATACACACATAGAAGAGCACTTGCTGCTCTTGTAGGGAACCTGGGTTCAGTTCCAGCACTCGATGGCTCACATCCAGGGGACCCAACTCCCTCTTCTGACATCCACTGGCCTCAGACATGAGGTACGCTAAGGATGCCCATAAATAATAGCTACAATACAAAACAAAGTTTGAAGGTGAAGAGGCTAGTGCCATGCTGACCCCCTGCTGTGTTTCCTTGTGTTATAGCCATGGGAGGAAAGGTGCAGCTAGTGCCTGTGAGTCCCCACAGCCGAGAAGGGACAACCCAAGACTATGGGGACAGCTTGAGCTGCACCTCCTACCTAGTTTCCATTCAGGGGGTGATGGAGAATTCACAAGAATGGGTCTGAAGGGACTTGGCTCCCAAGGGAAGGGGTGGGCATATCAGGTACTGGCTCCTGAAGTCATACGGAGTTCGCTTTCCCAGGGAGGGCGTTACTGCAAGGAGTGTGCGCCCGCCTGTGGGGGTCGTTGCAACTGGAGGCCCAAGAGGCAGGGAGTCTGCCCCGCCTACTGTTCCTGGGTACTGAACAGCACATTCCACTCTGCAAAAGGATTGGCTGAAGAGCTTGGCAGGGGCGTCCTCAGCTCCAGGACCAAATGGTTATATAGGGCTTCAGGCAAGTACAAAAGATGCTCTGGAGAAGCGATCTTGAGCAGACTCCCTGGCCATAAACATGACCTGGGCGGTCAAGCTCGCCTCCAGGGTGTACCATGGACTCCACCTGCTTCCACAGCTGGATGCCTCACTGGGCTCCAGAGGCACTAACTCCGTTCTCCGGAGTTTGTCTGACATCCCTGGGCCCTCCGTGCCATGCTTCCTGGCTGACCTGTTCTGCAAAGGGGGCCTGTCCAGGCTTCATGAGCTGCAGGTAAGAGGGGGCCAGTCCTTGCCAGTGGTAGGACCAAAGTGGAAGAACTGGCTTTAATGCCAGAAAAGACCACCGTGAAGAGCAGGGAGGAGGGCTAGTGAGGATGGGTACCTGTGGGTTATAAAAGCTCACACTGGGACTAGAGAAGGTTCTACTGCCGGGGAGTCTGTGTCTACACCCGGCAAATAGATGGACTCTCACTTTATGGGCAGGAAACCCTGTAGGTCCAGCACAAGAGTGCGGGAGGAGTGAGAGCGCTGCTGTCCTACAGCTCTCGCGTACAGCTGCGCGTTCCCTTTCTTTTACTGGAAGCTCTTGATGAAGCGCGCCCAGAAGAGGAGCCTTGAAGGAACTGCTTCCCCTTAGCTAGAGCTGGATAACTAACGAGAAATCCTGAAGTTCGCTCTATGCAAAGTTCTTCTGTTCTGCCATCCCCTCTCAAGCTTTTATGGGATGGAAGAAAAAGTTAGCCACATTGGGGCTGTGCGCTAGCCTGGCACCGGAAAAGCTCCCCTTTTCTCAAGCCTATATACCCTTGGCCTTGGCACTAGCTAAACTGCGAGTCACTCGCCCAGGTGTTCAAACGTCCTCCGCGCTGGTTCTCTCAGGTACAGGGCGCCGCGCGCTACGGGCCAATATGGTCCGCCAGCTTCGGAACACTTCGCACAGTGTATGTGGCCTCCCCTACACTTGTGGAGCAGCTCCTGCGACAAGAGAGTCCTTGTCCAGAGCGCTGCAGCTTCTCATCTTGGGCAGAGCACCGTCGTCGCCACCAGCGGGCTTGCGGGTTGCTAACGGCGTGAGTCGACCCCTGAGCCCCAGTTCCCCATCCCTGGCCCAACCCCCACATCCAGCTAAATCGGGCTTGGTGGGAGGTCCGCAGTTCCCATCAACCTTCTGGCATCTCCTGGTTCTCCAGTCTGTACCCAGTCCAAACTTAGTCTGTACTCTAGTCCAAACTCAAGTAGAGCCAAGTCTTCACGCCCCACCCTTAAGGCCAGAATCCTACGAATCCGTGAGACAGGCGAGGGTACTAGCATTTGGATGTACGCATCTGTGACTCAGCTTACCCTGGAACCCACTCCCATGCCTGGGCAGGAAATGAGTAAAGAGGAAGGGAGATGGGCGAAGTCAGGAGCAGGTTTCCACACCCCCAGGGAGCAGATGCAATACCTCTGGTCGCCCTAGCTTTCTTCACACACGCTCACATCACTCACGAGGCCTCTCTGCACCCGAGCAGTGATGGGGAAGAATGGCAGAGACTCCGAAGTCTCCTGGCCCCGCTACTCCTCCGTCCGCAAGCAGCCGCCCGCTATGCTGGAAGCCTGGACAACGTAGTCCATGACCTTGTGCGAAGACTAAGGCGCCAGCGGGGACGTGGCTCTGGGCCACCTGACCTTGTTTTGGACGTGGCGGGAGAGTTTTACAAATTCGGCCTAGAAGGTGGGTCCTTAAAACAGAGTTAGGGACAGGTGTAAGTGACTCCTTCCGCGCCCTAGACTCCCGATGACTGACTGCACCCCCTTTCGGCTAGGCATAGGCGCGGTATTGCTGGGTTCGCGTCTGGGCTGTCTGGAGGCTGAAGTCCCTCCGGACACAGAGACCTTCATCCATGCTGTGGGCTCTGTGTTTGTGTCTACACTCTTGACTATGGCAATGCCCAGCTGGCTGCACCGCCTTATACCCGGACCCTGGGCCCGCCTCTGCCGAGACTGGGATCAGATGTTTGCCTTTGGTGAGGCGCAGAAGTGTGTGGTGGGGGTTGGAGATCCTGGGGTATCTAAAATTGCACCACGGTAGTGAGGCATCAGTGTGCCTTCCTTCTCAGCCCAGAGGCACGTGGAACAGCGAGAAAGCGAAGCAGGCACGAGGGACCAGGGAAAGCCTGAGGAGAATGTGCCGTCTGGGCATCACTTAACCCACTTCCTTTTTCGGGAAAAGTTGTCTGTCCAGTCTATTGTGGGCAATGTGACAGAGCTACTGCTGGCTGGAGTGGACACGGTGAGGTTCTCTCTGTACTGGTCCCACTTCAGAGTGTAGTGTCCCTGTCCCTCTGTCTGTTCCTCCGTGCCTGTCCTGTCGTCGTCATCCCTCACCGACACCACCCCCAGGCTTAGCCTTAGTAGTTATTTGGTCCCGCCCCCCCCCCAGGACCTCTTCCCCTATGCTACCCCATGTCTAACATCTCAGATCTCACCGTTCCCTCAGGTATCCAATACGCTGTCCTGGACGCTCTATGAGCTCTCCCGGAACCCAGAAGTCCAGTCTGCACTCCACTCTGAGATCACAGCTGCTGCGGGCCCTGGCTCCTGTGCCCACCCACAAGCCACTGCTCTGGCCCAGCTGCCCCTGTTGAAGGCTGTAATCAAGGAAGTGTTAAGGTGAGGGAGAAAGAAAGCGAGAACTAGGGGGGGGAAATGCTAGAGAGCCAGGGAAGCTGGCAGCTGAGGAAGCAGTAAGAGAGGGGGGGGGAAACTGGTGCTCTGCTCCTGAGTTTGAAGGCAGAGACGAGGAGGATGAGGAGCGTGTTCTCCAGCCTCCTAAGTCCATCTTTTGTTTTGTGACCTAGATTGTACCCTGTGGTACCTGGAAATTCCCGGGTTCCAGACAGAGACATCTGCGTAGGTGACTATATTATCCCTCCAAAGGTGAGTAAACCCTGCTGCTGAGCCACTCCTTACCACCGTGCGCTCAAGGCATTCTCTCACACTCCCCAAAGCCTTTCAGCACCCCCTCCCTCTTTGGGTTTTTGAGACAGGGTTTCTCTGTGTAGCCTTGGCTATCCTGGATTTGCTTTGTAGACCAGGCTGGCCTGGAACTCACAGTGATCCACCTGCCTCTGCCTCCCAAGTGCTGGGATTAAAGGCGTGCGCCACCACAGCCCGACTGAAAAGAAAGCTCTTTACCACAGACCAGGGCCTAGTTTTAAACTAAGCCACAGACCCTCTTCTTCAATTTCCCCATCCTTCATTCTTGGGCTCAAACTGGTAACTCTGAGCTTTTTTTTGGGGGGGGGGGGGTAGGGTGAAGGGCAAGAGTGCTGAGGTAAGGTCCCACTATATAGACTAGGTTGGCCTTGAACTCACAACCCTCCCGCCTCTGCTTTCTGAGGGCTGGAATTGCAAGGGTGGCTCCTGAACTGACAAGCTTGCTTTTATTTCCCACCAGACGCTGGTCTCCCTGTGTCACTATGCCACTTCAAGGGACCCTGCCCAGTTCCCAGAGCCAAACTCTTTTAATCCAGCTCGATGGCTGGGAAAGGGTCCAGCCCCTCACCCGTTTGCATCTCTTCCTTTTGGCTTTGGCAAACGCAGTTGCATAGGGAGACGCCTGGCAGAGCTTGAACTACAAATGGCTTTGGCCCAAGTAAGTGATCTAGAACTTATACAATCCCCTGACTGGAAAGGTCCAATAAGCATGGGTCATCTTGACCTGCTGCAAACATAGCAAAACATCAGGACTCAGCGGATATCCCACTGAGAACCCCATTATAGGCCTGGAGTATAAGCTAAGGTATTTGAACTATCATTTCCCCTTCCATAATCTCCTACCCTGACTGACCAAGAAGTCCCTTACTGACCATAGATGCCATCCCAACAGTGGCTATTCTGATGTTAATAATGTTCTTTGCCAATCAAGGCCCCATTTGAGACCCACCCATAGTGACAAACCTAACTTTCTTCCTCCCTCTCCAGATCTTGACCCATTTTGAGGTGCTGCCTGAGCCAGGTGCTCTCCCAATCAAACCTATGACTCGGACTGTCCTGGTGCCTGAGAGGAGCATCAACCTACAGTTTGTGGACAGATAGTCGAGCTGAAGGAAGCTATGGTCATCTGCCTCATCTGCCTTGGCCTTCTCTCTCCAGACAGGACTTTTTGTGTTTTGCTTCGTTGTTTTTTGTTTGTTTGTTTCTCTGTGTAACAGCCCTGGCTGTCCTGGACTCACTTTGTAGACCTCGAACTCACAGAGATTCACCTGCCTCTGCCTCCCAAGTGCTGGGGTTAAAGGCGTGCACCACCACACCTGGATAGAACTTTTTTTTTTTTAATTAGGTACAAGAGGCACACTTTCCCTTGTCTGCTGAGCAAACTTCAGGAAGGAGGACCTAACCTAGTGCAAAATATGTACTCGGCCTGACTCATTAGGTTCTCACAGAACCAGGGCCTGCCCTTCTGCTCAGTACATCTCCTGGTCTTTCCTCAAGGTCCAAAGCCCTCAGTTTTTTGTTTTGTTTTTTGTTTTTTTTGAGCCCAAGTTCACTTTGTAGACCCGCCTGCCTCTACCTCCAGAGTGCTGGGATTAAAGGCGTGCGCCACCATGCCCAGCTTAGATTTTAACACATCTTTAAAGGGCCAACTCAGGTGTTAACTAACCCTGGGCAGCTGGTGTGTGTGTGTGTGTGTGTGTGTGTGTGTGTGTGTGTGTGTGTGTATTCAACACTGTTCCTTTGGTGCCTATGGTGTTCACTGATGTGCTGTCTAAGCATCTATCATAGCACGAGCTGCATGCATCTGGTCTGCACCTGCTCCATCTCTTTCTAACCTGTGACTCCTTAGGAAGAGCGGTGATGCTCATTGGTCTACCAGGCTATCTACTGTTGTTTTGAGAGAGTCCTGCTATGTAGTCCATGCTGTCCTTGAACTCACAATCCCCAAGTGTTGGAGTCAAAGGCAGAACTATCACTTCCAGCTTCACCAGTCTTTCTATCTCCTGTCAGGCTGGATCCCTGGGTATGCAACGCCACACGCATTCTCAGATTGAATCCGGACCATGTGGCAGGAGGGATGGGCACTCGCCAGACTGCCCTCTTCTCTCTTAACCTTGCCCCTAGGAAAGTGAGCCTGTCCTTGCCTCGCTGATGGTATTTTTAAAGCTCCCCTTGGCTCTTCAGCCACTCTAAAGTAGGTCTGCTCCGCTTCTTCCTATCTTTTGGTTTGCCCCCCTCTCTCTCTCCCAGACTGTCTTCTTTTCATATTGAATTTTTTTTAATATTTATTTTTAAAAATAAAACATTTGTTCCTTGGCTTTGGGTTTACTCTTCTCCTACTCCTGGCAAGATCCTGACCCCTGTCACTCACCTTGGCTTCTCAGCTCCTGGGGAGTAACTCCCGTAACAATGGGAGGTCTGGATGATGATCCATCTGAAAGAGTGTTTCCTGACAAACCCAGACATGTTTCTATCTGTAGTGGAAACAGCCAAGTCTAGTCTGGCTTCCTGGAAGAGATTTAAGAGGGTGGTGGAGAATAGTGAGTGTGGGAGCTAAGCTGTAAAGTGGGTCTGGGCGCTAAGGGCTTTGCAGAGATGGCCAGGGGCGGCCTGATTCCTGAGGAGAGAAGATCTTTTTGGAACCTCGACATCCATCCTAGAATGTCCATTCGGCCCAACCTTCAAAGAAAGACTTGGATACAGGCAGGGAAACAGAGTCAGCCAGGCAGGGTGAAAACAAAACATAAATCGTATTCAACCTGCCCCTCATTTATCCAGACCAGGAGCCCTGGAGCACTGAGGCAGGAGGATGGGACCGGGCCAAGAGAGCCTGCTCCCTGAGTCAGCATTCTCTGGCCCCCTCAGAGGCTGCACACAGTACACCCCTTGTGATGTATACACATTAACTCATCCTCTATCCAAATGCATCTCTCAGCACTCTATGCAGCTCCTGCTGTACCCCAGATTGCTCTCCCCTAGTCAGGACTTGCCTCTTCCTCCCTCCCTCCCTCCCTCCCTCCCTCCCTCCCACTCCAATTAGCTGGGTTCAGACTCTCCTTTGCAATTCCCCTGCCCCAGCCTAGACATGGCTCCCTGCATACAGGAACTGCCAGGCGGCCTACTCCCCATGGGGATCAAGCCATGCATGATCTGGAGAAGCAAGGCATGCTGGGAGCCTTGTGCAGAGGGCAGGGGTTTTGTACATTCCTCGCTCCTCCTCGCATCTCTTCTGGTCCCTCAGTGTCTCCTACTCACCCACCACCAAGTTGAACTTGAACATAAAATACCTGAGCCTTAGCAGAGCTGAGTTGAGAGAGTAAAGCCTGGCCTCGAGTACAGGACAGCCCTCCTGTGCTGCCCAGTGACTAGACAGAGATGCCACTTTGAAGAGGCAGTGGTGTCTACGACCCCTTTCCTAGGTGAGAGTCTGTGTAAATTAGGAAAAGGGAAACAGAGATTCTATCGATAGATGCGCATGAGCCCGAAGCCGAGACCTCCATCCGTGCTGGAGGTGAGGGGAAAGCTGGCCTTTGGGACCTAGAGTGTGCACATAGATATGTGTGTGTGTTCTTGTCTACGTCCAAGCTGCCATGAAGAGCCACCATGAGGAACATCCTAGGCTTGGCCAAGAAGCCCCAGGTGTGTCTTATCCAAGTCCCTCCTGCCAGCACTAATTTAGTAGTTGCTGATTTTCCGTCCCCGCATCCACTTTCCACCAACTCTTCTGTTAATGACAAATCAATAAGATCCACCTCTCCTGGTAGCTGGGAGGGAGAGGGGCGTGTCTCCGGGTAAAATGTCCTACTAGAGAACTGGAGAGCTCAGCATCAGTTCCCTTTCACATTTGGAATTAAGTCAGAGCCCCCAGTACAGCTTTGGTTCCTACACCCACAAGGCAATTGGACGCCAGCACCATGGACAGCAGCCAAGCCCGCTGGGGGGAGGGGAGGGGAGGCCCTCCCCCCCACATCTCCTCACTACTGGAAAGGCTTGCAGCAAGGTTTCTAATGCTCCAGGGTAGGCGGGCTGTTAGAAGGCAATCGTTCTCTTCTTTTTCTCCCAAGCCTTCTCAAGAGGAGGCAGAGCAGAGGGTAAGGCTACCAATAGTAGAGGACCAATAGTAAGAAAGGCCTCTGGACCTGACTTTAACAATGTATGAAGGAATTCTTTAATCGCTCACGACACCATCATTCATATAGCACCCAGCCCCCCAGGCTTCAGGAGAAAGGGACCAAGCTTCAAGCTGACCCACAGACTCTTTGTGGTGTTATGGGCGTTAACCTCATGCACACCAGACAAGCACTGTACCACGGACCCACACCCCCAGCCCTCGGACCCACCGTTCCCACATCTTCTCCCATGATGCTCCCTTCCAGGAATACCACTAGCTGGGCACAGCGGGATCAAACCTGTGGCTCTGAGCTGCCACAGAAATAGCTTCAGTTGGGGTCAAAGGCATGACCCTGAGTCATGTCCGTCTCACCTCATTTCTCTGGGGGAACATGGTACCTGGAAGGGACTGACCCAACACAGAACGAGTCTAGTGGCTCCAGCCTCCCCCCAGGGTCCACTGTTTTGAGGGTCGGGAATGTTCTTGTTCCCACTACTGACACTGTTCTGCACAGCTGCTGTATCTGCCTGTCTCCCCTTCGGCATCTGTATCTACTCCGTCACTCAGAATGCCCAAAGCTCTGGGCCACTTCTGACAGAAACCGCATTTTGGAATTTGCTGTACCACCTAGTGTGTGAAGTAAGCGGACTGGCAACTAGTCCAGAGCTCTTCCTATACCGCTGTCAATTTTCTTTGTAATAGCGTTCAGCCTGTCCTTCATTTACCCTCATCCCATGTCTGTGAGGTAGACAGGAAAAAGACAGCTCGGGGGTTTTCCCCTAAGTGATGTAACTCACAGGTGGCAAGTCCACCCCTCCTCAGCTCCCCCTGAGCACTGCCACCTAGCAGCCACTGTGAACTGTGGGAGTCCCTCCTCCAACTGCAATCGCACTGGCACTGCTGCTCCCGAGGAACCGCCCCATAGCCTCCAGCCCTTCAGAAGAGCCCCAGGTGAGAAAGGAGTCTCCACCTCCACGTGCATATAAATGATTCTTTATGCCCTCCCCCCATGCAATGGGGGGGTGGAGCAGGGGGAAGTCCCCCGCCCTCATGCAGGGAACGGGAGGTCAATGTTTACTAGTCTTATTGCCAGATGCCCTGTGGCCATGGGGTGGGGAATGGGGGGGTCTACAGCCCCTTTTTTTTTCTGGCATTGGTCTCCCTTTACCGAGTCATCGTGGTGGAGCCAGGGGACTGGAGGCCCTAAAGCTGAGGTAAAGATGGTTCTCTCCAGGAAGAAAAGCTGTTCTCCCCGCCTGCCTTGCTGGCCATCCTCAAGGTGAATATGAGGCGGTGTCAGTGGGAGCTGAAATGGCATCCAGATGTCTCTACCCTGTGGGCAATAGAGGCCGGACAATGTCTCCAAGCTTGAGGCTGTCCACAGAGATCCTCAGTGGTGGGGCCACTGTGCCCCCCACACCTTGTCTAGGTCGTACCTCCAGCAGCTCATGTCTGGCCGATGCACTGACTTACAATCCCTGCTCCTGAAGTCCAGGTCAGACTGTGGTGACTCTCATGACCACCTCTCGAGCAGAATGAGAGGTGGAACGGGCATCCGGTGGCCGCAGCTGTCCAAGGAGATGCAGAATTGTATAACCACAGCGCTGAGGCAAGAGCGTCCGCATGCGCTGGGCGGCTGGGGGCCGGCTGGGGGCCCCAGCAGGGGGGCTGGTCCGTGAGGTCCTGGGGCCTGGCTTCCCTGCTGTCCCTCCCCCTGCATCTCCTCCTATGTCCTTGGTCTTGTCATAGTTCAGGACCTTCCACTGTTGGTTCACAGCTTGCCAGCGCTTGAAGATGCGGTAGACGGAAGAGCCCTCATGAACGATGAGGCCTGGGCAAAGGGACAAGGAAACCAGGGTGAGGGTCTGGAGAGGTTGCTCAGCGGTTAAGAGCACTGACTGCGCTTCCAGAGGACCCGGGGTTCAATTCTCAGTGCCCACATGGCAGCTCACAACTGTCTGTAACTCTTAAGAACTGAAGCTCTCTGTCGGGAGGTGGTGGCCGACGCCTTTAATCCCAGCACTCGGGAGACAGAGGCAGGCGGGTCGCTGTGAGTTCGAGGCCAGCCTGGTCTACAAGCAAGTCCAGGATAGTCAAGGCTACACAGAGAAATCCTGTTTCAAAAAAACAAACAAAAACAAACCCACAAAAAAAAAAAAAAACTGAAGCTCTCGGGCTGGAGAGATGGCTCAGAGGTTAAGAGCACTGGCTGCTCTTCCAAAGGTCCTGAGTTCAATTCCCAGGAACCACATGCTGGCTCACAACCATCTATAATGTGATCTGATGCCCTCTTCTGACATGCAGGCAGAGCACCATATACATAATAAATAAGTAAATAAATATTAAAAAAAAAAAAAAGAACTGACACTCTCAAACAGACAAACATGCAGGCAAAACACCAATGCACATAAAATAAAAACATTATTTTAAAAAGAAAGAAAAAAAGAAAGAAAACCAGGGTGAGCTGGACGGTGGCGGCACATGCCTTTAATCCAGCCCTCAGGAGGCAGAGGCAGCTGGATCTCTGAGTTCAAGCCTAACCTGGTTCACAGAGTGAGTTCCAGGACAGCCAGGGCTACAATAGGCCACAGGTCCTTGAGCATTCATTTCTGCAGACAGGAGACAGAACTACAAAGGACAGGGGCCCCAAGCTGGTACTAACAGTCTCTAAAACGGCAGAATTAAGAGCAAGAAACCGAGAGGATGGGCAGGGAAGGTAGGTGACTGCGTGAAGGAATATGCTGAGCGGGTACAGGAAGAAAAGAAGCGAAGTGCCCTCACCTATGCAGACAACATCCATGAAGCCGTACATGCCATAGCAGATCTGGAAGAGCAGATCCTGGCGTTGCCACTTGGCTGAAGGGCTGAGTGAGGACCAGATGAGCCAGGAGATGCTGGCGACGAGGAACAGGGAGCCCAGAACTATAGCAGCAATCTGAACCTTCTCGATGACAGTCAGGGAGATGGCCTGCCACTGTTTGGGAGAAAGCGCTCTAGGAAGTCACGGGAAGGGACAGGAAGTGGGGCAATAGGTGGCCCTGAAGAGAAGACGCCAGGAGCATCTCCTAAAATGCTCAGGAAGGACTGAAGGTCTGTCTTCTCCATCCCCTGATCTAGGTTAAGACGTGGCGCTAAGGAAGATGCTACGCGAGTAGGGAGGAGAGAGATTGGGCAGGTGCTTTGAAACCCAAACACACAGGTTGGAGCTTGGAACTCCAACCTTAACTCCATCACTTACGAATTGAGTAATTGTAGACAAGTATTTAATCTCTATGTGTGTCTGTGCCCTCATTTCTAAACTCAGACATAATAATTGTATCTAATGAGATCATTATGAAAGTTAAAGGAGTTAATATACAACAAATGGCATACAGAAAACAAAATATATTCAATACCGTCCTTAACATTACTTTTCCCTATTGTTTTGAGTCCCTAGGACAGGGCCAGAACCTAAGTGTCTTGGAATGCCATAAAGATGGAGGGAGGTGGCTTCGGGAAAACGTTAAATAAGATGAAACAGGCTCCCTGCACCTCACCTGCAGCGGGTTCTTGGTGCTGATGGCCAGGACCTGGTACTTGAAGTAGCAGAGCTCGCAGCTCCAGGAGCCCCTCTCACTGATCCAGCGGATTAGGCAGGGTTGGTGTGTACAGCGCACTGAGCCGTCACAGCGGCAAGGGCTCAGGAGCTCCCCCTGGAGGAAGAGAGGGGAGGGCCCCTGTCAACCACCATCACCCCGACCCCTTCTGGGGCACTCCTGGAGAGGAAACCTCTTCTTCATGTCAGTAATACTACTCCACTTAAAATCTCAGTTTTTTTACCCAAAGCAGGGCAAGAGACTATGGCTGTGGCACAATAGCAAGAAGTCAGGGAGCGAGAAAAACTTCTCCAACCAAAGGGATTAAAGGTGGGGTGGGAGGGGAGCCCGTCTTTTTTCCTAGAAATTGTAAGGGTGATTAAGACATACTAAAGAGGGCCGCCTCTCGCTAGGACCCGGAAGGAGGGGAGAGGCTGTCCACTCCACAGTACTTCCAGGATATAGATCTGGTGCCAGCTGGGATGGACTAGTAGTCGTGGTGGTTTCCATGCTAAAATGGGGAGCATTCTGTGGGCAGGAGTGTGTACCAGGGTCCCCCCCCCTTTAGTCAAGCAGTCATCTCTCCCTGCACAGAGATGCCCTCTGCCACTATGCCGAGATAACTTTACCTATAAAATTAAACAAAGAAGGCTCTTTAGAATGAAGTGGAAAGTTGCAAGGTGGGAGCAAAAAGTGCCTCACTACGGGAAATACTGAGTTGGGCAGGGTCCTGGCTGGTCCCTCCCCTCATGGTTCGAACAAATGTACTCTTCTTTTCTGTCCACGTCCCAGAGACTAGGTTCCCTCAGCTAATGGCGACCCTAAGGTGAGGGAGCAGGTGCTAAGGGCTGTCTCCGACCATGGGTGAGAGAGATTCTAAGCCCTCCTAGGAGAGAGCCCCACCCCATCTGGGGGCTCCTGACTCCCGCCGCACCAATCTTGACACACTCTAGGAGTCTCCAGCTAGGCCAACCTCACCCTTCTCCCACTCGGGGTCCTGGGTCCCGCCCTGCTTCCCCAGGCCCCGCCCCCTGCTCCTGTCTCCGCGGACACCCCAGGTGCGCGCCCCCACCCCTCCCCGCCCAGCCAGGTGCTCGGGCCTGACCTGCTCCGGGCCTTGGAAGCAGATCCTGCACTGGGGGGTTCGGAGCCCACTGTCCAGGCTGCTACTGAGCGACAGGGCGTCCAGCGCGCCTGGGGGCGGCGGCGGCGGTGCGGGCGGCGGCGGAGGTCCGGCCCGCGGCTCCTTGTCGCCGGCCAGGCCCCGGGCCCGCGGCTCCGACCCGTAGTACTCCTCCTCGTCTCCGTCGCCGTCCCGGGCGGAGCAGCCAGCGAAGGGCGCCCAGCCGCAGCCGCCTCCCCCGCCCCCCCGGGGCTGCGGCTCGGCCCGGGGCCGCCCCCCGCCCGTCAGCACCAGCAGCTTCAGCTCGTTCAGGAACATGCGGAGCCGAGACTTGAGCATCGTCCGGGCGCCGGGGGGCGGGGGGCGGCGAGCGAGGGGGGCTCCCGGGTGGCGGGGGGAAGGGCGAGGACAAGGCCGGGAAGGGGGCGCGCGCGGGAGCGCCGGACCGGGCCGGGGTCTCCGCGGCCTGCAAGCGCGGTTCACTGCTGCCACCGCCGGGGCACCGGGGCTCGCGAGGCCGAGAGGGCCGTCAGCCCGGGGGCGGCGAGGTAGGCAGGCATGGCCCGAGCAGGGGCAAGGGGCGGGGAGGGGGCTCAGGGTGCCGCGCCCCGCGGGTCGGGGTCCGGAGCCGGCCGGGCGCCGGGGCTTATGCGCCCCGGTGCTCCTGCGGCGGGGCCGCCCCCCATCGTCGTCCTCCCGGCCCCAGTCCCGCTCCGACTCTCGGATCCCGCTCGGCTCGGCCCGTGCGCTCGGCGGTGGCAAATGGCGGCTCCTTCCGGCGGCGGCGGCGGCGGAGACCCCCCCGGAGCGGCGGGCGGGCGGGGCGGGAGCCGGGGAGCCGGTGAGGGATGGAGGGAGGGGTGGGGCGGGGAGGGGGAGCGGAGGAGAAGGGGCCGCGGCTGCGCATCCCCGCCCTGCCCAGCACGAGCAGGTGTCCCCAGGGGCGGGGCGAGTGTGCGAGACTCCGGAGGAGGGAGGGAGGGGAGTGGCCAACGAAGGGGAGTGTGTACCGGGATAGAAGAATAGGTGTGTGCGCGGGGTGGGGGTGAGGATGGAAGGTGAGGCGTCAGAGGCTGCAGGTGTAACGAGGCACGGAGGTATATGCACAATGGAAGTGTGCAAAGACAGAGCTCGGCGAGGGGTTAGAGGTGTGCGGGCGGTGAGTGGTCAAGGGATTGGAACCTAAAAACACACAAAAGATTGTAAAGGGTGCTCGGTGCGGGACTGTGAGGCGGTGGTGTGCGGGAGTGGAATCAGATTGTGTGAGAAACAACCGATTCATTCTAACGTGTGAAGGTGGTGAGTGCGCAGAAAGAGGACGACTAAAGGGATGGGCGTGTCCTCCATACCCTCCAGCCCTCAGCTGTGCTACTCAGAAGTCAATACCACACATACACGCTTAAATCTCAGTTTTATGTTGACCTCTAGGGCTGCTACCCAGCCTAATATTTTTTTTTCCCCGCTTTATATTGACACCTCCCTTTCAGTCTCTTTGTGAAGCTGAGGGAAAAGGGATTCCCGGGGAGCCCACTGGGTCAAAGACACCGAGAAAAAAATTAATTAGTAAAAGAGTAATTAACAGAAAAGGGAGGGACTGAGCAAGTCGAACTAGGGACAGACTGCCAGATGAAGACTCTTCGATGGAAAGTGGCAGCGAAGACAGTCATTTTCTGCAAAGCATCCAAGTGCTCTGGGTGGACAAATGAATGAAGCAGGGGGCAAAGTGTGTGAGTTAAGCAGACAAAGAAGACAGCTCCTTCAGCGAGGAGGGGCAAGCAGCGGTGGCCTCATAAAGGAGCTAAGATGAAGCAGGAAATACCTGTGCTGTGAGTTTAATAAGCTCACAGGCTTTCAGACAGCTAAAGAACCCAAACACCCCTAGGAATGTAGCCAATGAAGCACCCACCTCTCCAGCCCCTTAGCCAATTTAGGCCTCCATCTTTTTCTTTCTACTCTTTTGGGTTTTGGGTTTTTTTTTTGTTTGCTTGTTTCCAGAGGCAGGGTTTCTCTGTGTAACAGCCCTGGCTGTCCTGGAATTCAATCTGTAGATGAGGCTGGCCTTGAACTCACATTGATCTGCCTGCCTCTGCCTCCAGAGTGCTGGGACTAAAGGTGTGTGCCGCGACGGCTTGGTTCTCTGTGTGTTCTGGTCAGCCGGAAACCTCCTCAGAGCAGCAGGAAGAGAACTGTCCGATGCACCTTCCACTGTGTACTTGGTTATGGTTTACATTAACTCTACACCGTTACATTCACATTCTTACATATATTTGACACCCACCCCCGCCTCAGACAAGGTTTCATGGTGTAGCCCCAGCTAGCCTGGAATCACTGAGTAGACCAGGCTGGCCTTGAACTCACAGCGATCACCCATCTGTCTCTGCCTCCCAGTGCCATCCTGGGATTAAAGACGTGTCCCACCATGCTCCATCAGAAAAGTAACAGTAGACATTGGAATGGAGTATACCACAAACCAGAGATAGAAAGGTTTCAGTCTGGGTGTAGTGGTTCAGGTCTGGAATCCAAGAACGTGGATTTTGGAGAGTTGGAGGCCAGCCTGGGCTACATGGCAAGACTGTGTCTCAAAACTGAAAGAAGAAAAAAAGAAAGAAAAAAAACAGGAGAACCCCTACCCAGATCTAGCCAATGGACAGGATGTTCTCTATAGTTGAATGGAGAGTGGGGTCTGACTTTCACACGAACCCTGGTGCCCCATATTTGACCATATCCCCCGGATGGGGAGGCCTGGTGGCACCCAGAGCAAGGATAGCAGGCTACCAAGAAGAGACTTGATACGCCATGAGCATATACAGGGGGAGGAGGTCCTCCTCAGTCACAGTCATAGAGGAGGGGAATAAGGGGAAAATGGGAGGGAGGGAGGAATGGGAGGATTCAAGGGATGGGGTAACAACTGAGATGTAATATGAATAAATTAATAAATTTTTTTAAATTAAAAAAGAAAAGAAAAGAAAGGAGAGAAAGAAAAGAAGAAAGTGGTGTCGGCCTCTAACCTTAGTTCTTGGGAGACGGAGCAGTAGGATGGAGCAGTTGAGGCTAGTCTAACTACATGTTCACTCAAAGGCCAACCTGGCCTATATGAGTCCTTGTTTCATTAGGACAAAAGGTAACAAAAATCCACAAAAATAAAACAGAGCCAGAGTGGTCCCTCATGTCTGTAAAAGCAGCATTTAGAAGCTAAGATACAAGATTGCTATTTATCTGAGGCTAGCTTCAGCTATTTTGTCTCAACTATGATTTCAGAGCACAGTGACTGAATCACACATGCTTATATGTATAAAAACACTGATTCGGGCTGGAGAGTTGGCCCAGTGGTTAAGAGCACTGTATGCTCTTCCAAAGGACCAGAGTTCAAGTCCCAGCACCCACATGGCAGCTTACAACTATCTGTAACTCCAAGATCTGACACCCTCACACAAATGCACATAAATTAAAATTAAATAAAATATTTTTTAAAAAACACTGACTCTAACACCAGCACCAAAAAAAATTTTTTTAAAAAATAGATCTAGATTTTAGTTACTTTCTCACAAATGGGAACACAGTCCTTTATCCCCATGTCCCTAAATGATGGCAAACAATAAAGGAGTTGGAGCCAGTGAGACAATGAACATCCAACAAACCTACCTCTGTCTACCTAGATTTCCCTGTGCAGAGACCATTTGAGAAACGCTGTTCAGGGCGACAGTAAGTTCTAAAGCCAGGTGTGATGGTGCACGTCTTTAATCCCAGCACTCGGGAGGCAGAGGCAGGCGGATCTCTGTGAGTTTGGGGCCAGCCTGATCTACAAAGTGAGTCCTGGACAGCCAAGGCTACACAGAGAAATCCTGTCTTCAGGTGGGGGTGAGTAAGTTCTTTTTTTTAAAGATTTATTTATTATTACATATACAGTATTCTGCCTGCATGTACACCTGCAGGTCAGAAGAGGGCATCAGATCACATTATAGATGGTTGTGAGCCACCATGTGGTTGCTGGGGATTGAACTCAAGACCTTTGTAAGAGCAGATAGTGCTCTTAACCACTGAGCCATCTCTCCAGGCCCATGGGGGGGGGGGGGAGGGAGTAAGTTCTAAGAAAGCCGCAGGAAATAAAAAAGAATGTGACGCCAATGGAGAGTTGCGGGTTTACAGAGGCACACAAGTCACGCTTGGGTCAGAAGTGGTGTTGGTGACTGCCCTATACACAACCACCCTTTTGTCTGTTCATATGTACAATCACATATATGTAACAGGGTAACCTAAGTGTTGTAAGGAGACGTTTAAGATCAAGTACCCTTATTTACAATAACTTCTTGCTGCTATTAATAATCCCAGGAGGGTTTACAAGTTGGGAACAAGGGAGGTTATTCCAGTGTCACTCTTCCCTTACAATGGCTCGCTATATTAATCTTCCTTCTGTCCATCTTTTTATTTTATTTTTTTCCGAGACAGAGTCTCCCTGTGTTAGCTTTGGCTGTCCTGGATTCGCTTTGGAGACCAGGCTGGCCTCGAACTCACAGAGATCCGCTTGCCTCTGCCTCCTGTGTGCTGGGATTGAAGGCATGCTCCACCAATCCTGGCCTTCTGTTCATCTTTTAATCCTATTATCCTCCTCAGATAGAAATTGTCTCCTCCCTGTTTTAAAAGACCACGCTTGCCTATATTAGATATCCTTATCGTTACTTCAAAAGGAGAGTGCCCAAGACACCAAAACAAAAACATCGCATACCAACTGGAAGGAAGCAAAGCACTTAGTAAAATTTTGCTGAATGAATGAGTAAAACAAAGGCGCAAAGACGAATGTTTCCCCCATGGCAGTGGAGTGAAAATGTGACAGCACCATCTCTGGTACCAGGATCTCCCACTAGCACCCCGACCTCCTGCCCACGTAGAGATGCGTAGTGAAGACTGAAGATGCGCTCTGGCTCGGCCTTGAGCTGGTTGGCCCGGTTGCCATGGCACCGCCTTGCGCTCCACCCTCCCTCGCCCCCACACACCCCCTCGGCAGCCGGGGTAAGGCAGCCAGTCACGTGCTACGCAGCGTAACCACACCTCTGCTTCTCAGAGAGAAGTCAAGGGGTCACGTGGGATAGCAACAGGTCACGTGGTGCCACAGCTCCCACGCCCACTTTCCCCGTCACACCCCTCCCATCCAAGCGGTTCCCCCCCCATGGCCGCCCACTGCGCATGGGTGGAGGTCACGTGTCCAGAACGTCCTGCGTCCGCCCCGCCCTCCCGGTTTCCGCGCGCCTCTCTGGCAGCTGGTCACATGGTGAGGGTGGGGGTGAGGGGGCCTCTCTAGCTCGCGGCCTGTGTCTATGGTCTGGCCCGTAGCGTCCAGCTGCCCGGGACCGATCCCCGGTGTATGGCGCCGCAGGAACCGGCTCCCGGGCCCAGGTAAAGGGCCACCTCCTCAGATCTCCGCCTGGCGAGAGGTGAGTGCAACCCCTTCCAGGTATGGGGGCCAGCCCCGCCACCTCCACTATCATCTCGCTCCCCACGCGTGCGCGTCGCTGGATGATTATGGAAGTGGCTCAGTGGCGGGAAGTGGGGCCTTTGTGGTCGCGGCAGCGGGTGTGATTTCAGAGAGTTGGAGTGTAAGGTCTTCGGTGCAAACCCTGTGCCTTGCGTGATCTTCTTTGTGCCCAGTTCGATGTCCTCCCAAAGCAAAGAAAGCATTCTTTCTTTTCCTCCAGGGCATCACGTGGCTGGAGGGCTCGGGGGGTAGCCTTTGTGTTACCTGAGGCGCGGGCCCCGGGATTGTGGAGGGGTGGGGTGCTGGTGATGTTTGTGCTGGCTCGGGCAGGAGTTCCTTTGTTGGTGCTGGGTCCCCCTCCTAACTGGGAAGGAGAGTTTGGTGTTAGAAGCCTCTGTGATTGTAGGAAATCCCCTGCTCCGAGAATGGCTACCTCTCGGTATGAACCAGTGGCTGAAATTGGTGTCGGTGCCTATGGGACGGTGTACAAGGCCCGAGATCCCCACAGTGGCCACTTTGTGGCCCTCAAGAGTGTGAGAGTTCCCAATGCAGGAGGAGCTGGAGGGGGCCTTCCCGTCAGCACAGTTCGTGAGGTGGCCTTACTGAGGAGGCTGGAAGCCTTCGAGCACCCCAATGTTGTACGGTGAGGAGGTTGGATTGGGAGTGGGGCGGAGAGGACAATAAGCCTGGGGTGTGGTCAGGAGTGGGACCTTAAAAAAAAAAATCTGAGGCCACGTTGGAACAAAGGAGGTGACCAGATGGTCGGTCACCATTTGTTTTTTTCCCAGGCTGATGGACGTCTGTGCTACTTCCCGAACTGATCGCGACATCAAGGTCACCCTAGTGTTTGAGCACATTGACCAGGACCTAAGGACTTACTTGGAGAAAGCGCCCCCGCCAGGCTTGCCAGTGGAGACCATCAAGGTGAGCGCGCTGGGAGGGAGAGGCGGACAGAGAGAGAGAGAGGCAGCCTGGTGTTTCTGTAGAACTTGTTGGGGCTTTGAGAGCGATACATAGTTTCCAGTGTTCTGTGCTTTCTTCTAAACTAGGACCTGATGCGTCAGTTTCTAAGCGGCCTGGATTTCCTTCATGCAAATTGTATTGTTCACCGAGACCTGAAGCCGGAGAACATTCTGGTGACAAGTAATGGGACAGTCAAGCTGGCTGACTTTGGCCTCGCCAGAATCTACAGCTACCAGATGGCCCTCACACCCGTGGTTAGTAGAAAGATGGCAGCCAAAACAGGTTGTGATTGGGGGGGCGGGGCTCAGGTTTCCATGGCAACTGAGGAATCTTGTGTGAGGAGGACCCTGACTCGGCTGTCTCTCTAGGTTGTTACACTCTGGTACCGCGCCCCTGAAGTTCTTCTGCAGTCTACATATGCAACCCCCGTGGACATGTGGAGCGTCGGCTGTATCTTTGCAGAGATGTTTCGGCGAAAGTACGCAACTAGGAACTTCTGTTCACATTTTTCGTTTTTCAAGACAGGATTTCTCTGGTAGCGGTGGCTGTCCTGGACTTCCTTTGTAGACCAGGCTGGCTTTGAACTCACAGCAATCCACCTGCCTCTGCCTCCCCAGTGCTGGGATTATAGGCGTGAGCCACCATGCCTGGCTTGGGACCGAGACTCTTTTTTTGTTTTGTTTTGGTTTTTGAGACAGGGTTTCTCTGTGCAGCCTTGGTTATCTTGGACTCACTTTGTAGACCGGGCTGGCCTCGAACTCACAGCAATCCGCCTGCCCCTGCTTCCCGAGGGCTGGGATTAAAGGCATGCGCCACTGCCTGAGTGCTCTGTTTTTATACACACCAGATGAGGTAATCAGAATCCATTAAGATGGTTGTGAGCCACCCTGAGGGTGCTGGGAATTGAACTGAGGACTTCTAGGAAGAGCAGCCAATGCTCTTCACTGCTGTCTTATGGTGCTGGAGGTTTAAACCAGAACTCACGCACACGTGGCAAGCGCTATACCGCTACACTGCACCCCCGCCCCCCAAGTCTTTTACAGACCTTTCTGCTCTTCACCATTCTTCCTGTGCATGTTTGGGGTGGGACAGCCAACCTACAGTTGTGAGAGGCATGTCCCCTGCCATCCATCCGCTGTAGTCCCAACCTAACTGTTCATGCTGAGCACCTTGCCTAGAGTAGACAATCTTGTGAAATGTCCTAAAATTAAGGACTTCATGCTCCTAATCTCTAGTGTGAGCCACTTGACAGTTACTCCCCCCCCCCTCCTTTTTTCCTGAAATAATATACACTTTGGATATTTTTTTCTGCCTTAGGCCCCTCTTCTGCGGAAACTCTGAAGCGGACCAGTTGGGCAAAATCTTTGAGTAAGTATCCAGTGAGGGTCCGTTTCTGCTGAACGCCAGATGGCAGCTGGTCCTAGCCCTGGATCTGAGAGCCGGAAAAGGACCCTCTTGACCAGCGCTGTCCTGTCCCTACAGTCTCATTGGCTTGCCACCAGAAGATGACTGGCCTCGAGAGGTGTCTCTGCCCCGAGGAGCCTTTTCCCCCAGAGGGCCTCGGCCGGTGCGGTCAGTGGTGCCGGAGATGGAGGAGGCTGGAGCGCAGCTGCTGCTGGTACTGGGCCAGGGGTGGGGAGGGCTGGGGAGATGGCTCACCAGGCACAGCTCTTTTATATGAGTGTGAGGACCTGAGTTCAAATGCCCAGAACCCATGTAAAAGCTGGGTGTGGCAGTGGGCTGCTGCTGTTGTGCCACTCATGGTAAGAAGGGAGGTGCAGATAGACACCCTAGCAAAGGCCACACTGACAAGAGACTCAAACGTGGCAGAAGGCAAGGTTGACCTCCGGTGTGTGCGCTGACATGTGCATGCCCACATTTTCACACGTCAGCGGGTGCACACAAACAGGAAACAATACCTGTTAGGGGCCCAGACCATTGTGGCACTAAGACCTGGTTAGTGGCTAGCCAGGATGGGATACAGGAAAGACGCCATCCCAGCCAGACTGGGGTAGGCACCAGGCTCTTCAGCTGCTTTCTGACCTTCGCGTCTCCCCTTAGGAAATGCTGACTTTTAACCCACATAAGAGAATCTCAGCCTTCCGAGCTCTGCAGCACCCTTATCTGCACAAGGAAGAAGGCGACCCGGAGTGAGAGGAGTGGCCACCTTTCCACGCTTCTGGACACTTGAGTGGGAAGGACCTCACCGAAAGAGCAGCCTCCCAGTTTTTTACAGAGAATATTTTAAGCCTTAAATGACATTCCCCACCCACCCCTCCTAACGAGGCTTGCCCTCTTGCCCTCTGACTTCTCTACACTAAAGGGTGGGTGTGTCTTCCCTCCCTGATTTATATTTGGGACCCTTTTTTATACAGGAAAACAAAACAAGACAAAGAAACGTGGTCTCTCTTTCTCTTTTTTTCCTTTTCCTTTAATATTTTTCTGATTGGCTTTGCCATTGGGAGATTTGAGAAGCCACATGAAAGTTCCCTGCAAGGACCCAGGCAAGGCTGTCCAGCTCTTAGGCCTAGGAGATCCTTCAAATCCTTTGAATATTTGGTTAAAATGGCTTTAGTTAGTCTAAGATTCCTGCTTTGCTCTGCGTCTGCCCTGACAAGACCAAAGTGGGGCTGGGACTACAGTTCATGGATAGAAAGATGAGGCCCCTGGTTACAGCCTTGGCACTGCCTCCCCTCAAGGCTCTTGGCTTCCCCTTGATACTGCTCCGAGTTGTCCTTGTAGCAAAAGGTATTGAAGGAAAGGAAACAGTCATGAAAGGCTTCTGGGAGCATATCAGATCCTCCTGGGAGAAGTCCTGCCCTTCCTCACACACCCCTCCCGCGAAATCTTGTGAAGACATAAGTCTAACCATCACTTAATCTGTTTTGGGAAGTGAGGCAAGGGGACCTCTTTAAAGCAAACAAAAGGCAGATGTAGGGACTGAGATAACCAACCTAGGTTTTTAAAAACTTAGGGAAGCCAGGGAGAGCAAGATGAAGAGCAAAGCCATCAAACGGATCCAGGGACTCCCCGAGTGTGGTGACACACACCTGTTCTCCCAGAATTGGAGGCTGAGGCAGGAGAATCCAGAACTCAAGGCCATCCTTGACTGTATAGCAAGCTGGAGACCAGCCTAGGCTGCAGAGACCCTATGGGGAGCTCAGAGTCTCATAGGAAGGCACTGGGGTTGGCTCGAGGGTCTTTTTGGTTCCGGAATCTCATTGCTAGCCAAACACCAAGGATCTACAGGAAAGGGGAGAAGGAGTTACTTTTGACTCTGGGTTCAAGGCTTGCGGGTGTGTGTCCATGAGGGCAATGGGTCAGTACCTCTGTGAAGCTGAAGAAGAGCCCGACGCCGCCAAGGATTTTCAGGGCTTTGTCTGAATGTTTGAGGAACTTCTCCCCACACATCTGGCAGGTAGAGCTCCTGGTCTTACACATCTGGGCACAGAATGGGTACACAGAATACAAAGCTACTAACCTGCCCCATCCAAATACCTGTAGTGGGTGTCCCAGAAATCACTAATATCTGACATTCTCCACCTAAGCACAGCTGCTCCCACCCTTCAACTTACAGCTGTGCAGGAGTCCTCTTGTAGGTGCAGGGTTGTAAGGTTGAACAAACCACAACAGTCAAAACTTCTCTCAAATTCATGCCGGGTACTGTTGCTCATGACCCACCAAGAAGCATTGATGACATCTGCCTAAAACAAGTAGGCAGAGGAGCGTCAGGCTCCCTCCGTCCTGCACTGGGCTCACAGTCACCCCACAGTCAAGCCTCAGGCTGTCTCTGACTACATCTTGGGGAATTAAGCATACATGTTAGGAAGCATACACCTCTGGAGGGAGTGGGCCTCAGCACGACGGTATGAAAGGGTCAGATGAACAAGTCTAAAGGGGAAAGCAAGAAGGACACCCTTGAAAGGGTGACCCCTTACCTGTTTGCTTCTGTTAATAGCCAGGCATGAGCAGGAAATTCCGAACTGGAAGATGAAGACCAAACCAAGGATGATCATGTACTGAGAAGTTAGGGCAAAAAGATCTGGTTTCCACGTAAACTATCTCATCCAGGGAGACAGGCAGGCAGATCTGTGTGAAGGCCAGCCTAGCCAGGACTACAGAGCATGGTCCCGCTTTTTTTTGTTGTTTTTAAAATCTCACCCACGTAACTGTAACTGCAATGTGGCAGGCAAGAGGGCAGAGTTCAAGGGCCTCCTCTGCTCACAAAACTGCAGTTTTATAGTGTTGAGAACAAAAACATCTACTTGGGGGGGATTACAGAATATGAACAAAGAGGCCCCCTGCCCAGGAAAGGCCTGCCCAGGGGCCCCAGTCACTCCGGTCAGGATACAAAGAACAGCAACACTTGGTGGTGGTTCACGGCACCCACTAGTCCTGCCACCGCAATGAGGAGAAGGAAGACCCCCACGGCAATGACTCCTCCGATAATGTGGATGCTGGACACCAGACCCAGGCCCTTGCCCCAGGCGGCCACGCCAATGAGCAGTAAGCCCACGAGCTGCGAGAAACAGAAAAAGAGAATACACTGAATAATTCACCCCGGGGAAGTGGCTCCCACCTGCAAGCGCTGCACAGTCAAGTTTGAGGCTAGCCTGTGCTAGCTACATAGTGAGACCCTGTCGTCGCCAAAGAATTCTATCATGAAGCACATCCAAAGGCTATGATTACAAAGGCGATGTGGACTAAGCAGGGTAACCGGTTAAGGTGTGCTGTCAGCACTACTCATCCCCAGACACGCTTCACAAGCAGCTGGGATAGAGTGGGCCAGGGCACTAGCGACTCAAGAAACAAACGAAACCCTTAGCGTTGTTCAGCATCTATTATGGGAAGAAACTGGAGCAGAACTGAAGGCTCAGACTATAGGCCCTCAGTCTTCGGTCTACCCTTCCCCACCACCAAACAAGTCCCCTCATCACCGGAAGTCTCTCCTCTTCCACGGAAGTCCCCAGGAATTCCCTCTCGCCGGAAGTTTCTGGGAAGCTTCCCAGAAGCCCCGGCACACCCCTCTCCCCACCGGAAGCCCCCTAGAAACTCTCCCATTCTTTCCTCCACGGAGCTTTCCCTATCTCCGAAACCTCACCATATAAACCACGTTGAGAGCGCACAGAGCATTCTTGGAACAGGCAAATCCTCCGCAAACCATCTCCCCAGTTCTGGGGACCCAAATGGTCCCAAGGACTTGAGGGGAAGGTATTGGGGGGACCGTCTTGTAGGGCTCCAACAGCTTCTATCACTTTAAATCCAAGCCAGCCAAACTAATATTCTGCGCCTGCACGGTCCCACCCCTGCCTCTGGATTGGCGAAACTCGTGGCTAATCCAGGACATCCAGGACTTCAATGCCAATCAATCTGCATTACGTCACCAGCCCGCCTCCCAGTCCTTCCCTCCGTTTTTTCATTGGACGAGACTTAAAAAAAAAAAAACCAACCGAGGACAAGGTTTCTAGACAGTTTCTCAGGGGCTAGAGCCTAAAAACTTCCAAAGCCTAGATTTCTGAGTACGGAGCTGCGAGACTAGGAATTCGGGGAGAGACTCAGAAGACTCAGGTGAACAGAAAAAAGGGGGCTTGTGGAAGTGGGAGGAAGAGGCTCCGCCCCTCCAAGGATAGCCCGCCCGGCCCTCCACCCCTTTTCCCGTGTTTCACGATGATCTCACGATGATGCCATCGTTTTGTTAGTGCGTCATACCCTGGAACACCAAGAGGGGCCAAAAGACCTATGTGGCCTCGCTAGGGAGGATCCGAGTCAGGCAGAGCGACAGCAGGCAAATCCTCACATTTGTTTCAAGTGTATACTAGTACGCATGTTCTGTTCTCCATCCCTTCCTCTGCAGTGTCAACAGGGTAGAGGAGACATTCAAGTGGAAACCATGACTTGCGGCTGGTGCATTCCTGTTTGTCACAAAACCACAGGCGCAGACCCTGGTGTGCTCTACATCTTTAGAACACACACATGCCTGATCCAGGGCTGGCACAAGATGACACCAAATATGGGAGCGAATCTGGAATATGAATAAGAGCCCACACCTGTAATCCTAGTGGGAGGCAGAAGCAGGAGGATCGCTGTGAGTTCGAGGCCAGCCTGGTCTACAAAGTGATTCCAGGACAGCCAAGGCTACACAGAGAAACTCGAAAAACAAATAAACCAGAGTCTCCATACTGCTTTTTAATTATTTAATATTTTATGTGCTTTTGGTGGTGTTTTGTTTTTGCACGCATGTCTCTGTGAGGGTGACTCATCCCCTGGATCGAGTTACAGATAGCTGTGAGCCGCCATGTGGATGCTGGGAATTGAACTCAGATCCTCTGGAAGGGCAGCCAGTGCTCTTAACCACAAAGCCATCTCTCCAGCCCCCCACCCCACCCCAGAGTGTCCATACTTTTTAAAAATTGTATTTATTTTTACTTTAGGTGCATTGATTTATTGCCTACATGTATGTCTGTGTAAGGGTATGGAGCCCCTGAAACTGGAGTTACAACGTGAACTGCCGTGTGGGTGCTGGGACTTGAACACAGGTCCTCTGGAAGAGCAGCCAGGGCTTTTTATCTACCGAGCCCTCTCTCAACCCCGAGTCTCTATACTTTTGCTCCAGAAGGGCGAATAGTGGGTGTCTGGTCAGTGACGTTATTGCATAAGCGTTCGCGGACTTAGTGCCCTTTGAATGGGAGTGACAAATGTCACAACCCTTCTCTTCCTCTTGGACAAAGAAGCAGTCTTGGTGGGACTGAAACCAAAAAAAGGGCCCCACCGGCTCCACATGGTGACCTGCTCACATCCTGTCCAGTCCTGCAGCTGCAGTCCAATTGCACGGGTTTAACTTTGTGACTCACCATCTGTGTGGGCCAGGCACTTAAGCCCTCTGTGAAAGGGGGATGGACGACAGTGCGTCTACCTTGGACAGTACTTCTCTGACAATCTCTGGGTTGTCGTGAGGCCTGGGTTAGGGTGTGTAAAAGGCTTGAATCAGTGGGCAGTACCTAGCAGCCCTCACCTAGTACTGTTTACTTATTTTTATGGAGTCTAGTAAATAATCCAAACGCAGCCCCAAATATAAAAATGTTCAGTCACCCTTCACACATCATCCTCAAGAAGATATGCTTGATGGGCTGGAGAGATGGCTCAGCGGTTAAGAGCACCGTCTGCTATTCCAGAGGACCTGAGTTCAATTCCCAACAACCACATGGTGGCTCACAACCATCTATAGTTAGATCTGGCGCCCTCTTCTGGCCTGCAGCTGTACATGCAGGCAGAGCACCGTACACTTAATAAATAATCTTTAAAAAAAAAAAAAGTGCATGCCTTTAGTCCCAGCACTCAAGAGGCAGAGGTAGGCAGATCTCTGAGTTCAAGGCCAGCCTGATCTACCAGGACAGTCAGGACTACACAGAGAAGCCCTGTCTCAAAAAAAAAAAAAAAAAAAAAAAAAAAAAAGGAAAGAAAGAAAGGAAAAAGAAAAAGAGAAGAGAAAGAAGGGAAGGATGAAAATAATTTGCTATCTACAGACAGGTTTAACCCTTAAAACAAAATAAGAGACTGCTAAATGGGTAAAGTACTTGCTGTGCACGTGTGAGGATCAGAGACTGCTAAATGGGTAAAGTACTTGCTGTGCACGTGTGAGGACCAGAGTTTGGATCCTAAAGTGTCCATAAAGGCCAGGTAGCTGTGCCTGCCCCTGTAATTCTCCAGCACCTTGGAGGTGGAGCCAGGAGGTCTTCAGGGTAAGCTGTCTAGTTAGTTTAACCTGTCAGCAAGTTCCAGGCTTGCTGAGAGACCCTGCCTCAATAAACAAACTGGAGAGCAGTCAGGGAAGGCAAGCAACGTCAACTTTGAAGTAACCACACTGGCACACGTGGACAGGTGCACCCATACACACATCCCGTGAGCACACGCGGACAGGTGCACCCATACACCCATCCCGTGAGCACACGCGGACAGGTGCACCCATACACCTATCCCGTGAGCACACGTGGACAGGTGCACCCATACACCCATCCCGTGAGCACACGTGGACATGTGCACCCATACACATATCCCGTGAGCACACGTGGACAGGTGCACCCATACACCCATCCCGTGAGCACACGTGGACAGGTGCGCCCAACACACACATCCCATGAGCTGTGGTTCTAAGCGTCTTTCCGAGGTTTAGAATCTTTTGAGAGGAGGGTATGAGTGAAGGATTTTGTCTCCATTGGGTTGGAAATCCTGTGAGAAAAACCAGTCCACTGCAGGTGGCCCCATTCCCTAAGCAGGAAGCCATGAACTGTGTAAGAGTAGAGATAAGAGAGCTGACCACAAACAAACAGGTGAGCATAGCAAACATATATCCATTCAGTATATACACTCAGTCCTCTCGCTTATGGGTGCAATGTGACCGACCGGCTGTTTGAAGTTTCCACGGTGATGTCCTATAATAACACAAAACCTTCTTGACTTAAGCTGCTTTTTGCCAGAGTTATCGTATCACAGTAAGTAAAGCAAACTAGAACACATACACCTGTGCACATCACACACAACACACATACACACACACACGCGCGCGCGCGCATGCGCCAAGTCATAGTAATAATTGGGCCAAACTACCCTTTTTTTTTCCCCTTCAAACTACCCTTTACCTACGACCCCTAACTTGCTTTATCTCCATTTTCTCCTTCAATCCCTCATCCGTCTTCTCCTTCAGGTCCGCTAGTCAAGGGCAGATCAGTGGTACCGAGAAATAAGCTGGCAAGCACCTCAGTTGTACGCGTACTAAATTAAAAGTATAATTGGATCCTTGGTCACCAGCTATTGGCCTTTCTGAGCAACGGTTTCCACTACCTCATAACGATGATAAATTTTCCTACCCTTTGGCCTTGTCATGAATATGTAGGAAAGTTACACATGCGAACTGTTGTGACGGAGCCTGAACTTGGGCTCATCATTTTTAAAAAAGATTTATTTATTTATTATTATGTATACAGTGCTCTGCTTGCATGTACATCTGTAAGCCAGAAGAGGGCATCAGATCACATTACAAATGGTTGTGAACCACCATGTGCTTGCTGGGAATTGAACTCAGGACCTTCAGAAGAGCAGGTGGCGCTCTTAACCACTGAGCCATCTCTCCATCCCCTGTGCACATCATTTTATCAGGCCACAGGTTACTCCTCTTCCCTGTAACCTGCTCCCCGCTCCCCCAGGACACAGTCATAGTGAGTAGCCCGCTAAGGGAAGGCTATAGGAATGGGTAGAGAGATTAACGAATCACTGGGAACCAAGCTCTTGGTATTTAGAAGTGTGAGCCGTAGTTTTGCCGGCTGAGCTATCGCTCCAGCCCCAGCTAACGGTACACCAGCACATGAAGGCTGTGGTGACAGACCAAGGCTACGTGGATTTCTGTGCTATTCTGAGACAAAACTGAAAACCACCAAGACTCGGGAATCCTAACTGCGATACCATTAGCCCATCTTTCCCCGGGCCCCATACCCTGCAAGACTGGTCTCGAACTCATGATCTTCCTGCCTCTATCTCTCTTTCAGCAAACCCTACTGGCGTGTGCCACCACATGCCCATCTTAATTAGCTACCTCCCACAGGGGCTGTGAGAACTCTTATTAAGGTTGCTTCATTCACTTGGTTGAGCAATCCTAACCGGGGCTGGCTGTCAGAGCTGAAGGGCCAACGCTAGAGGGGGCAGGACCTGTGAGAGGTAGCACTGCGAGGGTTGTGGGTTTGAAGCTCACCAGTCAGGAAGTGAGGCCGACAGACGGAAGGGCGGGCAGGGTAGAGGAGTTCTGGGGAACAGCAGAAGGGGCCTTCTGAAGTTTTGGGGGTGCGGGGTCATGGGCTTCAGGGCCAGAGGTGGTTGTTAGTCTGGCAAGGCCGGTCTGCGCAACATGCATGCCCACAGGCAGTTGGCTATAGCCACAGTAAGAGCAGAAGTCAGGCGACATGAGGTGGCCAAGCAGGCTCTAAGCCGACTCAGGAAGCTGGCAGAGAGAGTGGGTGACCCTGAACTCCGAGACGGGATCCAGGCCTCACTGGACAGCATACGAGGTAAGAGATGCATTGATCCCTGACTTGGCTGCTTTGGGGAACCAGCACGGGATACAGAAATGCTTACCTGTGTCTTAACATAGTTTCTCACTATTCAAGCAGCCACTTCCTAGTTCTTAAGATGGAGTTGGGAAGAAAATATCTGGAGGATGAAGAGAAAGGCATGTGTGTGTGGTGTGTGTGTGTGGGGGGGGTATTATTATTCCTCTGTCCAAAACTCCATCTGAACAAAATGCAGGTCACTGTGGAGCTGACCTTCTTGGCAGTAGGGAGTGGATAGCATTGGGGACAGAGACTGTGAGAGACATACAAGACCCATTAGTCCTTGCCTGAGGAGTCTAGAACAGGAAACAGCCAGGGCAGGAGGTTCTGGGAGTCACTACTGTGTTCATTCCCAGGACCCACTAGAGATCAGTGACCTCTTGTTCTCCAGCTGTGGAGAAACACAGAGAACATGCGTGCCTGCGCGTGCGCGCATGTGTGTTACACCAAGAGTGTCGGGTTTTCAGATACACTAACCCTTAAAACTCCCATGCTTCGTACAGCTCCGGTGCGGCGAGGTCCACAGGGCTTGCCTCAGTCTCCTCTCCTTCTGTGCTCCCGGTCTTGTCTTCCCCTCTACCTCCTTCCTCTCTGCCTCCTTAGTGCCATTAGAGTAAGTGATGACAACACAGGGAGGAAGTGCTGTCATGGCAACACCATCCGCCACATCCTCCTGCCCACTGTAGCCTTGGATCCTGTGGTGGGGCCCTGGCAAGTCTGTCCTCCATCCACAAGGCCCACGGAGGACCTGGGGGTCCAGTTATGTTTCATCCATGTCTGGATGCCCAAGAACTCAGAGCAGCAGGCTTCCTTGTCAGTTGTGTCAGGCAGAAGCCCATCCTCCTTCAGACCCTGGTCAGTCCAATTGTAAGTCCTCTCCGTCCTTGGCTACTTCTCCCAGAAGGGGGCGTCAAACAAAACAAAACAAAACAATTTGGAGGAAGGGTTCGTTGTTTCATTTTTCAGTGGGAGAGTCCCATTCCCTTCGCATGTCTCTCTCTTCTCTCTAGCCTTCTGAAGCTAGTGTCTCAGCTCCTGCACTCTACCCTTTGATAGGAACCGCTCCTGGGTGTTCCCTGATCTCCAAAGCGAGACCTGGTGAGGGTGGTCTATAGAACTGGCTGGGGAGAAATTCTAGATTCCCACCTCAGTCTAAAATAGTGTGGGGCTGGGGCCAGGCAAAGAAAGGGCTAGTGTGATGGGGACACACTGAGCAATCCTAGCATTACAGTCTCACAACACAGAATGGAGCAGGACTGAGCGTTCTAGGGCAGCCTCGGTTACACAGCAAGTCCGAAACCAGCCTCAGACTCGGCTACGTAATAAGCAGCTAACAAACTCTTACAAAGGATGGTAAAGAGAGAACAGGCATGGAGGAGACTGTCTCTCCATATTGTTTTGTGTGGTGTATGTTTGCTGGGGATAGAACCCAGGGCCTCCAGGCCTCCTACACGCCAGGCTCCACCACTCTACAAATCTGGTCCAACACTACCTTTTTTTTTTTTTTGAGATTGGGGTTGGATGCTGCTGTCTATCCCAGGCTATCATTGTGTAGCTCAGGCTGGCTTAAAACTTTCAGCTATCCTCCTGCCTCAGCTTTCTCAAAAGGGTGCACCACCTCACCTGGCAAGACTCTTTTTGTAAGTACTTTTCATAAGTAATTTGTTCTACTCTGAGGCAGAATTCTGTTCCTACTAAATATAAAGAAAAACTGAGGCTGCCCCTCCCCCAAATATTAAATAGCTTAACAATTCCCCTTTATGGAATTGTCTCCTTCATGAAAAATTAGGGTGGGTCTCCTGTCCTGAGGACGGTTGTCATCCGGTTTGAAGGGCACTCCCTAAGAAACCACTGACCTCCAAGATAGGATCTGGGAGAGAGCCGGTATGGGTCTCTGGAGAACAGAGAACTCCCCATCCCTTCGGCCCCCAACCCTTACCCCCTACCAGGCCGATCACAGTGCTGGCTCCTGCCTCCAAGAGCCGCCCACGGCAGCCCTTATTATAGTCTCAGCCGCGTCAAGAGGGTGGGACGCCAAATCAAAGGACCGCCAAGGCTCCAGATCTCGGGCAGAGGTCTCCAAGGCTTCAGAGGGACCTTCTTCCTTCCAGCCCACCCCCTCCTCCCTTCACGGGGGGTCTCAGTCTCTCTTCTGCACAGGCTCATGCTTCTCTGTCCTCCTGGAGGACAAAGCCTTGAACTCCAAAGCCCCTAAAGGGGCGGTGACGCGGCGCAAATATTGTCCATTCACACCGTTACCCCCAACCCCCTTTTAACCTGCTGTAATACATAGAGCTCAGGAGAAAATGAACGGAAACACCTAAAGACTGGGTTCCAGATGCCTCAACTGAGGGGGGTCCCTTGTGCCCAGGGAGCAAAATCCCCCGCAGGTGGGAAACCAGGTGTGACAGTAGTTGCCTTCACTAACCAGCGTCCCCTGATTGGTCTCCCACCCATCCTACACACCGATTCCTCCTCTCCGCTTACCCCCGCTGCTGCTTCTGAGGCACTCTTGGAGCTACGGTTGCTATGGAGACTAGATGCATTTTGGAATGGGGGTGTGTGTGTGTCAATCGGTAGATGTATTTCTTCCACCTTGAGCTGGGGCCTTTGACTCACGCTGCAGCTGAGTCTCCGAAGCCTTCGTCGTTTCCCCCCTCCAGAGGCAACCCCCTCCCTTCCTACCCTGCTAAGTTCCTTGTTTGTCCCCATCCCTGGGGAACACTTTCCAAGTTCACTTTGGGACAATCAACCGAAGTCGCAGTGCTGTGAAAGTATTCAGTATGGGGTGGGAGTGGGGATGGGAGATGGAACTGGACGATGAGAAAGGAGACTCATTCAGGTACCCCCCAGAAGGGAAAGAAAGGGGGTCCTGGGAAGGGATTTCAGGGCTCCTCACTTTCCCATTTCAGCTTCCGCAGAGTTGACAGAGGCCAAAAGAGAGTTCCCTCTGTTCCCTGTACCTGTCCAGCCAATAGATCAGTTTTTACCTTTGTCCCTAAATGTCACACGTTCGTGTTCCCTAATCTTGGTGTGAGAAAGGCGGGGGCTAGGTAGTTGGTGGAGGTGAATCCAAGTCCCAAGGAAATCCAGTCCAGGTTTTGGGAGGAAAATCCAGTCCTGGATTTTGTACTGCCTTAGCAGACAGCGGTGCTGGGGTTGGGGGGGGGGTAAGAGATGGGATGGGGGGGGGCCCGCGGGCCGCCTCCTCCTCAATGTGAGGGGAGCGCCCGGACACAACGCGCATCCGGACCGAGCGGATCCCGGGCGAGCCCCCCCACCCGGACTCTTCTCCAAGATCCACGCCCCTCCCCTCCCAGACCCCAGACCCGTGGGTTCCTACCCGCTCCCGTTCCCTGTTCCCTCCCTCACCGCTTCTAATATCTCCATCCCTTGCATCCTCTCCGTGCTCCTGCGAATCCCCCGCACAGACAGCCTCACTAGTCTCCTACCCTCAAGACCCCCCCCCTTTCCCACTGCATCCGCGGCCTCTGCCCATTGAGTCCGCATTCCCGCCCCTGCCTTCCCCTCACCGGTGCTTCTCCCTCAGCCCCCAGTCCCCTTTTCTGCCCCTTTTTCCTTCATCCCATTTGCCCCCACTACTGTCCTCCCCACCCTCCTCCGCCCATCTCAGCGCCCCCACCCAGGCTGGGGTACACGGTCCGGCGCGCCTCCCTGGAGCAGCACTAAGGTCCCGGGGCTCCAAGGGGGTGGGGGCACAGGGCGGGGAGCATGGGGAGGGGGCGCCCCATGTGATGGGAGGGGGGCGCAAGAGGAGGCGGCGGAGGCGGCGGCGACAGCGGAGCCGGGCCGGGGGCTCAGCGGGGTCCGAGGGCTGGGGGCAGCGAGCAGGGCGGCCCCATGGCTGGGCCCCCCTGAGGCAGTCCCGGGGAGTCCCCTCCCCTCCCCAGCTCGGGGGTCTCCGGGCCCCATGAGCCGGGGCGCGGGCGCGCTTCAGCGCCGGACAACGACCTACCTCATCTCGCTGACCCTGGTCAAGCTCGAGTCGGTACCTCCACCGCCACCTTCTCCGTCTGCAGCCGCGGCCGGCACCCCCGGGGCCAGAGGCTCCGAGCCCCGAGATCCTGGCAGCCCCCGAGGCGCGGAGGAACCCGGCAAGAAGCGGCATGAGCGTCTCTTCCACCGGCAGGATGCGCTGTGGATCAGCACCAGCAGCGCGGGCGCCGGGGGCGCGGAGCCCCCCGCGCTGTCCCCGGCTCCGGCCAGTCCGGCTCGCCCGGTCTCCCCAGCTCCGGGCCGCCGACTGTCTCTCTGGGCCGCCCCTCCGGGACCCCCACTCTCCGGGGGGCTGAGCCCGGACTCCAAGCCCGGGGGCGCCCCCTCTTCCTCCCGGCGCCCTCTACTCAGCAGCCCGAGCTGGGGGGGTCCAGAACCTGAAGGCCGGACGGGTGGCGGCGTTCCGGGCTCGTCCTCCCCGCATCCTGGCACCGGCAGCCGAAGGCTCAAGGTGGCGCCTCCTCCACCGGCTCCCAAGCCTTTCAAGACCGTGACCACTAGTGGAGCCAAAGCCGGCGGGGGCAAGGGCGCGGGTAGCCGCCTGTCATGGCCCGAAAGCGAGGGCAAGCCCAGGGTCAAGGGGTCAAAGAGCACCGCCGGGACTGGAGCTTCGACCATTGCGGCCGGCGGGGGAGGGGGCTCTGCAGTTACGACCCCCGGAGGGGTCGGGACTGGGGCTGGAGCGAGAGGGAAGCTGTCCCCTCGGAAAGGCAAGAGTAAGACCTTGGACAATAGTGACTTGCACCCAGGACCCACTGCCGGCTCTCCTCCGCTCACCGTGCCAGCCACCCCAGTTCCAGCCACTTCTATCACTGCCGCCTCCACGCAGGCCCTCGGGCCTGCACCCCCTATCACTCTGGAGCCACCAGCTCCAGGGTTGAAAAGGGGCCGGGAGGGCGGCCGAGCCTCCACTCGTGACCGCAAGATGCTCAAGTTTATCAGCGGTATCTTCACCAAGAGCACAGGGGGGCCTCCTGGCCCTGGGCCCCTTCCGGGACCCCAAGGCATGTCTTCCAGCAGCGGGTCCAGGGAGCTGCTGGGCGCAGAGCTACGCGCCTCCCCTAGTGAGTAGGAAGGGTAGGGGCCCGAGACACCTGGATGTTTACTTGGGGTTGGGTGGGGGGTCGCTGTGCAACGAGGGGAGCTTTTTTCTTGGGTGGCTGGGGGAGCCCGGCTCGCTCCTCTACCAAGAGCTAAGGCCAAGGATAGGAAGAGGTCCTGGCTGTTTTCTGAGGTCTGTGCTTCCTGGGATGCTATGGTTGAAGTCTACTGTAGGAAATCACCCCCACAGAGGCTGCAGACCCCCAACCCCAGTCCTGGTTGGATCCTGGAAACTAGGCGATATAGGTTTGCCTTCTGTGGAGGGGACATTGGAGGTGCAGGGGATGTGGAAACCTCAGTTTCCCCGGAGTAACTGGCACAGGTGGTGTGGCGGTGACCTTGTAGGCAGTTCCTCGCTAGAGACCGGTCTCCTGGCTTGAGAGCCGGCTGGTGGCTTTTCCAAGCACTGAAAGGTGGATTGGGCGGTTCTTGAGTGAGCGGGGGTTGGAACGTGCAGATTTAAATGTGAACTGAGAAGGGGGGTAGATAGGAAGCCTGGCTTCCCGCACTACCCACCCCCGCCCCACGGCGGCGTTGAAACCCGCCCGGGGCTGACCCCGGAGTGAGTCAGGGGGCGGAACTGCTTCAAAGACAATTCTTACCCCGGGAGACTTGGGAGGCCATACAGGGAGGCAGCCTTATTTATTTCTTTTTCTGGAGGGGTGCTTTTATTATTTTCTAACTGGTAGAGACGGGCGCGTGGGGTGGGGGTGGGGGGTGCGACCGACGACTGGGTTCCGCTCACGTTCCCCCGGAGGGGAGGCGGGTCTGGAAGCGGGGGCGGACCCGGGGGTTTGGCTCCGGAGCGGGTGGGAGCAGATGGCTCCGGATCCCCGAGTTCCCGCCGCAGCTGCGGCGCCCCGGGAACGTCCGGCCAGTGTCAGGCGCGGGGGCTGGACCCGGCGGGCGCAAGGAGAATCTTTTCTCCCCAGGCCGGTGGTTTCTTTCTGCCTGGGGATTGAGCTTTAACACCCCCCCCCCCCCACACACACACCCGTTCTTTTGGAGGCCTTGGAGATCTAGGCAGAGGAAAATCCAAGTTCTGTCCCCTTGACGGATGGACAAGGGTTAGGACTACCTGTGCCACTGACCTTGAAAAAGGGCAGGGAACCCTCACCAATCTTCTCTCTGGTGAAAGAGATGGAAGAAGACCCAGTCCATTCTAGGACCCAGGCCTTCCCTTCTTGGATCTGCCCCAAGAATGTCACGGGGACACTCTAGTCTCCGTAGTGGAAGGACAATCGTTGCTAGTAAAGTCTTAGTCTGGTCTGGGGCAAGGACCCACGTTCCGGCTTGTGTTTAAGGGAGATGCAAACTGAAGTATTTTTGTCTTGCTAGCTCTGTTGCTAAGCAACCGCTGAGTGGTGGCAACAGCTGTGCAGAGAGCGGCTGGGATGGGAGGACTAGGGACCACTCTCAGACCTTAGCCAGTGTAGGCAGGGTCCTAGGGATTAGGTGAGCTCCTCAGAAAAGCGAGTGGCTGAGGGTGGAGAATGCTCCTAGGCCGAGTCTCCCTTAACTGTACCTTTCTCTTTTCAGAGGCTGTGGTCAATAGCCAGGAATGGACTTTGAGCCGCTCAATTCCTGAGCTTCGCCTGGTAGGTAACCCAGCCTTTTGGCTTGCAGGAAAGGGTTGCCTGCCCCTCAGAACTCTTTTGGTTTGTTTGTTCTTCCGAGACAGGGTTTCCCTGTGTAGCCTTGCCTGTCCTGGACTCGCATTGTAGATCAGGCTGGCCTCGAACTCAGGAATTCACCTTCCTCTGTCTGCTGGGATTAAAGGCTTGCGCCACCAATGCCCGCCCGGCTCCCTCGGCACTCTTAATTCTCTCCCTTCACCACTCCACTCCATGAGAGAACCAAGACCTCTCTGAGTAGAACGTTCAATTGATGCCTAGGCTTATGCCATGCTACACAAACAAGTTTAATGTGTTTACTAAACAACACACAAAATGGGCATTGTTCAGTTTGTGGCCTATCGGCCTTGGGACCGTTTCTTTCCATGGCAAGCCCTTCTCTTTCCAGCAGACTGGAAGCCTTGAAGGTCCTTATTTGGTGGCCTGATGCTGCCAGTCTCTAGCATTAGCAGAGCCAACTTCTTGCCTTTTTTTTTCTTGTTGTTGTTGTTTTGAGACAGGGTTTCTCTGTGTAGCCTTGGCTGTCCTGGACTCAATTTGTAGACCAGGCTGGCCTCGAACTCACAGTGATCCGCCTGCCTCTGCCTCCCAAGTGCTGGGCCCTTTCTTAACTCCTACTGTCCTCCCTGTCTCTCCGTTAGGGTGTGCTGGGTGATGTCAGAAGTGGGAAATCTTCCCTCATCCACAGATTCCTCACGGGCTCATACCAGGTGCTGGAGAAGACGGAGAGTAAGTTCCCGGGAGCTAGAGTGAGCTAAAGCTTGGGGACAAGGGACCCAACAGCAAGACCAGTACCTGGGGCGGGTACCAGGATGGCACAACAGCTAAAGTTCAGGGCCTGTGGAAGGCTTGGTGACCTGTCCTCTTCTGACCTATCAAACATCTCAACTCTTCTGGGCAGGCGAGCAGTACAAGAAGGAGATGTTGGTGGATGGGCAGACCCACCTGGTGCTGATCCGGGAGGAAGCAGGAGCACCCGATGCCAAGGTGAGGCATGGAAGCAGTGTCAGTAATAGGCCGGCTAGGGTCACCCCCCCCCCCCCGCCTTGCTAGGAGCCCCTCTGAGTGGTATGCAGAGCGGGTGTCCTGTATGACCCTCTGTTTGCCCTCTCATCCCCTGCAAGTTCTCAGGCTGGGTGGACGCTGTGATCTTCGTCTTCAGCCTGGAGGATGAGAACAGCTTCCAGGCTGTGAGCCGTCTCCACGGGCAGCTGAGCTCCCTTCGCGGGGAGGGACGAGGAGGTCTGGCCCTGGCTCTGATTGGGACCCAAGGTAAGGAGGAGAAGTGGAGGCCACCCTGGTTGATAAATCGGCAAGGTGTCGGGACTGGCTCGTTAGATTCCAGCAGCCCTCTAGAGGGAGCCTGATGTCCAAATAAGGAAGCAAAGAGCCAGACAAGGTCTGAGCGGAGGAAAGCGGACAGCCTGGGAGGGAAGGACAGCCGTAATGGCCATCCCTGTTACTTACCTTGTGCTCACATCACCATTTCTGACGCCATTACCGTGGGACACAGAGAAAATGTCAAGTTCTCGTGTGGATAGAAAGCCTTTCCCTTCAGCTGGGTCAGGCTGACACTGTTTAAAAGACATCTCTCTGCAAACAGAGGAAACAAGGAAATCAGGAGAGCCGAAAGTTTTCAGTCCTTCTCATAGTGGCTCAGAAGCATTCCACGACAGGAGGAATGCTGCCACCACCCATCACTGTCCAGCTGGTGGGATGCTCCGTGTGGCTGGCTGCACATGCTGCTGCAGGTGCAGGCCTCCCACCTGTCTCTTGCCTCTAGAATGAGCACCCCACCTGTTACCTATAGGTTTTCAACTTGCTAGTTCCCAGGCCAGGTGTCCTCTCACTTAGGTCTCGGGGTCAGTGAGTTTTCAGGACGTTTATCACCTGTGAGTCTCAGCCATCGTCAGGAAGCTTTGGTGAAACAGACAGACAGACAGACACATATGACATAGACACACAAACATGACACAGATACACAGACACACATATGACATAGACACACAGACAAACATGACACATACAGACACACAGACACGTAGAGACACACAGAGAAAGACACATACGACATAGACAGACAGACATACAGCACACACACACAGAGACAGACACTTACATGGACAGACACATACAGACACACATATAGACAGACACACACAGACACATACACACACAGAGGCCGACTGAACTTTGTCTAGGCCCAGTCCTCACACAGGGCCTCACACAATAACTGTCCACCTGAGGACAGATGTCCCCCCACACCCCACTTCTAGGTCTAGCTGGGCTCCAAACACATGACAGAAGGGATCTCACGAACATTGGAGGAAGGGCCCTCACCAGCCCTGCCCCTTTCCTGTCCCCTTAGACAGGATCAGTGCGTCCTCTCCTCGAGTGGTGGGTGATGCTCGCGCTAGGGCTCTGTGCACAGACATGAAACGCTGCAGCTACTATGAGACCTGCGCGACCTATGGGCTCAACGTGGACCGGGTCTTCCAGGAGGGTGAGTGTGGAAGGCCCCAGCAGGTGACAGTGAAAAGCTAGAGATCCTGGGGTACTCCAGAGGCCCAGTATCTTTCTCTCTGTGTTTCCTAGTGACAGGAGTTGGCTCCTGGGAGGCAGGAGGGGCCTAGGGGACCTATGGAAATGTCAGTTAACCCCCAGATTGTTTCTGGGCTGGAGGATCTGGTGAGGCCATGGGTGTCATGGAGGCCCCAGTGACAGGGAAGTTGGGGCATCTCAGAGGAGCACATGGCTATCTGTGCTGCTCATGACTCCCTCCCCTCCCCTTCAGTGGCCCAGAAGGTGGTGACCTTGCGAAAACAGCAACAACTCCTGGCAGCCTGCAAGTCCCTGCCCAGCTCGCCCAGCCATTCAGCTGCTTCCACCCCTGTTGCGGGCCAGGTGAGTTGGGGTGCCAGGGGCTAATGTCAAACTCAGGAGCGAGGAGATGAGTGGGATTAGAAGAGATGGCTCAGAGGTTAAGAGCACTGGCTGCTCTTCCAGAGGTCCTGGGTTCAATTCCCGGCAACCACACGGTAGCTCCCAACCATCTACGCTGGGATCTGATGCACTCTTCTGACATGCAAGTGTACATGCAAACAACGTGTTCATATACACAAATAAAAAAATCTTTAAAAAAAAAACCAATCTTTTTTAAAAAAAAGATTTATCTATTTTATGTATGAGTACACTGTCTTCATGCACACCAGAAGAGGGCACCAGATCGTGTTACAGATGGTTATGAATCACCATGTGATTGCTAGAATTGAACTCAGCCAGTGCTCTTAACTGCTGAGCCCTCTCTCCAGCCCAAATAAATAAATCTGTTTTGTTTTGAAGACAGAATTTGTCTGTAGCCCTGGCTGTCCTGGACTTGCTTTGTAGACCAGGCTGGCCTGGAACGTACTGAGATATGCCTGCTTCTGCCTCTCAAGTGTTGGGATTTATAGGCGTGCGCCACCATGCCCAGCTTTAAATAAATCTTAAAAGAAAGAAAGAAACATCGAGGCCAGGCAGTGGCGATGCTCGCCTTTAATCCCAGCACTTGGGAGGCAGAGGCAATCTGAGTTCGAGGCTAGCCTGGTCTACAGAGCGAGTTTCAGGACAGCCAGGGCTACACAGAGAAACCCTGTCTCAACCCCTCCCCACCAAAAAAGAAGGGGGAAAAGTAACATTGAACTGGAAATCAGCCAAGCTCAGGGTGCCATTTGTGACATCTAAGCAAGTTGCCTTCCCCCACTCAGGTTACCTGCGCTGTTGCACTGCACAGTACTTGGGAAGTCAAACTTGGTTAAAAAAAAAAAAACAAAAAAACGTAAAGCAGTGTGACGGTGCTGGGGAAGATAAGTGATGCTTGTGGCAGGATGAGTGGATAACAGTGACAAGAGGGGATGTCCCATACCGGGAAGTCAGCTGAGCTTGGTGGGCACGGATGCGAGCTCTGCTGACCCCTCTGTGTGCTTCCAGGCCAGTAACGGGGGCCACACAAGCGATTATGCTTCCTCCCTCCCTTCCTCACCCAACGTTGGACACCGGGAGCTCCGAGCGGAGGCGGCCTCAGTGGCTGGATTGAGCACCCCAGGCTCTCTGCACAGAGCAGCCAAGCGAAGGACCAGCCTTTTTGCGGTATTGGGCCATGCTGAACCTTCTTTTCCTTCTGTGCTATTGCCTGCCCATCCTCCTTAGCCTCTGGACCACTGTGTCCGGTGCTTCCTCTGTCTTTTTACCGTCCTTCTTCCATCACTGTATCCTACCCACCCACTGGCTAATTCCAACAACCATTCCAGAACCGCCGGGGCAGTGATTCTGAGAAGCGCAGCCTAGACAGCCGAGGAGAGACAACAGGCAGTGGGCGAGCCATCCCCATTAAGCAGGTAAGAGGTTTAGGAGCTGAAGAAAGGGTGCAGAGCGGCTGCTCCCGGCTGCCTTGTCTCCCACGTGTCTTCCTGCTCTCCAGAGCTTCCTGCTAAAGAGAAGTGGCAACTCCTTGAACAAAGAATGGAAAAAGAAGTACGTGACTCTGTCCAGTAACGGCTTTCTACTCTACCACCCCAGCATTAACGTGAGTAGCAGGCATGGTCCACACAGAAAACCTTGGGGGTGTGACCCTCTAGTTCTTTCTTTGCCTCTGACAAGTCCCCACATCACCAGTCCTGTTCTCTTAGGCTCATCATCCCGGTTTAGAGCCCACCCTTGCCCATGGTGGGGGCAGAGGGTAAATTTCTTTGCCCTCAGGAACTTGGAATCTTGAGGGAAAGTAGCGAGGACGGGCCTGTCCCTGGCCGACCATTCAGGGACTACTTCCAGGCCAAGTCTGACAGGTCTACTCCCTGTCGACCCATCCCAGTCAGCTCCCGAGGCCCTTTCTTTCTTTTATTTATTTATTTTTTTCAAGACAGAGTCTCTCTGTCTTGGCTGTCCTGGACTAACTTTGTAGACCAGGCTGGCCTCAAACTCAGAGCGATCTGCCTGCCTCTGCCTCCCGAGTGCTAGGATTAAAGGCGTGCGCCGCCGCCACCACCACCCGGTTCCAGAGCCCCTTTCTACCTTGTATTACTGCCTAACTCCCAGCACTCTCAAAGACCAGAACCACCCACCCACGCACCCTCAACCCTGTTCTGTACCTCTCTGCAGGATTACATCCACAGTACACATGGCAAAGAGATGGACTTGCTGCGAACAACAGTCAAAGTCCCAGGCAAGCGGCCCCCAAGGGCTATCTCTGCTTTTGGCCCCTCAGCCAGCATCAATGGGTTGGTCAAGGACATGAGCACCGTGCAGATGGGTGAAGGCCCAGGTGAGTGGGGCCCATGACAAGGGGTCAGGGAGAGAGGCAGGGATGGAGGAAAGCGATGAGGAGAAGAGGGAGTTGGTGCTACCCTGGCTGTGTGGGGTGGGGCCCGGTAAAGAGGTACCATACAAGAGGGAGGGCTGGGAGGCAGGGTCACTGATGTCTCCTCTCCCTCTCAACACAGAAGCATCTACTCCCACGCCAAGCCCCAGCCCCAGCCCTAGTTCCCTGCAGCTTCCGACAGACCAGACATCCAAGCATCTGCTGAAACCAGACCGGAATCTGGCCCGTGCCCTTAGCACTGGTCAGTAGGACCACCCTCCATCTCCTGGCTTCCAGAGCCAAACAGGATGCGGGTGGGAAGGGAAATGAGGCAGAGGCTTGGAGCGGAACAAATGTGTGAGGGAAGGAACACAGGGGTGTCTGCTGGGCGACTGGTACCAAGCTCATATGCCTCGTCTGTCATGGCAGTGAGGACAACTAGACTCGGAGGCAGTCTGCCTGCCTGAGCTCAGGTTCCTGGTTTCTTGCCCCCTTCTACTCCACAGGAAGTGTCTTTAAGGCAGTGGCTCTCAACCTATGGGTCTCGACCCCTTTCTAAACATCCTTATATTATGATTCATAACAAACAAAATTACACTTAAGAAATAGCAACAAAATGACAGGGCGTGGTGGCTCGTGCCTTTAATCCCAGCACTCGGGAGGCAGAGTCAGGAGGATCTCTGTGAGTGAGTTCGAGGCCAGCCTGGTCTACAGAGTGAGTCCAGGATAGCTAAGGCTAACACAGAGAGAACCTATCTAAAAAAAAAAAAAAAAACAACCAACAAAATAAAACAAAAAAAACCCCAAAAGAAATAGCAACAAAAATAACTTTATGATTGGGGAGATCACCACAATAATGAGGAGCTGTATTAAAGGGTCGCAGCATTAGGAAGGTTGAAAACCTCTGCACTAAGGCTTAAAAAACTGAGGGACTTAACCAGCATCAAGCCTTCAGTGTTTGGAAATTATATTTACAAATTACAAACACACACAGACACACAGACACACACACACACAGACACACACACACACACACACAATATACACATACGCATGAACAGGAAGCGACAGTGTAACAGATGTTCCTCACAACAACTTACCAGGTCAAGACTGCTACTCCCCATTTTAGGAATGAAAAACCTAAGGCCCAGAAGAGTAAGTTGCTCAAGGTCTCAGGGCCAATAAGTTGCAGTCAAGAGCTGAGTTCTGACTCTGAAGTATTCACTCATCTGTCCACCTCCCCAGGAATGATCCGGGGTGGGGTGGCGGTGGGGGCCCCTGGACAGGGCCAGCTGAGAAAGTGCCAGTTAGTTCAGGGCAGGACACAAGCTGTAAAGAAGTCTATGGAAGGCCAACTGAAGCACTCTGTCCCCCCTCCCTAAGACTGTACCCCATCTGGAGACCTGAGTCCCCTGAGTCGGGAACCCCCACCTTCTCCCATGGTGAAGAAGCAGAGGAGGAAGAAGTTGACCACGCCATCTAAGACGGAAGGCTCAGCTGTGCAGGCTGAAGGTGAGGCTGCGGTGTGCACCGGCACTTCCGCTCTGGACCCTCATCCCCTGTACCCGGACCCCTGACCTCGCTCCTGTGGAGCAGGAAGAGTGCCTGAGCTGAATGCCTGACTGTCACCACCACTGCACATAACTGAGTGGGAAAACAGACGGACACCAACCAGCTCCTGTCCCTTCCCTGTTTGCAGCCCCTTGTTCTGTTCCTCCGGCCTTCTAGTTCCCGCCCTCACCTGCACTACTGACTCCATCCTCTGCATCCAAATCTAGGACTGCAGCCCCTGAACTCAGTGTCCATATAGACTTCCCCAGCCCCTGCTCTCAGTAACCTAAGACTGGCCAAGAGCTCTTGGCCACGGATCCCTATACCTACCCCCAAACCCTCCCCCCTTTAACAACCCCTCACACCACCCTCTCCAGTTGTGCTGATGTTTAAGCCCCAGGTTCCTCATCCTAGCGTCTCGCCCCTTTCCTCCTGTTCACACAAATTCTGACACCCCACTCCCCCCAGAGACCAGGTTTCTCTCTGGCCACCGCACCCTGCCGCCCTGCCCTGAACCCATTCTCCTTTGGGTGCTCAGATCCGGGTTCCAGACCTGCCTACTCTCATGGCTCTTGGCTTCTGCTCCACTCCCGCTCTGGGGCCACTGACTACAGTTCTCCTTTCTCTCCCCCATCTGTCTGCCCTGCTCTTTCTCTGGCACTCTCCGTCACTGTCTCTCTCCCTCCGTCACCATCGCCTCCTCTTTCTTTTTCCTGGCCTCTCTATCTCTCTCTTGTGCTTTCTATTCTATCTCTGTCTCCTTCGCTTCGGGAAACCAGCCAAGCGCAAAATGTGGAAACTAAAATCCTTTGGTAGTTTAAGAAATATTTATAAAGCAGGTAACAAGTGGGAGCCGGGAGGGGTGCTAAGCTGGGGTGCAGAGGGGTGGAGGGGTGGGCCCTGCCTCTCCCTGCATGTGCTTGGGCTTCCTGCTGTTTGGCCACCCTTTGCTTCCCTTCCGTCCACTGTCCCCTCCCTCCCCCCAGGGGTTCCAAGGACTTCAGGGAGGAAGGGTTTGGGGAAGGCCTCCTGTTTGAACTCTGTCCCCCATGACCTCTCCCATCCACCCACCCAGAGGAGAACTTTGAGTTCCTGATTGTGTCCAGCACTGGTCAGACGTGGCACTTTGAGGCAGCCAGCTTCGAGGAGCGGGATGCCTGGGTCCAGGCCATCGAGAGTCAGATACTGGCCAGTCTGCAGTGCTGTGAGAGCAGCAAGGTCAAGGTAACCGTTTTGACTGTGGAGGGCTTAGCAGGAGTGGCTGAGGGTCAGAGGTGCCGGGATGTGTCAGTGTAACCTCTCCTCTGCTCTGTGCAGCTGCGCACTGACAGCCAAAGCGAAGCTGTGGCCATCCAGGCAATCCGCAATGCAAAGGGAAACTCTACCTGTGTGGACTGCGGAGCCCCCAGTGAGTGAGGGCGTTGCTGAGGGAACTGGGGATCCCAGGCTAGGGAGTTAGCTGCAGTCTGACGAACGGTGGGGGTGTCTTACTGTTGTATTCTGTCTCCAGACCCCACGTGGGCCAGTTTGAATCTGGGCGCACTCATCTGCATTGAGTGTTCTGGCATCCACCGGAACCTGGGCACACACCTGTCCCGCGTGCGTTCGCTAGACTTGGACGATTGGCCGCGGGAGCTGACCCTGGTGCTGACCGCCATTGGCAACGACACAGCCAACCGCGTGTGGGAGAGCGACACTCGGGGCCGTGCCAAGCCCACGCGGGACTCTTCGCGGTGAGGATAGAGGATCAGCGTGGAGGGCGTACGGTTCCTAGGAGATCCTGGTTAGAAGTCCCCTACAACTCTTTCCCTTGGTCCCTGGTCTTGCAGGGAGGAGCGTGAGTCGTGGATTCGCGCCAAGTATGAGCAGCTGCTGTTCCTGGCGCCTCTGGGCACCACGGAGGAGCCGCTTGGCCGCCAGCTGTGGGCCGCTGTGCAGGCCCAGGACGTTGCCGCCGTACTGCTGCTTCTGGCCCACGCGCGACATGGGCCGCTCGACGACACCAGCGTGGAGGACCCACAGCTCCGCTCGCCGCTGCACTTGGCAGCCGAGCTCGCCCACGTTGTCATCACACAGCTGTTGTTGTGGGTACGTGAGCGGAGAGGTAGGGAAAGGGAGCCTGGAGGTGGGCATGGAGGTGTCGGGTGGGTGGCGTGTCGGTGGAGGTCCCCTGGATGATGCGTGGTCACAGGGCCTTTTACTTCTGCAGTACGGCGCGGACGTGGCGGCCCGCGATGCTCAGGGCCGCACAGCCCTGTTCTACGCCCGCCAGGCTGGCAGCCAGCTGTGTGCCGACATCCTCCTCCAGCATGGCTGCCCGGGAGAGGGCGGTAGCACAGCCACCACGCCCAGCGCGGCCACCACCCCCAGCATTACCGCCACGCCCAGCCCGAGGCGCCGGAGCAGCGCCGCCAGCTTGGGCCGCGTGGACACTACGATCGCGCTGGTATAGTTGCCCAGCAGGGGGAGAGACACCCCCCCACCCCTGCACGGGCCGGGCACGACTAGACACCGGGTGGACCACTGGACAGATGCACCCACTCACCTCTCCAGTCCGCACCCCGCCCCACAGGAGCACTTCCTACCCCCTCGTGGGCACAGTCCCGCACGCCTCCCAGGAGACACAAACTCACCTCCCTCTCCCCAGCGAGGCATGGAGACCCTAGCTCAACACGCCCCTACTTCACTGTTTCCTTACTTGGATTGCTCTGGGTCTACCTGCTGGGTGTTCGTAGAAGGGCACGCCCTTGCACCTGTAAGGGCTCCTGGGTGCTTGGACTTGCTAGCTCGGCCCCCTAGGGGGCGGGAGGGGGGGGGGTGGGATCCAGTCCTGCCTGCAACCTACAAAATCTGGTGGCGGGAGCCGAAACCCAGGCTGGCTCCTGGGGCAACGCCATGCCAGAGGGAGGGGTTAGTACAAGGAGGACTAGCCCTGGGATTTGGGACCAATTTGGGGACCCCACCCCTTCCATGCTGATCTCACTGCCCAGTGAGGGGGAAGGGCAGCGAGGGGCAGGACCCCTGCTGCCCGTGGAGGTGGAGGGGTCCCCAACCCTTTCCGTGAAAGGGACCATGAGGAGTGGAAATATCCCCCTCTACTCTACCTGTGAATGGAAGCTAAAGAGCCAGGGGAAGCAGAGAGCCTGGGTCTTTCCCCTTACGATCTTGCGGTAGGGGGAGAAGGATTGGAACACGAGGGGGCTAGAGAGAGGGGCCTTGTAATTTATTGCTTTGTTCCCCAACATGGGGATGGGGTGGGTAGGGGCGAGGGGAGGGCATTTCAGGGTAGGGGAAGCCAAGGGTGGGCAGGGGTGGGGTGGGGTGGGGGTGCTCTCGGGTTGTGTCTGTGACCGTGACTGCGTACCTGTGACTGTGCAGCGCCCCGTGGTGATCTGGGGTAGGGGGCACCCCTACATTTGGGACCCCCTCCCCCATATTCCTTTCTGTCCAGCCCCTCTCTCACTGGAGCAGCTCCAGATTTGTTTCTCTAACCTTTGCTCCCTCCCAGCCAGGGCTGAGAGGGTGTGCAGTGGCTGGGAGGGTTTCAAGGTCCTGGCCCCATCCCCAGAGAGGGGGAGGTGGGACAGACGGACTTACCTGGCCCAGCCCTGCCTCCCTTAGTCAACCCAGGCTTTGGGCTGTCTGTGTCAGTGGTTTCCGGTCTTTCTTTTCTTTTTCTTTCTTTCTTTTTTTTTTTTTTCCTGGCTAAAATATTTTGCAAAAGACCAGGTAATTGGGGATGGGGGTGAAGAGGGGGCAGGGGTTGCCCCCCGTCACCTCTGAAGCAGGTGGTGTGAATCTTAACAGCAATTAAAGAGGAAGTGATTTTTGTCTAGGGGGTGAGATGCTGGTCTGTTATTGAACAGGCAGGTGAGGTCTGGTCTTGATGCTGGAACCATAGATGGGAAAAAGAAGACCTGGCAGAGGTGCTGGCTCCTGGGGTGGTGTTAGGACAGTACCCGCTAGCACAGAGGGAGTTCCAGCTTTGATCCTGAGTTTATGAGGTGGGAGAAACAGTAGGGACCTGAGAGCAGAAGACACCCAATCCATGCTTAGCCCGGGAAAGAGCTGGAGCAGGCTGGTGAGTCGTAGGCTGGGAAGGTGGCACTGTTGTGGTTCAAGAGGGAGCAGATTTGGTTTGAAACCTGGCCAACTGTTGCCTAGCTACGCTGAGAGGGCACTTGTAAGCGCTGAAATCCTGGGGAAGACTGCTGTCCTAGGCTAGCCAACTAACCTTGACTGCTAGACATCACAGCTAAAGGGGGCTGTGGGACACTAAGGACTGAAAGGGTGAAAGATTTCCCAACCAGTTGCAGGTCCTGGGGTCCACAGAGTCCATGCCTGCTGATGTGGGCATTTGCTATGGTGTCACCTGGTCATAGTGGCCTGAGCCACAGTGCTGCTTCTTGTGTAGAAGTGTAAGCAGCAGGCCTTACAAAGGCATGTAGGGTGGTACTAGGCTAATAGCAAAAGCAAGTTGGGCCCCTACACACTCTTGTCTACCTTGAGGAGTTGGTTGGTGGTACTGGCATCTTTGCGTAGAGTTGATTCTAAACCCTGGCATCCTCTAAAAGTGTTCATGTGTAGACATGCCAGGGAACTGAGTCTGGTCATAGCTCCAGAAAACAGGTTTCATCTGACGGTTGTTCAGGCTGTGTAATCACCTAAGCACGTCAGCCTGACCCAGGGAGGAGTAGACTCGAGGGCAGGGACAGACACAGATGCAGAACTGTGGTAAGGAGGGGTCAAAGACAAGACCTGGCCCACTCCACTGCCTGTCAGCTAAGACCCTTGCTCCTTTCCGTCCCCTCTACCTTCACACACGCCCTGCCTCAGCTCAGGGTGTTTGGGGAGGAAACAATGGCTGTGGGACAGAATGAAGTCACCTGTTGAGATCCGCGGGTCATAGAGAAAGGGTCAGATCACCAGCAGACCCTCTCCTCTGGCCCAGTAATTGATTTCTCACAATGGGTCACACATCAGTTTTGTGGGGCAAGGGATGAAGGGACAAAACTTCAAGCCCTCCAGGCTATGGCAGAACAGGACAGGCAAGCGGCTGCTCTTTTGGCACTCATGCAGCCCCTTAGTGACCATGCACTTCTACACTTGGGTTCTTGTCCCCAAAGCTCCCCACCCCTTTCTGGACGCCATCTGCCACACACCTGCTGTTCTAGTCCTTTGTTTGCCTTAGCACAGTCGAGGCTGGCTGACCTTTGTGGGAATTCTGCCAGAAGCCAAGAGAGAGGAAAAGGGAGTTTGTTATTCAAAGTTCAGACTGACTCAGTGTAGTGAGTTTTCTGTTTTCTGAGCATGCCATGGCACCAGTGCTGCTTTATCAGTCTGAGGGTGTCTCCTGTAACTCTACAGCAGCTTTTAGGGTCCTCTAAGACTTGCCTCCGCATGCTCATCCCTTCAGAGCTCAGAGGCTGGCTTAGTAGATAGATGACTGCTGTCCTATGCAAGCCCTATGATACTCACTGCTGCCCCCAGGAGGCCAGTGCCGGGTCAGCACAGGAAGGAAATGCTTGGTCTACGCTCTGATGAAAGGGTATGGATTTGAACCCTATGGCCACTCTTAAGACATGGAGGTGAGAGGCGGAACACTCCAAGTGTAACACACACATTCAGCATGGAGAGAGGTTGATCCCATGAACTCTCTGGAGATGGTATAGTGTCTCCAGCTAGGGGACCCCAGGGAGAAACTCTATTCTCAGATCCTCTACCCTGCGAGGGAACAGGGGCCAGAGGGACACAGAACTGCCCTTGCCAATCAGGAAGAGATGGAATCCCCGGGCCCACTCCACTTGTCTCTGCAATACTATGTAGCTGGCACGTGGGAAACAACTATCTCTGTCATGGCTGTGGGTGGGGAGTGGACACGGATGTGAGCAAGTGCGCGCACACACACACACACCGTGTCCAGCCAGTGGAATCTGGAGTACGCCCTGGGTGGGTGCGGGAGGGTCTCTGTGGTACACTTTTCACTTTAAGGATGTCAAGAGGGAGAGGACTGGGAAGGAATTGCTCCTGCCCAAGGGAGGCAACTGGACACAGCTTAGTGGTACTGTGCTCGCTCTCTGAGCACATTTGAGGCCCTAGGTTGGCTCCCTGGTTTGGCAAGATCTTTCCTAGAAATAAGGGAAAGGAGTGGAGGATGAGAGAGGGGATCAAAGGCCCTGTGGCTTAGTCAAGCTTTTAGGGTCCTCCAGGGCAGCACCTCCAAACGCTCAGCCCTGCAGAGCTGGGACACTGTAAGATGACTGCTGTCCTCTGTGAAGACTGTGACACTCGGGTCTCCATCAGCACCTGCTCAGTTTACCAAGCAGGGACCAGCAACCCTCTCTCCATGCTGGTGGGCCTGGTTCAGCCGCCCCCTCGACGCCTGTACTCCAGGCACACCGACACTTTCTGGGGAGTATATGGCAAGCAGCATCAGAGAACGTGCTCCCTCCCCCGAAACCCCTCCCCACAAAGGCCTACGGGCTGATGGTCCAGTTGTTTATTTAGAAACCTGATTGCTGAGAAACATGGTGGGTGGCTCCGTATCCTCCCCTTTGCTGGGACAGTGAGTGAGGCAATACGTGAGCTTGCCCATTCCTGGTGACTCAGAAGCACTGAAAATGGGACAACAGGAGCAGAAAGGAATTCCAAGGGGGGGGCAGGGCTCCCAGGGGCAAGCGGGGCATCGAGGGGTAGGGTAGGGTGAGGTGGACTTGGGGGGGGGGGGGTGTGTCTGCTGTCGTGGTGTCTGATAAGACTGCTCAGCCCTCCTGCTTTTCCCACCATGCCCCACTCACAAGATCTCAAGTCTCTGAGGGCAGTGGGTAAAAGCTAGGATGTTAGGGGACAGGAAACACCAGAGGGGCAAAGAAAAGCATGTTTGGGGAGTGGAGCCCATAGGTAGGCCTGGCTGAGGTCGTGAGGTGGCTCGATGGAGCTGCAAGAGCTCTCCTCTTGGGCCCCCCCCCCACACACACTCTCACACCCCCACTGGGCTAGGCCCCTGAAGTCCAGAGCTAAGCTCCAATCTGCCCTTTGCCTCCAGGGCCCCAGGGCAGGAGGGAGGGAGGCAGAGGCAGCAGGGAAGACGCTGAAACCCTTGCAGGGTCTGGTAGGTAGTGCTGGCTTCAGAAGTCAAACTCATCCAGGTCCCCAGTGTCCTCACCACCCGGAGAGCCCCACACACGGCGGTAATTGCTCTCCAGGTCTTTCTGTCGCTGGCGCTCTTTATTGGCCTCTTCTGTTCCCTGCACCTGCGAGGAAAGGGTGGGGTGGGGTGGGGTGGGGGTGTTGAGGGTTGAGCTAGAAATGCTGCCTTGTAGCCAAGGCAAAACTCGCACCGTAGGTTCTAGAGAGGCTTTGAGACGGGGCAGGCAGTGGGTATGTGGGGGGAGGGGGGGGAGGGGCCTAGCAGCTGAGGTTTAGTTTCACTTGGGACAAGGTTCTACAAATGTCAGGATGGATGGCAACGGACGGCTGATGCAACTAGCCCTGATTTCCACACCACGGTGGCATGTGCTTGGGACCCAAGACTTGGGGTGGGATGTCTCACCAAGATATTGAAGAAAATCTCCTTAAGGTTTTTTGTGTCCTCATCAGTCAGCCAACGTGTGTCCTCATTACCTTCCGCTCCGGGTCGCACAATTTTGATCTCAATCTTGCCTGGAAGGAGCAAAAGGGTGGTGAGGAGGGGATGGCTGAGAGCGACAGAGGGTCCCCTGCCCTCCAGGTCCCAAGCTGAGGAGGTCTCCAGTCCACCTTGACCCAGCCCTGCCACTCCTGCTGGCAAGCCCTTCCGACAGCTCTAAGCTCCGCCCCTCAGGGCCCACCTTCCGCCGTGAGCCCCTCCCTCTCCAGCACTTCTTTCACCAGCCCCTCGATCTGTTTCAGCTGTGGGTTTTCCCGGTTCATCTCCAGGACAGTCAGATCCTGATTGGGGCCTCCATGACGGAGCTTGGTGACTCGAACCCGGACTCTGTGCTCAGGCTCTTCCTCTTAGAGGGGAAGACACAGGGAGACACAAAGCAGAGCCGTGACTCCAGGGCGCAGGGCTGTGGGGTCTCCTCACTCTAAGGCACCGGCTGCCTTGGGTAGATACTCTACCTCTCCGGTATGGGATCTGAGATCCAGGGTTCACAAACATGCCCTTCTCCAAGGGCAGCCCGGACCTTCCCACCCTGCAGCTTTCCCAATTTCTACAGGAAACAGCTGTTTTCTGAAAGCCAGGCCAGGCCACCCGCACCTGCAAAGGTTTTGCTTTAAGGAGCAGGTTAGAAAGGCTGGCTCAGTTTTCAGCATGCTGAGGCTTAACATCCTCTCAGTGTTTACCAAAAAGGCAGATGGAAGGCTTGAAGCTGGAATGCCTTATCTCTTCATAGCAGCAGAATTCCATGATATGAGCACAGGGAGAAGGAACAGCTGATGTGTGTCCAGGCTGGTGGCAGGTGCCTTATGCCAATAGACTGGCCTAGTCACAGCGACTGCTGGAGCCTTTCTTGGTGCAGAGGGGGCCTGTTACTGTCTCCCTCCCACCATGTTTCACTAAGGAAACCCCCGAACTGTGTGTCTCCTTTTACCCATCCCCCACCCACAGGGAGGCGGGCATAGAGCACCTTCTTCATGGATGAGTGAGTGAGTGCTTTTCAGTTCCTAGGTCATGGGCATTTAGTTTCTGCCCATATGCCAGACAGAATGCAGGCAGTAGGCATAGAGAGCAAGGCAGGCTCTTCTAGAAGGATGGCTCTGAGGTGCCCACACAGAGGGGACAGCGGAGGAAGAAGCTGGCACTGAGAACAGTGTTCTCGAAGGTGGAAGAGAAAAGCGCTCTCTGCAGGCTGTACCCTCTGGGAGCAAGATGGCCACTCTCGGGGATGGTTCTCACCTGTGGGGTGTGGTGATGGGGGAGGCTTTTGGGGGGCGGCTCTCCTTCTCTTGTGTCTCTGCACAGGCTCTGGGGTCTGGCTTTCTTGCAGCCTCTTGATGAGTTTGTCGACAGTGGACGTGAGAGCCAATATGGCCTGCTCCCGCTCCGACACCTTCCTCAGCCCTTCTGCGTCCAGCTCCTTCTCTGTCTGGAAGGCCCAGAGAAGGCGGCAGTTAAGGGTCTGGAAGACAGAGACGCTGAGCATGCTCTATAGGAGAGCCAACTCTCTTCCTTTTAGTTAAGGAAACAGCCACTACGTTGGGAGACCCTGTCCTGTGCCACTGACACAGGCAGGTGGCACTGACACAGTGAGTGGCCACTGGCACAGGTGGGCGTGGCAGCCACTGACACAGTGAGTGGCCACTGGCACAGGCGGGCGTGGCAGCCACTGACACAGCGAGTGGCTCACCTCCTGGATAATGTTCTCCAGCTCTCGCTCCATGCCGGCCTTAACCTCTGAGCGGAGCCGCTCTCGGTCTGAGGGAAGCAACATGCCCTCCAGCTCCTTCTCGAACTCTCCAAGTAATTGCTGCTCATCCTCATCTTCATCCTCCTCATCGTCACTGTCCTCTTCTTCCACAAGACCCTGAGGCTCGTCACCCTTTTCCTTCACCTCTGCTTCCCCCTCAGGGGCCTCTGTGGCATCCTCTCCAGGCTGCTCCTGACCTGTTCCCGGCTTCCCCTGGGTCAGGCATTGAGGAGGAGATGGAGCCATTGTAATATGTGGGGGGGGAAACTAAAGAGTGGCAGGACATAGTAGTGGGGGGGGGGCAGGATGGGAGCCAGGCACAGGATCGCGCTCTACTGGGGCTAATATGTGCCATGTAAATATCTCTTCAGATGCTCATGGGGCGGAGGCGGGCCCCACCCGTCCTTGAACAGGGCCATACCTTTTTTGCCCCACCTTTCAACTCCTCTATCAATCGAATCAAGTCTGCAGGGCTTTGGATGATTTTGGCCCGCACACTGTTCTGAAAATCTGAGATGGAAAGAGAGAGCGGTAGGGGCCTTTTACATTTTAAGTCCTCTCTTGGTGCCTGAAGAGAGGGGCGAGAACCAGTCTCTGCCTCAGGGAGAAGGCAAGCAAACCCCTTGAGGGAGCTTGGTCCTCAGATGGGCTCACAGCAGGCACGTGGGTGACAGAGCACGCTAGCTTGTTTGGTGGGAGCAGATCTCTGGCTTTCAGGACCGCAGAGGAGGTGCTCAGGGCTAAGGCCGCTTTTCGCTGCGTTCTGCTTTCTATAGCTACTTAGCAGCTTCCCAGTTCTAGGCGTTCTTCTGTGGAGTGCAGATCCTGTTCCATTTCCCTCCCCCACACTCACACTTTACAGGTGGGCAACCTGACATTACATTACATTACATCGCAGGGGAGTCAGGGAGTAAGCTGTGAAGGCAGCAGTAAAGTGAGCGCGCTGGGGCCAGGCGCCTGGGTGACTTAGAGGTAGAGCTGTGCAAGAATCTGGTTTCATTTCTTGGCACTGTGGAAAACAGGGAGGGGACGGAGGGATGACTAACCATCAGGAGGGCCGGGCGCTGCTGGGTCTGCTGCAGCCTCAGGGATCAGGTCCTGCTCCTGAGGAGGAGAAAGGGCAGACTCAGCATGAAGGGCCGCTCTGCCCTCCACGCTCCCATCCGTAGACAGACAAATGTCACCTCGTGGACCTTGGCTCGAGGAACCCTACCCATCCCAGAGCCTGATCCAGGCTTATCAGGGCGGCAGCCGAGAGGCCGGATCTCACCCCCGCCTGTGCCTCCTCTCCTCCCGCAGCCTGTTCCTCTGGCTCACGAAGCATCTTCCAGAACTCTGATTCCTTATCTTCCTTGGCTGGGCTGACATCTGGGGAACAGAGGGGAGTGTGAACGGAGGGGAGGGAGGAGGAGGCAGAGGAGGCGGGGTAAACTCCCTCTTACAGGGCTAATGGGTTAAGAGTCCACCCACGCCTGTCTGCACAGGACAGCAAGACTGGGATAGGAAAGTGGTGGTGGCTTTTCACAGAATGGCCCAAATCACACCTTACCTTCTTTGCCTGGGGCTGTGCCAGCCGACTTGGTCTCACCCCACACTAGCTGGTCTGTGCCTTGAATGTCCTCTGTGGTCTTCTCTTCATGCTGCTTTGAGTCTACCAGAAAAACAGTATGCAAGCCGGATAGGGACCTGATCTGACACAGCCCTGCCCATCCCCTTCCCCACCGTGACCTCGCTCTCTGATGTACTCACCGGCTTGCCTCTGGAGGTAGGCCATGTACTCATCAGGCTGCAGGGCTGGGTGACAGAGAATGGCCTGTGGGGCAGCGCTGGCGGGGGGCCGGAGGAGGGGGTGGGGGCAGAGCCGAGAGGTCCGAATGGTCAGGACGTAGGAACATGACAAGGGCTCATCTACGCGGTCAATGTAGTCCCCAGAGATACCCGCGCCCTCGTCACATAGGAACTGTCGGGGCAGGAAGGAAGAGCCGCCTGTGAGAACCACCAAACCACCTCCTTTGTTACATCAGTCACGGGGTACACTGCATGTAACATGCTGGAAAGATTCAGTTGTTTGGTTGTCACATAGATCCTGCCAGGACAGCACTGGCACCCCCACTTTGTGGCCCGAGATGTGAGAACGTATGAGATGATGCTGTTGAGACTCATGCTCGGCTGACCACGGAGGGGAAGTTAGGCAACTCTAGACAGGTGGTCAACCACTTCCTTGTTCTGTGTAAATGTGGCGTGCTGGGGCTAGTGAGGTGGCCCGGGTAAAGGTAAAGCTGCTTGCCACCAAGCCTAATGACTTGAATCTGATCCCCAGCGTCCCACGAGGAGGAAGGGGAGAACTAAGTCCCACGAACTGTCCTCTGACACCCGTGTGTGCGCCATGCCTTGCGCCCTCACTCCCAATAATAGAAAATGACACTCGGCTCAGTGGCTCACATACTAAGACTGGGGTGACACGGGCCTCGTGTGGCCCCTGAGCAAGGATGACATGCACACTCCTTTCTTTAAACATGTCTAAGCGTGGTGGGGGCAAACCTGTCGTCTACCACTCAGGAGGCTAACGCAGGATGATGGCTGGAAATTCAGGCCCGGTCTGGACTACAGATTAAAAAACAAACTAGTCAAACCAGTGAGCGTAGACACAGCACTGTGTGGGCTGGTAGCTATGATCCTGGCACTAGGGAGCCTGAAGGAGGAAAATCTAGGGTTCAAGGCCAGCTTGGGTTACATAGCTAGTTCAAGGCCAGCCTGGGCTACAGTGCAAGATGCTGTCACTCTAAAAATAAAACGATAAATAACCCAATTTTAAAATGTGAAAAGAGCCGAACAGATCTTGTCTAAGGAAGAGAAATGCTAACCCTAACTCTCTTGAGGACATGCCTGTCAAAACCACAAGGAAATCCGCTCCCTCCACCTCACTCACTGCAAGGGCTGTGGTGAGGAAGGCAAGACCAAGCACTGCCCAGAATACAGAAAACTTCACAGACACTGGTGGAACTGGAAAATGGAGCAGCTACTTTGGGAAAAGGTTAGAGCTTAGAAGGTTAGGCAGGGTGGCATGTAGCTTCTGGTAGAGCACCTGGCTGGCATGCACAAGGTTGTGTGTTCAATCCCAGCATGGAGAGACAAAACTCCCAAAACTTTGCCTAAAGCCTTCCAGAGCAGGGCCTGGTGGCGCACGCCTTTAATCCCAGCACTCAGGAGGCAGAGGCAGACGGATTGCTGTGACTTCAAGACCAGCCTGGTCTACAAAGCAAGTCCAGGACAGCCAAGGCTACACAGAGAAACCCTGTCTCGAAAAATCAAAAAAAAAAAAAAGTATTTGGTGCAGGCTTTTAATTTTACCACTTGGGAGGCAGAGGCAGGAGGATCTCTGTAAATTTAAGGCCAGCCTGGTCTACAGAATGAGTTCCAGGCCAGACAGGGCTACACAGAGAAATCCTGCTTCAAAAATAAATTAATAAAACACTGAAAACAAGCCAAGTCAGGTCACACCTAGGCAGTTACAGGGAATACATAAGTCAAAATCTTCTGTCATGGCGGAGGTCGGGGGCACAGTCCTGGTGGAGAGACAACACACACATGTGTACTAGCTGTAGAGACAGGGCGGCCTAGAATACACTGCCTTGGAAGGAAGGAAGGAATTCAGGTATAGTCAGGTTTGGGCTTGCACACCTGAGAACCCAACACTCAGGATGAGGGACAAGAGGCTCCAGATTTCAAAGCCAGCCTGCCTCAAAACACCAGCTAAAAGATAGACAAATATGCTAAACAAGACAAAGCACAACCCCCAAGAATAGAAATTAGTTTACTCTAACTTGTGGGTACATAAAGGAAAAAAAAAAAAAAGGAAAGTAGACTCTTTACAATAAAAAGGCAGGAAGATGGAGCGGGGTTTCCCACGGGGCAGATGAGAGAACTGTGAGACTGTGTGTTCAAACCCCTGGAAGCCACAGAAGAGCTGACCGGGCTAGCGCACTACTGCCTGCGCCGCTACAGAGCAGCCGGTGTGACTGGGAGGGGTGGAGAGACGCAGAAGCCAGCGCCTAGTGCCTGACCCGGGAGGTGGAGGCGGGCATCTTCCCCTCTGTGGCTAAGTGTGAACAGGGCTTGAGCAACATGAGATCTTGTCTCAAAAACCAAACCAAAACAAAAGATGATAGCTATACAGTGAATAGCTGTATGTTAATCTGAAAAATGAGATGAAGTGAAAATACATCTCCCCAAAAGAACTTACTAAAACTAGTTGAACAGGACAGCCAAGGCTTAACACAGAGAGACCTTGTCTCGAAAAACCAAACCAAACAAACCAAACAAAAATAAAACTAGAAGTTGAGGTAGAAAATTTAAATTCTCCCAGAATTAGTAAAGATAATTAATCAGGAGCTGTGTAAGTGTGGGATTACATTTGTAACCCCAGTACTCGGGAGGATGACGCAGAAGGACTATTGTGAACTTGACACCAGCCAGAGCTGTGTAGTGAAACCCTGCTTCAAAACAACACGCAGAACCGCAATCCTAGGCCATGACTTTACAGATTAATTCTAGAAAATGTCAAAGAATAAAATGTTCTGATCACACATGGTCTTGAGAGTATGGAAAACCTAAGACTTTTTACAATTTGTCTTTAAATTATTCTTTTAGTTGAGTTTTTAAACATTCATTTACTGTGTGTGCATAATCATGATGTTGTATGGGTGTGTGTGCGTGCTTGCATGTGTGTGTGTGTGTGTGTGCATGCTTGCGTATGTGTGTGTGTGTGTGTGTGCATGCTTGCATATGTGTGTGTGTGTGTGTGTGCAGGTCAGAGGACAGCCTGATTGGGGAATTGAACCAAGGCTGTCAGTTTTGGCAACAAGAACATTTAGCCACAGAACCATCTCACAGCCCTGATTTTTTTTTTAAATTACTTTTCCGAGGTTAGCATGATTTTATAAACAGAATGGCACAGGGACAGCTGGGAAGTTCAAAGGTGGTAGGCAGGAAGGACCATTACAGGTCAGCATAGACCATGAGTCAGTCCTTTGGCCACTTATATGCGAACCTACAAGAAGGACGATGCAGACAGCAAGGGAACAAGTACTGTTCGGCCAAGAACACCCCCATAAACGTTACCATGGCAAACCTGGAGTCTACAGTGTCACACAGCATACTGTTGGTGTTGTAAACAAGTTACAGGCAGGATTCTTGCCAAAAGGATTAATGCTCACATTGAACATACAAAACGTCTAAGGGCACACCTTTAATCCCAGCACTTGGGAGGCAGAGGTAAGTTGGAGGCCAGCCTGGTTTACAGAGTAAGTTCCAGGACAGCCAGGGATGACAGATCCTGTTTCAAAAAACCAAAATGAGGGCTGGAGAGATGGCTCAGAGGTTAAGAGCACTGTCTGCTCTTTCAGAGGTCCTGTGTTCAATTCCCAGTAACCACATGGTGGCTCACAACTACCTATAATGATATCTGGTGCCCTCTTCTGGTGTGCAAGTGTACATGCAGGCAGAACATTGAATACAAATTAATTAATCTTAAAAAAAAAAAAAACCCAAATGAAAAAAGTGTAAAGGGAACAAGAGAATCTTTTTGTTGTTGTTGTTTTGAAGCAGTGCCTCGCAATGCAGCCCTGGCTGTCCTGGAGCTCCACATTTAAAGCAGGATGGTCTCAAACACCCAGTGATCTTCCTGCCTCTGCCTCCTAAGTGTTGGGATAACAAGAGAGTCTTAAAGACCAGTGAGCTTACACATTTTTTTTTCTTAAGAAGAATGCAAAATAAAACCATCCTAAGAATGAGCTCTTTATCTGATGCATAGCCAAGGATTAGTCAAATTCCAAAAGTTTAAAAATACACCAGGCTGGCAGGGCTATAAGGAGACTGGCATTCTCCCACACTGGGAGGCGAGCGGTGTTCCTAAGTAGGGTGATTGGCAGTGCGGATCCAAAGTGAGTCTACTTCCAGGAATGCACTCTGCAAACACTCTGCAGGTACCGGGCCTGCGGCACCGCCACACTAATAAAAGATTTAAGACAACCTGCACACCCATCTACAGGAGCCACTTAGATAAACAATGGCGCAGATGTGGACCAGGCAAACAGCTTCTCTAAAGGAGCCGGAGCTTTTTATGTACTGATTTGGAAAGAGCTCGCGGATAAATGCTTATAAGCACATTTTAAGAGTCAGTGGGTTGAGCCAGGCGTGGTGGCGCACCCCCTTTAATCCCAGCACTTGGGAGGCAGAGGCAGGTGGATGGCTGTGAGTTTGAGGCCAGCCTGGTCTACAAAGTGAGTTCAGGACAGCCAAGGCTACACAGAAAAACCCTGTCTCAAAAAACCAAAAAGCAACAAACAACAAACAACGAAAAAAACTAATTGAGCCAGAGTGGTAGCTAACGACCTATAATCTTAGTACTTGGGATGCAAAGGCAGAAGAATTGCTATAAAGTCAAAGCCTGGACCACAGAGTGAGATTCTGTCTCAAAAGGCAAAAACTAAACAAAACCCAAGATGCTAAGAAGAAACCAGAATAAATACAGAGGAAAAAATATGAAATAGATAAATAATGAAGATGTTAATGTAATAGTAAATGGACAATAGAGAGAATAAACAAAACTAAAACAGGGTTCTTAGGCTAACAAAGACAAATATAGAAATGTATAAAAGAGAAGTGATGTCAGCACTTGGGATGAAAAGGGCAGCCAACAGAGGGCATCGGATCTCATTACAGAGGGCTGTGAGCCACCACGTGGGTGTTGGGTATTGAACTCAGGGCCTCTGGAAGAGCAGTCAGTGCTCCTAACCACTAAGGTGTCCCTTCAACCCCCAGAATTTCTTACAGGATGGTGGTGATGCACCACCTTTAATTCCTGCACTTGGGAGGCAGAGGAAGGTGGATCTCTCTGAATTTGAGGTGGTCTACAGAGTGAGTTCTAGGACATCCAGGGCTACATAAAGAACCTCGTCTTGAAAAAAAAAACAAAAAAGAAAGAAAGAAAGAATATCTATCTTAGCAAATTGTTCCAGAGAATAAAACAAAAGGCGGCAGGGGTGGGGGGTGGGGGCGACACTCGGACTGGGGAAATGGTTCAACAGGAGGCAGCCTGGAGTAGCAGCAAAGCAGCAGACACACACACACACACACACACACGAAGAGAGAGCAGGACAGACAGAGAGAAGAGGGCGGGAGACTGAAGAAGGTGGACAAGAGCCAACTCCTGAGAGCTGTCCTCCACACCCACACACATACTAAATTAATCAATTAATTAGCTTTTTAAAAAATTAAGCATGCTCCTGAAGAGAGTTCATGAAGTTACTGTATGTTGATACCAAAATAAAATAATGATGCTACAAAAAAAAAAAAAAGAAAGAAAGAAAGTCAAAGACCAATTTACTCATGAAAATTGTATAAAAGTCAATTAACATATTAGGGTACTTAATAGGCATCTACGAAAATGAAAATGCACCATGACGTCAGACTAAAGCTTCTGCATGCTAAAGGTAAGCAGAGTGAGGAGGAGCCAGTGTTCACCCCAGGGGACACTTACAGCAAGCCTGACAACCTGAGTTCAATCCCTGGGGGTCCACCGAGTAGCAGAAGAGAACTGACTCTCACAAGTTGTGCTCTGATCTCCACATGTGGCACACACATATGCACACACACAGTGACTAAGATGTAATAGTGGCACACGCATATCCACACACACAATGAATAAGATGTAATCATTTTTTTAAACAGTGAAAAGACAACCCTCAGGAGAAAGTGTCTGCAAACCTGACATCTGTCAAGGGATTAATATCCAGAATATACAGGAATCTCACACCAATCAATAGCGAGAGTGACAGAACTGTGGTTAAACATGAGCAACAAACGAGGCAGCATCTTTGAACTAAAAAAGAAGGAAAAGGAGGCAACAGACTACATTAACTACTTCACAAAAGACAAAGGGCCAGCAAGTTTATTTATTTATTTTTTAATGCTGATCATCTCTAGTTATCAGGGAAATGCAAACTGAAACCACAGTGAGATATCACCTCACTCCTGATGTAATGGTTTTAACAGAAAGAGAAGACAGCAACAGCTGGCGAGGCAGCGAGGTAAGATACTGCAGCCATTATGGAAAGAAGTATGGAGATTCTGCAACAAATTAAAACTAAGGCTGCTGTGTGACTGATGTGAAAACATGCTAATGTGGGTTGCTGAAGTACCACAGGAGGCAGACTGCTTGCCAAGCACACACAAAACTCCCACGTTTGCTTCCCAGGACCACATGAACAGGGCACGGTGGTTCATGCCTGTAATCACACACTTGGGAGGTGAATGTAGGAGAATTAGGCATTCAAGGTCATCCTCAGTTATACAGTTTGAGGCCAGCCTGAGCTACAGGAGATTTGTCTCAAATAAATAAATAAATAAATAAATAAATAAGAGAAATGGTTCAGAGGTTAAGAGCACTGGTTGCTCTTCCAGAGGTCCTGAGTTCAAGTCCCAGCAACCACATGGTGGCTCACAACCATCTATAATGAGATCTGGCGCCCTCTTTTGGTGTGCAGATGTACATGCAGGGAGAGCTCTATATACATAATAAATAAATAAATCATAAAATCAATTGCTAAACCAGATGCGGTGGTGCAGGCCTGTAACCCCAGCATTTGTTAAACAGGTAGATCTCAGAGTTCAAGGCCAGCCTGGTTTACAGCCAAGGCTACACAGAGAAACCCTGTGTAGGCATAAAGTTATTTTGTACTTGAAAAGCTAATTTCTGTACCCTCCCTACCCCATATTTGGTTGCAATATTTGGTTGTCTTAAGAATCTCCTGTCTCGGGGCTGGAGAGATGGCTCAGAGCACTGTCTGCTCTTCCATAGGCCCTGAGTTCAATTCCCAGCAACCACATGGAGGCCCACAACCACCTATAATGTGATATAATGCCCTCTTCTGGCCTGCAGGTGTATACAGATGCAGAGCACTATCTACATAATAAATAAATCTTAAAAAAAAAAAAAAAAGAATCTCCTGTCTCAAAGTTGTGTAAACACCGTTCCCCAATTGTCCCCTGATATGCCAATAAAGCAGCTTACAGCCAATCACTAAGCAGGGGAGAGAATAGGGCTGGACTTCCTGCCAGACAGGGGAGGAGGAGTTAGAAGAGGAAGTAGGGGACTGAGCTGGGGGAGTCAGCCACAGGGAGAGGTCAGAAGAGGGCATCATGTCTCCTGGAACTCCATAGTTGCTAGCTGGGATCCAAACCCAGGTCCTCTGCCACAGCGTGCACGAGAGTCAGGACTTGCTGCTAGTCAGGTACCAGGCACACAAGGTACACAGACATACATGCAAGCTAAAGACTATACGTTAAACATAAAAATAAGGGGACTGAAGAAATGGCTCTGTGGTTAAGAGCACTGGCTGTTCTTCCAAAGGTTGAAATCCTAGCACCCACATGGCAATTCACAACTGTCTGCAATTCCAGTTCCAGGGGATCTGACACCTTCACGCAGACATACGTGGGGGCAGGACACCAATGTAAATAAAATAAAATAAAATAATACTTTGAAAAAAAAACTTAAAAAAATGGTGCAGAAAGATAGAATTCTCTCATGACACCCAAATGGACCTTTACAAATACATGCACATCCATACATCCATAGAAGAAGATGTGTGTGTGTATATATATCAATCACACAATGTGGCTTAATTGTACAACAGAACACTATCTTGCCATAAGAGGATAAAATCTTGTTGCTTGTAACATTGTGAATGGACTCGAGTCATTCTCCTAAGTATTAAAAAAACCAAAACAAAACCCAGACACATAAAGACAGGTACTTCATGATCTCACTCATGTGGTGTTTTTTTTTTTTTTTTTAAAAACCAACTCTGTAACTGAATTTTACAGAGGTGAGCATGTTAGCATGGTTACCAGCGTCAGGACACTGTTGTACAGTCAGAAGAACCGGGCTCTGTGGTCCCACCGTGCAGCAGGCAACAGGGACAGTGGCCATGTACTACATTTGCTTCTCTTTTCTTATTTTGAGACAGAGTTCCACTATGTAGCCTAGGCTGGCCTGGAACAAATTACGTAGACCAGGCTGGCCAAGAACTAACAAGAGGGGCTGGAGAGATGGCTCAGAGGTTAAGAGCACTGGCTGCTCTTCCCAGAGGTCCTCAGTTCAATTCCCAGCAACACATGGTGGCTCACAACCATCTATAATGTGATCTGATGCCCTCTTCTGGCCTGCAGGTGTACGTGCAGGCATAATAAATAAATAAATCTTTAAATAGATAGATAGATAGATAGATAGATAGATAGATAGATAGATAGATAGATAATATAAAGGGGCTAATGGGTGGACCGTTAGCAAAAAGTAAGGTACAAATGGCCAATAAACATGAAAAAACACCAACCTCACCAGCCTTAGAGAGACGCAAATAAAGCTACACTGGGGTCCCTGACCCTACTCAGAATGACGGCCACAGGAAAGCAAACAACATGAGATGCTGCGAGGATGTGGACACAAGAGAACCTTCACACACCCCTAGTGTGAATGTCGACCATCTCTGAGGAAGTCAGAATAGAAGCTCCTCTAACACGAAAAACTGTCAGGGGTGGCAGCACATGCCTCGAGCCCCAGTACTCAGGAGGCGAAGCTAGCTTGGCCTATAGAGTGAGTTCTGAACCCCTCAGGGTATATACTGAGACCGTATCTCAACAAAACAAAACAAAATATATAAATAAAAAAATACATTCATCAGCTGATCGACGAAAGCACTTCTGAGCATTTAGGAGGATTCCAAGCCAACATTACACTGAGACACTTAGAGACCAATACCGATTTCAGCTCTACTCACAATAGCTAAGTCATGGGGAAAGCTCAGGTGTCCAAAACCCCAGAGGAATCGATAAAGAGAAAGTGTTTTATACACGCACAATTGAATTAGTTTTTCAGCTATAAAAGGACAAAGTTATGGTGTGTCATAGTCACTGTCCTACTTGTGAGGAGACACCTTATTTGTGGATCTCGGATTTTATATAGATATACGAGCTCACACACATGTATACACAACATGAAAGTAGAAGTGAAACTGTAAAAGAAACTTTTATTTGCCTGTTTCAGTTATTGTCTGGGAGGATTACTACTCTGTCTGCTAACCTCAGCCTAGTCCGGAAGCTTCTAGCCTCCATCAATCTAACCTAGGCCAAACATTTTTTCAGCCTCTGAGACTTACTACATAATAAGCTCACCTTTTCTAACTCTTTCTGAGCTCTGGGCCGGTTCAACTCCGCTGTTCTGGCTCAAACTCCTCTCCCAGCTGACTTACTTAATCTGGCGTTTCCCGTAGCCTCTGAATTACTTTGCTTGGCCTCAAACTAACTCCAGGAATCTGCTCTAAACTTCTGGTTCCTTCTCATTCTCTGGCTCGTTCCATCTTCACCTGCGTTCTCTCCCTGCAGCCTGTCTCTCCATTACTGACCCGGTATCACTGCCTGCTCTCCCTCTGCATTGCGCCTTAAGTAGCTTCCCTTCTCTCTTCTCCTGTGAGTTGGGCGTATCTAGTCTGTCAAATCTTCTCTGATTCGTCACCTTTTCAGACATCATTTTCAAACATGGGTGCTTCCTTCTACAAACTTTACTTCCATTTGGGATTAAAGGCCTGTACTAGGGGGCTGGAGAGATAGTTCAGTGGTCAAGAGCACTGACTGCTCTGCCCGAGGTCCTGAGTTCAATCCCCAGCAACCACATGGTGGCTCACAACCATCTATAATGTGATCTGATGCCCTCTTCTGGCCGGCAGGTGTACATGCAGGCAGACAGCTGTACACATAATAATAAATAAATATTTTTTTTTTTAAATAAATAAATCTTAAAAAAAAAAAAAAGCCTGTACTATCCCACCTGGACCTAAGCTTTTCTTTACCTGATACTTGCTCTATACCAGGCTGGCCTTGGCCTTGAACTCAGATCTGTTTGCCTGTGTCTCCTGGATTAAAGGTGTGTGTGTATTCCAGTCTGACCACACAGACCTAGATCTTTGTCTGTGATCTCTTGAAAGAGCAGCCATGTTTTGAATTAAAATTCCTCTACAAAAGTATGTAAGGGGGACAAAGCCAACTAACTATAGAAGATGGGTGTGGAAGGAGGGGGAGCAGGAAATGGGGTGAATGAGTTTAAAGTACATTACATCATATGTACAGTAATGTCCTTATGAAACGCACCATGGACAATGAGCACACATCAGCTTAAAACACTAGTAAAGGCCGGGTACAGCGGTGGACGCCTTGTGATCCCAGCACTCAGGAGGCAGAGGCAGGCGGATCTCTGTGCGTTTCAGGCTAGCCTGGTCTACAAATTGAGTCCAGGACAGCCAGGGCTACACAGAGAAATCCTGTCTTGAAAAACCAAAAAACCGAACAAAAAACAAAAAGCAAAAAAAAAAAAAAAAAAAAAAAACCAAAACACTATTAAAGAATAAAATAGAGAGCTGGAGAGATGGCTCAGTAGGCAAGGGGACTTGCTGTTCTTCCTGAAGACCTGAGTTCTAATCCCAACACCCACACTGGGCAGCTCACAGAGACCTGTAGCTCTAGGGGGGATCCAATACCTCCGATCTTTGACCTCTGAGGGTACCCACAATGCATGCGCGTGCACACACACATACACACACCTAAAAATAACAAAATAAATCTTTTTTAAAAAATGAATAAGGGCCGGGCGTGGTGGCACATGCCTTAAATCCCAGCCCCTTGGGAGGCAGAGGCAGATGGATCACTGTGAGTTTGAGGCCAGCCTGGTATATATAGTGAGTCCAGGACAGCCAAGGCTACACAGAGAGATCCTGTCTCAAAAAAAAAAAAAATTGCTGGGCATGGTGGCGCACGCCTTTAATCCCAGCACTCAGAAGGCAGAGGCAAGCGGATCACTTTGGGTTCGAGGCCAGCCTGCTCTACAAGGCAAATCTAGGACAGCCAAGGCTACACAGAGAAACTTTGTCTTGAAAAACAAAACAAAACAAAAATAAATAAAATAAAATAAAATTAAATTAAAATTAAAAATAGTGGCTCAAAGAAAGAATTTTGAATGTGTCACCATAAAGAAATGATAAATTTTAAAGAGACAGATAGGTCTTTCATGATTTAAACAGCATTCAGTATGTGTATCCTGAAGCATCACATGGTACCCATAAGTGTGTACAATCTTCTATCTATCTATCTATCTATCTATCTATCTATCTATCTATCTATCAATACTAGCTATTTTTATGAAACAGCCTTAGCTGTCCTGGACTTCAATGTAGACCAGGCTGGCCTTGAACTCACAGTGATCTACCTGCCTCTGCCTCCTGAGTGCTGGGATTACAGGTGTGCGCCACCATGCCTGCCCCTCTATGTGTATTTAAACATCACTATGACTGTACATTACTACAGAAATATAATGAATAAACAAAGAGCTTTAGAATATAACAACTCACTATATAAATGAATCAAAGATGAAAAAATAACACACATGATCATGTTAATGACTGTGAGAGATAGATATGAAAAATTCCGTATCATCTGTCATAAAAATGACCAGCCAACCAGGAACAGTGTGAAAGGGCATTTACAAGCAAGAGCAAAGCCTTGACAGCAGAAACAGGAGCAGAGGGACATGGCGTTTGTTTGGTCTGCAGACCTGGACTTTGTCCTAGCACCCATGTGCTGGCTCCAGTACCTTTGTCTTACTGGGCAATCACATGGTACATATACACACATGCAAAACACTCATACACATAAAACAAGACAAGTAAACCTAACAGAGTCAGGAAAGAGCTGGGGAGACGGCTCAGGTGCTTGCTGTGCAAACATGAGTAACTGAGTGCATACTCCCAACTCCCACGTAAAGAGTTGGGCCGGAGAGATGGCTCAGAGGTTAAGAGCACTGGCTGTTTTCCCAAAGGTCCTTAGTTCAATTCCCAGCAACCACATGGTGGCTCACAACCATCTATAATGAGATCTGGTGCCCTCCTCTGGTGTGCAGACAGAATACTGAACAAATAATAAATAAATATTAAAAAATAAACAAATACATTCTTTAAAAAAAAAAAGCTGGCAACAGCAGCACACATGTGCGAGCCCAGCCCTGGGAGGCTGAGACAGGTGGATTTCTGGAGCTCAAGCTCCGCCTGGCCTGATTGATGAGCTCCAAGTTCATGGTGAGACCCTGTCTCAAAAGACTAAGGTATGCAGTGGTAGAGGAAGAAACCTAACATCAACCTCTGACCTCTGTGCACATGCATACACACACACACACAAACATGTACACACATACAACACACACACATCTATAAAAATATTAATTCAGGAATAATAAGTAAAGAGTGCCCACTAGCACTGGCTCTATTACTTCAGAGCCGTAAGAAAAAATGAAATGTGTGAGGGTCAAAAAGGAACCCAGGCCAGGTGTAGGAATACACACCTTTAATGCCAGCACCCAAGAGACTGGGGCAGTTAGCTCTCCTGTGTGTCTGAGGCTAGCCTGGTTACATAGTGAGTCCCAGGCCCTCCAAGGCTACATAGTCCTGAGTCAACTTAAAAACGTGCACAAGAACCTGCAGCTGACAGAAATGAAAGACATTTAGGTGTGGCGGACACGCCTGGAAACCAGCATGCAGTCGGATGAGGCAGGAGCATCATGAACTCACGGCCAGCTCAACTACATAGTGAGACTATGCCAAGAAACAAAGAGGGCTGGTTGCGGTGGTGCACGCCTGTAGGATTTGGTGAAGGAAATGGAGGCAAAAGGACTACATGTTTTGCTAGGCAGTGGTGGCGCTTGCTTTTAATCCCAGCACTCGGGAGGCAGAGGCAGGTGGATCTCTGTGAGTTCGAGGCCAGCCCGGTCTACAAAGTGAGTCTCAACAAAACAAAACAAAACAAAACCAAACAAACAAAAATAACAACCCCCTCCAAAAGAAAGAAAGCAGGCTGAGCAATCCATGGGTGACAAGCCAGTAGGCAGCACCCCTCTGTGGCTTCTGCTTCAGCTCCCGCCTCCAGGTTCCTGTCTGTTTGAGTTCCTGTCCCGAGGTCCTTCGATGATGAACAGTGATGTGGAAATGTGAGCCAAATAAACCCTTTCCTCTCCACATTGCTTTCCTCTCCAGTGGTGTTTCATCCCAGCAATAGGAACCCTAACTAAGACTCACAAGGTACCCAGGACTGGCAATATCCACACAGAGAAAGCAGAAGGGAGCTGGGAAGGGAGAGACAGGGAATTAATTACCCCTTGTGGAGGTGTGTTTCTGCTACCACGCTGCACACCTGAGCGTGAGGACGGTAACTTAGGTGGTATGAATTCTTTCCCACATTAAAAAATAAGAAAGCAAAGCTGCCTCTGTGTCCAAAAGATCCGTCACCGAATGGGGCAGTGGCCGTAATGAGTAAAACCTGCGCTCCCACAGCGCAAGGCTCTGCTTCCCCTTGTTTCTCTAGGGATCCTGCACGTTGCCAGTGACCCACGCTGTGCTGTGTGTAAGAAAGCAAACTAAATGTGGTGGAGCCGCCTTTAATCTGAGCATGTGGGAGGCAGAAGCAGGCGGATCTCCATGAGTACACAGCTAGCCTGGTCTACAGAGTCTAGGACAGCCAGGGATACATGCTGAGACTCAAAACATACTCAAAACCAAACAGAAGAACTGAAACTGCTTCTCTGCAGGTGTGCTGCAGTGCAGTGCGGTGAGCTCTCACAGTCACAGGCTAAAGCTGTGTGTCACCTTCCAGAATGAGAAGGACATCAGCAAAAAAGCAAAGTAGTGTACTGGAGGATTTTTTTTCCCGTTTTTGTTTTGTTTGTTTGTTTGTTTGTTTTTTGCTAAGTAGTCTGTCCTTGAACTCAAACCCTCCTGACTCAGTGTCCTGGGTACTAGATTGACAGGCATGCACTGTCACTCCTGGATACTTTCTTTTACTTTTTGTGGTCCTGACCGTGAACTCAGGGCACTCCACCACAAATGAAACAATGTATACAGTCAGGAGTGGCAGTACAGGCATGTGACCCCAACAGTGGGAGGTGGAGGCAGGGTGCTAAGAATTCAAGGCCAGGTTGCTGGAGAGAAAGCTCAGAGGTTAAGAGGACTAGGTGCTCTCCTAAAGGTCCTGAGTTCAATTCCCAGCAACCACATAGTGGCTCACAACCATCTATAATGAGATCTGGTGCCCTCTTCTGGCTTGCTGGTTCATAAAATAATAAATAAATCTTAATTCAATGCCAGGCTCAGCTATATAGTAAGTTGAAAACCAGTCTGAGCTAGACAACATCCTGTCCCAAAAACAAAAACAAAGCAAACCCCAACAATGTATACTTTCTATGATATATGTATTTATATTTAAAATACAAAGAAAAGGCCAAGATAATGGTTGTGGTTTCTAGAACCAAGAAAGGAGGTAGTGAGAGGTCAGGCTTTAGTTGTGTTTTAGCATCTTAGCCCCCTCATTTTTATTTTCTTTTTAGTTTTTCAAGACAGGGTTTCTCTGTGTAGCCTTGGCTGTTCTGAGCTCTCTTTGTAGACCAGGCTGGCCTCGAACTCACAGTGATCTGCCTGCCTCTGCCTCCCAAGTGCTAGGATTAAAGGGGTGCGCCACCACGCCCATTAATTCCCTTTTTAAAACAGAAATAGAGTGGGTGTAGAGGTGCATGCCTATAATCACAGCATCCAGGAGGCAGATGAGGAGGATCACAAGTCTCAGCCAGGCTTGGTTGGCTATATAGAAAGGCCCTATTTCAAACACCAGTTCCAAGGCTAAAGCAACGGCAACAATGAAGCAGACTCAAAGCAAATGTGGCAAAAGAGCAACATGGATTCTCTCAGAAGCAGACTTCTCTGTATCTGAGGCTTGTCACAATAAAGAAAAAACAAATCTGTGACATTGCTGGAATCATAAATACCTGTAAATGCCTGAGAGAGGGATCTAAATTCATTTAATCCCATATTGCTAACTTGGTCTTGAGCTCCACTGAGTCTACTTTTTTATTATTATTTCATTGCTTGAGATAGTCTCACTCCATAGTGTAGACACGCCGCTGACACTGCTCACGGAGAGATCATAATGACCCCCACTGTACTGCAGTGATGGTCGGGGTGACCACGGATCAAGAACCCACTCCCTTCTTCCTACTGTGTGATGGCCTGGTCCTTACCAAATTGCCTGTGACCACCTGCAGCAGTTTTCAGTCTTCTTCTTTTTTTCTTTCTGTCAGATTTATTTATTATTATGTATACAGTGCTCTGCCTGCATGTACATCTGCAGGCCAGAGGAGGGTATCAGATCACATTATAGATGGCTGTGAGCCACCATGTGGTTGCTGGGAATTGAACTCATGACCTCTGGCAGAGCAGTTAGTGCTCTTAACCACTGAGCCATCTCTCCAGCCCCCAGTCTTCCTCTTCTTTGAAAGTTTAGACGCAGTCAACACCATGGCCCTGTCCTTCCTGGATCCTACGTCACAGTAACGCCTCTGTGGCCCCTTAGGAAAGTCCCCTTTCTACGTGCTTTCTAGAATGCCATGATGGCTTCCTCAAAGGTCTGTCCCAGGCTGGTCTCCAATTCTTCATCCTCCTGCCTCAGCCTCCCAGGTGCTGGCATTACAGGCATGAGTTCCCATGCTCAGCTTCTATCCGACTTTCTCAACTATACACTTTCATTGAAGTATTTTCTCCACACACATGACTTCAACAATTGAGGATAAGCCTCTGGCTGGGGTATGGTCTCTCTCGGCTCCCGGAGTCACTAAAAGTACCTGGAAAACCCAACTCACCATTTTCGACACCGAGCTCCTTCCTCTCTCTACCATCTATCTACCCAAGAATCATTCGCAAATCTTTCCTCTCACACTCTCTCTCTAAACCGCTCTCTGCAAGCTTACTCTTCACCCTTCAGTCACCTTCGCTTCTCCTCTGGATGACCCGGCTGATGCCTCAGTCACTGGGAGTAAGCCAGAGTGAGCCTCCAAAGCCAGCTGTAAACCTGTGAACATGCCGGCACCCTCTTTACACTGCACTGACTCCCCACTATCTGGTGTGGGCTCCTCACAGCTTGGGTCCGGGCCCAGCAGCTGCCCACTTCCATCTCCTACGTCCTTTTCTTACGCTTAACCCTTCCCATCCCTGTGACGCAGGTCCCGGATCGCACCCTCGCCTCTTCACTTCCAAGCCTTCTTCTGAGCTTGACCGCCCCTTCCACCCACCGTGCCTTCTCTTCTTCCTCTCTCCTGCCCCTCTGCACCTGCTGGGCCAAACTTCCCTCAGGTATCAGGTCACTTTCTCTCCCCGTGGTGTCCCGTGGTGTGCACCTCATCTGGAATGACGCTGGTCCTCCTTCCCTGAACACCTGTCCCCATGGGCCAGACTAAGGCTCAGTCACCTTTCTACTCCAAGGCACAGGGCGTGTGTTGGGGTGCATGGGGATGCTGCACAACTAAACGCCGGAGTCCAGTGAAGTGTGACGGTAGATCTCACACATGGATGCGGCTCTCTGCTTATGGAGCACTGAGGAAACACAAGTGACTTTCTGGGTGAGTCAACAAAGGAAGATTTGAGGCCCGGGATGCTGGTGCATACCTTTAATCCCAGCACTTGAGAGGCAAATCTGTGTGAGTTTAGCCTGGTCTACATAAAGAGTTCTGGGACAGCCAGAGCTACACAAAGACCCTGTCTCAGAAAAAGAAGAAGCTGACATTTGTTTTTTGTTTTTTTTTTTGTTTGTTTGTTTGGTTTTTCAAGATTGGGTTTCTCTGTGTAGACTGGCTTTGTAGACCTGGCTGGCCTCGAACTCACAGCGATCCACCTGCCTCTGCCTCCCAAGTGCTGGGATTAAAGGCATGCGCCACCACGGCCAGCACAGAAGTTGACATTTGAAAAGGTTGTCGTTCATTTTACTCACTGAGTGAATAACTGGGCGTCTACTTGGTACGGGGCATTATTCCAGGAGCTGAGGATCAGCAAGAAACAGGACTGACGCTGCCCTTCCGTCCTTCCTGGCCTCTTGTTAGTGGAGTTGGACGGAGGCAGATATTAAATAAGATCATTTCAGGTAATGACACGTGCTCTTGCTTGCTTGTTTTTGAGACAGACTCATTCTGTACCCAGGATGGCCTCGAACTCACTATGGAGCCCAGGCTGGCCCCAGCCTGGCAGTCATTCCCGCCTCAGACTCCTGAGTGCTGGGGTTACGGGAGTGAGCCACCCCATGGCCACTTTCTGACACAGACTCTGAGGGACATAAATGCTTTCCCAGGATGAAAGGGACCTGTGTCTGTGCGTCCGTCCGCACAAGGTATCGTTTGAGTATAACTGAATGAGGAGACAGCTGGCCATTCACGGGACGTTACGCTGTTCCGGGCAGGAGGACAAGGCTACTGCGACAGAAACACGAGGAGTATTTTTATCACCAGCCTAGATTTCATTCTTGAATCACAGAGCTAACTGCCAACTGAAGAAGATCACCAGAGGGACGTCTGACAGGCATTTCGACTTCATCTGCACAGAGCCAACCCACCTTCCTGCTTTAAACCTTTGCACTGTAGGCAAGGACAATTCTGTCATTTGCAGCCACTGAAGCCACAACGGGCATGTTCATTCTTGTTTCGTTGGGTTTTTCAAGACAGGGTTTCTCTGTGTAGCCCTGGCGGTCCTGGACTAACTTTGTAGACCAGGCTGGCCTCGAACTCACAGCAATCCGTCTGCCTCTGCCTCCCAAGTGCTGGGATTAAAGGCGTGCGCCGCCGCCACCACCACCACCAGGCTCAATATGATCATTCTTAACTTGCCCCATGTCCAACCCAACAGTAAATCCTATTGGCTTTACCGTCAGAATATGTCTCCGGAGTGGTGGGGGCTGACATAAACAAAGATACACATGTATGGGATGTCATGAGTGGCTGGAGGCCTGGCCTGGTGGCTAAGAGCACACACTGCTCTTGCAAGGACCCAGGCTCAGTTTCCAAGACCCACAGTGGGTGACTCACAACTGCCTGCGCCCCTGGTTCCAGGGATCCGATTCCCTCTCGCTTCTGAGGGCAGCTGTGCACACACATATGTGCATATAAACTCATTTAGACACACACACACACACGCCTAAATATTTTTTTAAAGAAAGCTTTAAAATGGTTTCTCTTAAAAATATTTTCAAATGTCATAATGAAACCCACTATTTTACATAAAATTGATATTTTTTTTAAAAAATTAGAATTAAGTCGGGTAGTGGTGGTGCACACCTCTAATCCCAGCACTTGGGAGGCTGAGGCAGGTGGATTGCTGTGAGTTGGAGGCCAGCCTGATCTACAGAGTGAGTCCAGGACAGCCAAGGCTAAAACAGACAAACCCTGTCTCAAAAAAACTAAAACAACAACAACAAAAGGCCATCGGCTGAGATGCAGGCGAGAATTAAGAGTCCCATACACAGAACACAACAGGGCTTTCTCTTGTTTGTATTTCAGTTAGTACAGGTATATTGCCATGTAGCTCACAACAGCCTTGTGCTCACAATGCACCCACCTCAGCCCCCCAACTTACTGAGGTTACGGGTATGTGCTGCCACCCCCCAGCCCCCCTCCACCCCCCGATGAACAGAGGTTTCTGTTTTCTGAGACAGTCCTGGAACTTACTATGTAGACCGCATTTGGCTTTAAGCTGCACCTGCCTCTGCCTCCAGAGTGCAGGGATTTAAGGCATATGTCATCATGCCCAGCATGGAGAGAGTTTTAATAGACAATTAGAAGGATAACTGGGCTTTAAGAGAACTAGACACCTCCATCTCTCTCTCTCTCTCTCTCTCTCTCTCTCTCTCTCTCTCTCTCTCAAGACAGGGTTTCTCTGTGTAGCCTTGGCTGTCCTGGACTCACTTTGTAGACCAGGCTGGCCTCGAACTCACAGCGATCCATATGTCTCTGCCTCCCGAGTACTGGGATTAAAGGCGTGCGCCACAAAGCCCGGCGTTAGACCTCTCTCTTTCCTTCTCACCGTCACTCCTTAGCTGTGGGTCTCAACCTTCTAATGCTGCAACCCTTTAATATCGTTCCTTGTGTGGTGGTGACTCACAGCCGTAAAATCACTTCATTACTACTTCATAATTGTAATTTTTCTACTGTTATGAATTATAATGTAAGTATCTGACATGCGGCCCTTGTGTGTGTGTGTGTGTGGGGGGGGAGGTCTCAAGTCAAAGGCTGAGAAAACACTGACTTAGTGGCTTCCTTCAGACTCATTTCTCGTGTGAACATGTCTTCCCTTCTACATCAGGGCTTCCATGTAGGAGCTTCCTGTCTGCTTCCCACTTTACTGGAAGAGTTAAGACCAATACATCCATGCTCCTCCCAGCTACTAGCAGCCACAGCTCAGGTGACACTAGCAGCCACAGCTCAGGTGACAGAAAGGAAAAGTGCTGTTAAGACTAAATATGGTCAGAAGTACTGAGGGTAGCCTATGGGAAATGCAGAATTGAATTACGCCCGAGAATCCAGACAGTGGCATCAAGCTGGCAGCTAGCTATGGGCCTGAGACCCTGGTCTACAGCTAAGAGACACCCTTGACTGCATGGCACAGCTGTCTTCCTCCCCTGGAAGGCAGTCTGCTATTAAGGGAACATTTTCTTTCTTTTTAAGACTCACCCGAACTTCGGCCTCTCGGGGCCTCCCATTGAGATCGCATTTAGACCCATTGCCGTAGGTCTGGCTGTGGTAGCGTTTCAGCCGATGCTGCTTGGAGGCCTGGAGAGAGCAGGAGGCAGGAGGGAGGGGGCATGAGGAAGGAAACGAGGAGGAGGGATGGCACCCCCCACCCCCAGCAACCTGGAGAGCACAGGAATCCAGATCCCAGGGGACTTGGTCTCCACGGCACACACCAGCTAAGTCTGACCCTTCAGGTTGCCCGAGCTCTCAGCCTGGTGCCCTGCCCCTCCCCACTCCACCCGCACACCCCTGTCACCTTGGCTGTTTCATCATCCCAGTTGAAGGCTGAATGGTAGTAGCCGAGATACAGGACGTCACCTTTGATCTCTGAGTCTGTAAAGGGAAGCCCACGATAAAGCACATTATTCTAGTTATGAGGTCTGGAAGGGAAGACTGGGAGGATGGTGAAGGCTTAGGGAAAAGGTACGAGCGAGTCACCTTCCATATGGTACTGCTGGATATGGCGTCCATAACAGAATTCGTATGTCCACCAGTCCTTGGTCTGACAGTGGAAAAAAGGAACAAGGGGGCGTGAAAAATGTCTCCTTTGGAAACCAGACACTCCTGGCTCCAGAATATATAACCTGTCTTTCAGCTCTCAGCTCTCTGTTCCCTTGCGCATTCTCCAGACTCCGTGAGAAGGGACAGATATTTTCCTTTCACGGATGGAGACTCACGTCTGAAGTGTGACTGCTTTGCACCTGTGCCCTTTTTATTCTTTTTTATTATTTTTTTCTGGGGGTGGGAGTGGGTCAGGGAAGCGAAGAGACAGGGCCATGCTGTGCAGTCTGGTCTGGGATCACAGACAGGAGCCATTTGCCTGGCCTTCATAAACACAAGAAATCATGGTATCCCTGAAGCAATGGGATAGACACTCCCACAGGTTCAAGTAATAATTTAATTTCTTCAAATACAATGGAACCCTGAGGTAAAGAGCAACAGAAAGGTGACTTCAGCCAGCTGTGGTGGTGCATGCCTTTAATCCCAGCACTCGGGAGGCAGAGGCAGTTCAAGGCCAGCCTGGTCTACAAAGTGAGTCCAGGACAGCCAAGGCTACACAGAGAGACCCTGCCTGGAGAAACCAAACAAAACAAAGGAGGCGACTTCATAGGTGGCCTCCATTCCTCCTGCCCACCGCCTATTCTTTATTCACTTTAATCTTGGTTTAACCTATTTTGAAATGTACTATCCTAACCCTTGCCTACATTCAGCAAAGAGTCTTTGCTCTGTCCCCCGGTTCGTGTCTGTAAATCCATCTAGTACACCTATGGCCTCTTAACTCCCACCGGTCCCCCACTCCAGTTCTCAAGATATCACAGCACCCCAACCCAGTTCCCTTCACCTTCAGCAGGCATGGAGCATCTCTCATGGGGCTCAACAGCTCGGGAATCCCGGGCCCTTGGTAAGCAGGTGCCTCCTCCTCCCTCACGCGCTGGAAATGGATAGCTCCGGCTGGTAGGCGGCACTCGTAGCGCTGTTTGTACTTTGAAGACACAATCACCACGTCTGAAGCTTGGCTCTGGGAAAGAAGGGTAGGGAAAGGGGGGCAGGGAGACAGAAGCTGGGATCCCTCTTCGGACCCTGGGGAAGTGCCCAGTGCAAGAAAGAATAAGCCACAGGACGGGCGAGGGGCCGGGCGAGCGGAGGAGAGGGCACTCACACTTCCCCACCCGGCGACCTGGGACCCACCCGAGCCAGTGCCTGGTCCCCAGGGGACGCGTCTACCTGCGATTCCCAGCACGACGGTAGGAGCACCACCTATCTTCCCCATCGCCCTAACCTCCCGCGCCGGATGCGTAGGTGCCCTTGCTGTACCGGGTGCCCCTTCCTCTTGCACAGGACCCTCGCCCCCACACCCCCTCACCTGCCCTCCCATGACAGGTAACGGCAGGATCTGGATCCCATAACGCATCTCACTCAGCTCCTCCAAATTCAGGCTCCCGACACCGTCCGTCAGACGCGCAGGTACCAAGAGCCCCACAAATAGCAATCCCAACAGGCTGGACAGCAGCGTCTCCGCCGCCATCTTTCGTTCCGTCTTAGCTGGAGATGTTCCTTCCGCCCCGAACCTGGCAGCGGCCTCACCCGCCCATTAGCGCCCCAAGCTCTCATTGGCTACTGCGTCTATCTCTCTTACGTAACCCATCCTCATTTGTAAACGTGGCGTCAAAGCCTCCAGGGAGGCGGATCGCGCTGGTAGTAAAATATCATTCGCTGCCCGTGATTGGCCAGGGATAACAACCAATCAACAACGAGATTAAGCCCCTCCTCCTCTTCCTCCTCCTCTTCGCTCCTTGCTCCTGAGAGGCGTGGTCCAAGGCTGTGTTCTTTTGCCGCTTGTCTCTGCCTTCGCCCATCTGTGGGCATAGCGGTTTTTTTTCCCTTTAAATTACCTTTTCATATATTTCTTGCAATGTACGGCGCTCCCATCGGGCACAATACTGAGGCAGATGGTGGGTGTGGGAGATGTGTTTGAAAGTTAATACCTTTTTGCAAAACAATTAATACAGAAGCATACCTCTTCATTTGAATATATATATTTGGATATATATTTATATGTGCACATATATTTGTGAACATATGCACATTGATATATGTACACAAATATACATATGTCAATGTACATATATATGTACACACATATGTATACACACATATATACATATATGTACCTATGCTACTCTAGGGCAAACAAATAACTGTATCAAAACCTGAATTTGTCCTCCAATAAAATTATGTCATGGAGGTGAGTGTGGCAGTGCACACCTGTAATCTCAGCACTTTTGACACAGAGGCAGGAAGATCAATAATTCAAATTTATCTTCCTCCATATAGTGAGTTTGAGACAAGCCTGGGATATATCAGATCCCAGATATGTCTCAAATACACACAGACACTGTTTAGCATGTGTAACTCTCCGGTTCAATCACCAGCACAGTATAAACCAAGCATGCCGGTGTACACCTGGAATGCAAGCCGTCATCCTTGGCTTCATAGAGCTCCCTCCAAGCCTGGAATACACTAGACCCTGTCTCAAAAGGAGAAGAAATAATAATGGAGCCCAAAGTGGTGGCGGTTGTCTATAATTACAGGCTGAGGCAAAAAGATGGACAGTTGGAGGCCAGCCCAGCTTATACACAGCAAAATCTTGAAGGGGGGGGGAGAAAGAAAGAAAACAGGCATGGGCAAGGAGAAAGGAGGCGATAAAATAAAGAGGTCTTCTATTTAAGGTTGTGTTAGGCCTTGGGAGCTTGAGGAAAGCCTCTGTTTTGTTCAGCCTGTAAGGGGAAAAACCTGTGAAAACAAAGCAAAAGGGAAATGACACGGAATACTCTGGAAACTGGAAAACAAACAGAATGGTAGCTGGTTTAACAACCCTGAGACTATTAACTCCTAAGCAAAGGCAAGTGAGGGCTATAATTTACCCTTGGGAAACCTTCTGTGGGAAAGCTCACCACCTAAGGGAGGCCGGGAATCTTAAAGGGGAAAAATGGAATATTCTCCTCAGGGTTCTGCTAATGAAACAGACATGAACCCCTCAGCTGATGCGCTGTAGCCCGCACACAGACTTACCAACCAGCTTTTTACAAGGCCTCACTCTTAAATGCACAGGAAGCCAAACATCATTATCTAGTCAAGGAAAAAAATGTTAATATACAAGAAATAAACCAAAAACAATCAAGCTAGAAAGGAAAAAGCAAATTGAAGGCTTAGAGAGATGCCCGGGGGAGGGGAGATGGGAAAGTGTTTTTGTGCAATCGTGAGGACCTGTTCCTCCTGGGAAAGTCAGACTCAGCCAACAGTCTGTAACTTCAGCCCACCGAGGCACTGCGCTGGCTTGTTTTATGTCAACATGACACAAGCTAGAGTCATGAGATTGGAGGGAGGTCAGCTGAGAAAATGCCTCCACAAGATGAGGCTGTGGGCAAACCATAAGTGATCAACGGGGGAGGGCTCATCCCATTGTGGGCGGGGCCATCCCTGGCCTGGTGGTCCTGGGGTCTATAAGAAAGCAAGCCAGTAAGAGGCGCCCCTCCGAGGCCTCTGCATCAGCTCCTGCCTCCAGGATCCTGCCCTGCTGGAGTTCCTGTCCTGACTTCCTTCAGTGATGAACATCAGTGTGGGAGTGTAAGACAAACCCTTTCCTCCCCAGCTTGCTTTGATCACCGTGTTTCATCACATCAATAGTATCCCTAAGACAAACAGAGGCAAGCAGACACTTGGGAGTTTGTTGGCCAGCCAGTCTAGCCAAATTGGCATGCCCCAGCTACAACCAGAGACCCTACCTCAAAAACTAAGGTGGGGAGTAATAGGCTTCTTTGCCAAAGTAACAAGCCAATTTAAGCCAAACTGAGTGTATAAAGGCAGGTTAATTGGGAGGCAGCTCTCACGTGAGTTCACACTGGTCTCATAGGTGCAGGCCAATGAAGTCACACGCCCAGGCTAAAGTAAGGGGGCTTTCTAGAGCTTGGGCGTGGAATGTAAAAAACTGAGACCCTGGGCAGGCAGTCCTCGGTGGGTTGTGGGAAAGAGACAAGGGATGATGACGTGTACGGATGGCGCTGAAGGAAAGCGAGCAGACAGACAGGGTGTCCTGGCTTGTGCAGGGGAGAACAATGGGTTCCAGCCTAACCAGGAGCAACAGAGGAAGACACCCATGTTAATCTCTGGTCTCTATATGTGCGCGCACGCGTGCGCGCGCGTGCGCACACACACACACACACACACATATATGTACACATGCATGCAGACCCCACATGTTCAAATTTTTAAAAAAAATTAAAGCAAATTAGAGGAAACAGATTGCACAGGAGGAAAACAGCTAAATATCCTCAGTGAAATAATACAGTGACTCTGAAAAGAGCAGCACTGCACTGTTAACCTTTAGCTATGCAACCCCAGGGCTTTGTGTGTGACAGGCAAGTGCTCAGCGCTGCAGTACATCCGCATTTCAGGCAGGGTGGTGGCACTTCGCTCTAGGGACCTGGAATTCCCTCTCCTCCACCTCCAGGCACTGTGATCAGTCCTGCACTCAGAATGTTATCTTGTCGTTTGTCTTTTTTATTATTTTGTTTCTTTTATTTATATTTATTTTTTTCCTTGGTTTTTCGAGACAGGGTTTCTTTCTCTGTGTAGCCTTGGCTGCCCTAGACTCACTTTGTAGACCAGGCTGGCCTCGAACTCACAGCGATCCGCCTGTATCTGTCTCCCGGGTGCTGGGATTAAAGGGTGTGCCACCAGGCCTCGCCTTATTATTTTGCTTATTAATTTGTGTATTTACAAACATGTGTGTGCACACACATGCACATACACACACATGCACGTACAAGTGCCCAAGGAAACCAGAAGAGGGCACTGAATTCCCTAGAGCTGGGGTTACAGGTGACTGTAACCAGCCAGATGTGGGTGCTGGGGAATCGAACTCAGGTCTTCTGGAAGAGCAGTATGTGTTTTTCACTGCTGAACCCATCTCTCCAGCCAAAAAGCTGTTTTTGAAGTAACTACCATTCAAATGAACAAAAGGAGTTCTTGGAAATCCAAACTGTGATGAAAGAAATAAAAACTCAATAGAAAGACTGGCAGATAAAGTTGAACATAAAAATTTCCTCTACTTTAGGAAACAATTTATAGATAATAGACCATCATCTCTGAAGGTCAAATAGGTAAACAGTGAAAGTTCCAGAAAGGGAATAGACAACCAGGAGGGAAAACATCAAAGAAATGTATGGGGTTGGAAAGTTGGCTTGGTGGTTAAGAGCACTTGTTGCCCTCGCAAAGAATGTTTTTGCAAACTGGACCCTCAGCAGGATGCAGGTTCAGATGCCCAGCCCCCACATGGAAGCTCACCACCTCATCATGCACCAGGCACACATTTGGTGCACAAATGCACATGCATGCACAAAACATTTCTACAACAAAACAATAAAAATTAAATCTAGAAAAAAAAATTTTTAAGCTGGAGATAGTGGTACATACCTTTAATTCTGACATTATTCCAGTGGCAGCAGCAGGTGGGTCTCTGTGAGTTTGAGTCTAGCCTGGTCTACAAAGCAAGTTCCAGGACTGACAGGGCTGTTACACAGAACTACCCTGTCTCAGGGGGGAAAAAAATAGAGTAGTGGCGGGAATTTAATTTTAGTACGCAGAAGGCAGAGGCAGGCAGATCTGTTAATCAGAGGAGCAAGTCTCAAATACCTAGAAAGACCTTGTCTCAAAAAACAGAAAGAGTCAGGCGGTGGTGGCACATGCCTTTAATCCCAGCACTCGGGAGGCAGAGGCAGGTGGAGCTCTCTGAGTTCCCAGCCAGCCTGGTCTACAAAGCGAGTCTAGGACAGTCAAGGCTACACAGAGAAAAAAACCCTGTCTTGGAAAAAGAGAGAGAGAGAGAGAGAGAGAGAGAGAGAGAGAGAGAGAGAGAGAGAGAGAAAGAAAGAAAGGGGAGGGAGGAAGGAAGGAGGGAAGCAATTTAAAAGTAGTTCTGGGGCTGGAAAGAGAGCCCAGTCAGTGAAGGCACGCCCAGGGAGGACCTGAGTTTATGCCCAGATGCTTGTGATCCTAGCAGGCAAGAGCAGCACAGTTGTTAGTAACAGCACTGAGGAGGTGGGGAAAGGACGCCTGGGGCCTTCTGGCCAGCCAACCAATCTATCTACCAGATGAGCACTAGGCCAGCGAGAGACCCTGACATAAAGACCCAAGGTCTCAGGCTAGAGGAACAACAAAGCTTAACCTCTGGCCTCTACAGGCACTAGCACAGGCGTGCATGTGCACGAACACAGATCCACAGACACAATAAATAAACAATGTTTCATAAAAGGGTATGGCACTGAGCGCTTGTAATCTCACTACTTGGGATACTGGGAGAAAACGGCTGTAACTTGAAATCCAACCTGGTCTACATATCAAGTTTCAGGTTAGCCAGGAATACGTATCAAGACCTTGTTTCAAAAAGAATCGTACATAGGTCATAGCAATTTTAAAGCCAGCAATAGTGGCGCATGCCTTTAATCCCAGCAGAGGGAGGCAGATCTCCGGTTTGAGACCAGCCTGGTATAAGTAATGGGTTCCAGGACAGCCAGGGACACAGGGAAACTCTGTCTTGAATAACAAAAAACCAAAACCAGAAAAAGAAAAGAACAACAACAACAACAACAAAAAAAACCCAAAACTACACACACAAAACACACAAAAAAACACCACCAATAACACAACAACAAACAAACACCAACAACAAACAATTTTAAAAGCTCCTAGAGGAAAAAAACCAAGAGGAAAAAAAAAGTTAGAGGCTGAGGCTGGGTGGTGGTAGTACCTGCCTTTAATCCCAGCACTTGGGAGGCAGAGGCAGGTGGATCGCCATGAGTTCAAGGCCAGCCTGGTCTACAGAGCGAGTTCCAGGACAGCCAGGGATACACAGAGAAGCCCTGCTCAAAACAAAATAAAACAAACAAGCAAACAAACAAAACCAAAACCCAAAACAAAACAGTAAGGGGCTGGAGAGATGGCTCAGCAGTTAAGAGCATCACCTGCTCTTCCAGAGGTCCTGAGTTCAATTCCCAGCAACCACATTGTAGCTTATAGCCATCCTTAATGAGATCTGGTGCTCTCTTCAGGTGTGCAGACATACATGCAGACAGAATACTGTATATGTAATAAATAAATAAATCTTAAAAAAAAAAAGTCAAGCCAGGTGGTGGCACACACCATTAGTCCCAGCACTCAGGAGGCGGAGGCAGGAGGATCCCCGAATTTGAGACCAGCCTGGTCTACAGAGTAAGTTCCAGGGCAGACAAGTCTACGAAGAGAAACCCTGTCTTGAAAAAACAAAAAGTCAGGACAGCCTTAGGCTTATCAGTTCATGGGGAGTAAAGTGACAATAGAAAAGGCCTATAGTGTGTCACTCACGTGGGGCAGTGCCACCTCAGTACACAGAGTGACACCTGTAGCCTCTAGCTCCCCTTAGTGACCTTTGCAATTAAGCCAATATTCTGAAAATTTTAAATAATCATAGCTTCTTTTTCTTTTTTTAAATATTTTATTTAATTTTAATTTGTGTATGTTGGTGTGAGGGTGTAAGATCTTGGAGTTGCAGACAGTTGTGAGCTGCCATGTGGGTGCTGGGAATCGAACCGTGGTCCTTTGGAAGAGCAGGCAGTGCTCTTAACCACTGAGCCATCTCTCCAGCCCATAGCTTCTTTTTCAAGAACTTCTAAATTATAAAACATCACACAACCAAGCATGGTGGATGTGGGGGTGCCCGGCTGTAATCCCTGCTACTCCCGAAGCCGAGGCAGGGGGGATCAGAAATTCAAAGTCATCCTGAGCTATGTAGGCGTTGGAGGCTAGCCTCGGCTACATGAGTTCTCTCCAAGTAAACAAACAAAAAGGCAGCAAACAAAACAAAACAAAAAACTAGAAACTATATTAGTTTAAACGGCGATTATTCTCCCCAGGACAGCTCCGGCTAAGACAGGCAGCAGGGCTAATGTAGGAGCAGCTGTCCTGCATCTGAAATGCTTGGAACTGCATGTATTACTTCAGATTTTCAAATGTTTGAAAATATGAGATATTCTGGGCATGAGATCTGTGTCTAAAACATGACGTTCACTATATATTATATATGTTCCATATGTATTATACACGTCTCAATATAATTTTCTACAATATTTTTGCGCACCTACGTTTTTGTCTTCTTATTTTTTTAATGATGTTTTTACCTTCGTTTAGGATGTGTTTCAGTGTTTTTAATTATGAGTACGTGTATGTGTGGGTATGTGCTCCTATGTGCCGGTACCCAAGGAGGCTAGAAGCATACGGTCTCGAGCTGGGAACCCAACTCAGGTGTAAGCTCTTAACGGCTGAGCTGTTTCCCCAGCACCCTGTGAAGAGCTCTAACAGGCCCAAACATGGCCCTGGCCAGTCCTGCCCTTCCCTTCTTCTGTCTGTGCTAAACCACTTCCTTATTTGGTTCATTCCTGTGTCTGGTCACCAAAGATCAACTATCAAAACATCAAGGTCCAACCACCAAAATTCCCCATTTGGCTGTCCCGACTAACGTGTCCAATCAGGACCTACCAGCTCACTCCTTAAAACCACTCCTGCTAAACCAGCCCATTCAGGTTCAGCCTCCCCCACCCCCCATCTTGTTTAACAAATAAATCTCCTTTGTGCAGGAACCTGATGTCCAGTTGTGTTCTGTGCTGGCTCTGAGGCACCCTCGCCCTGTTTTTTATTTTTATTTTTAAATTATGTGTCTGCATGCGCCTGTGTGTGTCTGTGCATATGAGTTGAGGTGCCCTTGGGTTGCAATTATAGGCAGCCGTGAGCCACCCCGCATGCATGCTGGGAATGGCGGCTGGGCTCTCTGCAAGGGAAGTGCACACTGCTTCCAGCCCCTTCACTTGGTTGGTTTGTTGTCTAGCCATACAGTCCTGACTGGCTTGGGACTCCATAGACCAGGCTAGCCTCAAACTCAGAGCCCTGCCCACCTTTTCCCAAGTAGTGGGGTTAGAGGTGTATGTCTTCATGACTGGCGGCATCTGCATGTTGACTGCAATTCCTCACAAAAATGCCATTTTTGGAATTTTTTTCCTTAAAAAAATAAAGCTATTTATTTGTATTTTATATGCATCAACCTTTGCTTGTATGTCTGTCTGTGTTGCCGGCAGACGCCAGAAGAGGGCACTAGATTTCCAGAAACTGGGAGTCACATACAGTTGTAAATGGCTGTGTGGGTGTAGGGAATAGACCCTGTAACCTCCATAAGGGTAGCCAGTGCTCTTAGCCAGTGAGCTACCTCTATCTGTGGAATTTTTCAGTTCTGTGGAATTGACAACTTAGTGCCAAATGTTTTGTATTTCAGGGCATCTCAGGCTTCAGACTCAGGAATTCATTATAGTTTACCTGTACCACCACCATAAAAGGCTGACCTAGCGTTAGGTACCACTGCCTGCCAGACACACCGAGGAAGAGGCTCAAGAGTATGTGCAGCTGACACCATGGAAGTACACTATGTACATAAAACAACAGAGCGCATGCCTTTAATCCCTGCACTCGGGAGGCAGAGGCAAGTGGGTCGCTGTGAGTTGTGAGTTCGAGGCCAGTCTGGTCTACTGAGCGAGTCCAGGATGACCAAGCTACACAGAGAAACCCTGTCTTGAAAACCCAGAAACAAAAAACAAAACAAAAACAACAGGAGGAAGGGAAAGGCACGGCCTGTAACGTGATAGGAAAGGGAGTTAGGGTAATCTGCAAAGAACACTTTTGGAAAAAAAAAACCCTCTAAAAATAACTTGTCAGTTTCCAGGCAATACGAGAAGTAGATGCCTGTGTTGAAAGACAAGGCAGGCATGTAATCAGTGACCAAGAACAATGTCCTCACTTGTAACAAAGCCGAGGAGAAATGTTACAGATTAAGAGAGCTCTGCTGACATCAACCGAATGCAATGCGAGGCAGGACTGACCTTCGTGAGTTGACTGAGGAACTCTGGGTTTGTTTTTGTTTTTTTGTTTTTCAAGACAGGGTTTCTCTGTGTAGCCTTGGCTATCCTGGACTTGCTTTGTAGACCACCAGGCTGGCCTCGGACTCACAGCGATCTGCCTGCCTCCACCTCCCAAGGGCTGGGATTACAGGTGTGTGCCACCACGCCCAGGCAACTCTCTGAACACAGCGGAATAACACATAGTAACCACAGTTGATACTGTCAGATGCAGTACTAGCTATGATGATTGAGGTTTTTTTTGGGGGGGGGATTGTTTTTCTTTTTTCTTTCTTTTTTCTTTCTTTCTTTCTTTCTTTCTTTTTTTTTGACACAGGGTTTCTCTGTGTAGCCTTGGCTGTCCCAGACTCACTTTGTAGATCAGGCTGGCCTCAAACTCACAGTGCTCTGCCTGCCTCTGCCTCCCAAGTGCTGGGGTTAAAGGCGAGTGCCACTCTGCCAGGCTTATGGTTGAGGCTTTTAAAAACAGCCTTATCAACTAAATAGTATAATGCCTGGAAGGCAAACTAGATTTGTTAAGGACAAGAATGAGCTCCTGAGACTGGGAGGGGATTCAGGAGGAGGAAATTCCTGTCAGGAGTTTCCTAGAACAATCCTGTAGACATCTAAGAGGGCGTGTTGGGGCATAGAAGAAAGATTAAAACTCTCGCCATGGTGAAAGCAGGTGATAGCTGATACGGTCTATTTATATTTTACTTTTGATTGTACCTCAGAATGGTGTTCCTTTCTTTTCTTTCTTTCTTACTCTATAGTCCAAGCTATCCTGGAACTCACTATGTAGCCCAGGCTGGCTCAAATTTGAGGTAATCCTTCTGCCTCAGCCTCCTGAGTGGGAGTATTACATGTGAGGGACCTGTCTCAGATCAAAATTTTCACTTTGTTCCTACTACTTTTGGAAAACACAAAGGGTGGTTTAGATTTAGCTGAAGGTAAGCTTAATGAAATAAAAGTCAGAGGAAACTGCCCAAAGTGCAATAGAGAACTGCACAAAGGGGAACATGAAAAACAAAAACAAAACAAAAAACCCCAGAACCACACACATGAAGAGTAAAGTGAAGGCAGGGTTGGTGGAACAGCCTTTAATCCCAGCACTCAGGAGGCAGAGGCACGAAAGGTGACCTGGTCAACACAGCCAGCTCCAGGCTACATGGTGAGATAGTCTGTCTGTCTGTCTGTCTGTCTGTCTGTCTCTCCCCCTCCTCTCACCAGACCTATAAAATGAATATTTTGTTCAAAAGTCCCTGCTTCCTGTAGTTGTAAAACCTAAAGCAAATAATATTTATCAAAAGTTCACGTTCTGTACCTGGCACAAAATAGACACTGAATAAATATTTGCTGCATTTTAAATGTTTGACTGAAGTAAGATTTCATGCAAGCCTTTGTTCCTTCTGTATTCAGAAAACTGGTTTACCCTGTCTCCCAGTTGTCACCACCAACAGAAAGGAGTACATTATCTCCCGAAAACGATATAAATTGGCTCCCATAACTTTTTTTTTTAACCCCAAGCAAAGTGATTTCAAAATGCTGGGGAAAGCTAGGGCCAAAATAAACTCCCTCAAGCCCCCCCCCCAACACTCCTGTCCCTCTTCACCCCCCCCCAAGAATGAAGTAAAGAAAACAAAGGGGGTGCTGGTGAGGGAGAGCTGGCTCAGCAGTTAAGAGCACTTGTTCTTGCTGAGGGCCTAGATTCATTCAGTTCCCAGCAGCCAGATGGTTCACAGCCATCTATGATCAGTTCCAGGGAGCCTGACACCCTCTTCTGACCCCCAAGGACCCCGGGCATGCACAGCGGTGTGCATACATACACGCAGGTGATGCATGCACATTAAATCTCTTTCTAAATTTTCAAAGTTGAGGAATGCGGACAAGTGATCTTAATCTGCTTCATGCTGTCCCAAGCGTAGCCCATACTTAGCTCTTTTGTGAAATACTTTAAACTGTTAACTAGAATAGGACCTAGGAGTCCTAGTTCCTGGCTAACATGGAGAGACAGCGAAAGGTGTGGTGTAGACATTCAACCAACATGGTGGTTGTAGTGCTGCCCATTATAGGCACGATACTGAGTTAAACTACGTGTCTATCAGCTGGTGGTGGAAAGTTTAGTGCATAGTATTTAGTTATAAAAATAACAAAAGTTAGCCGGGTGATGGCGGCACACGCCTTTAATCCCAGCACTCAAGAGGCAGAGGCAGGCGGATCCCTGTGAGGTCGAGGCCAGCCTGGTCTACCAAATGAGTCCAGGACAGCCAAGGGCTACACAGAGAAACCCTGTCTCGAAAAAAAAAAAAAGATGAAAGTCTTGGGGAAGAGAAGGCATGAATATTGTACACTATATGACCTGGGTGCAGTGGCACGCACCTTTAATCCTAGAACTCTGGAGGCAGAGACAGGTGGGCTTCTGTAAACTCAAGGCCAGCCTGGGCTACATGAGGAGCACCAGAACAGTAAGGGCCAGCCTGAGCTACATGAGGAGCACCAGAACACTAAGGGCTATGTAGAGAGAGCATGTCTTAATGTTTACATGTAGTGTTTATATATATTATGAAAACATTTTTTCCAAGAAAAAGGAAAAAAAAATTAAAGTGTCATTTACAGAAACACGGAGGGAACTGGAAAATAGTATGTTAAATGAAATAAGCCAGGCATAGGAAAACATTGTTTGTTTTCATTTATATGTGGAATCTTTAAAAAGAGTCTACAGAAGTAGAGACTAGAAATGAGGTACGGCGGCTCATCCTATAATCCCAGCACTTGGGAGACTGAGGCAGAAGGATTCCAGCAGTTTGAGGACAGCCTGGGCTACAGTGTGAGGCACTATCTAGAAGAAGAGGGGAAAGAGGAAGACAAGGGGGGGAGAAAAGAGGAAGACAGGGGAAGGGGGCTGGAAGAAGGAATGCCTGCCGTCCCAGCACACAGGAGGCTGAACAGGGAGGTCATGAGTTTGGGGCCAGCCTGGGCTCCTTTTAACGCAGCCATGAGATGATTCACCTTAGTTAAAGTAATCTAGAAAACCTTTCATGGACACGCCTGAGATTTGTCTCCAGGGTGATTCTACAGCCTAAACTGACAATTTAAACGGCCACAAATCCACCTCACATCAACTTGCTTCCCAAACACATCATTTTTTCCCCCTCGGCCTGATGGGAGCTTCATTCAATAGGAGAGACACCTTCTAGCCCCAGCACTCTTCTCAGGGATTTGGAACAAGATGTGGCAATCAAACATTCGAAGAGGGGTTTGACAGACAGATGTCCTATCAGAGTAACTGCCCAGAAAAGGGGCTTCAGACCTGAACAATCCAGTGTGATCCAAGCATGCATATTTCTCACTTTGGATAGCTCATGTTACCCACTGCCCTGCCTGCTCTTTCCTGGGCTGGCCCTCAAGGCACGTGACAGCAGTGACTATACAAATAATGATAAATGAAGCTCTGAGTTCAAGACTCAAAGAAAAGACACAAAGGCAGCGGAAAAGGCTCCTTTATCCCAAGAAGGCAGTGCGTGGAGAAGCAGGTCCAGCCCACCCTGTGTAGCAGCTGGGGCTAGGGCAGGGCCTGGCTGTGCTTCCGGGGAGGGCTGATGCCCAGCTCCTTCCGCAGGGCCATCAGGGACGACTCCCAATGCCGCTGAGTGTGCTGCTCCTAGTACATGTTGAGGACACACAGGGGTCCTAATTGTCCGCAGGATCGGATCAGAGAACAGCACCTGCAGGCTCTGAGCACAGAGGCAGATGGGTCAGAAGAGCGTTCCCAGGATGCACATGGGTAGCCGGTCTGCACAGCATCAAACCGTTTTACCACAACCTCTCCCAGCATATTCTATTGGTGGGCATCCCCAGCAGGGTGGGGAGCATGTTGTGCACCTCATGGTATCTCTGGGTCCCATAGGGCTAGTTCCTCATCGTCCACCAAACAGGTAGGCGCTGCTTTATCTGGAGAGATCTAAAAACCTCTGAGGTCCCCAGGGCGTGCACCATATTCACAGCGTCCTACCTCCAGCGAGGTGAGTAATGCTCAGGGAGCCGTTAGTTAAAAGCTCTGTAGTTGTTTCGCACTCCTAATCCACCTGGGCCACAAACCACAATTTAAAACACTAGAGGCGTATGTGGTACGGTGTAGTGAATCAAGAGGTGGAAAGAGCACAGCCAGTCACAACTTTTTTTTTTTTTTTTTTGGTTTTTCAAGACAGGGTTTCTCTGTATAGCCTTGGCCATCCTGGACTCACTTTGTAGACCAGGCTGGCCTCGAACTCACAGCGATCCGCCTGCCTCTGCCTCCCGAGTGCTGGGATTAAAGGCGTGCGCCACCACGCCCGGCTGCCAGTCACAACTTTAAAGGGTAAGTGTGGTGGGCTGGTGAGGTGACTCAGTAGGAAGCGGTTCTCATGGACAGCCCTGAGGACCCGCGTGGATCTCCTAGTACACGTAGAGAAACAACTCCTGCAAGTTGACCTCTGACCTCTGACCTCTGACTTCCGCACTGTGCCGTGGCACTTAGGTGATGCTCTAATAGGCAGACGGATGGATGGATGGATGGATGGATGGAGAGATGTAATTAAAGCTTTGGGTGACCGGCACAGGTCCCCGAGAGGTTGGTTGGTGAGGAGGAGAGGAAGAGATGGAGATAGAGCGATGAGGAAGGGACAGAGGGGCTGGAGAGGTAGCTCGTCCAAAGAGCACTTGCTGCTCTGGCGAAGGACCAAAGCTTACGCTGTGGCCCTGGGTCTCCTGGCACTTGAGCTACTGATGGTCCTGAGGCACCATGTGGGTGCCAGTATTGAATTTGGGTCTCCTGGAATCATAACTGCTGGGCCATCTCTCCAAAACTTTCCGTTTGTTTGATATGGGGAGGGGCATCGCACCATGTAGCCCAACTTGGTCTGAAACTTTCTCTGCCTTTACTTCCCTAGTGCTAGGATTAAAGCATGCAGTTCCTGCTTTCTTTCTTTCTTTTTTTTTCCCTTTCTTTTGAGGCAGGGGTTCTCTGTGTGGACCTGGCTGTCCTGGAACTGGCTCTGTAGACCAGGCTGGCCTCGAACTCACAAATCTGCCTGCCTCTGCACAACTGTTTCATCAAACGAGATGAATCTCTAGCAGGTAGATAGAACGCTCGTTACTCATGGTGTTTCATTCTCTAAGTTGTTATTATTCAAACCACAATTAGATACCACCATATACCCACAAGAGTGACAACAGTGAAAAAGACACAGGAGCAAATGTTATTTGTGAAAACACTTACAGTGGAGACACTGAAACTACCATCTCCTTCCTGTGAGACTGCAAATGGAAGTGTCGCTCAGTGGTCGCACCCTGGCCTACCATGAACGAGGCCTCGAGTATGATTCCCAGATAGCCTCCTCCACAAGCCAAACATCTCTGCAAAAGCAAAAGTTAAACGTCAAGTCAGATGTGGTGGTGCACGCCTTCAATCCCAGCATTCCTATAGTGAGTTAGTTAGGCAGCCGAAACAACCGCTTTGGGAAGCTCAGGGGTTCTCTCTCTCTCTCTCTCTCTCTCTCTCTCTCTCTCTCTCTCTCTCTCTCTCTCTCACACACACACACACACACACACAGCTCACAAGTTAATAGTAAATAAATAAAACTTTAAAAAGAACAGTTTTAAAAATCAATCACGCCGGGCATGGTGATGCACACCTTTAATCCCAGCACTCGGGAGACAGAGGCAGGTGGATCGCTGTGAGTTCCAGGCCAGCCTGGTCTACAAAGCGAGTCCAGGACAGCCAAGGGTAATACAGAGAGACTCTATCTCAAAAAACAAAACCAAAAACAAAACAAAATAAAAAATCAATCACATTCCTATGACAAGCAAGTTATAAAGTTAAATGCTGAAGATGCTGTTGTAAAGGCATAAAAACACAAAGTGTCTATATACCCAACAAAATTGTACAAAATCTCTTAGATGAGAACTATAAAGCTTGGTGGTGCACGCCTTTAATCCCAGCACTGGGGAGGCAGAGGCAGGCAGGTTGCTGTGAGTTCGAGGCCAGCTTGGTCTACAAAGCAAGTCCAGGACAGCCAAGGCTAACACAGAGAAACCCTGTCTAAAAAAAAAACAACAAAAACCAAAAACAAACAAACAAACCAAACAAAACAAAACAAAAAGGTAGTCATGTCCTCTTTAGAGTCATGAAGAACTGTGTCTTTAATTTCCAAAGTTAGGATGTTGTGATGGGCTCTTTTCATCTTGATGTACAGTGTGGTCCATATCATAACATGATAGGTTAATTAGCTTGTTTTTTATGGTACTGACCATTTGTCTGTGTTCATGGGCTGAAAGATTAACTAGATAACGTGTTGGCCACACATGTCTGAGACTTGAGTCCAGATCCCCAGAAGTCGCATGGGAGCCTACGACATCCTAACACATACCCAGATGCCAGCACCCAGCACTGAGGTAAGCCACAGAGACAGGAGATTCTCAGGCCAGCTTGCTTCTCATACATAGCAGCAAACGAGAGGACCTATTTCAAACAAGAGGGAGGGCCAGGATAGAGCCTCGCTGTCCCCCAGGCTCTCCTTTGTTCTGGAACACACACACACACACACACACACACACACACACACACACACACACATATAGAGAAAGAGAGAGAGGTGGGGGGGGGGAGGAGAGAATTTAATATACCAGGTACCAAAACATGTTATAAATGTATAGTAATTAAAACAATGTAAGCTGGGCATGATGTACATGCCTGCAATCCCACGCTGGGGATACAGAGGTGAAAGAACTGCCACAGAGAACAGCTTTGTCTCTGTAGCAAGTACCAGGTCAGTCTACTACCCAGACTCTGTGGGAGAAGAAAGTTAGAGAGTGGAGGACAGAGGAGGGAAGGGAGTGTACACCAGGCTGGCCTTGAACTCAGAGATCTGCCTCCCTCTACTTCCCAAGTGCTGGGATTAAAGGTGTGTACCACCACACCTGGCTGTACCTTTGATGTTTCGTTTTGTTTTTTGAGACAGGGTTTCTCTGTGTAGCCCTGGCTGTCCTGGACTTACTTTGTAGACCAGGCTGGCTTCGAACTCCCAGTGATCTGCCTGTCTCTGCCTCTTGAGTGCTGGTATTAAAGGAGTGCACCACCACTGCCTGGCTTCAGAGGGCTTTTCTATTCACCCGTTCAGCTCCCAAATAAATGACACACAGACCTATATTTATTATTAATAAGCTAGAAGCTCAATAACTGGGCAGATAACGCTTTATACTAATTCTCTAGGCCAGTCTGCCTACTTCCCAGCCACATGCTCCAATTTACTTGTTAAAATTGGTCCTGTTGAGCTGGGCGTGGTGGCGCATACCTTTAATCCCAGCACTTGGGAGGCAGAGGCAGGCAGACTGATGTAAATTTGAGGCCAGCCTGGTCTACAAAGTGACTCCAAGGCCAGGCAAGATAACACAGAAAACAAAACAACAAGAAGAAAATGTTGGTCCTGTCTGGGCTACATCTGCTCCATCAGGCCACATCCTTTCTTTTTCTTCCCTCCCTTCCCTTGTGGTCCCAAGCTGAGACCCCAGGCCTGGGAACACAAGCTCCGCCTACCTCTCTTCTGCCCAGCTACAGGCTGTCCAGCTTTTTTTTTTTTTTAACTAACCAATCAGAGATGACCGGGGAGCAAAGTTTATACAACACCGTTCAGAGTTCAGAGTTCGTGGCAATACTCCCGGACTGCAACCAGATTTTGGAGGCCCAGATTTCAGCATTTGTATACAAAGGGCACCAGAACAACCCCCAACAGAAGTCTCAACTGAGTTGCCAATATCAAACAGGCCCGTAGACACATTTGTGGGGAGCAGTCTTGCTGATTGACGTGGGCGGGCCGGGCGGGGCGGGCGGGCCCCGCCCTCTGTGGGCACCCGGCCATGCTGTGGGTGAGATCCTTCCTTGTACAACCCTGAGCCAGAGGGAGCAAGCCAGGAAGCAGCTTTCATACATGGCTCCTGTCTTGGCTCCCACTTGAACTTCTACCCTGACTTCTCTCAGTCATGGACTGGTACCTAGAAACAAGCCATCCCCTCCCCATCCCCAAGTTGCTTTTGGTCAGGGCATTTTTATCACAATAACAGGAAAAACAAAACAAAACAAACAAACAAACAAACAAACAAAAGCAAAAACCAAAAACCTGTGTGGACCTGTTCCTGCAGGCTCAGCTGCCGTGAGTTTATGGTGGCCCTGGCTTTTTACAGCCTTTCTCCCTGTCTTCCAACTCGCATATTCCTTCCCCTCCCTCTTCTGCAAAGTTCCCTGGGCCTCACGGTGAGGTGGGCTTACTCAGGGCTGAGCCTCAGCCATTTCTTCTCAGCATCTTGTGCAGCCACAGGTCCTGGCACTCACTGCAGTTTCACGGTGACAAGAGACTCCTCTGGCTAATCCTGACAATAGCCTTTATCTGTTGCTTAGGAACAGATATTCAGCAGGTTGTGTGAGGCCGTGTCAATTCAGCTGAGCAGCAGTCTTCGGATCCCCGTAGGACCTGGGCCCTCACCAGTCATATGTTTGGGTGTTAGGGTGTTACGGTGTTAGGGATGGATTCTCTTGTAGAGGGGGCTCAAATACATTCACGGAGTGGTTGGCGGGGGAGGGGTGCAGAAATCAGCATTTCAATTACACAATAACCTTATGCCTACAGTTGGCTTCCCCAGTAAAAGTCATGATATTGGCGCGCCAATGTGAATATCATACCCAGAAATTATACTTCATAGAGTCCGCAGCTGGACAAGACCGCTGTTGCTTTTCCCGCCTCCCAGCCTGGATTATGAACTACAGGCACAAGGTCTGAAGCCCAGTTCCAGCTTGGCTGCTTTATACCTCTCATCTCCAGGTGTGCGGTATCTTCAACACGAGAGTGTTATCAACCAGTTACGTTGGACCACCCTGCTGTTTGAGGCCGCAGTCCACCATGTCCGGACAGCTCTCCCGAGCTCGGCACAGAATGGGGGACCCCCTTTCTCTGCCTGAATTCACCTGCAGAGTGTCTCTAGGCATGACCTCCACCCCTGAGGGGGGTATCACATAGCCCCTTGCCAAAATGCACGTTCAGCTTCCTCTCTCCGGATAAGAGCCTACCCCTGACAGCATCTGGGATTCCTGGAGTGTAAAGCACTTCAGGCCCCAGCCCATAGTGTACACCTACCCTGGGAACCCCTCACCCATCTCCCACCCCAAGAACTATATAACCTTTGTTCACTCTAAATAAAGTTGAGCTGTCTCACTGAAGCTGCTCCTGGAAGTCAGTCATTCGCTTATATTTGAGTCTTATCTGGATACCCCTCCCCCGTCTGTTGTCTCTGCTCTTTTGCCTTTGTGGACTAATATTGGCCAACGATCCCCAGGGGATGGGGTGGGGAAGGATCACAGCTGGTGCCTGAACAGGGCCACTGGGCCATGCAGGATTTGTGAGTACACCTCCCCCCTCCTGAGGTAAGAGGCATTTTTCACCCGATTGTCCCGCCTGAGGACCAGTTGTCTACTTTCCTTTCCTTGCTTTACTTTCTCGGTTTGCACCTTTGCGAGGGACCGGATACGCTTTGCGGACAACTGAAGCCTTTTGGTCCAGGGCTGCTCCCCGATATTGGTTGAAGATCCTCCTGCCCTCTTTTTGAACCCTGACAGCCTGGCTGGGTGTAGGCAAATAATCTTTTAGCTTCTCATAAAGAACATGGTGATGCAGTGGCCATAAAAATGTCCCTAGGATGTCTGCCTGGTTCCTAAATCTTTGGACAGACTTGTGCTTGTTAGGGTGTGTCAGTTGCCTCAGGACTGGAGATCGTCTCTGGCAGCACTTCCCCCCTTTCCTGTCATGGGGAACTCAACATCACACCAGAGGGATTTCCAAATTCATTCTCTGAGAGCTTACTTAAATCAAGAGGACTTAAATCTCCCAAAAAAAGAGGGCCTAGAATTCTGGAACGTGGTACGCTAATACGCACCATGGGTCCTGTCGGCAAGTATCTGGCGTCTGGACCCGCAATACCTACCTGGCTCGTAAAAAATAAGTTCAGGAAGGCTGTCTTTTGTCCCTCTCCTCTCTGTCCACTCTCTGTCCATGGCACCTGCCATTACTCAATGCATAGGAACACCCCCCACCCCCAGCCTCAAAAGAACTCATTAGAGGAAAAAACACAGGAGGAAAAAAGGACAAGACTCAAATGAGGAGCAAGTGTTATTCCAGTAGCCTGATTCTAGGTTGCCTAGCAACTTCTTACATCCTTGCCTGCCATTGCTGTCAGGTGTGTGCCAGTGTGCTAGGTAGGCTCCAAGTGTGTGCCTGCCAGCCTTTTTCTCTCTCTTTCTTGCTTTCTCCTGGTCTCTCTCTCTCTCTCTCTCTCTCTCTCTCTCTCTCTCTCTCTCTCTCTCCTCCCCCCCCCCAAACTCTCGGTTTCTCTCCCTCTGTCTCTCTCTCTCCTACTCACTATTTCTCTCTCTGTCCTCTGTCTCCCTCCAGCCTCAAAGCTCACTCAGTCCCTAACTCCCCTCCTCTCCCCTCCCCTTCCCTTGAATAAATATCCTTGTACCATATATGTTGAGAGGCGACCTGTATATATTATAACATTGGTGCTGTGAATCTAGGGGCAGGGGTGCAAGATGGGGGGCAATCTTTGTATACTGGGATCCCTCCTACTGTCCGCCCACAACACATTGGCTTTCTTTCCTGGTACCACACACAGGGACTCACCAGTACTGCTCACCATCCCATCTACCAGTGACACCCCACTGCCCCCAAACTGCAACCCTGCAGTTTATTTTAAGCCCTACTAGGCTACTGCAGCCTTTCCTGCTCCTCTGTCATCTCCGCCCTGGAGCTGCCTGTAACCCCTAGGCCTTCATGGCTTTCTGCCTCAGTCCTTTCCAGGGGATGAGATTCGTCTACAAGACCTCGGCCTTCACTGGGGCTAAAGACGAGGTGCCGCGTGCTGAGTCTTCTCTGGCCTAACCTGGCTAAGGCCCTGACTTCCGTGTTAGCTGGCTGATGAAAAGCTAACTGGCTTGGTCCACACTGTCCCCCCTGAGGCCTGGGGACGCCCATGACTACAGGCTCAGGCACCTTCCATTCCCCTTTCTCACGCACAGGAACAGTGGCTTTGTATTTTCTCATTCTGCGCTGGGGAAGCTCCAGTCTCTCCACCCAACCCGAAGGGCTTTAAATGTATTCTCCTTTCTGATCAAATTTCTAATATTATTCAGGAACACTAAGAGCGATCGATGAAATGGAAAGCACTTCCCCATTTTTCTTTTCTCAAAGTTGTCTCTTTCTCTTTGGTTTCTCCCCCCCTCTGTGGAATTTAAGTTTGCAGTAGCTCAGGACAGGGCAGGACCAGAGCCCACATGGCTCGCCTGCTCCCGAGCTGCCCACTGGCTACTCCAGGCCAAGCTGTGAATTTGACCACTCCTGATGTATGTATGAACCATTTGTCTGTGAATTTGATCCTAAATTCTACTTAGTCCAATTCCTCCGCGTGGACCTGCTGACCACCGCTTGCCCCTCCCCCAGCTGGCCTGCCGGAGTTTCAAAAGCAATTACAGGCCCCGTCCCATCTTCAATTAACTCTCTATTACAAAAACCTGGCCTCATTAAAAGCCAGAAACCACCACAGACAAATGATCCCCAAATAGCTAACGTCTGCTCTATGTTCTCAAAGCCTCTCAGCCTTGAGCATCTACTTTCCAGCTTTTAAAAATCTTTTCTCTTAAGTGCCAGGTGGTGGTGGCACACGCCTTTAATCCCAGCACTCGGGAGGTAGAGGCAGGTGAGTCGGTTGCTGTGAGTTCGAGGCCAGCCTCGTCTACAAAGTGAGTCCAGGACAGCCAAGGCCTGTCTTGAGACCCTGTCTTGAGAAACCAAAGGGAAAAATTTTTTTTCTCTCTGATTTTTTTACATTCTGCTCTTAGAAAATGATAATTTAAGATTATGCTTTTAACTCTTATCAAAGGATTTGTATAATTTGCTCATTGGGTATGGTGTTTAAAATCTAAGTTCAACTCTGATTTAGAACATATATATGTGTGCATATGTGTTTATAACACCTATTGAAACACAGATGTTTTAAAATTACAACCGCATTGACCACATGGTCTGCAATCTGCCATGTGACTCCACCATCTTATGATGACCATGTGGTATAAAACAACAATTATAAAACTTCTTAGTCTGGGGGCTGGAGAGATGGCTCAGTGGTTAAGAGCACTGCCTGCTCTTCCAAAAGGACCCGGGTTCAATTCCCAACACCCACATGGCAGCTCACAACTGTCTGTAACTCCAAAATCTGACACTCCCACACGAACGGACATAAATTAAAATTAAATAAAATATTAAAAAAAAAACTTCTTAGTCCTAACAAACTTCTTTTAGACTAAGAAAGCAACAAGTCTCATTTTAAATTGGTGTGGATTTTTAAAGAAATTCAAAGTTACATTTTTACAACATGCTATACACACACACACACACACACATATATACATATACACACAAATATATATGATTGAACCCTGGTTAAAAACATTCCTTATATGATGGTGAACTTACAAGGTTAGTCTACCCAGATAAACAAGGTAATTTAAAATGTATGTCTAACTACTTATGTCTTTACTAGTTCTTGGATGCATAAATTAATGAATGATGTTTCTCCTGTCACCAGCTGCCTGTGCTCAGGATTCATCTTCAGGCTTTCTGGCCAATGGATTTGATATAATAAATTCAAAATTAATTTGAAAGTTGTTTTATAATGTTCTACTCTATTGCTGACTCTGAAAATGGGTGGTTCCAAAAATAATTTTAAATTGGGATATGCTAATTCTAGAGACAGTTATTTGTTTACAATGTTAGAACTCGGTTACTATGCTCTACCTTCACTCCCAAAAGGTTAAAAATCACTGCATTAAAATGTTTATCTTTGAGGGCTAGAAAGATGGCTCAGAGGTTAAGAACACTGGCTGCTCTTCCAAAGGTCCTGAGGTCAATTCCCAGCAACTGCATGGTGGCTCACAACCGTCTATAATGAGATATAGTGCCCTCTTCTCGCAGGCAGGTGTACAGGTAGGCAGAGCACTGTATAATAAATAAATAAATCTTGAAAAATTTTTATCTTTGTTTTTGCTAATATTACTAATCTATACTATGGCTTTAGATTAAAAAATATTTATTTACTGTATGTGAGTGCTCTATCTGCATGTAGACCTGTAGTCCAGAAGAGGGCCTCAGATCCCTCTATAGATGGTTGTGAGCCACCATATGGTTGCTGAGAATTGAACTCAGGACCTTTGGAAGAGCAGCCAGTGTTCTTAACCTCTGAGCCATCTCTCCAATCCTAGGTTTTTATAAGCTATAGACTTTTTATAAACTAAATCGTACAGGAAACTCTTATGCTCTACACTGGCACACCATAAAATGGTCAAAAAGGTTCCCAGTGTTGTTATGGACTATGTTTATGATTTTTAAGGCTCCAACTTAACAGGGATGAGACCTGAAACCCTAGTCTTTAATGATTAAAAATGCAAATTAACAGTCATCTTAAAATGATCAAATCCTTAAACATGTTCAGAAATATATCTCAAGTCATGCTAAGAACCAGTGTGATTAATTACGAGGCTAAGCTTCATTTGGACTCCTATACATGTTTTCAAAGTTAAACAGAAAGCAAGAGCATAACACCGCTATCATTTTCTGAGAGCAGAGTGTAAAGAAATCAGAGAGGCAGTGACTGCTCCCAGCAATCTCACCTCTGTCTCATGGTAAATAACTAGAAAGGAAGAAAGATGTAAAGCTTATATAAGGCCTAAGGATACAGAAGCTTAAATTGTGAGGACCTAAGAAAGTATTTTAGGGTCTAAGAAGGTATTTCAAGGTTAACAAATATAAGTGAAAGCCTAGGTTGCTGTAAGAAGGTGATGCTTTGGATTTTTCCCTGTTGCTATCTATGTTAACTGTTGTATTGAGACTGTTCAAAGCTTTGACATTAATAAGTGTAGCCCTGATTTATTAATCTAACTCTGGTAAAAAAAAAATCCACTATATGATCCCCTATCATAGTTCCAAGATCAAGAGTTTAAATTTCCTTTGATTTGTCTTTTAAGTATGGACTTTAAAATGTTTCTCATTGTGCTAAATTTATATACATCCAGTCTTCTGGATAGAAGGAAGAAACCCCTCTATCATGATGTGAAATCATACTGAAAATCAAGATCAAGTGAACGTTTGCTCTTTCTGCTTCACGGAGGGCTTCTGTCTTGCCTGAACTCACCTCAAAGGGTGTTCATGCTGTTCACCGGAAATCATTTCCCAAGCTGCTGCTCCCCAAGGCCAGCTCCAGGACCAGTGAAGAGGAGAGAACAGAGGTGGATCCGCGGTGGGGAGAACTGAGCAGGTTGGTTGAACAACTAGCTAGAGGAACTAGCTGTTGAGGAGACATTGAGAAACAGGGGAAGAAGGAAAACTCAGAGACTCATGCATTTGTGGTACAAGCTGGAGGTCTGAACGCCCAGGAGAACTTTTCTTCCGGCTCTCTGTCTGACTCTGTCTCTGTCTTGCTTGCTGTCTGCGTGACTTCTTGCTCGTTGTCACCCATCATTTTATCTCTCTTCCTGTCTGTTCCCTATCTCGGCCTCTCTTGCTGTTCCCCATCTCACTCTAGGTTACTCTCGCTTGCCCTTTCTCCTTGGGCCAGTGTCGGCGCCGCACCGTCCAGCGGAAATAAGACACCAACAACTAGACTTTTTCTCAAGATCTTTACTCAGGATTAAGCTCAGTGGGAATGGCCCCGAAGAAGGGAAGGGCCAAGCTTAAGCACAACTCAAGGGCCAATCAGCTCATGTCAGGTGCCTCCTCTTTATAGGTCCGCGTCAGAGTAGGACTGTTCGTCATCAGATCACCAGTTACCCTTGCACAGCCTTTTGTCATATAAGGACTTGTTTATCTTCGAGAGCGCTCGCCGTCGGGATGGCGGAAGGCGGAAGCATGCGCCATGTTAAGGCGCGGCACCTCGCAGCTCTCCACAGGCCAGCATCAGTATTTTATTGAAATGAGGTTTAGGTTTTTTTTCATTACAGATTATATCATGATTTTTAAGCCCATCTTTTACAATCACTAGGGCAATCAAAAATCAACAGAGTAACAAGGAAATACAAAAAGTTCTGTAACCTACAACAAAGCATACAAAGAAATCAAGCAATTTTCAAGCAATGGTCAGCATAACCTGATGGTTGTTTTTTGTTTTGTTTTTTTGAGACAGGGTTTCTGTGTGTATCCCTGGCTGTCCTGGACTCACTCTGTAGACCAGGCTGGCCTCAAACTCACAGTGATCCACCTGCCTCTGCCTCCCAAGTGCTGGGATTTAAGGCTTGATTGTTATTTTTCAAGCAATACACAGGAATGTTTAATCATAAATTTCCCCGGGCTAAAGCCATTGTGTTTACAAGATTGTCATAGCAACAGGACTTGAGTTAAATATTCTCTAAAGAAAAAAACTTGACTTACTCTCAGTCCTAAACTAATAAGTGTGCTCTCCAAGCCTAGGCTAATTGTCAAGGGGTCCTTACTTGTCAAATATCTGTAAAGCGTGACATTCAAAGACCACCTTTTATTGCTCTCAAAGCAGATCCTAGAGAAGTGTTTCGACAGCTAACAGTATCTAGCCAGGTACTGTTATGCCCAGGTCTTAACTTTGTCTCATGCAGTTTCTGCTTGGGTGCTCACAGCCAGAACAAAAACTCTATCATTGTCTCAAGCCTCTGGCCAGGTGCCCTCTTTCAACATTCTCTGTGGGAAAAAGTTTTCCCTGTATGATTTTCCTCAGGGCTGAGAAATAAAGAGAAAATGCAGCTTTAGGAGAAATATCAGATTTCTAAACAGCATTACACCTGGACCATACATAACATTTGGGGGCAGTGGTGATCAGCTGGAAAGGTTTGGAACTTTGTCAAGCAAAGCCTCAACAGCTGCTCTGGATGTCTAGAGATCGTGCGGGACAGTTGGAGGTCTCTGGAACTTTGTCAAGCAAAGCCTCTGTGACTTGTCCTCATGTCTGTGACACCAAGCTTCTGCTATGCCATGACACAAAGATGTACATCTACTGCCTTTTTCTACAATGTGTATTCCACTGAAGATTACAAACAACGGTAATGAAACATGTTTAAAACTTATGTTCTTTGTAAACTTACAAAGGTCTCTTGTAAGCTTCAGGAAACCCACCTCTCAGGTCAAATGGACTCCAGATAAGTGCTGCCAATCAACAGCCTAGGTTTCCCAACTATTGCCTATTTTGGAAGGTGGGGTTTCTCCCCCTTTCCCTAGTTTTGGGACTCCCATCCCTCAACTAACAAAACCATGGGTCTGAAAGTTTCAAATGTGCACAATAAATAAATAAATAAATAAATAAAATAATTTTTTTCTCCCACCTAACATTGTTTTATATATATATATGTGTGTGTGTGTGTATATATATATATATATTACAAACAACGGTGTATATATACACATATATATGTTCCAGTGCCCTGTCAGGTCCAGGTGTTTCCTATATCCAGGACAGCACTGAAGCTGCTACCCACAGGTACTCAGTCTAACCTCACAGACTGCAACTGGGCCTGCACTTTCTAGATGTTCTCACAGATCCTGGACAGCAGCAAAACAGCTGGTTCTCACAGGACTTCGCCAGCCCACCCCATTAATTAATTCTCTTAGGGTCACCAAAGATGTTGTTCCCCCCAAGTCAGCAGGAAGCAGCCATTTTTTAACACAATGTCCTCATTCCTTCCTTACCATGCGGCCTGTTTTTAGGTTGCCTAGCAACCTCTGATGTCATCACCTGTCGCCGCCTCCAGGTGTATACTGGATAAAAAGGACCTGCCGGCCTGTTTTCTCTCTTTTACTCTCTTTTGCTCACGCTCTCTCTCTCCCTCTCCCTCCCTCCCTTTCTCCAGTTTCTCTGTATTTCTCCTTCCGTCTCTCTCTGTATCTGTCTCTCTCCCCGCCCTCATGGCTCACTCAGGCCCTAACTCCCCTTCCCCCTTCCATCGGATAAACGTCCCTGTACCATATATATATAGGGTATGGTGGCCTTTATTTATATAACAGGCAGACTCCGAGGATTGCCCAGGAGCTGATTAAGTTGCTTTAGAAAAGGCAATTGATGTAATCAGAGAAAAGTTTCTTCCTGACCCACAACTGCCATCCTCCTTTCGCCCTCTCTTCCCCCTCCCCGCCCCCACCCCCAGCCCCGCCCCCTCCCTTCCTCGCCCCCTACAAACCTTCATTGGCTACAGAGGATAAAGGCCTAGAAATTAAGACCAAAGGTCCTAAAGATGCCCAGTTAAACCTTCCCCCAACTAAGAATGTCCACACACCACCCCCACAAGCATGTAGCAACTCTGTATCTCCCAGACACTGGAAACAATTGCCATATCAGCTCTATGACTCAGGGATCCAGAAACCTCCACCCATGGGAAGGCTTCTCATTAACCTACTTATAACAAGACACTATCCACTGCTGTGGTATCCTCTCCCAACGGCAGACTTAAAAGATCTATGCAATACTGTCTGTGAGGACGGAATTCATGCCCCTAGGACCAAGTCTATTTTACAAAGTTTCAATAGCAACCTTCTAGCACCCCAAGACTGGAGAGATACATGCTGGTCCACTCTCCCTAGCCCTCAGTTTGCAGAGAGCGAAGCCCTGTTTACAGATAAATGTCAGATGCAGGCTAGGAAAATGAATTGCATCATCAACAAAGAGGACCACAAGGGCCAAACCCTCCCATTTGCTTTAGGAGCTGGAATCATGACCAGCTGTTTGGCTAGGGTAACTTCACAGGAATTCCTTACTTCCTCAGCTGCTTTGAGCTGGTTCCTTTATGGGGACTTCAGGCCTGGGACAGTTTAACCCCTTGTCCACAGGGCCCTGGCAAGACCTCCTTGTCACTGACCTTCCTAAAACAAAAACCAACGGAGACCTTCCTGGATTTTATACTAAGGGGGCAAGCCAGTTTAGGCAGAAAAATGACTAACTCTACAGCAACAGCAGTGCTCGTAAACAACTGGATCTGGGAAGGAGCAACCCCAGAGCACAGGCAGGCGTGCCAGTGACTAAAACACAAACATTATGACAAATGACATTGGGACTGTCTCCCCTCTCGCCCAAGCCTTTGCACTTGCAAAAAGGTCTAATTCAAAGTGTTCTAAATGTGGGGAGACTGAACACTTGAAAGGAGATCACCCCTAAAATGACCCATCTGCCCTTAAACCTCCTAAATTCATCTGTCCCTGCTGCAGGAATGGCTTTCATTTTGGAAAAGGACTGCAAATCCAAATGAGAAGAAGGCAAGCCCCTGCCGTCTTTAAACTCCTTGTGAGGCAGATCTTGGTGCCACAAGAAAGAAGAAAAAACCCACAAGACCACTGGGTCAATAATGTATTAGAAAGATCTCACACTAAACTCTCAATAAAAATTGACAGCCAGAGCCGGGCATGGTGGCCCACGCCTTTAATCCCAGCACTCAGGAGGCAGAGGCAAGCGGATGGCTGTGAGTTCGAGGCCAGCCTGGTCTACAAAGTGAGTTTAGGGCAGCCAAGGCTACGCAGAGAAACTCCGTCTCGAAAAACAAAACAAAACAAACAAAATGAGTGGTTGGGGGAGCGTATATGTGTCTCTGCACGCATGTGGGGGGCAGAGGATAACTTTGGAAAATTGGTTCTCTCTATCTTTATTTTTTTTTTCCTATTTTATGTATATAGGTGTTTTGTCTGCTTGTGTGCCTTTGCACACATGCATCCGGTGTCTGGGGACTGGCATTGCAGATGGCTGTAAGCTGGCAGGTGGGAACTGCCCCCTTATGAAGAGTTGCTAGTGCTTTTAGCCACTGTGCCACTCTCCGTCTTCTCTTTCCACCTTTATGTGGGCTGTAGAGATTAAACTCAGGTCTACAGGTCTGTTCAGTGACCACCTCTACTGCCTCAGCTGTCTCCCTGGCCGTGTATAATTCCTTTTCTGTATTAAAAATAATGTTTGTAAGTAGAGGATTTATTTATAATTAAGTAGATTGCACCCAAAAGAAAACTTATCTCTACTCAAAGAAGATAAAACTACAATGAAAATATCCCAAATACCTATTAAACAGACAGGCCTTGTTTTTGCTTTTGTTTTGCTTTTGGCTTTGGTTTTTTGAGACAGGGTCTCTCTGTGTAGCCTTGGCTGTCCTGGACTCACTTGTAGACCAGGCTGGCCTTGAACTCACAGTGATCCACCTGCCTCTGCCTCCCAGAGTGCTGGGATTATAGGTGTGTGCCACCAAGCCTGAAGACAGGCCTTGTTTAAAACATAAAAACAAAGTAAGCACTTCCTTGGATGGAGAAAACATGGCTAAGGGCTGAAGCCCAGCTCAGCAGGCCTCAGGGCAAGCAGCAGCAGATGCCAGGAACCCATCTCTTCTGAATCTAGCAGGATATTTTGTGGCATGACAAGTGGCTGTGTGACACTGTGACACCTTGCTGGTTTTTTTCCATTAACAAGTGCTTGCCTGGACTAGAAGAGCAGGGGGAGGGGGAGCAAGGGGGGCCAGGCTAGCCAGTCCAGCCAGTCCACAAGGCTATCACGCTGAGTGGGACTGGCCCCAGGGCAGACTGCTGGGGACAGGTCAGCAGCTCTCCCTCTCAAGGTCAGCAGGAAGTCTTTCAACTCTCCCGTGCGCTTTGCGTGTAAACCATGGATATGGACTATTGAGACACCCTCAGAACCATTTAGTAGAAAGGACATGGTAGGGAGAGAAGGGACCATCCAACCTCCAAGCACACTGGTGTATTTAGAAGCCACTACAGTCTTTTCCTAATGCCCTCCTAGTTTCCTAATGTAAACTAGAATTCTTTCTCAGGGAAGACGTAAGCTGTGCCAACCGCTCCTCCTGTGGTCTCAATGAACAAACCGAGGTGCAAGCCCACCAAAGCTCACCCTGGGGAGCCAATGAGTTTATTGAGCTTCTTTACAGAGCACAGATGAGGACTTACCTATGGAGTGTGGGTGCTTCTCCTACCCCAAAGGCCACACCACAAAGTCCTGGGGGTGAGGGTGAGGCCTGCCCTCCCCACCCCCCCATTTTTCCCCATCCTGTACGGTACAGTTCCTAAGGCAGCACTGCTGTACACATAGGCGAGGGGCTCATGACCCTGCCCATCTATGAAGGGATGTGAACAACCCACAAACCCAGCTAGGATGATCTTTTTCAAGCAGGCATAGCTGAACTCCACAAGATGGCTGTTGTTTGGCTCGGCTAGTCCCTGTACATCATCTGAGGCAGGAAAAACTTTATTTACCAAATTCCCTTGTGTCAACGAGATGCCAGTCTAAGAAATCTGGATGGGGAAAGGCTTTAAAGCAGGAGTGAAGGAAAGCTGCTGGGCGTGGGGGTGGGGCGGTGGGGAGGGCTGTTATTAGCATTTTGAGACGTTCTTCCATTCTGGCTGAACAAGGACAATTCCCAAGTGAAGGTAGCTTGTGCAGCTGGATTTTTGTTCTCCCTACCATGTGATGGCTGGCCCCAAGTGATAATTACAGGTCACCAAATAGTCCACCACACACCCTATGTCCTAATCACCCTTAACAGCGATCAACTGTAGGCCCTGAAGGCGGAAATCTCCAGCCCAGTCTTCTTCCCCTTTGCAGACCTCAAAAACCTCTTCCTGTGACCAGACAGCAGCCTGTGACTGATGACAGGCTGTGGTACCTACACTGTATGGACTTTTTATGTCTGCCTCAGCTCTGGGTAATGACATGGAGACTTATATCTATTTGTAATAGCTTTCTACTTTAGCTTACTGTTGTTCTCAACCAGCTTTTTTTTTGTTTTGTTTTTGTTTTTGTTTTGAGACAGGGTTTCTCTGTGTAGCCTTGGTTGGTCCTGGACTCTCTCTGTAGACCAGGCTGGCCTCGGACTCACAGAGATCTGCCTGCCTCTGCCTCCCAAGTGCTGGGATTAAAGGCGTGTGCCACGACACCCTGCTCCCCAACTAGCTCTTATAACTTCTGTTTAATCTATGTGCTGGCTTGTGGTTCTTTACTTCTCCTTTGTTTCAACTGTCTGACTTCCTGGTAGGTGAATCTTTTCACTTCTCTTTCTTTCCCCTGAGTTCCTGTCTCTCCACATGTCCCGCCTTTGCTATAGGGCAGTCAGCTCTTTATTCAACCAGAGAGCAGTGATTACAAAACATTGAGACAGATGATGCTTTACAACACCAAAGTCCTGGTCCGTGCTCAGCTCTCTGCTGGTTTGTAACTCAGCACTTGAACATACAAGGACAACCTTAACGTGGTGCACAAACACATCACTCCAACATCCATTGTCTTTTCTCCCTACTGGTGGGGATGTGGCCTGTCCTAGGAGCTCCTCCTCTTTTTCTTTCCTCACCACCCCTGCACTAACTCCCCAGACTCCTTTCCCAACAAATAACATCCCCATTGCTTTCATGTATCCACTACTTGTCATTATTGGGTAAGTTTTGAGACTTTTCCTCTCTCCTCTAGAAACTCCTCTGACTACGTGCCAGGTGGACCTCTGTGCTGGCTGGCTTCATGTCAGTATAACACAAGTCAGAGTCGTGTGGGAGAAGGGAACCTCAGTTGAGAAAATGCCTCCATTAGATTTTTGTTTTGTTTTGTTTTGTTTTTGTTTTTTGAGACAGGGTTTCTCTGTGTAGCCTTGGCTGTCCTGGACTCGCTTTGTAGACCAGGCTGGCCTCGAACTCACAGTGATCCGCCTGCCTCTGCCTCCCGAGTGCTGGGATTAAAGGCGTGCGCCACCACGCCCGGCTCTCAATTAGATTTTAATTAGTGCTTAATGTGGAAGAGTTCAGGCATCAGGAGTGGTGACTGTAAAAGTTACTTTTATTTACCTGTTTTGTCATCTCTGAGGCTCACTGCCTCCATCTGCTAACCAAGGCCTGCTAACCTGGAAGCTTCTAGCCTGGGTACAACTTAACCTAGGCGTAGAATGTTTTTAGCCTCTGAGACTTACTGCTTAATAAGCTCTTTCTAAGCTCTGGCTGGCTGGCTCAACTCAGCTATTCTGGCTCAAACTCCTCTCCGATTGGACTGATTCAATCTGGCTTCTCCCAGTCCTGACTAAATCGTTCTGCTTGGCTTCAAACTAACTCTAGAAGACTCTTCTACTCTTCTGGATCCTTCTGATGACTCATTCTATTCTCAGCTGTTTCTAGGATGTTCTCTCTTCAACCTGTCTCTGTAAAATGTAAAACTCTCCTGGTGGTAAAAACTGCCTCTGAACTCCACGAACTGAAGTGCCATGAACTCAGCTCCACTGCACGCCCTCTCAACTCAACTGACTCAACTGAACTGCCTGGGCAGCGCTGACTAGAACTCAGAGATCTGCTTGTCTCTCTCTTCTGAAATTAAAGCTGTGTCTGTATTCCAGACGATCACACAGACCTAGAAGGTTTGGGGATGTGATTTCTTGCCAGAGCAGCCATGTTCTGAATTAAAAATCTACCACTGCCACCCCTGGGCTTGTGGTCCTGGGTGCTTGAGAAAGCAGACTAAGCCATTCACAGATTAGCCAACAAGCTGCGTTCTTCCATGGCCCTTGCCCAATTTTGAGTTCCTGCCCTCGCTGCCTTTGATGTCTCACTGGACTGAGAAGAGGAAGTGTACTCCAAATAAACCCTTTCCTCTTCAGGTTGTTGTGGTCATTATTTCACCACAGCAGTAATAGCCCTGAGTCAACAACTGAAAAACCCTGGTGCCTGTTGGAGAACTTCTTGCCAAATTTACTGTCAGTCCCCTAACTGGAGGCAGCCCTAGCCCTGTCCACAGCCTCCGTCCTCAGCAGGGTCACAGTTGCAGGCATGTACCTTCCGCTTGTCTCTTTAAAAATGTGTGACCTTTGGGATTAAAAGGTCCTAGTGAACCAAAATGCCACATGCCCTACTCTAGCACAGGATAGCAAGAGTGCCCGCCACGGTGGCCATTGCAGGCGAAGCTGAGAGATGCTGAGAGAGAGCAAAAAGACGTTTGGCTATTTCTGGTTATGGCTGGATCCTCTTCTGTGGTGAGACACGAACTCCTCTTCTGTGTGAGGAGACAAGAAAATTATTTTCTTCCGTGTACCATCTTAGGCTACAATGCTTTCCCTAGATCAGTCTGAGGAGGTAATACCCTCCCTTCATGACAGGCTTTTTTTTTTTTTTTAATTTTGATGTGTATTTTACAGAACACACCCACTGGGTTCTAAGAGAACTTAGTTTGCTCTGCAGCCCTGAAAGATATCAGAAGGTGACTCATCAAAATCCTATGTTTCTCCAGCAGCATTCAGGTGTCTTGGGAAAGGACTGCGTTCTGTCTCCTGTTGACCCTTGTTCCCAGGGCACAACCCACCAGTCAACAGGACTAGTCTGAAGGAATGTGTTCAGCTGATATGAAGAATGAGTCTTCTGGGTGAGGCCTCATGTCAGTGAACTCAACAAAGAGTCTCCAAGTAAGCTGGTAAATATTTTTGTTACTGTTACTAGGTTTATGTTAAGAAAGGACAGAGGGGCTGGAGAGGTGGCTCAGCAGTAAGAGCATTTGTTGTTCTTGCAGAGGACCCAAGTCTGGGTCCCAGAACCCACATAGTGGCTTACAGCCATCTGTAACTCCAGTACTAGGGGACCCAGCATCTCTTTTGAACTTGGTGGGCACCAGCATGCATATGGTACACAGACAAACACCAGGCATGCACACAGTGCACAGACATACACAAGGCATGCACACAGTGCACAGACATACACCAGGCATGCACACAGTGCACAGACATACACCAGGCATGCACACAGTGCACAGACATACACCAGGCATGCACATAATGCACAAACATACACCAGGCATGCACACAGTGTACAGACATACACCAGGCATGCACATAATGCACAGACATACACCAGGCATGCACATAATGCATAGACATACACCAGGCATGCACACAGTGCACAGAAATGCACCAGGCACGCACACAATGCACAGACATATGCCAGGCACGCACACAGTGTACAGACATACACCAGGCATGCACACAGTGCACAGACATACACCAGGCACACACACAGTGCACAGACATACACCAGGCACGCACACAGTGCACAGACATACACCAGGCATGCACACAGTGCACAGAAATGCACCAGGCACGCACACAATGCACAGACATATGCCAGGCACGCACACAGTGCACAGACATACACCAGGCACGCACACAGTGCACAGACATACACCAGGCACGCACACAGTGCACAGACATACACCAGGCACGCACACAGTGCACAGACATACACCAGGCATGCACACAGTGCACAGACATACACCAGGCATGCACACAGTGCACAGACATACACCAAGCATGCACACAGTGTACAGACATACACCAGGCATGCACACAGTGCACAGAAATGCACCAGGCACGCACACAATGCACAGACATACACCAGGCATGCACACAGTGCACAGAAATGCACCAGGCATGCACACAATGCACAGACACATGCCAGGCACGCACACAGTGCACAGACATACACCAGGCATGCACACAGTGCACAGACATACACCAGGCACGCACACAGTGCACAGACATACACCAGGCACGCACACAGTGCACAGACATACACCAAGCATGCACACAGTGCACAGAAATGCACCAGGCACGCACACAATGCACAGACATATGCCAGGCACGCACACAGTGTACAGACATACACCAGGCACGCACACAGTGCACAGACACACACCAGGCATGCACACAGTGCACAGACATACACCAGGCACGCACACAGTGCACAGACATACACCAGGCACGCACACAGTGCACAGACATACACCAGGCATGCACACAGTGCACAGACATACACCAGGCATGCACACAGTGCACAGACATACACCAAGCATGCACACAGTGTACAGACATACACCAGGCATGCACATAATGCACAGACATACACCAGGCATGCACATAATGCACAGACATACACCAGGCATGCACATAATACATAGACATACACCAGTCATACACACAGTGCACAGACATACACCAGGCATGCACATAATGCACAGACATACACCAGGCATGCACACAGTGCACAGAAATGCACCAGGCACGCACACAATGCACAGACATACACCAGGCATGCACACAGTGCACAGACATACACCAGGAATGCATATGGTACACAGGTATACAACAGGTATGCACATGGTACACAGGTGTTGCTGTTACTGTATCTGTTCGACCTAGGAAGCCAGTAACTGACACAATGAGACTGAAATATAATTCAAAGCTGCAAGCACCATGATGGGCAGAGTCTAATCTACTAGTAAACTAAAGTAAACTACTCTAATCCTCATAACCTACCATATCCCAAGCACTTGCCAGTCAGACCCTTCTTGGGCAGCTTCTCTCATCAGCTGAACTCTCAACTGTAAACCCCTGGCTCCTCCTCCTCTACAGGAAGCCCCGCCTTCTACTTCCTGTCCTTCAGCCCAGCTAATTGGCTAAACAGTGCTTTATTGACAACCGCTATATTTACTCAAAGCATTCCTCCACAATTCCCCTTTTTAGTAAAACAAAACAACACAAAACAAACAAACAAAAAAAACCAACAACAACAACCAAAAAAACCTTTACCTATACATTTATATTACTACACCAATATACAATACACACACACACACACAACAAACTATATACAGCAAGAAGAACCATGAAACAATCACTATATTAATGTTATACTCATAGGTGTTTTGCTGTCTTCAACTCCATCAGAGACTTGAAAAGGAATAAAATTAATTACCTGAGTAAACAGGAAGTGCAGGTTCGCAGCTTCCAAAATGAAAAAAATGACAGGGACACTTTGCTGCCCGAACAGTCACTCAAAACTCTTTAACATGCTGGAGCATCATCTTTAGCCTTCTGGTCCGGTATATCTGATGGACATATTTGTGAAGCAGGGATTCTTGAGGACTTGCCTACCCTGACTTGGCAGAGATTGGCTGTCAACTCTACCTGCATCCAAGCTTGCCCATTTCAGTCAGAATTCTGTCTGTGGCAGAAAACAAGGAAACAAAAAAAAAAATTTTTTTTTTTTGCCCTGGTTTGCCACATCTGAAGCCATCTCCATAAGGAGGTTCCTCAATGCTCATTACCTTCTTTGAGGCAGGCTGGGAGTTGCCAGGACTCAACCTGTCTCGTTTTCAAAAAATCCTCAAAACAACAACACAAAAAAATCTTAAAAAGCCATATTCTGTAGGTATCTTAAGTTTTTGAGGACCTTATCTAAATATTTTACCTTAACTATCTATTGAACCTAGGATGTATATTCTTGTGATAAAATTGAGTAGTATCTGACATGACCATGAGTTTATCAACCAAAAATTAACTTATATTGCTAATTATCTGAAACAGCCTACAATAGTATTTTCAAAGTTTTGAAAACAAACTTTGTATCATAATCGAGTTGTAAGGGAACAATACCTCATATTAGAGTAGAAATATATATAATGTATATGAAGAATAATCTTAACTCAGAATCCTATAACAATGAATTTAAAATAAACTTATTTTACATTGATATATAAAATTCTATACCAATAAATTAAAAACAATCTTGTAAGTAACAAATAAGGCCTTAAGTTGAAGAGTAGATTCAGTAATCTACCTTTTGTCCTATCATCCCTATATATTTCTATATTCTCAGAAAGAAACCCCTGAGTCCAATCTTGTTCTCTTTCTGAATAAAACCAATAATAACATAAGCAATTCCCAATGAAAATAAATATCCATAGCCTAAAACCTTACCCAACCCCCCTTAAGGGAAATAAAATGTTCTTTTTTTTAAGTCTTCTTCCAGCTGGTGGGATGAATAATACATATTCAGGGGCCCAAATAAAAATAGGAAAATAAGCTGGGCAGTGGTAGCGCACACCTTTAATCCCAGCACTTGGGAGGAAGAGGCAGGTGGATTGCTGTGAGTTTGAGGCCAGCCTGATCTACAAAGTGAGTCCAGGACAGCCAAGGCTAGAACGAAAATCCCTGTCTCAAAAAACCAATTAAAAAAAAAAAGGAAAATGGTTAAACAAGCTAGAGATAGCATTTGTGGTCCAGTCTCTAAATGTTAAGAAATTCCAGGCTTAATAACAGTCCTGTGTGGGACAGTCTGAAATGCTGGACCAATTGGAATCAGGAGCTTTCTTCGAAGCTGTCCTGGAAGATGTGCTGTTCTGATGACGAACAGCAACCGAAGAACTCATGGATGGAACAGGAAATATGCTGGATGTCAGCATCTCAGGATGCTGGAGAATGAGTCCTGTTGGGTCTGATCCAGCATCAGTGTCTGGTTCTGTTTGTTTGTTTGTTTGTTTGTTTGTTTGTTTGTTTTTTGGTTTTTCAAGACAGGGTTTCTCTGTGTAGCCTTGGCTGTCCTGGACTCACTTTGTAGACCAGGCTGACCTCAAACCCACAGCAATCCCCCCTGTCTCTGCTTCCCGAGTGCTGGGATTAAAGGCATGCACCACCATGCCCAGCGAGTGTCTGGTTCTTTTGTTCTGAAAATATATAATTTCTCACAAGCATTATACAGTTCTAAAACTATAAATGCATGAGGTGTGCAGGATGCACAGAACAATCAAGGCTGGTTCTGTAGTTTGAATTCATGTACGTATAGACTGATTTAAGTTATCAGTCTCCCTTTCATCCAGGTCTGTTTTATTTTGACCTCTTTCAAAGAGGAACTAAGATATTACCATTAACAAAGAACATACAATCATTAGTTAATTGAAATCAAAACAAGATTGTATAGTTCTAAATGTCCTTCTCTAGGCTCTGTGGCCCCTGATGTATAGACCAGGTCGCTACCTGTTTTCTGAGAAAATGTATCTCGTTTTAGAGACAAGCCGGTTGCTCTGAGCAAAAGAAAAGGCATTAAGCTTACCCTAGGCATCTTGTAACTGGGCTTTTATTTTTGGTTTTTCTTTTTCTTTTTTCTTTTTTTGGTTTTTCGAGGCAGGTGGATCGCTGTGAGTTCGAGGCCAGCCTGGTTTACAAAGTGAGTCCAGGACAGCCAAGGCTACACAGAGAAACCCTGTCTTGAAAAAACAAAACAAAACAAAAAAAAAAAAAAAAAAAAGGAACTTACATAGTTTACATAGTAACTTTAAGGAAAAATTTGTCAGTTTAAATCCTAGGCTGTCTCTGCAAGTAAGTTATCAGCAGGGGGGTCACATCCTGACTGACTGTGGAGACCCCGCTGGTCTAGAACTCATAGAGATCCACTTGTCTTTGTCTCCATTGCATTAGGATTATAGGTGTGTGTAGGAGAGATACCTACAGGGTGTGTGTAAGATTTTCAGGGGGTCTTCCTCTGTCATATCTGTTTTTTATACGTTTTGACGAAATCCATAATTTCCCCTTTCCTGTATGAACATATGCAAAGCCTCTTCCCCATTACCACACATTTCCTGTTCTGTGTTCTGAGGTTAGGATGTTCTTGAAATAGACAGGCTGAGGCGGGCGTGGTGGCGCACGCCTTTACTCCCAGCACTCAGGAGGCAGAGGCAGGTGGATCACTGTGAGTTTGAGGCCAGCTTGGTCTACAAAGCGAGTCTAGGACAGCCAAGGCTACACAGAGAAACCCTGTCTTGAAAAACCAACAAAAACAAAAACAAAAACAAAAAATAAAGAAAAAGAAATAGACTGATCTAACTCAGCAGATTTTCCAAAATCCAATGTCTCTCTGCAGCTGTTGTTGTAATCTATCTCTGGGGGGTCTTTGATACCCCTCTTAGTTTGACAAGCCTTTCTTTCAAAGTATGATTGGATCTTTCAATGACTGTTTGTCCTGTAGGACTATGTAGTATACCTGTAACATGTTTTATGTTATAATACATAAAAAAATGTTTCATTTTATCAGAGACATATGATGGAGCATCGTCAGTCTTAATCTGTTTAGGTATACCCATAACCACCATGGCATCTAATAAATGCATAGTAACATAATCAGCCTTTTCAGAACTGAAAGCCGTTGCCCACTGAAATCCTGAATATGTGTCTATAGTATGCTGCACATACTTCAGCTTATCAAACTCTATGAAATGAAATACCCCCACTTGCCAAATGTCATTTCTTAGACTACCTTTAGGGTTACTTCCTGCAGGTAATGGAGTTTGGTTACATAAAGAACAAGTTGGACATTTTCTCACAAGTTCCTTGGCTTGTTGCCAAGTGATAGAAAATTCCTTTCCCAAACCTTTGCTGTTAACATGGTGGTTTTTATGAAACTCTGAAGCTTCTAGCACACTTCCTGTCAATAGCTGATCAATCTCATCATTACCTTGTGCTAGAGGTCCAGGTAGATCGTGTGAGACCGGATATGAGTTATATAACAATGGATGGTTTCGATTTCTGATCACTCGTTGTAACTGAACAAATAGTGAAGTTAGTTTGGAATCATCTTGAATTAGGTCAGCAGTTTCTATATTCAAAACAACTCTTTCATCATACTGAGAGTCGGTAACTATATCAAGATAGTCTTCGAACTCTGATAACACCAGCAGAATTGCATATAATTCTGATTTTTGAACTGAATCATAAGCACTCTCAACTACCTTACATATTTTTCTGACTTATAACCCGCTTTTTTAAATTTGTTGGTAGCAGTGTGAAACGTAGGAGCACCAGAAATTGGAATCCTCCTTATTGTACAAGGAAGAATCTAATTAGTTCTTTTTATGAATTGAAGTCGCTTGCTTTGGGGGTATCTGTTATTAATTCCCCCCCCCCCCAAAATCACTGCAAGCGCAAGCTCTCAGCCAATGTTCATCGTCTGCCCATAACGAGGCAATCTCAGCATTAGTAAAGGGTACCACAATCTCAGCTGGATCTATTCCACTTAACTGGCAAAGTCTCATTTTTCCCTTTTTGATCAATTCAGAAACCTTTTCTATGAAGGTTTTTAATTTTTTACTTTGTGTGGTAAAAATATCCATTCTAAGACACAATCTTCCCTCTGCATAAGAATTCCTGTGGGAGAATGAGTAGAAGGCAAGACAACTAAAATACAGATCAAGGTGGTCTATATGTGAATCTTGCTATTTCCTTTCTACCAGACCCAATTCCTTTTCAGCTTCAGCTGATAATTTTCTTGAGCTATTTAAGTCCTTATCACCTTGTAAGGTTTGAAATAAATTACTTAGCTCTTGGGTAGTCAAGCCAAGACTGGCAAAAATGGGGCCAATCTCCTACCTTTTACTCTCCTAAGGGCCAGGCGCATCCTTTATCATAAAGTTCACAAGACAAAAATTGCTAACCACTTCTTTCCCAGAGTCCCAGACCCTGCAACAGACCCAGGAGACTATTCATCAGATGGTTCAGGAGGCTTAGCCCTTGCCTTAGTCTGAACATGCCCACACGTTCCAGCCTGGTCACCTTACACGGGTAAAGAAAATCTAAATCTAAAACAATGGTGAATGAAGGCATAAAGTTATTGTGTAATTCAAATGCTGGTTTCTGTACCCCCACCCCATATCTGGTTATAACCCTAGTTCTGAGAATCTCCTGTCTCAATGTTGTGTAAACACTGTCCCCCTTACATAGTCCCCTTTTATGCTAATAAAGCATCTTAGAGCCAATTGCTGAGCAGGGGAGAGAACAGGGCTGGATTTCCTGCCAGCCAGGGGAGGCGTTAGAAGAGGAAGTAGATTCAGCCACAGAGAGGTCCAGGAGACATTAGGAAAGAGAAGCTGAAGCAAGGAAAGCTACAAGTGCAAGTATCTAAGCAATGTACACTGGAAGGAAGTCAGATTGCTTTGAGGGTAAAGAATAGAGTAGTAACTGCTCAGTTCTTGTGCTGTGAAGCTTATTATTAAACAAATATAAAATAGTCTCAATTATTTGTGTGATAGCTGGGTTAAGAGAAAAACTGAGAAACAAACACAGTTTTGTAAAAATAAGATTAACAAGTGAAGGTTGCTGTTTTTTCACCCATGGAGCCAGTACACCCAACTGAAGAAGGCTGTTGCAGTTATTTTACCAGTATGGCCTAATAATATTTATTATTAGGTCTATAATTATTACAGCAGTATTTTCTAACCTGCTAGCAATCAATCAAGACACAGACACTTGTTATATTTTAAAATAGCCTTAGTTAACCTGGGGTAGAGAAGATATCAATCCCCTAAACTACCTCCCATAGTGGGGCAGGTATGGGATCCCTGTCCCAAGTCCATGCCATCTGCTTCTAATGATTTCTAGCAAGCTACCTCCCTTCCATAATCCCACATACTTGCTAATTATCATCATCTGGGCCAAATCTCCATCCATGCCAGCCAAGTGCTTCTCCTCCACCTAAGCTGTGGTGCAGCCTTCTCCTCTCCTCTCCCCCAGTCTCTCCGTCTCCCCAAGTGCTGGAACCTTAGCCACGCCCATCCCGTTTGCCCTGCCCAGGTGTGATGGCCTTTTATTGGTCAAACAGGTTAGGCTCTTAGGCAAAGTACAGGTAGGTGGGACAGAGACAGCCAGCAGTAATTAGCATCAAAATACATCAGACCAACCAGAAAATAACATTAGATGTCTGTCGCCAGCCCCCCTAAAGGTAAGACGGACATGGGCCCTATAATTATAGTGTCCCATTCTGTCTCCTTTGTCTCCCCATGGGAAAGGCCCCCCACCTTCCAGCCCCCCAAAAAGCCAGGACCTCGGATATGAGAATTAAGAAAAACTGGAGCCAGAGATCTCATAGACAACCAGGCCACCGAGACACAACCCACCTTCCAGGTAGATTTCTGTAAAATATTACATCCAGAGGCTCCTGGGGCGGAGCATGCCCCTGGGGCTCCAATCTGTCCAGTACTATCCTTGCCTGGCAGACAGCCCTGCAAGCTACCAGAAGCCAGGCAACAACAACAACAACAAAAAAAAACCACTGTGTTCAGTAGGGTTACAAAACAGAGATTTCCCGAGAACACACTGACCCCTTCATAGTATCCACCTGTGGTCACAGACACAGATATGAAGTCTCATTTCCATACCAGTTACGGCCTGGCAGGAAGCCAAAAACCATTACTGGAAAGTTGGAAGAACGTAGGGAGTTTGGTTATACCTGAATACTCCAGGCCCAGGCAAGGAAAGGAGTTCATGACACAAAAGCAGCAAGCACCGAGAGTCCACCAGTCCACTGGCCCTGACTGACCCATCTTAATACCCCCTGGAATACGACTCCCCTAAGATGGTAAGTCCCTAAAACTCCTCCAAGTTCCTAAGAATCCCCTCTGGTAACCTCAAAGATAAAGGTGCAGGAGGCAGTGGAAGGCAGCCCATCGGAGTTCGGGATGCTGGAAGGCGTCCATCAGCTCCCATTCGTATCCCTTCTCAAGCAGGCGGCTGTCAGGGCTGCTGGCTGCGCCTGAACTCCAAGCCCCTACATCTGGAATGCAACGAATTAGGCGATAAGCTCTACTTTCCAACCCTAACAGCTGCAAATGGGACTGATCTAAGCTCATCCTGGGGGACGTCCAGGGGAAGGGGGCCTGCTTAATGTCACCAAGATACCTGGTAGGTCATTGCTCCTGTGCAGGTTCCTGTAGCCACACACAGCAGGCCAATCCCAGGAATGTTGGTCGGATTTCTTCCAGGCCCCTGAGACTACCTGGCTTGCTCGCACTAATGGCTAAACCAAGTGTGCATCTTTGGGATTGTTTACCCTGGAGGAGACCCCTTGCCTCCCTGTCCTTCTGCATGTTATACCACAGGTGTTTATCTATAGTAATAATTTTAAAAAATAAAAATGAGCCAGGCGTGGTGGTGCACGCCTTTAATCCCAGCACCTGGGAGGCAGAGGCTGGTGGATTGATGTGAGTTCGAGGCCAGCCTGGTCTACAAAGTGAGTCCAGGACAGCCAAGGCCACACAAGAGAGACCCTGTCTTGAAAAACAAAACAAAAAAATAATAAAATAAAAAATAAATAAAAATAAAAAAGAGAGGCCAGGGTCCACCTAAATCTAGATTCTGGGCTTCTCTGGGCATGATGTGACCCCAGTATCATCCCCTTGTTCGTAGGGCAGGAATCTCGGGCTCCATTGCAAATGGACCTCTGGGACTAGTTGTGGGGAATAAAACCTTTACTGCCCAAGTAAACATAGAACCAGGCCAATTAGAAAACTCTGTTCCTACCTGAAAGCCCAGTTAGATTTCCTAGCCGACGTCATTCTTCATGATCAGAGAAGGCTGGACCTCCTCCTTACGCGACAGGGAGGCCTCGGTATGGTGCTGGGAGAAATTTGTTGCTTCTGTGCCAAGCAGTCAGGGATAATTAAAATAATAATAATAATAATAATAATAATAATAATAATAATAATAATAATAATAATAATAATAATAATAATAAATTCACCATAGTAAAAAAACAACCTTCAAAAATAAATTTTAAGATGTCAAAAATCTGACACCTGATACCAATCTTTGTCTCCCCGGCCCCCCTTGGCTAACTACTCTCCTCAGAGCCATGGTGGCGCCATTCATCCTTTTGCTCCTCACTCTCACTGGAAGACCCTGCGTGCTCAACTGCCTGCCTGCCTTTGTAAAAGAAAGAATAAGTTCTGTTAAAATCACTATTGCTGCCAGGCAGTGGTGGCACACACCTTTAATGCCAGCACTTGGGAGGCAGAGGCAGGCGGATGGCTGTGAGTGCAAGGTCAGCCTGGTCTACAAAGTGAGTCTAGAAAGGCCAAGATAACATAGAGAAACCCTGCCTCGAAAAAAAAAAAAAAAAAAAAACAAACAACAAGAACAACAACAACAAAAAATTACTAACGCTAAATAGACAAGATAATTCCCCTGCCCCTAGATGAGTCCATGACTTTACTTATGCCCACAGCACCAGTGGGAACTGTAACAGCCCCCAGATTTTGGTAAGCCCTCAGACCTTAGCACAACTGACTCCATGATGGGGGTGCCGTCCACGCTATAAAACTTAGCATGTAGCCAGCACCACCTGCCAAAATGAAAGCAAAGACCTAATCGTTCCGGGAAAGACTAACTGTTCGAACCTTGCTGTTTTGCTTCTGTAGTTCCACTCCTGGCTAACTGTTCCTGCTAACTGAAGTATGCTAATCCAGGACATGTTTCTGTGCTCAAATTTCACCCTGAAAAAGGCTCAGGGCTACACTGGGATCCCACATGCCCAGTGTAGTTGCCAACTAGCTAACAAAGACTTTCTATTGCCTTAAACCCGTGTCCGAGTAGACTTTCCTGGTGGGTAGAGAAGCTGTTTCTGCTATGACAAATTGGGTCCTAGCTTACATTTCCCCCTCAAAAAAAAAAAAAAAAAAAAAAAAAAAAAAAAAACAGGAAATGGGCAGTGATGACTATGTAACGATATATTGAAGTCCTGGAAGCAAATAACCATCAACTAAGACCGCTACATCCCGCCGAGCTCCCTTTCAGATTTGATGAAGAAAAGACACTGCAAGACAAGCGCAAACTAAGGCAGCTCAGGAGGCAGCGCTTCAGAGGATACACAGAGGAGAATTACACACCCAGGAAGAAGAACGAGGTCCAGCAACAACAGGAAAGACAGATCTCACCAGAGGATAGAAGAACAAAACATGCTCTACACAGAACACCAGCAAACACTCTAAAAATACTCATAAAGGAGAAAGGAAAGGCAGCAACCCAGGCAACAGGCAAACGGAAGAAATGAGCAAAAATCTCTTGATGATTACCATAAATGTGAATAGTCTTCAGCTTACCCATAAAGAATTGTGGACTAATTGGGTTTAAAAAATGAGATCTAGGGCCAGGCAGTGGTGGTGCATGAGTTTAATCCCAGCACTTAGAAGGGAGAGGTAGGCGGATCTCTGTGAGTTCGAGGCCAGCCTGGTCTACAGCCAAGTTCCAGGACAGCTAGGGCTACACAGAGAAACCCTTTCTAGGAAAAAAAAAAAATAGATCCAGGGTCTGGGGATGTAGTAGAGCTGGGAGAGCACTGGGCTGGGTGGATCTCTGTGGGTTCAAAGCCAGCCTGCGCTCCACTAGTTTTAGGCTGGAGTGAACTATGTACTGAGACTCTGTCTCAAACAATAATGAGAAACAAAAAACAAGAGCCAGGCCCGTGGCACACACCCACTTACAATCCAGGCCCGTGGCACACGCCCACTTACAAGCCAGGCCCGTGGCACACGCCCACTTACAAGCCAGGCCCGTGGCACACGCCCACTTACAATCCAGGCCCGTGGCACACGCCCACTTACAATCCAGGCCCATGGCACACGCCCACTTACAATCCAGGCCCATGGCACACGCCCACTTACAATCCAGGCCCATGGCACACGCCCACTTACAATCCAGGCCCGTGGCACACGCCCACTTACAAGCCAGGCCCATGGCACACGCCCACTTACAATCCAAGCATTTAGGTCAAGGCAGAAGGATCAGACATTCAAGTTCATCCTCAACTACAGAGGAAATTTGGTATCAGCCTGGATAGGCTGTCTCAAGCAAAGAATAATTAAACAAAGTTAGCAATTCCCTAACCAAATCAAATGAGAGAGAGAGAGAGAGAGAGAGAGAGAGAGAGAGAGAGAGAGAGAACTCCATGAAGTTAGAAATGAAGGGGGATGTTGCTGCAGATTCTAATAAAACATAAAGAATCATTAGGGAATACTTTTAAAAAAACCTTATGTTCCAAATAACTGGAAAACTTACTTGAGATAAATAAATTTCTAGACATATGAGACCTACCAAAATTAACCCAACAGGATATAAACAGTTCCTACCCAGCTAAACAGCGGAGGGCTGCTGCAGGGAGATCTCTCCTTTGAGAGATGGAAAACCTGAAGTAACCTCAAACTACCCTTGATTTCGGGAAATAAAATTATCTATAAGGAAACGAAGACAATGGGTGTGTATTAGCCAACCGTGCATAGCCATGTACACTGGGTTGCAGTGGTAAAGCTGACAAAGAGGGCTCTAAAAGCTGAATACTTCCGCCAGATGGAGTGCATTAGTGGGTTCTTTTGTTTTGTTTTGTTTTTGGTTGGTTGGTTGGTCTTATTTTTTTTTTTCCAAGACAGGGTTTCTTTGTGTGGTCATTGCTGTCCTAGAGCTAGCTTTGTAAATGAGGCTGGCATCGAACTCACAGAGACCTTGGTGGATTCTTAGCCTACAAGGAAAATCTTACTTGTAGTGGGTTTCCCAGGGCGAGGTTCGTCTGCCACACTAGGATGCGAGGACGCTGCCATTTTGCCAGATGCAGACAGCTCCGTTGCATAACTTGTGGTAGTGGGAAACTGCGGTTGGCCTCTCACACTAGAAAAAACAAACAGGATACAATCCTGACCCTGTGCTCAGAACTCCCCTCCACCCGGTTCACAGGCACACCAGTGGAGCATTTCTTTTAACAACTTACTTAACTTGAAGTACAGCGAAGTTTAAGGTCAAGGCCGCTGCATGGTTTGGGATGTGAGCCACAAAACTGGAACAGCAACCTGGGACAGAGCCATGGGCACCAGGACAATCACGTGATACTGGATTTTCCCCCAGGCCTCCTTTACTAAAAAAAAAATTTTTTTTTTACTTTGTTACTTGCATATGCAGTCACCTTAGGGTCAGAGTTGAATTCATGAGCCTAGACAAGACTTTATAAGTAGGTTCCTCCTACTTATCTCTCTTTAAGTTGTGTGGTGCGCAGTTTTCTTCCCTGAGGCAGGAGGTTATCTGCATGGATGTGGTGGGCTACGTGAGGGGAAATGCCACACTATTAGAGTGAGTGTCGAGTGGAGACTACGGCAAGAGCATGATTTTATACTTACTTTGGTTTCAATTTAAACTTTTTAAAAGATGTGTTTTCGATTGTGTGTTTGCATATATGTATGTGTATGTGTGTGCATGTATGCATATGTGTGTAAGTGTGTGAGCATGTATGCATATATGTATGTGTGTATGCGTATGTGTGAGCATGTATGCATATATGTATGTGTGTGTATGTGTGTGAGCATGTATGCCTGTGTGCATGCGCATGTGCATGAGTGCAGGTGTCTGTGGCGGCCAGAAGAAGCTACTGAGTTCCCGCAGACTACAGCAGCAGGCAACTGTGAGACACCCTGTACTTGGGTGCTAAAAACCAAGCCCAGGTCCTCTGCAAGGGCAGGACCTCAGCTGCTGACTCACTTATCCACCCTTTAAATCTTTTTTGTTTTGTTTTTCGAGACAGGGTTTCTCTGTGTAGCCTTGGCTATCCTGGACTGGCTTTGTAGACCAGGCTGGCCTCGAACTCACAGCGATCCGCCTGCTTCTGCCTCCCAAGTGCTGGGATTAAAGGCACCACACCCGGCAAATCATTTTTTTAAATCCAGTTATTTCACTTAATTTGTTAACTTCAGAGGCCATCCAAACTGCCTAGTGCTGAAGTCTCAGTGTTACCTGGCCTGTGCTGGCCAGCGTGCCATATTCTTGTTGGAGATGAACAGTAGGGCCAAAGCCCATCCTTCCTGGCCAGTCTTAGCCCAGAGATGACACCATTGCTGGTTTCTTGTCACCACACACAGAACTGGTGACGATGGGAAACTCTGATGTGGGGCAGCACTGCCTGTTGTCTTTTCTGTGTAGCCTTTACACACAGTTAAATAAAGTCACAGAGTAAGGAGCAGCTTACACAGCTCCACTGCTATCAAACAGAATTAGAGCAGAACTGAAAAGCCTCCCAACAGCTCGCTGGTGATGGTGGCACACGCCTTTAGTCTCAGCACCTGGAACTCTGTGAGTTCAAGGCCAGCCTGGTCTATACAGCAAGCTCCAGGACAGTCAGGGCTACACAGAGAGACCCTGTCTTGATAAACAAAACAAAACAAAACAAAAACCAACAACAACAACAAAAAAAATGGGGCTGAGAAATGGCTCAGCAGTTAAAAAAACATTGGCTGCTCTTCTAGAGGACCAGGGTTTAATTCCCAGCACCCATACGGCAGCTCACGCTATCTGTAAATCTAGTTCTGACACCTCATAGGAATATACATACAGGCAAACAACACCAATCAATGCTCATAAAAGTAAAATAAATAAGTTATTTTTAAAAAAGGAAAACAAAAGTGAAACAACAAAAAAAAGCCTCCCAACAGAGAGAAACATAGGAGCAGATGGATGCGTTCTTTGTAAGATTCTTCCAGACCCTCACAGAGGAGCAAATTCGGGTGCTCCTGGATCTGGTCCACCCAATACCAACAGCAGGAACACTAACTAACAAAGGCCTCCTATAAAGCCAAACCTTTCCTTGGTACAAAACTGGATGAGGGTATGAAGAAAGGAAATTTGTAGTACAACTTCCTTGGTGTACATTGAACAACAATAACAACAAAATCTCAATCAAATTTTGGCAAACTAAATTCAAGAACACATTGAGGCAGAAGCAGGTGGACTGAGGCTAAAGCATAGTGCAAACGCTTAAAGGACTCATTACTCTGTGTGCTCACCAAAAACCTACTTTTTAAAAAGGAAAAGAAATGAAGAATGTGTGTGTGTGTGTTTTGGGGTTTTTTTTTGTTGTTGTTGTTTTTGGTTTTTCAAGACAGGGTCTCTCTGTGTTAGCCTTAGCTGTCCTGGACTCTCTTTGTAGACCAGTCTGGCCCTCAAACTTACAGAGATCCACCTGCCTCTACTTCCCTGAGTGCTGGGATTAGAGGCCTGTGCCACTGTGCCTTGCTGAAAATTATATTAAGGAGATAAGAGCCAGGACAGGAAAAATGGTTCAGCATTTGAAAGCACTTAACTGCTCTTATAAGAGGGTACAGGCTCCCGCCCTTGTGATGGCTCATGACCATCCATAACTCCAAATGCAGGGGATCTGAAGCCTTCCAACTTCTGAGGGCACTAGGCACACATACATGTCGTGCACATACATACATGAAGTAAAACATAACATAAATAAACCTAAAAAAAATTATTTTGAAAGAAGATGAGAGCTGACAAGATGGCTGAGCAGGCAGAGAATCTGGAGATCTAAAATGAAGGACGGCCCTTGCCCCCAGGACCCAAATACCGTAAACAGCAGGAAGTAGCTAAGAAACCTACACCCCCTCTCCTCACTAACCTTCTTTCTCTCTTGCCTGGTGTTGGGGTGCTGGAAGGGATTGGGATGGAGAAGGGAGAAAGAGGCATTAGAACCTCAATCAAATAACATGGATTAAAAAAAAAAAGACTTGAGCTGGGCATTGTGGTGCACACCTTTGATCCCAGCACACGGGAGGCAGAGGCAGGTGGATCACTGTGAGTTCAAGGCCAGCCTGGTCTACAAAGTGAGTCCAGGACAGCCAGGGCTGTTACACAGAGAAACCCTGTCTCAAAAAACAAACAAAAAATACTCGATACAGGATTTCCTCTAAAACTCGGAACAAGACGGTGTTCTCTCTCTCCCCAACTTTCATTCAATATAGTGGCCGGGGGCTGATCTAGAGCTATAAGCCTAAAGAAATAAAGGGAAGTGATACAAAATAGGAGAAGGGAAGCCAAACCGCCCCTCTGTGTAGACAGTGAGGTCATATACTCACAAACTCTTAAAAATTCCACCAGGAAAGTCTTAGACCCTGATAAATACTTCCAGCCAAGTGGCAGATACATGACCAGCACACACAGAAAGTAGGCAACGGGTCTTCCATATACCAATAGCAAAGTCGCCGAGTGAGAAATCAGAACAGAAAAATAAGTAACCCATTCACCAAAGTGGGGTGGTAACTAAGAATAAATCTAATCAGGAAAGTAAAGGCCCTTGGCAACCAGAGCTTGCTTGCTTTAAGACCGTTTTTGTTTTGCTTTTATTTTGTTTTATCAATGCGACACAAACTAGAGTTATCTGAGGAGAGAGAGTCTCAGGTGAGGAATTGGCTTCACGTGACTAGCCTGCGTGTCTGTCTGTGAAACATTTTCTTAATTAATGATTAATGTTGGGGGGGCCCAGCCCGTTACGGGTGGGTGCCGCTCCTGAGAAGTTGGTCCTGGACGCTATAAACTGAACCCGCTTTTAACCCACCAGCCATATGAGCCTGGAATGGGCAACACAGGTTTTGTGGGGGCAGGGGGGGGTGGGGGGGCCTAAGGCTGAGGTGGCCTAGGTCCAAGGCAGTAGCGCTCAGCCTTCCTAATGCTGCGAACCCTTATACAGTTCCTCGTGATATAGTGACCCTCCAACCAGAAAATTATTTTTGTTGCTACTTCATAACTGTCATTTTTGCTTCTGTTATGAATCATAAGTAAATATTTATGCTTTTCAATGGTTTTAGGTGGCCTCTGTGTTACAATAAATTGGTATCGGTTAGGCCTAAGAAGGCTGAATACTGACAAGGAGTCTGAAGCGTACTTTTAAACTGTCAGCACTACGTGCTGGGCAGAAACTAACTAAAACAAATCTACCCGTAAAATAAACAACCACTCAAAACCTCTTAACGTACATATACCCCACGCACTTGCCACTATGGTAGTGCTAGGCAATTTCTCTCCTCGTCCTCACACTCCCACTTTTTTGTCTCCTCTCCCCGGAAGTCCCGCCTTCCACTTCCTGTCCTTCTGCCCAGCTGATTGGCTAAACAGTTTATTGACGATTGATACATTTACTCAGCATTCCTCCACGCCTCTGTGAAAGGGTCATTTGATCCCACTCAAGGATCACCCACACACTGAGGTAGGTGGTGTTGAAAGGCTAGTCTAAGGGAGGCAAGAGGGTACCAAAGGACTCAGCTCCTTGGTGAGCGCCAGCGTGTGTAGAATGCTATTTCTGTGCAAGATGGCCACCCTGGCTTCCACCCCCCCCAGGGCAGAGGTGATGGGCAGTCAGTTACCCTAGAGGCATGTACCTGAAGTGGGAAGGCCTGTGGCAGCCTGGATGGACAGCAACAGACCTAGGCCTGCGGCTGTGTGATGGGCAGATCATGGCACACAGGTAGGATGGAGAAAGGCCTGTAGTTACCCTTGCAGGCTAAGGCAGGAGCATAGCCTTCAGTGAAACACCTTGAGGGAGGCGGGGCCGGGAGGGCTGTTGTGACAGGGAGCCTACCAGAGATGACACACTTTATAGAAAGCCTTTATTCCAGCCTGCTGGGGCTACAGTCCGGTGGTGGGGACCCAAGTGTAGCACCAAGTGTTTAAAGTAAGGGTTTTTTAGAAGCTTAAACCACATCCTGCTATCCCACTCAGCAGCTGCAGGGGGAGGTCCTGTGCAGTTTACCAGAAGCTCTGTGGCACTTGTCTACCTTTCTTGGCACTGTAGCAAGTTCAAATCCAGCTGGTGACGGCCACATCCTCTTGAAACACATCCACCAGCCTTCAATGAATTTCTTTATGTTGTTAATCCCTCTACTTCTATCTAGTTCCACTAGCTTTATTATTTTTTTCAACCATCTCTCACATTTGTTTTTATCATCTTCTCAATAATTTTAAATTGTGTATAATGTATAGTGCAATATTATTTTAACAGTCATTCAGTTCACAATAAAAAATAAAATATGTCTGGCCAGGTGTGGTGGCACACGCTTGTAATCCCAGCACTGGAAAGGCAGAGGCAGGTGGATCTCTGTGAGTTCGAGGGCCAGCCTGGTCTACATAGTGAGTCCAGGACAGCCAAGGTTACACAGAGAAACCTTGTCTCGAAAAACAAAAACAAAAACAAAAAACCAAATGAAATGTGTCTGTTTTAGTCGATATGCTTATATTATCCACTTCACATATATATTGCTGTTTTTTTCTGAACAACTTTTAAATTTATTTTGATGTATATGGATTTTTCACCTGAATGTCTATGTAGTACTTGTGTGCCTGGAGCCCTCAGAGACCAGAAGAGGGCATTGGGTTCCTGGGACTGGAGTTACAGACAGTTGGGAGCCGCCAAGTGGGTGCTGGGAACTGACCCCAGGGCTCTGAACTTCTGAGCCAGTCCCCAACCCTTTGCAGAACAGCCTGAGAGCAGGATGCGAACATCAAGCAGCCTTGCCGCTTTGTGCTTTAGAATATACCTTTAAAAAACAAGCTTTTCTTAGATAGCAGTTATCAACTTTAAGAAACTTAACATTTACCTTTTAATGTTTATCTTTTAACCAAATGAAACATTAACTTTCACTAACCTACCATCCTCTTTCCTGCTTTGTCAGATCCCCTCAAAGTTTTCATTATAGCCATTTTCTCTGAATGAGGACCAGGATTCAAATGAAGGTCACATTTATGTTTTGTTTTGTTTTGCTTGCATGCCTAGTGTCCTTGGAGGCTGAAAGTTGTTGTCAGATCCCCTAGAGCCATGGCTACCTGCCATGTGGGTGCCAGGGACCGAACTGACGTCCTCTAGAAGAGCAGCCAGTCCTCTTACCCTCGAGCTAGCTTTCTAGCTCCTCCTATTGTATTGTATTGTATTGTTTTTTAAAAGATAAGTTGCTTATTTCTTTTGTTTTATGTATATTGGTATTTTGCCTGCATGTGTGAGAGAGTTAGATCACCTAAAACTAGAGTTACAGAAAACTGTTAAGTGCCATGTGGGTGCTGGGAATTGAACATTGAACCCGGGTCCTCTGGAAGAACAACCAGTGCTCTTAACCGCTGAGCCATCCCTCCAGCCCTTGTTTTGTTTTCTAAAAATTCTTTTAAAGGTTCTTAAATTTACATTGTGTGTGTGTGTGTGTGTGTGTGTGTGTGTGTGTGTGTGTGTGTGTGTGTTCCCAAGCTTGTGTGGAGGTCAGAGGACCACTTGCAGGATTTGGTTCTCTCCTTCCGCCACTGGACGTCAAACTAAAGTTAGCCCACGAAGCCATCTCACATCTCACTAGGCCAACCTATCTTCTTCCTTTTCCAAAGAATTGTTTTGTATGTATAAGTGCTTGTTTGCACACATGTACGTGCACCCACATGCACATGCCTGGTGTCATGGAGGTCAGAAGCAAGCATGAGACACCCCCCCCCCCGGAAGTAGAGTTACAGATGATAACTCAGTGGGAACCAACCCTGGGTTCTCTGCAAGAGGAACCTTCTAGATCTATGTGATCCAGCTGGAATACAAACATGCCTTTAATCCAAGAGACTGGCCAGCCTGGTATAGAGCAAGTTTCAAGTAAAGAAAAGCTTAGATCCAGGCATGGTGGTACACGCCTTTAATCCCAAACAATGAAGGTAAAGTTAGTTTGTAGAAAGAAGCGCCCATGTTTGAAAGTGATGTCTAACTGAGTAGCAGAAAAGGTGCCGAATCAGAGAGGATTTGACAGAATAGGATATGCCCAACTCTCATGAGAAGAGAGAGGAAAGGGAAGCTACTTAAGAGACAGATTTGCAGAGAGAGGAGGCAGTTTTACCAGGACAGTAATAAAGAAATGGGATGCAGAGAGAAAACTCAGATGAAGACAGATGAGCCAGAAAATGAGAAAAAGCCAGAAGATTAGAGCAGACTGCTGAGTTAGTTTGAGGCCAAGCATAGCAATTCTGGGCTGAGAGAGAAGCCAGATTGAATCAGTCAGTTTGGAGAGGAATTTGAGCCAGAACTGATGAGTTAAACCAGCCAGCCCAGAGCTCAGTAACAAGTAAGGGTGATCTTATTAAGCAGTAAGTCTCAGAGGCTGAAAACATTCTAGGCCTTGGTTAGCAGACAGAGGCAGGAAGCCTCAGAGACAACAACAGAAACAGGCGAATAAAAGTTCACAAGCAGCAAGTGCTCTTATCTCCCAAGTCTCCTCTCGTTTTAACCAGTTAATTATTACTTTCTGGAATTCTAGGTTCATTTTTAACTTTTTCTGTCCTAACTTTTGACTAAAGTCTGAAATGAGCCCAAAAAGCTTGTTTGTCTTTATGAGAAAGATAAACCAAGGACTGGAGAGATGGTTTGGTTCCCAGCACCCAGATGGTGGCTCACAACTGTCTGTCTCTAACTCCAGTTCCAGGGTCTCTGAAACCTTCTGGTCTCCACAGGGACACCTGGAGCAAACAAATATACATGCAAGCAAAACATTACACTAAAACATACACAAATGCTGGCACCGTGGTGCACACCTTTAATCCCAGCACTGGAGGCAGAGGCAGGCAGATCACTGTGAGTTCAAGGCTAGGCTGGTCTACAAAATGAGTCCAGGACAGCCAAGGCTACACAGAGAAACCCTGTTTTGAAAAAACTAAAACACACACACACACACACACACACACACACACACACACACAAATCTGAACACTAAAGTGAAATAAAACCGATTAGACTAATGAAATGGGTCATTAGGAAAAGGCACTTGCTGCCAAGCCTGGAAGTCTGAGTTTCATCCAGGAACTTGAAGAAGAAGAAGAAGAAGAAGAAGAAGAAGAAGAAGAAGAAGAAGAAGAAGAAGAAGAAGAAGAAGAAGAAGGAAGAAGAAGAAGAAGAAGAAGAAGAAGAAGAAGAAGAAGAAGAAGGAGAAAAGAAAAGAAAAGAAATACAGACATTGTCAATGTGTCCTCTGATCTCCACACTGCAGTTATAGCACTCTCATAGTGAGTGCACACGTGTGCACACACAGGCACACTATTTATGACAATTTATCACATACAGAAGTCAGTTTAAGAGTTAAAACATCAGCCTTTATAACCTCAAGTCCAGCCTTACATTTATCTAGTTCAAATAGTGCTCTCTCTGTATTACTAAATTTTTAGTGCAGAGACCACTGCTTGATTCAGCTCACTTGTAAAGGAAAGCTGTGCGTGTAACTCGGATTTACTATTACCAGCTTCAATATCCCTTATACCACAGAAGCCTACAAGTCAAGTGATTGCCAGGAAGAGTGAGAACAACTGTGTTTCCTGAAGAACAAATATCTTCCACTGTCTCTCTTATTTTTTTATTTTATAAGAAATTTCTTTAATACAAAATCTATCCTTTTAAAAAAGGACTAATTTTGTCTTATGTGCGTGAGTGATCTGCCTACATGTGTGACGTACCTGAGGAGCTCAGAAGAGGGTATTGGGTCTCCCAGGACTGGAGCTACAGAGAGTTATAAAAGGCCAAATGGGTTCTGGGAATTGAACCCATGTCCTCTGGGAGATCAGCCAGTGATCATAATTGCCGAGCCATCTTCTCAGCCCCCTCAAGAGCATTTTTTAAAAGATCTATTTATTTATTATGTATACAGTGTTCTTTTTTTTTTTTTTTTTTTTTTTTTTTTGGTTTTTTGAGACAGGGTTTCTCTGTGTAGCCTTGGTTGTCCTGGACTCACTTTGTAGACCAGGCTGGCCTCGAACTCACAGCGATCCGCCTGCCTCTGCCTCCCGAGTGCTGGGATTAAAGGCGTGCGCCACCACGCCCGGCTGTATACAGTGTTCTAACTACACATACACCTGCACAGCAGAAGAGGGCATCAGATCACATTATATATGGTTGTGAGCCACCATGGTTGCTGGGAATTGAACTCAGGATCTTTGGAAAAGCAGCCAGTGCATTTAACCTCTGAGCCATCTCTCCAACCAAAGCATTAAAAAAAAACATAGATTTGCCTAGGCTGTTTCAAACTCTCAGACTCAAGTGATCCTCCTGAGGTACCTCTTGCATAGCTCAGAATACAAACACCACTACCCCCAACTAAGAGCATTTTTATAGTGAAATTTAAAATGTAGTCTCTATTGTCTTTGATAATGAATTACATTTTATGGCTGAGGGTTTCATCTGGAGAGATAAGTCCAACTTTTTAACATTGTTTTCTATAAAGTTCATACTTGCGTTAAAAGGAAAAAAATCAAAACATATGTTTTAATTAAGCTTAGGGTTTTGTTTTGGACAACAATCATAGCCATCTGTGGGGTGTATGACCTGGAGGCAACATAGTGCACTGGTTATGTGGAAAGACGCTGCCAAGTTTTCATCTTAATTTTGCCCTTTCTCAGCTGAGGGGTTGGTGTTTGCTCACGTAGGGAACGACAAGAGGGCACGTGCATTGTGGGATTATTAGACGGTCTTCAATGAATAACTGTATGCTCAGCGCTTCTAACGATTGGCACAGGGAAAGTGACAACTGGTTGTTGTCGTGTGTGTTGTGTGGGTGTGTGTTCGTGTGTTCTCTGTCTCTCCGTGGGTCTGTGTGTGGGTGTGTGCACGCGTGAAAGGCGGCACTGGATCCCCTGGGACTAGAATTCCAGGCAGGTGTGAGGAACACCCCGTGGGTGTTGGGGAGCAAACGCGGGTTCTCTGTGAGAGCCACTTGCACTCTTTCTTGTTTGGATTACCAGAGATGCTCCTGCCTCCGCCTCCTGAGTGCTTGGCTCAGAGGCGTGTACCATCCCTCTGGGGAGCCACAAACACTCTCAGCCACTGGGCCCACCTCTCTAGCCCCAGCAGGGGCTCTCGTAGAGCTACATCCTCAGCTCTCTTTATTTTAAAGAAAGGGTCTCAAGCCAGGCATGGTGGCTCACGCCTTTAACCCAGCACTCGGGAGGCAGAGGCAGGCAGATAGCTGTGAGTTCGAGGCCAGCCTGGTCTACAAAGTGAGTCCAGGACAGCCAAGGCTACACAGAGAAACCCTGTCTCAAAAAAATGTAAAATAAATAAATAAATAAATAAATAAATAAATAAATAAATAAAGGGTCTTCCTTCACTGCCCAGGCTGGCCTTAAACCTGCTCATCAGCCGAAGGTACCCTAAAAATTCCGATCGCCTTGCTTCAGCTCCCAGGGTGCTGGTGTCACAGGCCAGTGACATCAGGCTCAGGGCATCTTTTATTATTTTATTCCTCACTTTATTACAGAATGCAATGAAGCACGTAATTTGATAACACTAAAGCATTTTCATATATATAAGTACAAAATATAAATATATAATACTGTAACTTGAACTTTTTCCAGATCCACTTATTTGGGCTTCTTTAGTGCTTATACGTCCCTTCAACCCACCTACCCTAGATAGGAGAGAAAAGAGGTGAATGGGAACAGGAGAAGTAGGCCTTTTACACTCAGTTCCTGGGAGCGATTCCACTGGCGTAGTGGGCAGGATTCCAGCAGACCGGTAATTCAGCAAAGGGGACTGCAACCAACCGAAGCTGCGGGAAGCCAGAGCAGCAGCCAGAACCAGGAACCTGAAAGTGTTCTCTGGAGTGGGTCTTTCTAAGCAGTGAACAACCAAACAGTAGGAAACGAGGCCAAGAGCAAAAGGCCCAGCCGCTTGTTCTGGCTCATAACTATCTCCTCTCGGTGTCCGTCCTCCTGCGGTGTTCTTTGCCAAGCCCCTGACAGAGGTGGTCCCTCTTCTAGTGGATAAAACATCACCTGTTCTCTCACAAGGCTGTTTCCCATCCCACACTTGAGATCAAAACAAAAGCATATTTACATCCAGTCCATAATACTTTCTAAAAGAACAAACTAAGGGTTTTTTGTTTGTTTGTTTTTTGTTGTTGTTGTTTTTTAAGATTTTGGTCATCAGTGATAATGAAGGGTTAGAAATTATCACAAAGTCTTTGCGACCACACTGATCAAGGAGTTTATTATTTGTGTGTTTGTGTGAGAACACATGGGGGGTCTAACTCAGGGAGACAAACTTGAGTAGCAATTGCTTTTCCTGGCCAAGCTATCTTTTCGGCCCAAAAGGTGGCATTTAATGACTTCCTGACTCTGGGCACAGCCTGTGGACTTGTTACTTTTCCCGTTGCGGTGATAATAATAACATGACTAAAGACAACTGAAAGAAGGAAGTTTGTTTGGGCTTGTGTTTCAGGGAGTCCACTGTGGCGGGAGGCATGGATGACAACGGGAGCCGGGAAGTGAGAGATCACACCTTAATCAACAGAAATCAAGTGGAGGGAGTGAACAGGAAATGGGGTGAGGCTATGAACCCCCAAAGCCTGCCCCTAATGTGGTGCCTTCTCCAGCAAAGCTGCACTCCGCAGTGTCCCCATGTAGAGACCATGTGTTCAACTACCTCAGCTGATTGGGAGGCATTCTTCATCCAAAGCATCACCTCCTAACAGACTGTTCTGACACATAAACATGGACACATGTATGCATATGTGTGCGTACATATAAAGAGAACATATGTTATGTGTGTTTTAGATGAGATTTTCATATGTAGAGAAACTATTATGACAAATATCAAAAAGAACAAGCACTCTATCACTGAGCTTAAGCCTCAACACTTGTGTACATGTATGTGCAAGTGTGTGTGTGTGTGTGTGTGTGTGTGTGTGTGTGTGCGCCTGAGGAGACCAGAAGAGGCACCAAATCTCCTGGTGTTAGAGTTAACAGGCACTTGTGAGCCACCCAACATGGATGCTGGGAATCAAACTTGGGTCCTCTGGAAGAGAACAAAAGGCTCTTAAAACCATTGGTTTTCTGACAGGGTCTCACTAGTGTAGCCGAAACCAAACTTAAACCTTCCCATTCTACAGCTTCTGCCTCCACAGTACTAGGATTATAAGCACGCAGCACCAAGTCTGTTAATCTCATGGGGTATCAGTAAGACCACTACCCCAACTTTTGAGCCAAATATGAAGCAAGCATTAATTAAATAAATACTGGCCAGCTCCGTTCCTGGGTTCCCAGAAATAGCCATGAGCTACATTGGCCAGATGCTTATAAAGGCAAACCCACAGGGCTGCGTACTTTAAGCCTTGGTCACACAGGGCAAGCTTACATTCCTGGGGCACTTCCTGCCTTCACACCTCCCACCTACCTTTCATCAAGTACATCTGGTGCAGTTGCGTCTGGAAGTGAACGTGTGGGGCTTATCATATCTAGACCATAGCCTCCTCAGAAAATATCTCAGGAAGAATCTGTTCTTGGGTAAGGGGCTCACAGGTTACAGGCATTTTTGTTTTATGGCTTTCTTAGGCACAATAATTAAAACTTAAGCCGGGCTTGGTGGTGTACCCCTTTAATCCCAGCACTTGGGAGGCAGAGGCAGGCAGATCGCTGAGTGCTGAGTCCGAGGCCAAGTTGGTCTACAAAAGCGAGTCCAGGATAGCCAGGACTGTTACACAGAGAAACCCTGTCTCAAAAAAACCTTAAAAAAAAATTTAAAACATAACTTTGGCTTCTTCTTCCTTGGAAAAGCAACAAATGGAGTATGACTCTGTTGCATCGGGAGAGCCGAGAACCCGGGCGGGGGTGGGAGTGAAGCAGAAAAAACCAAACCCTCCCCAATCCCATAACGTTGGCTCTCTCACCTGCCAACTATCAAGCGTTTTTATATAGGCAGGTTTGTTAATATTTCCCCTTATCTCTTGCTTATGCATCTCTTCCAATTGTAAGCAACAACAAAAAAAGCCGTTGGTTTTTAAAGTTTTTCTGATTTTACTTTTAATGTTTGATCTGGAACTCTTGGTTTAAAAAGGGTGGGACTCCCCTCCCCCGCCCGGGGGAGACACACACACACAGTGTCCTCTCGATAGTCCCTATCTTCGCTTCCTCTCGATAGTCCCTATCTTCGCTTCATACACATTTTTAAAATCACGTTCTGCGTGTTTTTATTACTATTATATTACATTTGGATCCTTCTGAGAACCATAGGACTTTAATTCTGGTCAGTGGCAGGAATCAAGCCCCCTATTTATTGCCTACATTTGAAAGAACCACTTTCGGTTGTTCTCTGCAAATCTGTACCAAGAAGCAGTTAGGGGAAGTAGGCCACTGAGTAACGGCTTGCCTCGGCTGGAACTCGGAGACAAGGCCAGAGGGAGGCTGCGCCTTTGTTGCTCCCTAGGCAGTGTTTATGTCCAGGGCTGGCTGGTTTTCTTTATCTCGTCCTACCACTCAAGTTTTCCTTGCACTGAGCTTAGACCACACTCGGGCGGGCCTCCTACCAACTACACCCAACTGCCTTTCTTGGGCTACACGTTGAGTGAATGGAGAAATGGCGGGGATGTTGAGCCGCCTCCGAGTCACCGCGGCTTGGGGACGAAAGGTAGCGGGACCAAGAAGAGAAGGGGACCTTCCCGCGAGGGCTCCTCGCCTGAGCAATCTTCTGTGCGCCCGCCAGAAGGCGCCGGGGCGCTCGCCATCCCCGCGCAGCCCGGGAGCCTCTGCCGCATCCAGCCCGGGAGCGGCGCTGCGGTGTGAGAGCCGGGCGGGGGCCTGAGCCCTCACTCGGTGCCAGAGCTCCCCAGCTTTGTTGCAAGCTGGGGCTGGGGCGCGGCGGATCTACGATTCAGTTCTCCCCAGGAGGAAACGTCCAGAACCACCCCCACCGCGCAGTCTACAAAGCCCGGGAGTCCGTAGGCGGGAGGAGTCGGAGCCCCCCGCGCTGTCAGGCTCCCGCCTAGCTCCCGCATCAGGCCGTCCCGGCCTCATGAGGAACCCCCGGCCAGGGCGGAGAGCCGGGCACCGCCCGGACCGCGATCTTGCCGCGGCCCTAGAGCGTTAGACAGGTCAGTGCGCTCGCGCTCCCGGCGGCCGAGGTGTGGGCAGGAACACCGGGCCCCGCGCAACGTCCCCGTGGCGCACGGAAGCCACCCGAGGGGGTCACCTCGGCCGGGCACCCGCAGGCGCGGGCGCGAAACCGTGCCTTCCTTGACAGGCCAGGTGTTGTACACCGCCCTTCTGCAGCACCCGGGTCCCCGTGATACGGGTGGGGTGGGGGTGGGGACCTGGAGGACCGGGTCCCCAAGGTGCTGCACGTCTCGATGCCGGGCCTGGGCTGTGTGCGGGAACCTAAATGTGACTAATTGTGAGAGAGAGAGAGAGAGAGAGAGAGAGAGAGAGAGAGAGAGAGAGAGAGAGAGAGAGAGAGAGAGAGAGAGAGAGAGAGAGAGAGAGAGAGAGAGAGAGAGAGAGAGAAGAGAGAGAGAAGAGAGAGAGAGAAGGGGGGGGGGAGAGGCGCGTTAGAAAATAGGAAGACCTGGGGGTACGCGCCGTGCCGAGAGGAGATGGATGGCCTTGGGAACCTGCGCGCCCCTCTAAGGCGGCGAGATCCAAAGCCCCAGCCCTCATCTTCCCTCAGCCCCGAGTCACTTGTCACCCTCCCCCCTTCTCAGGATGCGGCTGGGCCACCGGGCCCTGTATGCGCTAGTACTGCTGCTCGCCTGTGCCTCGCTGGGGCTCTTGTACGCCCGCACTCGAGACGCGCCAGGTCTCCCGAGCCCTCTGGCATTGTGGTCGCCCCCACAAGGTCCCCCGAGGCTCGATCCGCTAGACCTTGCCCCTGAGCCCCGCTACGCACACATTCCTGTCAGGATCAAGGAGCAAGTGGTGGGGTGAGTGCAGACCTCGGCGAAGCGGCGACAACGCCCGCCGAGCATGCTGGAGTGGGTGGCTGGGGAGCTTTTGTTTCCTCCAGTGCTGGACTCAGAAGCTGCTTTCAGCTGACCGGGTTGGGTGCAGTGAAGAGGCGGGTGGAGAGGGTTACCAAGGCTTGACTTGGGGAAGGGTGGGCGAGATGGCAAATCTGTTGTCCTTGTCACCTCCGCTAGGGTGTGGGAGGATGTGCGGGCATTAGAGCGCCCAGAGACTGCCCGCTGTCTTAATGTAGACTTGTGATTCTAGAACGGTTCCTGAGCGGCGGCTACGTAGACATCCCAGTAACTGGTTCCTACTCCACCCCTCTAGAAAGCCGTCTGTGGGCAGAGTGGAAGGATCGACGTGTGGGATGCTAATGAGGTAACCAGAGCTTAGGGAGCTGGATTCTAAAGACCCTTCTCCCCACTTCAGGCGCCTGACTCAGAACAACTGCAGCTGTGAGTCCAGGGGAGGGCGCTTTGCCTTGCCTTTCCAGAGACAGATTCGAGCGGTTGACCTCTCTAAAGCCTTCGACCCTGAGGAGCTGAGGGCTGTTTCTGTCCTCAGGGAGCAAGAATACCAGGCCTTCCTTGCAAGGTACCAGTGAGAAAGGAGGCTCCAGCTCTTGTTCCCAGGGAGGGCAGTGGCGGTCCCATACTGGCCCTTTTGGAAGAAAGATCTCTTCTCCTCTGACTCCTTTGTCCTTCCCTCTGCACTCCAGGAGCCAGTCCCTGGCTGAGCAGCTGCTCATCGCCCCTGCCAATTCCCCCTTACAGTATCCCCTGCAGGGTGTGGAGGTTCAGCCCCTCAGGAGCATCCTGGTGCCAGGTAAGGAAGGTGGCGGGGGAGGGGTTGGCAGAGCTACTGGCTCAAAAGAGAAAAGTGAGGGAAGCATGGAATGAAAAGTGGGGACCTCTGCCAGAGGGGGCTTGGGAGGTGGCAGGTGGGGGGCAGAAGGGAATCTAAAGTTGTCAGGGATTACAAAGCCCCTGAGAGGTTTGTGGAGAGGGTCCCCTCTTTGATATCTGGGTAGGCAGGGCAAACCACGGAAGAAGAGAGGACCAGGAGGACTTAAAAAGTGGTCCCATGCCAGGCATGGTGGCACGTGCCTTTAATCCCAGCACTTGAGAGGCAGAGGCAGAGGCAGGCGGATCGCTGTGAGTTCAACGTCAGCCTGGTCTACAAAGTGAGTCCAGGACAGCCAAGGATACACAGAGAAACCCTATCTCGAACCAAAAACAAACAAACAAACAAAAAAGTGGTCCCTCCAGGGTGGGTTGTGCACTGCTGTGGCCTCCCTGGGAGGGATGAACATGAAGTTCTGTATGGTGGTGTGTGGGGGAAAGCGAGCCAAGACTGTGTGTAATTCTGCCTCCCCATTCTTCCAGGGCTAAGCCTACAGGAACTTTCTATTCAGGAGGTCTATCAGGTGAGAGAAAACAGCAAAGAGGCCCTGTGGGCCTGGAGAATGCTTGGAGGATGACAGATCCACCAAGAGGTATGCAAGGATCGAACAGGCGAGGGGTGGGTCAGGGGACTAACCCTGCTCTCTCTTGCCCTCCGCCAGGTGAGCCTGGCCGCTTCCCTGGGCACCTGGGATGTAGCAGGGGAAGTGACAGGAGTAACTCTCACTGGAGAGGGGCAGCCAAATCTCACCCTTGCCAGCTCGAGTCTGGATAAACTCAACCGGCAGCTGCAACTGGTCACATACAACAGCCGAAGCTACCAGGCCAACACTGCAGACACAGGTGGGAGACCTGGGGGGTGGGGGTGGGGAGGGAAAGAACAGAGAGAACCCAGGAAGCAAACGGTAGAGGGTGTGAGAGGCCCGAGGCAGTGGCCAGAACTGCTTAGACACACAATGAATGTTACAAGTGGGCCAGCAGGGCCTGGAGTGAGAGGAGCCTTTGTTTGTTTGCGGCCAAAACAGGCCAGGGGAAACCAGAGCCTTGGGTGTGTTTCCACTCTGCCCATCATCACTCCCCGGGCAGCGGGCAGCGGCAGCGGAGCCACAAGTTTCAGGTGCTGTTCCTAGCCTGGCACTCACCTTGCCAAGCTTGCTTTCTCTCCAAAGCTTGCTTCACTGAGTCTGCTTCTACCTTAGGGCCTTTGCATCTGCCCTCCTTCTGGAATGTTCTCCTCCAAGATCTTTTCATGACTGACTCCTTCTTTGTTTTTGTTTTTCAAGACAGGGTTTTCTCTGTGTAGCCCTTGGCTATCCTGGACTCGATTTGTAGACCAGGCCTGGCCTCGAACTCACATTGATCCGCCTGCCTCTAACTGGGATTAAAGCGTGCACCACCTCACCCAGCTCCATCATTTTTTGGTGCTGAGGTTAGAGTTAGTGTTTTTATTTTTATTTATTTATTTTTTATTTCTCCTTTGGCTTTCTGAGACAGGGTTTCTCTGTGTGACAGCCCCAGCTGTCCTGGACTCTTTGCAGACCAGGCCGCTCCTTTTTGATGTTGATACTTGTGCTCCAATGTGTCCTCTTTGCTTGAGGCAATCTGAGTTCCTTGCCTCTGTTTTTATTTAATGCCACAGTGTAACACTAGACTTTTCTTATTGACTTAGCCTAAGACCAGAATAATGACATCCCCAGAGCTCTGCTGTGTGCAGTGGGGGCCATTTACTTTTCTGTGCCAGAGCTGCACTTCCTGTATTAGGAACTTATTTAATAAGATCGCAGGGAAGATTAAATGGCTTCATCCCTTTTAAATGCATTTTTCAATTTCTTGTTTTATTTCTGAAGCCATCCCATCTCATGCAGCTCTGGCTGGCTTCAAGTTCACTATCCAGGCGACCTTGACTCCTGGGCCTCAAGTTCCTGCCTCCCACGATGACAAGTGGAGGCCACACCACACCCAATTTACAGAAATTCTTAAAGCCATGTAGGTAGCACAGAGCAAAGTACAGTGGTTCAAGCCTATAACGTTAGTACTTGGGAAGCTACAGCAGGAGAAACAAGGGTAGCCTAGACTCCATAGCAAGACCCTGTCATATATGTGTATGTGTGTATATATATGTATACGTGTGTGCATGTATGTGCACATATATATCTCTATGGCATGTAGTAAATGCTCAGGAAAGACTAACATTTTTTTAAAAAAAGACTTATTATTTACACAGTATTCTCAGCACACCAGAAGAGGGCACCAGATCTCATTATAGATGGTCATGAGCCACCATGTGGTTGCTGGGAATTGAACTCAGGACCTCTGGAAGAGCAGACAGTGCTTTTAACCTCTGAGCCATCTCTCCAACCCAAGACTAACATTTTTTAAAGTTAGCTTTTACCTACTTGTGGTAATGCTCACCTATAATCCCAGCACTCAGGAAACTGAGGCAGGGAGAATTGCCTTGGTGTTGATGAGAGCCTGGGCCATGCAACAGCTACCAAACCAACCAAGGCTACGTAAAAAGCCAAAAGGTGTGTGTGGAGAGGGGGTGCACTGTCTTTGTCCCATGCCCTGAGCTGCTAGTTTCTGTGGAGAAGATGGGTATTGTGCATGCACGAGACCGTGGGCTCACTTCCAGGCACTGCTCAGAACACCTCATGGTGTCTCCTCAGGAGATGCCTACAGTCTCACTCAATAGAACCGGAAGTTTCAGGTCATACCCTGGAACAAAAATAGGGCTGGGATTATAGCTCGGTGGTAGAGCGTTAGCCAGAAACATGTGTCTTAAACTGTAAATTCAAACCCCAGCACCAACCAAACGTAAGTTTCACAGAAATCAGAACTGTATGTTCTTGCCCACCAAGGTCTGGAAAGGCAGAATACAGACTAGTAATTTAAATATTGGCCCGCTGAAGAGACCGTTCTTTTAGCCTTAAGGGCCCAATTCCACATCCTTTCTTCCCAGTCCGGTTCTCCACCAAGGGACATGAAGTTGCCTTCACCATCCGCATAAGACATCCTCCCAACCCGCGGCTGTACCCACCTTCATCTCTACCCCAGGGAGGTGAGGCTGAGGGATTAGGGAATTAAAGAGGGGGTTGGCCCCGGGAGAGGCTGCTTTCCCATTTCTCTTTCTCACTCCCCCCTCCCCCCCCAACCCCCACCCCCACCCTCCGCACTCGACCCTGCATCTTGCTTTCAGCCCAGTACAACATTAGCGCTCTAGTCACCATTGCCACCAAGACCTTTCTTCGTTATGATCGGCTGCGGACACTCATTGCCAGCATCCGACGCTTTTACCCTACTGTCACCATAGTCATCGCTGACGACAGCGACAAACCGGAGCGCATTAGCGATCCCTACGTGGAGCACTATTTCATGCCCTTCGCCAAGGTGCGCAGCCCGCAAAGCTGAATCTGAGCGCCGGTCGGGGTGGGGGGGTCGGAGGCGCTAGGGGACTCTGGGAAGGGGGCGTTGCCCTCCGATAGCAGCTTCCAGGGTAGTGATAACGGACCACCTGCCTCAGAAACAAGTGTGTGCCCTTTTTTAAGGGTTCCTGGAATCACGAATTCTGCCTATGTCATACGTTCTGCATTCTTGAAATGGTGCTTAATACCTACGGTTACAGCATGAACGGATGCACGAAGCAAAAAAACACATCTCAACACCCTTCTCCAAAAGACTCAAGATCCCTAGGAAGAGGATTGGGAACCTTCGGGTTTTTAAAACCACAGTTTCCGGTCATCGGAAAGCACTCAAACTTCTAGAGATCAGCACAGACTGATTCGAGGGGTCAAGGAAGAGGGGGAGGGAGCGGGGGAGGGGGGAAAGATGTTAGAGGTTTCCCTGTTTTCTACAGACTCCCCAACCGTATACAACTCTCCTAGGGTTGGTTCGCTGGTCGGAACCTTGCCGTGTCCCAGGTAACCACCAAATACGTGCTGTGGGCGGACGACGACTTTGTCTTCACGGCACGCACCCGGCTAGAGAAGCTTGTGGACGTGCTAGAGAGGACGCCCCTGGACCTGGTAGGGGAGGGGAGCGGAAGGTGGGAGGGGAGAAGGGCCTTAACATGTGACGCCACCCCGGGAGATAGTCTGGGTCCCTGCGGTGCTGAAGCCTAGGGGGCGCAGCTAGGGAGCGCCCTACTCTCGGGGACCTTGTCCTAACTGGAGCATCCGCTGGCTCCCCGCAGGTAGGGGGCGCGGTGCGGGAGATCTCAGGCTACGCTACCACCTACCGGCACCTGCTGAGCTTGGAGCCAGGCGCCCCAGGCCTTGGGGACTGCCTCCGGCAAAAGCGCGGCTACCACCACGAGCTCGTCGGCTTCCCAAGCTGCGTGGTCACCGACGGCGTGGCCAACTTCTTCCTGGCGCGCACAGACAAAGTGCGCGAGGTGGGATTTGACCCGCGCCTCAACCGGGTGGCACACCTGGGTGAGTGGCGCCCTCTCCTGGCGAGGCGTGGGAAGGCCCAGGTGCAGCTCCTGGCGGGGTCGGCTGCCACTCACGCCCTCCCACCGCCCTCCCTTTGGTAGTTCTGCCCGAGGTTACCAGGGCTGCACCTGAGCTAAATCGAAATCTCCAACTTCGGCCTGTCATCCCATTTACACGTCAGACAGCACAGCTGCTGGTCGGCCTTGAACTCCCCCTCCACTGCAAAGGTCACCCTACTGCCAGCTGCTTCCCCAGGTTCAGACCCTACTTAGAGGAGTGAATCGGTAGCTATGAAATGAACTCCACTTTACACAAGAGTGAAACAAACCGAAGTGGCTGGGTGTGGTGGCGCACGCCTTTAATCCCAGCACTCCGGAGGCAGAGGCAGGCGGATCTCTGTGAGTTGGAGGCCAGCCTGGTCTACAAACCGAGTCCAGGACAGCCAAGGCTATACAGAGAAACCCTGCCTCGAAAAACAAAAACAAAACGAACAACAACAAAAGCAAACAATAAACAAAAACAACAAAAAACAAACAAAAAAAGAAACCAAAATAAGCTGGTTTTGTGTAGCTGCCCTCCAAGCCCTAGATTTCAGTTCTCCCTAGGAAATGGCTTTCTCCACCCTCAGGAGCCCTAACTGTTTGCTCTCCCCACCTCCAACCCCAGAATTCTTCCTGGATGGACTTGGTTCCCTTCGTGTTGGCTCCTGCTCTGATGTGGTTGTGGATCATGCATCGAAGGTGAAGCTGCCATGGATATCAAAGGGTGCAGGGGCTGAAACTTACGCCCGCTACCGTTACCCGGGATCACTGGACCAAAGTCAAGTGGCCAAAACTCGCCTGCTGTTCTTCAAACACCGGCTGCAGTGCATGACCTCCGAGTGACTGATTCGGGCCTTCCAACTGTCAGGCTGGGCCTGCCTCCTTGTCCCTTCCTGCCAGGGGCCCCAGGAACCCCTCCCACCCCTGAGCACCCCGTTAATGAGCACCCCGACTTCCTGACCATCTTTCCACCAATCCGATCCCTAACGGGTTTGTCCTGGTGACACCCTTCCTTTCTGTTGAGTGACCAGAGGCCATACCCTCCCCCACAGCCAGTGCCAAGTCCTCCCCCGACCCCATTCCTATGAGGCAGGAAATGGGGTGGGGGGGTGTTTCACAATCCAAGTGCCAAAGAGCCCAGAAGGACTCTGAGACCCTCGTGTGGAAACTCTCACCTCCTGAGGGGCAGGAAAACTCCCAATGTGCAACCCCTGGGACATGCACCCCACCCCAGCTCTGGATCCAGAACCGTGTGTACCGGCTCTGACATTCCCCCACAGAAAGCACTGTGACTGGAGTTCTGTGGGGCTGGTGAACACACGGCGAAAGCCATTTTTACTTGTGTCTCTGCAGTACTTTGGGCACTCGGGGCCTGGGCGGGAGGTGGGGGGTGGGGTGGGGAAGAGCAGATTGCCAAGACCCACATCGTGGGCTGCAGGTACTCGCAGCTTCATCTTATTGGTTACACCAGGGGGTCTCACGGACCGTGGCCTTCCTCACACACATGCTGTCGGGGCCTCTCACACTCCAAGTGGCCCTGGTCAGACCCACACCGTGCAAATCTTTGGGCCCGTAGGTTTCTGGAGAAGAAATGGGACGGTTTGGGATATTAGCGGTCACATTCTCTGCGACTTATCGGTGCCCTGGAGATATATCACTCCTTTGGAAACCTTGGTTCAGTTCTTCACCCTTGGTAAAGGGTGGTCCAGACTCCCAAACTTGGCTGGTTTTTTGGTTGGTTGGTTGGTTGTTTTTTTGAGGTAGGGATTCTCTATGTACCTCTGGTTGTTCTAGAACTCAATATGTAGACCAGGTTGATCTCGAATCCAAAGAAATCTTCCTGCCTCTGCCTCCCATGTGGAGGTTACGGGTGCCCCTGCCCTCCAGTCTGCTAGGTAGCCCCGCCCACTTCCCTCTTCATCTCCCTCAGTCCCATCTCCAAGCCCCTCTTCCCGGGTTCCCATCCACCCAGGCAGTCCTCCTAACCCTCACCCTAGCCCAGCACCTCCTGGCTCCCACTCTCCATGCTACTGCCCTTACCAGCCGCTCCAGGGCATGCGCAGCTGCATCCTGGACACTCACAAAGAGCTGTTCTGGAGTCATTCTCTCCAGGAGTCCCGCCCGGGTCAAGGTCTCCAGCACCAAGGCTGTGTGGGAAGAGTGTCAGGCGCCGGGCCCCCTGAATCCATCCTCCCACACGGCCAGTCGGCCCCCCCACCTCCTGCACCTCTGTTGCTCACACACACACACACCATTACACTGAGCCAGGAGAAGGCAGATCCCAGCGTCCTGGCATCGCCTGGTGAGCTGGAGGAATCAGACAAAGGGGTTAAACCCAGTCAAGGGCGTCAGAGGGATGAGGAGTTTTTCCTTAGCTTCACTACTCCCTCACCTGGACCACTTCCCCGGCCCCTGCAGCATCTGCAAAGGGGACGCCACTGAAGTCGAGGACCACCACTCTGATGGGCTCCGCACCTACGATGGGAGGAGGCACGGGTACCCAGACCAGTCTGTGCTTCACGGCCAAATCTCCCTCTCCGTCATCCCATCTCACCTTTGTCAGGTAGACTACCTGGCTATAAATAGAGAAAACCAAGAAGATCACGGGTACCGTACTCAAAATGTACGGGCCTCCCAAACCCGGAAGGTCCACCCTACTCCTTGACCCAAACCCTCACCACGCATCTTTCTCCAAGCCCCAGGTGCCACTCCACAATGCGGCGGAACTGCCCACGGGTTGCAAAGTAGAGCGGTGCTGGATAGCTCAGGATACAGAGGCCAGGAACCTGGAGGAGCTAAGGAGTAAGACAGTCAGGAATGCCCTGCTGGATCACCTCTTCCTCCTTCGGCGGCAGCCCCACCCACCTTATGGCTCTCTCTGAGTGGCCTGTAGAGCTCCGTCCCCTCAGCCAGTCCAAGGGCCAGGCACTGCACCCTAGGGAAGAAGCTAGGGTTAGAGTCCCAGCCTAGGGTGGCCTGGCCCAAGTCACCCCAGAATATCTATGCCGCTCCCCATCTCCCTGCTCACCTCTGAGTTCGGCAGATCACGGTCATCATAGAGATGACCACACCCACAGCCAGGCCCAGGTCCACGTTCAGGGTCACTACAGCCAACCACGTGACCATCCACACAGCCTGAAGGACATGGATATGGGTGTATTTCCCAGAAGAAACGGGTTCAGGGACAAATAAGAGTGAGGATGACCCAGGAGACCGGAAGCATGGTGGATAGCTCGCTCACGAGTATGCACACCAAATACAGCATCAGACCCTATGCCAGTTGGGACGTCCATGGCAGGGAACTCTGCTAATATTTGTGAACTCTGGGTTCAATCTTCAGAACCACCCAAAATACCCCCAAACCAACACTCACACCCCACCCTCCTTTCCTCTTCCGACCTATGGATGAGCTTGTGTGTGTGTTGGAGGTTGCATGGGTGTTAAAGAACTTGGGATGATCAGCTTTGGTCCATGGCAGAGGCAGGGGATGCTTGGGGGCGGCAACCAGGGATAACGCCATTTCTCACAAAGTCCACGCGGCTGACGCGCCATAGCCGTGGAAGTTCCTGCGTCTGGAAGAGCATCTGGCGCATGCTGGAGATATTGATGCAAGCCAGGACAGCCTGGAGATAGAGAAGCCAGGCCGTCATCAGGACAAAGGTTCTGGAATCCAGACTCAAGCACACCCACTCCCACTCAAGTGCCTGTGCTTCCCCCTCCCCCCCCACCCCACCGCCAACCCCCCACCCCCACCCCACCCCGCCTACCTTGGGCAGATAGTAGAAGAAGGGCCCCAGCCACAGCAGCACTGACAGGACCACAGTGCAGGAGAAGAGGCCCGCCAGCTGCAGAGAAGGAAAGACAGGAGAACCTCCTCCAGCCCCACCTGGGTGGGAGCCGGTCTCGCAGCTCGTCTCATCTTCTTCAGAATCCCCGCCCCCAAGTCTCCCTCCTCCCAAACCTCCTTCCACGCAAACAGGTGGCCTCCTCACCCTCTTCTTGATGCTGTCAGTCACACTTAGCCCCTCCCCTGGCCAAGTGCCTGTCATTTGCCAGTCTCTTCCAGGTGTATGCAGTTCACCCTCCCTATTCTTTTGTTTTGTTTTGTTTTTCGAGACGGGGGTTTCTCTGTGTAGCTTTGGCTGTCCTGGACTCACTTTGTAGACCAGGCTGGCCTCGAACTCACAACGATTCGCCTGCCTCTGCCTCTCAAGTGCTGGGATTAAAGGCGTGAGCCACCACGCCCGGCTATATCCTCACTCTTCTTGTAGCCCGCCTCCATCTGAAAAGGTCTTTTTGGTACGGATGACAAGCAGCCTAACATCTGCTAAGGAAACCAACAAAGTGCGGGGGGTAATACTCCTTTCCCTTTTAAAGAGATCTTTATGGGAAACATCAGGATTCTATCTCTTACATTTATAGATGTGTGTGTGTGCGCGTGTACGCGCGCGTTCATATTTGAGTGTGGGTAGAAGTACAAGTGTGTGTAGGGACAATACACCTGCGTCACAGTTCTTGTAGAGTTCCACACAGGGACGTTTCCTCTGTCACCCTCCACCTTTCTCACTGAGGCAGGGTCCTCTCAGTCAAACCCAGAGAGCTTGGTGACACAGGGCAGCCTAGCTAGTCCCCTGGCCCCAGCATCTCTGTCTTCCAGACAGGTCCACGTGCCCATAGAGCTGGAGAATTGAACTCCTGGCCTCGTGCAGCGCTTTATATCCACGGAGCCAATGTCCCAGCCCAGCAGTTCTCTGTACACCAGCCTGCCTTGAGCCCCACAAGAGCCCCCTGGCCTCAGTCAGCCTTCCTACTTCAGAATTCTATTGTTGTTTTTAATTACATCTGGGATGTCATAGCTTTTTTCTTTCTTCCTCTTCCTCTTCTTCTTCTTTTTAATTAATTAATTAATTTATTTATTTTATGTGTATGTATGTATGTACACCTGCATGTCAGAAGAGGGCATCAGATCACATTATAGATGGTTGTGAGCCACCATGTGGTTGCTGGGAATTGAACTCAGGACCTCTAGAAGAGTAGACAGTGCTCCTAACCACTAAGCCATCTCTCCAGCCTGATGTCATAGCTTTTGTCAGTTCCTTGTGGAACTCCACTACCGTCTTAAGCCTCCTCTGTATACTCCTTTCTCTCATTCCCATCCTCCAACGCCAGATGCTATGGCTATCCACCTGTTTCTCCACCCTCTGCTGTCTCCCCTGTCTGAATGGTCCCTCCTTTCTCCTCAGGGAAGGATGTCGTCTTACCTGCGTATTCCCACCAGCATCCACTAATAAGCTGGTTGTAGCCAGTGTGGCCGAGTTGGGAAAGCAAGAGAAGAGAGAGGAAATGAGGTTGGAGACACCGTGGGCCAAGAGTTCCTAGAAGGAAGAGCAGTGGGATGAAGAGAAAGAAGACAGAGGCATTGTGGGTAGTAAGGCTAAGGAGGGGGTTAATTCTGACACAGTCAAGAGTCACACCTGGTTAGGGTCTATAGCATAGCTATACTTGTCTGCATAGATGGAGGCTAGGGAGGTGGACACAGCAAAAGTAACCAAGGCAATGGGCAGCGAGTCGGCCAGTATCCTGGGCAGCTCATCCAGGGTCGGGGGGAGGGGCCGGGGAAATCTAGAGAGAGAGAGGGAGGGATCCACCGTAAGGGTGTGGTTGGGTATTACAGGGAAATAGGATGGGGCAGGCCAAGGGAGGGGATCTGTGGGAGAGGTGGGGGAAGAAAAAGCTGGCGTCTTCTTTCTCTCACCCTCTAGGCAACAGCCCCACCACCTTGACGTTGTATCTTGTGTCTAGAGAAGAGGTGAAACACAGCACGGAAGCCAGAAGCACCTGAAGAAAGTAACACAGTAGAGCCTAGAAAGGGGCAGGCGGGGGTTATGGGGGTGGGGGGGCTGAGGGGGCGTGTCAGGGGTGGCGGGGGTGGAGCCTTTAGCGGAGGCTAGGAGAGGTTTAATGTGAAAGAGAATCCCAGTACGGGTCCGGGTGATCTCAAGGTGGTACCAGCGGCTGAGGCCACAGTGCGGTAAGAGGCACAGCGTTGGCCTGGAGAGATAGGCAAAGGGAGGTGGGCAGAAACCTTTGGGATCGACGGACACTTGAGCCGTTCTAAATGAAGACACTGGACTGTATCTGAGCCTGTTTGAGTTACCAGTGGGAAGCTCTGACACTCATTTACACAGGAATAGAGTAATCTTGGGGATTACACAGGAATCGAGTAATCGTTGGGTAAGTACGCGGGCCAACGAGACCTCTCACTTCTGACTTTTGTGCATTCCACAAGGGGGCAGCAGCCTTCAGATCCTACAGGACAGGAAGGGATGGGACACAGCTGGGCCCAGGGAGCTAGGGCCACCCTCACCATGACAACTTCTCCTGGGATCGGAGTGGGTAGCCTGTCCCGGAATCGCACGTTCAGCTCCTTGACCGGTACTAGCAATGTCAGGCTGAGCGCCGAGATGGTCAGTTCCGCAGGACTGCTCCAAGGCAGTGCCGTGAGCACCGCAGCCAGCGTCTGCGAGCAGGGACCGTGAGCAGAGGCCGGATGTCAGCATTAATCGACCCCGCCAGACTCAACACTAATCCATCAAGGCATCTACCTCTCTGGCTCCCTCACACACGTTCCTTCCTTGTTGCTTACTCTATCCCGCCATCCTCTTTCCAGTTACCCTTTTCCAGTGACTTCTAGAAACCTCTTTTCCCACATCCACCTTGAAGAGGGAAAAGCAGCCGATCTGGCGTGGGAGAGACAATCCTAAGAGGCTTGGCAGCTGGGACACCAGCACGTGCAGCGCGGCCCCGCTGGTCAGCGCCTTGACCACAGGCTCGGATAAAAATGTGGACAGGACACCAAGCTGCAGCATGAACATCCCCAGCTGTAGAGAAGGCGGTGGGGGGAGGTGAGACAGGGGATGTGAAATCTCCAACAGACCAGCCGGCTGCAATGCACCAGCTTCCCCACCGCACATCTGCTCCTCAGGACCTGAGCCCAAGGCTGTTCCTAACCTCCCCACTTCCCCACCCCATCTGTTCTGGTCCTCTTCAGTGGATCCATCCTCTCGGGTCCTCACGAGGTGCTCCCTTACCATCAGCATTCCACTCCCGAAGGCCACAGCGGCTGCTGCCCCAACTCTCTGAGCTTCCAATTGCTCCCTTTCGATTGCACTGAGGTTCCCCGCGAGGGGTTCGGGCACCAGCCTCTCAACTACTGAACCGGTCATTAGGCTGAGTACTGCGAAAGTTCCTGCAGCCATGGGCCAAATGCAGAGATTAGCAGTCGCGCAGGCCTGAGGCAGAGGAACAGTTCTGGAGCCTGGGTGTGGCTGTCCGATCCGCTCTCTTAGCTGCCTACTTGAAGACCCTGGGGTCACAAGCTGGTGCAGCAGCCGGGAACCAGTGGGCAGGGAGGGAAAGCGCACCCACTTGCAAAAAGTGTCCCCACCTCAGGCTCTCAGCAGACTGTATGCTAAGTGTGCACCTCTTTCCCTTCAAGGCCTGGAGTTGTTTGTTTCTTTTAACCAAATTTCACCGGGAACAAGGAGATCTATGTGAACTCCATCCAGCCTCTGGACCCACTCATGCAAGCCTTGGGGGGCAGGGGCACAGAGTTCTGTGCAAAGGGGGGAAATGGGTTGGGGATCCCAAGAGGGGTGGCAAGTAGCTGAAGGAAGGTGGCAGAGGGGAATAGAACCCCCAAAACTTCCAAGTAGCAGCCTTGCCAGGGTCTGTTTGGCTCTCAGCTTTTAACGCTAGCACAGGAGAGGGCAAAGGTTGGTGGATCTCAGAGTTTGAGACAGCCTGGCCTGTGAAGCGCTTCAGGCAAGCCAAGACTGTTCAGTAAGACCCTCTCAAAACAAACAAACACCTCCTATTTTCATCCCAAAGAGAAGTCATAGGCAGCCTGGCCACTCACCCGTGGACAGGTGTCTCCCAGTGCCCAGCAAACTGTAGATGAGGACAGGAAAGAAAGAAGTGTAGAGTCCGAACACCGGGGGCACCGAGGCCAGGAGGGCAAAAGCCATGCCTGAGGGTGGGCGTGGGGGGAGATAAGTAGAAGGAAAAGTGTGTGAGTGAAGGAGTGGGGGGGGGGGGGCGTCCACAACCTCCTGGTATTGCCTTTCCCCACACTCTTGGCCATCAGAGACTAAATCCTGACACCCGCGCGCCCTGCGGGAGCTGAGAGGTTAATGGGTCTCAGTGGGGGATCGCGAGGCTGGCAAGGTCGGTCACAGATCCCTGCCCACGTCCTGGGTAGCAGGTTTTGCGCCTCTCTCCAAGCCTTTGAGGCAAGACGGAGTCCAAGATGCCCCCCACAGGGTTGCACAGCTGAGGGGGTAGGGGGGTGGGGAATTGTGATGGAGTCCCGACAGTCCTCCTCCTAAACTGAACCTCAAGCTCCCTCTCTCTGATCCTCCCCCCTGCAGGGACACTAACTCAAAACCCCATTACTCCCCAGGGCTCCTCCCTGGAAGGCCCCCATAACTTGGAACCCCGACAGGTTGGAGTTGGGGGCCTCTCACCCTGGGGCACGTGCACGACGCCCACTGTCACTCCAGCCACAGCATCTCCGAGCAGCCAGGCTCGCCAGCGGTAGTGGGGCAGCCAGCGCAGCGGGGGCAGCCGCGCCAGCAGCACGCGCCACGCCCCCGGCCCAGAACAGGCGCAGGTTCGCCTCCTCCACAGCCTGCACAGCCAGGGTAAGCAGGGCTCGGCTGGTAGCTCCGGCTCCTGCTCTGCGCCTCCGAAGAGCTCCTGGAACCGAGCGTGGGTGAGCGGTTCCCTGAACCTTGAGCTCAGCGGAGACTTAGAGTCAGAAGCCTCTTCCAGACCTGAGCAGGTCTCAGAGACAAGTGGCCCACTCATTTTGTCCGTGCCCCCTGCAGCATCCTCGGGTCTTAAATACCCCTCTGCCCCCCAGCAGCCCTGAGCCCGCCTCCATAAAGCAGGGTCCAATCCGGACCCTGGAGTACTCTCCAGAGGACCTCCTTGGGTCAGGCTTGGGTGGAAAAAGTCCCTGTGTTAGGCATTTCCTCAGACATCCTTAGCCGGATCTGACTGCCTGAGAGCCTAGGGGCCTGCTATGAGGGTGTTGAGAATAAAAGGCCCACAGTCATTTCCAATGATCCTCACCTCGATGGGGTGTAGGTGTAGGGCTGGTGGGGGGCGGGGGCGACGACGACGACGACTTTCCTCATTTGTACTTTGAGCAAAGATAGAGCTGGTTCCTTGCTTGAGTCACAGGTCACAGGTCACCTGCGGACCACCCCCCTCCCCCCAAAAAAACTTTGCATTCCCTCCACGGCTGGAAAGCAAAGTTGGGATTTCCCACCCAAATCCCATTCCTCATGTGCCAAGCTTGCCCCAAGGGAAGTATGAAGCTTTAGTGACATCAGCAGTTTTATAAACTATTACATAGTGAGCAGGGACAGAGACCCCTCTAACAGAGATGGCTGGGCCTGGTTTAGGGGACAGATTGAACTAACAAGGAAAGTTTTATTTTACTTGTTAGAAGCCCAAAAGTCCTAAAATACTGTTCCCTGGATCCAGTTTTATCCTCAAAGTTGGCGCTCAAAAGCACACGCGTTTAAACTAAGGGCACGGAGTGTGCTGCTGGGACTGATGCCCTGCTGCCTTGGCTATCCCATTACAGCTGGCACTGGTGGGCCTGGCTGCCCCAGGGGCACAAAGAGGCCACCCACCCACCTCATGTACCCCTGTGGTCTCTGAAGAGACACAAAGGATGTGAGCCCCAGGATTCTGCTCTTTGCTGTCATACCCTGTCCATTCAAAGATACTTAGACAGCCCCCCTCCATCACTTTCTGGCTCCCCGGTCCCTGACCCCAAAGCCCAGGGTGGGGTACAGAAAGGGTGGGCCTCTCCTCTTCAATTCCTCCTATTGTTCCCCAGAAATCTTATCTGGGCCTCACGTCCTGTCCCCCCCCCTTATAGATCCCTCCCCTCATTGTCAGGCAAAGGGACCTGGGGCCCATAGGGAGCCTCTTGCATCTCCTCACCCACCCACCCCATCAGTCTATTGTCTGCTGAGGAAGCCCCAGTGCATGTGACTGGGCCCAGGGGACTGATGGACACAGAGGACACACAGACACATAGGGACCCAGAGGCCGGCATATGGATCTCCACATACACGCTTGGCTGTCCCTGTTCCAGAAGTTGGGAGGGGCAAAGACATCTTCAGCTCTCTGCCTTTAGTGGACCAACTTTACCCCTTCCCCCTGGAGGTGGCAGAGACACCCCGGATCATCTTCACCTCCCACTCTTCAGCAGAACATGGAATCCCCAGAGGAAAGGTACGCGGGGTGTTTTGTACTTTTGGACCTAGATGTTGGGGCGTGCAGTAGGGAGTCATAGTACATTGAGTCTTCTGGTGGGGTTTGACCCAAAGGGTGAATTTAGAACCCAGAAAGCCCGAATAAAGGGGAGGATACATTAAGATGCTAAACCCAGGTCTAGAGTGAGAGATGCTGTAATTGCAAAGTGCGGGGCCAAGGTAGAGGTGTCTTCTCACCTGCTACCCCTTTCTTGTTTTGTTCTTTGCTTTGGAGACAGGGTCTCACTCCGTAGACCAGGCCTACCTCCAACTCATAGAGATCCACCTGCCTCTGCCTCTCCCAGTGCTGGGATTACAGGCGTGTGCGCCGCCGCCACGCCTGGCTTCTACCCTTTTCTTATCATCAGGCCTCTCTCTTCAACCAACCCGGGCCCAGCAGATCCCTCCGACATTTCTCTACCCATTCCCACTGCTCGCCATCTCCCGACCAGGACAACAGCCACCTCAGTGATATAGCAAAACTTTTATTCACAGGAAACTGGAAAACCAAAGTCACAACCGAGACCAGTAATTCCTATCTGGTCCCTGCCCTAGCCCTGCCTCCAAGCCCCTTACAATAGCCTCCATTTGAGGGGGTCGTGGTGCATGCATGGAGTGGGGCTGGCGGACCCGGTGTTCCGAGTCCCCTCAGGTCTAGATGTTCCTCTCCATGTTGCCTCCCCTCCTCCATACACCAGGAGGAAGGGATTCTGGCACATCGCCAGGATTTTCCCCCCAAAATTCCTTGAGGAATCAGAGGCTGAGTCAGCACAGCGGCTCCCGAGGTCTTCCCCCATTACAGCTCATCTTCATCCAGCTTGGCAAGCCTGGCCTGGCAGGGAGGAGTGCTCACAGTCGGGAGGGCTGGAGAGTCACAAGGAGTCTGCAGGATATCACCGACAGCCTGAGGGAGGACTCGAGTCAGAGGACCAGCAAAGGCCACCAACCTTCCCTCACTCTGCTTTCCAGCCACAGCCCTTCACCAGGCCATCTCCTCTTGCCCCAGAATTAAACAGAAGAAGGTAAGCAGCCCTCATACCTGTGTGTCAAGGAGCAAGGGCGCTCTGGGCACCTCCCCTTTGGGCAAAAGCAGCAGGGAGGGGAGAGAGCCATTGATGGGTGTGTGCATGCTGACCTGGGCCAGGTCTCCAGGCCGCATTCTCCCAGGGCTCCCTACCCCTGGCCATCCTGGCCTCCCCAGGCTGTTGGTCTGGCTCTCACGTCTCTGGTACTCAATGGGAGACTGCAATGCTGGGACCAGGCAAGGGATAGAAACGTATTAAAGCAGAGACAGACCACTTCCTTGCTTTTCCCTTCCTCCCATTTGTTTGCCCTCCTAAATTATCCAGTGTCCTGTGCTCGGAAGTGTAGAGGACTCTGGGTAGGTGGAGAATGGAGAGAAGTCAGGCTCCTGGGTGCAAGAGTTGGAGACTGAGCAGGCGGGGAGGTGTTCAGGAGGTCAAATGGCTTTGGGAGCCTATGGCAGAGGGAGGATGGGAGCTTCACCGTTGAGAAAGTCACGCTGGCTTTCCAGGATCTGGGCCACTTGCTTGATCCATGCCTGGCTGACTGCAGGATCTGCAGCCTGCAGGACATAGCGCTGTATCCCGCCTTCCGGCCCCCTAGAGGTCAGCGCAAAACGGCAAGGGTTGCCTTGGAGGTTTCCCTCCAGTCCCAGGCAGCTCACCTGGATCGGCAGGAGACAGTCCTCAGATTCTGCAGGGCCCCTCCACCAACCCCAAGAGCCTCGCCCCTTTCCTGTCTGCTTCCTCCCTGCTGCCCCTCCCAACCTTGATACTGCTCTTGTACACGTAGCCAGGCTGCGTGCCGCCTCGACCTCCTCCACCCAGGGCCTCGCTGAAGATGACGATTTGCTCAAACAGGAAGACACGCCTCTCTCGACCCCGGGAAGAAAGCAGACCCCCAGCCTCAGGCTCTGTAACCAAGAATGTGTCCTGGCCCAAGAGCTTCCCCTGAGCGGTCAGTTTTCCCTGGAACCAAAGGACATGGCCTCTGAGAAACCACAAGAAGAGTTTGAAAAGAGCACCAGCTTCTCCCCCAACCCCAGTTCTCCATAACCTTGGGTTGTGGGAGGGTGGGGGTGGGGGTGGGGGTGGGCTGGGGTGGGGGGGAGGTTGCCAGGAAAGAAAGGAAGTTACTTATGAGGATCCAGAGGATACTTCACTGCTGTATCCCATCCCAATCTTGTACCTCAAATCCCTGAAGTCTCCCCAGGGACATCATATCATTGCAGCGCTTGGGTACGAAGCACATGACCTCCACAGCTTGCTGGGAAATATAAATATATAAATATATAAATATAAATATATATATATATACACACACACGTGTGTGTGTGAAGAGGGGCAATGCTAGACAAACAGTCATTACTGGCAAAGAGGTCTCTTTTTGGGAAAGCCAGACAACTGCTTCTTCACTTATCACTACCCCAGGGGTCTCTCCCTAAAGGCCAGACATCCCTGAACCATGCAGAGAGAGACTGGGCACCCATAAGATAAAGAGGATAAGGCGGATACCGTGTCCTGGGCATCTCACCTCCAGCTCTTCAATAGCCATCCCAGCTCTTCTGTAATACTTTAGAAAATCCTGCAACATCAAGGGGAAATGCTTAGGGGGCTGGGGGTGTTGTGCCCACATCCAGCCCTGAGGACACAGGAGAGGACCTCTGTGGACCCTTCAGAACCCTGAAGATGCCTGAGGAAAATGTCTGTCCCAGCCAGCTGTGCCCCCAGGGACTAGGGTGGTCCTGACCTTGAGCAGCAGCTGGTACTTCATAATTCTCTGCACGGGTTTAATGAGAAGGTCATTGAGCTGCAGACGGTGCCCCAGCTGCTGCCTGAGCTCCTGGGGACAGGGACAAGTTAGTTTATGTAGCCCGAAAAGCCTGTCCATGCTAATTCTGTCTTTCTTCCCCACACAGGCCCGTCAGCCACTGACCTCAAAGTAGCTGTCCCCAAACTCTGACACCACATGTTCCGACTTTGGTTTATTCTGACAGTATACCACATACATATGCAGCCGGCGCTCCTAGCAGGGATTGTGTTGAAGAAAGCAAAGTGGAGGATGACAAAAGAGGGCCCAGGCCCAGCCCAGCCCTCCCCCCCCACCCCGCCCCTTAGAGCCCAGCCTCACGTGTTTGATGAACAGCTGAGCCAACCAATCAGGATCTTTCAAACACTGCTGAAGCTCCTGCAGGAAATAGCTGGAAGAGTTGTGAGAGAGGGAGAGAGAGAGAGCACCTCAAACACTCCTCAGAGCACCCTACACCCAGGATTCTCGGTTACACACCCTGGCCACTCTCCCTACAACAAGACTCCAGAGGCTCCTTGAGCCAAGGTGGACCCATGGTTCCCACAGAGAGTCTAGGCTAGAGAGACTATAAGATGAACGCCCTTCCCCAGAGCCTGGCCCCGGGGGGGGGGGGGGGGCCCACACTCACTCTCGGTGCCACTCAAAGATTTGCTGAATGTTCCCAAACACAATCCTGTCACGCCCTCGAAGGCTCTCAGGGACCCCCTGAGTAGCCATGGTAGCCATGTAACCCTGTGGGAAGGGTGAGAGGGACACTGAGCATGTAAAGTCAGCGCTGGGTAAGCCCCCCGCAGAGTCTAGAAGTATCGTGAGCCAAGAAAGGTGGCCCCTGAGGACCGGCTCTTGAAAATATGCCCAGGCAGAGGGGAAGAAGGGTAGGAGGTGGGCTGTAGCCAGGTAGGACAAGAGAAAGCTACCTCTACAACCTGCCCCAAGTCTTCCACATACATTTTTTCTGTTTCTACCAGCTCGCTCAGGACAAACCTAGGGAGAACAAGGGATAAAAGGATGCTGTCACACTCTCCGTGTAGCCAGATCTTCCAGCAGTACCGCCTCGGAGGGATGTAAAATGTGAGGACCTTATGGAAGAAGTTCGGCAAGCAGAGCGTGTCCGCGGACTTACATACTCCTTTCCAGGGCTGCTCTCTTCTGTTCTTCCTCATTCTCGGGTGCTTGAGACAAAATTTCCTCCTCAGGTGCCTGGAAGGAAGAGCACCCCAGGACAAACACAGGAGACCTTTTCAGTGAGGAGAGCCTTCTCAGATCTGTATTCATTCGACTGTTTTTTAAGATTTGTTTGTTTTGAGACAGGGTCTCTCTCTACATGGTTCTGGCTGTTCTGGGACTTGCTATATAGAGTAGGCTGGCCTTGAACCTACAGAGACCCACCTGCCTCTGCCTTTGGAGTGCTGAGACTGAAGGTGTGGGTCAGCACACCTGGCTTAAGATTCATCATCATCATCATCATCATCATCATCATCATCATCGTCATAGGTATGTGTGTCTGTGTGTGCAGGTACCCACAGAGACCAGAAGGGGGCGCTAAGTATTTTTGGAGCTGGAGATGCAGGCAGTTGTGAGTCACATGACCTGGGTGCTAGGACCTAACTGTTGGGTCCTCTGGAAGAGGAGCAGATGTGCTTAAGACACTGAGCCTTGTCTCCAGTCCTTGTCCGACTGACTTTGAAACGTGACGTCATATAGCACAGGAGAGCCTGGAACTTGATTTGCGGCTGAGGTTGGCCAGGTCTACTTCCTCCTACCTGTGCCTTATCTCCAGGTCTCTCCAACAATGAACTCAACAAGGTCAGTTCTGGCAACTCTTCCCCTGTGGCTAGAGTTGGCTCCAGCATCCAGTTCTGGATGGAGAGAAATCAAGGCCAGACAAAGATGGAGTGACTCAGGTCACGAAAAGTAGCCAGGCCTCCCGAATGACCAGCGACCCCCACCCCCACCTGCCTTCTTTCCCAGTGTCCTTCATGAACGTCCGTCTTCTGTGGCTTTCCCTGCTCACCTCATATTGTTCCGTTTGACCACTGTCTGCCTCGGTTTCCACACTGAGACAATGTTTGGAGTGATCCAACCATCTCCTCAGGCCAGTTACTGGTCCAGGGGGGACCGGAGAGCAAGGGTGAGAGCTGAGGCCAGAGCTGGGGCCAGACAGGGCGGATGCTGACATGCTCCCCTCACTACCAGCAACTGAATAGGACTCTAATGAGAGGGAAAAGAACAGACTTGACGGACAGTGTCCCAGCTCCAGACTTCCTGGGGTCCTAGAGGGACTCCCAGGCTTTCCTCCCTGTGGTATTCAGACCCTGTCTCCCAGGGTTCCCTCTTTGGCCACCCTTATTGGAGTTGGCCAGGATAGAAATCTCTGCGATGGCACCCTGGGGAGGAAGGACAGTAAACACCTGGCTCCTGGGCCTGTACTCCTCAGTTCCATGTGGAGGTTCCCTATACCCCGAGCATAACACAGATATGGGGGTGGGGGCAGCCATCTGGGCAGATACTGGAAACTGGGGGTAGCCATCTGCTTTCCTCCAACACCTCCCCCTCCCAATAGGTACAGACCACTCTCTCAGAGAGGGGTGAGAACAAAAGAACTTTGCTGTCTGCCACCCCCAAACCCTTACCCCTCCCACTGCAGTAAATATATATATATATATATATATATATATATATATATATATATATATATATATATATATATATTCACACACATACACACACACACACACAGTTTTGGACAGCCCACCTCTCCAGCACACGCACATCCCCCAAAACAGGGGGCAGTGAGGACAGCTGGAAGGGTTATCTTTGGCTAGCAACTGAAAAGAGCTGCAGTTTGAGTTCTTATAAAACCCCTCACAGAGAGATACCCCCTCACCCCACCCCAGTTCATCATGCACTGCTCCCCTTTCCGGTAGACTTCTGGCCAAGTGGGTTAAGAGAAGACACAAGGTGCTGGGCCTGAGAAGATGGTGAGTGAATTTCTCCTCCTAGCTAGTAGGTTATAGGAAAGAAATGACTCCTCAGACCCTTCCTCAATTTCCTCAGCTTGAATCAGAATTAAATCTAGAGGTAGAAAGGACCTTAGAAATTTTCTGTTAAATCACTTTCCTGGAAAACACACGTACAGTCTCCAGCCCTAAATCCGTAGGGTCAGAGCAAGCATATGCCCTAAACCCCAGCTCAAGCTGCCCCCCAACTCAATGCTGGCCCCCACCAGATTTCGCACTCACCACGTCCCCCCCGGGTGAAGCAGCAGCCGCATTTTGCCAGCACTTTTCGAATCACACGGGGACAGGCACAGCGACCCCCTTTGTGACCCCCCCGCATGGCGCCCGGGCCCCCCCACCCGGGCCGGCCATGCAGGGGGAATCACGGGGGGCGGGGCGGGGACGGCGCAGGGCGCACACCCCCCTCCCTCTCTCCGGGGTCCAGGCTTGGGAAAGGGGGGGGAGGGAAGGGATGGGAAGCGGGGGTCCAGGAGTAGACGGAAGTCGAGGCAGGGGAGTCTGGATGGAGGGCCGTGCGGGGCTGGGCGGCGGAGTTGGGCGGGGAGGGTTTCCGGAACCCTGGCGGTGCGGGGCCCGGGGTCCAGATGTCCAGCCAGAGGAAGGGACAGTGGGGGAGGCCCGGCCGGGATGCGACAGCCACTCCAGCTCTGTCTCCGGCCTCGGCTTAGAGGTGGCTGTAGGCCCGAGCTGGGAGGTGCGGGGACCAACTCCCGGAGCGGCGCGGGTCCGGGCCGAGCGGCGAGCGGAATAACAGGCCGGGCCGCGGTGCTGCCGCGGGGAGGGGCCTCTGCGGCCCGGCTCCGCCTCTCCCGCGCTCCCCCAGCCCCCTCCCCCAGGCACCATCATGCTCCCACCCCAGGTCCCGAGACCTCCGCCCCTCCTCCCCCGCCTGGGCTCCCGGGTCCAAGATCGTGCTCCAGCTGGCATCCCAGCTGCGACTGCGGGGCCCTGGGCTAGGCGAGAAGCCTAGAGGTGGGGTCTGCCTCGGAGATGAAGGGTTCGCTGGATGGGGCCTTGGCTTGTGAAACGTCCTGGGGGTTCTGGCTGTCTCCCCCCCTCCCCCGCCGCCCTATGTAGGGCATGCGTGTATGGGGAACACTTTGTGGGGAGCACAGCCCAGGTGCCGCCCTCTCCCCCGACCCTTCTTTCCTCCAGGCCCCAGCACTCCAGCTAAAACTAATCACCAATTAAGGCGAAGTCCGGGCGCCTGAGCTGGCCGAGAGCCAGGGGTGGGGCGCGGGGACACTCCACTCAGCCTTCGGGGGCTTGGGACCCGCCGAAGTGAGGACACACATCGTGCTAGAAGGCGAAGAGAAGCGTGGTGTCTGCGATTTCATGGTCCCATGCAAATTAGGTGCAAACCTTTATGTTAATATGAACAGAATCTATCTGAACTCACCACTTTGCGCAGGATGGCAAATTGTGCCCCACCCAAGCTCTTACCGGGCTGCGGAGCCCAGACGAGGACCTCACGTTCGCGCTCCCCTGGCTGATCCAACTCCGAACAACCATTCTCTGTCTTGGTACTCCCAGGCCCTAAGGGATCTCTCGTCGGGGGCTGCCGGGACAGAGTCACTGAAGGAACCCCCTCCTAGGCTGCCTTGACCTCCCCGTTTCCCTCACCCTCCTGTCAAAATGCACATCATTCTGAAAGGGTCAGTAAGAAATTGGCCTAAGGCCCTCATAACTGAATTTAGAGATCCCTGCGACTGCTCTATGTAACTTTTGTTTGCGGGTAAACTGAGTCGTGAAGTGCAATTCTCCTGAAGTCCCCCGAAAGACCCCCGACCCCATTCGCGGTCCCTCCTTCTTACCCCCTCCTGCCCGGGTACGGCGCATGCGCGCAGCATGCCCCCCATGACCCCCAGTATCCGGTCAGTGCGGCCAGGGGTGGGGCGTTCCGGGGGCTTCATGCTGGACCCCTACCCTGCTTCAGGTTTCAGGGCTGAGGGGCCACGGAAGTTGGGGGGCTCTGAGGCCTGCGTGCGTCCGGGGAGTTGCTACTTGCCGAATCCGCCCCCCTGCCCGGCTCCGCCCCGACTCCCACCGCAGCCAAAACTTCGCAAAAGGGGTAGGGCTGTTCCTTTCTCCACAAACGTAGTTGAACGACAAACAAACCCCTCTCGATCCCGATTCCATCAACCGAAGGGTGGCCTAGGGCTTTGCAGGGTTATTGCTGCGCCCAGGACTACTCCCACCCTGTTTCCCAGGGTCCTTAGGAAGCAAAGGGATTCAGGCATCACCCCATCTCCTTCTAGGCGGGTCCTGCTCCCCACCCCGCCCCCACTCTGTCCAAGGAACAGAAAAACGGGTGTGGCATAGAGTTGCATATTTTACTTTATTTTTATTAAATTAAAAGCTACAGTCTGGCAGCAATTCCAGATCAGGGTGAGGAGGAGGCTCCTTATAGGGCAGAGAAGAGCGAGAGAAAGACAGACTGACAGAGACAGACACAGGAGAGAAAGGATCCCTTAAGGTAGGACTACTGTTATCTTAACACACAGCTGGCTGGGGGGGGGGGGGAGGCGGCTATTATCAGTCCAAGGTGAGACAGTATTTAGGCGCTGGAGTTCAAGAGACCCCTGTCTTCCCTACCCAGGTCCTTTCTCAGCTCAGTCACTGGAGCACGGTACATACCAGGAAAAGCCAAGGACCCTGGAGGAGCAGGGGCATAGAGAGTATGTACACGGAGTGCAGGGGGGGTGGGGGCCTTGGAAACAGCCTCTGCCAGAGGGGAGTGGCTCAAAGGACACCGAAGCACTCGGCCAGTGGGGGGCAGGGTTAGAGGCTGTCCCCTTCCCCACGGAACTCCCACCCCAGTCAGACAAGTCCCCTTGTGGGTGGTGTAGGGGGCAGAGAGAGAGGAGTACAGAGGCTTCCGTTGGACCCTAGAAGAGGCGAGCAGGGGCCTTGGCAAAAGGAGGTCCTTCAGTCATCTGTGATGCCCTTCGCTCTTAGTTCCTCTTGCACCCTAGTCAGGTAGGTGGGGTCCGGATACCCAAACCTGGGGCGAAGAGAAATTGAGGGTCAGCGTTAGCTCTTTTGAATTGTTCTTTCTTACCTACCCTCACTCTGAGTGACTCAGTAGAGGCCAAATTCAGACCCCTCCCGTTGTTGTTGTTCTTAAGCTGAACACATCAGGACCAAGATGAAAACAGACTGGTGGCAGAACGGTGTGGGGTGGTCTTCTCCAGTTAGGAGACTCCCAGAGGGGAGAGAGGGAAAATGGAGACAAAGGGAGGAGCCAGGGGAGGGAGATGGAGACAAGGGGAGGAGTCAGGGGAGGGAGATAGAGACAAGGGGAGGAGCCAGAGGGAGGGCGATGGAGACAAAGGAGGAGTCAGGGGAGGGAGATAGAGACAAGGGGAGGAGCCAGAGGGAGGGCGATGGAGACAAAGGAGGAGTCAGGGGAGGGAGATAGAGACAAGGGGAGGAGCCAGAGGGAGGGTGATGGAGACAAGGGGAGGAGCCAGAGGGAGGGTGATGGAGACAAGGGGAGGAGCCAGGGGAGGGAGATAGAGACAAGGGGAGGAGCCAGAGGGAGGGCGATGGAGACAAGGGGAGGAGTCAGGGGAGGCAGACAGAGACAAGGGGAGGAGCCAGAGGGAGGTCGATGGAGACAAGGGGAGGAGCCTAGGGAGGGAAATGGAGACAAGGGGAGGAGCCAAGGGGAGGGAGATGAGGGGAAGTCGCACAGCTGGGGTCCCCCTGTGCAGCTGGTCTTGTGGTGGATGTCGTTCCACGTGATGACATTGGGTCTTCCTGTGGTCATGGACGTGCCGATAGTGAAGGTGAGACGCTGGTCAAATGCCTTTCGGAACAGGGTCAGCACCTTGTTGCCCTCGGGGCAGTCCGGGAGGTAGGCCACCCGTGTGGTACCAGGGTACCGAACCCCTGGGTTGGGGTGTTCAGCCTGAGAGGAAGAGGAAGCAGAGAGCCGCTGGCTGTCTCACAGGCCTGGAGACTGATGTGGGGGGCGGGGTGGTCAGTCTGGCCTGCCCTTTGTCCATGCATTCCCAACAGATTGCCAGCCTTCCAGGGAAAGGGTGGCACTGGGCCGTAGGCAGTAGGAGCCTGTTTCTGGACACAACTCTTACTGTTAACCCCTCAAGTCTCAATTCAGGAACATGTGGGCTCTCAGAAGTGGCTGACGTTACTTTCCAGATAACTCAGCAAAAATGTGACAACTAAGACAAGTTTTATCTTTTGGCACCATCCCCCCTACCTCCAACCTAAAATACTAATGCTTCTGTCACCAACTTATGTTTCCATTTCTTTTTATTTCTTTGTTTCAGAGTTCCCCTGTCCCTCTGTGAACCGGCTGGACTCTAGGCTCTTTGTCCAGCAGGAAGAGAAAGAGTTGAAGTTTACCTTCAGCACTCCTTAAGCTTTTATTGTCTCCTAATCTAGAACACAGTTAACACCCCTAGCTTTAGAATGGCCAGGTCCCTTCACCTGGGTCACGAACTCCAGACTTTGCCTCTACCAAGACTGTCATAACCGCAGGTCAGGGTAACAGTCCTCAAGCCCTTCCTGTCATACCTGGTTTTAAGGGATTTATTCCCTTACTTGATTTGGTTTTCTTGGGGCCAGGGACTGAACTCAAGGCTCCTCAAAGGATAGGTGTGTGCCCTACCACTGAGCTATAGTCTAGCCCTCATGCCTGAGTTTTACATGTCTTTGGGTCATGACGATCAAACAGTTGGGCCTCAAGGAGATACCCCACCCCACCCCACCCCACCCCCGCCCAACCCAGCTCCAGAGCACCAAGTCATCAAGCACTGTGGGAGACAGCAAGAGTGCATGATGCCTAACAGCAGACTCCCCACGTCACCTATCCTTAGGTCGGAGGGTGAACCTGGAGAAAATGAACAGGCAGGGAGGGAGGTCTGTGTTCTTACCCCCTGGACGCCGGGCGGGAAGACGTACTGGATAACAATGGTGCCATACTTCTCGTAGCTGGGCAGCAGGAGGGTGGCGTCCTTGGAGACCAGCATCCGCCCGTTCTGGGGCTGGTTACCCACCAGCTGCCCATAGAATCGGCCACACATGGGGCAGGCTTTCTTCACCTGCAGGGCCCGGGTGATGCAGCCCTCGCAGAAGGAGTGCCTGCACTTCTCCAGTGTCTTGGCATTCTGGATCTCCCCCAGGCAAATGGGGCAGGTTCTCTCCTGCTCGTCCGCCTCCTCCCGGAGTCGAGGAGGGAGTGGAGGGGGCAGGGGGGGAGGAGGGGGGAGCCCTCTTGCTCCTGGGGGCAGGAGCGGGGCTGCTCGGAGAGGAGGTGGGCCTGGGCGGTGCAGCTCAGGGTGTTCCCCGCCACCCCCCAAAGCCAGGCAGCCCATGAGCTCCCCCTGCCTCTGAGCTTTCTTCAGCTCTTTCTCTGCCTCTTTCAGGAGCCCCTTGAGAGCCTTCCGGGCCAGGTAGAGCCCATTGGGAGGGGCCGGGGGAGGACCCTGTGGGGACAGCTGGAGCACATAGATGTCAGAAGTCTCGCCATCTATGAGGATGGACACTTGGTGTTCCTCCCGAAGCCGGGCCAGCCGGGCTGGGGTCTCCTTGCTCAGGAAGTCCCACACAGGCTTGGGGACAGTCACTTTGTTCTTGCAGGTGCCTCCACAGGCTGCCATTCTGGACAGGACGAACGACACTGCCCCCAGGGTGAAAAGGACTCAGAGTGGGGAGTCCCCATTTGACACATATAAGTGCCCCTACTTTCAGCTTCCTTGCAGACCCCACATTACCTCTGTTTTCCCTCAAAGCCAACCCCCAACATTTCCTGCAAACAGGTTTTCTATCTCCCCTTCTCTCCCGTAGTCCCAGCACCTGCTGGGAAACAAGAGTTTCCATGTTTCCGTCCTTGTCTAAGGCAAGCGCCAGCCTTGCTAACTTCTTCCATTTCTCCCCTGACCACAACAACCTGCCCCTTCCCCTCAGGGTGGGGGAAAAGAAAAATAAATAAATAAATAAGTAAATAAATAAATAAATAAATAAAAAGCTCTTCAAAAGGGGAGGGAGACCTCCCACCCCCACTTTTTGCTCACTTTGATCCGGAAGAGCTTAGAATTGGCATGCAGGCTCACTGTCTTTTTCCCTGCTACTTGGAGATCGTGTGGCCTGGTGGGATGGGCAAAGAAAAAGAAATAAGAAACTGATTGCCCAACACCTGCGGGCCCCAACTCCTGGAGCCCTTGAAACTGACAGGAGCCTGGGTAGGGAGGGCCAAGGCAACGGGGATTACTATGAACATGGGAGGAACTTGAGGGCTGAGGTTCCTTGGGGCGCAGGTACCTGAGAAGACCATGGAAGATGATGGCTGCAGGTGTCTCTCTTCTTCCACATTCAGCTGACCAGAGCTGGGGACCAGGAAGGTAAAGAGTTACCATAGCATTTCCCCCACCAGCCCCGAAACGAAACACTCTCCTATTTCCTCTCCTCCCCTGCAGAATTCTCTCCAAGTTACTTGTGGAACTTTATCAGGCTAGGTCCCCAGTGCAGAGGGAGATCCCAGGTGCAGATAAAGACAGGAAGAAAGGGGGGGAAACCCCCAAAAACCAAAAACAAACCGGCCCTCACAGGATGAAGGTCGTACCTGCCGCCTCCCTCAGATTACACTGACAGAAACAGTCCTATGTTCAACTCATTTCTTCACTCCACATTTTCAAACAATTCAAGTCCCTGCTGTTGACGGGGACCTTTCCTTGAAGTCTGTTAGGGATGCCAGCTAAAAGTGATAGGGGCCTTGCGATAACAAAGTTTCTCCTCATCACCTTTAAAGCCCTAGCCCGAAGCTCCTGAGGCTGCATTTAGGAGGCGCGGGGCTCGAGGGCTAGTGGGACCCGGAGGTTTTCCCCGTGAGCCCAGCCACATTCAGCTCCAAAGTGCAGCTCAATTAGGAAGAGGGGCCGTTAATGTGACCTCAATTCCTTGACTGATCCAAAAAGAAGCTGCTGTCCCGTTTGTGCCTTCATTATAGTGTCCTTAACATCAAAACCTAGCGTCTCGGCCTGCATGGTCTTGTGCATGCTCAAATGCCCCCCTCCCCAGTAGAGAGGACCCAGGAGCTAGGTGTCCTAGCTCCAAGTCCTGCTGGCACAGCACAGGGAGGCGGGGCCACAGTTTAGTCTGGGTCTAGCATTCCTCTGGGGCAAGCCAGGCCGGACACTAGACCAGACTCTCAGCCCAGACAGCAGCTACTGGCAGGGACGGCGAGAAAGGGCAAGGGTCCCCTGGGGGGGGGGGTGTCCACTGAGGCACCGCCACCCTTCTCCCCAAGACCTGCTCCCAGATCCATCCAACCCGAGACCAACTCCCGCATTCCTACTGGAGGAAGCTCCGGAGCCCCGCCGCTTGGTGAGGGCGTGTGTCCACCCGACTGCGGCCCTCAGAACCCCCAAATGGAGGCCAGGGCTGGAGGTGGCGGAAAGATGATGGGCCCGGCCCCGGGGGTGCCCCCTCCCCCACGCCGCGCGCGCGTGGGGGTCAAAGGCGGAGGAGGGGGCGGAGGAAAGCAGGGGGGCTTGGGAGGGTGCGGACCCGGCCTTGGGGTGGCACGCGGTGGGTGTGGGGGCGCCGGGCTCACCTACCTCTCGTCAGCGCCGCCATTGCCGGTCACATGACTGAGGCTGTTGCTGGGATGACGGTCCGGGCCTTAGCAACAAGGGGCGGGGGGGTAGGGTGGGGGGAGACCCCGAGAAGGTGGAAGGGAATGCCGGGGTGCAGACTGAAGGGAAGGAGGGAGGACAGCACCCCTTTCTCCTTTGCGGGTGACAATCACCGTTTCCTTTGACCCCTCCTTCCCAGGAGCCCCTGCCTCTCTGCCCCAAAACAAAAATGGAGGCGCAGTTCCAGTCTTTGGAGGGAGGGGTGGCGTCATGTAACCAAGGGTAGGAGGTGAAATCCCTTAGAAAGGCCAGCCTTTTGGCTTCCTCCTCCCGGAAGAGCCCTCTCCCCTTTTCTTTCCCAGCTAGCTGCGTGGCACCTTTGGGAACTGGCAGGGATGGCAGTGTCGGTGGGTAGGTGGATTTGGAGGGGAGGGCAGTTTTGAAATCTTACGCTGAAAGAGCTTTAAAGGAATACGTTGGGTGGGAAGAGTTTTAGTGTCGGTACTACAAAACAAACCCTGCCTAAACTACTTCAATGCCCTTCCTACAGTGTTACCTCCGGTGACCCCCCACAGCCTGTTGCCAGATAGGGACACACAGGTCGGTGCGGAATGCAAAAACCGGATAGATCCTTTAAAATGGCTTGGTGTTGGTGTCAAGTATGTGGCTCAAATAGAGTTAAAAATTCCCAAAGAAAAAAACTTGGCTGGCCATCAGAGCTGTCTCCGCCTCCTCCAGCTCTCTTCCCTGGGGCCACAGCCAGCCAGGTTTTTCCACCAGCCAAGGACCTCCTTAGGCAGGACTGAATCTCCCAGACTAGCAACCACCACGTCACCTAGCCCCCTCCATCCCCTCCCCCCGTGAACTGGAGGACTGGTCACGGCTTCACTTTTCCCAGGACCCCGCTGTACTCTTCCTGCCCTCTAAGCAGATAGCTTTCCCAGGAAGCCTGGGTGAACAGAATTCCTTCGCTCACTCGCAGGCCCACTGGAGAGATGGAGTAAAGAGCATGGGGGGGAGAGGGACGCTTCATCCTACTCCTCCCTGGCCACCATTAGTGCTCAGTTCCCACGAAGCTGACCAATGTTTTCCACCCACCTTTAAGTCCACAGCCATCTTAGAAACACACATGCACACACACATGCACACTCAGGGCCCCAACACCTTGAAGACCAATAGTCTTCAGTTAGTCTCTGTATCTTTTTTTTTCCCCTTGGTCTCTGTATCTCTTAATCACAGGATTTCTCAGTTTTCAGAGGGGAAAAAAATAGAACATTCTGAGAATTATTTGGATCAAATAATTTATTTTATTGTGATATTGGGAGTGAATACAGATGTTTTATTAAATAAAACAAACTGATGGAAAACAAGCAATAAATGAAGATGACCACCCTGCCCATGATACACAACCTCATGGTCAGATAATCCATAAACACGGCTGCTGGTGTCACTTTATTGCATTCAATGGGAAAGGTTGGTTGCAGGATGGAAGAGACCTACCAGGCCCCTCCTCCTGCTGCCTCCTTGGTGCAAAGGTGAAAGGGTGAGCTTCTCCCTGAGCAACTCATGGCCAGTTACACAGCAAAGCAGCTTTGTGCCCTCAGTGCCTACCCCCTACCTCCAGGATGAGTGTCTCTGTTCCAAAGGCTCTGGCCAGGGACAAAGACTATCTCATCTTAGCATCTTTTTTCCCCAAGATAGTCTCATGTATCCTTGGCTGGCCTCAGACTTGCCTGTAACTGAGGACGACCTTGAATGCCTGATCCTGCTTGCCACTATTGCCCAAGTGCTAGATCTCACCGCCACACTGGGTTCACACTGGGTTCACGTGGTGCTGCGGCCGGAGCCCAGAGCTCTGTACTTGCTAGGCAAGCACTCTACCAACTGAGTTAGCTTCCAGTGCTCAAACCCAGATCAGCTGACCAGGTCTCCCTCTGTAGCCCAGGCTGGCCCTGAACTCTGACTCTGACTCACCTCCTAGCTACCATGCCTAGCAGCTCCTCTGCATTCTGAGGATCTCATGCGCTGATTCATCTATCTTTGGAGGGGACTGGGTGATTGAGTTATGGCTCTGACTCCTCTCTGGGGGTGGAAAGTGAAGATGACAAGGAAGGCCATCTGTCCCCTGGGAGACACATGAGCAGTTTAAGGGGGACAGAAGGGAACAGAATAATAAATCCAACTAGAAAAGGGTTTGAGAAGGAGTAGGAAGTGTGCTGTGCATGTATGTCCAGGGGATGGGGAGGTTCCCACACTCACGATTGCTGTGCTCTTGAAATTATGGAAACTGACCCAGGCAGAGCTATTCCCTTCTGTAGGAAGGAACTTTGGGAGGAACTGGACAGAAAAAGAACCTCACACAGGGAGTGAACCTGCCCTCCCACCTGCCCTTGCAGCCTCCACTGCTCTCCCCCATCTCCAGCAACGGTGAAGGGTTCTGGAAAGCCTCACGCCTGCACCTATGCTGGCCCCCTCTGGGCTCCTGCATCCACAAGTATTCATGGGTAGAGTGAAAGTGGGGTGGGGTGGAAGAAGAGAACGGAGAGTCGTCAATGCAGGAACCTTCTCCATTCTCTGCATAGTCACAAAAGTCCGCTTAGGTCCCACCTCTGTGAGGCACCAGGCTGCTGACCATGCTCCACCTCACCTCCGCCAGATCGTCCATGTGGGCATGCCTGCACCCACATCTGGAGTTTCCTGAAAGCCCTCCATTCCAGGGCCTACCAGGAAGGAAGCACGCCACAAAGAGCCCTATACAGGTACCAGCAAAATCCAGTCACTCAGTTCCCTCCACACAGCAAAGTGCATCCAGGGCAGTTGCTTGAGCCATGTCCACTGTCCAGTCAGGTCTCGAGGATGGCAAACAACCCCTACCCCCAGGTCCTCCTAGTTCATAGAAACAAGATATTTTCAAAGATCAAGGCACTTAGGAGAGTCAACAGTAACACTCTAATGAAGCAAGAGGGCTTATGGGAGGCAAGGAAAACGGACAAGGGGAGAAAGGAGAGCGTATTTCTGGGGCAGGAAAAGCCTATCCACCAAGATGAAGTTATTTGGATGGAAGGAGCCTGCAGCCTGAATTTAGCAAGGAGAAGTAGTGGCCAAATCCAGCTCCCCTAAGCCTCTCAGAACCCGCCACCTTCAACATAAAGCAGCAATCACCGCGGAGCCAGGCCCCCTCTTAGGCAAAGATGTTGGCAATAAAATCCAGGAATCGCTTGGCATACTGTTCTGGATGGACAGTGGAGATCTCTGCTCCTGCCTGTGAGAAGCATGGAGCAACGCGTCAGGTTCCCCTCCCACCTCCCTGCTCGGCTCCCTCAGCCTCTTCCCCTCAGCCTCTCTCCACCCCCCACCCCCACTGCTCTGACCCCAGAGACTTTTTCCAGACAAGAGTCAAGCCCGGAAGGAATGGCTTTGGGGGACTCTCACCCCATGCTTGACGGTTTTGGCTGCATGAGCTGCTTTCTTCTTGGCATCATACTGTGTGAGAATGTCAATGAGGCCCATGAAATACACCTCCTTCTGGGGGGCCCCTGGGGAGAGACTAACAATGAGGAAAGGGCACACACAGTCCCAGTTCCTGTTCCCCTGGAGCCAGTTTCACTGTGAAAAGCTAAGTGGCTCCTCCATCCACCACCCTGGTCTCTGTCCCCCAAGATCCCCATCACCCCCTTATGTTTACAGGTTCTCTCTCACCCTCCGCACTCCGGATGGCATAGACATCGATGAAGGACTCAAACTCTCCAGGGCCCAGGGGCCGGTGGGAGTGGATGTAGCCTCCAATGCCCTCAGGGGAGGTGCCATAGGAGCCCACCAGGGCAGGAGGGCCAGCCAGGTTACAGTCCCCATCCCACTCGGCCTCGTCCTCCCGCATGGGCCCCTCTTCCTCGGGTTCAGAGCCACGGATGATGTCATGGATGCCCAGCAGAAGACTGTAGTCCATTATCTTCAGCTGCACTAGAAACTGAGACCCACGGACACATCAGAAATCCCCATCTCCCACCACTCCAGGCCCCACCCAGGAAAGGGGTGCAGACACTGAGGTCACAGCATGCCAGTGAGCAAGGGCCTGAGTCCTAGCATCTAAGAGGGGCACCCTTTGACCCACCCACCCTCACCCCACCAACCGGCCCAGGGGTTTCTCCTATTTCATCCTCAACCCTGCATTTAGAAAACCAAAACACAAAAACAAAAACAAAACAAAAAAACCCCAAATGCAAGAAGGGCCGCCTGCTTGGGTGGAAGAGGACTTCAAGGCAGAGCACTAGAGGACAAGCTGCACTTCCTCCCCTCACCCCCACACAGGCACCCGGCCCACCCACCTCTACGTCTCGCTTCAGCTTCTCCAGAAACACCTTCTTCTCCTCCTCACCAATGTAGACTTTCTGGTTCTTGTTCAGGAAGTCCATGTCCTTCAGAGTGGGCAGCTCCTTAACCTAGCACAGGAGAGAGAGAGTCTTGGGAGTGTGTCCCTAGCAGAGGGACCCTGCGCCATCAGGGCTCTCTACCTCAGAGGCTTCAAAGACAGCAGCAGTCTGAGCCTACATCACACCCACCGCGGTCTGCTATGGACCACAGTTAATACCCTCCACGCTGACTTTTCTTCCTCCTCCTTCCGTAAAAACAGCAACTTGGACACACGAGCCAGAATGAGGTGTGGGAAAGGAGCATTTTGTTTTTCAAGCCTGGCGTTGCCACCAATCCAAACCTTCAATATGGAGTAACCTAGGCTAGCATCAACACAGCCGCCCCTGCTGCACCCCCAGGTCACTCCCAAGGAGACCCCTTTCACTCCCCCTACCCCTCACAGGAATATTACCTTTTCCTTGTCGCTGGCTTCCCGGGACACTAGAGAGCCCTACGGAGAGAGCAGACTTGGTCAGAAGAAAGGACTACAGGAGCCGCTGGAAGCCGGGATCCTGAGGTGAACAGTCAAATGCGCACCCCGCCTGTCACAGCCCAGCCAAGCCTTCCCCAGTCTCAGGCCACAAGCAGCCTTCCCCTTAGCCCAGGTTATCTCCTCCTCACCTTGAGGTCGTACCCCTTAGCCCAGGTTACCTCCTCCTCACCTTGAGGTCGTACTTCCTATGCACAGGAAGGCGATGGCTGAACATGTTGCGCATCACAAGCATGTAGCTGTCTTCATTTTCTACGCTGACTCTGTACATGCCCAGAAACTGGGGCAGGAGTGTGTTGCCATGACACTTCACTATGTACTGGGGAAGAAAACGAGGAAGGGATAAGAAAGGCAGGGTGGGAGACGCACTGACAGCTGAGGGACAGGAATCCAAGCACTGCCACTGAGAGTCAGGCAAAAGCCTCAAGCACAAAGGTTGTAAAGTCAAGAGCCTGGTCACCCAGTAATGAAACCAACCTCCTGACTTCTTTTTACAATTACCTCTTTTTTTTTTTTAATTTATTTATTTACTATACAATATTTTGCCTGCATATATGCCTGCAGGCCAAAAGAGATCATTAGATCTTATTACAGACAGTTGTGAGCCACCATGTGTTTGCTGAGAATTGAACTCAGGACCTCCAGAAGAGCAGTCAGTGCTCTTAACCTCTGAGCCATCTCGCCTGCCCCTGCAATTATCTCTTAATGTTAAAGTACTGATTCTCATTTCAGCATTTTCATTTCTTTCTTGTTTGAGTCTCACATGGCTGGGGTTGGTCTTGAACTCCTCATCTTCCTGCTCTACTTTCTAAGTGTTGACTTTAAGAATGAGCCATTTTCCCTGGCTACTTTGATAATTTCTCAAGGAACGGAAGCATATTCTTGTTTAGGCTCTGTGTAAATAGTCACAGAAGCAGGGCTAAATTTAAGATTTACTTATCAATGAAATGATTTAATCTAAACCAGTGCTTCTTGGTGGGCTAGGTTCCTGCACTATAAATGTCTACAAGGAGATCTGCAATGAATTTGATTTGTTCTGGCTTTTTTGCTTTGTTTGAGACAAATTTTCACTGTCTTGTCCTGGCTGTCTTGGAACTCACTCTGTAGACCAGGTTGGCCAAGTGTTGGGATTAAAGATGTGTGCTACCACATCCGGCAAAGACTTATGTCTGAAAATCTTTGTGTGTCTGTGTGAATGCCCAGGAGGCCAGGAGAGGATCCCTCGGAACGAGAGTTACAGGCAGCTGTGAGCCACTTGACATGTCTCAAACTCAGGTCCTCAGACGAACAGGAAGTGATCACCACTGAGTCCTCTCTAGCCCATTTTTGTTTTGTTTTCTGAGTTGGAGTCAGATGTCGCCAGGCTGGCCTCAAATAAAGCTTACTATAAACTCTTGGAGCAGAGAGATGGCTCCTTCAGAGAACCTGGGTTCGATTCCCAGTACCCGTATGGTGGCTCACAAGCACGTATGACTCCAGTTCCAGGAAACTGGAAGGTCTTTGCTGACCTCTACAGGCACCAGCATGCATATGGTGCACAGACATACATGCAGGCAAAACAGCCCCCAACAGATACAGCAATAAAATGTTAATAACTGTTAAATTATTAAAAATAAATCAAATAAGCACTTGGTCCTCCTTACTCCATCCTCTAAGTGCTGGCATTAAAGGAACCTGGCTCTCAATTTGAATTCTTTTATCTTCTTTTTGTCACAGGGTCTCAGGTAGGCCAGGCTGCTTTTAAACTCACTATGTAGCCAATGGTGACCTTGAGCTTCTGAACCTCGGCCTCCCTGCCCTGAGTGTGGGATTGCAGGCACGTGGCGCCATGCTTGTCCTGCCCTGGGTGTGGGATTGCAGTCACGTGGTGCCATGCTTGTCTCTATGTTGCTGGTTTTCATGCACATAGGCAAACACTCTACCAGGTAAGCTACATTCCCTGCCCACAGTCTGAATTCCTCATCTGGGTATGATGATGCATGTCTGTAATTCCAGCACTGGGGGGTTAGGGGCCAATGAGGAGAGGCGTAAGTTCAAGGTCATCCTGAGACCCTTTCTTGGGCTGGGGATATGGCCCAGCTGGCAATCCCAGGAGGCAGAAGTCGTGGGATCTGAGGTCCAATGTTGTCTTCAGCTACACAGTGAGTCCAAAGCCATCCAGGGCTACATGAGACATCCCCCATCTCAAACAAAACCTCTCTCTGCCTACTTTTCTCGAAAGATAACCTTAGAAAAGTAGTCAACAAAGAGCTAGAGAGATGGCTCAGTGGTTAAGAGCACTGGCTGTTCTTCCAGAGGACGCAGGTTCTATTCCCAGCACCAACCCAGCATTTACAAGTATCTGTTATCTTCTGGCCTTCAAGAGAACCAGGCACAGAAGTGGTACATGTCTGTATGCAGGCAAAACACCCACATACATTTTTTAATTAAAAATTTTTTAAGGTTTTCCAAGACAGGGTTTCTGTGTAGCCTTGGCTATCCTGGAACTCACTCTGTAGACCAGGCTGTCCTCGAAATCACAGAGGTCCACCTGCCTTGGCCTCCTGAGTGCTGAGATTAAAGGTATGGCCACCACACCCTGCTTAAAACTTTTATTTTTAAGAAAGATTTTGTTTCTATTTATTTGCGGATGTCTCCACAGTCTTCCTTAGTGATTCTAAGTGGCAACAAATGGTTCTAGTGAGCACTTACTGACGTACAATTTCTTGTTTTTGTTTTTAAATTTTATGTGCATTGGTGTTTTGTCTGCATGTATGTCTGTGTGAGAGTGTCAGATCTTGGAGTTACAGCCATATGGGTGCTTGGATTTGAACCTGGGTCCTTTGGAAGAGCAGTCAGTGCTTTTAACTGCTGAGCCATCTCTCCAGCCCAACATACAATTTCTAAAATGGCTCTCCGAGTCTATTCTTTCCTGAATTCTCTGCCCACAAACACCCCAGCCATCGCATGCACCGATGAAGCAATGTCCAATTCTGCACACTCTTCCTCTAGAAACCGGCTCCTTTGCCTTCACTACCAGAGTCCTCCCGGGCTGCATGGCCACCTCACACTGCTCATCCAGACGCCCCTCATTCTCACCACACTATTAAAATTAACTCAGGCCTCTGTCCTCACGTGCACCCTCTCCCACCCATTCTCTATTCGCTGTCAGCTGGTTGTCCCTAGACTTTTTTGTCTTCTTTTGCTTATGGTGGCCATGAAGAGCTTAAGGTCTCACACATGCTAGGTGTGAGATGCACGTCCTGACCTTCTTTCTAAATAGTATGCTAGGGTTCTTGAAACTATCTTCAGGATAAAGCTAGGGTTTCCTGCAGCCTATAGGTCCTTTCATTATCTGGCTCTGCCTTAGTTTCCCTAGCACCACACACACAGCTACGCTAGGACTTCTGCCATTTCCTAGTACCAAACACCTTCATGGTTCCTTGCTTTTAAAAATCACTACTTTTGGGCTGGAGATGGCTCAGAGGTTAAGAGCACTGACCGCTCTTCCAGAGGTCCTGAGTTCAATTCCCAGCAACCACATGGTGGCTCACAGCCATCTGTAATGTAATGCAGGCCCTCTTCTGGCCTGCAGGTGTGCATTCAGGCAGAACACTGTATACATAATAAATAAATCTAAAAAAAAACCCAACCAAACAAAACCCCACTATTTCCCTTTGCCTACAACTCTCTCTGCGCCGTGCCCAATGATTACCCTCTACTTCCACGACTCGAAACTAGCTCCAGCGCCGACACTGTCTCTGCAGCTACAAGCGCTTGTCTCCAAGCCTGCCAGCTTAAGCTCACTCACCAGAGCCTCAGATGATGAAAGAGAAACTCGACTCCCTGAGCTACACCCCATCTCCATGAGCACAGGCGCATGCATCCACCCCCCTACCATAAGCAAACACATGTAACTACACACACATACACATTGGCTTTTCGAGACAAGGTTCCTCTGTGTAGCCTTGGCTGTCCTGGAACTTACTGTGTAGACCAGTTATCCACCTGCCTCTGCCTCTCGAGTGTTGGGATTACAGGCATGTACCACCGCGCCCAGCTTAAAATAAAAATTTTAATTAAAAAAAAAATCAGGGTCTAGAGCACTGGCTTCTCTTGGGAGGGCATGGGTTGATCCCCAGCACATATAAGGCAGATCACAACCATCTCTAACTACAGTTCCAGGGAATCCGATGCTTCTTCAGGCCTCTGAAGGCACCAGGCACACATACGGTGCACCGACAAATATGCAGGCAAAACACCAATAAACATGAGTAATAATAAGTTTTAAAATAACATCAATTTCTAGATGGTTCAGTGGGTATAAACATTTGCCACCAAGGGTGACAGCCTGAGTTTGATCCCTGGTACCCACATAGTGAAAGGATGACCAATTTCAGAAAGATGTTCTCTGACGGCCATGCTCATGCACACAGAATAAACAGAGAGGCCGTGGCTTTAGATGAGGGGCGCCAATGGGAAGAGACATGCCACAGCCCCCTGTTAAGCCAAACATGAGCAGGCATGCAGAGGCCTTTTTTTTTTTTCTGTTCCTGCAACTTTTGTTTGTTTGTTTGTTTGTTTTGTTTTGCCACAGAATTTTTGTAGCCTTGGCTGCCCTAAACTTGCTTTGTAGACCAGGCTAACCTTGAACTCACAGAAAACCTCCTGCCTCTTCAGGTGTGTGCCACTGCGCCTGGCTATATCTTTAAGTTTTCAAAAAGAAGATATACAGTGCTCTGGGGAGACACAGCTTATGGAAACAGAACAGGAGGCCTGTGTGTGCGCTGGCACTGAACTGCGCATGACAGGGCGGAGAGAAGGAGAGCTGCGGGGCCAGACCTGGTGGTAGTTGGAGAGGTTGCTATGCATGTCAGCAATGTCTTCGCTGGACACTTCTTTGATGACTAGAGTTCGATCATAGGAGATAAGGAAGCGACCATCACTGCCTTCACTTTCACTTGGGGGGCTTCGAGTAAGGGACACCTGGAGGCAAAGAACAGGCTAGGAGAGCTTTTCCTTGCTGTCTTATATAGAGATACGAGGTTAATGGCCAATCGACTGCAATACAGACAGTTGGGATGGTTCAGTGAGAACAGTGCCCCCAAGCCTGAAGACCAGAATTAAATCTCTGGGACCCACGTGGTAGAAGAAAAGAACCAATTCCAGAAAGGTTTCCTGTGACTCCCACACATGCAATATCCACTAAGCCATCAACACCCACAGCAAATAAATAAAATATAATAAACAGGGGGGGGAGGGGGGAGAGGATATTTAACAGGGGTTCCTAATTTAATATGATTACCACACATGACTGAATGAAAGGGAATGTAAACTTTTTTTTGGTTAACTCTTAATGTACGTATAGCTTGATTAATTTCATTACATTTTCAAAGATGCCCATTTTCAAATCCCCACGGCCGCCCACGCCCACCCACGCCCACGCCCGGCATTAACCAAGGCTCTCAGTTCTCTAAACATAATTGTCTGACAGACTTTCTAGTTGAACTACCCGCACCCCACAATAGACTCTCACCAAGTAATCCTGATCATCGATGCCAAATCGATCACGGAGATTCCTGAAGACCTGGGGACAATATTCCTTAAACTTGAAATGACTGGGAAGATTTTCTCTGAAATACAGTTTTTCAAGAAAACAGTATCACTTTAGGAAGCAGATCTGTTATAAAATAGTCTTGCATGACTTTCTGGTCTAATTCTCACAAACCCTGTGAAGTACTCACTTACTGCCTTTATTTGGGTGCAGTGTGTGCTCAAATCTGGAGGCCACAGGAGGACGCCTAGTGTCTTCCTTTACTGCCCCTACCTCATTGCTTTTGAGACTAAATCCAAAGCCCACTGTTTCTGCTGAGCTGACTGGCCAGCAAGTTCCCAGAATCCACTGCCTCTGCCTGCTCCAGAGCTGGAATTACAGACACACACAACCATGCCTAGCTTTATATGTCTACTGGAGATGAAGTCTCAACGCTTGCTGTACAAATGTTCTTCAATACTGAGCCATCTCTTCAGCCCCAACTTTATTTGTTGTTGTTTGAGGTTTTTGAGACAGGGTCTTATTCAGCCCCGGGTTAGCATCGAAATGTTATGCAACAGAGTTGGCCTTGAATCCTGATGCTCCTGCCTCAACTCTTTTTATCACCTTAAAAAGTATAGTTAGCCAGGCGGTGGTGGCGCACGCCCTTAATCCCAGCACTTGGGAGGCAGAGGCAGGTAGATCCCTGTGAGTTCGAGGCCAGCCTGGTCTACAAAGTGAGTCCAGGACAGCCAAGGCTACACAGAGAAACCCTGTCTCGAAAAACCAAAATAAATAAATAAATAAATAAATAAATAAGTATGCTGTTACCATTTTATAGAAAGGGCAACAGTCTCAGAGTGAGCAAGCGACCTGCCTAAGTCACCTGACTGGTAAATGATGTAAGTAAAGCAGGGGCTTACTCCACGCCCAAGCAATAGCATTTCTTTCTTTCTTTTTTAAAGACTTATTTATTATTTATACAGTATTCTGCGCATATGTGTGCCTGCCCACCACTACAAGAAGGCACCAGATCTCATTACAGATGGTTGTAAACTACCATGTGGTTGCTAGGAATTGAACTCAGAGCCTTTGGAAGAGCTCTTAACCCCTGAGCCATCTCTCCAGCCCACAATAGCATTTCTTAAATCTCAAGCCCAGCAGAAATATTCCTAAGGCTGCCAGGTGGTGGTGGCACACTCCTTTAACTCCAGGACTGGAAGGCAGATCTCTGAGTTCGAGGCCAGCCTGGTCTACAGAGTAAGTTCTAGGGCAGCCAGAGATACACAATAAAGAACCAACCAAACAAGTATAAAAATTAACAGTATTTACTGATATTTTTACTAAAGGAGGACTAGAGGTTCAATTACTTTTGTCACAGAATCCCTATCAAAAGCTAATGACAGGGCAGAAGAGATGGCTCAGAGGTTAAGAGCACTGGCTGCTCTTCCAAAGGTCCTTAGTTCAATTCCCAGCAACCACATGATGACTCATAACCATCTATAATGAAATCTGGTGCCCTCTTCTGGTGTGCAGGAGTATATGCAAGCAGAACACTGTATACATAATAAATAATACATCTTAAAAAAAAAAAGCTAATGACAAAGATTTTAAATGTATTTATTGAACAGACTAGAAGAAAAATAGCAGGCATATAATATAAGAATATAATAACTTTAGAAATATTTAAAATTTTAGTTAATTTATTTATTGTTTATTTTTGAGACATGGTCTCTTTATGTAGTTCTGGCTGCCCTGTAGTTAGATATGTAGACCAGGCTGGCCTGGAACTCAGAATAGACATCCACCTGCCTCTGCCTCCCAAGTGCTGGGATTAAAGGTATGTGCCACCACATCCTGCTATTTATTATGTGTGTGTATGGGGCAGGTATGTGTTTGTATGTTGTGTGTGTTATGTCTATGTGTTGTGCCAGTGTGTATTGTGTATGTGTATGTTGTGTGTGTATTGTGTATGTGTGTTTGTCTGTATCTGTGTGTTTGGGGGGGGTTGTATGTGTATTGTGTTCAGTGTATAGTGTGTGTATGTTTGTGTCTATGTGTATTTGTGGGAAGGGTTGTATGTATGTTGTGTGTATCTTATTGTATGTGTGTGCTGTGTCTGTGTGTGTGTTTGTGTATGCCAAGGCATATGCATGGAGGTCAGAAGACATGTTGCAGGAACTGGTTCTCCCCCAGCCATGTGCGTCCTAGAGACTGAATTCAGGCTGTCAGGCTTGAAAGCAAGAGCCACTCCCTACTGAGCCACCTTGCTGGCCCTTAGATGGTTTTTTGTTTGTTTTTTCACAAAACTTATTTTTTGCATCAGAATGGATGTTAGGCCATAAACTTGTAAATTGACTTCTATACCTAAAACTTTCAACTCATTTAATATTTTAAGACTATTTGCTGTTCTCTTTCATTTTTGAGAAAGAGTCTCACTGTGCAGCCCTGGCTGGACTAACAGAGATGTGCCTGCCTCTTTCTCCTGAGTGCTGACATCAAAGGCCACCATGCCTGGCCCTGTTTCGTTTTCTTTCTTTAAACCCTTAGTTTGTGTGCATGTGGGTAGGTGTGTACTACAAGGCTCATCTGGAGGTCAGAGGTCATGCTGTGGGCATCAGTTTTCCCCTACCATGTGGGTTCCAGGCATTGTGGGCCTTCTCCTCAGGCTTGGCAGTGATCTCCCTACCCACTGAGCCACCTCACTGGTCGCCTGCTGTTCTTTTTTCTAGATTTCTGAGGGAAGAGTGAAGAGCACTCACCGGTGGAACAGATGATTGTTGACCTTGATCTTGGAGCTAGCCTTGAAGTCATCTGGCAGCAGCATGACAGGGGGCGGGACCTGGCTGAGCTCATTGATCTGGTGAGCCAAAGACAAGGGGGGCAGACTGGAGTCAAGAAAGAGCAACACAGGCCCCCCCCCTCAACAAGACCGACTGCACAAACTGCACAAAGTGAGAGAGGTGTCCTACCCCATCTGCTGCCCAAGAACTGCTGTCAGCCACCCTCACGCGGCTCCTCACGCTCCCGCCCCCCACGGAACTTCATGCTCCCAACAGCCACTTTATATTTGGCAAGCCTTGCAAGCAACTTGGGACTATTTTTAAAGCTGTGAGAAATTCTAGAAAAATAAAATAAAATTAAAATTAAAAGAAAGAAAGGAAAAAACCCAAGACAGTCACACACGTGCTTTGTTAGGGGAAAGAGAAGGTGCTTTAAAAGTGCGGAGAGTCAGTGGGGCTCTGAGGGGCTCAACAGCAGCAGAGAATGAAATGTCTCTACACTGAGTAACTGCTTACAAAGAGGACACCCCAGATCACTGACCCAGTTCTCTGCAATAGGTGCCACCTGCCGAGGCAAAAAAAATCAAGGGAGAATGGCTCTTCTCTGAGAAAGCAAACACTGCTGCAGTTCATACACTCATCACTCATGTCTGCTCCCTCAGTGCGGCTCCATCAACAGGAAGGAAGCAGGCAGCATAGGCTCCCTTCTGTCCTTGCAGCCCACTAATTCAGGGCAGAATCCTGCCCGTTCTTTCTCCTTGGTGTTACTACAGGTTCCTGCCCCCCTCCTCCAATAGTGCATCTGCCACAGGACTCTAATCCCCAGCTTATATTAAGTCCTTCCCCCCTGGGTCCCAGCTCTTCAAGGACAAGCACCTTTCAGATGTAGCCCGCCCGGCACACAGGGGCCCCCGAACTGGTTATTACATGAATAGATGAATGTCTTGCCTGTCCTTATTTGATCGTTTGACAAAGGTTACAGACTGCAGTCTAACCTGAATCCCACATGCAACAGCTCCTGTCCTCAGAAAAAAGAGGACAGAATATATTCCTCCAGAAAAAAAAAAAAAGAAAAAAGAAAAAAAGGCCACTGAGATTCCCAGCCTGAAATTCAGCAATAGCGCTTCCTGCCCACTCCTCACCACCTGCTCAGCAGGCTGAATCATGGCTAAGACATATGCTCCCGTAATTTCTCTGTTCTACACACTTGAGGCACATGGGTGCTGGCCTGGAAAGCTAAAGTATTTTTTACCCTACAGAGCGCGAGGCAGGTCTTACAGGTAATTCCTCCAGTTCTTACCGAAGGAACCCCTCCCCTGTACGTGTTCCCCAGGGACGGGGTAGGTCACCAGAAGGTAGGAGCAGTCTAGCCCACATCAAGCACCTTAACTGGAATACTCACTAAAGATACTGTTACCACTGAGGGAATCTCATCCCACTGGTGATGTTCCAACCACGAAGTAAAGCTGCGACCTTCCCTTGCCCCCTTACACCTCCCCAACTCCATCACCCCCATAACTCAAATGAGTTGATAACCAAAAGATCTCCCTTCATGCTTAAGGCCACTGCATCCCTCCTACTCCGGATCTGAGGAAGGAGAAAACCAGCTCTGCCTCAGTAGCTTCGCCTCCACCAAGATGCCCTCAGGAAAGGAGGTACACTTTGGACCCATGGCGTCAGCTGCACCCTTCCAAGCCCTTTCCTGCCTCTAAAAGTTCACCAATAGCATCCCTGGGACCACAACAACTCCTCACCCTCTACACCAAATACCATCGCTCCAGCCAACAGGGAGGCACAGCTAAGACTAAAGGCAAGTGTTAGCTACTTGAGAGAGTGCATACCCCACGGTCAGTTGGGTAGCTTCTCTCTGTAATGCCGTGTCTCTGCAAAGGGCAAGCGGGGTTAAAAGACCCAAAAAGGCTAGCGCTCTCCCGGGACAAAGCTAAGACTCCAAAGTCAAGGACTGGGGCTAGAAAACAAGGTGGAGAGGAAATCAAACTACTTCCTTCGCCAGGCATTAGCACCCCGACACGCTTCACGCACTCTCGCACCCAGACCTCACCAGTAACCCTTTAGAGCCACTCCCCCCTTAATGTCCCTCAGGCTGGAGCCTGATCCTGGCCAGAGTCTGTAGCCTGGGGCTGGACCCGGCAGGAAGGAGTCAAGGCACAGAGGTGGATTTCAGGTGGAGAAGATGGAACTCTGGGAGAGGGTGACGAGCCTACGGCCGGACGCCAGCCCGAGGGGCACCCGGGAATGGCGCGCCGGGAGCCAGGCCGGGCGTGGGGTGGGGGTGGGCGAAGAGGTGGCAGCGCGAGGAGCTTCGGACGCGGGGCCCGGAAGACCCTGAGGGCGAGGGGCCGGGGCCGGGGCCGGGGCCGGGGCCGGGGCCGGGGTGCGGGGCCCGGTCTCACCGAGTGGGCGACGCCCCACAGGAACACGCCCACCAGCGGGTCGGCGGCCCGGAACACCTTCACTTTCTGCTGCACGAAATGCTTCTTCTTGGTTTTGGAGGCGAAGCCGAATCCCGGGCCGGGGCCTCCAGCTGCCGCGGGTGCGGTGGCGGCAGGGACGGAGGAGGACGCCATAGTCTCCCGCGCACCCGAGCGAGTGGAAGCGGGATGCCGGCCGCGACTCGGAAGCCCGACCCGGAAGCGGTGCTCACCTGCGCCGCCGTCACGTGACCGGAGGCCCGCCCGCCCGCGGGCGCGCGAACGGGGAGGGGCGGGGCCGGAGAGTGGCTCCGCCCCCCTCGGCCCTCAGCGCGGTGGTCACCTGGCGCGGGTGGCGCTCGCCGCGGTGCGGGCTTGGTGCTACGCAGGGCGGCGCTTCTTCCCCCTTTCCGGTTCTTTCCAGTGTCCGGTGAGTGAGCTCTGAGCCACACACGGCCGCCGAGGCTCTCTCTTTGGAGACCGGGTCTCCTTGCCTAGTCCAAGTTGGCTTCAAACTTGCCATGCCCCTGCCTCATCTTCATACCGAGTTGTGGGTATTACGGAGGTGTGTGTTGGCCCTCCATCAAGTTGAGATTGGGAAGGAATGGACATGGCAAATTTAGTGTGTATTTTTTAATTATTCTGTGTTGTGCATATAGGTGTTTGGTCAGTCGCCAGAGGAGAGCATCAGATCCCCGGAACTGAAGTTGTGGATGGTTGTGAGCCACCATGTGGGTGCTGGGAATCGAACCTGCTCCTCTGGAAGAGCAGCCAGTGCTCTTAACCCTTAAGTCATCTCTTGATCTCTTGGAATTTTTACTCATGGCCACAAGTTTCTTTTGAAGTCGTTCATTAATTCATCTGTTTAACAAATATTTATTGAATTAACCTGAACACACTGACGTCCTTCAGGCTGGTTCTCCTCTGGTTGAAGCAAAGAAAAATCCCCACCCTAGAGGAATTAAAAGTCTAAAGACACTGACGGAGCCAAGGAGAAGGTTGCTGTACTAAGAGATAAGGACGCACACGCTATAGCAATGTGCTGGGTAGTGCTAGTCACAAAGAAAGGAACGCTGATTGGTTAGGGTTCCTTCCAAGAGGATCCAAGGCTATTATTAGGCATAGCATGCTAAATCCAGCTGGGCATCGTGCTGCAAGCCCTTAATCCCAGCACTCTGGGAGGCAGAAGCAAGCAGATGTCTCAGTTCCAGGACAGCCAGGGCTACACAGAGAAACCCTGTCTCAAAAAACCAAAATAAGTAGAAAGAAAGGTAAGTTCAGAGCTAGATGTTAAAAGGCTTCCCAGACGGACAACAGCGCACAAAGATGAAGACCAAAAGGAGCCTAGCTTGTGTTGTTAGTAAAGCGACTCCGTGGGCAGACGCAGACATAAGGTTAGAGATGGGAAGTGGGCACAGGAGAGCTTTTGTGTTTTACACTGCTGGTGTGTTTGTTCAGACATTCCCATGGGTGACAAACGTTTCAGAGATTTGTGAACTAAAGCAGTGAGGAGGAGACGGCATCTACAGATACACAGTTTGGGGCTGGAAGTGTCCTTTGGTGGTACAGTGTCTGCCTAGCATGTGCTATGGTGTGGGTGCCGCATTGAATAAACAAACACATGAATAAATAAATACTGCTCAAGGCCAATTTGGAAAATTCACCGAGGATGTGAGATTTGAAGGAAAGAAGGCTGTTGAGAGCGGAGGCTGTGTGGCTACACTGAGAGATTGTGGTGGCTGGAGCCTGGGGAAGGACCGCAGCTGGACACAGGGGCCTGCCATTTAGCAGAGTAATCTGGGCTAGAATCTGGTCACGAGTGACATTTCTCAGAACAAGCAAAGGGCCAAGAGCAGGACCCTGGGACAGACAGAGCATCATTTAAGAGGCCTATGTAGAGGTGTGGTGGTGCATGCCTTTAATCCCTCGGGAGGCAGAGGCAGAGGCAAGTGGATCTCTGTGAGTTGGAGGCCAGCCTCCTCTACAGATCAAGTTCCAGGACAACCAAGGCTACACAGAGAAACTGTCTCAAAACAAAACAAAACAAAAGAACAAAACAACAACAACAACAAAAAGAGGGCTGGAGAGATGGCTTGGCAGTTAAGAGACTAATGGCTCTTCCAGAGGACTTGGGTTCAGTTCCTATCGTCCACACAGTGGCTCACAACCACTTGTAACTCCAGTTGCCAAGGAGCCTGCCTCCTTATCCTGCACAACTTAGTCCTGGAAACCCGCCTGGGATGCTGTGGGAATGAAGAAATGACAGACATTGAGGAAACTATAGACACCCGCTGGGGTCAGGTGCGCTGCGCACTTTGTGATGCATGGTAACGCAAACATTTATTATGTGCAGCAGAAAGAGCACATAGCTCACTAGAGTGAGCTAGTTCCAGGAGGAGGGGCTGCAGCTGCTGGTTTTTGCACACATTGGTCAATAATTTATAAATAATTTATAAACTTAGACCAAAGGAAGGCTTTGTCCTGCTTTTGAGCCTCACCCAGGCAAGTTTTTTGCCATTTCCAGGAGCCCAAGGCATTGGAGTCCTGGAATGACAGGGTTGTACCCATGTCAACAACACACATCCACTCAGGACTTCACCTGCTCGCTCCCCACAGGATCTGATGCTTCCCTCTGGTCTCCTCAGGCACCAGGCATACATGTGACACGCATAACAGACAAAATAAACAACTGTTTTTTCAGGAGGGTTGATATGCCCCCTTTGCCTGTAAATAACTATTTGGGTTTTCTACCCGACTTCAGACTGTTCCATTCCTGAATAAAAGATGCAGAGACTTTTTTTAGATTTATAATAAGCTTTTTTAAAAAAAGATTTATTTATTTATTATTATGTATACAGTGCTCTGCCTGCATGTACACCTGCAGGCCAGAAGAAGGCACCAGATCTCATTATAGATGGTTGTGAGCCACCATATGGTTGCTGGGAATTGAACTCAGGACCCCTGGAAGAGTAGCCGGCGCTCTTGACCTCTGAGCCATCTCTCCAGCCAGATTTATAATAAGCTTTAAGGCACCATAACTGGGCAGGTATCAACCCTCTAAGCTAGTTTGCTATTTCCCAGCTACAAACCCCAAGTTACTTGCCATAATTGTTCCTGCCTGGGCTGCTTCTGTTCCATCAGCTCAGCCCTCATGGTCCACATTGCCCTGTTGGCGTACTTTTAACCAACTGTTTTTATTTTGGGTTCCTTTTATCTCTTCCTTTTCCACCCCAATCCCTCCCACCATCCCAACACCTGGTAGGGAAGACAGATTAGTGGGGAGAGGGGTGGTGGTTTTCCTTAGCTGCTTCCTGCTGTTTAGGGTTGTGGGGTTCCTTGGGGCAAGTCCAATCTTTGTTTTAGGGATATCTCTGACTTCTCGTCAAACTGCATCAACAGCAACCAGGAGCAGCAGGGGGAAGCACCAGCAAGCAGCCTTCTTCCTCTGATCCCTGAGATGCTCTCTGGGGCTGACTTTTATCCCCACTGACAAAGACCACGCCCGCACATGAAGTAGTCCACAGCTGGCAAACATCACGTGTCCTCTCAGGAGGCAGTTATCAGCTGTGGACAAACTGGAGCAGCCCCCAAATCCCACACCTGGGATCAAAACAAAAGCATGTTTACATATAATCCAAAACTTCCATATTTTCCAGTTTCTGTTTTTAAACGTTACTTGAAGCAGGCTGGGGCTGCTCCTTTGGCAGCACAGTTAGTTCAGGATTAACCTTAGTACGTGAAGCGGGATCTTTCTCTTTAACACTTGCACCCCATACAGCCTTCTGCTCCTTCTGGCTTCCCAGCCCACCCAGAGGCTGTGGGAACTGAACACTGAAAGTGCTTGGAGTAGGGCAAGGGAACTGTGGGAAACGCTGGCTCTGTGTTACCGGGTATGTTCCCTTTACCAACTGTGCTTTTTGCTTTCCAAGCAATTCAACCTGTACCTGCAACCTGTGGGGTTAGTGTAAGAGATTTATCTGAGGCCAGATCCAAAGCCACGCTTCCTTCAGTAGCATGCATTAAGTCATCAAAAGAAAGATGGCTGGGATTGTTTGCTATGGGGGCTCGAGCTAACAGGCCCTTCCTTTGGTTCCTCAATAGCAAGAGATTACCTCGTATGTCTCAGATTGGCAATCCCTAGACCAATATTTTCCCTTCCCACAGCAGGTAGAATACTCTAGAAATCTTGGCATACCATTGTTCCCTTGTTCTCTTCCACAAATACTGTTTTCTCCAGAAATAATGTGCCTGTTATTTTGAGGTCTGGAGCTTTTAACTTGATAATTTCTTTGTAAATGACCAAATTTACCACAATTAAAGCATTGGTGTGTTGATATCTGAGACTTCTAGTTCTGGCTTGTCTTTTGATATTGGCTCGATACTGCTGAGAGCCAATAGTAGCTGTCTCTCTTATCCCTTCATCTAATGGTCTTCTTGTGCTTTTAATGGTCTAATTGCTCTCTTACATTCAGTATTTGCATTTTTATATGCCATGATCAGTGTCAATGTCTATTGGTCTCAGGGTCTGGCATGGCTCTATCTAGAGCTGAGCCCAATCTCTGTAAGAATTCTGTGAGGTCTTCTCCAGGGTCTTGAATTACCTTAGTGAACGAAGCGGTTGTCTTACCAGGCTCCTCAGCCATGTCCCAAGCTCTTAAGCCTGCAACACGACATTGTTCAATTACTACATCTTCAGATCGGGTTTGCTCTCTTAAGCCAGCATAACGCCTTCACCAAGTAATTGATCTTTAACAGCATTTATTCCCCCTTGTAATATTTTGTTGTTCTGTTCTCGAGGCTTCATTTCTCCACCATGATAACCACTGTAACTGTTGAGCAGCTTCTGACACAGCTGACACCAACCCCTTCCAATCTTGGGGAATAAGTCCATGCTGCATAGCCCAGTTACTTAACATCTGTTTAACAAAAGATGATTGCATTCCATAGCATACAATAGATTCCTTAAAACGCTTTAAATCTAGCATATCTACGGGACGCCATGCCATCTCATCATAAGCCTCACCATAATCATTAGCAGGGAGATGTTGCACAAAGACTGGAAAAGCTGATGGTGTCCGTGTGGCCCTAGAGAATTCCTCTAGTGGAGCACGTGTCTCCAAAGCCCTTTTCCCCTGTCTGCCTTCCCGTTCTTCCCTGCCCCCTTCCACGCACAGGTGCTCTGAACACCTGGTTATAGGACAAGGTGGGGCAGCAAGAGCAGAGAACTCCTTTTTTTGTTTGTTTGTTTTTGTTTTTTGTTTTTTAAAATATTTTATTTAATTTATGTGCATTGGTGTGAGGGTGTCAGATCTTAGAGTTACAGACAGTTGTGAGCTGCCATGTGGGTGCTGGGAATTGAACCCGGGTCCTTTGGAAGAGCAGGCAGTACTCTTAACCACTGAGCCATCTCTCCAGCCCCTTGTTTTTGTTTTTTAGTTACCACCAAGTCTGAACACTTTTTTTTCCCTCTTTTATCAATGGTGCTATTTGCCTCCCAAGAGCTTCCATCTCTACCAGTAAACTGTCATGCTGCACCACCAGCTCTGAAATCTTTTCGAGAACCATAGAGTGTAGTGAGACTTCCGATTTTCGTATCTCATTAGTCTTTCTTCCAATCTTTTAAAAAAATGGAATATGGGAAGAAAGCAAAACCAGAAAAGTCCCTCAGGGTATAAGGCAGGGGAAAAAAAAACCCCTGCAACACTGCCCCCTGGTGACTTCCTTCTCTCCAGTTTCCTCTGCTTCCTCCTGGTCCCCAGGCTGACCCCAAGGCCAAGAACCTAAGCCCAGCCCGCTCCTCCCCTGCCCAGTCACAGGCCTGCAGCTATTGTTATTAACCAACCAACTTTAAATTGGGGTGCAAGGCTCACACAGCATCACCTGGTGTACCTGAGAATGTGCCCCTCTAGACTGAAACCAGATCTCGGGGGACCAGCATTTAGCATTTGAATACACAGCACCAGACCAACCCCAACACCTATATTACAGGCTAAACATTCATACACATAAATAAGTATTAAGGGGGAAAAAGTGGTGTGGCTAGGGACGGTGGTAGGCATTTTGTAATCCCAGCACTTGGGAGGCAGAGACAGGAGCATCTCAGGTTTAAGACAGTCTGAGCTATAAATGAGGGAAATTGGCTAGTGGGCTACTGAGGTGATCGGTGGCTAAGAGCATGCACTGCTCTTCCAGAGGCCCCAAGTTCGGTTTCCAGCACCCAAGTAAATTACCTCCCAATCGCCTGTGACTCCTGATGCAGAAGGATCGGGTGCCTCTCGCTCCTGTGGGCACCTGCACTCACACAATAGTAAAGATAAATCTAAAAACAAAAACAAAAAATTAAAAAGATTGAGGCCAGCCTGGTCTATAAAGCTAGTAGTCCAGGACAGCCAGGGTGTTACACAGAGAAACCCTGTCTCGAAAAGCCAATTAATTAATTAATTAATTAATTAAAATGAGTTTGGTGAAAGATTCAGAAGGGATGGGCAGAGATGGGAAAGCCAGGTGCAAAAACCTAGGGAGTAGAATTTTAACAGGAAGGAGGGGAGGCATGAGGAATTCTGAGAACCACTGTTTCACTTGGTAACCTGTATGTAGCATTTGAAAACACAGATAAGGCAGAGAAAGACCAGAGCAGTGGAGACTGGGAAATGAACAGGAGGAAGTGAGGAAATGGGGCCAGAGGTCAGAAACCGTTAGTCCCAGCACGTGGGAGTCATGGCTTCTAGGCTAGCCTTAGGCATGTAGATAGACACCCTGTCCTCAGAATAGAAAGAGGAAGTGCAGGTGGGAGATGGCTCAGCTGGGCATGTGGTGCTAACATACACCTTTAATTCCAGCAGGAAGCAGAGGTAGGTGGATCTCTTCAAGTTCAAGTCTAGCCTGGTCTACATAAGGAATTCTAGGCCAGCCAGGGATAAACAGTTAAGACCCTGTCTCAAAAAACAAAAACAAAAAGCCAAAACAAACAAACAAACAAAAAAAAACAAGTCCAGAGAAGAAAGACATCATTTGCCAGGAGGTAGGGGAAGGCTGTCTTGTGTGACTTTTCTGGGGACTTAAAGGAGTATAAATGGTGCCGGGCGTGGTGGTGCACGCCTTTAATCCCAGCACTCGGGAGGCAGAGGCAGGTGGATCGCTGTGAGTTTGAAGCCAGCCTGGTCTACAAAGCGAGTGCAAGACAGCCAAGGCTACACAGAGAAACCCTGTCTCAAAAAAAAAAAAAAAGCCATTTTAGCACTCTGTTCTATTCTCAAAGCCTGATCTATTATGACTCTCTCCAGTAATCGCTGGGAGAAGGGGAAGTTTCCCTCTGAGCTGCCTGAAAGCTTCCGCCACAGCTCTTTGCCCTGCTTACACTACCAATGTCAATTTCCTTCCATAGGAAAGCACGTAGTTGCATCTGTAACAGTCATGCCACTATTGTCCCGGTTGGTACACCTTCACTGGTGTGTGGGTACCGCAGAACACAGGACCCATAACTGAGCAGAAGGCTCGGTAACAATTATACCCCCAGAGAGTGAATGGCACCCTTTGGCGCTATAAAAGTGAGCTGGCAGGAAGAAGCTTCCTGATCAGCCCCAGTAGACAACGCACTCTTTGTTAGTAGGATCGTACCATCTACTTCTGGGGTGCAGTCAGCAGCAGGAGCAATACCCTTTAAGTTTGGGGGCCTCAATTTATCCCATTCCTATCACTGGGATATTACTTAATAAACATATTGATCCTAGGAAGGACCTTTTCTACCCACGCTGCCTGGTTTTATGTCAGTCTGACACAAGCTAGAATCATCTGAGAGGAGGGACCCTCAATTGAGAAAGCGCCTCCCTAATATCCAGCCGTAGGCTGGTAGAGCATTTTCTTAACTAACGAGTGAGCAGGGGCAGCCCACTGTGCCTGGGGCCACCCCTGAGCAGGTGGTCCTGGACTCTATAAGAAAGCATCTGAGCAAGTCATGATGAGCAAGCCAGTAAGCAGCGCCCCTCCATGACCTCTGCATCAGCTCCTGCCTCCGGGTTCCTGCCTGTTTTGAGTTCCTGCCTTGGCTTCCATAGGTGGACTGTGGTTCAGGGTATGTAAGTCAAACCCTTTCCTCCCCAAGTTGCTTTTGGTGCTGGTGTTTCATCACAGCAATAGACGCCAGTCATGCAGGATACTTTCCTTTAAGTTCCTTAACTGCTGTTGTAACTCTTCCAGATGATTTTCCAACTTGGCACTACACTCAGGGTTAGCATTTCATAATGAAACCTTTCTAAAAAGGGTAAGCCACCACCATCTGTTCCAAAGAAATGCCACTTGGTTGGTCTTAGATGCCTAAGGAGATACTTTTTAAAAAATGTTAGCAAGGGGGCTGGAGAGATGGCTCCAAGGTTAAGAGCACTGTCTGCTCTTTCAAAGGTCCTGAGTTCAATACCCAGCAACCACATGGTGGCTCACAACCATCTATAATGAGATCTGGTGCCCTCTTCTGACCTGCAGGTGTTACATGCAGGCAGAACACTGTATACATAACATAAATACATAAATAAATCTTTTTTTTTTTAATGTTAGCAAGGACCAATATATCGTGAAAATGTCTTCATCAAAATGGCAGTGCTGGGTACAGTGGCATGGATGGAGGACACTTCTCCTTCTAGCTCTTCATGATCCAGTGCTTTCCCATGAGCCATCTGGCCTCATCCTGGAGGACTGCTGCTGCCATGCCTGGGACCAAGCTAGCTCTCCAGCACTGTGGCTGCAGCCTCTCCATCAGCCACACCTGGCTGCTGAAGGGGCCCCAGGCTTAGCAAACAGGCCCCATTCTTAGAACGAATCCTTTCGAGGGGAGATGTATGCTTTATATGGCGGGAATTCCCCTGCCCACCTCTAGGACAAGCTGTTTTCACCAGTACTGCTCAGTTTCTCATTTCTTCTTTCACCCCTTTGGTAAACAATTTCTCAACACCATAAATCCTTAGAGACTCACAGGACTGACTGTGGCTTCTCATCAGACTCCCCCTAGGAACTGTGGATCCGCACAAATCTAGCTACATTTGCCTAAGTAACAAAGACACACTCCCTTGTCTACTTTTTCTTTCTCTCACACGTCCCCTGCAACCCCTTTTTGAAATAGGTCTCACTAGATGGTCTGGAATGCTCTACGTAGACCAGGTTGGCCTTGAACTCACAGAGATCCACTCGTCTCCCAGGTGCTGGGATTAAATGCTGCACCACCTTTTATAAGCCCAATTTACACACTAGTCTAAGCGATTCATAGACACTGGATCTCTCATGACAATCACAGTTCTCAAGAAGCAGAAGCGGGCAGGTCTCCGTGACTTTCAAGCCTGGTCTACAAAGAGAGTTCCAGGTCACCCACGGCAACACAATGAGAGCCTGTCTTAAAAGGCATAAGTAAATATACATAACATATACTATATGTGTACTGTATGTTTGTATATTATATACACTATATATGCAAATGTGTACTATTTCTATTACACATATGTGTAATGTGAACTGCTGTTTCTCGTATGCTCGCTTCTCTCAGGAATGTCTGTCCTTCCTCCGTGGCCATCTGGTCATGGCCGTCATGGGGACCTCCGCTGATAATAGCCAGGCGTCCCTAACGGTGCATATGAGCCAATGCACTGGGGGCTGCCTGCTCTCACGTTGCCTCAGATAATGCAGCTTTTGTCTCAGGTAGTCACGAGTAGTTACAGTCACTCCCACAGCAGCAGGCTGCGTTTTCCCAGGTGTCCCACAGCTTTACCAACCGCGTTTTTGTTTCCTGTTTACAAGTCTGCACCAATTGCAGCAATTCGGTTGCACAGTGTTCCCTGGTTTCCGTAGTTTATTGAACTGGACGTTATTAAGGACCCCACTTCGTGTCTGGCCAGAGACGTCTTGCATCCCTCCCTCCTCACCCTCCCTCCTCACTGTTGGCTCTCCCAGTCACCCCCACAGGCTCTAAGACTGTTTATCCCAGGAAAAGCTCTTTAGGGAAGACTTAATTTGTACTTTCCTTCTCCTTACAGCCCACCTTCTATAAGAAATAGCAACCAACGCCCCCATCTCATCCTCCCTTTATAGACTTTCCCTGCCACACCAGAGCTCGATGGAAGCTAACATCTGCAGCCAATCTCTCTCTCTCTCTCTCTCTCTCTCTCTCTCTCTCTCTCTCTCTCTCTCTCTCTCTGTCATATTCACAGCCTGCTTGATTCTGCTCTATAATGCTACTTTAGAGATTGCAATCACATGTTGCATCAGACATTTGAGGGAATCCCTCTACTCAGGCAAAGGACTCTTCTAGTCAAGGAGGAAGATAGCCACCCTGGGATTCCCCCTCCCCCTCCAGTGATACCTCAGTTTTTTTTTGTTTTTGGTTTTGGTTTTTTGAGACAGGGTCTCTCTGTGTAGCCTTGGCTGTCCTGGACTCGCTTTGTAAAACCAGGCTGGCCTCGAACTCACAGAGCTCCTCCTGCCTCTGCCTCCCAAGCACTGGGAGTAAAGGCGTGCGCCGCCGCCGCCGCCACCACCACCACCGCCCGGCCTCAGCTTATCTTTGGCTCTGCTGGTCCCTGTTTGGGTGCTGGCTGTGTGGCTCTTCAGGAGGTGAACAAAAGCCTGTGCAGTCTAGATCGATTAAAAAATTATTCTGCTGGGTGTAGGGAGTTTGGAGGGATGGTGTAGTGTAGCTTACAGTAGCAAGGGTTAGAGGTTGCTTACTAAAGCAGGGGTGAGGAGTTGCTTACTGAAGCAGGGGTGAGGAGTTGCTTACTGAAGCAGGGGTGAGGGGTTGCTTACAGAAGTAGGGGTGAGGAGTTGCTTACAGAAGCAGGGGTGAGGGGTTGCTTATAGAAGTAGGGGTGAGGGGTTGCTTACAGAAGTAGGGGTGAGGGGTTGCTTACAGAAGCAGGGGTGAGGGGTTGCTTACAGAAGCAGAGGTGAGGAGTTGCTTACAGAAGTAGGGGTGAGGGGTTGCTTACAGAAGTAGGGGTGAGGGGTTGCTTACAGAAGTAGGGGTAAGGGGTTGCTTACAGAAGTAGGGGTGAGGGGTTGCTTACAGAAGCAGGGGTGAGGAGTTGCTTACAGAAGCAGAGGTGAGGGGTTGCTTACAGAAGCTGGGGTGAGGAGTTGCTTACAGAAGTAGGGGTGAGGGGTTGCTTACAGAAGCTGGGGTGAGGAGTTGCTTACAGAAGTAGGGGTGAGGGGTTGCTTACAGAAGCAGGGGTGAGGGGTTGCTTACAGAAGCAGAGGTGAGGGGTTGCTTACAGAAGCAGAGGTGAGGGGTTGCTTACAGAAGTAGGGGTGAGGAGTTGCTTACAGAAGTAGGGGTGAGGAGTTGCTTACTAAAGCAGGGGTGAGGAGTTGCTTACAGAAGTAGGGGTGAGGGGTTGCTTACAGAAGCAGAGGTGAGGGGTTGCTTACAGAAGCAGAGGTGAGGGCTTGCTTACAGAAGCAGAGGTGAGGGCTTGCTTACAGAAGTAGGGGTGAGGGGTTGTTTACAGAAGCAGAGGTGAGGGGTTGCAGGAGTCACTCAAGGGCAAATGAATCACCAAAAGTCTAGCAGTGACAGCTCAAAGGTTGCACCCCTGCAGCTCCCTGCAGGCAAGTCGTTGGTCTCCTCTCCCAGGGGAATTCTCTATTGCTGACACAACCTTGGCGAGAAGCCATGCAGCCCTTGTGTTTTTCTGAGATTCCTGGGTTTTCTTCCCTTAGTTTTCTTTATTGTTCTTTTCTTTTCTTTTGTTTTTGTGTTTGTTGTGAGGCAGGTTCTCTCTCCACAGTCCTGGCTGTCCTAGAGCTCACTTTATAGACCAGGCTAGCCGTGAACTCACAGAGATCCTCCTGTTTCTGCCTCCCAAGTGCCAGGCTTTCCTTATAGTTTTCTGCGCCTGATAAATTACTTATTCTTATCTTCCTTCCTCTCTCAAAGAGACAGTGCCTCAATTTGGAGGAAATAGCAACAAAACACTGTTGTGGAAGATATAAAAAATATCAAGGGCTGGAGAGATGGCTCAGAGGTTAAAGGTACCGACTGCTCCTCCAGAGGTCCTGAGTTCAATTCCCAGCAACCACATGGTGGCTCAGAAGCATCTATAATGTGATCTGATGCCCTCTTCTGGCCTGCAGGTGTACATTCAAGCAGAACACTGTATACATAATAAGTAAATAAATAAATAAATATTTTTAAAAAATATCAAATAATGTTCATTATAAAATTAACCTATAATTTTTTACGGCAGTATTATCTAACCCGCTATCATAATCAATAAAGACAGAGACACCTGTTGTATTTTAGAATAAGCCGTACTTTACCTGGAGCTGGGCAGCTATTAACCCCTAAATTACTTTCATTATCTCCCAGCCCCAGGCAGAGCTATCTGCCTTCATCCTTTCTGTCTGGCCTATTTCCCATCCATAAGCCAAAATTACTAATGTTGTTCACCTGGGCCACTTCTTTCCCTGTGGAACTTCAGAGTTCTTCTCCTGGCCGGCGTGAACCTCCGCTCTGCCCAGGTGTAGGCCTTTTACTGGTCAAACAGGGAGGCAAGGCTATATAGAGATACTTGGGGTACGTGCCAGTCTGCTCATAAACAGTAAGAATCTTTGCGGGGAGGGGCAAGCAACTACCAAATACAAAGCACCAGACCGTGCCGTAGCAGATATAAGCACGCAGATGAGCAACCCCCCCCTCAAGATAAAACCATCCAGCTGGGAAGAAAGCTCCTAAGACAGGATGCTCGTTTTAAAGGGAGGTGAGACGTTCCGTCTCGCAGGGAAGCCAGTTAGGCTCCAGAAGTCACCCAAACACAGCAAATACCCTAGGGCCTCGCTCCTCAAGCGTATATAGGCAGTAAGAGGGCTGAGAGACACCCTGAGACCAGCTGAGCTGTCTGAAAAGACTCAGTCCAGATGAACTACTTGAAAGAAACACCCTCCAACCTGCGGAGCTGCTTCCAGGTTTCATGAGCTGGGGGGGCTTCGGCTGTCTCTGAGTCATTTCTGCTCCTGTAAGCCCTCACTTATCCACATGCCTGAAGTAACTCCAATGGACACATTGGGTTGCTAAGTCAGACCCTGGTGATGTCACTACTTTGGTTCCCTATGTGGGATAAGTAGACATTTGTTCATGTCTCCTCGGGAAGGGTCACGCAACAGAGGATTTCACACTTGGTCCTCTTAAGTTTCCCTTTAAATCGGGAGTAAAGTCATCTCCAGGAAGAGCAGGGAGGGGTCTAGGAGACACAGGGCCTAAGCCCGGTGCTCTGGAAGGCAGGCGGGGGAACTGAACGGGAACACAGGGAGACCTCGGTGGCCCCGACATTCTGACACATTGTGAGGGGCAGAGGCAATAGTGGCGGTTGGAAGAAGGGTGACGCTAGCTGATTAGAGTGGCAGGATTGGTTGAGCTGTTGTCCAGGGAAGGGTAGAGTACGCTGGGTGCCAAGGAGCTGATGCAGGGGCTGTGATGGTCTGGGTGGACCGATGAGAACAGGATGCGAGTTTGTTAATGTTTGTAAACAGCCTAGATGTCCAGCAATAGTGGGATGGTTGAATAAATTATAGTATAAACATGTATTTCTATGCTTTTTAACTTTTTTTTTCCTCCCCGAGACAGGGTTTCTCTATGTTATCTTGGCTGTCCTGGACTCGCTTTGTAGACCAGGCTGGCCTCAAACTCAGACCGATCTGCCTGCCTCTGCCTCCCGAGTGCTGGGATTAAAGGCATGCACAACCACGCCCAGCTTCTATGCTTTTTAAAAACCAGTTACATAGATATATATGGACATGAAAAGATCTCCAGAGTACATTGTCAAGGGGGGAAATGCTCACATATTCTAGAAACATGTGGAAAAAATCTTCAAGGATATAAACATCCATATATATTTGTGTATTTATTCAGATACATGCATACATACGATATATATACACATATATGTGTGTGAATATATACGTATATGTTTGTGTGTATATATATGTGTGTAATATATCTATATTAACTACTAAATTTGAGAGGTATAGAGGAATTTTAGTTCAGAACATGGCTGCTCTGGCAAGAGATCACATGCAAAGACCTTCTAGGTCTGCATGATCCTGCTGGAACACAAACACGCCTTTAATCCCAGGAAACAGATGCAAGCACTCTGAGTTCAAGGCCAGCCTGGTACAGAGCAAATTTCAGGTAAAGAAAAGCTTAGGTCCAGGGGTTGTGGTGCATGCCTTTAATCCCAGCGCTCAGGGGAAGAGGCATGCACATCTCTAGGTGCTGTTCAGCGCTGTCCAGGCAGCTCAGTTGAGTCAGTAAATTGAGAGGCCGCGCAGTGCAGTTTGTGGAATTCAGAGGCAGTTTTACAGTGAGAAACTGAGAGAAGCCAGATTAAATCAATCAGCTTGGAGAGGAGCTTGAGCTAGAACAGCTGAGTTGAACCAGCCAGCCCAGAGCTCAACAAGTAAGGGTGAGCTTATTAAGCAGCAAGTCTCAGAAGCTGAAAACATTCTAGGCCTAGATTAGATTATATGGAGGCTAGAAGTTTCCAGGGCTGGGCCTAGGTTAGCAGAAATGGCCAGTAAGCCTTGAAGATGACAGTTACTTCAGGAGAATAAAGGAATACTTTTACAAGAAGGAGGGAGGTGGGGGGAGGAAGACTTTCCACTGGGCATGGGGGCATGGTACCCATCATGTCAGTACTTGCAAGGAGGGTCAGGAGTTCAGCACAGATTCTGCTACACACTGAGTTTGAGGCCACTGGGCTATATGAGACCTTGTCTCAATAAATAAAAAGAGCGTCTTAGTTACTTTTTAAAATCATTGTAACAAAACACCATGACCAGGGCCACTTGTAAAAAACCGTTTACCTTGTGGCTTATGGTTCCAGAGGGTTCAAGTCCATGACCACCATGGCGAGGAGCCGTGGCAGCAGGCAGAGAGGCATGGTGCTGGAGCAGTGGCTGGGGGTTTCCATCTGAACCACAAGCCTGAGGCAGAGAGAGCTGATGGGATGCCGTGTCTCTAAAACCTTAAAGCTGGCCCCAGTGACACACCTCCTCCAACAAGACCACGGCTCCTAATCCTTCCCAAACAGCTCCACCAACTGGGGACCAAGTATCCAGACAAATGAGTCTCTAAGGACCCATCCGTTCTCATCCAAACCACCACACAGGGTTCATGTAATGGTTCCCTGTGTGAGAGCATGAGCCTCACATCATGGTGGCTCACAATCACCTGCGACTCCACTTCCAGAGGCTCTGACGCCCTATTCCTCCCTCTGGAGGGCACCAGGCACACGCACATACGTGCAGCCTAAACACTTAACAAATATAAAAACAAACACAAAGCCCTTTTTAAATAAAGCAAACCCAGCAGCACAGTCATCATTGGATGTATTTTATTTTAAAGGTATCTGTGTCCACCAAGTAAATACACACTGGGATTTGTGCGGTTTGGTTTGTCTTCCACGATGGCATGCAACATTTTGGCAGATGTGAGTGGGCGGGCCAGGTGGTCCTCGTGGTGACCTGGCTCTCTGAGAGGGATGCAGTGAGTGTAAGGAGGGAGGGTGTACTGACAGCCTTCTGGCGGAGGGGCTGGTTCTCGTTAGTATAAGCAAACGGCGGTTTTCCTTCCATCTTGCGGGAGACAGGGCTGCCCACTCAGTGGCCCCCCTCCTTGTCTGCTCCGCTGTGTACCTTCACATTCCCTTGCTTGTATTTTGAAAGAATCGTTCGGTGGCAAGATCACACGAACTCCCTCAGATTCTCAGGCGTCCTGGTGGCATCATGTGGGGGCACTGTCTTTCTTCTTTGTCCACTGGGCAGTGTGGCTCACCTGTCCCCCGCACCACCACCTTCCTTTTGAGTTGTGGTTTAGGGTGGGGGACCCAGAGTGGACCCCTCTCGCAAGTAAGCTCTTAGGACTGCTTCAGGGCCCTCCAACTAATTAAACACTTTCCACTTGGGGGAAAAAAGTATGAAAAGAAAGAAATGATAAACTCCCCAGCTCTGAGCTACTTTACCATTTTGGTTGTCTCTTGGTTTTTGCAGTTCCAGAGATAGACTGAACTTTGGACTTGTCACGCTTTGTCCTAGGCAAGCACAGGATCACCGGGCTGCCACCAAAGCCCTATGTCATCCTATATAAGACTTATCTTAAAAAGCGTTTGAAAATTGCCACTTTGGACTTCCCCCACACCACTCCGATACTGTTTTCACCTCCACCATTCCTCAGCAGGTAAAAAGAGTGGGAGCTTTGCCTTGAAGAAGTCCAGGTCACTACAGCCTGTATTTACCAGCTGTCCTCCACACGGAGTTTTCCTCTGAGATCTAGAAGGATCTGGACAGCAGGCTGCCTTGCTGTTGGGGAGTCATGGTCCCTCGTGATGGGTAAGACTGGGTACCTGGATATTGGGCTGGATTTCTTGGCTTAGGCTAAGTTTCCCTTCGTCCCTCCAGTTACCTGGAAAACTGCCTCAGTAGAGGGGTGGAAAGGCCCATGTCAATTAATGCAACGCCCTCTTGACTGCTGCAGAGGAGGGGACCAGGGCTAAGGATGGCTGTGGGGAGAGCATTAGGCTCAAGCCCTTAGCCTCTGCCACCTCTGAAAAAAAAACCTGGCCTGTCCCTTTCTTTTCCACTTTGTTTTGTTTTGAGACAGCTCCAGGTGTCCTGGACTACTACTAACTGTGTACTCCAGGCTAGCCTTAAATTTAACAATTTTCCTACCTTGGCTTCCTGAGAGCAACATTCAAAAGTGTCAGCCACCATACGCAGCTTTGGCAGTGCTAGGGAATCTGCCAGCCACCACCTGCATCCTGCTGCCCCACCCCTGTCTTTAAAGTGTACTTGGGACCAGACCAGATGGAGCGTAACAGAGGAACTCTATGCAGGAGGGAGGTGGACGGGGCAAGGCTTCACCCCAGCCTGAAGGGCAGCATCTAGATGCGGCTTATGCCAGTGAGCCGGAAGCCCCAAACCAAAGTCGGAGGCGGGAAGCACGGCAGCCCAATATGGGAGGAAGGATGAGCTTGGAGCTTCAGCCTGAGGGCACTGCAGTAAAAAAGCACACAGTGCCCCCCTCCCCCAGCCTGTTCGCTCCCCAGACCCAGGAGACCAACCTTTCTGACTCCACTTGCTTACAACTATGGGCACAGACAGGCGAGCAGCCTTTTCTCAGAGGTCTGCCTCCTCAACTTTTCAGAATAGTTTTTAAGCCAACTCTAAAGTTCTGGTTGTGATATCTGGGGTGGAAAGTATCAAAAGAGGCTTGGGCCAGAAAGGGAGACAGTCCCTTGAGCAGTCAGACTGGGAAGAAGGGAGCGAAAGGCAGACTTGTAGGACGGAAGTCAGTACCCGCAGTCTCATGACTCAGGTGAGGGGTGTGTGTGGCAAAGGGTGACTTAGCAACCCTTCCACTGGGTCCTCCTCTGTGCTCTGTGTGAAGAGGGGGGTCTGGTTCTCTCTTTTCGTAGATGCTAAGACATTCTTCTGCTTAAGGCTTTGTATGTACACTGTGTATGTGTGTGTGAGTGTGTGTGTGTGTGTATGCGCGCACATGTGCATGTACACGTGTGTTTGTGGGAGAGAAGGATGGCAGCCTCCTAGCTCCCATTTTTCCTTTTGTCATTTTGTGACCTCTACTCAGTGACTAACATCACTCAGTGTAAGAAACGAGTAAATGGAAGAAAGAAGAAACATTCCCCTCCCCCCTTAATGCCAACTGAGGAGGGGAGACTATGCTTAAAAACTGCTAAATACATCATCAGAGACAGAGAGTGGGCTGGAGAGAGAAGAGACATAGCAGCAGCTTCCGATATGTAGATACAGAGTACAAAGAGATACGGAGGAAGAGGACACATCCAACAGTCCAACAACACGGGCTGGGGAGGGAGTTAGTGTCAGAGACCACAGGTTTTGCAGCATGCTGAGAGAAGAGGCCTCAGTCCCTCTTAGAAACTGGGAAAGAAAGAGAAAGAAGGTGTGAGGAGCCGGCCCGCAGCCGCAGGCCTCTGTGGAGGCAGATGGCGTAGGCAGACACTTTGGTTCTGTTCCTTTAACACCAACAAGCCGACCCCATCCCTGCTCGCAGCCAGTCCATCCTCTTCTCCACCCCAAGTCTTCCCAGCATCCTCTTCCCTCTTCCCAGCTCTCTCTTTCTGGTGTTTTCTGCCTGGACCACTATCCTGGGAAAGCCTGAGAGGGTTGTGGTCTGGTGCAGCCCAGCAAGAGACTGGGCCTTAGGCCAGCTACGTCGGTGACACACGCCTTTAATCCCAGCACTTGGGAGGCAGAGGCAGGCAGATCTATGAGTTCAAGGCCAGCCTGATCTACAAAGTGAGTTCAGGACAGATAGGACAGGCTACACAGAGAAATCCTGTCTTGAACACCTAAAAAAAGTGAGGGTGTGATGGCACACGCCTTTAATCCCAGCATTTAGGAGGCAGAGGCAGTCGGATTGTTGTAAATTCAGCCTAGTCTACAAAGCGAGTCCAGGACAGCCAAGGCTACACATAGAGACACTGTCTCAAAAAACAAAACAACAACAACACAAAACAAAACAAAACAAAAAAAAAGAAAAAAAAAGAAAAGAAAACCAGAGAGAGAGAGAGAGAGGGTCTTTTCTAACATGGACAACGAAATAGATCCCACTGTCCACATGGAGTCTAAAGCAACCATGACAAGATACCTTGTGACACTAGGAACAAAGGGGGCGGGGAGGCAACTGGTTTCCATTTTCACTGAATAGTGAGGAGAGGCCTGCCACTAGCTAGAGGCACTCAGAGTCAGAGAGCATCATAGGTTATGTAGCATGTACAGATACAGGGAGAGCACAAGAATAAAGCAGACATCACTCCGTGTAGCGAAAGGCAGAGGCACCATGGGATGGTCTCCGAAGCTGTCCTACTACCTTAGTGTGACAGCGACCCCTGGTGGTGGAAAGCAGCACTGCGGCTACCGCCAGCAGCTAAGGGAAAGCTTGGGGCCATGGCTGGTCAGGGCTGGATACTGGCTCGGGAAAGGGAAAGGGCACATTGATGTGATTTGGGTTTTTAGCAAAGGGTTTTGTCTGTTTCTGATACAGGGTCTCACTAACCCAGGGCTTCTGTGAACTCATGATTCTACTTGCCTCCATCTGGGATCACAGGTGTGTGCCACCATACCCAGCCAAGCCGGAGATGAAAGGTTTTGAAATGGTTTAAAGAAGAGAGTGAGTGAGATGTGAAGCTGGCTCAGTCATAAAGTGCTTACTGCACAGACATGCGGTCTATGTTCAGATCCCAGCAGGCACACAGAAGCCAGTCTGTTACCCCAGCACTGGGGAACAGACACAGGCAGGTGTGTGTGGGGAGGGCGGTGACTGGTCAGCCAGTCTACACCGAACAGCAAGCTCCGGGTTCAGCAAGAGATCTCGCCTCAACAAATAAGGTGGGGTGTGACAGGAGAAGACACCCACACCAACCTTGGCCTCTGGATGTGTGTGCGTGCACACATGCATGCACACATGAACATGTTCACACACAGGTGCACACATACGCACACACACACAAACAGAAGAGGCCATGGCCAAATAGGAGGCAGTTGGGGCCTGGGAGGAAAGCTGCCTGCAGCTACCTGAAAGTGCAGATTCGTAGCCAGGAATGGGAGTTAGCTGGCTGCTGTCTCTTGGTGGAGAGGGAAAAGCTTGGCCTGGTCCTCAGCCTCATAGCCGCATGGCAGGTCACTCCTGGAGGAAGACACGCACCTCAGTCAGCTCCAATCCTGCCATGCTCAGTGCTCCAATAGCATGCCTGGGAGCTAATGGAAGGAGGGCGAGGGGCAGGGACAGGGAAGACTCCTGCTTCCCAGGGAAACCCAAGGCCTGGCCCAAGGTCAGCAGGCACTCTCCCCCGCAGCGCCATGACTGGAATGGGGAGGGGCAGAGAGCAGGGAGTACCTGGATCGCCCCGGCTCCCTGGCTGCATGAAGTAACCATAGTGAGCTTCATTTCCTCCCCCCCTCCCATCAGAACTCCAGGGAAGTCCAAATAGAGAAAAACATGGGACTCTTTCTGGTCCCACCTAGCAAACCCACGGGTGGTGGCATCTGGGTACCTGTTGTCGTTGATATCCGTGGCATTTCCTGGGGGGGGGGGGGTGACGGTTGAGAACACAGGGTTAGGAAAGGGCTGATGTGAGGAACAGTCTTCACAAACCCTTCCCCTCCTAACGCCTCTGAGGAACTGGTAAGCTGAGGCATCCTCCCCTCACCTAGCCAAGGCTGCACTGCTAGACTTTTAGAAAGTCTCCAAGTGCTCACTCAGAAGAGACAGACGGGGAAGGGCGGCAGCGATAGGGGCAGCCTACTGCTGAAGAAACTAGTGGGTCTGGCGGGGATCTAGGTAAGCCTAAGGCTCAGATAGTGGGCCACATGAATCACTCCCCAGACCTTCCCCACCCTGTACCAGGAACCGAGTGCGGGGCAGTAGCCACACTAGGCAAGGGCTCTGCCCCTGCCCTCGGCTGTGATGCTGTCTTTGCATTTGACACCCTGGCATGGGAGAAAGGTTCTGCTAGTGTCCGTCATAGACAGTTCTCATCTCCCCTGGGAATCCTGTAGGCTGGATCTTTGTCACTCACCATTGTCCATGTTGGCCTTCTGGTAGGAAGCCAAGGGGCCACCAGATGTGGTCCCATTGCTGGCACAGGAGTTAGCAAAGCTGGAAGAAACAGAATGGAGAGGCGGCCCCTAGAACCCACCATTGCTACCCTGAACACCACTATGCCCGCACCCGTCCGGGCCACTCTACTGAAAAGGAGGTCAAGTCACGCTCACTCACTACAGATCTGAGGTGGAGCTCGGTGCAGCCTGCAGGTGCAGGTTCTGGTAGTTCTGGAAGAGGTTGTTGGTGTAACTGATACACTCGGGGCTCCGGGTGCCGTAGGCATTGGTGGGTGAGGAGGCAGGGTAGTGGCCAGGCCTTACAGGCTTAGCTATAGAAGAGAAGACACAACTGTGAGAGAGCTATTGGTTACCCCAAGTTTCCCTGGTCCCCAAGCCAACCGCAGCAAAATGACCTCATCATCCTTTGCTGGAAAGGATGGGGCTAAAAGCAAGCATTGAATTGTTTGGCACTCAGGGACTGGCTGGCTTTGCTCCTGGGGCTGATGTGGTCTCGCCTACTGACACCACTCACCAATCTGGGCGGAATGGCCCCGCTTGCCGGAGCTCTTGTACCGCACTGCTTCCTTGATGCGGTCTACCTCCTGCTGGTAGCGGCGCTTGTCCTTCATGGCGCCCTCCTTGGCCTCCTTCAGTGCACCCTCCAGGGCCTTAACTCTCTCAGCCGTAGCCCTAAGTCGTTTTTCCAATTTAGGAAGCTCACAACGCAGATCTGCATTGTCACGTACCAGCTGTGGAGTGAGCCAAACAGAAGAAGCCCGAAGAAAAGCCAGTGACCCAAAATAGTGTCACCAGCGGAGTGTGGGGGTTGGGAGTGAGAGAGAGAGAGAATAAAGGGAAATCAGGACGGTATCATTTTCTTGAGAGGCCTTCTCCCTCCCTTTAGGTCTTGTAACAGTTCCCCGTCTCGGGGCCCATCCACCTGGACACTCCCTTCCACTGTATGTCACAGCCTGTGCCAGAACAACAGCTCCAGGGCCCCAATGGGGATGAGATGGCTATATGGGCATGCAAAGGGTGGGACAGCAAGACCAGGTGACAGTGGGGCAGACGTGGGCTGAGAGGGGTGCAACTGAGAGCGGTGCAGAAGCAGAAGCTGGAACCGGGGACCCCCATACAGCCACACACAGAGCCTCACAGGAAGGAAAGAAAATGTTTGCAATCGCACAAACATTTGTGCTTGTTACCTTCACCAAAGACCTCCAAACCATCCTCCCCCATCCCATAGAACTAAGCTAGAGTGTGATGGCGACCACTCTGCAGCCAAAAAACAGCCCTGGGATCATTTTGCAGGGCCCACACAATGACTGGGGCACTTGAAACTGCTCAAGTGCAAGGCCCTGGGGGCCAGGAGGGAAGGAGGCTGGGGGCGGTCAGGCAGGCCAGCATAGCATAGGACACGGTCGGTCTGTCGGTCGGTTGGGGAAAGAGATGGTACCAGAACCTGCATTACAACCTTAGCCGACTAAGGGAGTCCTCCAGTGTCGCTGCACTGCTGGCTGAGCTTAACTGGTGGGTTTTTACAACTCTATTTCCTTTATAGACTTTGCTGGGCAGGGCATTTTGCTTATCCTGTCCGTCCCTTAGGGGAGCAGGCTTTGGTGTTTAGGCCTTAAGAGCAGAGGCACAGGGTTTGAGGAAGGGAAAAAAGGAGCAGCTTCAAAAAACAAAAAACAAAGGCCAGACGTGGTGGTGCACACCTGTGATCCCAGCACTTGGGAGGTAGAGGCAGGCGGATCTCTGTGAGTTCGAGGCCAGCCTGGTCTACAGGCTGAGTCCAGGACAGCCAGAGCTACACAGAGAAACTGACTCGAAAACAACGACACCAAAACAAATGACAAAAATCAAAGGAAGGAAGGAACAAAGAAAGGAAGACAGGGTCTTACTCAGTAGCCCAGGTTGGCCTAGAACTCATGACATTGCCTTTGCTGCCCTCAAACTCTAGCCTCTCAGGTGCTAGGACCACAGGCCCATGCCACCGTGCCTGGCTGCAGTTTGATGTGGACTGGGGTTGAACCTAGGGCTTTGCTCACGGTCAACAAGTATTCTCCCAACTAGGGAGGCACAGGCTACGTCCCTAGCAATAGCTGCCTCCCCTCCTCCTCTTTTTATGACGTCCTGTCATCCAGCTTTTCTGTTAAGATGTTATACCATTTCATAACAGAAGGAGGGAAAGATAATTAGTTAACACCTCAACAGGTCCAAAGGACACAACCCCAGCATTTGGGAAGTCTCCCAGAGGACACGGCCATCAGGCTGGGAGGAGAAGGTGGGACGGCTAGTGAGAATGAGTCCCCACGGAATCCGAAGGTAGACTGGACAGGAAGGGGATGGAACTTAGGCTGTGGCTTATGTCATCACTCAATCAGAGCCTGCTGCCAGACTGTTGAGTGCGCTGGCTCCCTGGTGTGGACGAGGACGCTTCCACTGTGGACGCACCAAACATTTCCTGTCCCGATTCCTCTGGACTGCCCCCTCTCGCCCATCCAGCCCAATACCTCTGACACCCAGGCTTCCACCTTCAGAGCAGCAAAAGCAAGAAGGGACAGAGAGGCAGCAGCTCAGCGCAGAGGTTTTGACTGGCCCCCACTAGGGGCTGGGTGGGCCATGCGAAGAACATTAGTCAACGTCCCACATACCTGCCCCAGGTGAGCAAATGGAGTTGCCCAATCCCCTTGTTTTTCTTATATCCCTATCTGAAGTCTGGTACGATTATCCCCTGACAGCCACATAGGGCTAGAGGTGCACCCAGGTGCAGCCTAGGCAAGCCTGCCGCTGAGCCACCTAGCCCGCCTCTGTGGTTATACCCTTGTGCCTCTACATCCTTCCTCCATTTCAACCTCCTCCTCCAAGGCAGGGCTGGGCACTTCTACCTTAAGTAAAGATAGGCTCAAGAAAAACTTTTGAGAAGGAAAAACAGGCTCATAGCAAAGATCAGGGCGCACATGGAACCAGAGAAGGTACCAAAGAAGGAACCAGTGAGCAGAGGAGCCTGCGGACAGCGTGCAGCCAGCTCTTCCCGAATCCATGGGCCTTGGGTACCGCAGCGCCCCGGCCTCAGGGTCTCGCCACCCCTTTCTGGACGCTCACCTGCTTGTGAACCTTTGTAAGCTGTTCCAGGTTGTTCTCAAGAAAGGAGATCTTCTGCTTTTGGGAGTGACTCCCCCCGCTGTCCTCGGGCTCCATTTCTGCACTCTGCTTAGACAGAAGGGAGAAAAGACATGGCTGTGCCAAGGCCAAACCGAGCCCACGGGGGGACAACAGGCTGGAGAAACGCTGAGAAGGGAGGGCAGTACAGGGTTGCCGAGACCTGAGGACGGCGCTTACTTTCTTGACTCGAGTCGTGACGTCTTGAACGAACAGCTTGCGAAGGTTGTGGAGGGTCTGGAGTTCCCGGGCCTGCGAAGGGTAATGCAGAATTGGGGGGGCATCTGGTCTCCCCGCTCCCGTTCCCCCCGGCCACGGGCGTTTGAAACCTTCAGCTTATCTAGTCGATGGGTCTCTCAGCCTGACTATGGCGCAGACTCACAGTAAAAGGCCGGGAAGAGTAGAGGGGGGGAGCTGAGGAGGACGGGGCCCTTCTCCCACCCTGTGAACCTGGCACAGAAGGAAGCCACTCACAACTGTCTCCTCCAGCCCCTTGAGGTCCTGCTTGGATTGCTCGTGTCTCTCGTACAGAAATCTGTAGCAAGAAAAATAAGGAGGATGCGGGATGAGGAAGGCCCCTCGGGATGCTCCTTCCCACCATTCCTCTTGTCTTCACGTTACCATCACGTCTGCCGTGCAGCATCAGAAAGGAAATCTTAGGAAAGACCATGGTTCTAGTATTTACAGCTAAAACTACCAGATATGCACCCTTGCCAACTCTTTAGTCCGTGGGCATCCATGGCCACATACAGAGTTTCTTGGGATCATGATGCCAGCTATGCCACATCAAGCCTGATGTTCGTACTTAATAGCCTTGGCTATCCTAGAACTATATAGACCAGGCTGGCCTCGGACTCACAGAGATCTGCCTGCTTCTGCCTCCCGAGTGCTGGGATCAAAGGCATGCGCCACCACGCCCGGCCCGGCAGTCATTTCTGCTGGTCTCCTTTCCTTTCTCCCTACCCGTTCATGCTTCCTGTGAACATCGTCACCACAGGCGCGCGCGCGCGCACACACACACTCACATACGCACGCATGCATGCACACATGCACGCACGCACGCACACACACGTCTGCGCCGCAACTCTGAGCCTGCCGGGGAACGTGTCACTCACGTCAGCTCCTGGAGTTTAGCGCTCTTCTCGTGCTCCTCGTTCTTCAGCCGCTCATAGTCAGCCTGAAGCTTCTCCAGCTCCAACTGCAGCTTCTGGTTCAGGCTGGGGAGGGTGGGGGCATCGAAGAGACAGAGATGCTGAAGGGAGAAAGAGGAAGCCCGCCCTCCCTGCACACACTTGTCTTCTGTGTGTCCCAGTGAGACTGGATGTGTCCGCTTTCAGATACCACGGATAAACACTGGCTACCGTCTTCATGACAAGATGGGACCCTGAGTACTCCAGTTATAAGTCTCAAGGACTTCTTGTGTCTTTTTTAAAAATTATTGTTATTATTATTGGTTTTTTTTGGGGGGGGTTGTTTTTTTTTTTTTTTTTTTTTTTTTTTTTTGGTTTTTGGTTTTTCGAAACAAGGTCTCTCTGTGTAGCCTTGGCTGTCCTGGACTTACTTTGTAGTCCAGGCTGGCCGTGAACTCACAGCAATTCGACTGCCTCTGCCTCCCAAGTGCTGGGATTAAAGGCATGCGCCGCCACCACCTGGCTAAATTATTAATTTTTTATGTGTATGGTGTTTTGCCTGCGTGTGTGCCTGTGCGCCCCATGTGCCTGGTACCCGAGGAGTCCAGAAGAGGGTATTGGATCCCCTGGGTCTGGAGTTACAGATGGTTTTGGGCCACTATGTGGGTGATGGGAATCAAACCCAGGTCCTCTGGAAGAGCAGCCAGTGCTCTCAACCGCAGAGCCATCTCTCCAGCCCTTCTCCTGTCTCTTGAATTTGGGCTTCAAAGTGTGTCATTGTTGAGGACATGACCTTAGACATTAAAGATCCAGAAAGAGCACTGGCGTGGCCACAGCAGGCCGGGAGGACGGGAGAGACGCTGGAGCCCCCTCGAGCCCTTACTCTTTCAGCTCGTCAATGGTCTTCTGTTTCTCATTGATCTCATCCCGGAGGCGGGCCAGCTGCCGGTGATGGGCCTCTCGGTGGCTCTCCATCTGCAGCTCCAGGGCCTTCTGCAAACAGCCCAACCCTGCGCTCAGAGCCAGGTCCCCCGGCCCCTGCCCTGCCAAGCACCCACCTCACACCTTCCCAGCTTACCTTCACCTCCTCCGCGTCCTGTGCATCTGGCTCCTTGTCTTTCAGAGCCACTTCGTGCACAGTTTCTAATTAAAAGAGAGGAAGACAGCTTCCATGACATCGTTGAGCTCCAGGTCGGAGGGGTGGGGTGGGGTGGGCGGATGGATGCACAGGGACACTCTGCATCGGGACAGTCCCGATTTGAGTCATCAGGGACAGAGGGCAACAGGGTCCACGATCCATGTAAGAGGAACTAAGCGTGAAACCCAGGCTACACGTCCAGCAGCACGTGAGCTCGCACCGGACTCAAGCTGGTGTCAAGCGACAATCTGTCGGGCCATTTCTTCCGACGCGTGTGACTTCCCTTTCTGGTCCCTCTGGGACCTCGATCTGAGGGCGGCTGGGATAGATGGAAGAGGGCCTCACCCTGCGCCTGAAGCTTGGCGAGCTCATCACTCAGGGAGTCATAGGACTCTTCCAGGTGTCGTTTCTTCAGCTCCACACTCTGCATGTACTCCGTGAGTGAACGGATCTTGGCCTCATGCTGGCGAAGGGAGGTTGTGGGCATGAGGACAGCAAAGGATGCTAAGGCTCTCGTGCTGCAGCTGTCCCCCCCCATGCCTTCCCCTCCTGCTGCACTTTCTATGAGGCGACAAGGCCAGGGGCTGTTCCTACGGAGATTCTTCCTTTAAAGTAACCCCTGAACTTTGTCTCTGGCCCGGATTCTCCCAGTATCACCCCGCATCTTCAAGCCTTCATCTCCACTGACCTAAGGCGCTGACCTAGAGGTGGGTGTTGGGAGTTTATCCATAACCAAAGAGCAGCCGCCTCTCTCTTCCTCAGACACTCACCTGCGAGATGAGCAGCTGGCAGGACGACAGCTCCCGGCCAGTCACCTCCATCTTGCGATGACACTCCACCTGGAGGTTCTCCAGCTGCCGGCACCGCTTAACCACGGACTTGACCTCCGACTTGATTTTGCTGATGTAGAGCCGGGCCACTGTGAATTCCTCTTCGATAGCCCCACTGATCTCCACTGGCTGAGTGTGGGCAGAAGGAGGAACGGCTGCTTCTCTGAGGCAGAAAGCTTGTGTCCATACCCCCTCACCCCCCACCTGAGCTCAAGGAAGCCGGGAATTCCTCAACAATTTAGCAGCTTGTGCTGGCTGGTTTTATGTCAAATTGACACAAACTAGAGGAGGGAAACTCAACTGAGAAAACGCCTCCATAATATCAGGGGTGTAGGCAAGTCTATAGGACATGTTCTCAATCAGTGATCAATGCAATAGGGCCCAACCCCTGGTGGGTGGTGCCATCCCTGAGCAGGTGGTCCTGGGTACTATAAGAAAACAGGCTGAGCACTCCATGAGGAGGAAGCCAGTAAGCAGCACCCTCCGTGGCCTCTGCATCAGCTCCTGCCTCCAGGTTTGAGTTCCTGCCTTGGCTTCCCTCAGTGAACTGTGATTCACGATATGTAAGTCAAACCCTTTCCTTCTCCAAGTTGCTCTTGGTCACAGTGTTTCCTCACAGCAATGGTAACCTTAACTAACACGTCAATTCAAAGCCTCTGTTTACATTCAGATGTCAAATTTTGATAGTCCTCCCCTTCCATCTTAAAAATCAATGAGTTGACAGGCGTGGTAGCCCAGGCCTTTAATTTCAGCACTCGGGAGGCAGAGGTAGGAGGATCACTATGAGTTCGAGGCCAGCCTGGTCTACAAACTTAGTCCGGGAGAGCCAAGGCTACACAGAAAAACCCTGTCTCAAAAGACAAAAACAAAGCAAAACAAAAATCAATGAGTCTTTTCTTCTGTTTGCTACATTGTCTCAAAGCCCTGGGTAAGTGCTTTGCTTGCCTCAGCCTCCCAAGGACGATCTAAGCTCCACAGCAAGCAGGGCTTTCCTTTGTAGCAACTCTAGTTCTGTTTCATAGTCACAATAGGTCATTTTCTTATGCATAGATTTGCATGTCATTCCTACCCTGTGTCACCTCTAGATCCTGCTACTAATATTTCTGGAGCCCTGTGTGAAACCTTTAGAACACGTCTTCTTAGTTGTACCTGCAATTCTCAACGTTTTTATGTGTCTAATCTGAGGCACAATCCCTTTTTTGTTACCTTAAAAACAAAATAACAAAGAAACAAACAAAAATTGGATATTGCTATGTAGGCCAGACTGGCCTAGAACTCGGTTTTTTCCCCTGCCTTAGTCTCCCAATATGGCTCTTGGAAGGGATGTCCTCTTTCCTTCCACAAAGGATGGACTGTCCCACCATGCATCTCCCTCCAGTGCCCAGAGCAGGAATAACCGGAACAGCACTGTTCCATCTTCCCACTTACCAGTTTAATCTCACCGTTGCCCACAATGACACTGAATTCACTCAGGTCCTTCATCAGCCCGTTCAGTACCTCAGCGATCCGTTTTCGCTGGTGTCCACTGACCTCCTGGAGCCGCTGTAGCTCAGACTCCAGGGACAGCATGGTGGCCTAGGGACAGCCCCTAGGGTCATTCCCATTGCCAGCCTCCTGAACCTCCTGCTCCCCTTCCCAGCTTGAGCAGAGCCTCTCATGTCATGCAAGACTCTGAGGGCTGCTATGGACAGAACACAGACCCTGCAGAAGCTTCTGGAAGAAAGAAGGGCACATTGCAGAGGCAGGCTGGGGCAGGGCGTCTCAACACACTGAATGTCAGCTCAGGAGGTATGCAGCAGCAGGAAGCAGAGGTTGGGGGCCCTTGGGACATTCGCCAGCCGCTTACCACTTTCTGGGACAGCTCGTCCACCAGCAGCTGGTTCTGCTGGCTCTTCTCCTCCACCTCCTGGGACTTCTGGTCGTAGTTGACCGCCAGCTCCTCCAGGGCCTGCAACACTTCCTTCACCTCATCCTTCGCGGCATCGTTCTCTGACTGCAGGTGGCTCAGCTCCCGCTGGACCTTTTCGTTGTCCCCCCGAGTGGACACTAACAGCTTCAAGGAAAAGGTGGGCATGCGAGACCGCAGGATGTCAGCGATGATCGCCTCTGGCCCCTAGGCCTGTGTGAGCTAAGTCTCGACACCCGCCTAGCACACACACAAACATTAACCAGCAGGAAAAGCACGGGACTCCATCACCTGGGCTTTCAGAACAACCTAGCTGGTTGCTGCGCAGCCTGGATAGTGACACACCTGGCTGATGGCAAATAGAGCCGGATTCTTTCAGTTAGTTTCCGAGACAGGGTTTCTCTGTGTAGCCCTGGCTGTCCTGGAACTCACTCTGTAGACCAGGCTGGCCTCAAACTCAGAGATCCACCTGCCTCTGTTTCCCTGAGTGCTGGGATCAAAGGCATGTGCCACCATGCCCAGCTTAGCCTTGAACTCTTGCTCTTCCCGACTCAACCTCCTAAGTGAAGTTTCCATATTGCACAGTGTTCATAGGTCGATAAGTAGAATGCCCATTCTTCCATTGTTTGTTTGTTTGTTTTCAGATGAAGTTTCCTGTATCCAAGGCTTTGCAGCCAAGAATGACCTTTGACTTCCATCCTGATTACAGGTGTGCACCAGGTGTGCACCACCACAACTGGGCTACACTATGCTAGAGATCAACCATAGGGCTTCAGCCAGGCTCACAGTCGGCCTACACAGCCACACCCTCAGCCACACCCAACCCCGGGCTAAAGAAGCGGTTTTTTATTTGCAAGGAAGGAGCTGAAGCCCTGCCTCTGGCTGAGCCCTGCCTCCCTCTGGCTGCTCCCTTCCCGCCCCCCCCCCCCCCACAGTTACCTCTTCCTGGTCCAGCATCTGCTGCTTCAGCTTCTCGATGAGCTGGCTCTGCTGGTTGATCTCATCATCCTGTCAGAGATGGAAGAGGTGCTGAGGGGCCACTTCTCCCACTTGAGGGAGAAGCCAGATCCCCTCAAACTCCGACTGCTGCTTCAGGTTGGAAAGCTCACACACTGAAAGGAGGCTTGTCCCTGGCTTCCTTACAGGTATGGGACACATTTTTTCAATGCCTTTGAGACAACCTTGGCACTATACAGCAGAGGTCTACACATCCATAGCCTTTAGACTCAACCTTCTATGTTCTGGGATTATAGGAAGAATATATATATATATATCTTACTTTTAAAATATTTTTTTATTTTATGCATATGGATGTTTTGTCTGCCTATATGTCTTTCTGCCACATGTATGCCTGATGCCTTCAGAGCCAGAAGAGGCATCAGATCTCCTAACACTGGAGTTACAGGTGGTTGTGAGCCGCCATTTGGGTGCTGGGAATGGAGGCCAGGACCTCTGGAAGAGCATGCGGTGCTCGTAACCACTGAGCCATCTCTCCAGCCTCAAGAGCAAATGCTTGTGCATGACAACCAAATACATTTTGACAATTGAGCTCTCAGACATCCATTTAAATGATTTTTCCCCCCAGACAGGGTGTGCAGGCTCAAACTTCCTGTATAGCTAAGGACTACCTTGAGCTTCCAATATTTCCGTTTCCACGTGAGGTGCTGGGGTTCCAGGCCTGTGCCCCCATCCCTGCCATTGCATCATACTACACGCCCTGGGCTTGCCAGGCAGGCACGCTACCAACTGAGCTATAGCCTTCGCTCCAAACAGGTACGTTTACGAAGAGCCGTTACTGAGGTGGAAAACTACTTGTAATGTAACCCTGACTGAAAAATCTAGAGTTGGTCAGAGTGGCCACACTTGTCACCCCAGCACCTCGGAGCCTGTGGCAGGAGAAGCAAGAGTCTGAGGCTCCCCTAAAATATGAGACTATCTAAAAGCAAGAAAAACCAGATGCAAATTACTCAACCGTATACCTCAGTTGCATGACACACACACACAAAAAAACCAAAAAAAAAAAACCAGTAAAATATTAACACTGTTGTCTCTAGGTGACACTTGACTGATGTCTTTCATGTTCTTTTACTTTTAAAACTTACTTTCCAAGCCAGGCCGAGTGGCACAGACCTGTAATCCAGACACTCGGGAGGCAGAGGCAGGTAGATCTCTCTAAGTTCAAGGCCAGCCTGGTATACAAAAGGAGTTCAGGACAGCCAAGGCTACACAGGAAAACCCTGCCTCAAAAAACCAAAAAAAAAAAAAAAACAAAAACAAAAACAAAAAAACCCCAAAAAACCCAACAACTTATTTTCCACAACATAGTGGTTATATAAAGCAACTTTAAAAAAAAATGACAGCGTGGCTGGGTGCAGTGGTGCAGGCCTTTAATGCCAGCACTCGGGAGGCAGAGGCGAGAGGACCTCTGTGAATTTGACACCAACCCTGGTCTACAGAGTGAGTCCAGGACAGCCAAGGCTACACAGAGAGACCCTGTCTCAAAAAACAAACAACAACAAAATGACAGTGTGCATGTGTTTGTGTGATGTGTGCATGTGCACGCCACAGTGCTTGTGTGGCGGTCAGAAGACAGTGTGGGAGTCACTTCTCTCCTTCCACCACACGGGTCCCTGGAGAAGCAACTCAGGCGGTCAGGCTTGGCAGGAAGCCCCGCCCCCCTGCCACCGCCGCCGCCCCCCGCCCCCCCAGCTCACCAGTCACAAGCCAGCTTTTGTACCCTCAGCCTCTCAGCCCTCAGCACCCGCCCAGCCTCTGCCTTCACCTTGTCATCAAGCTGTTTGTACAGGCGGCGGATCTCTTCCTCATATTTCTGCCTCTCTTCAGGTGCGATGCGGACCACAATGGATGAGTTGTCGTTCACCGGGGTCTCCTCACAGAGCTCGGCTCCCAGAGCTGAGTCTTCTCCTGCCAGGCGCTCAGTCTCAGGCACATTCTCTCCTGACGGAGGGGAGGAAAGACCGCATCAGGTGTCACCTATGAGACAAACCTCTGGGTATCTGTGGGGGGGTTTCTAGACTGATCCACCTGGGGCGCCATCCCTTAGCCAGGACCTCCCAAGTGGTCCTTCTCTAACCATTGCGCCACCGGCTCAGCTCAGCCTCCAGCTTCGCAATCGTCTCCTTCTGGGCCTTGGTCTTCTCCTTCTCCTTCTCATATTTCTTCTTCCATTGCTCGGCAGTCAGCTCCAGATTCACAGAGGCAGTGTTCTTGATGGTCTTTGCCCTGAGTGAAAAGAAGAGCAGAGATGAAACACGAGTCAGTCTCTGCTGATATGAGGCATACGTGTGTGTGTTCGTGTGTGTGTGTGTGTGTGTGTGTGTGTGTACGTGTGTGTGCATGCATGTGGTGTGTGCATGTGTATGCATGTGGTGTGTGTGCATGTGCACACGTATGTTCATGTGACTAGCAAGGGATGAGACTGGGCAGGGCTTCCGGAATCCCTCTGGGGACTGTGACACTGACCGCTGCCCAAACATCAGGGTGGACTTGGTCTCTGCGTCATTGTAGCTGGACGGCGAGCAGCAGATGAACATGGTGGTCCTGCAGTTCCCACCCAGCGAGTCCTGGAGAATCCGGGTCATTTTGCTGTCACGGTATGGCACGTAGCTTTTCTAGGAGGCAGGCCATGAATGAGAAAAAGTATGCCAACCAGGTAACGCAGGATAGCAATGGGGGGTTGATTAGAACGATTAGACTAGACAATGAGAAATCGGGGAGGCAGGGAAGAGGCTGGGGTGACCTAGGGACACTTACAGTGCCCTCAGCCAGAGCGGAGATCACGTTCCCCAGGGCGGACAGAGACTTGTTGATATTCTTGGCCTCGTCCAGCACAGCTCCCTCTGCCCCGGTCTTGCTGACCTGTCGGAGAATTACAGGACAAGTATGGCAGGGAGGCTGAAGGGACCGGGGAACAGGACAGAGCGGGGCTTGGCCAGGGTGGGGACCCTTCCCCTACTGCCCTGAAAGTTCTTGCTGAAGTCCCTCCCTCCCCCCACCCTTGATAGCCTATCATTTATATGACATATCCCTGGTTAGCAAACCCAGCGCCGGAGGGTAAGCCTGTGGTTGCCGGGGGATAGGTGGCAGGGAGAGCGGGAAGTGGGATCTGGCAGTAATGAGCCTGTATGAGCTCGGGAACAAACTAAATTGACTGGATTATTTGGGAGTAAGGGTGGGAAGTGTCTCTGTTGTTTTTAAAATTATCTGTATTACCAGTAGGCCCGGCTAGCAATCAATCAAGACACAGACACTTGTTATATTTTAAAATAGCCTTAGTTATCCTGGGGCAGGGCAGATATCAATCCTCTAAACTACTTTTCATAGTAGGGCCTCAGGCATGGGATCCCTGCCTCAATCCCATGCCATCTGCTTCTAATAACTTCTGTCAAGCTACCTCCCTTCCATAATCCCACATACTTTGGGCCAAATCTCCATCCATGCCGGCCACGTGCTTCTCCTCCACCTAACCCATGGTGCAGCCTTCTCCTCTCCTCTCCCCCAGTCTCTCTCCAAGGTGACTAGTCCAGTCTGGCCTTGAACTCCCTCTGCCGCTAAGGATGAGCTTGAATGGGCTGACCCTCCTGCCTCCGTCTCTCAGGTGCTGGGATAACAGGCATGTGCCAGCTCATGCAGTGGGAGATGGATATTAAACCCAGGCTCTCGCACCTGCTAAGTAAGCACTCAACCAAATGAGTTGTGTCCCCCACCTTGGATTATAAGTGTGTGTCTGTGTGAGTGTGTGTGTATGCGCATGTGTGTGCACACGAGCGTGTGTGCCTATGTTTGTATGTGCGTGTGTGTGTGTGTGCGTGTATGTGTTTGTGTGTATATGCATGAGTGTGTGTGCTTGTGAGTGTGTGTGTGTGTGTGTGAGAGAGAGAGAGAGAGAGAGAGAGAGAGGTGCTGGCAGGGCGTGAGTATGTTATAGCACGTGTGTGGGCAGAGACAGCCTCACACGTTGGTCCCCGACTCCTGCCTTGTTTCAGGGTGGCCCCTTTGTTGTTCACTGTCGCTCACACCACCTCCCTCCAGCTGTAGGGGCACTAGAATTACAGGCCGAACCAGCATATTCCAGTTTTATGTGGCTTCTGGAGGTCTGACCTCGGGTCCTCGGGCGTTGCACAGCAAATCCTTTCCCTACTGAACCACTTCCCTGCAATATTATTATTTTAATGGTGAAACATTTGCTTACTATTGGGGTTCACACTGTCCACCTGCCGCTCCCAAGTGCTGGAATGAACCGTGCATTGCCAAAACACAGGGCCAGATTTATTTTTTTTTTCTTCCAGATTTAATTTTTTAAAAAGGCAAACCAGCCTGGACTACAAAGGGAGTCCAGGACAGTCAAAGCTACACAGAGAAACCCTGTCTTGGAAAACCAAAAAAAAAAAAAAAGGCAAACCTTCCCCCCCCACCAAAGGATTACTTTTTGACCCCCACCCCCACCCCACCTCGCTCCAAACATCCCCAACCTTCTCGCTCCCAGCCAGGTCCACAAGGTACAGCTTCCCGCTGAGCTTCTGCTCGGTCTCTATGTTCTCCTGCTTGATGTTGATGAGGAAGATGCTGTGGCTCCGAGAGCTGTGTTCATTCATATCTGCAGGAGACAGGGCCCTCTCTACCTACAGCCCCTGCAGAGCTGCGGTCCTCAGGCGCACGGCCTGCTAGCTGCCACTCCACCCAGGACCGTCCCTACTGTGTCATCTCCTAAGGGCCCCTCCTCCTCTGTCGCTCGTCCCCCAGTGGGCACAGAAGAGTGGTAAGACCTCCAGACCCAGGAGCTCTTTCTCTCCCCACTCACTGGTGACAGCCACGTGACGGTTGGACTTCCCCTCGTCGATCACATCCAAAATCTCCTCTGGGCTGGACACAAAGCGTTCGGTACAGCCCTGCAGGAGGCAAACAGCAGCACCATAAACGTTCATCTTCAGACTGAGCTGGCCACACACCACCCAGGTGACCTGCCAGGGGTCCCTTCCAAACCCCTCTTGGCACATCTCCGTCACCCACCTTCTGGGTCACTGCCCCTTCCCTGCCCCAACACACACACACACACACACACACACTCTTCTTGATGCCCCAGCCGCACACGAGAACCCACCCCACTCTCACCTTGACAAATGGCACCCGGTTTTTGTCCTCATGCACAGACAGGTTTGTCTTGGTCACTGAATCAAGATAGAGCAGGCTAAGAGAGACAGTACTCCCACCCCTAGGAACCCTGCAGTACAAGGGTAGGGAGACTCCCAGGGGCTCCGGGGGAGGGGGGGACCAGAATGCCACGGTCACAGGAAGGCCCCACCCCAACCCCCCTGACAGGACTGTAGCTGTTCTCAGCCTCTGTAAGGACTAAGCCTTTGAGCTCATCCCATGACTCTTCCAGACTTGGGGATATTTTTTTCCTTTTTGTTTCCGAAGCACTGAGCACTCAGCACTGGAGCCTGAGCCCAGACCCTCACACCCCCCTCCTGCCTACATTTCCTATCTCTCTTCCTCCTCCTTGCCCTGTTTTTCCCCATGTTAATTAGGGTTTGAGACCAAGGCCTCACTCCCAACAGGCTCTACCACTCACCGCCACCCCATCCCTTTTTACTTTTTTCCTTTTGAGACACAATCTTGCCTAGGGTGACCTCAAAATCACAATCCTCCTGCCTCAGCTTTCTAAGTCACTAGGCTTACAGGCAAGGTCTGTAGGGAGTAGAGCCAGAGGATGCTGGTATGAAGAGGCATGCCCCCGATGCTCAGCTGCAACCAATCTCTGGGTAAAGTCCCTCTCTGTCCTCAGCCTCTACACCTGCTTTTACCATCCAAGTACTCACCATCCAAAAGGTCCCGGATCTTATCCAGGTAAATCTCAAAATAAGAGACCTGGTTAGGGAGAAAGGGGACAATGTGAGGAGATGGTCTGTTGTTTTCATTTTATTTATTTTTATGCATCTGAATGTTTTGTTTATATGAATGTGTGTGTATCATGTGCATGCATGGTGCCCACAGAGGCAAGAAGAGCCCAGCAGATCCCCTGGAACTGGAGGTAGAGATGGTTGTGAGCCACCATGTGGGTGCTGGGAATTGAACTCAGGTCCTCTGGAAGAGCAGCCAGTGCTCTTAACCTCTGAGCCATCTCTCTCTCCATCCCCAAGAGACTGATCTTAAACCTAGCATGGGAATCCCAAAGCAATAGGACTGGCTCAAGGAGGGCAGTGGCTGGGAAAGCGCCAGCAAGGACATCTTGGTGAGAGGCTGAGGTGACTGGAGGGAAGAGTAAAGCTTTAGCTGGCTCATTCTAGGTCTTTCCTTCTCAGATCCCATCTGAGGCCCCGGAAGCCATATATGCTGGTCACCTTGATGTGGAATTCAAGGTTCTCATCCATGGAGTAGATGTGGTTGAAGATGTCTCGAGCAATCCGAGGGATGATCCCCATCAGCTGAGGGTCATGCAACTTCCCCTGAGGAGTGAAGGCACAGCAGAGTAAGGCTGAGACTCAGGCAGGCAGGGGCCTGAGTGACTTAAGGGTGCTCTCAGGAGATGGTCCCCGCCATGTCTGCTGTGAGCGGAAGCTGATAAGTCAGCAGTGTTCGGACCTCCGTTGCTGCTGGTTTTCTAGATCCAATGAGGGAAAGTGAGCAGGCTAAAGGGATCCCACCCTCCCCTGCTGCCGTGCTCCTCATCCCATGCTCCCGACCCACCCGCACTGACCCCTGGAGTTTCCCCTATGGATATTCTTTGCTCTTCTGCGAACGGTCTTTGAATCCCTCAACCGCCAGGTCAGAGCACTCACCTCCATGGTATGTGTTTTCCCTGAGGATGTCTGTCCATAAGCAAAAATTGTGCCGTTGTAGCCAGCAAGGACGTCTGGAAGAGAAGACAGAGAAAGAGATCTGGTGTGTGTGTGTGTGTGTGTGTGTGTGTGTGTGTGTGTGTGTGTAATGGTGAACATGGGAAAATACACTGTGAAGAGGAGTCTCTTACCTTTGACAATCTGCATGGCACACGCATGATAAACCTGCTCCTGAGTCGTGTTGGGGGGGAACACGCGGTCAAAGACATATGGCTTTCCCTGGAGGGCAAAGAATACAGGTTAGACCTCAGCCGGGAGTGAGAGACAAAGACGAATGCCACGGATCTTTCCATCAGCCTGCAAAAGGCATCTCACGCTAGGGCCCTGAAAACACATGGGCTGGTCGGGAGATGAGGGCGCCTGGCCGGAGCCACAGAGTTTACGCTTGACAGCAGGAGTGTGCTGTGGTGGACTGTCACTAAGGACTGTCACGCAGTGAGGTTGGTAAGGGGTCCTCGTCTGGGTGTGAGGTTCTAGCTCTTCCGCTAAGCCCAAACACCTTCCTGGGAAACCAGACAGAAAAAGACAAAGGAAAACTAGAAAGCGAGGAACCATTCATTAACAGTGGAAAGAACCTAAAAATTTTAAAAATCTTTTCCCCTACCAAGCTGTATGGCAGGTATTGAACCTCTTTTTGTTTGTTTGTTTGTTTGTTTGTTTCTGTTTTTGTTTTTTCGAAACAGGGCTTCTCTGTGTAGCCTTGGCTGTCCTGGACTTGCACTGTAGACTAGACTGGCCTTGAACTGACAGGGATCCACCTGCCTTTTCCTCCCGAGTGCTGAGATTAAAGGCGTGCGCCACCACCGCCCAGTGGTATTGAACCTCTTTAAGATGTACTAAGAAAGGTGCTGGAGAGAGAGGTAGGTGGCTCCGCAGCCCAGAGCATGTACTGCTCTCGCAGAGGATCTGAGTTCAGTTCCCAGCACCCGCATAGTAGCTTTCAAGTCCTTAACTTGCCAGGTGTGGTGGCGCATGCCTGTAAACCCAGCACCTGGGAGACAGAGGCAGGTGAATCTCTGGGAGTTCAAGGCCAGCCTGGTCTACAGAGTGAGCCCAGGACAGCCAGGGCTACACAGAGAAACCCTGTCTCAAAACAACAACAAAAAGAAGAGCCCTTAACTCCAGGTCCGGAGGACCCAGTGTCCCCTTCTGGGCTCTAACAGCACCAGGCACACATGCAGTACACTCACATGCAGACAAAACACTCTTACACATAATTAAAAAAAAAAAAAGATGTGTTTACTAAAAGATGCAGAATTGGTGACAGGTGTAGAATGCTCCTGGGGCGTGAGGGAATCAGGCATGGAGAGACATTGCACAGACCCTGGCACAGTTCCCTCAGTTTGAAAGAAGTATATGAAATCAGAAACGGGGATGCCCCTTAAGGAACTGTTGCTCAGTGGGGGAGCACTTGTCTCCCGAGCAGGAAGCCAAGCACAGAAACAACAATAGAGCAAACAGAAAAGATCATCAGACCCAGGGAATACGCTGTCGTGAGTGGCAGATTCCTGGGTTGTGTCTCGCTATCCGTCAGACCATTCTGTGAATGATTTCACTAGAGTCCACACGTGTCCAACTGAAAGATGAGCCTCCGGATCCACCCACAGCAGAGCTTGGGAGATGAACTTTAAAAAACTAAAGAGAGCCCCCACCCCGTCCACCTGACCAGGGTTAGACGGCAGCTGTGCTAAGCGCACTTCCACAATTCTGCCCCATGTGCACCGTACTATTTGTCTAGGAAGAGTTTCACAAGTGTCAGCAGTGGTTACTTTGGAGAGAGAAACCAGGAAAGATGATACTTTGTATTGTGAATCCTGCACCGGTTACTTTTTATCAAGTGTTTATTTGTTGTTTTGGCTTTTGACACTTTTTGTTTCTCTGTGTAGCCTTGGCTGTCCTAGACTTGCTTTGTAGACCAGGCTGGCCTTGAACTCACAGAGATCTGCCTACCTCTGCCTCCTGAGTGCTGGAATTAAAGGCGTGCACCACCACGCCTGCTTGACACATATTTTTTGAGACAGTCTTACTGTGAAGCTCTGGCTAGCCTATAAATCATGATGTAGACCAGGCTGGCTTTGAATTTGCAGCAATCCTGCCTCTACCTTTCAAGTGTTGGGATTACAAGGCATGGACTGGATTAAATTCTTTTTTAGGGGTTGGAGAGATGGCTCTACAGTTAAGAACACTGGATGTTCTTCCAGAGGACCTGGGTTCAATTCCCAGCACCTGTAACTCCAGTTCTAATAGATCTGACCCTTTCCAGACATACACTTGGAGGAAACATCACATAAAATAAAAAATAAATAAAAACAAAATAATTTAAATTATTTTTTAAAAAGATCTATTTTAGCCGGGTGTGGTAGCATATGTCTTTACTATCAGCTTGAGGGAGGCAAAGGCAGATGGATCTCTGAGTTCTACAGTGTGGATTCCAGGATAGCTAGAGGTACATAGAAAAACCTTGTCTCTGGCCAGGCTTAGTTTGCATGCCTTTAATCCCAGCACTCGGGAAGCAGAGGCAGGCAGATCCCTATGAGTTCGAGGCCAGCCTGGTCTACAAAGTGAGTCTAGGACAGCCAAGGCTACACAGAGAAACCTTGTCTTGAAAAACCAAAAAAATAAAATAAAAAGAGGAACCTTGTCTGAAAGTAAATCAATAAATACGATTTATTTTTATTTTAAATTATGTATATATGTATGTGTGCATATACATAATATATATTGTTAAATAATATAATATATTATTATGTGTGCAGTATATAATATATATTATATTGTTAAATAATATAATATGTATGTTTTGTTTTGTTTTGTTTTGTTTTGTTTTCGAGGCAGGGATTCTCTGTGTAGCCTTGGCTGTCCTAGACTTACTTTGTAGGCCAGGCTGGCCTTGAACTCACAACGATCTACCTGCCTCTGTCTCCCGAGTGCTGGGATTAAAGGCATACGCCACCACGCCCAGCTTATATGTTTTTAAAAAAGATTTATTAATTTTGTGTATCTGCATGTACACCTGAACGCCAGAAAAGAGCATTAGAACACATTATAAATGGTTGTGAGCCACCATGTAGTTGCTGGGAATTGAACTCAGAGCCTCTGGAAGAGCAGACAGTGCTCTTAACTACTGAGCCATCTTTCCAGCCTGCTATATATGGTTTTTTGAAAGACAGGGTTTCTCTGTGTTGCCCTGGCTGTCCTGGATTCACTCTGTAGACCAGGCTGGCTTTGAACTCAGGAATCCACCTGCCTCTACCTCCTGAGTGCTGCGATTAAAAGTGTGCACCACCATTGCCCTGTTCATTTAAAATGTTTTAATGTCTCATAACTACACACTAAGACTGTATTACTGAAGACACCACTCACATTGATTGCAGGACATAGAGAGATCAATCTCAAATTGACCAGAAAACTTCCTTCCTGCTAGCTAGCTTGCATAGTGCCAGAAGGTTCTATTCCTGCTTTTGGGGGAGAAAAAACAGTCAGTGGTCTTAGCCAGTATTTGTACAATGTTGCAATTGTACAATGTTACAGAAAGTTACAAATTTGACCTGTGCTTACTGGGGCAATAATGGCACAGCTGTTATCAGGTACCCCACAGGAGGAGATTTCACACCTGGTGCTGTAGTTCTGATCAAAAGCCCATTGCAGCTGGGCAGGGGTGGCGCACGCCTTTAATGCCAGCACTCAGGAGGCAGAGGCAGGTGATCGCTGTGAGTTCAGGCCAGCCTGGTCTACAAAGCATGTCCTGGACAGCCAAAGCTACACAGAGAATCCCTGTCTCGAAATAACAAACAAAGCAAAACAAAACAAACAAACAAACCAACAAAGCTCGTTGCTACCCAAGCACTCCAGAGGCAGAGGCTGGTGGAGTTCTGTCACTCCAAACCCAGCCTGGCGTACATAACAGAGCAGTCAGGGCTACATGATAAGGCCCTGAGTATTCAATGGATGTCTTCAACTGCATTCTAAAGATTTGTATTTATAGAGCTGGCCTTCCCCCAACCTTATTCAGGGAGTCTTCTTTTTGCGGTGGTTATCAGTTAATGTAAAGATTTATAATTAATCAGGCCCAGCGGTGGTGGTGCATACCTTTAATCTCAGCACTTGGGAGGCAGAGGCAGGCAGATTGCTATACTATGAGTTCGAGGCCAGCCTGGTCTACAAAGTGAACTCCTGGCCAGTCTTTGGGGCTGGAGAGATAGTTTATCACCCATTTATTTGGTGGCTCACGGTTATCTGTAACACGAGATCCAGGTGACCTGATGACCTCTTCTGGCCTCCGTGTGCACCAGGCATGCAAGAAAAACACCTATGCATGTCGAAAAATCATAAAATTAAATTTCAAATTGGGCTGGAAATGTACTGTTGTTTCCTGGATTTGATCCTGGATAAACTAGGTGTGGCAGCTCATTCCTGTAAACCCAGCCCTGGGGATATGGAGGCCGGAAGCTCGGAAACCCAAGGCCACCCTCAGCTGCACAAGGACTTCAAGGCCAAAGACTAGACCAAAATAATGTCTTTTAAATTAAATCAGGCGTTTGGTTAAAACCAGACGGCAGTATTTATTTGGTCTCTCCATAATCATTGCATCCGACGCCCAGGAATTGGCTGGGATCAGGGGGAAGCTCGTGGCAGAACACCTGCTGTCCTATGGCAAGACCCTGGGTTTGATCCCAGCACCAAAACATACACTTAAAGCCGGGGAAACAGAATTCACAATGGAGCTGCAGAGGGAACTCCTTAGTAGGGTGTGGTGAGCTTATTTTACTGAGTCATTCTATTTCATTAAGTATTTAAATATTTGTGCTCTGTACCAAGATCCCGGTGCTAAGGGTGCAGTTGGCAAAAACACTTACTGAAGTGATAAAAGATGGATATCAAAACATTCATTTCAGTATTAAGGAAAACCAGAACAAAGTCAAACACCCACAGAAACAAGTTGGATTGTGGCGCAGAGTGAGTGTGTAGCATGCTCGGGGCCCTGAGCCTTCATCAGCCTCAGCACAGAAAGAAAGAAGATGGGATGGGGATGGGAGAGCAAAAGGAATAATTGTTGAAATTTTATTTCTTTGTTTTTAATATATGAGTGCTCTGTCTTCATGCACACCAGAGGGAATCAGATTTCCTTACAGATGGTCATGAGCCATCAAGTGGTTGCTGGAAATTGAACTCAGGACCTCTGGAACACCAGCCAGTGTTCATAACTGCTGCACCATCTTGTCAGTCCAGCAATAACTTAAAAAAAATTTATTGGACTGGAGAGATGGCTCAAAGGTTAAGAGCACTGGCTGCTCTTCCAAAGGTCCTGAGTTCAATTCCCAGCAACCACATGGTGGCTCACAACCATCTGTAATGAGAGCTGGTGCCCTCTTCTGGCCTGCAGGTGTGCAAGTGTGCATGCAGGCAGAACACTGTATACATATAACTAATTTTTTTTTTGTTGTTGTTTTTGTTTTTTGAGACAGGGTTTCTCTGTGTAGCCTTGGCTTTCCTGGACTCACTTTGTAGACCAGGCTGGCCTTGAACTCACAGCGATCTGCCTGCCTCTGCCTCCCATGTGCTGGGATTAAAAGCATACGCCACCATGGCCTGGCTCATAATAACTAAACCTTTAAAAAAAAAAAAAGATTTATTTTATCTACTGTACATGAATGCTTTATCTTCAGGAGAAGGCATCAGATCACATTATAGATGGTTGTGAGCCACTATGTGGTTGCTGGGAATTGAACTCAGGACCTATGGAAGAGCAGGCGGCACGCGTAACCACTGACCTGCCTCTCCAGCCCCCCAGTAATAACTTTTTAAAAGGCAGGTTGACAAGAAGGCTCATCAAGTGAAACTTCTTATTGCCCAAACTGACCTAAGCTTGATAGATTCACCCGGTGGAAGGAGAGAACCGATTCCCAAAACTTGTCCTCTGACCTACGCATGCACGCACACATGCACGCCGCACGCATGCACGCACACACAGAGTCTATGGTGATTACATTTATAACACATATGGTAGATGAGCTCATATGTGGCTGCGTTCAGGGGCCGTGGATGGAGTGTGTCTCAGAGCGCCTGCTGGATGAACTGCACATCCTGCTGATGGCCACGAAGTCCACTTGAGCCCAGAAGGGAGTAGGCTTCCTGGCAATGCTTGTGGCCACAGTGTGAGAGACATGCACCTGATGTGGGGGGGGACACAGTGAAGAAGACCCATAGGGCCATGGCTGGAGGCATTGCTTCCATCTTAGCAGGCTTCACTGCCTTGGTAGCATCCTCTAGAACAGTCATCCGAATCCTCCGACCCTCATGAATGTTAAGTTCGGAGTTTGGTCCGGCCACCTTTATTGGGCAGGTGGCATCTGCTCCGGTCCCCCCGGGAGGCAACTGCTCTCTTGCTCTGCTCCTGGTGGTGAAATCTAAGCTCTGCACCTGGCTCCTACACCAAGCTGAATTCTACCAGCGCTTGTGTGTGAGCTGGGGATCAGCTCCTGGGCAAGGTGGGGAGGACAAAGGCCTCCTGGCCACTGCCTGAACTCCATGTTCAGTTCAGGTCGGGGAAGAGAAGGTGGAAAAAACAAAATGTGGGGAGGCTGTGCCCTTTGTATAGAAATAAAAACTGGGTCTCTTGGGGGGTGAGGAGTGTATGGATAGAGCAGCTTTAGAAAACAGATACAGATCCCAGCGCCGGGGGAGGAGGAGGCAGGAGGATGCCTGTTCGAGGCTCACATGAGCTACATAGTATGTTCGAGGTTGGCCTAGGCTGTAGGGGACCCTGTCCCTAGAGGAGGAGCAGAAGGAGGAAGAAGAGAAGGAGGAAAGAAAAGAACCAGATGTGGAACTGTTACTGGTGAACTGTCCAGGTTAAATTAAAAAATATAAAGTAGTATAGGTGACGTCACAGAAGAATATGTAGTGATGGGAGAAGGGAAGCACAAAATACTGCTAGGCAAATAATAGGGAGGGTATGATGTGAAAGTAAAAATACTAAAAAAAAATTTTTTTAATTAAAAAAAGGAAAGAAAATAAAATTACTACTGCAGAATAAAGAGTATACAAGGATGGTTCTATTTCTGTAAATGTATATATGTATAAACAAAAATGCTGTATATATGGAGATATATATGTACATACACACATATATATGGAAAACATGCTAATAGTAGTTATCTTGGTTAGTATGGTTTTTTTTATTTCCTTTGACTGTTTTTAGGGAACAGGACCTCACACTGTAGCTCAGGCTAACCAGCAATTCATGCCCAGCCCCCTGCCTCAGCCTCTCAGCCTCCAGAAGCCTGGGGCTTCCAGGGGTGGACACAATGTTGCTTTGATTGTTTTGTTTTGTACTTAAAACTTTCTTACAGCCATGGTAACCCAGGTCTTGTCTTCTTGGCTGTGAGCCTAGTCTTTAAATCTGAGCCATCTCTTCAATCCCAGCACTCGGGGAGGCAGAGGCAGGTAGGTCTCTGTGAGTTTTAGACCAGCCTGTTCTACATAGTGAGACCCTATTTAAGCAACAATAACAACTTTTTTCAAAATAAGAAAGCCTCTTTTGAAAAATCTACTGGTTTTTTTTTCTTGTTTGTTTTCTTTTGTGTTCGTTGGTTAGTTAGTTTGGTTTTTGTTTTGTTTTGTTGTTGTTTTGAGACATTCACTTAAGTAGTCTTGGGTGGCTTGGAATTCACTCTGTAGACCAGGCTGGTCTTGAATTCAAAGACCCTGAGTGTTGCAGCTAAAGGCATGATATACCACAACCAGCCCAGAAAATCTGAAGTTTTTAAACAAAGAAATTAATATCCTTGTTTTGCATCGTAGGAGAGGGATCAGTGCACAGAAGAGAGACTGCCCACACTAAGCACAGACAATTACACAGATGCTTACATGCTGGGTGAAATGAATTTCATGTGCTTATACAGAAAGGTCTCCAAGGTGCAAGGGAAATTTTTTTTAAAGCACAAATAGCATGTATAGTATATATATATATATATATATATATATATATATATATATATATATATATATATATATTTTTTCCTCTCTCTCTCTCTCTCTCTCTCTCTCCAGACCTGAGGACTGAACCCAGGGCTTCCTAGGCAAGTGCTCTACCACTGAGCTAAATCCCCAATCCAATATATTTCAAAAAATGTATGTGTGCTGGCCAGTTTTATGTCAACTTGACACAAGCTATAGTCATCTGGGAGGATGGAACCCCAACTGAGAAAATGCCTCCACAAGAGCAAGCTGTGGGCAAGCCTGTAAGACATGTTCTTAATTAACGATTGATGGAGAGGGCCCAGCCTATGCTGAGTGGAGCCATACCAGGGCTGGTGCTCCTGGGTTCCATAAGAAATTATGCTGAGCAAGCCACGGGGAACAAGGCAGTAAGCAGCACCCTCCACGGCCTCTGCAAGGGCTCCTGCCTCCAGGTTCCTGTCCTGACTTCCTTCTGTGATGGACTGTGGATGTGAAGTGTAAGCCAAATAAACTCTTTCCTCCCCAAGTTGCTTTTTCATCCCAGAAATTGCAACTCTAACTCAGACAGGATGCATGGACATATGTGCTTGGCTGTAAATGCTTATACTGTTTGCCTGTGCTTACGTACTTAACTCTAAGTGGATATAATGTATGTAGGTACTTGACTGTAAGTGTGTATGTTTTTGGAAGTGGCCACAGAAACAGGTAATAGTGTTTTTCTGAGAAAGGGAAAAGGAGGAGGAGGAGGAGGAGGAGGAGGAGGAGGAGGAGGAGGAGGAGGATAAGCAGCAGCTAAGGAAAAGAAGGAAAATTGCTTTTCATTGTAAATTTCTATTATTTAAATTTTGTTACATGCTTCTGTAGATCTTACTGAAGGGTTAGATTAACAACTATAAAATGAACTGGATATGGTGGCATACGCCTTTGATCCCAGCACTCAGGAGGTAGAGGCAGGCAGATCTCTGTGAAATCGAGGCCAGCCTGGTCTATAAAGAGAATCCAGAACCGCTGGGGCTACACAGAGAAACCTTGTCTCAAAAAAAAAAAAAAAAAAAAAAAAGCTAAAACACCACCACTACCATGGAAACAAAGAACAACAACAACAAAAAGAGAAACAAACACCAAACACCAAGTAACAATTCTTTGTTACTGTTTATGTGCTTTCTTTTGTCTTTAATTCCCCAAGAATTAAAATGTATTAGGTTTATAATTATATTGTTTCCAATGTTATTTAAAAAAAAAAAAAAAAGTCGGACTTAATTCGTTAGCCCGTAATCCATGGCCATGTTTCTTCCACCCAGCAGCCAGAAACAGAAACAAACACAGCACGTCAGACCAAGGATGCTCCTCTTTTCTCTACCAGTGATCTCCAGCCATGTCGCCTAGAGCCAGGCACCCAGCCAGAGGGGGTTAAATATAACTCTCCAGCCAGCCTGGCCCCTCCCGCCTGCCCTCCTGGGAACAGGGCACCAACACACCCAAATCTACACACACACACACACACACACACACACACACACACACACAGCACTGCACTCAAGTTCAAAACATTCCCAGTGGGAGGAATCCAGAAAGCGCTGGCTAAAATGGAGGGTGCTCTCCAAATGCTGAAGCTAAGGGGTGCCTGGGAACTCTTCTTCTTTAGCCCAGGCTGGGAAGGAGTGGAGCCGGGTGGGGAGATAGGTGGGGCTCTCGGCCTCTGAGGAGGGTAAAGCTATTCTAGAGCTAAGTAGTGGGAGCAGTTACCATTCTTGACCTCACTACTTCCCTATCCTTGGCTGGCCCGTCAACTCCAAGTCCAATTTCTAGCTTTTTGTTTTGTTTTGTGCTTGGTTGTTTCGTTTTGTGTGTAGCCAGCAGCCTCATCTCCCTGCCTGCATCTTCTAAATGATGTATCCTAAGACACATGAGCTAGCCATGGTGGTACACGCCCGTGATCTCAGCACCTAGGCAGCTGACCGTTGGGATCACCAAGAGTCTGAAGTCAGTCTGAGGCAACGTGTCATTTTTGTTCTGTTTGTATGTTGCGGGGTCTCGTTTTCGTTTTTTGTTTGTTTGTTTGTTTGTTTGTTTTGAAGTGGGGGTTTCCCTGTGTAACCCTGACTGGCCTGGAACTCACAGAGAATCACCTGTCTCCGCTCCCAGAGTGCTGGCACCAAAGGGGTGCCCCGCCATACCCTGCTTTGTAGTGTCTTATAAAGGATAACTTTTGGAAGGTAAGGAAATTAACACAGGCCTTGCTAGGTAGCCCAGGCTAGCCTGAGACCCAGTCTTCGTTGTTACCTCCACTCTTCCAAGGGCTGCCCTTGGAACCATAGCAGCCATGACCTGCCGGACAATGCATTTCTGTCTGATGGCCCACTTCTGCCTTTGCCCAGGCTTCTCCTTGAGTTGCGATCGCCACCCAGAACTAGAATTTCCCCCAAAGACACTATCCCTCCAGACCCCCAACACCAGAGTCTACGAAACACAGCTCCTCCTCAGGTTTGTTGACTAAACATACTGATGAGAAAGAGATGCTAGAGGCCTAAGGTTTGGATGAAACCATTAATAAGAGGGCGAGTGTCTCGCTCTTCCAAATTATACTTGCTCAGAGACAAAATGTATAAAGGTAACATTTTCTACTTATGTTATGTGTGTGAGCATTTCTTTTTTTTTTTTAAGATTTATTTATTGTTGTGTATATACAGTATTCTACCTTCATGTATACCTGCACACCACAAGAGGGCACCAGATCTCGTTATAGATGGTTGTGAGCCACCATGTGGTTGCTGGGAATTGAACTCAGAACCTCTGGAAGAGCAGCCAGTGCTCTTAATCGCTGAGCCATCTCTCCAGCCCGTGAGCATTTCTTTATGCGTGTGTATGTATGTGTACCACGTGCATGCCTAGTGCCTGTGGAGACTAGAAGGGGGTAGCTGACGTCCGGGACTAGAGTTACAGATGGCCGCGAACCCCCACGAGGGTGCTGGGAACTGAGCGCCGTGCTCTTAACCTCTGACCCGTGTCTCCAGTAACCCCTTCCCCACTTTTTTGTTGTTTGTTTTGGTTTTTTGAGACAGGGTCTCTCTGTGTAGCCCAGGCTGGCCTCAAACTCAGAAATCCCCCTGCCTCAGCCTCCCAAATGCTAGTATTAAAGGCGTGTCCCACTACCACCTGGCTTCCTCGCCTTTTTTTTTTTTTTTAAGACATGGTCTCTGAAGCCGGGTGTGGTGGTGGGTCTCTGTGAATCTCTGTAGGCCAGCCTGGTCTACAAAGCCAGTCCAGAACAGCCTGGGCTACATAGAGAAACCCTGTCTTGAAAAACCAAAAAATTCAGATCTAGCCAACGGACAGCGCATTCTCCATGGTTGTGGGGAGAGCAGGAATGCCTCTGACATGAACTTTGGTGCCCCCTATTTGATCACTTCCCCTTGGTGGGGAGGCCTGTGGCTCTCAGAGGAAGGGGAAGCAAGTTATCTGGATAAAACCTGATAATCTGTGATCATATGGTAGGGGAGGAGGTCCTCTTCTGTCACAGGCTTAGGAGAGGGGAATAGAGTAAAAGAGGGAGGGAGAGGGGAACAGGAAGACACAAGTGAGGGCATAACAATAGGGATGTAATCTGAATAAATTATTTAAAAATAATAAATATAATTTACAAAAAAAAAAAAAAAGACATAGTCTCTCTGAGAAGACCAATCCCCTTCCTTAGCTTCCTGAGTGCTAGGATTTACAGTGTGTGCACCACAGCAATCAGCTTACTTAACTGTTACCGGGAGTTGATTGGCGGTGCTCGGGGTGGGGGTGGGGTGGGGCACACACCTGTAATCCCACTCAGGAGGCTAAAGTGTGAAGGTTGCCTCAAGTTTGAATGTGACCCATCCTGGACTACACAGTGAGTTATAGGCCAGCCAGGGTCACACAGCCAAACCTTGTCTAAAAAAATAATGAGCATGGGCTGGTGAGATGGCTCAGCAGGTAACGTTGTCTGTGGCCAAGCTGACTGACTTGTTTGCAGGACTCGTTAGGTGGGAGGAAAGAACTGTCCTCTAACTTATACTGCTGTGCTGTGGCATGTGTGCCTCACCCCCACAAACAAGCAAATAAATAAATGTGATTTTTTTTTTCCGAGACAGGGTCTCTCTGTGTAGCCTTGGCTGTCCTGGATTTGCTTTGTAGACCAGGCTGGCCTCGAACTCACAGCGATCCGCCTGCCTCTGCCTCCCGAGTGCTGGGATTAAAGGCGTGCGTCACCACGCTCGGCCATAAATGTGATTTTAAAATAAGATAAAAACAGAGGCTGGGGAGGTGCGTTTGCTGTGCACACATGAGGACCTGAATCCAGTCTCCAGCACCCATACAAAAACTGGGCATGGGTGTGTGTGTGTGCCTGAAACCTTAGTACTGGGATGCAGACACACAGGTGGATTCCAGGGGATCCCTGGCCACCAGACGAGCCATAACAGTGAGCTTCAGGTTCAGTAAGAGGCTGTCTCAGGGGAACAATGGCCAACAGGAGAAGAAGACACAGACGTCCTCCTTTGGCCTCTGTATGTGGGGATATGTGCAGGCTCACTCTCTCGCACACATATGTGCACATACATATGCATACACTACATGCACTAGAACTCCCCAAATAACAGTTAAAAACAAGATTAGTAATTGTTTGCCTGTCGCTGCGGTGCAGTCTATACACATTATCCCATGTAACGGATGCACTATCCTAGGGCCTAAGTGTTACTGTTCTCATGTCATAAATGTGGTCTACAGTGAGCACAGTTTCAAACCCAAGAGGCCCTGACTGCAACCCCATTCCCAAAGTGAGCAAGGGACTGCACATATCAACCCTGCATCAGATCCTCCTCGCGGCTCTGCTTTAGCCTCCTCATGGCCTCCTTGTTCTGCATGTCTCAGAAGGTTTTCAAGTAGACCTAGCCTCTTGTCTAACCTCAATCCCCCATTTCAGAGGTGGTTCTCCCCTGAATCCTTCCAGAGAGACTGGTTCATCCTCTCCTCTCCCAGGGAATGGGACACCAGCTAACAGCAAAGCTTCAGAAGCAGAAGTTCCATTAGAAAGGCCCCTGCGCTGGGCATGGTGGCGCACGCCTTTAATCCCAGCACTGGGGAGGCAGAAGCAGGAGGGTCTCTGTGAGTTCGAGGCCAGCCTGGTCTACAAAGTGAGTCCAGGACAGCCAGGGCTATACAGAGAAACCCTGTCTCAAAAAAAAAAAAAAAAAAGAAAGAAAGAAAGACAGAAGGAAAGAGAGAAAGAAGCCCCTGCAAATCTCTCCACGTCTGAGATGCTCCCTCCCAGCCCTGCAAGTTCCACACTGCTTCTAGCCTTCTTCAGAGGCTCTCTCCATGAAGCCCCAGAGCCACCGTGTCTTTGAACCCACTCTGAGCCTCCTTCTATCAGTCTGTCCATTGGCTCAGGAAAGGCCTCACAACCTCACTATGGCTTTCCATCACCTGTGCTGGCTGATGCTCGTGGGGAGCACAGGACTAGGGGTCCAGAGACCTGCTCAGTTGTCAAGGGAGCACTTGGTAGAACCCTAACTTCAAGGACTAGGCCCTCATCTATGGTGACCCTCTTGGGGATTGTTGCCATGGTAACGCTTGAGAGATACTAGCCACAGAACACTGCCTCGGCCCTGCGTTTTCCTTTATATCACTCCCCTCAAAGCTAAAGAGATTCTTGTTTTCCCTTCAGCTCTCACAGGACCCTTAAAGTCATGACGGTGGCACATGCCTGGCGCTCCCAGCACTCAGGAGGCTGAGATAGGAGGAGAGGCCCTGAGTCCAGCCTGGAATACAGAGTTGCAGACTAGCCGAGGCCCTGGGAAGACCTGTCTCAAAAACAGAACAGAACCAGGCCAGAGGGATGGTTCTGTGGGTGAAGGTGCAGCCTGCCTTAGTTCAGTCCCAGGAAACTGACTCCTGACAGCTGTCTTCTGGCCCTCACACGTGTGCTGTGGCATATGCATACCCACCGTCCACATCACACAAACAAATAAATAAACGTCATGAAAAAAATAATAAACTGGGCAGTGGTAGCGCACACCTTTAATCCCAGAACTCAGGAGGCAGAAGCAGGTGGATTTCAGTGAGTTCAAGGCCAGCCTGGTCTACAGAGGAAGTTCAAGGGCAGCCAGGGCTACACTGAGAAACCCCATCTCAAAACACCAAAAAACAGAATTCACTTAACTTTTGGGAGATCTGAGGAAAGAAGCTTTGGACAGCTGCAAAGGAAATGGAGGGATTAAGGGAGGAGAGAGAGAGAGAGAGAGAGAGAGAGAGAGAGATTGATTTTGATTGATTCCTTGCTGTCACTCCTCCCCGACACCTGGCAGAGAAGCAGCGGGCCAGGCCGGAACATGGATGAGAAAAGACAAACACTTAAATGAGTTCAGTGAAAAAGTCAGACCAGATTCTAAATGTAAAATAAAAAGAGCAAACCGAGACAACACCACACACAGACCACACCCCAGGCATCCTTTCTGCTATGACTCAGGCTGTTGACTTTGTAGAATCCGACCCCCTTACATTTCTGAGAGAAGTCAGAGAGTTGAGGCAAAAGACAAGACCTACAGAGCTGTCTCTCCATCTCGCTGCCCTACCCTCTGCAAGCCACACGCAGCCCAGGAACAGAAGGGCCTCTGAAGCCAGAGCGACTCCAGTGCTGAGAGGAGAGGGGAGAGCCATGACAGGAGGGAGCAGGGGCTGCTGGCTGCCATCTGCCACTCAGCCCCAGCTTGTCTTCTCTCATCTTCCCAGACATTGTGCAGTGGTAGCTTCCACTGCTCGGCAAGGCAGTTCTCACACACTGGCTCCCAAAGAGCGCCGGAGCAGACAACAAGAGACAGGAGTTGCCACTGCCCCACGGGAACCTTCAAAGATCTCCTCAAAATCTTCTAGCCATCCGTCGCCTGAGCGAAGGCTGAAAGTCCAGGAGGCAGCCAGCTTTAAGGATGCTGCCTGAGACAAAATGGCCCCTGTAAGAATTTACATCTGGCGGAAGAGATTAACAGGAGGCCTTGGGCAAGGGAAGATCCGGAGCGAGACAAGTGTAGCCCAGGAGTACTAGCAGGACAGATAAGAGCTGAGATAGAGTCTGCATGGGGAAGAGGGGGACAGGGGACCGGGATGGACAGACAAGGGACTTCTTTTCACCCCGACTCTCTCCCTGTCTCCTCTGCTGTCTCACCAGCCAGGACCCATCCCATACACCAGGATGGTCCACAGAGCTTAAAAGGAGTCCATCTTCTGTATAAAATCTAAAAGAAGGAAGTTTAGCTTTAAGGCAGACCCCTTAGTGGATTTGCTTCCTGTGGTCACCCCCTCCTGGTTTTCAGCCTTTATAACTTAAAGGGGCCTCAAATTGCAAATCCTCCACATAAACCCAGCCAGCCAGGTTACTCAAAGGGAGAGGGGTCCCCCCCAGGGTTGCTCAGGGCTTTCTTTTAGCCTGGCTGCACTAACCAAACGGGGTCCCTAGGGTCCCTAAGGCAAACAGAACAGAGATGCCCTCCTTCACACTGCAGAAGCACCAGCCAAGCTCTCCACATGAGATGCTGGGTGTTGGAGCCTGGGGCTTTCTCAAAGGTGTGTTTACCAAAGGTCCTGTTTTCCCCAACTCAGAAGGCCCAGGTGTCTCCTTTCCAGCTGCTTTAAGCCAAGCACTGTGGACGGACACATAGGAATCACCCTGACCTTGAGAACTGCCCTCACAGATGCCCCTCCCTTCTGAAACTAACACGGGTGTCTTAGCTCAGTACCCCAAAGCATTACAGAACGCCACCCCAGACCTCTCACCTAACTCACAGCCTGAAAGTCCATAACACCCTAAGAAAGGCAGAAGGGACAAGACCTAGAGTCCCCTTAGGCCAGCACAGGTAACGGTCTGGAACAGAAATCTGGCGAGGCAAGGTGGCCTAAAGGAAAAACATGGCAGTTTGGGAGTCACAGACTCCACTTCAGGTCTGGAGACTGAACCAGTTGATGGATTCTCAGCATGACCTTGAGAAAGTCATTCAACTTCCTCAGACCTCAACCTCCTCATCTGCAGAATGGAAATCCGAACACTACTTAATTCAGACTGCAGTCCTGAGAATTCAGTCCTAAGCACGGAAAGCCAAGTACACAGCAAGTACTGCTTCTCCGGTGATTTCCACAGGGAAGGGCTGCAGTGACCAGGTAGCCTTCAGAATTACATCGTATTAGTTCTTTAAGACCGAGATGAATAAGCAAGTATGAACAAACACGGGGTTCTGTCTTGGGAGGGTTTAGGGAGTCAGAAATCCACTTGGGACAGAAAGGCAGGCATGGCCTTAGGATTCTAGAGGCTAACTGCCCAGTTGGGTGTGGCATCAATGCATTTCTTTCCCAGAAAACCTTTCATCAGACCTGTGCCCCTTCCCCCACTCCAAGTTCAGGCAGCAACTACTTCAGGCGAGAATGACGGGCTGGTCCTAGAACCCACTCCCCCATCCACAGAGACCCTAGTCTTTCCGTTTCACGTCTAGCTCATCCACTAACCTTCCCCTCCCTCTGTGGAGGTTGGGGTATTGATGCGAGCCAATAACAAAGAGAAAACGCGCTTTCTCTAGGGGAGAGGGAAAAACATCACAAAAGCAGGGAGCTGGCTCTAAGGGGTGGGAACATTGCAAGAGAGTAGCAAAGACAACTTGGGGCTCCTGGTGACGGGGAAGGCGCCCCCTCTCACTCTGCAGAGACTTGGCTGCAGGCCTAGGCAGGCCACACCCAGCCATCCTGATGCAGGGGAGAGGAGGGGCTGCGGCGGGAGAGGATGGAGGATGAGCAGCCGGAGCCGCTGCAGAATGACAGGCGGAGTGGCTGAGCCTCGGAGGTGAAAAGATGTTTGCATCCCGACCCCTCCTCTAATTTCCTTCGGATGAAGCACTCACCCCAATAATGACGCTGTCGTCCCCTTGGAAAATGGGGATGAACTTGTCCCCGCGCAGAATCTCGGCCTGGTTCAGGGGCCGAAATCGGCAAAGCACCTTGATGCTGCATTCGTTGTTGGTCTCCGCCATGGTGGTCGCCGGGGAGGGGCTTGGGGTGCGTCTCCGGCTGCAAGGGGTAGCGTGTGCTCCGGAGAAAGGGAGCGCTGAGCTGGGGTCCAGGCGGAGGACAGGTGATCTGTCGCTGGGGCCAAGGGAGCAGCTGGGACGCCCCGGCGAAGGTGCACTCTGGGTCTCCTGCGGCACTGGATGCGGGCGACCTGGGCGTCTGGTCCTCTCGCCGCGCAGAGCCTCTCCGCCCCTCGCGCTGCAGCGGCGCTGCGGGCCTGGGCGGGGCGCGCAGGAGCAGCGGGGGCGGGGTTTCCTTCGCGGGAGGTCGGGGCGTGGAGGGGGGGGGGATGATGTTCTGGACAGCGACCACCAAAAGGTCGTGGGGTTTTTGGCCTCTGCTCACCTGGTTCCACGATCTTAAGGCTTGCGGATAACCGTGTCCTCGCCCCTTCCCCACACAGCTCACTCCGCTACTCGCGACCCATTTGTTCTTCCTCAGACTCCACCTACAGGACCGGGGATAAGGAGACTAAGGTGGGCCTGTCGCCTGCCTGGGGAAACCAAGCGGCCTTCTACTCCCTTTATTCCAGAACATCTCCCAAGCCCATTCTACTCCTCTTTCCATATTTAAACCACTCTTGTCGTTCTTCCTCTCCCAGGCTCTTTCCCCTCCTCAGATGTACAATGAGCCAGTCAGCCTTCATAGGTGTGCATCTACGGAAGTGGTGTCCAGGTCCCGCGCCATGGAGAATGGGCAGGAAGGTCTAGCCTACTTCCCTCCCTTTCTTCACAAAAAGTGCTACAGTCTGGTGATAGTCAGGTCCCCAAGTGGAGCGAAAGCCAAGCTATCTTCTAGGCCATCGGCGTTCACAGGCAGACGGAGTTCTCAATGAGGCCTCTAACGTTGGGGCTGGGAGTAGCTTTTGCAAGAGAAAGGGAATCTGACAGCCTGAGGAAAGGGATGACTGGGGCAAAAGGCCAGGGGTACTGTGTGAGGATCTTCCAGGGCAAACAGCGACGTTCAAATCTCAGATATCTGTGTGTGTGTGTTTACTGCCCTAGTTTCCCTTGGATAGCGTCCCCAGTCCTTTCTCAAGCCTTTCTTTTCTTCTCCCAATATCCTGATCAGGGAAAAAGACAGACAGACAGACAGACAACAAAGAGACAAACCCTTGTCCTTTCTCCCACTGCAGCCCTGAACAGAAACACCAAGGCCTGGTCAAATTGATTTTTTTTTTCAATGTCACGGCCTCTGCTAGCCATCAGAGAGCTGGGCTGCAGGAGTTGAGGTTTCAGCCAAGGGGAGGAGCGGGGTGATGGGAGAAGGCAGGAGGGGGTGGAGGCCTTCCATCAGAAATTGGCCAGTGCCTAGGGTCAGTTAGGCACTATGGGGCAAGGGTAAGAGCGTGGTGGCTTGGACAAACAAGTCCTAACCGCCAGAAATCAACTGAGCTGGGCTTCCACCACTCACATGCCTTGACGCTTAAGGGAACCAAAGGGAAGGAGTCCAGAGCTGCATAGGAGGCCTCAGGACCATGGTGACGGAGGCCGAGGCTTGGGTAGGAGCCAGGACTGAGAATGACAGTGAGTTCCTAACTCAGTTGTTTGGCACTGTCATCTCTGACGGTTGCAGCATCTTGCAAGCTCAGGAAATACACCAACGCCCAGCCTCTAGAGGCAAGAAGGTGACATCTTTAGTGAAACGGTGGCTTCCGCATATCAGTCCTTAGAGGCTCACTGGTCAGAGACAAGAGTTCAATGGATATGCGGACATGTACACACGCGCGCACACGCACACGCACATACACACACACCAACAAGGTTTTTATACAACTGAGCCACTTCAACTTTCTTTTATTTTAATTTTGGGGTGTGTGTGGGGTCTCTCTATAGCTCAGGCTAGCCTGTTCTTGCATTACTCTGGGAATACATGGGCACCACCATGTCTGGCTTGAGAACTTCCTTTTATCCCGAGTGTCTTTTTACTTCTCTACGAGGCAGCGATGGCAATAATACGTAGTAGGTTTTCTATTCATCCCCCCCCCCAGCCTGTCTCCTCCTCCTCCTCTTCTGTTGCTGTTTTGAAGCAGGGTCTCACTATGTAGCTCCAGCTGTCCTAGAACTTACTATGTAGATCAGGCTGGCCCTGACCTCAGAGTTCTGCCTCCTGAGGGTTAAAGTTAAAGGGGCTTGCCACCACATCTAGCTTTTTCTTCTGCTTTAAAAAATGGGTCAGAGCTGGGTGTCATGCGCATGTTTTTAATCCCAGCACTCAGGAGACAGAGGCAGGTGGATGAGTTCAAGGCCAGCCTGGTCTACAAAGCGAGTCCAGGACAGCCAAGGCTACACAGAGAAACCCTGTCTCAAAAAACAAAACAAAACAAAACAAAACAAAGCAAAACAAAACAAAAAAATGGGTCAGTGGGGCCTGGAGAGATGGCTCGGAGGTTAAGAACACTGGCTGTTCTTCCAGAGGTCCTGAGTTCAATTCCTAGCAACCACATGGTGGCTCACAACCATCTGTAATGAGATCTGGTGCCTTCTTCTGGCATGTATATGTAATAAATAAATAAATAAAAATATATAAAAAGAAAAAAATCTTGAAGAAAAAAAAAGGGGGCGTGGTCAGTGAAGCCAGGCAGTGGTGGTCCACACATTTAATCCAAGAGCTTGGGAGGCAGAGGCAGGCTCCAGGTCAGCTTGGTCTACAGAGTGAGTTCCAGGACAGTCAAAGCCACACAAAGAAACCTTGCCTTGAGTCAATGAGATGGCTCAGGAGGTAAAGGGGCTTGCCAACAAACCATAACCTGAGTTTGATTCCCAGGACCCCCAGGTTAATAACAGTTGTCCTCTGACCTCCACACTCATGCACGCGCGCACACACACAGACACACACACACACACACACACACACACACACAAATAAACAGTTTCAAGCCGGGCGTGGTGGCGCACGCCTGTAATCCCAGCACTCGGGAGGCAGAGGCAGGCGGATCACTGTGAGTTTGAGGCCAGCCTGATCTACAAAGTGAGTCCAGGACAGCCAAGGCTAACACAGAGAGATCCTGTCTCAAAAAATAAATAAATAAATAAATAAATAAATAAATAAAATAAACAGTTTCAATTCAATTCAATTCAATTGGGGCTTCTATTGTCATGTATTTACTTGGTAAAGTGAAAAGAGTAGCTATACTAAGCCTATCCACCAAAAGGTTTGTTGTTGGCCTGGACATAAAGCTACTGTATGCAAGGGTCCTGAGTTCAGTCCCTGGCACTGGAGAGAAGGTTCCAGGTCACCCTGGCTACAGTTTGAGACTGTGTGTAAATTCCTTCCTCCTAATTTCTGGGAACTATTAATGAAGTGATGGCCTTCATGCAACATTCATTGGAACTGTGAGCAATCCCTTTAGAACTTAAGATTTCCAGATTCTGAAAACAAAAACAAAACAGAGATAGCATGCCCAGATAAATTTGAATTTCAGATTATCATATGTATATTGCAAATATAATAAGACATGTGTTTATATTAAAATTGTTAGTTGTTTACTTGAAATTCAGTTTTTAAAAATTATTACCATTATTTATTTTATGTGTATGGGTGTTTTGCCTACATGTATGTCTGTGTACCACGTGTGTGTCCAGTGCCCTTGGAGGCCAGAAGAGGGCATCAGATCAACCTGTCCTGGAGTTATAATAAATGTTTGCGAGCCACTAAGTGGATGCTGGATATAGAACCCAGGCCTTCTGCAAGAGCCGCCAGTGCTCTTAACCGCTGAGACATCTGTCCAGCTCCTAAAATTAAAATTTAACTAGGGGCCCTCTATTTTGTCCAGCAGCCCTGACCTGAAAAGACGGCTTCACTTTTCCATTCCTTACATTTTTTTTTCTAAATATTGCTGTTGTTCACAACGTGGAGAGCTGTGTGATTTCACCTAGTCAATTTCTAGGATTTCTAAAGCAGGGATTATGAAATTCTTCTATTAAAAGACTATTTGAAAAGTGGAAGATCCCTAACCGTGCGTCCTTGCTCCTAGCCACAGAGGACCAGGACTACATATCCCACAATGCCAGGCGACGTCTCTTCGCCATTACCTCATTCCCCATCGCTCTCACCAATCCCAGCCCGTCCAGGGGTGTGGTAGCCGGCTGTCCTCGCGACTTTTGCCGTCTCCTTTCTGCCGGCCTGCTCCTGTCGCGAGACTTGCTGCTCCTCCGCCGCTCCCTTTACCGTCGCCTTAGCCGGGGACCCGGACCCAGCCTCTCCCCAAACCCGGTCACCGGCCCCGGCTCCGCCGAGGCCTTGGTCCCCCAGCCCCGCCTCGCCGCCGCCATGGCGGACCCTAAATACGCCGACCTCCCCGGCATTGTGAGTACAGGGCCGGCCCGGCTCCCCAGACCGCGCCCCCGACCTCCCGAGGACACCCTCCCCAACAGAAACCAGCCGGCGAGCCCTCCCGCTGGCAGCCCCTCCTCCGCCCCCGGGGCTAGCGCCGCTCGCCCTTGGCAAGTTACATCTTTTGGACTACAGACCCGCCTGGGCCGGGTCCTTGCACTCCGCGTCGGGCCACCTCTCCCCCCCCCCCCCCCTTTTTCTGGCAATAGCCGGTTTCTCCGCCCAGAAGTCGCCTCCGGGTGTTTATCTCCTTGTCCCCCCCCCCCCCCAGTGTTTATAACATCCACGTCAACATTGCCTTGTCGCCCCAGATTCCCCGATTGCCCATCCCTACACCCTTTCTCCAGCCGTACTCACTAGGCCACTAATGATGGCCTTCATCCTGCCGGGGAAGAGGTGACTGTTGCAGAAACCTTGTGCCAGTGGGGAGCACCTGTGCCTGCTCCTCAGGCATTGGCCTGGCATTTACCCTCTGTGCTGCTGCCCTAGCCTGCATTGCCAGGGTTTGGAGTTGGCGCGCAGGACCTGGAGAAGTAAGGTCCTGAGTCACTCTCAACCCTTGTAGCAGTGGAGAGATGTACAGGGCCTAAGTCAAGGAAGCCTCACCTGATTAAGACAATATGAGCAGCAAGGAGTGGCCTCTCGGCCGTGTCCAGGTCTTTTTACACCGATTGTTTATGCCAGGCCCCAGTATGTACCTGCGGTCATCCCACTGACATACAGTTGGCAGGGGAAATGACAGACCCACAGAATCCTTGGACCACAAGGGTTTTCCATTAGCTGGTTCAAAGGAAGTGGGCTAGGAGGTCAGTGCGGGGTACTGAGACTGCGTGCTCACCGCTTCTCCCCGCAGGCCAGGAACGAGCCAGATGTTTATGAAACCAGCGATCTACCTGAGGATGACCAAGCAGAGTTTGATGCGGTAAGACTACGCACTGCTTCAGGATCCCTCTGGACTTGACCTCTCTTCCCCAGATACAGGTCCTTGTCCTTTGGCAAGCCACAACAATAAGTGGGTATGCCAACCCCAGCCTGGGTGTTGTGTAGGTCTCTGGGCTTTTTAAAGGCCCTGCTGTGATGGCAGCCACCACCAACAGTGCCAGAAAGGAGAGTCAAGCCAGCGAGATTGCAAGTAACAACCTGCTAGTAAAACCCAGGTCTTAGATACAACTGAAATATCTCAAAACAGTTACGTTCTGACTAGTGTTTATTAGGCCTTTGGGTTCTAATCGATGCATTAATAAAGCATGGACATTGATTGGGTGGGAGTAAGCCTTTTTGTCTTATAAGGTATTTTATCACTATATTCTTAGTAGTATTTACCAAGAACTTGGATTTGAACTATAGTAGCTATTAGGCAAGGTGTAAACAAATGCCTTGGAGACTTCAGAAAAATAAGAGGCCTGGTCAGACCAAAATAATTTTGAGGAAGAACATAAATCTTTTAATCTGGAGAGACAAGATGATGGTTTATATTAAGTCTGCCCTGTGAGCTCTGAGGAATTGGCGCGCGTGCGCTTGCATACCCACACCCACACACACACACACATGACACTTTAACTAGGAAGGCTGTCATTTAGTATCATTTAACAGAATATGTTCATTCTGCTTTGATTTTTGCCCAGTGCAGAGGAAGAGACACCCCTACCCCCTAAGGAGCCCCCTGAGTAGTGTGACAGTTCAGATGTGCACACAGGACACGTAGAACAGAGCTGGGGCGTGTATAGATCACGGAAGAAGCATCAGCTGACATCGGGCTCACATCGATGCCCTGAGATACCAGTCAAGGTGTGGCCAGAAGTCGGGACATTCTTGCAGGCCCAGTGTGTGTGTCGTCAGTCCTGTGGCCATGTCTGTGGGGCTGGCTAGTTCTGGGGAATGTTGGTTGTTGGCTTATAATGATATGGCTTGGCGTACTCACTTATTCCTTATTTTGTTTTTCCGTGCAGAAGCGCTTCCTACCTTGTAGGGAATAACTTCCCCGCCCCTCCTCTCAATAGTGTGTTCCTTGTGGCTTCTGTATTTGCTGGCATGTCAGTCTACCACCCTCTGTTTCCTCAAGCTTAAATATCTAGAGAAGGTGCAGACAGTGTCACTGCCCCGGTACCTGAATGTGAACCTGTCACTTCAAGAGGTGTCCTAGCTAACTTGTCCTCATAGGTCAGGGAAGTATAAGATGAGGAATTCCTGAACTGCCTTCATTCGGAGACAGCTCAAGACCTCTGCCCATAACATACCAAGCCTGCAGAGAGAGAGCACAACTCTGTCCTTTTGTCACTTACCATGATGCAAATGGTTGTCACTGCAGCCGCCTTTCCAAACTAATGTGTCATCATTTTCTTTCTGGAAGTACAGAGATAGCTCTTAAAAGAAGATGGTACCCATTTTGGGCGTGATGGAGCCGTGTATAACCCTCTGACTGGTCCCTTTTCCTCACTGAACCTGAGCAGTCCGTGGACATAGCAGCTCCTGACTGTGGAGGGAGGACACCAGAGAGTGTGCTCCCCCAGTGTAAGACCCAGGAAGCCCGAGTGGGAGCCTGGGAGCTACTCTCATCAGCATGGCTCCACCAGCCTCTTGGGGAGGAGCCCCGAGAGCTGAGCCATTCCCTGCTGCCAGCTAATGGCTCCGGCCCCTAAATGTCCCCACGGGCCTTAGGAAGGCAGCTTTCGGGAACTCAGCTGCATGATGGCTCTGCTGCTCATAATACTGACGTAAAGTGCAAAGTGAGCACTGGAGTTGTGTGGCTCACCATTGCAGAAACATGGCAGCTGTGAGGCCTGGATGCTGGCCCACTTCTCATCTGCGGCTGAACCACGAGGTCTACAGGCACGGCTATAATTTCCAGATTGTTTTCGACTTTAACTTAATTTTTTATTTTTTGGATTTTCAAGACAGGGTTTCTTTCTGTAGTCCAGGCTGGCCTCAAACTCACAGAGATCCACCTGCCTCTGCTTCCCAAGTGCTGGGATTAAAGGTGTGCACCGCCAGTGCCCAGCCTTCAACTTTAATTTTGTTTTTAAATTAAGTCATACATGCATGGAAAAAAATGTTTAAGGCTGTGTAGTGAAAAGGTCCTCATCTTTGCCTACCTGGGGTCAAGCAATATGGCCAGGAGGGTCTATAAGTGTTCATTTATTTTTTTATTTTATTTTTGAGACAGGTTCTCACTATGTCGCCCTGTCTGGCCTAGAACTCCCTATGTAGACCAGGCTGGCCAAGTGCTGGTGGATTAATGGCATTTGCCGCCACTCCTGACCTCCAGGTGTTAATTTAAAGGAAGATGAAGTAGAATGTCCCTTTGGTGTATTTAACCTTCCTCTGGTTTCTCTACTGCCAATAATAACAATAGACCTTAATTGCTAGTTTAATTTGACATTAAGGTGTTATGATTCCCATAGTGGGAAGAGAGTGACAGGAAAGAAGTAAAAGATTCGGTTTGTTTGTTTTTCCAATGAGCCCAATTTTTCTTCTATTCCTTTAAAACAGTTTTAGCAGGAAGTAAAGTATTTTACAGCAGGAATGGGCTGGAAATCAGCAGAGGCCAGCAGCCTTCCCTTCACAGCCTGGGGAAGCTTGTGTCTGAGCTTCTCCCAGGGTGGTTGAAGCAGTAACTCCTTAGAGTGTCCCCTTTGGAAAGCTGCTTGCCGAATGGAGTGCCCTCCCCTGGCCCACAGCCTGCCTGGGTCCCCAAAGCACTCTCTGCTCATGGCTTAAGCAGAGACAATTAAGAACATCTCAGAAGAACAGGACTCAGCATCTCCCTGCATGACATAACTACCCCAAGGCCATGTAAAAGGACGATTTCCAATTCTAGGTGGTGGGGTGCCCCGACAGCTGCGGTTTCCTCTCAGTTTAGAATGCCGTAGAGTATGCTGACTGCTCACTGACTGTTGGCGCACTGACTTACCAGAGTTTTTCCCAATGCTTCCCCACCCTCCCTCCTCACCACCCTGCCTGGACACTAGTTTGCACAAGTAAGGCCATTCAATGCTTCTTCTCTGCATGATCTGTTCATCTGCCCTCTTGCATGTGATGCTCTGACCCTTTGCAATCGTTGTAGCTAATTGTTTCAAATCCCAGTGGGTCCCGACTTGGGCTTTGCTGGCCTTATATTTAAAGATCACTAATCACAGTTTAGAAACACAACTATGATGCACGAATCCTTGTGAGTTAATGTCTCTTCACCTTGTGAGGTCTGCAGAATAAAACTGGAGTGAAGGAGGGAGCACAGACACGGAGGCGTTTAGACGGAGGGGTGTAGGCCTGGAAGAGGATGCAAGAAGAGATTTTTATGAATTGGCCTTTGGCTGTTCTAGACAACAATGGGGGGGGGGCGGGGGCCCAGGCCCCCACCCCACTTGCTAGTGTTTGCAGATGATGGGAAGAGAAAGCACTGTGACTGCTGTCCCGTGCTAAGTAACTCTTGGTGAACGGTAGGATGGAAAAGGTGAGGTTTGTGCTTCGGGACAATAATTTGGGTTATTTGTCTTTCTGAGTCTCTGTGTTTCTGTACTCCTCTTTTAAAAATGGATGGGCTATCAGCATTATGTTGGCCCGTCCTGGACAGTTTTATTCTACAGCTCTCTCCATGTTTCTTGTCACCATGGTTCTGAAGTCCCCTGGCTGAAGTCTAGGCATAGAGCCTCGGCAGAGTGGCCATCTTCCCTGTCTGGCTTAGAGCCTCAGGCCTTGTTCTCTGAGGTACAGCCACTTAGCAAACAACCATTAATGAGGGAGTGGGAGCTACGTACAGGTGAGCTGGCCCCCAGGGTCAGAGCACTCGGAGGTTTGTAGTTTTCTGTGGTAACTGTTCGTACCCATAGCATAGGAAATATGCCCTGACCCTCGTCATCCCTCAGCCCACTCAGAGCACAGACTTGGTATGTACTGCATACACCACTGCTCATCCTTGTTTTGTTTTTTGGTGGTGGTGGTTTGGCTTGGTTTTTGTCCCTTCCCTCTTATTTGAACTTAGCTTTATGGCCCATCTTCTCCCTCCTTCTCCTTGAGTTTCTCCCAAGTTGCTTTTAGTTTGGTGAGACCAAGTCAGAAACAGATCTAGTACACCTGTCTCTCTTGTGTGTGTGCATGTTGCACCTCTGGGTGCTTATGCCCACTTGTGTACAGTGACATCTCAGGGCCTGGAGTTACCTTGAATGTGGGTAAGAGGCTAAAATAAAAGAGGAGCCTTGGCTAGGCTGGGCTCTGCCTTTGTCCAGCGCATCTAGACAAACTGCCGTGGAGGAAGTGCACGTCCGTCCCTCAACCTCACCGTGGGTTTCTGTGCATGTAATGACGGTCAGCCCGCTGCCTCCCCACCTACCCCTCAGCAGAGCTAGACAGGCAGAGCACAGTTGGAGTTCCCTTCCTGGCGTCACTGAACCCACAAGTCTTGCTTTGGATCAAGCCGTGTCTCTGTGGCCTGGACTAAAGTGAGACTTCTTTGCCATACACTCGCCCTCCTCCATGACCTGCTGTGAGTCTTGTGAAAACATGTTCTGCCCAGAGGCTGTAGCTGGGGGTCGTATGGTCCTCTGGCCTCTTGTATAGTGGGAAAATCACCCTGCATCCTGTAACTGTAGCAGGGTGAGTTACCAACCATTCAACTAGAAAATGTGAGCTAGTGAGGGACTCTCCCTGGTGAGTTCTGGGCCAGCGTCAGCCATGTCAGGTCATCAGAAGCTCCACCTCTGCATCTCTTCCTGCCATTCCTCTAGCTTCCTTCACCTGAGTCTGCCCTCTCCCTGTTGCGCACCAGCTGTAACATCTAACTCCTCATGCCCAGCACCCTATGCGGCCGCTGCAACCACGAAGCTTCATGACATCTTCATCACCAGAGAGGAAAGGGTCACGTGGTCTTCCTTCTCTCGGGGCATGTTCTGACCTCAGCTAGAGTTCTTGGCCCCCAAATTTTGCTAAGCTCCCCTGGGGCCCTGTGGTGCAGTGTTTGAAGACTGTCATGTAGTGCATGTGACAATTTGCTAATAACAATTTTGTCTTTTTTTTTCCCTCCCTCATCCCTATTCCCCCACACCCTTTCCTTTTTAACTCTTGATTTTCTCACCTCTGGGGAAACCACAAGGAGCTGGTAAGAAGTCCGACCTTTCATCTGCTTTTAACGGGGTGTGCTGTGATGGGCAGTTGTTTTCTGTCCTTTGTCTCTGCTAACTCTTTGGGCATCCTTGTCAGCCCCACATGCAGCACCTTTTCCTGTCTCACAGGTCACTGTAGTGATACAGCAGGTTTCTGAGATGCTGGTGTTCTAGGTACCATCTGCAGGCCAGCGGGTACAGCCACCTGACCCTCCCAGGGCCACTGCTCAGGGAAATGCTGAGAAGATGGCAGCATTGGGTGGCCCTCCTAGCCCAAGCCTCGCTTCTAGAGCAGAAGCTGAGCCTTTCCTCACTTCTAACCCTTTGTTGCTCTCTTTACCTACTTAAGAACAGAAGTCAGAAAGTAGGTTCTCCCTCACAGAGCCTCCATCTGTGAGGGCTTAGTGGGCGTGAACTATAATCTGACTTTTCATATTCTTCCAGTTAAGGCTGCCATGCCTTTTTCTTTCTTTTTTTTTCCTTTTGTGTGTATGTGGTAGCAGAGGTCACTGCTCGGGGCTTAAGCATTCTAGGCTGGTACTCTAACCTCTACCACTGAGTTACATCAGCCTGTTGTGCCTCTCTTTTTATTTTTTGGTTTTTTTTTTTTTTTTTTTTTTGGTTTTTCAAGACAGGGTTTCTCTGTAGCCTTGGCTGTCCTAGACTCGCTTTGTAGACCAGGCTAGCCTCAAACTCATAGCGATCCACCTGCCTCTGCCTCCCCAGTGCTGGGATTAAAGGCGTGCACCACCATGCCCGGCTTCTTTTTTTAACATGGGGTCTCACTGTGTAGACCAGCCTGACCTGTAACACAGAGAGCCAACCTGCTTCTACCTCCTGGCGTGCCTCACCACCACCCAGTGTGATTTTTTATTTTTGAGACAAGATCTTGCTATACCATTCTCTAGTCTAGCTGGGATTACAAGCGTGGGCCACTGTGCTTGTCTGAAAAAGGGACTGTATCTTGTTGGCTTTTGTGGAGAGAAAACCTGTTTCCAGGAACTGGCTTGGTAGAAGGAGCTTGCCTTTCTTGAGCTGGCGTCCCCAGACAGTTTAGAGACCAGAAGCCACACAGTGACTTGGCAAGTGGGGACTTCCTCGGCAAAGAGGACGGTGGAGATTGATTTGTCTTCTCCTCAGGACCTGCCTCTGTGGAGGGCGCTGAGCCCTTTTGTTTTCCCTCTGTCGAAGGAAGGACGCTGCTGCTTTCTTATCCTGCTTCTCCCTGTCCTCAGCCTCTGAAGCTGCCACCCACTCTGATCCCTTCTGGGATTAGAGTAGAGGTGCAGGACGGAGCCTCCCTCTGGCTGTTGCCTCCTCTCCTGTCCTGTTTCTCCTCCCTGCTTCCCACGCACCCACACACAGGCAGAAGTTCTGTCTTGGATGCAGATAAGATTGCCTGGGTGATGGGCCCAGGCCTTCTCCTTTCCTTTTCAGAGAAAGAGTAAGAAAACCTTTTCTAAGTGATTCTAATGTGCAACCGGAGTTGAGAGTCATTTATCTAGATTTGGATTTGAGGGCCGGTCTTGCCTTCTGTAGAATAGGGAGGTGTCACCTCAAACAAAACAGCACTCCTAGGCCCCTCCTTCCTTCAGCAGAGTGGTGGCCTTTCTGTGGGGAGGAGGGATATGTTCCCTGAGGACCAGCTTGATGTGATTATTGAAGAGCAAGCTGGTTGTAAGGAGGAGCCTCTGCCTCAGTTCTAGGGTGCAGTATTTCTTCTCTCCGCAATGTTCCCTACTTGAGTGCTTATATGCAGCGGAGGGGGCAGGGAGAAGGGACAAATGCCGCACTTCTCTGCTGAGGGCTGTATATGTCCCTTGCCAAAGGTGCTCCCAAGAAACAGCTACTTATGCTTGTTATCTGTGAGGTGTCCTTCAAAAGAACCCATCGAGCCCTTGCTGCTCCTCTCTGACCCTGAACTATAGTAGCCCCATAGTAGCCCAGAAGCCAGGCTTCTAAGACACCCTCTGCCAACCCTCCTCTTCCATCTAAGAGCTATGTCTGCAAGATTAAACCTGCCGTTTTACATTTAGAGTACTGTCCTTGCTGTCGGCCATCCTCTCCCCCAGCAAGGATGGGAAGTTGGCTCTAAATGGACTTGTTCAACCAGGAAAAGGAGATTTGCTTTTGGGAGGGAGGTTAAGAGAGGTCAGGTTGGTCTCTTGCCCTGAGTGCATGTGTGTGCCAGATAACTGGGAGGGGCTGAGGGAGAGGAGGCTTATGTACAGAGTGGGTGGGGGAGGTTACGCTGCCTCTGCTCCTAGCTAAATCGGGGTGTTACTGTTTACACTACGGAGGCTCCAGCTTCACCAGGAAGCTTCTCTTTCCTAGGTGGAGCCAGGGTGGGCAGCTTGGAATGGAATCACCTTCTCTCCCCTTGGAAAACAGGGCCCAGTGTCTCAGTAGTTTGGGGGCTTTATGGGATAGGAAGGATACTGAGGTGGAGATGGGGCTGCACCTGGCCTGAACTCCCTGTCCCCTCAGGAGGAGCTGACCAGCACAAGTGTGGAGCATATCATTGTCAACCCCAATGCTGCCTACGACAAGTTCAAGGACAAGAGAGTGGGGACAAAGGGACTTGGTGAGACTGGGCTGGAAGCTGGGTGGGCATTCTAGAGAAGCAGCCTGCATATGTCCTGGGCTCTTAGGAGGGCCCTGTGGAGCCTTCTGGTAAGAGCCTTATAGTCGCTGGGTCTGTGGCTGCGATGCACTCAGTAGTCCTCTTTTCTTCGCAGATTTCTCAGATCGCATTGGAAAAACCAAGAGGACAGGATATGAATCTGGAGACTATGAGATGGTTTGTTGTGTGTGTGTTGATGGACCTGGGGTTGTGAGCCTATAGCAGGCGTGTAGCTGGGAGTGAGGGATGTCAAGGTTTGAGTTTTGTTTGTTTTTTGTCTTTTTATTTTCGGGGAGGAGGGTTATTATTATTTTGTTCTTGTTTTTTCAAGACAAGGTTTCTCTGTGCATCCTTGGCTGGCCTTGAACTCACAGAGCTCCACCTGCCTCTGCCTGCCAGTGCTAGGATTAAAGGCATGTGCCACCACGCCCAGCTTGTTTGATTTTTTTTTTAAGATGTATTTATTTTTATTTTGTACATACGAGTGTTTGCCTGCATGTATGTATGTGCACCATGTGTGTGCCTGGTGTCTGGGGAGACAAGAAGAGAGCACTGGAGCCTCTAGGGCTATGGGTGGTTGTGAGCCACCATGTGGGTGCTGGGGACTGAACTCAGGTCCTCTGTGCAGGCAGCTAGCACTCTGAGCTCCTGAGCCTGAGGGAAGCAGTCTTATTTGAGCTCTAGAGCAGGCTGCTCTTGAAGGTGCTCTGCTCCCTGTGCTCTTCTGGGGTCTGCACACCTCTGACTCTCCCCTCTCCTCCATGTGAGGCATCAAGGAGGGTTACCTTATTGGGACTGAGTCCTCAGGCGTCCTGTAATGGGAGAGATGATATCACCTTCCTGCTTGCTTTCTAGCTTGGAGAGGGTCTGGGAGTGAAGGAGACACCGCAGCAGAAGTACCAGCGACTGCTGCATGAAGTCCAAGAGCTGACAACTGAGGTGGAGAAAATCAAGGTAACTGTGCACTGGCTTCTCCCAAGCTCTGCCAGGTCTTTGCAGAGGAGCAGCTCCCAGCGGGCAGAACAAGCATCCTGGACAGTGAGGTTGTCAGGTTTGGGGAATAGAAATTACATAGAATCTGTTAAACTCAGGCTGTTGTTCTAAAGCCTGTCCTAGAGAAGCTGCTTCTCACTGCATGCTTGAGGTGCACAGACATACGTGCAGTCACAACACCCATATATATATAAATTAAATTATCTGGCCATAGCTTTTCTTGGGGATATTGTTGGGTTTTTTTGTTTTTCTTTTTTTTCCTTGCTTCTTCCTGCCACCCTCACTACCAACCTCTTGTCCTGTCAGACTACAGTGAAGGAGTCAGCCACTGAGGAGAAGCTCACCCCTGTGGTGCTAGCGAAGCAGCTGGCTGCCCTGAAGCAGCAGCTGGTTGCTTCCCACCTGGAGAAGCTACTGGGACCAGATGCTGCAATCAACCTCACCGACCCAGACGGAGCCCTGGCCAAGTGAGGACCATCCTTAATAGAAAGACGATAGTGACAGCAGCAGGCAGTAGGGAGGTGTAGGTAGCCCTCGGCCTTCAGTCATGGCATTATCACTTGTTCTCTTGACTCAGGCGCTTACTGCTACAGTTGGAAGCAACAAAGAACAGCAAAGGAGGCTCAGGGGGAAAGACCACAGGAGGGACCTCCCCAGGCAGCAACCTTGTCACTTACGAACTACACTCTCGGCCTGAGCAGGACAAGTTCTCACAAGCTGCCAAAGTAAGTATGTGTTAGCATAGGTTGGGAGCCAGAGAGCTAGAGCCTTTCACTTTGCCTGTGTCCCTTAAGGATCAGGCCTGGGGAGGGCGCTAGGAAAGGTGCTGACTCCTCCTCAAGTCTTTGCACTTTCTCTGTGTGGCCTTGGCTGTCCTGGACTCTATTTGTAGACCACGCTGGCCTCAGACTCACAAGAGTTTGAACTCACAGAACTCTGCCTTTTAGAGTGCTGGGATTACAGGCATGCACTACCGTGCCCCACTTCTACAAGTCTTACGTTCCTTGCCTCCTTGTATAACTATTTTTTGAGGCGGGGTCTCATGCAGCCTAGGCTAGCTTTGAACTCAGGATGTAGTGTAGGCTGGTTCTGAACTCCAGATCCTCCAGCCACTACCTCCTAAGTGGTCCGTCTAGTTTGAATTTAAAGATAAGATAGATTGTAGCTCGGGGTGTGTTCCAGGAAGGAGTCCTAGGAGCCGGAATGCAGGCGCAGAGGTGGCAAGCCTCATTTCCACCTTCTTCTCCATAGGTTGCAGAACTCGAGAAGCGTCTGTCAGAGCTGGAGGCCGCTGTCCGATGTGACCAGGATGCCCAGGTCAGGTGCCCTCGTGTGCTTAGTCTGTAGTGATCAGAGCCCTGACTCCTCACCCTCTGGGCTGCAGCTAGAGCCAGGAATTATGGAGGAAGGCAATTACCCTGTGGATGTGTGGAGGTTACTGATTTCTTTGCTCTTTTTCCCGCCAGAATCCCCTTTCTGCAGGTCTGCAGGGAGCCTGCCTTATGGTGAGTAGGGAGGGAGCTGAATACCTGGGCACAAAGGGCTGCAGCACGGGTGACTTACAACAGTGCCGGTCGGTGGTGGGAACTCCAGGGTCTGGTTTGCTTCATTTCCTGGTGACACTTGTCTGAACCCTTCCTGACCCTCTAGGAAACGGTAGAACTATTGCAGGCCAAGGTGAGTGCCCTGGACCTTGCAGTTCTAGACCAAGTAGAGGCTCGGCTACAGAGTGTCCTGGGAAAGGTGAATGAGATTGCCAAGCACAAAGGCCCTGTGGGGGATGCAGACACACAGAGCAAGGTGAACCAGCTTTATGAAACCATACAGCGCTGGAGCCCCATCGCCTCCACCCTCCCTGAGCTGGTGCAGAGACTTGTCACCATCAAGCAGCTGCATGAGCAAGGTGTGAGGCTGCCCCTGGCCCCTTCAGCTTCCCTCGCCTTCACCTAGGATTCTGCTCTCAACCATGCCTCTCTTCACTTCTGTAGCTATGCAGTTTGGTCAGCTCCTGACACACTTGGACACGACTCAGCAGATGATCGCCAGCTCCCTTAAGGATAATGCCGCTCTCCTGACCCAGGTATGTGCATCTCCGACCAGGGCACACCTCAGAGGGTCCCAGCCCTGCCTCAGAGGGTCCTGTCTTAGGGTCAGGAGGTCCATTCTGTTTTCTTGTATAACCTTTGTGCCCAACCTACTTAACCTCTTTCTTTCTAACCTTGGACTTTTATTTTTTTATTTTTTAGAAGAAAATAAGGATGTTGGACAGAGTCTCAGTGTGTCTGACTAGTCTGAAACGTGTAGACCAGGATGGCCCCAAATTTGTGGCAGTCCTCCTCCTTATTCCCAAGTGTTGGGATCACAGCAGTGTGCTACCAAGCTTAACTTTTTATTTGGGAACAGGTCTTGGTATATATACCCTATCTGGCCTGGTATTTGTGTGGCCTAAACTGGTGTCAGACTCACAACAAAACACACCTTGCTGCTTTAGACTTGAAGGAACTGGAATTAGGCCTGAGCATGTCTTGTCCTCATGTGTGTGTGTGTGTGTGTGTGTGTGTGTGTGTGTGTGTGTGTGCGCGCGCGTGCGCACGCGCATGTTGGGGGGCCGCGGGGTGGGGTGGGGGAGAGAGATTGTATGCTCATGAACTTGTGGACATTAAAGGCATCAGATGCTTTTGGAGCTGGACTTGAGGCAGTTGTGAGTTGCCTAAAATGGGCACTGGAAACAGAAATTGAGTCCTCTGCAAGAGTAGTAAGGCTCTTAACCCTTGAGCCATCTCTTCAGCCCTTTCAACTTATTCTTGAGACAAATTTCTGGAACTCACTGTTCTGACTAGACTTAGCGTGCTCCAGGTCCCCTTCCTCCAATACGTGTGTCTAGTGCCCAGGGGAGCAGAAGTGTGCGTCAGGTCCCCTGAGACTGGAGTCACACAGCTGTGAGCCAGGCCTGGGTCCCGTGAAAGAGCAGCTTGTGCTTTTTTTTTTTTTTTTTGTAAGATATTATATATACAGTGGTACACCTGCAGGCCAGAAGAAGGCACAAGCTCTCATTATAGATGGTTGTGAGCCACCATGTGGTTGCTGGGAATTGAACTCAGGACTTTTGCAAGGACAGGTAGTGCTCCTAACCGCTGAGCCACCTTTCCAGCCTGCAGCCAGTGCTCTTAACAGCTCCAGAGCCTTGCCTGTATTTTCTTTTATTTTTCCTGTATTTTTACCTAGGTGCTGGGGGATCTGAATTCAGGTCCTGATGTTTGCACAGTAAACACGTTATTCACTCAGTCATCTCCCCCCGCCCCCCTTTTCCCCCCTCTGAGACAGGGTTTCTCTCTGTAGCCCTGGCTATCCTGGACTCGAGTTGTAGACCGGGCTGGTCTTGAACTTAAGAGATCTGCCTTTTTTTTTTTTTTAACTTTTAAAAGATTTTATTTTATATGTATGAGTATTTTTTCTCCATGAACATAGGTGTATCGCCTGTGTGCCTAGTACCAGGGTGTCAGATCCTGGAACTGAAGTTACAGATGGTTTGAGCCACCGTGTGGGTGCTGAGAATTGAACCTGGGTCCTCTGGAAGAGCAGCCAGTGCTCTTAACTGCTGAACTCTGTTCAGCTGCCACCTGTTCTTACTCATTCTATAGAATGCTCAGCACATAGCTAATTAGCTAATACTCAGTTTCTATTGGATGAGCTATTCTTAGTGCTGTGGGGAGGGCAGTATCACAATCCACTGCAGAGATGGGGCTACATTGAGTTGAGGTCAGCCTAGTCACCTACTGAGTTCCAGGCCAGTCATGGCCACATAATGAGACCCAGTCTCAAAATAAATGGAAAACAGAAAAAGCTAGATGTGGTGGCATGCACGCTTAATCCTAGTAATCAGGAGACAGAGGAAGAGGGGAGGGGGTCTCTTGACCAAGGCCAGCCTGGTCTGCAAAGTGAGTTCCAGAACAGCCAGGGCTACACAGAGAAACCCTGTCTCAAAACAAAACAAGTATTTGGTGTATTTCCCTCTAGCTTTCTAAAATTCTGAACCAGTGAAAACCTCATTTTATCAAAGTCTTGTTGTCTGTCCTTTCATAAAATACGTGAAGACAGAGTGGTTGGAATTTTTAGTCACTCAGACCATAGTATTCAGGGTAATTTGGGAACTACTGCTATAAACATTTCCTCCATCCACCCACCCTCTCAAAACCACAGGTCCAAAACTATGTTTCCATTTGTTTCTTTCTTCCACGGCCCCCCCCCCCCAAGACAGGGTTTCTCTGTGTAGCCTTGGCTGTCCTGGACTCCCTCTGTGGACCAGGCTGGCCTCGAACTCACAGCCATCTGCCTGCTTCTGCCTCCCGAGTGCTGAGATTGTAGGTGTGTGCCGCCACGCCCAGCTTCCATTTGTTTCTTTTAGAGACAATTCTCATGTATTCCATGTTGGCCTCAAACTATGACTTTGTTTTGTTTGAGACAGGATCTCTGTGTTTACAGCCCTGGCTGTCCTAGAATTAACTCACCCTGTGGACCAGGCTGGATGCAAAACCCAGAGGGCTGCCTGCCTCTGCCTCCCAAGTGCTGGGATTACAGGTGTGTGCCACCACAGCCTGGCTTACGTAGGGCTAGGGATTGAACCTAGGGCTTTATGCCTGCTAGGCAAGCACTCTACCAACTGAGGTACATTTTAGCCTCCTTTTCCTTTTCCTTTAAAGAGTATTTCTTCTAGGTGCTCTTTATCTCCCAATAGACACCTGGACCAAACAAAAACAAGACTTTTCATCCCCCTTTGCAGGTGCAGACAACTATGCGAGAAAACTTGGCCACAGTTGAGGGGAATTTTGCCAGCGTTGACGAGCGGATTAAGCAGCTGGGAAAGTGAGGGCCTTCGGGAGTTGCAGAGCGGGGTCGCCCTTGTCCCCAAGCTTGGTCAGACCATTCCAGGGACTTCCTTCTCCCTCACCGTAACTCACAGCCCCATCCCACCTGACAAAAGGCAAGGGTTCTTCTTGCATGTGGGGTGCATACCCCTCCCCTGGAGAACATGTGGTAGCTGGGGGCTGTTGGATGGGGGTCTTCCCTCAGGCCTCACGGATGAGGGTATGGGCCCAGCCACACGCCAGCTCGAGTCCAATCACTGCTTTGCCTGGTGTGGGGGAGGACTGGATCTGTCCTCCAACACAGCTCTGTGGCTGACTATACTACTGTACAACTTTCTGACCATTAAATGCTGTTGTACCGTGTAGCTTCTGCTGTGTTTCCTGGGCTTCCAAGAGGCAGCACCGAGACAGCCATGTAGAACAGTCCAAGCCACACTGTCATGAGACCATTGCAGTTGTAATCTGTTCTTACCCAAGAACTAAATAAAGAGTACAGAGCCAGAAGCAGAGTTTCAAAATATTCTCATCTGTTAAATTAAGAGTGTCTCCCATAGAAAAGCAGTGGAGGCCCCACAGGGCAAGTACAAAACAGAATTAAAACTCCCAAGGGTCTTGTCTTTACAAAAAAAAGGCAGGAGGCAGCCCCTGGACAGCTGGTCATGCTGGCCGCTCTGGTTGGACCACGTTGCATAATCCTCAGTCGTATCATCACAACGTCTCTGAGCGTTTTGATGGGGGAGAGAGGGCAGTGTAGTGTGTATGGGAGGAGAGGTCTGAAGGGCCTCTGTGCCCCCGTACCCCCTTTTCATATCCCAGAGGAAAGCAGAGGGAACCTGGCTACACTGTGAAATGAGGCTATGTGTTTCAGTCCTGGGGACAGGTTGGGGGGGTCTGTGCTTTGAGCAACCTGAGCCAGAGGCAGGTGGGTGCCAGAGGGATGGGGGAAGATGCATGATGCTTATTGCTTTGTACCTTTCACTGGGAAGAAGGGCAGCAGCCAACAGTAGCTCACAGGTTTGTAAACTGAGCCTGCTGGCTTTAAGAAGGGAGGCAATGAAGTCGAATTAAATATAAAAGAGTCATTTGTGCAAAAATAACTTAAACAAATAAAAGACCTGGGGAAGGGGTGTTCCCCTTAGCGCCTGATGGGGAGAGGGCCATATACCACCCCCCCAGGCCTCTTCAGTGACATGGCTTTGGGGGGACCCCTGCAATGGCTCAGGATGGGATTTGTAGGGGGAGGGGTTGCATTTGTGCTGAGTGGGGCACAGTGCCCCCACCCACTGTCCACAGGTGCAGGTGGCTGGCAGGGCCCCCAAGGCTCAGCTCTCCCCAGTCAGGGTCAGATTCCAGCTCCAGGTATGGCTGCTACGGGGCCAGTTTCCTCCTCTTGTTTTTGGCAGGACGTCCAGGGCGGGCCCGGGGAGGCAGAGGGGCAGCCGCCTATAGCGGAGAAATTGAAAGAAGTGACCGGTTAGCTACGGTGACAGGAGTCTCCCTCCCCACCTCAATTCTTGGCTCAATAGCCTCTAACCCACACACCCACTTACTCGAGTTGTAGGGCTGGGCTCCAAGGTGACGTCCTGGCGGGAGCTGCTGCTGTTCCGGGCAGGGCTGCAATAAGGGCACAGATGATCAGGAACAGCTCCCAAGCACCAGGTCAATTTCAGAAGGCTGGGTGAGAGGCTGTCTACATTTGGACAGCAAACGCACAATGTCCTTATTCATGCTCCAGTACCTGCCACTTTTGAAAAACCAAGCCACAGTCTGGGGACAGGGGTATGTATAACTCAGCGGTACAGCAGTTGGCCTAACATGCATAAGGCCCTGGATTTGATCCCCAACACCATAAAGACAAAATGACACTAAGCCCCTATGGACATTCCGATAGTCCCAACAAATAGGTGGCACAGGGTGGGCCTCACACTCACTTGTATTTTCTCCTCCGGCCTCGACGAGACTTCCTGACTATCGCCGGGGGCACCTGAGGAAAGATGGACGCGTGTACGTGGGAAATGAGAATAACGCATGCCTGAGAGCCCTGAGCCTGGACCTGACCACACTCACCTTAAGGTCCTCAGAATGGGGCCCAGGAAGGGATGGATCCCTGGGCTCAGCACCCCCTTCAGCTAGCTCCCCATTATGCTGCCAGTGGTGGGTCCTTCTTGGGGACCGTTCCATTTGTCCATTGAAGCCACCACGTGTCCCCCACTTGAGGGCCAGTCGGCCAGGTTCTCGGCGGCTGCCAGGCTTTCGGCCTCTGCCTGGCCTGGTCTCACCATTAATGCCCCTAAGTCCCCCTCCTCCCCTCCGGCCCCGTTTCCCTGACCCCCTCCCAGTGAGCAGCTCAGGGACTGGGGGGTCAGGAGAACCATGGGGTGGGGCTAAGGCACTGAGGGAAGGCCGGGCAGGCTCCGGTTCGAGGGCTGAGGCAGGGCTCTCGGGGGGCAGACAGGGGCCGTCTGGCTGCTCTGGAGGGATCTGCTGGCAAAAACATCTCCGTTTCAACCATAGTCATTCCCAGTTTTAGGCAATATTTTCTTCCCAACAGAGACCCACCCACACGCTCACCTGGAGACTCTGTAGCAGGCAGGCTAGGGGGCTAGAAGCCCCTGACAGGGAGGGAGGCGCTGCCCCCCCAGGGAGGAGCTGCAGTCCTAACTGGCTGGAAAGAAGAGAGCCAGGAGGCTGCAACAGGCTGGGGAGGGCTCCAGGGCTGCTGCTCAGTGAAGACAGATCACCTGTTGAGAAGTTACAGTCAGGGACTCTCCACACAAACTCAGGTTTACCCAATGGTTGGAGTTTCCTCCCAATCCTAATGGCTGTTTCATAGGACTCACCCAGCAGGCTGGCACTCAGCAGAGGGCTAAGAAGTTGAGGGGGTCTCCCTGAGTTGGAGGGGGCCTTGCCCAGAGAGGAGGCCCCCGGGTCAGTAGTTGCCGTGGTGACACTGGAGGTAGGTGGTCCAGGTTGGGGGGCACTCAGGACACAGGGCTAAGAGAAGGGTTATAGCATGTGGTGAAGTGTTTAACAAGCTTACAGTTCCTTCACAGGCACTATCTGACTGAAACCTCGAGTGAGGTAGGCCGCGCGCCCTTCTTACACCCACCCTACCCCAGCCAAGGCTAAGTCTTCCCCAGGGGCTGAGGAAGAGCCCCCTCCCAACTGACTCCTCATCCTGCCCCACCAATTCACACCCTTAGGCCTTACCTGGGGGGGTGTCCCCGAGGGGGGATCCAGGCTGGCAGCCAGCAGCGCAGAATTTAAAGCTATGAGGGTGGGGGGCGCTGAAAGTGGGGGGAATAGTAGGGGGGGCAGGTCTCCCAAACCTGAAAACGGCTCCCCACTTGGACCCCCGGCTCCCTCTGCAGATCCTTCCCCATCCCCAGCTGTGGGGCCCAGGGCCAACAGGGGCAGAAAAGAGGCAAGGAGATTGCTAGGGGGTGCAGACGGAGGGGGGAGGAGGTCTGAAGGGGGTGGTGAGAGCAAAGAAGCCACCAAAAGGGAAGGTCCTTCTGGCTCGCCTGGGGCTAAGGGAGGGCCAGGTCCCCCTGGTGGCGGTAGCAGGGGCTCAGGGGGAGGCTGTGCTCCCCCAGCCAGCACACCAAATAAACTGTGGCTAAGTAATGGAGAAGGTGGAGGCTGTCCCAGACTCAGAGGGAGCGGCAAGGCCCCCAGCATCCCTGGGAAGCCAGCTCCACTGAGTGCCAGGCCCTGCTCAGGGCTGGGGAAAGGGAAAGCCTCCCCACCAGCCAAGGGAGGCAGAGGGCAGGCTGGGCCTGCCCCCATCCCCAGCCCGTCAGACGGGCTTTGAAGCACAGGGCTGGGGACTACAGGGGCTTTGGAGGCAGCTGGTGGGGCAGGGGCACCTGTAAAAGAAAACAAATTCAGCTTTAGGGAAGCCCTCTCTATAGCTCCCACAGACCCAACCTCTGACACAAACCCAAAACACCACCAAAGAGCTCTCTCAACCTTCCCCTCAGTGCCCTGGGTGACTACAGCCGAGCTTGGAGACCCCAGAAACCTCATACCTGGCACACTGCTGAGGCTGCCACTGGTGGTCCCAGGCAGAGAGGGCTGAATGGGGTGCCTGGGCTGGGGAAGGCTCCCTGAGGAGAGGGCTGGGGGAGGAGGAAGGTGTGCATCTGACCCCAAAAGGTTAAAGCTTCCATCAGAGTGGGAAGGGCCAGGGGTGGGGAGTCCCAGGAGGGACAGCACGGAAGGGAGACTAGGCTGGGAAGGCTCTGGAAGAGGAAAGGGCTGGGGGACAGGAGCAGGGGCTCGAGGACGGCTCCGTCTAAGGGGTTGAGGGCCTCCCCCTTCTAGCAACCTCAAGACAGTTGGGGGCCGGCGAGGACGACGCTGAGAGGGACGGGGTGACGAGGAGTGGGAAGCTGAGGGTGGCTGGGCACGGGGCCTTCGGCCCTGTAAAGTGCTGGGAGGGGGCAGCGGGGGGTGCTGGGCCTTGGCTGCTGCAGAGAGTATGCTGCTAGCAAGGAATGGGGGTGCCCCAGGCCCCTCCACTGTGGGGGCCCCTCCCAAGGATCCCAGGACCAAGGGCAGGTGCATAGTGGCTGAAGACACTGGTGGCTGAGTGGCAGGGCCAGGGGGGCCAGGGGGACCAGAGAGATTATTGCCTGGGGGCAGGGGAGGAGGTGTTAAGGCATCACTACAGTGGAAGAGAGGAGAGTCTGAAGGTGGTGAGCAGGAGGCATGAGGGGCTGGAGGGGAGCCCAGGTCGGAGGGCACCGGGTTGGGTCGGAGGGGAGCGCCCCAGTTGTATGAGGGGGCATTGAGGCTGATAGCAGGTGGGGGAGGTGGGGCTGGGGAGGGCGCATTGCCTCGTGGGAGGAAACAAGGGCTGCCGCTGCCCACAGAAGGGGCTGGATCAGGGAGCCTGGGTGGTGGGAAGAGGCCGGCAGGGCCTGTTAGAGGCGGGAAGGCCTGGGCAACTGAAGGGGGTTCTTGGGGAATGGAGCCAGGACCCCCATTAAGTGGAGTTGTAGGAGGAACTCGACAAGGAGGGCGGACAGAGGGGGGCCCTGGGGACACAGTGTGGAACATTTGGGGGCTTGCTCCCTCTCCTGCAATAAATGAGAAACCACGAGTCAGCTGTGGGCCTCAAGTGCCACAGGTTCCCACCCCGCCCTCTCACCCAGCTGCTCCCCACCGGCTCATCCCCAATCCACCCGCCAGGCCCTCAGGTCTTCGCATTCTTCTCTAAAGTGGCAGAAAAACTCACCAGGAGAAGAGTGTGAGCAGGTGGTCTCCATGCTGCGGTACAGAGTTGCCATGGCAACAGCTTTCCGCCTGTGGTTGCACAGCTTGGTCATGTCCTCCTCTGATGCAGGCCCCACCCCAGCCCCACCCGGGGTCACCGGGGCCAAAGGGTCAAAGTTGAAAACCTGTAAGGTAGAAAGCATGGACCAGGGACATTGAGGGGGTGGAAGCCAAGAAGGCATCATAGCCAGGAATTGGCATTGAGTCTTATGGCTCATGCCTATAGTCTCTGGCACCCCGAGAACTCTGACCTTGGGGACATTGAGTGGACACTCCAGACCGCACTTGCAGGTCCCATCGCTGAGGAGGTAGCTCCGGGTTTGCTCCAAGGAAGACAGCTCTGTGCCACTTGGGCTGGGGAGGAACAGGGTCACAGGTATGGGGTTAATTGTCAGCCCATCTGGATACTTCCTAAAGGACAGTTAATGCTTTCCTAGGAAGGGCAAGGCAACGTGAGAAGAAACAAAGAGTGAATGGATTCAAAGACCCAGACAGAAAGAGCAAAAAGGCTGGGGGGGGGGGGGGGGGAGGCCACAGTAGAGAGCAACAAAGTATCAGAAACTGAAGCCGTGAGGAGGGGTAAGGGCCAGAACACTCAGGCAGGAAGACACTGACTGAGCTAAGCCATCTCAGGGTCTCTGGACAGCCATACCTGATATAGAACACTGCACCTTCCCGCACACAGCGCTGCCAACCGATGGGGACAGACGTGGCCGCAGGGCCCCCAGCTCTGTCTGCTCCACTGCTCTCATTGCGTCCATTCATTGTGTGTAGTCAGCTCCCTTGTGCCTGATAACACAGACAGCCATGTGGGTCCCGGGAGGGCTACACTGCGCTGGGCACCTGAGGGAGAACTCCGGGAAGGCAAAGGAGGTGGGAGACCCACGGAAGCTCAGGCTTCCTGAGTACCGCAGGGGAGCCCCTCAGAGAGCCGGGGAGAAGGAATCCTCTGCCACACCATCGGTGCTACCTGAACATCTCTGCAAACATTGTGGGGTCCAGTCTAAAGCCGGGGCCACCAGCTTAGCCCACACCTGCAACACAAGGAAAGAGAAGGGCCTCTCAAGAACCCCCCTAACTCAAGAAAGCACCACTGCCCAGAACACTCAAGGAAAGGTCCATAAATAACATGACGTAGTGCCTGTAAGGACCTCAGGGATCTGCTGGCCATGTCCACAACTGTCCTCTCCGAGCCCAGCCCCTAGGGACCAGAGCTCAGCACCTCCACTCCTAAGGACCACAAAATCATACCTAATTCTTGACATAGAAAGGGCCAGTTCCCTTTGTCTAGGGACAGAAGACTTCAACAAGGAGTGTGGGCTAATTCCCACAATGCCAGGCCACTAGGAAGTTTCCCAGTGTCTGGCCACTGCAGTCCCCTCCCCCAGGAAGATCATATAAAAAGTACAGATTGCCCCACAGGTCACCAAAGCAATTGCCCAACTGCCTGGCAAGGTGGTACCAGTACAAATCTCCCCCATGCCCACTCCATTAGACAATCTCGGGTCTAATTCATTTGGAACCAGAGCTCTGTCTTCCTCCAGAATCCTGAGACGCTCCTGGTCCCCCACAGCCGACGAAAAGGGATACATAGTCTCCTACTGGCTTCCAATTAGCAACAAGAAGTATTCTCTGGCCCTTAAGCCTGCAAGTATCCTCACCAACCTCACCATCGCTCCCACCGCACACTGCCGGCTTCCAAACTTTCCCTCTCATAACAAGGCGCCCTGTCACCCAGACTGCTTCCTTCAGCTTGGGGAGGAGGGGAAGGCAGGCGCACCAAGTAGGAAGGAACTTGGGGAGAGGGCGGGCGGAGGGTGGGCGAAGCACTGGAGGGAGGGAGGTCAGGAAGGCAGAAGTCAGGCACTGAGGGGGAGAAACGGCGGGGGCAGGTGAGGGTGGGGGGCTGTGGATGGGGCCAGGGAAAGGGGCCGAGAGGACGCGGAGGGGGCAGAGGGTAGGGACAGAAGGGGAGGAGAGAGAAGGGAGGGGGAGGGGCGGGGGGGCCGGGCCCCGCACTCACCGCGGCCCATGGTTCGGCTGGCCCCGCCCTGCGCAGTCGCGGCCCAGAGGGTGAGTGGGAGGGGGTGGGAGGTGGGTCGGTGGAGCCCGAGCCTCCGGTACGGCCCCGGCCGGTCTTAGCAGGAAGCGCCGCCGCCGCCGCCGCGGATCACCGAGCGGCCTCCCGCGCATGCGCCATAGGGGCCAGGGGCAGCCCTGGGGATTCCGTTCCCAGAAGGCACCGCGCAAACTGCCGCCGCCGCCGCCGTCGCTGCCGCCGCCACCGCCACAGCCGCCGCCGCCGCCGCCGCTGCCCGGACGGGAGAGGGGCGGGGCCGGGCCCCCGCCCAGCGGACAGCAGCGAGCCAACAGGAGGGGACGCAGTGCGCATGCGGGAGCGCGCCTACCCCTCCCCCACAACCCCCCATTAATCCCCAAGAGAACAAACACCCCACGCGGCCCCCCCCCCCCGCCCTCCGCGGAAGGATCTGGGCCTCTTCCCAGGCCACTGGTGGCCAATCCCAGTCCTCCCTCGGGAGGGGCCCCTTCCGAAGCCACAATCTGTTGGGGGAGCCAGGAATGTCAGGTCCGGGAGGGGCCAGCCCTAAAAGATGAAAGTCGCGACTTGCCCTGCCCCGCCCCAAAGGCTTCCCGGGTAGTGTGCTGAGACTTGACCCGCCTCTCCAGGTCAACATGTCACAACACGACCTCGGCCTGTCAAGTCACATGACCTCTGCCTGTCACTGACAACCTGGTCTGTCTTTAGGCCAGGAGAGACCATCTGGTTCAGCCCACCCCCATCTCTGCTAACAGAAGGGGAAATGAAGGTCTGGAGCCGAAGAGCAGGCTGGCCAAGGACCTGTCACTGTCACACCCTCCAATAGCAACCGCTCTCGGTGCAGTTTCCACTTGGACAAACTCCGGCTTGCCCCTCTGAGCGCACGACAGGCTGCAAGAGGCCACCACATGGCCTCTGCTTTCGTGGCTCAAAAACACATTTCGCAGGATGCTTTTACTTTTGTTCAAGTTCCCTCCACAATGCTCTTTTTACCTTTACCTCTCGTTCTCTAAGTTACAAATGAGTAAGATAGAATTCTTGGGCAAATTAATCAGGAATCTGCGTTCCCTCTGAAAAGCTAGTCCAGGGCAATCGTGCGCTCAAGTGCACGCACGTCCCAGCCTCCGCTATAGGTCATGGCCCCAGTCACCTAGAGGCAAGAGGCCAGCTCCTCAGCGGGGAGCCACAGGACTTGCTGTCTGGGAGAAGGAAAAGTGTGGGTCCTCGACTTCGCGAAGGGCGTAAGAGCACACCACAGAGAGCAGGGGTGGGGTAAGTAGGAGGCAGAAACCCGCACTCTACAAAGAACTTGCATTCTGCCACGTAATGGACGATCCAGAACAAACGTCAAGGCTGCTTTCCTGGGAGAAGCAGGTGGACTACCAAGGAAATGCCAGGACCTCGGCCTTTGGGAGAAGATGTCATTCCAGGTGGACAAATGGAAACTTTAAAGAGGTTCGAGAGCCTCGGCGCCCATTATCTGGGAGGGGCCAGGGAGCATGGGAGTCTTTTATGGAGGAGTTAGTTAAAGGTGATGGGAGGTGGGTAGAAAGAACAGCAGCTCCCGGACAGACAAGTTCAGGAAGGACAGCCGTTGGAGCCGTTGGATACTGGGAGCTGGCGCTCCGCCTTCCTTCCTCGCTCCCCCACCCTACCCGCCACCCCCCGATGCCTCCCACCACCACCGACGGCCCCTGCGCGTGCGCGCGCAGACACCGGTTGCCAAACATTGCATCATCCCCGCCCCCCGTCATCCCCTCCCTAGCCGCACTCTCCTCCGCGCGCGCGGGTGCGCGCGCGTATGACTCACTCACCTCCTCCGCGGAGCCTCGTGACCCAAAGCCACTTCCGGGTCCGAGACAACGTAGCCGCTCCAGCCAGAGGGCGCGATGGGGGCGTGACCACGGGGCTCCTGAGTGGCGGATGTGAGGGGTGAGGCGGAGCCAGTGCCAGCGTGCCGCTTGATGATTGGTTGAGTCTCGGGCCCCGCCCCCAACGGGCGTGAAAAGACAGCATAAAAGATCATCGCTCGGCGCTCTGGAGGTCAGTAGCCTGAGTCTAACACGCAGATTGTATCATGTTGAAGATGAGCGGGTGGCAGCGACAGAGCCAAAACAAAAGCCGGAACCTGAGGAGAGAGGCGAGTACTGACTCCGTCTACCCCTGCCCTCCCCTATCCTCGCCAGCAGAGCTATTTCATAAAGTTGGAGGCGATAGCTCTTGAGGATGTAGCCCCACCCCTTCCACAGCGAGCTTGTAGATTGAGGGAGGGGTGAAAGCGCGGAATCCCTGATTCAGGAGTGGTACTTTCAGGCCCCATCTTCCTTTGGGCAATGGCATCACGGATCCCCTGCCTCGAGTTGGTCCCTGATCTGCAAAGGGGCTTTGGTTGCATTTGGGAAATTAATTCTCTGTATTGCAAACTTCGGGCCGTCTTAGGCCTGGGCGGTTCGCAGGAAAGGCGGGGCAACAGGACACACCCCCACGCTGGGGGCTCTTGCTGTCACCGGCCTTTTCTCCACTGGCCTCGCTCTCCCCAACTCTCCCAAACTTAAGCCGCGGTGGCTGGGGGACAGCATGGCCACTTTAATAGCTGACTCTAAAGTTCAAGAAAACACTAAGACTGACAGACCTTTGCGAGTGGGGGTGCCGGTGGGAGGAGCATCGGTGGGTTTTTCCCTTTTCCGCAGAGGTTTCTGGGCTTCCTTACAAGAGAGCAACCTGTGTCTCTATAACTATGGGAAAGTATTTGGGATCTCTCCAGGGCCTTGTGCTTCTCGCAGGACTGGTCTCTGCTTCTTTCCTCAGTCCCGTCTCCCTGCTAACCTCTGTAACCATTGCATCAGGCCAGCCCACTGTTTGTCTCTGCACCCTCTGGCCTGGGGCAGCACTGCTGATGAAAGCCAGGTCCCAAACACTGGAAGACCAAAGGAGTTTCCCCTAGAGGACAACCCTGCAGAGAAACACTCAGGGCAATATTGCGTCTCCAGTCCCCAGAGAGAGACAGACAGCACAGCTCTGCCTCTGGGCCTAGTTCTCCTCTATAAGGAAATTGGGGAGGGGCTTTGGCCCATTCATTACTAACAATTGCTTAATAAGCACCTACTATGTACCAAGCATTTGGGGACCCAAGGTATGTATTTTGGGAGCAAAAGATAGTACTGCTCTTAAAACAGCTTACATTTCAGTAGAAAGCAAAAGGGAGAAAACAAAAGCAGGGAGTGAATAGTGTGTCCAGAATGGTGGCAAGAGGCTGTGTTTTGTCACGTCAGGAATGACCTCACTGGGATTTTACGTGAAAGACCCAAAGAAGGCAAGCCTGTGAGCCAAGCAGATGATGTGGAAGAGCTTTCCAGAGCCAGAGCGGAAGGGTTAAGATAGAGCATGCCTGGTATCTTTAGGAATGGGGCAGCGGGGTTGGACTAGAGTGATCTGAGAAAACTGCCATAGCAGCTCATGGCGACCCTTGCAAGCCGCTCTCGGGATGTCAGTCTTTACCAGTCATGAGACAGAACGCCACTGGGGGACCTGAGCAGAGGAATGACCTAGACTGGGAAGGTTGGGGCAAGGCCCAGCATCATGGCACGTGCACTGAGTTCCAGTACACAGAGAGGCAGGGGCCGGCAGACCTCTGAGCTCCAGGATGGCCAGGGCTCCATAATGAAGCTCTGAGTCAAAATAAGTGAACACAAAAATAAAGGGGTGAGGATGTAGCTCAATGGTAGCATGTGTGCCTGGTATGTAGAGGACTTCAGGGTCAACCCCCAGCCTCAAAAGTAAGACAATAGAAATGGGAGGTCTTAGCTGGCTAGAGTGACACAGGCCTTTAATCCCAGCACTGGAGAAGCAGGCCTCTCAATTCAAAGCCAATCTACTCTGCAAAGCAAGTTCCAGGACAGCCAAAGCTACATAGTAAGACCCTGGCTCAAACAAAACAAAATAAAAACCTAAAAGAAATGGGAGACCTCAAGGAGGCTTCCAAAATAATCTAGGGAATGGAAGGTATGGTAAATTGATTTGTAGTTGGAAATATATACTGAGAAATACTTGGGTTTTAGGTACTTTTAAGAACTGTATTAAAGTTGCTAATGCTTTAGACCGAGAAGAGCAATCAAGGATACCAAGGGTTTTTTGCTTTAAGCACCTAGAGTCTGAATGACACAACCTTGGAAGGAAAAGGTCTTTAAATGTAGTATGAATGTCTGCAGGACATTCCAAAGGAGATGAGAGTAGACAGGAAGCACAGGTATAGCGGAGGCTGCCGGTGTGGGAATGGAGTTTAAGCAAGGGCCGCTGCCTTTCCTTCCTGTAGGTTAGGCCTCGCTCTGCCAGCTCTGAGGTCTATCTGGGATTTAGAGAAAACTTACTTGGCCGGGGCTTTGCTATTATGTAATCAGGACTACAAATGTCAGCAACTAAAAATAAAGTCACGCTGGCCTCTGTCCTTGAAATTGGCTTTGGGGATGTGTGTGTGTGTGTGTGTGTGTGTGTGTGTGTGTGTGTGTGTGTGTGTGTGTGTTACAGAGGTGAGTTCCAGGATGCCCAGGGCCACACAGAGAAACTGTCTCAAAAAAACAAAAACAAGGAGGGCTGGAGAGATGGCTCAGAGGTTTAGAGGACTGGCTGCTTTTCCAAAGGTCATGAGTTCAATTCCCAGAAACCACATGGTGGCGCAACAACCATCTATAATGTGATCTGATGCCCTCTTCTGGCCTGCAGGTGTACATGCAGGCAGAGCACTGTATATAAAATAAATAAATCTTTAAACAAACAAACAAAAAAAAAAAAAAGGAAAGAGAGAGAGCAGGAACTGGAGGTAAAGCAGCTGTCTCTTCCTTTCTCCACAGTGTTCCAGAAGGAAGTGTGTCTTCATACATCACCACACCTGAAGCAGGTAATCTCAGGTCAGCCCCTAACCCTGCTCAGGCTGCATTGCTGGGGTGCTTTTGCTGTCAGACCGTATCTTTCTCTGACCCCATAATTCTGCTTTTAGAGCACTTCCCAACTGAAGCTGGCTCCCAAAGTCAGCCTCAGCAATGGCAATTGGTATGTCTTCTGTTTGTCCACACCAAGGTTAGGCCCACAGGACCTTCTGCCCAAGCTTCCCACACAAGAGAAAGCGCAAGTGGCCTGGTAATTGCCCTGGAAATTAGCAGCAGTGCTCCCAAGTGAGTTGAATGCTTTTACTGTGATCCCGTAAGAATACACATAGCCAAGTTCAGTGGCTCGTTCCTGTAATCTCAGAACTTGAGAGGCAGAGGCAAGAGGGTTATGCAGTTCAAGGCCAGCCCAAGTTACCTATCAATGAAATCAATAAATCCCTATCAATAAAAGGTATGTTCTGCTGGGCTCTTGGGAGGCAGACAAGCAGATCTGCGAGTTCAAGGCCAGCCTGCTCTGCTGCTCTTGTAGCAGCACCAGTACCTACATGGCAGCTCAAAAACCATCTGTGACTCTGGTTCCAGGGAACTCATTCCCTCTTGTGGCTTCCACGTACACCAGGGACGTAACACAGCACACAAACTTACATGCAGGCACTCACACATACATATGCACAGACAATCAAATAAATACATCTTCAGGGAAAAAATATGTGTCCAGGCTAGACTGGGAGTATAGTTTAGTAGTGTGCTTCTAAGCCAGCATAGAAACAAGAACTCCGGTTCAGTTCCCAACACAACAAAAAAATGAACAAAACAAAACAAATGGAGAGCCATGTGGTGGTGGTGCACTCCTTTAATCCCAGCACTTGGGAGGCAGAGGTAGATGGATCTCTGAGTTCAAGGTCAGCCTGGTTGGTCTACACAGAAAACCTCTCTCAAAGAGGGGGAAAAAAAATAAAAAGGGAAATAGGCTGGAGAGAAGGCTCATCAGTTAAGTACACTTGCTGCTTTTCCTGTGGACCTGAACTGGGTTTCCAGTACCCGCATCAGGTGGCTCAAAATGGACTGGAACTACATGTCTCTGGCCACCACAGGCATGGCACTTGTGTGAACATACACAAACAAAATAGTGGAGATTACTAAATAATACACTTACTGATTATAGTTTTTAAATTACATTTATTTGTGTTTGTGGGGGGTTACTGGCTGTGGTATGCACGTGAAAGTCTGGACAACTTGAGAGAGTTCGTCCCTCCTATCCGGACTGTTAGGCTTGGGGCAGCCTTGTCCCCATCCCAGCTTTCGTTTAGTGTGTGCCTGTATGCAGTGCTGTACATGTGGAGGTCAGAGAGCAACTCCCTGCCAGTGTGGCTTTCAAGGATTGACAGCCCACACCCCTCCCTGTCCTGTAAGACCAACTGTGGTGAATGGAACCTATTCTTGTATATTCTTTTCCAGAACTTGGTCCAACTACAGACATGGCAGCTGAGTCCCTGCCTTTCACCTTTGAGACCGTGTCCAGCTGGGAGCTGGAAGCCTGGTATGAGGATCTGCAGGAGGTCCTGTCCGCAGATGAAGTTGGGGGTTCCTATATCTCATCCCCTGGAAATGCAGAGGTGAGAATGCTAGTCTTAAATCGGGCACACAGGTGTGTGGTGCACACCTGCAATCCCAGCACAGGCAAGGTGGAGGCAAGAGGCTCAGTTCGTGGCCAGCTTAAGCTAGAGTCTGTGTCTAGCGTAAGACCCTGTCTCAAAAAACAAGCAAAAATAAAGCAAACCCCAGGAAACTGGGGAGCACGCCTGCCTCTCCTGAACTAATATACACCTCCCCTTCTTCATTCCCCTAAAGGAAGAATCAAAAACCTTCACTACACTTGACCCTGCATCGCTAGCTTGGCTGACTGAGGAGCCAGGGCCAGCAGAGGTCACAAGCACCTCACAAAGCCCTCGCTCTCCTGAGTCTAGCCAGAGTTCTATGGCTCAGGAGGAAGAGGAAGAAGATCAAGGAAGAACTAGGAAGCGGAAACAGAGTGGTCAGTGCCCAGCCCGAGCTGGGAAGCAACGCATGAAGGAGAAAGAGCAGGAGAACGAGAGGAAGGTAGCACAGCTAGCCGAAGAGAACGAGCGGCTCAAGCGGGAAATCGAGCGCCTGACCAGGGAGGTGGAGACTACACGCCGGGCTCTGATCGACCGCATGGTCAGCCTGCATCAATCATGACCAATGAGTTGCCTCTGGGAGCGCACCAAACACCGTCGTGGCAGTGCCAAGCATGTGGCCCTCAAGTGCACGTGCTGAGCAGGGAGGACTGAGGGTAGACCAAGGGAAGGGTCTCGGCTTGTATATACATGTACATCCTTTATTATTGTCCATAGCCAGTAAAAGGACTTTCTGTGAGCACCCTCACTTTTTCTTCTTGCCTTTAGGAGTTTCAGGGGGTTTCCCCTCAGCCAAAGCCAACTGTTTCTTTAGATCCAGGAGTTTAGCCACCTCTGCAGCAACCTGGTTCTTGTCTGCCTTCTGTGCTTTCAGTTCCCGGACTAGGTTGCCCTAAGAGAGGAATGGGGTGTGGGTGAGACAGCCGGGAGACGGAGAGAGACCTGTGTAGGGTCAGCACTTCCTTTCCCTCCCTCGGGCCTTCATACCTGCTTGGTCACCTCATCCATCAGCACTTGGATCTGCTGGGGCCCTGCTGTTGTGACTGCCTGTACAGCTGCTGGCTTGGGGGACACTTTAGCCTGGGGAAGAGCAGTACAGTTGTTACTTGGCAGCCAAAAATGCCCGCTGGCCTCCAGTCTTACCTATCGCCTCAGAGGAAAGGGTTACCTTTAACTCCAAGGACTCTTCCAGCTAAGACAGGAAAGAAAAGCCAAGTGAGGAAGTGGCGAGGCCAAAGGTGGGAAGAGATGAGGAGCGAGGACTATGGGAAACTAAGGCAGCGCTGCTGAGGCTTCTGCTGGGGGAGGGCTCATTCTAGTTCGCTCACCTGGCCGCCTCCAAAGCGCTGCCTCAGATTTTCAATCTGGTCATTTTCCAATTTTTGGAACAAAGGACTGACCTGTGACAACAAATGCCAGAATCAGTCCCTGATAACTGCCACACACAGACACTTCCCACCCAGCTCCCACACTAGAGATCCCAGACGGCTAAGAAGCAGCAGGGCTGTAACACTGAACAAGTGCCTGGCAGTTGCAAAAAGTTCACACAAGGCAGCAGTTACTATGAAGGAAAGTAAGCGGATACCATGGATACCATGGAGACAGGGAGGGTAAGTATATACACTTATCATCTAGCGCCAGGAAAAATGGCTGTCCCCACCATCACAGTGTTCTTTCTGTGCTGTGCCACTTACTGGCTTCTGGCATGAATAGCAATAATGATATGGATAGTACTGTCCTCGTGAGCCTTGAACCTTTTATTAGAAGCCGGACCTCGCAGCCAGGCACAATGACGCACACCCGTAATCCCAGCACTCAGAGAGGCAGAGGCAGGTGGACCAGAGAGTTCGAGGCCAGCTTGGCCTACAGAGTGAATCCAGGACAGCCAGGGCTACACAGAGAAACCCTGTCTTGAAAGACCCAAAACAAACACAAAAAAGAAGGCAGACTGCAGAATTGGGGAGGGCTTCTGTGAACAGCCGTAGAGCCCCAACCTAAGCCAGAGATGTTCCCCAAAGGCAACAGTGTAAAAATAAGGATTTTTAAAAGTTGCCAGCCCCACCAACATTACTGAGACCTACCGTGCCAATTCGGTGGCCTGCTGGTAAGGTACAGATGAAGCTGGTAAGGAGGATGTGGCAGGCTGGAGGTGGAAGCTGGAGCTGGGTCTGGATGGTGGAGCTAACTGTAGGCATGTAAGGCTGGAGCATGACAGACAACAAGGCAGCTATATTCACTGCCACGCCCGTCACTGTGCCTGCCCGCTGCCTGAGGGGAGAGAGGTACGTCAAGGCCACCAAGAACACACAGCACGTTGCTTAGCTGCTACAGCCAGCCCTGGCTCCTGGACATACCTGTCCTCCTCACCACCTTTAATCCGTTTCCAAGGTTCATTCACTTGGATATATTGGTTGCCGTGCCGAGATATGGTAAGGATGCTGCGTAAGGCATCCCGGATCCTGGGAAGGGAGGAGGCAAAGTACATGGGACTGTCAACCACATCAATATACCACACATGTGACTGAGCAGGAAGTCACTTTACTTACCGGACCTTTTCCAGCAGCTGGTGGTAGTGCTGGAGTTCCCAGGAGATGTGGGCCAGCAGGCGTCTGTCATCCTGGGTTAGCACCATCTCAGGCACACAGCCCCCAAAAAACTTAGACACAAACATGCCAGCTCTTGGGGGGAAGGGGGAAGAAAGGACAAAGTCACTGCCTGGCTTCCTTAGAAATGTCAGCCCACTTCCCCAAGGCTTTGTGCTTTGGCCAGCAGATAGCTCATGAGGCCCTGGAAGCCAAACGGTGGAAGAACTAACTCAGAGGTTACACTGCACAGTGTCAATGCACCTCACAAACAGTAAATAGATGTTAAACAAGCTTCATTCTCGTGGCATTCCTGTGCAAGCCCATGAATTCCTGGCCTCTCAAACTAGAAGTAAAAGTTAAATATTACATTCTTTCACTCTCCTAAGAATGTAAATTGCAAAAAAAGAAATGAGTTTTGAGGTTTTTTTTTTCAAGACAGGGTCTCTATGTGTAGCACTGGTTGCCCTAGAACTCACTTTGTAGACCAGGCTGGCCTCAAATTCAATCATCTGCCTGCCTCTGCCTCCCCAAGTGCTGGGATTAAAGGTGTGCGCCACCATGCCCAGCTTATATATTTTAGAAGTAAGAATTATCAAGTATGTTATAAGCTAACATTCTGATGAAAGCTGCTAAATAATATGGTTAAGAGCCAAGTTAAAGGCCCAGAACTGACTGAAGAATCTCAGGTCATGGCAGGAGGCACATGTATGTGTTGAAGATGAAACTCAAGAGATCTGGTTTTGCTAGATACACATTGTACCAGCAAACTCTATCTCCATTCCTGGGCGTTTCTTTCCTTTGGAGAACTGCTACAATAGCAGACACGGCAACATAAGTGTGGGCCTAAGGCAGCCGCTCGGACAAGACAAGTTAGTGATGTGAGGCTAGCTTTGCTGTGAGGAGCAGATGAGGCCCAGTTCTAGAGAGACCTTCAGTAGGAATAGAGCACTTTGTGACCACCCATCAAACTACTGCTAACTTGCCTCAAGATCGCACGGCTCGGTGTGTGCTGCAGCCAATCCCATGCCCTTTCTGCCTCCATCCACCAACCCTCCTACCTGTTGATGAAGTTGCCCAGGTTGTTAAGCAGCTCAGAGTTGTTTTTAATCAGCATGTCTGTCCAGGAGAAGGCACTGTCCTGGCCCTCAGGCCGAATGTACAGCAGATAAAAGCGCCAGACGTCCGCAGGGATCCCTGTGTCCTGGGCCATGTCCCCGAACACTCCTACCCCCCGGCTCTTAGAGAACTTCCCGTCCTCATAATTCAGGTACTCTGGATGAAGACAAGAGCCGAGTTACGCGCTTCCCCGGCTCATTCACTCCCCACTGCCTTTCCCTCAGTGGTGCGTGTCCAAAACCCTCTTTCCCTGAGAAGCTTACACAGGCCATGGAGTCTAGGCCTTTTCTCTCTCCTTATACTGCTAGTTTTAGCTTTAGATCTTGGCTTTCAAGTTCTTGTTTTCCCTCCTTTGGGTGGGAATTCTCATGTTTCAATTATTTCCTATTTGACCCCAACTCCTAACCTAAGAACCAGCACCTCTCCAGGTTCTGCAAGTATTACCTCAAGCCTCACTCCCTATGACTGTCCCACACATGCTCTGCCAGGACCTACCTGTAGCAATGATGTTTTTGACTAACGTGTAATTGTCCTCAGCCCCTAGGACTGAGCAAGGGAAGACTAAGCCATGGAAGGGAACGTTGTCTTTGGCCATGAACTGATAGAGGTCCACCTAGGAGAACACAATGGAAGGCACTACGTGAGCCCGGCACCCAAGGCCTCTGCCCGCACAGCTGCCCATGCCCACAGCAGCTTAGCTGAGGCCTGCGTACTTACTTGTTCTGGATTCTTCCACCATCTCTCCCATTGGTCAGTATAATTGGCTGTGATGGACAGGTAGCCAAAAGTGGCATCGAACCAGACATAAAACACCTAGAGGGAAACAAATAAGAAACAACCCAAGAGCCAGGAGTGGCGGCGCATGCCTTTAATCCCAGCACTGGGGAGGCAGTCAGGTGGATCTCTGTGAGTTCGAGGCCAGCCTGGGCTACAAATTGAGTCTAGGACAGCCAGGGCTACAGAGAGAAACCTTGTCTCAACAAAACAAAACAAACCCAACCCAAAGTTTCAGGCTAAGACAAAATATCATCCTTTTAATCTGCTGCCCACAAACTCAATCCTGAGGCTGAACATTTTAAGCCGTGAATAAAGGTTAAAGGTACTGACCTTATCTTCAAATCCTTTCAAGGGCACAGGGGTTCCCCATTTCAGGTCTCTGGTTATGCATCGTGGCTTAAGGCCATCTCGAAGCCAAGAAAGAGTAATAAACCGCGCATTGGGTGTCCAGTCACAGCCAGGCAGTGTCTTCCCCAGCCAGTCCTCCACTCGCTTTTCCAACTGAGATGACAAAAATAAGGACAATACAGGGCACTGGAGAGATGGCTCAGAGGGTAAGAGCACTGACTAATCTTCCAGAAGTCCTGAGTTCAATTCCCAGCAACCACATGGTGGCTCACAACCATCTATAATGAGATCTGTTGCCCTCTTCTGGTGTGCGGGTATACATGCCAGCAGAGTACTATATGCATAATAAATAAGTAAATCTTAAAAAAATAAATAAATAAGGACAATACAGGACTGCCTCAAACAAGACTGGCACCAAGGTAAATAAGTCACATGTTGGTAGAGTAGAGTTGGTAATACCTAATTTAAATGAAAAGATTCATGACTTTAGGGACATCTAAGAAAATTAACAAATTTATTCAACAAAACCAACCAAACAAACAAAAACAACTTAATCCCAGCACTTGGGAGGCAGAGGCAGGTGGATCCCTATGAGTTCAAGGCCAGCCTGGTCTACAATAAGAGTCCAGGACAGCCAAGGCTACACAGAGAAACTGTCTCAAAAATAAATAAATAAACAAGTAAATAAAATAAGTAAAAATAAAAAATAAAAATCTGGGCATGGTGGCACACACCTAAAAACTAAAACAAACAAAAGTTACTTGAGAGTGGTGACTATCAGTGTGTGTGGCTGAGGCAGAGGGAGGAGCTAGAGACGACTCCTGAAGAGCAGGCTGAGGGACTAACTTACCTTAGGTAAGTCCAGAAACAGGTGCTCAGAGGACTTTACCACAGGACACGACCGGCAGACTTTGCACTGAGGCTTCTGTAAAGAGAGATTGCAGGGAGTGTAACCCTGGTGGGGGCCGGATCAGGGCTGCAGAGGACGGCAAACTGTCCAGGCTGTTCAGCCTCCCTCTAGCGGAGCACTGAAGCGCACAAGCTCCAACATGTGGCCTCCTCGCCACACAGACTGTGCCTGCACCTGTTCCAACATTTGTTCCTCAGACAGCGCCACAGAGCGCTGTGCCACTCAGCTAAAACCGATAGGGGAGAGGTGATGTGCCGGGACACAAGCATGGCCTCTGTAAAGTGTCAGGAAGTACAGAGTAACTACACTGACACCGAGAAGTGACAGCAGAAGGAACTGAGGGCTCTTTGCTTTGGGTCAGGTTTTTGAGACAGGGTCTCATGATCCCTTTGTGTCCGCATCCTGAGCACTGGGACTGCAGGTGTGTGCCACCCTGCTTGGCTGATTTGAGGGGCGGGAGGAGGGTTGCTGTTTTGATGTATTTATTTTGTGAGGGTGTGACTGTGTGACCATGTAGAGATCGAGTCTGTTCTCTCTTCCCACCACATGAGGTCTGGGGTTTCCAGGCTCTGTAGCAAGTGCTTTTTTTTTTTTACCTGCTCAGCAATCTTGCCAACCCTGACCTGAGGTCCTAAAGGTGAGACAGTGTCTCTCTTGTCTGGAATCCACATCTAGTTCCTACTGCTTCTTTACACGTCTATAGGCAGCTCAAGCTCAGCAACACCATACCACTGTGTTCAGCTCTGAACCTTGCCTGTGCTCACAGATGCCACACCCAAACCTCATCTTCCTGTTGTGTGCTCCTTGGGTCTCACTCCTGCTAGCCAAGTATCCTACCGCTGACTACACTACACCTCCAACACACACCACAAATCACCTTTCCCCGGACCATCCCCCACTGTATCCCCCACTTCTTTGCGGCAGTGACCCAGCACAGCCATCCCCTCGCTCCGCACTGCAGTCCCCAGGGCTTCTCCTCAGTCCTGTCATCTACCCCAGGCTCCAACACGGCCACCTCCCGCTCAATGAGTCGCATCTGAACTGCGTCCATGTCCCGTTCGCTTTGGTTATCTGGGCCCTGCCTTTCCCTGACTTCCGTCGGCTCTGCTCCCTTTCCACTCATTATGCCACAGCTATATTGGCCGTTTGTTTGTTGTTTTGTTTTGTTTATTTATTTATTTGTAACCAGGCTGGCCTTAAACCTAAGAGCTCCACCTGCCTTGGCCGCCGAGTGCTGGGATGAAAGCTCCTGCCCCAGCACACCTGCTTACGCTGGCCTTTGCAGTTGTTCCTCCTCAGCTCCACGCCTCGGGCTCTACACTTCCTGTCCTTCACTGGGCAGCTGACACCCCTTGTGGCCTCATTTGTCTCTTCTAAGAAGCACCCCCCACCCACCCACTTAAAACTTCAAGTCACATCCTCCCTAAGAATCTCCATGCAGTTCATCCTACCTAACCGCCTTGCTTAGCTGACACCCTCAGGCCTGTCTATCATTTCCTCATGCCCAGTCTATAACTGGCCTGTTAAAAGGATTCAAAATCATTTGTTAAATAAATGAATAATCAGTAAACCAACCAACCGACCGACTAGAAGACAGTCTCTTTTATGAAAAAGAGAATAATCTGCCAGGTATTGCGGCATCCAGATCTCTGGGTTTGAGGCCAGTCTGGTCTACAGAGTGAGTTCCAGAACAGCCATGACTACATACAGATAGCCCATCTCATAAAGAAAAATAAAATAAAATAAAAGAATCATCTAAATTAACTGATCAGATGGCCAAATGCTAAGGCACCTGTCTCTGTCCCAGCAGTACACAGTGACTGTCCAGACAGAAATCAGCACAAGATCTTAGGTACCAAACATTAACATCCTGGCCAGGCGGTGGTGGCACACACTTTAATCCCAGCACTCATGAGTGCCATCTCTTATGAGTTCCAGGCCAGCCAGGCTACACAGTGAAACCCTGTCTCAGAATAAAAATCCTGAATGGTCCATATCTTTTAAGAACAGTTGGTGTGCTCATCAGAACCCAGAGCTCCTGTGGTAGTGAGAAAGGCCTGCACATCAGAACCACAGCTCCTACAGGAAAACAAAACTGAATTTGCCCTTTCCCTGTACTTCTGAATAAGTGATTTTGTACAAAGGAAAATAGTTGTTTCCTTTGGAATTCCTTGAGATCTTCCTTACCTTGAGTTCAATGGCATTGATGAGCTTGCCGCACTTGTCACACTGGTCACCTCGGGCCTCTTCATAACCACAGAAGGGACACACTCCCTCCACAAAGCGGTCAGCCAGGAAGCGTGCACACTGCTCACACCGCAGCTGCTCTACGGTGTCTTGAAGCACAAAACCCCGTGTCAGCAACCTCTGGAAGATGTCCTGGGTGATCCTAGCAAGGTGAGCAAGCACAGGGTGAGAAAGGCCAGCCTGCGAACTGTGGACCCCTGCTTTCCTGCTCTAACTGGACCGAACTCACTGGGGGGAGGCCGCCCCAGGGGATGGACCCGAGGCGCTCTCCTGATTCTGACTGCCCGTGCGGACTCCTCCCTCCACACTGTAGAGCTCACTCCTGCTGACTCTGTATTTACATGCTGTTTGGGTCTCATCTGGTTTTGAGATCTGTCTCTTGTGACCAGCACTAACCACCCGGACTCCTAGTCCTCCACCTCCACCTCCCAGTTGTGGGGAGGGTAAATGGCTGACCGTAGCCAGCTCAGTTGTAAGCTTGTGTTTAGGACTTCACTCAATGTAAGGACTGAGGTGCAGAGCACATCAACTGTCCACCTGTCTGTCCGTAGCTTCTGCCAAGGCAGAATGAGTCTATGTGTACAGATACACATAGGCAGGGAGGGACAGCTTAAATACTCCATGCTGGGCATTGGTGTAATCCCAACCTTTGGAAATCTGAGGCAGGAGGATTGCCACAAGTTTGAAACCAGCTTAGGCTTTAAACAATAAGTCCTAGCCGGGCGTGGTGGCACATGACTTTAATCCCAGCACTCGGGAGGCAGGCGGATAACTGTGAGTTCGGGGCCAGCCTGGTCTACAAAGCGAGTCCAGGACAGTCAAGGCTACACAGAGAAACCCTGTCTCGAAAAAACAAAACAACAACAACAACAAAACCAAAAGAGTCCTAGGCAACCAGAGGAAGGAAAGCACTAAGTGGAAGACTGGGACTTCAGCTGCTCCTGCAGGCCACAGGCCCTGCCAGGGTTCTGTAAACCATGTACCTCCTCTAGCTTGAGAACCACTCGGGACAGGCAATGCGCAGAGCCCAAGCTCAGGAGGCGGTTCCCAGGCAGTCACTCTGGGCTGGCCCTTGTTAGCTTTCAGTTCAGTTTTTTTTCTGCCTCATTGTCTGGAACCTACTTGGTCTGCAGTGGAGTGGTGGTGCGACCGAAAGTGTCGAACGAGATGTTAAACCAGCGGTAGATGTCAGCGTGGATGACATGGTATTTGTCGCAGATTTCCTGTGGGGTTAGACCCTCTTCCATAGCCTTGGTCTCGGTCGCTGTCCCGTACTCGTCTGTTCCACACAGATAGAGGGTATTCCACTGGCGAAGACGAGAGTACCTAGGAGATTCGGTGGTCATGGGATTCCTCCAGCCTATTCCCTTGGGGCCCACTCCTCCCTCTGGAGACCTCTCCCCCACAGCCGGCTCCACCTTGCAAAGACGTCAGCACTGAGCACACAGCCAATGATGTTTCCGAGGTGGGGGACGTTGTTGACATAAGGGAGGGCACTCGTGATGAGCACGTTCCGTTTGCCAGCCACAGGCAGCCTGGTGAAAAAGAAGCGACACTAGTCCCAGTGCAGACACTGAGACACAAGTGCACAGAGCACCAACAGACTGAAGCGAGAGGCCTTTCCCCATAGGGAGCCGGGGCTATAACCCTGGAGTGCCCGGTCAGCAGGCTTCCCGCACAGCTCTGTGTTTGGACATCCAGCAGCTCCATCTTTCCCTATCACCACAGCAGGGCATTCTCAAGTTCAAAGCCACAGGCACCCACAGTTCTCCCGGGATGTATCTGCTGCCACTGACTTCCCAGCTCAGAGCTCTTCTTACCAAGTCCAGGGTCAATGGGACCCTGAGCCATTAACCTGAGACCATTACAGCTTGCCATTACCCCACACAAATCGCACCCAATCCCTCTGCATGCCCACTCTAAAGCCAGGCCTCAGCGGGAATACACATGCCCGGCAGGCTAGCTGACCTGACTACAATCCCACTCTGTAAAGGCAGAGGTACAGGATAGAACTCCAGCGTTAGCACCAGACCCTGCCTCAGTAAACAAAATGCAAAATGACCCAGGAAGAATTACAGGCCAGGCCAAAGTCAGCATTTAAACATGTTAGTCAGCACAGACATGTAAAAAATAGTATCTCTTGGCAGACAAGATGGCACACATCTTTAATCCTAGCACTTAGAGGCAGAGGCAGCCTGAGCTTGTGAGTTCCAGGCCAACCAAGGCTAAACGCTGTCTCAAAGATGGGGGCACAGAACGGAAAAGAGAGGTAAGGGGCTAAGAGCTGACTGCTCTTGGGTTTTCTGGGTTTTGTTTTGTGTTGGTTTGGTTTGGTTTGGTTTTTCCAAGACTAGGTTTCTCTGTATAGCCTTGGCTGTCCCAGACTCCCTCTGTAGACCAGGCTGGCCTTGAACTCAGGCAGCTGCTCTTGCAGAGGATGCGGGTTTGATTCCCAGAACCCAGTGGCTCACAAGCATCTGTATCTCTCGTTCTAGAACATCAGATGCCATCTTCTGACTTCCCCAAGAGCCATGCATGCATGTGGTGCACATACATCCATGTAGTCGAAACACTGGGACACATAAAATAATAGATAAATCTAAAAGAAAACCAACCAGCCAACCAAACCAAAACTATTATTTTTGGAGTGGGGCATGAAAGCCCGGCACACACAGAGGTCAGAGGACAGCTGTGTCTGGTCCACTGTCTCCCCCCACCTTTATGTGGGGGATTCTGGAAGTCAAACTCAGGTCATTAGGCTTGCACAAAGTGCTTTTCCCACCAAGCCATCTGCCCGTCCCTCAACTCGTAACACTTAAGAGAAGCCTAGCTGGGTGCAGGGTACACATCTACTGTCTCCACTCAGGGCAGAGGTGAAAGAAAAGTACAAGGTCATGCTCAGCACAGTGAGGTCAAGACCAGCCTAGGCTAAAAATATTTTCAAAGCAGCGAGGCCTTCATTCTCATGATTTTTCCCTTACAGCACCCTACTCTTTTCTTTCATGGGACTTACTTAAATTTCATAAATGCACAACTATGTGGCAACTTTGTGAACGCCTCTCTACTGGAATCAATATTCCATGAGCAAAGAGGGTCAGCCTGCTCTGTTACCCAGCAACAATTTCCAGGTATGAGAGCAAACCCCACTCTTGGGTGTCCACTCACACTGGGTGCTGCTGGGGCTGAAGTGGGGGTAAGCTTTCCAGGCCCTTCTCCCAGGCAGCCACAGCCTTGACTATGTCCTCCTCAGACAGGGTGGCCCGCTCCTCCTCCTCAGGTTCATTGCTGACAGCTGTCCCCTCAGGAGGGCGGGCCTGTGGCTGTGGCTGTTTCTGAAGGTAGGGTCGCAGAGCCAGGACACCCTGCTGTTTCAGCACAGTCTCTGCAGCTCGCTGACATGGCTCCTGGGTACTCAGCCTCTGGAACCAGCTTTGTAGGGCTCCCAACTCCTCTGTGGGCATAAAAGAAAGAACCTGGTGGCGCACGCCTAGCATCCCAGCACTCGGGAGGCAGAGTAGGGTGGATCTCTATGAGTTCGAGGCCAGCCTGGTCTAAAAGGTGAGTCCCGGACAGCCAGGGCTACACAGAGAAACCCTGTCTTGAAAGAAACAAAACCAAAAGCAAACAAACAAACAGAGAGTGGCCAGGCAGGAGTGGACCACCCTCTGCCCCTTTCTCCTTGGCCACATTCTGCTGCTTTCACTGTCAAGCTGCACCTTGAAGTGAACACTCAGCACCTCACTGTTCTGCAGCCCCACACTAAGCTCCCGGGGTTGGGGGTGGAGTAAAATGCACAGTTCTCACCAGGCAGGTAAGTCGGGTCTTGCAGTAATGGATATAGTGCTCCCCACAAGACAATGTCAGCTACAGACTCTGTGTCCTAGTGGAAGAAAGTACACAGTTAAAACACTCATATATGGGCTGGAGAGATAGCTCAGTGGTTAAGAGCACTGTCTGCTCTTCTGAAGGACCTGGGTTCAATTCCCAGCACCCACATGGCAGCTCACAACTGTAATTCCAATTCCAACGATCTGACACCCCACACCAATGCACATAAAATTAAATTAAGTTAAAATTTAAAATCTAAAGCCGGGCGTGGTGGCGCACGCCTTTAATCCCAGCACTCGGGAGGCAGAGGTAGGCGGATCGCTGTGAGTTCGAGGCCAGCCTGGTCTACAAAGTGAGTCCAGGATGGCCAAGGCTACACAGAGAGACCCTGTCTCGAAAAACCAAAAAAAAAAAAAAAAATTTAAAATCTACTCATATATATGTTTGCTTTTTCTTTTCTTTTTGAAACATGGACAGCCTTGACTATCCTGTAACTGTGTAGATAAGGCTGGCCTTGAACTCAGAGATCCACCTGCCTCTGCCTCCAAAGTGCTAGAATCAAAGGTGTGTGCCACTATACCTGGCTTACTTTTTTTTTTTTAAAATAAGGTGTCATGTAGCTCTAGCTGGCCTTGAACTCCTATGTACTTGAGGTGTCTTTGATGTCTTGTGATCTTTCTGCTTCTACCCCCAAGAGCCAGGAATATAGGGGTGTGCTGCCATATGCAGTTTTCACTTTCTATGTGACAAGTACTAGGTGAGACATATGCCTTTTTCTTTTCTTCTTTCTTCTGTTTTTTGAGGCAGGGTTTCTCTGTGTAGCCCAGATCTCACTCTGGGATCAGGCTGGCCTTGAACTAAAGAGATCCACCGACCTCTCTGCATCCTTGCATCCTGAATGCTGGAATTAAAAGTGTGGGCCACCATCACTGCCACCACCACCCAGCTAAATCCTAAATAAGGCAGGAACTATTACTTCCATTTCAAATGAAAAACAAAAACAAGGATTAGCTGTGGCACACACCTTTAGCCCCAGCACTCGGGAGGCAAAGACAGACAAATCACTTGAGTTTCAGGCCAGCTTGGTCTGCAAAGTGAGTCCAGAATAGCCAGGGCTACACAGAGAAACCCTGCCAAAACAAAACAAAATGTGCCAGGTGTGGTGGTGCACGCCTTTAATCCCAGCACTTGGGAGGCAGAGGCAGGCGGATCACTGTGAGTTCAAGGCCAGCCTGGTCTACAAAGAGAATTCCAGGACAGCCAGGGCTGTTAGATAGAGAAACCCTGTCTTGAAAAGCCAAAAAACAAAGAAATTAAGGATTAGAGAGTTTAAATAATGTGTCAAGGCTACACTGCTCGTAGCTGGGTTGTTGGGGTTTGACTACAGTCTTCCCAAGCCCCATTTCAAGGCTAACTCACCCCAGCCAGGAAATGGCAGTTCTGGCGCCTCAAGCTGTGATCAATGTGAGTCAGTGCTCTTCGAAGTGGGCCAAGCACATCTTCCCCTTTCTTGCCCTGAACCACTAAGCAGTGTAGGGCAGCAGACAAAACGGGCTAAAATACAGGGGACCCGGGTCAGGATGTTTATTCAGACGCAGGGTGCCCTGCCCTCCCGGCACCTGAGTCCCACCTGTAGCTCTGTCACTTCCCATTCTAGCCACTGGTTGGTAAGATCATCTTGGTCCCAGCCAGATAACAGAAAAAAATACCTGCTCAGGGAGAGAAAGTAAGGTAAGACAGAAAGTTCCTTTTGTCTAGTTCATGTATGAACCCACAGCGGATGCAGTGTTTGCAAACAACGTCACAAAAAGATCAGTAAAGCCTGCCATGATCCAGCCGCCTCCCCCGACACATTCCAAGGGCCAATACTGACCGGCAGATTGCACTGGCAGAGAACAGGAAGTTGCCGCTATCCAGCTGCAGGACAGGGACCCTAGGCCTGGTCAGGAATGGCACCACACACTCTGAGACAGAGGGAAACGGGTGAAATACAAGGGTAAGAAAAGAAATTATGCCAGGCGTGGTGGTGTACGCCTTTAATCCCAGTACTCTGGAGGCGGAGGCGGAGGCAGGCAGACTGCTGTGAGTTCCAGGCCAGCCTGGTCTACAAAGCGAAGTCTAAGGACAGCCAAGGCTACACCGAGAACCCTGTCTCGAAAAACCAAAAGAAAAGACATTATTTGACAGCTTTCCACTGTATGTGCTGGGGCCAGGGGGGAGTTCAAGCCACAGTTTTCAAGATAGGAACACTAAAAGGGGGCGGGGTGGGTTTGGAATACGCTCAAGAGCTCAGCCAGCAAGTGCTCAGCTGAGACAGATGGAGAAGGAAGAGATGAGGCAGCGGTATGGGGCAGTGCTGCCGCCAAGCATCCTAGCAACTGACCTGAGGTCACGAGTGAGAGAACAGCATGAAGACAAGTGAACTCTCAGAAAGTCACACACCCCCTCCCCCACAAGCCCGAGAATAAAAGGTAAACTCAAAAGGACGGGGTGTGCACACACGAGTGGGGGCACACGTCTGTACTGCGGTCCTGGAAGAGGGGAAAGGGATTTTGGAAAAAAAAACGACAAAGGGGTGGTCGGCGTAGAGTCGCGCGACAGGTGGGAGAGGAGGTTAGAAGACAGAGGGGCGAGGCAAGATGCTGGGAAACTGGCAGCGGGGAGACTAAAAGTGAGAGGCGAGGAGAGTGAGGGCGACGAAGGGAGGTAATGTAGGAAAGGATCGTGGGAATAAAGGGGTTTGGGGCGTCCAAAGCTAACGGAGATTCGACTGGGAGACAGGCACACGCTCCCCTCCCCCGCCCCGCCCCCGCCACTAACAACTCGAGTACCTTCGGGGCCTACGGTGCTGATGAGCAGCTCCGCTAGGCCCGGGACCCTGGCGGCCGCAGCCAGCACCGGGAGGCTCCCCGGGGAGCCCTCGCTCACGAACAGTCTCATTTCGCCCGGGATCCCACGCTGATGCAACCGGAACCGGCTTCGCGCCTCCTCTAGCAAGACAGCCGCCGCTAGGAATCTCGGGAAATGGAGTTCTGTGTCGGCCGGACGTTCGCGGTCCGGGCTGGGAACGTCGACTATCTATCCCATAATGAACCATTACAAAAATAGGAACTAGTGACCAACGAGACGCGGAAGGCAATGGCGCGGGCTAGCGCGGCACTTTGGGTCCGCAGCTTGGTGCCGCTCAGTTGAAGGCCGGGCGTGGTGGCGGTGCTGGCCTTTAGTCCCAGCACTCAGGCCTGACGGCTCAGGCGGATCTCTGTGAGTTCGAGGCCAGCCCGGTCTACATAGTGAGTCCAGGATAGCCAAGGCTACACAGAGAGACCCTGTCTCAAAAAAAAAAAAAAAAGACCTCAGCCAGCTCCAAAGCGACTCGAGGGCGGTGACCAAAGGTGTCGATAAAGTGGCAGTCTGAATTGCTCCTGCTCTCGTTCGCCGATTCAAGTAGTTTAAAGGATCAGAATTTTCCATTTTTAAGTTGTTTGTGTGCGAGGAGGCGGGAGCGTGCTAGAGCGTGCGTGTCGAGGTTGGAGGACGTCCGGTCGGGAGTGCTTACTGTCCACCATGTAGGTCCCAGGGACTGTACTCAGGTCGACAGGCTTAACGGCGATGCATTTAGCCGCTGAGCCTCCTCGATACCCGTAGTCAGTGTTTTAAGACTTCAGAAGGTCACACACCTGTAGTCCCTGCCCTTGGGAAATAGAAGAAGGAGGTTCAAAAGTTAGAAGTCATCCTTTGTTCCAGGCTAACTAGCCTGTCGTTAAAGAAAACACAACAAACATCAGTTTTGTTGTTGAGGAATTAAAGTCAAACTGGAAATTATTTTGAGGGTCCACCAGCCACAAAGGATGTGGCTAATGAGGTTTTATTATTTTGGTTTTTTTTTTTTATTTTTATTTTTTTTGAGATAGGGTTTCCCTGTGTAGCCTTGGCTGTCCTGGACTCGCTTTGTAGACCAGGCTGGCCTCGAACTCACAGCGATCCGCCTGCCTCTGCCTCCCAAATGCTGGGGATTAAAGGCGTGTTCCGCCACCACCGCCCAGCCGTGAGATTTTATTATTTAAGAACTGGGAATGAGTTTATTCAGAGTAAACACTCTGTATTGTGGTGGGCCCACTCCTGTAATCCCTGCATTGAGGAGGTGGGGATAAAAAAAAAAATTATAAATTCAGGTTTATCCTCTATTTTACTAGAGAGTTGTCAATAAATAAATGAGGCCTGTCGGTGATGGCGCATGCCTTTAATCCCAGCACTAGGAAAGCAGAGGCAGGTGGATCTCTGTGAGTTCAAGGCCAGCCTGGTCTACAAAGTGAGTCTAGGACAGCCAAGGCTACACAGAGAAACCTTGTCTCGAAAAACCAAAAATAAATAAATAAATAAATAAATAAGGAGACCTGGAAAGATAGCCTTTCTCCCAGTGGACCCTGCTCTGATTCCCAGCATCCTCCTGGTTCACTTCTGTCTGTAACTTGACTCCCAGGGGATCAGACCCCCTCTTCTGGCCTTTATGATTACTGCCTGCATGTGGGGTACAGACAGATATACATACATTCAAAATAGCTGTATAAGTAAAATTAAAAGGCGAGAGAAAAACAAGTTAAGATCCTCTGAGCTATCTCTCAGCCTGTTTTTCTTTTCTTTTTTAAAACAAACTAAGAAGGAAACAAAATGAAAAAACACTCTTTTTTGAGACTAGGTCTATAAAAACCAGGCTAGCTTTGAAACCAGAGAGATCCAACTGCTTTTGCCTTCTGAGGACTGGAATTAAGGGACTGTCCCACTGAATCCACGCCCCCTCCCTCAATCTGGGCACACACACAAACACACACACAATCTGGGCACACACACACACACACACACAGCAGGTAGCTCGCATCCTTCTGCAATGCTAGTGCCTCTTCTGGCCTCCGTGGGTACTGCACAAAAATGGTACACTGACTTGGAAGCAAAACTCATACACATGAAAACAGGCCCTTGAAAATATATAAAAATAGGGGTTGGAGAGATGGCTCAGTGGTTAAGAGCACTGCTTGCTCTACTGGAGGTCCTGAGTTCATTTCCTAGCAACCATAATGTGATCTGATGAGCTCTCTTCTGGCTTGTAGGAGTATATGCAGGCAGAGTACTGTATACATAATAATAAATCCTAAAAATATATATATTTAAAATATATACATATATGGGTGTGGTGGTGCATGCTTTCAATCCCAGCACTCAGGAGGACAGAGGCAGACAGATCTCTGTGAGTTCGAGGCCAGCCTGGTCTACAGAGTTCCAGGACAGCCAGGGATGTTACACAGAGAAACCATGTCTTGAAAAAAAAAATAATAATACATATATATACATATGTATATATAATATCTAGCACTAGTCTCCAGTTTCTGTATAGCTGGACAATTATAGCAAAGGAAGCTGAGAGCACATGTTAGAAAAAGGTCAAATTGAGGGAAAATGAAAGATTTCACAATAAAGTTAAGTGGACATGCATAATAAAGGGTATCTTATTTATCTTTTTAAAAACTTAGCCGGGTATGGTGGTGCATGCCTTTAATCCCAGCACTCAGGAGGCAGAGGCCAGAACTCTGTGAGTTCAAGGCCAACCTGGTCTACAAAGTGAGTCTAGGGTCTAGGACAGCCAAGGCTACACAGAGAAACCCTGTATTGAAAAACAAACAGCTGGGCGGTAGTGGTGCACGCCTTTATTCCCAGCATTTAGGAGGCAGAGGCAGGTGAATCTCTGTGTGTTCAAGGCCAACCTAGTCTACAAAAAGTGAATCCAGGACAGCCAAGGCCACACAGAGAAACCTTGTCTCAAACAACTAAAAAAAGAAAAGAAAAGAAAAACAAACAAAAAACCTTAGTGTGGAGTCAAAATGTGGAGTTGGTTCTCACCTTCCATCTTTTTGTTTGTTTGTTTGTTTGTTTGTTTGTTTGAGCCAGGGTCTCTATAATATAGTTTATGTTATGCAGGTCAAACAGGCCTCAGACTTGCTGTGCCGACCAGGCTGGCTTGGAACTCAAAGAAATTCACTTCCCTGGGCTTCCCAAGTGCTGGGATCAAAAACATACACCACCACACTAGGCTCATCTTCCATCTTTACGCAGGTCCCCAAGCTTTCACTGCAAGCATCTCTGCTCAATAAGCTATCTTGCTGGCTCCTTAAACAAAACAAAAGAAATATATCTGGGTATGGTGGCGCATGCCTTTAATCCCAGCACTCGGGAGGCAGAGGCAGGCAGATCACTGTGAGTTCGAGGCCAGCCTGGTCAACAGAGAGAGTCCAGGAGGCTACACAGAGAAACCCTGTCTTGAAAAAACAAAAACAACAACGACAACAACAACAAAAAGAAGCACTCAATAGATAGTTATTAAGTTTAAGTCTAACAGCTGAGCGAGAACAGATTTGTAGGGAAGGCTAGGTTGAAGAGTTCAGTTAGGTGCATACTGAGTTTGTAGTACCTGTAAGATACTGTGAAGTTTTTTTGGTTGGTTGGTTGGTTGGTTTGGTTTGGTTTTGTGTGTGTGTGTGTGTGTGTGTGTGTGCGCGGACAGTGAGTGAGATCAGAGATCAGAGAAAGATCTGGACTGGAGATGTAGTACTTAGCAGGAAACAGAGACCATTTTAGAGAGGAAGAGCACAGAGGGGATGGCCGCAAAGTGCAAAGGACACAGCTCAGATGGGGTTGTGTGGTTTAAGGAACAGGCGGAGGAAGCTTCTCCCTCATACCACAGAGAAGCAACTCCCAGAAGGGGAACAGGGAAGGACACCAGAAGCGGAAAGAGCAGCTGGGCTGGGCTGAAGTGTCAACTTAAGGATTGCACAGCATGCTTGCAGAGGGGAGAGGTGAGGTGAAGTGAAGATCGCTTTTGTGGAGGCAACTTCCAGAAGTCAGAGGAAGGAGGGGAGAAAAGGAGACCCTGGGGGCGGGAGGGGTGATGGGACATGTTTGCTTTGTATTCCTTTGCCTTTTGAGCCACGTCTTGATTCTATAGCTCAGACTGGCCTTCAACTCTATGGTCTTCCTTCAGCCTCAGACACTGGGATTTACTGGTAGAATCTCCACTCCAGGTAGGTAACTAATAACCTAAGAGCCGAGTAAAAGGAAATTTATATAAAGAGAGAGGAGAGACTTGGAAAAGTTCCAAAGTGAATAAAAGTCAGTGGGGGGTCTGGAAAGATGGCTCAGCAGTTAAGAACACTAGCTACTCTTTCAGAAGACCCAGGTTTGGTTCCCAGTACCCACATGTCAGCTCTTAACATCTGAGCTTTTAGGAAGCAGAAGCAGGCGGATCTCTGTGAATTCAAGGCCTTATGAGTTCCAGGACAGCAGGACTACATAGAAAAACCTGTCTCCAAAATAAATTAACTAATTAAAAATTTTTAATTATTTATTATGTAAACAATGTTCTGCCTGCATGTATACAGGCCAGAAGAGGGCCCCAGATCACATTATAGATGGTTGTGGGCCACCATGTGGTTGCTGGGAATTGAACTCAGGACCTTTGGAAGAGCAGCCAGTGCTCTTAACCTCTGAGCCATCTCTCCAGCTCAATTTATTAAATTTTTAAAAAGGGAATAAGGAGGTGCACACCTGCAGTCTCAGCACTCAGGGGGCTGAGGCAGAATGTAAAGTCAGCCTGGAATATAGACAGAGTTCTAACCAGCCTTGACTAAACAGCATTGGCTGTCCTGGACTCACTCTGTAGACCAGGCTGGCCTCCAACACACAGAGATCCGCCTGCCTCTGCCTCCCGAGTGCTGAGGTTAAAGGCTTAAAGGCATGTGCCACACAGAGAAACCCTGCCTGGAAAAACAAAAATTAAAAAAAGAAAATTATTATTGTTATTTTTAAAACACCGAATGAACAAATGGGTGACATTAGCCTTGGGAAGAAGGAAGGAAGTGATGAAGGGCAAGTTCTCTATCCAGTGAAAATGAGGCAAACTAACCCGGTGTGGTGGCGCACACCTTTAATCCCTGCACTCGAGAGGCAGAGGCAGGCAGATGGCTATGAGTTCGAGGGCAGCCTGATCTACAAAGGGAGTCGAGAACAGCTAGGGCTACACAGAGAAACCTTGTCTCAAAAAATCAAAACAGGGGCTGGAGAGATGGCTCAGTGGTTAAGAGCACTGTCTGTTCTTCCAAAGGACCCGGGTTCAATTCCCAGCACCCACATGACAGCTCACAGCTGTCTGTAATTCAAGTTCCAAGGGACCTGACACCCTCACACCAATGTTCATGAAATTTAAAAAAAACAATCAAAACAAAACAAAAATGAAGCAAACTAAGGAGGAAGACCATGGAGGATGAGGAACAATTTGCCAGGCCTCAGATCACGCCCAGGGAGGAGGAGAGCTGGCTGTCTCATGTCACCAGCGAGAAGAGGCACCCACTCTCCACTCCAGCCCTACAAGGCGAAACTGAAAGCCTCACACTCCACAATGGAGGAAAAAGCAAAGAAGTGAGATGTGCAGCTTTCAACTGTTGGCGATCCCGGGCCAGGAAGGAGGTGATGTCAGCATCCAGCCACCTGTCATGACGTTTTTATGTATTTTTGAGACAGGGTCTTATTATGTAGCCCTGGCTGTCCTGAAACTCACCATGTAGACCAGGCTGGCCTCTGCCTCCAGAGTGCTGGGTTTAAGGCAGAAGCCTCTATGACCGACTATTGTACCATATGTGTGTCTCCAGCTCAGCTGTGATTTGTATACTTGCTGTGTCATCAGTCGAGGTCTGTCCCTCCTCAAGAGACTCAGGGAACTTGTTCCTTTGTCATCTGTTGTTCTCGACAGCTCCTTCTACACAGGAGGCAGTCTCTAATCAATTCTTGTTAAGAACAGAAATAAACAGGCTGGAGAGATGGCTCAGCAGTTAAGTGTGCTGGCTGCTCTTCCAAAGGACCCAGGTTCAATTCCCAGGACCTGCATAACAGTTCACAACAGCCTGTAACTCCAGGTCCAGGGGCTCCGACACGCTCTTCTGGACTCCTCGGGCACCTGACATTTGCACGTGCGCGGACGTCCATGCAGACAAAACACTCACACACGTAGAACAAGAATGCAAAAGAAGGGGCTGGAGAGATGGCTCAGTGGTTAAGAGCACAGTCTGCTCTTCCAGAGGTCATGAGTTCAATTCCCAGCAACCACATGGTGGCTCACAACCATCTATAATGTGATCTGATGTCCCTCTCTGCCTGCAGATGTACATGCAGGCAGAGCACTGTATACATAATAATAAATAAATAAATCTTTAAAAAAAAAAAAAAGAATGCAAAAGAATGGGTCTCCATAGTACACTTGGGGACCCCTCCAACGCACAGAGGGCCATATCCCCTAATGTGTCTGGGTAGGTAGGACAGAAGGTGATATGAACCCCTCTTTCTTTCTCTTTCCCTCTCTTTGCTCTTCGTTTTTCTAATTGTCTGCACAGGAAACGCAAAGCTTTAAGTTTGAGGTTGTTGGTCGCACAGACGATGAGGCCTGTGCAAAACTAATAAAGAGCCATACGTCGTAAGCTTTTAATAGTCATTATCTCTTGGGCTGTTGCCTGTGTTCCCCTCTTGGCCTGACTCCTTCTCCTCGTAGTCTTCCTGTGTCCAGCTCTGGGCTCCCACTAGCATCTAGGACCCCAGCTCTTTCTGACCCTGGAACTTCAGGTGACCTTTGCAAGTCATTTAAAGGAAAAGTACCGAGCTAGGTCACCTTCTCCGATTTCCTGCCTTGTCAGCTACATAGGCCTGCTGACCACATCCTCTCTCACCTTAGGTATACACTTCCTCACCAGACACATCCCACAGGGTTTCTCGGCCCCCAAAGCTGTGCTGATCTCCCACACCCAGGGCTTGTTTACCGTTCCTTTTCACTCCAAGGTCCTCACTCATCTCACACACACACACACACACACACACACACACACACACACACACACACACACACACACACGCTGCTCTTAGAACCATGTCCCCCTACACGGCGGCACCCACTCCGCTATCCTTCTTAAACTTCAGCACCCCTTTTTTCCTATAGGTGACAGCGCTGGCACCACAATGCTTTCAGGCAGGTGGTGGCCAAATATTTGGGGAAACCTAGGACTGAGTCTACCAAGGCCTTCTCAGAGCCCCCAGCTCTGTGCCCTTTATCCCTTCACTTATACTGGGGCAGATGGCCGCCAGGTGTCTCTGGCTGAAGGTGACAGATTCCTATTGCTCAGAAAGACCAACTCAGACTGGTGGTTGGCAAGGCACCTGGGAGCGGCCCCCAGCTCTCGGCCCATCTTTGTTCCAGCTGCCTACGTGACAGAGGAACCAATGGCCTGCCACAGCCCAACAGACACTTCCCACATCACCTCCCTCTGGACTTCTGGTAAGTAAGCGGCAAGCCTTCCCCCTGCGCCTTCCTGGCTCTCTGGTTTGGAAGGCTTACTGAGTGAGTCTCCCCCTAGCTCCTGCTGTCCTCTTCTCTTCCTTTCCTTTGATACGCGTAGTCCTCACCCACACCACAGTGCTGTTCCCCCTTCACCCCCTGCAGCTCCAAGCTGTCTAATTCTCATGTCATTTCCGGCAGCCTTCCCCTGCATTCCTTGACAACTCAGGAAGGTCACATCTGTCATCACCTGCCACTCCTCTTTGTAGGGACCAAGCTGTTTCACGGCTCCCTGGAGGAGCTCTACCTGTCTCAGGAACCCCAGGTTGCTTCGGAGGAGCCTCCTCCCTGTCCCCACAAAATGTGCAGAAGTGTCAGCATGGCCAATCTGAAGCCCTGCTTTCTGAGGCCCCTCACGGAAGGGCCAAGAGAAAGCTCTCTCTCCAAGGACTGCTTGATGACGATGACGGAGGTCCGTGGCGACGCGGTGAGTTACGAATCTTCCTCAGAGCATGGTTTGTCAGCTGCACCAAGGCTGGGCTCTGTTCTGGAACAGACAGCGTCCCTCCCTCCCTTAAAGAACTGAAAGGGGAAGCCCTCGGGAGGCAGAGGCAGGCAGATCTCTGAGTTCGAGACCAGCCTGGTCTACACAGCGAGTCCAGTACAGCCAAGGCTACACACAGAGAGACCCTGTCTCGAAACCAACCAAACAAACGAAAAGAACTCAGAGGAGGGAAGAGGGGGCCAGGTTAAATGAGAAGACCACAATGGAGGCAGGAGGCCGAGGCGGTCTGAGAAGACCGTGCAGGAGCAGGAAGAGAGGAAGAGTAGCCATAAAGGAAGTCCGGGATGAGCGAGGAGAGCCAAGGTCCAGAGGCCTGGAGGGGATAGGGTGTCCAGCGCGGCAGAAGGAACGCCAACAGACTGCTTTTTCTCCAGTTCTGACTCCTAGCCCAGGGCAAGGCTTGTCCTCTGTCCTGTCTTTGAGCCAGGACACCAGCAAGTTTCTTCTAAAATTGTAAGTCCCTTGGTGGGCCCCTCCCCCTCCCCCTCTCTTTTATCAATCATCTTTCGAGCCGGGGTCTTACTCTGTAGCAGACCCGGCTGACCCAGCCTCCTTATGTAGGCCAGACCGACCTCAGACTCCAAGAGTTGGCCTGTGTGTGTCAGCCTCCCAAGTGCTGGGATTACAAGCAAGGCTGGCTGGCTCCCTCCCTCTCTCTCTCTCTCTCTCTCTCTCTCTCTCTCTCTCTCTCTCTCTCTCTCTCACTAGTAGACAACAACACTGTCCCTCGCTTCTTGGTGCTGTCTTTCAAACTCTGAAAGATGTGAGGTAGGGGTGCTCTCTCCTCCCCACCTCACCCCCCCCCCAAAAAAAAAAAGCCTGTTCCCCTTTCCTGCAGCCCTGGGGCGGGGTTGCGTGGGGGAGGAGGGAAGTTGGCAACAGGAAGTGAGGAGAGGAGTAAAGAAGACTGTGAGGGAGAGTTTGTAAAAAGCAGCCGGGGGAACTGGGGTTCTACCCCATCAGGGTCACCCTGGCCCAGAGCTGATGGTGAGTAAACGGAGACTGGGAGGGACAGGGGCAGGATAACCACGCCCAACTCCCCACCCCCCTCCCCCGCTTCCCTGGCAGGATCCCAGCCCCTCCTGTCACAGCTCTCCACCTACTGTTATCTCGGGGAGGCCTTTTCCGACATCTCCGGGTCCCTCCCTGCGCAGCAGGACCTTGTAGCCCCCTCCCATCTCCCACCACAAGGCTGGATGCCTGGGGGCGGCTCCCAACAGCACAGAATTCTAAAGAGAAAGGCTTGTGTGTGTCCTTCCTTCAGCTATCAGATCATGGAGACACGGGGCCCCTAAGAATGAGGATCACCCCAAGACTCTTAATGCTGGGGAAGTAAAAGGCTGGGGTCCTGATGCCCCCCCAGAAAAGGAGCTTGTCTCCCAGGAAGACAGTTCACTCTGTTCTCACAGCTAGTCAGAACTTGTCGCAGCAGATAACGCAGCTGAGCAGGGACCTTAACTAGGACTTTTTTTTTGGTTCGGTTTGGTTTTAGAGACAGGGTTTCTCTGCGTAGTCTTGGCTGTCCTGGACTCACTCTGTAGACCAGGCTGGCCTCGAACTCACAGAAATCTGCCTGCCTCTGCCTCCCTGAGTGCTGGGATTAAAGCTGTGTGCCACCATGCCTGGCCTAACTAGGACTTCTTTTTTTTTTTTTTTTTTTTTTGGTTTTTCGAGACGGGGTTTCTCTGGGTAGCCTTGGTTGCCCTAGACTCACACTGTAGACCAAGCTGGCCTCAAACTCACAGCGATCCTCCTGCCTCTGCCTCCCAAGTGCTGGAATTAAAGGCATGCGCCACCACGCCCGGCTTAACTACGACTTCTTAATTACTGTGATGATGATGATGATGATGATGATGATGATGATGATGATGATAATGATGATGATTTGAGACAGGGTCTCACTATGTAGTTCTGGCTGCCCTGAAACTCACTGTGTGGACAAGGCTGCCTTGAACTCACAGAGATCCGCTGGTGTCTGCCTCCCGGGTGTTGGGGTTAAAGGTGTGCACCACCACGCCTGGCTATGTGATTACCTCTTGCCCTCGATTCTAAACCTAAACGTCATGTGAGGACCCCAGAAGCAGAGTCGAGAAGTCACTGGGCCTATTTACACGACTGATCCACTTCTCAATGTGGCCACATGGAGTAAATGATTTTATTATTATTACATTTTTATGTGTATGGATGTTTTACCTGTATGTATGTATGTATGTATACCTGTGTATCACATGTATGCAATACCTGCAGAGGCCAGAAGAGGGTGTCAGTTCTCCTGCCAATGGAGTTACAGTTCTTAGCCCTACCCAGGATGCTGAAGAAGCAGCCCCTCCAGGAGGCAACCTATGCTCTTAGCCGTTGATCTATCTCTCCAACCCAGACAAAGCTGTCTCTGTTCTTTAGCCTTGTCTCTTCAGTTGCTTACTGGAGACGACTGACAAGGCTTAGATTGCCAGAGTTGCCAGGACACAGGCTTTGGCCCTAACAGCTCCAGGGACACCTGTACCCCACCTCAGGATGCCGCTCCTCCTGGACCACAGTCCCATTGTCTCAAGACACCTTCCTTCCTGCTTGGTCCCATTGTCCCCTCAGTGCCCCCTCCCCTTCTCCCTGGGGCTCTCAGAAGATCAGAAGAAAGAGAAAATTGTGAGAAGTGTTGAGACCTGCTGAGGTACCATGTGGGTGTTGCTTTGTCTCCCCCTAAACTCAGAAACCTGGCTCCATGGAAGAGACAGAGACTTTGATTAGAGACCGTGGTGCCCTACAATCTCAGGAATGGCTCGATTCACAGGTGAGATTCCCTCCTCCTCCACACTTCTCAGCCACAGGTTAAAAAGTTAACTTTCTTTTTTTTTTTATTTTTAAAGATGTATTTATTTATTATGTACACAGTGTTCTGGCTGCATGTACACCTGCAGGCCAGAAGAAAGCATCAGATCACATTATATAGATGGTTGTGAGCCACCATGTAGTTGCTGGGAATTGAACTCAGGGACCTCTGGAGGATCAGTCAGTGCCCTCAACCTCTAAACCATCTCTCCAGCCCCAAAAGTTAACTTTCCCCTTAAAACAGTGCCCTCCCACCCACAGTTAACACCCCACGGCCCCCAAATCCCCCCTTTCCTTTTACAACCTAGGCCCTCCAAACCGAAGGTCCCTCCACCTGTTTCAGTCTCCCATCCTCAGGGTTTACCAAGCCTCAAGCACATGCAAAGCACCCAGGGCTTGATGGTCAGAACAGCCAGGAGCCTCGAGGCCTTGCCAGGCGCTGCCAGGGCTCCCGGAGGACCCCATGTGACTCTGTGGAGCCCTTTTCCTGACTTGGAATGCCATGATCCTCTCTGCAACGCCCCCAACTCCTGCTCCTCGAAAACCTTTTCTTTCTGGACCGTTGCTCTTCTCCAGTCTCCCCAACGCCAACCTTTAAAGGGCCTCACTTCTGGGAGACACACACCCCACCCCTTGGCGGCCGAGGGTGGTACAGGTGGCTTACAGGCTATACTCATGTCCTTCCCAGGAGGAGAAGTCAGGCCTACTCAACATGACCAAGATTGCCCAAGGAGGGCGCAAACTCAGGTGAGAACTCAATATGCCAGGGGCCTGGGCTGTGGGATTTTACAGAGTGTGGTGCGGGGAGCTCAGGTGCTCCAGGTGAGAGTCTTTTATTTTCCCCTGAAATAGGGGTTCTCTGTGTAGCCTTGGCTGTCCTGGAACTTACTCTGTAGACCAGGCTGGCCTCGAAGTCACAGAGATCCACCTGCCTCTGCCTACCGAGTGTTGTGATTAAAAGCGTGCGCCCCCACTCAGGTGAAATTCTAAAATGACCTTTTAACTACCTCCTCCCGCTCCCCTCCCCCACAGGAAGAACTGGGGCCCTGCTTGGGTAGTGTTGACTGCTAACAGCCTTGTGTTCTACCGGGAGCGGCCGCCACAGTCTGCACCCTCCCAAGGCTGGGTGAGTATCGGCCAGGGGGGGAGAGCGGCAAGATTTTTTTTGCGGGGGAGGTACTGGTTTGCGCCTCAGGCTGACTGAGGCGGGGGTGGGAGTGCGGTGAAGAAGGAAATGGAGAAGAAGGTAAAGGAAAGAGGAAGCCGCTCACCTCCCCCAAGAGGGAAGCAATGAGGAAACAAACTCTTAGCCTCAGTTTCTCCTGTAAATGCCAGGCGCCAGCTGGGAGCCGGCCGGAAAGTAGCGTGGACCTGCGAGGGGCGGCCCTGGCTAACGGGCGCCACCTGTCCAGCCGCAGAAACGTCCTGCACGTGAGTGCCTTCCCGGGGTCCCCTAAAGACATAGGGGACCGAGTGGGCGGGGTGACCGATTCTCTCACGCGCCACCCCCAGATCCGGACGGTCCCCGGCCATGAGTTCCTGCTGCAGTGGGACGAGGAGACCGAGCTGCGAGCCTGGCACCGCGCGCTGCGGGCCGTCATCGAGCGGCTGGTGAGAAGGGTGCAGACCCCGGGAAGGGGAGACCCGCGTGGGCCGCGGGAGCGGGGAGGGACAGCAAAGGGCTATGGGGACCAGGAGGTCTCGGGGTGGAATGTGGGGGCCCAGCATGACAGTGGGAGTGCAGACGTTCTCCCTTCCGACCGCTCGTTTCCCCCCCCCCCCCGCCCCGGCCCGCGGGGTCTAGGATCGGGAGAACCCCCTGGAGCTGCGTCTGTCGGGCTCCGGACCCTCAGAGCTGGCGGAGATGAGCGCTGGTGAGGACGACGAATTGGAGTCGGAGCCGGTGTCCAAGTCACTACTACGGCTGAGCAGTCGCAGAACTTCCAGTATGAGGCGGGACGGAGATGGCCGGGCTCGGGTGCAGGGAAAGGGCTCTGCGCTCGGCCTGGAAGCCCACGGCCCTGCTGGATTTCCCAGGTCGGTGTACGGAGGGCACTGAGCAGAAGAACCGCGTGCGCAACAAGTTAAAGCGGTTGATCGCCAAGAGACCAACCTTGCAGAGCCTTCAGGAGCGGGGCCTGTTCCGAGGTAGGGTGGACACGGTCTCCCCCGCCGGGGCGCTCGTTGCTTTGTACCGGCTTGACTAGTGTTTTTATTTTGTGTAGATTTTTGGTTTTCTTTTTCTTCTCTTTCTTTCTTTTTTTTTTTTCTTCCTTTTTTTTCTTTTTTGGTTTTTTGAGACAGGGTTTCTCTGTGTAGCCTTGGCTGTCCTGGACTCACTTTGTAGACCAGGCTGGCCTCAAACTCACAGCGATCCGTCTGCCTGTGCCTCCCGAGTGCTGGGATTAAAGGCGTGCGCCACCACGCCCAGCTTCTTCTTCTTCTTCTTCTTTTTTTTTTTTACTTTTGAGACAGGATCTCTCTGTGTTAGCCTTAGCTGTCCTGGACTCACTTTGTAGACCAGGCTGGCCTCGAACTCACAGCGATCCGTCTGCCTCTGCCTCCCGAGTGCTGGGATTATGCCAGTTTTGGTTTTCTATCGAGTTTTATTACTGTTGAAACAGGCTGTCAGTATTTATCCTAGGCTTTCCTCAAACTTGGGCAATCCTCCTGCCTCAGCCTCCTGAGTGTTGTTGGGATTACAGGTAAGAGGCACCACACCATGCCTGATCTTATGAGAGCGTTTTTCCCAGGATCTTTATGTTCCGAACCTCAGCGTTAACCAAAACTCTAGTGAGGCTCAAAGTAGAACTTCCAGAACTAATTTAGAGCTTACTTAGTGCCCCTGCCCCTGCCCCTTGTTTGAGGGCCAGAGGGAGGGGCTTCTTGGCCCCAGGTGGCAGCAGGCCCCCCCCCATTCCCCACCTCACTCACTTCCTCTGCAGACCAGGTTTTTGGTTGCCAGTTGGAATCACTGTGCCAACGGGAAGGGGACACCGTGCCCAGCTTTGTCCGGCTTTGCGTTGAGGCTGTGGATAAAAAAGGTTATTTTCTCAAAGACTCCCCTGATCTCCCCTTTCAAACCGCCCTAGGTCCCCTCGCCCCATCTCTGCCTTTCTACTGACCCCTTTCCCCCCTCAGACCCCTCATGGGCACCACTTTAGAGTTAGAACTGTCCTCTTCCCTGTCCCTCATCTCCCAGGTCTAGACGTGGACGGCATTTACCGGGTGAGTGGGAACCTGGCAGTGGTCCAGAAACTCCGATTCCTGGTAGACAGAGGTGAGACAGCTTGGGAGGAACTGGATGGGTCTGTGAACCCCACCACCATCACCACGAGGGGTTCTGAGTGAGGGAGTTGGAACTGTACGTGTTAGCTAATGGTCTCTTCTGATGCGTGTTGCAGAACGGGCAGTAACCTCCGATGGGAGATACATGTTCCCAGAGCAGCAGGGACAAGGTACTTATACGGGAAGGCCCCAGGCTCTCTCTCTCTCTCAAAACAAAAACAAAAACAAAAACCCCAACAATAACAACAACAAAAACCAAACCAAAACAACAACAACAACAAAAACCCCAACAAACTAACTTATAAGCCCTCTTTGTACCCCATGCAACCCCCCATGTCCCCGTTCCCCACTTTGTCTCCATGCCCTGCTATGGACCACCACCGTGTTCTTATGACCTGTTTTGACTGGGTTTCCTCAGAATTCCTGATCTCTGAATCTGGGTTTCTCTGGCTCTTCTGAGCCTTCAATGCAAAGAACCTCTTTTTCCTTCTAGAAGGCAAATTAGATTTAGACAATGACGAATGGGATGATATTCACGTGGTCACGGGAGCCTTGAAGCTTTTTCTCCGCGAGCTGCCACAGCCTCTGGTGCCTCCACCACTGCTGCCTGATTTCCGTGATGCCCTTGGTAAAAGCTAAGAGCTTTGGACAACACTCCTGACGCGGGAGGGCACGCAATAGAGAGCAGAACAGAGGGTCCCTTCCGTCTTCACTATGGGAATGGGAAATAGTTTATATGCCAGCTCTAGTTGGTTTTTTGGAGGGTGGGAATGTTTAGAAGGCTGAACAGAAAATAATTCTAAAAGTCACTTGCTGCCAGGCTACCTGGAAGAGTGGAGGGCTGTGTATGGGTCAGCAGTAAGTTGTATGCTCATCAGAGGCAAGGTCCTGTGTGTGTGTGTGTGTGTGTGTGTGTGTGTGAGAGAGAGAGAGAGAGAGAGAGAGAGAGAGAGAGAGAGAGAGAGAGAGAGAGAGAGCTAGACAAATGATATCATTATTCATGGACTTGTTGGAAAGAGGGAACTTAGCCACCCTATCCACCCTATCATAGTGTTTTCTCTAACCTCAGCCCCTGTCACTCCCTCTAGAACTTTCTGAGCCAAAGCAGTGCCTCTCTAAAATACAGAAATTAGTAGACTCGTTGCCGAGGCCCAACCATGACACTCTGCAGTACATCCTGGAGCACCTATGCAGGTCAGGGAGACTCATCATCCTTGTTGGCACTGGCGAGGGTGGAGCAGGGCATTCGCTGGGGAGCGACCCTGACCAGGGAGGGTGGAGACAGGGGGATGCTGACACATGTCCAAGCCTTGGTAACGCAGCATCCAACGGGAGGCGGGGGCGGGGGGGGGGGCGCGGGGACACACGAACACAAGATAAAACGAGGGATGCCATGAAAAGAGTAATGGCTTCTTCGCTCTTCCTTCTCTGGCCTTGTCTCGGACACTGTGCGCAGGGAGGACTCTAGGGGCGGGCCCTGGAGCTGAGAACCAGTTGTACCCCGCTTGTACCTGCAGATTGTATACTGAAGGCTTCTCCACTAGCCTATCTCTGCTCTTCATTATGTCTGTACTGGTCCCTCCAGCCAGCAGGGTGCTCTCCACCCTGCTCAGACCTACTGGGGCCATTCTGGCTTGCAGTGGGAAGCCATAGTCTCTCTGTCCCCCTTGGTTTTGCCCTCAGGGTGATCGCACACTCCGATAAGAACCGCATGACTGCTCACAACCTGGGAATCGTGTTTGGACCCACACTGTTTCGACCTGAGCAGGAGGCCTCTGACATGACAGCTCATGTTTTCTACCCTGGCCAACTGATCCAGCTGATGCTCAATAACTTTGCCAGCGTCTTCAGCTGACTCGGGCACGGATGGGGAGCACGCTTGCCTCCTATGACCTGTCAGCCAGTCTTTGGAGAGGGGTGGCAGGTTGCCTGTTTGGGAGCTAGCCTGAAGGGCATTCTTCATTCTCTGAGTCTCACTTGCTCTCTTAGTGGGGGGCAGGAGGGAGGCTCCCTGAAGAGGAAGATGTATGAGCCCCACTTCTACTCTCCCCAGCACGATGTGTAAAGTATTTTTCTCAGCATTCCTTTATTGTCAGGAAACTGTCATTATTAAAGTTTCTTTTCCTGGAACATACATAGACTAAATACAGGCCTTCCATCCCTGGGCACCCCATGCAGCCACTGTGGAAGCATGATCAGGGTGGCTTCCTTGTCCTTTTAGGCATTAGAGTTGAGGACTTGTGTCTCTCCCGGCAGAGACCCCAGTAAGACACTCATGTTACCCACTGCCATGTTGGGGGGCCCGGAGGGAGGTGGGGTAATTTTAGAGCTGTCCCCTTGCTCGTGGGAAGGAGGAGGGCTCAGCCCCTGAGCCTCATCTAGAATAGCCACAAAGTCCAGCTGAGTGTTGTCCAGGTCAAGAGAGTCCAGAGGATTGCACACCTGCCCTTCAGGGGGAGGGTACAAGGCAGGGCCGGCTCCTAGCCTGCCCACTTCAGGGTGGCCACAGCTGGGGTTGGTGTCCCCCACCTTGAGGGGCCCATAGCAAGGGGGCAGTGGGGGCAGAAGCCGGGGAGGTGCTGCTGGCTTATGGGAAAGCCTGTTTACCCCCGCTGCAAAAGTTTCATGGCACTGAGAAGGGGAAGGAAAGGAGCCTGACTTGTGATTGGCCAAAGTAGAAGCAAAGCCAGGTCCGTATGCAGCTGCTGGGGCCTTGGCAGGGCTCTGACTAACTTGAGAACCCCCTAGAAACTTGGGGCTCTGATACGGAAGTTCCTGGTGGGGGAGCCCTCCCCGGCCTCTGCCCTCCCACAGCAATTCCTGCTGCGACTGAATGTAATCGCACACAAGCTGAGCTTTGAGCTGTCCTGTGGAGTGAGAGAGAGGGTCGAAGCCGAGGCCAGGCCTGGATTCTGACAGAAGATAATCATGCGGAGGCTGGGGATAGGCACCTGACTGGGGATACTGGGGAAAATGGGAAAATGGAGGTTGTGGGCCTGGGGACCCTTCACCGGGATGGGCATTGAGGCAAGGTGCCAATCCGGCAGAGTCAGACCCCACCGGGCACCCTTGCTCCGGCTTTACCTGCGCTTGTCCGTAGTGTTCAAGTCGAGGACACTGGCTATAGGTCCCACTTGGAGCCTTAGTGCCACTGTATGCCCCAGAGTGGGAGGGAAACTCATTCCATGTTTCTGGGGTAGGGTCAGGATAGGAGAGCTGCTGGGGGCAGTGGCTAGGGCCGTAGTTAGTAGGTGGACCAGGCCCAAGAGGCAGGGAACCCGGACCCCTAGCTCCGTAAGGCTCAGCCGCCGTCCCCTCAGGCCCCCCATATCCCAGAGTATCAGCAGATGAAAAGTCCATGTATGGGTTCAGACCATCGCCCATCATGGAAGTTCCAACCTCTGGCTCCTCCTGTAGCCCTCTTGTGTCCATAGCAACGTTTTCAGTGATGCTGGGGGGCTGTGGCGAATAGACAGAGGTAGGGAGGTGGGGATCGAAGGTCCGCCCTGTCGCCACGCTAGGGGGCGTATGGACACATCCCAAGCTCTTGAACCTTTGGACTCTGGCTGGAGCAGGGTGGTCAGCAGCCCGGGCTGGGTCACTAGCCCTCCGGGTGACCCCTGCATTGGGGTTGTATCCTGGGTACTCGGCGCGGCTTCTCCAAGGAGGTACAGGAAGACCCCCCATTCTATCCAGGCTGTGAGCTGAAGCGGGTGGAGTGCCGCTGCCCCTGGCGGAAGTATATCTCGCTCGGAGCAAGTAATGCTGGGCAGGTGTGAGGCCAGGTAGTGACAGTGCCCCATTCTCTGGAGGGGATCCCGGCGGGAAAGGGGACGCCAAGGAGGACCGACGGCTGACCGTATAAGCGGAACTAATGCTGCTGGAACTGCTGCTGCGGCGGTCGAGGGAGACTGGGGGGCCCAGACGGCGGGACACCGGCGCGCCTACAAACAAGGAGAAAAAGCAGGTGGTTGGGAGTCCCCTTGATTCTCACCCTGCCCCCACCCGCGCCTGCCGACCCCGCAGAATAACTTTGACTTGGAACTTCACTGTAGAGTCCCAGGCTTTCGCGACCTCGCTACACTGTCTCCTTTGCCTATCCCTAGTCTGCTTCAGCAGGGACTCCATGCGCAGTCACAGGGATAACATATCACAGGTGTATTAAATAAGCACTTTTCTGCTGCAGTGGAGGGAAGACGGGTGGGGGGCTGTGCAAATGGAAGCTCAAAGCATGATCTGAGCTTGTTACCCTTAGGGCAGGTCCACGGCTCAGCGCAGCAACACACGACCCCCGACACACACACACCCAGCTCTCACCTGCGTGGGTTAAGTTGGGCAGTTTGAGACCCCGGGACCCTATTGGCCGGAGCTGGTGCAGCTGATCCAGCCTGAGGTTCTCCAGGCGGCGAAGAGTGGAGAGTCCGGTGGCCGCAACACAAGGTCCTTCATCCAAGCTCGACAGGTCCTCGGTGCTGCCCCCTGCGTTGCCAGTCATCTCCACACCGCTATCGGTGTTGGCTGCGCTGCCTGCTGGGGAGTGGTCACTGCTGCAGGAAGACTGTGCTCCTGGGCTCTGCTGTGGCTGTAAGGAGGATGAAAGCGGAGGTTGGCACCCTCCCCAACTCCTTCTGTGAGTGCCTGAAGCCTGTGTCCCAGTGATTACAAGGGCTGAGGACTAAGTGGGCAAGGTAAACGAAGAAAATGTGAGGGGCACCTGCTGGGGCGCCATGCCTGCTTCCTCCTAGGACCCTGACAGTTTCTCTTTACCTGTTTCCTCTTGTTGTGAAGAATATACAAAATATGCCCATCAAAGGCTTGGAACTGTGTAGATAAAGTGTTTTTTGAGAATGAATCCATAGGGGGCTGAAAATTTCCTTTTTTTTTTTTTTTTTTAAAAGATAGAGTCTCTCTGTGTTAGCCTTGGCTGTCCTGGACTTGCTTTGTAGACCAGGCTAGCCTCGAACTTACAGAGATCCACCTGCCTCTGCCTCCTGAGTGCTGGGATTAAAGGCCTGCGCCACCACACCCAGCTCTTTTTTTTTTTTAAAAAGAGGTATATTTATTATTTATATAGTGAGTGCTCTGCCTGCATGTAGGCCTGTAGGCCAGAAGAAAGCACCAGATCTCATTGTAGATGGTTATAAGCCACCATTTGGTTGCTGGGAATTGAATTCAGGACCTTTGGAAGAACAGCCAGTGCTCTTAACCACTGAGCCATCTCTCCAGCCGAAGATTAACTTTGTGGTAGAGCGTTTGCCTACTTCATATTCCCAGAAGCAGCCCACCCCCCCAAAAAAGAAGTGAATGTGTTGGGCCAATTAGACACAATTATAGCATCCTTAGATGAGGTTGGCCATGAAACAACACTGAGTCTGGAGACAGGCAGGCGGGGCTGGCCACAGAAGACTGGTGTGCACAGGAGGAGATGCTTCTGGAAAAGGCCTAGAGCGTGGTCACAGGGCACGGTGGGGAACAGAGGCAGAGTTTCCTGGGCTTACCATGTTACCCTCAGGCACAGCCAGTCGGCTCTCTTCCCTGATGGATCCGCCTTCCCTTTCCCGCTTGGGCTCCACTGTGGAAAGGGACGGTGCCCGTGGCAAGGGACCATCCCCTCGATGCCGCTTGGTCACGTGGGCATCGGGACCATGCACTGTCTTGACGTGTTTGCGGAGTGAGCTGGGGTCTGTGTAGCGCTTGGTACAGCCAGGGAGCTTGCACACGTATGGCTTCTGTTGAGTAGAAAGCCAAGCCAGAAGGCCAAAGGGATGAAAGCAAAAAATGGCAGACCGAAGGGAGAAGGCTATAAGATGGGGCAGGGACCGAGGACACCGGGAAGTAAGGGGAGTGGGGGCCCTCAGGTGGGGTGAATCATGAGGGGCTAGGAGGCATAGGGAAACAGATGGCGTGGGCCTAGGAGAAAAGAGGTGGCTCCAAGGCCGTGAGGCCACCTAAAATTGGAAGCTGAAGGGGTCAGGGGTCTATTTTAGACTGACCCTTGGCTGATTAGACCAGAGCAGCAAGTGGAAACTCTTGTTTTCAGAGAGTGTGTCCTGTATGAACCTCACAGGAGGGGAGCTCACCTCTGCGGGTATGGAGTGAGTCCTGGGTTAAGGGGCTCTTTTCAGGGGGTACGCTTAGGAAGCCTCTCGGGTCGGGGAGTCTCAGTTTCAGCTCTCACCTCGTTGGAGTGGGTCCGATTCTGGTGCTTGGCGCGGTCGCTGGCGTTGCTGAAGGCCTTGCTGCAGCCTTCCTGCTCACACATGTAAGGCTTCTCGCCCGTGTGCGAGCGAAGGTGCGTCTTCAGGTTCTCAAGGCGTGAGTACGACTTCCGACACCCCTCAAACTGGGGGGTGTGAAGGGGCCAAGCAACGTTTCTCAGATAGGGCAAGGGAGATTTAAGGATTTACATCAGAGAATACAGCTAAAAGTGGGGGTACATGGGGACGTAGGAGAATGCAAGAATTGGGGCACAAGAGCAGACGGGAGCTAACAGCAGAGAAAAATGGAAACACCACAGGGTGAGGGACAGCAGTGGAGGAACAGGGCCCTCTCTGTACAGGGCTCACATGGTCCTAGAGTGGGTCGTCTGGGGGGTCAGGCTTACACGAGTGTCCTTCATCATTGATGCAAATAGCGATCCACTAGGCAGTGTCCTAGCAACAGTACTAAGGGACCCACTTAAATAAAGGATTCATAAATATATATTATTTATTTTATTATTATGTTATTTTATTATTTTGCTTTTTAATTTTTATTTTAAAAGAGTATTTATTATGTATATAGTGCTCTGCCTGCACGTATACCTTTAGGCCAGAAGAGGCCAGAAGAGGGCATCAGATCACATTATAGATGGTTGTGAGCCACCATGTGGTTGCTGGGAATTGAACTCAGGACCTCTGAAAGAGCAGTAAGGGCTCCTAACCTCTGGGCTGTCTCTCCAGCCCCTTATTTTGGTTTTTATTGAGGCAGGATCTCACTGTGTAGTTTTGGCTGGCCTTGAACTCACTATGTAGACCAGGCTAGCCTCAAACTCATAGAGATACACTTGCCTCTGCTTTACAAGTACTGGAATTAGAGATTTGCACCACCAAGCTGGGCGGTGGTGGCGCTTACGAGTGGACTCTACTATGATCTGGCACCAACATGGGGAGGGGCGGGTGCCTCACCGTGCACTTGTGTGGCTTCTCGCCCGTGTGTCTGCGCATGTGCACCACCAGCATGTACTGGGCTTTGAAGGGCCTCAGCTCCCTGGAGCAGCCTCCCCAGTGGCACACGAACTCCTTCCTCTCGCCGTGGATATGCTCGCTGTTGATGTGCTGAGGCAAAAGACAGACAAGAGGCTTTCCAAGGTCCCAGATGCCACACAAACCCTGAAGCAGCCTTTTCAGGTGACTATCCATCATCCTTAGCTCCGCCCCTTGGGGTGGGGCTAGGGACGCGGCACGCCCACATCTCGGGTCTTCTAGCCCGCTAGCTTCCTCTGCAGGGCTGAGCATGCAACCTCTGGCCTCTGCACCCTTGAATCTTCTGCCCTCAGCCAGACCACAATAACCCCACTACAGGCTCCCACCAGCCATCTGTTACCCCCTGGGGCTCACGTGCACCAGCTGCTCCTGGGAGTCAAACTCCTGACTGCAACCATCCCAGCGGCAGTCGGTCTCGTACACAGACTCAGGCTCCGGTTTCTCCTCTCTCTCCAGCTCCTCCCGCCCAGCAAGCATCCCTAGCAAGTGATCCTAGGGCAAGAGGGATGATCTTAGGGTCATTTGCGCGTGGCACGTTTCGTTTTGCTCAGGTCCAGAGGGGAAGCCCTGCCCCTTCCCCTACCTGTGTGCCTGTGGAGCCAGGGCTAGACATGTCCCCTTCCAAAGGCTCTTCTGGGCACTTGCTGACCATCATGCTGAGCTCCGACTTCAGCTTCCCCAGGGGAAGAGGTAATAAGGGTGGAGTGGTCAGAAGGCAAGACATGCCAGGTCTTTCTGCCCTACAGGCCCCACCCACCCACCCAAATATCAGGATCCGGTGTGTATGCGTGTGTGTACGGACTTCCTCCACAGCCTGCACTGATGAACAGGCGTGCTCTGGCAATGTCTGAGTCCACCCCAACGGCTGATCACCGCCATGCATATACCTCTACTGTCCTGGTACCCAAAGCTTGTGTACCTGCCGTCTCTCTTTGCCTGGCCCCTGCTAAGCCACCCAGTCTGAGCTGGAGAAGCCAAGCACTACAGACAAGTGGAGGGCCCCACCTGGCAGGTTGGACGTGGTCCCCGAGACTGAGGGTGAAACATCATTGCACCTCGAGTAGAGTCGTGTGGACCACAGGGCTGGACTCCATAGGAAGGCGACGTCCCTTTTTGGTGACTCATCTGTGGTGGGAATCCTAGAGACGGGCTAGGTGAAGAGGAGGCTGTTAGTCACATCTATCCGTCATCACAGCCCTTGCGCTATTCTGCGGGGCGCCTGGAAGGCTTGGTTGAGGGGGCCTCGGGGACGTTCTGGGGAAGGGTCTGAGTCTTCTAATGGGTTTTAGTGTGTATTTTAGGGGTCTCTTAGTTTGAAGCTGCCAGCACCTCATGGTGCCAATGGAGAGATGTCCGTAGGAACCTCCTGGAGATGCGCAGCGTGAGTTGATGAAAGCCACGAGGGAGCTGGGTGAGGTGCGGATGACTGTTTGTAGGTCCAGGCTGGCATCAGAAAGAGGCGATATGGAGAGTGCCCGCTTCTTTGTCAATTTGACTGAACTCCGGGGAGGAGGGAAGAGTGGCCCTGGGGCAGGAGATAGGTGTCGAGATACAGTGATGGAGGGTTGGAGAGATACAGGGCTGGAAAGATGGCTCGGTGGTTAAGAACACTTGCTGTTCTTCCAGAGGACCCGAGTGTGATTCCCAGCACCTACCAGGCAGCTCACAACCTGTAACCCCACAGCCTTGACCTCTACACGCACACACTCACACAGACACAAACACATGCATCCTTAAAAAAATAAAAACAGGGCCACCAGAAGAACCTCTTGGTTGCTCTCTGATCTCTTTCATATCTGGACGTTTCTTCTCTTGAGTTTGGTCCTCACTTCCCCCTTCAGAACAAGTCCCCAGGGGCAGAGGGAAGGCAGAGTGCCTGAGTTCTCACCCTCAGTGCAGCCGTTGGTCTCTCTGGCAGACCCGTAACCCTGGGGCCCTGACGTAAAGTTGGCTTGATGGCAAAAGGGCAAGCCAGAAAGTCCTGGAAAAGAGAGACAGGTGGTGTGGGGCATTTGAATGGGAGATACAGGGCTTACCTTGAACCCCACATGCGATAAGAGCCCAGCATACATGGCATGGGGGTCTCACAATCCTCCTGTAGCTAGGAAACTAGCACGGGGTGGGAGTGGGCTGAGAGGGACCCTGGAGCTAGGTGAGCGGTCTGCCACTGTGTCCTCCTGGAGGCCCAGGAACTGGTCAGTGTTCTTACCTTCTGTCCCCATGCTGGGGAGCCCTTGGCTGGGGAGGGGGTGGAGACAGCACGGCTCAGCATAGCTATTGTCTTCTGGTGGAGTCATGGAGTTGAACATGGTGTCTCAGGGAAGCCTGAGGGGGGCACTGCAGAAAGGATGCAGAAAGGAAAGCAGATCTGCAAGTTGTAAAGATGGAGAGAAACAGACAGTACATGACACAAACCCATGGCCGGCATGTTGTCCCCCGTGGCCCCGACTCCTCTCTCAGAGACTGGTCATGGAAATCAAGTGGAAATATAATGTCATTCAGCTGTGTTTAGAAGCAGAAACATCCCGAAGAGCAGGCAAGAGGCAGCCGGTCAGTCCTGGGGGTCTTTTGGGGGCGAGGATCAGGTAGGAGCTTCCTGGTCTGTGTACCTATGCACGTGGGAATGCTATGAACTTGATCCAAGTTCTGGGTGATATTACTGCCATGAGCCCTATACTGTCTTTTTTTTTTTCTTTTTTTCCATCTATGGTTTTTCGTTCTGGCCATGGACTAGCTGTGAGGAGTATGATGGTGGAACACACTGAAGGTCTGACTTGACTTCATGCCCGGGGCAGCTCACTCTGCTAGAGTCCAAGAACTCAATATGCAATCTCTCCAGCGCCCAGTAGAGGGAGACCTCGCTTCAGTCCAGATTGCCTGGTGGGGCCAGAAGAGAACACAAATGCTGTGTCCTCTCAGTCAGAGGACTGTGTGTGGGAGGGAATGAGGCTTCAGAGCAGAGCGTAAGGAAGGTTTGCGTCGGGCCTACCTAACCCTTTTGATTTTGGGGGGCTAGTGGAAAAGGGCTTTGAGGAAAGGCTTGCTGAGAACGAGAAAGTCCTCCTCTTCAGGAAGGCGTTAGAGAGCGAGGAGCTGGTGCGAGGTCCACTTTTCCTCCTCAACCAGCTTCCACTCCACTCCACGTTTTCCGGTCTTCCGGGAGCCGAGGGTGGGGTGGGGCGGGGTGGGGTGGAGAACCACCGGGAGCGGGCCAGCCTGACGGCGCGGTGGGTGATCCCGGGATGCTGGGACTTAGGGTGAGGGCGGGGTAAAATGGGGAACGGAGCCTGGACCCTACGACCCGAGGGCTGTAGCCTGGGCTACCTTTGCTAACTACTCCTTTTCCAGCTGAGACCCGGATCCCGCATCCCAGACCTCCCAGCTCGACCTTGGCACTAACGTTGGGAGTGGGGGGCACAGCTGGCTGGCAGCTGGATGAGGGGGCACGTCTCCCGCCCCTCTCTCCCTATGACTCATTGAAGGCAAGGAGAGGACTTGTAAGAGACCCCCGGACACTAGATGGTTCCTCAAAGATGTCACTCTCATCTCCCCGTCCCATTGCCTGACCGCCCCAAAGAGACGCGGTGGAAACCGGGCGACAGCCCTCTCCGCCCACGCGTGCCACAGCCTACACTCACGCCTTTACCCCCACCCTTCGTGCTAGTAAAGAAGATGTCGCTAACTTTTCCTGTTTCAGTAAAAGTTTTCTGGGCGGGATGGGGGCAGAGAGCACTGAGAGTTAGCCTGCCAGAGGCCCGAATCATCTTCCGTGGAGTCCTCTATGCACCCCGACTCCCCAACTCCCAGGAGTCGGCCCCACCCCCTTCTCCCGGTCCCGCCTTCCCCGCCCCCGTGCCTTCTCGGCCCACCCAAGTCGCCGCCGCAGGCTCCGGCTGCAGACGGCTCAGCTTCCCCCGCCCGCCCGGGGAGCCCAGAAAAGGGGGGGGGCGAAGGGTGGAACATTCTTCCCTCCTCTCAGCGCATCCTGAAAGCAGGCACTGGGGGGGGCACTATTGGAAAGTGGGGTCCCTATAGTGGAGTGGGGGAAAAAGAAAACTAGAAACCACAGAGAAAGAAGTGCTTGAGTGGGTAGGGTGTGCACGCAGGGGACGCCTTGGATTCCTGAGCATCTCAGTCAGCTTCTTAAGGGTTAACACTATAGACCCCCGGGAACCCCCTAGTGACGTCAAGGGCGAGTCGGAGACGTCTGTCCAGCGGGGGATGCCCGGGGAAATAATGGGGGGGGTCCTTCTGAACCCCGCCCCCTAGGGAAAATCACGCGCGTTCAAGAACTTTTCTCCTAGAAAACTGCCCATCTTCCTGCCAGCACAGGAGGGAAAGACCTAAACCACAGAGTCCCTGGCTCTCCGGACGCCCCAAACCCTCGGCCTCTATAGAGTCCCCAAAGCTAACTGTCCTGGGTTGATTGTTTCAGGGTCACGGGGCCTGAAAGAGGATTCAGAGCGGCGAGCAAGGGCAGGCAGGGTGGTCTGAGCAGAGGAGGGGCCTCGGTCCCCAGCTCCCGTTCGGGCGGGGGGCCAACCGGGATACACAAGCTGGCAGTGGCCAGTGGTCCCGCTCTGCCCCAGTAGGGGTCTCCTGGCGCCTGGTTTCAGCTGCCCCGGTGGTCCTGAGGTCAGAGGGTCAAGCCAAGGTCTCCCCAGCTCCTGCTCTCCTTCAGAGTCCTGCCCACAGTCATCGGGATTCAGAAATCCAAAATTCCTAGGGATTTTTTTTCTAAGGCCTACACCACGCGTTAGGAAACCCACCCAGCCTCCTTCCTAGTCCAAAACCACTTTTTTTTTGGCCCCCAAAACCCACGGGCACATCTGTCACAGCACAGGTCAGGAATCCGACCCCAGCCCGGCCCTCAGGGATTGTGTTGCCTCGCACACTTCTTATCCCCACCCTACTGAACGCTCCCTTCTTTTGCGGTGGGTCCAGTCTCAGAAACACTGACGTCTTCCCACGGCGCTCAGAGACGCACCTGGAGTTCCCTCTACCACGCAGACCTCCAGCTGGCCGTCCCAACTGCCTCTTCATCCCAACCTCAAGAGAGGGAGAGGTTTCTAAAATGTGGGAAGAGGCGCGAACAAAGAGACCTGAGACAGATACAGACTGTCAGAAGAAAAAGGAGGTGCAGAGAAAAGGAGGCAAGAATTAAAGCAAAACAAGAAAAACAGCCAAACTTCCTAACAGCTCACCCCAATCTCTCCCACCCCATAGTTCTCCTGCGCCCCAGGTCTTCTTCTGGGATAGAGTCCCTAGGCGTCAGAGCTTCTCCTCAGCCCCCTCCCCCATCGCTCCCAGGTGGTCTGTCCTCCTGCCAACCCCCCTCTCACCTCCGTCGGGGCGCAGGGCTCAGGATGCGTGGTCCAGGGCTGGAAACTGGGCTGGGGGGGGGGGCCGCGGGGGAGGTTGCTGCGGGGAAGGGGGGGCGACAGGGCCACTGCAGCGCAGCTTCAGTGCCACCCCACCCCCCCAACCTGGCCCCCAGCCCTCCCGCCGGCCCCGCCAGGCCGCGAGCCGGGACCACCCGCGAGAAGCGCAAACTTTTTTTTTTTTTTTCCTTTTGCAAAAAACTTTTTCTCGCTCTTGCCACACGCGCGCCGCCGCTCTTCCCGCTCACGTCCCTCCTATATCCTTCCTTCGGGCCGTTCTAGAAGATGAGGTAGGATGGATACTAGAGAGGGGGTGCCGGGCTTATGGCACCCCCAGGACCCCCAGGATCCTCCCCCTCCCTTGAGGGACCCTATACTGCCTACTACCCCCCCCCAACACGCTGCTCTTGGTGGGCGGTAAATCCCGGCACGGATCCCTGGATCGGCTGTCCACGCAGAGATCTGAACCGGAGCCAGGAAAACATTGAGGAAAATATTGCGTGGCGGGAGAGGGGATGGGTGCGGTGGGGGTAGGGGAAGCTCACCCCAGAAAGTTAACTTTGAAGGTACGGCTGTCGGCTTTCATTGGTCTTAGCTGAGCATTCTCCATGCTGTGGTCTCCAGGCCAGCCTCACTCTTTGATGGAACGTGGAGGATTGGGGTGTGTTGGGGTTTGGGCAAAAGGAGTTGTGTTGGCTGTGGTAGAAAGTTTTTACGGGGTGCGACCTGCGGGACATGAAAAGAAACACAAGCTGAAGTTCTAAGTGCAGGATGTGCACAGACCACTGCAGTGCCCTCTGTCTAGAGTACCTCTCCTGAGAAACTACGAAATCGATCTCCAAATTCTGGACACCGCTGCCACCTCCACACCTCTGTCTTTAAGTCTCTTCGCGCCCTCTGCTGGTCGTCTTAGCACATGGCACTCCACGGAAGTCGAACTGATGGCACTTGGGAATTTAAGGAAATTTAACAGGTTCCCTTCATCAAAGCCAGTTTAGAGGCCTAGAGAGGGAACTGCATGAACCCAAACCAAAGGGCACACCAGGGAGATTGCGAGTCCCTGAAGTAGTGCCTGACAGGGGAGGACCCTGTCTCTATGGATTTGTGTTGCCATGGTGACTGGACACAGAGGAGAGGGCCGCTATTTCAGTTTCCCACCTGAGAAAGAAGCATGGTGGGAAAAATAAGTCGGTGTTCTCAAACATCTCTCATGCCTGAGCGCTGCTTGAAACCAGCTTCTTGGGTCTGCAAGGTAAGTGTGTTTGAAAAAGTAAGATGAAGGGCTGGAGAGATGGCTCAGAGGTTAAGAGCACTGCCTGCTCTTCTGGAGGTCCTGAGTTCAGTTCTCAGCAAACACATGGTGGCTCACAACCATCTAGAATATGATATGGTGCCCTCTTTTGGCGTACAGCTGTACATGCAGGCAGAGCACTGTATGCATAACAATAATAAATAAATAAATAAATATTTTTTTTAAAAAAATTGGTGAAGCGAGGCATCCTTCCAGCCCTAAGAGCTTCAGTTGCTGTTCCTCATCTGAACACGGCAGCTTTGAAGAAAGCTTTCGATTGCAATTGGTTCACCATTTTGCACTGTCCCACACAGGAGTCCTATTAAGCCGGGAATTTCTCAACATTTAAAAACTGGACTACAGACCAGATGGTGGTGGTGCTTGCCTTTAATCCCAGCACTTGGGAGGCAGAGGTAGGTGGATTGCTGTGAGGTCGAGGCCAGCCTGGTCTACAGAGTGAGCTCAGGACAGTCAAGGCTACACAGAGAAACCCTGTCTCGAAAAACCAAAAAGAAAGAAAGAAAGAAAGAAAGAAAGAAAGAAACTGGACCACAAATGCTATTCCTGGTTTGTTTAACCTTTTCCCCCAACTTTATTTGTACCCCTACAAAGGTACTATTCTCTCCAAGTCAGCCAGAAGAAACCTTAAGAACATGATGCCCCATTTCCTCTCAGGTTGTGTAGGTTTTTGTTTTTGCTCTTGGGCTACAGATGCATATTTTCATTGGGAGTTCTTTATAAGTTATTATTAGTCTTATTCAAAGAGAAAACGAGGTTGAACTCAGGGATGTCTCTCTTTTCCTTTATCTTTCTTTTATAGGTATGGAGATAGAAAAGAAATGGGAATATAGAAATATACAGGGTTGATAGGACAAAAAGCAGATTATTAAATCTACTCAACTGAAGGCCTTATTTGCTAACTCACAAATAAGGTTATTTTTAATTCATTGGTATAGAATTTTGTATATTGATGCAAAATAAGCTTAATTTTGATACATTGGTGTAGTATTCAAATTTAAGATTATTCTCCACACACATTATATACATTTCTACTCTAACATGAGGTATTGAACCCATACATTCAATTATAATACAAAATTTACTTCCAATACCTTGGAAGTGCTATTGCAGGCTGTTTACGATAATTAATATAAGCTAATTGTTAGTTGATCAAATCATGGTCATATCAATTACTAGTTTATTTTTATCACAGGAATATACATCCTAGGTTTAACAGATAGATATGATCCTATAGATAGATAAAGTAAAATAGATAAGGTCTTCAAAAGCCTCAGAGACCTACAGGGTATGGCATTTAAAGATGCTTTTTAACATTTTAAAGTTTCTTTGACAACAAGACAGGTTAATTCCTGGCAATACCCAGCCTACCTCAAAGAAGATGATGAGCATTAAAGAACCTCCTTATGGAGCTGGCTTCAAATGTGGCAAAAAAGCCACTGGGCAAAACGCCTTCATTTCTACCACAGACAGAATTCTGCCTAAAAATGGGCAAGCTTAGATGCAGGCAGAGTTAATGGCCAAACTCTGCCATCACAGGGTAAGCAAGTCCTCAATACTTCCTGCCTCACAAATATATCTGTCAGATATACTGGGCCAGAAGGCTAAAGATGATGCTCCAATTTTATAGAGCATTTTGGGTGACTGTTCAGGCAACAAACTGTTTCTGTCGTTTTTTTCATTTTGGAAGCTGCTAACCTACTCAGGTAATTAAGTTTTATTCTTTCTCAAGTCTCTGATGAGGTTGAAGACCAGATAGTTTAACCTTTTTAATTAAGCTTAGCTGTTTAGGGGACAAGATGTTTTTAGGTCTAGATAGATGTTTTAAGGTGATAGAGATGAGATATGATAGATATTGATTTACATTCAGAATTTTAGACTCAGTGGGGGTGTGGTGGCACATGCCTTTAATCCGGCACTTGGGAGGCAGAGGCTGAGGGATTGCTGTGAGTTCGAGGCCAGCATAGTCTACAAAGTGAGTCCAAGACAGCCAAGGCTATACAGAGAAACCCTGCCTTGAAAAAAGAAAGAAAGAAAGAAAGAAAATACAGAATTTTAGAATTTTAGATTCACCAAGATAGGAGATATGTTTTCAGCAAGGTTGCCAAATACTATTAGCCAAAACACCATGAATGTAACATTTATGTAATTCCTAATTGTTTCGTGATTCTTCTTGCTGTATGTAGTTTATTTTATTTATGTGTAATAGTAGAAATGTATATGAAAAAAATCCTTACAAGAGGGCCTGGAGGAATGGCTCAGACATTAAGAGCACCGCCCGACTGTGGGGTCATTCTTATTCAAAGCACCTCGAGTGCTATAGTGTGTGTGGAGGCCAGGGGACAACTTGCAGGTCTCAGTCCTCTTAGACAGCCGTCTTAGTTACTGCCTGTGGCTGTGATAAAGACAGCACGGCCGAGGCAACTTATGGCAGACAGTGTTTATTTGGGGCTTACAGTTTCAGAGGACGGGTCCATGACCATCATGGTGGGGGAGCATGGCAACAGGCAGGCAGGCATGGCACCAGAGGAGCAGTAGTTGAGAGCCGACATCATGAGACACAGCCAGGGGGATGTGCATTTGAAACCTGAAAGCCTACTTTTTTTTTTTTTTTTTTTTAAGATAGGGTCTGTTCCTGAACCTGGAATGTATCAATTCAGATGGTCTCCTCCCCAGCATCGGGGTCACAGATGTCCTCATCCTGGGATTTTACATTGGTATTAAGGAACAGAACACAAGTCTTATGTTGGTGTGGCCGGTAATTTACCTAATGAACTGTGCTCCCAGCCTCTCTTTAACTTAAAAAAAAAGATTTATTTATGTGCATCAATGTTTTTTTTTTACTGCATACACCGATGTGCACCACATGCATGCCTGGTGTCATGCAGAAGAGGGTGTCAGACTCCCTGGAACTGGAGTTATCCATGGCTGAGCCATCATGTGCATGCTGACAACCAAACCCGTCATCCTCCACAAGCACAGGCTCTCTTCAGCGCTGGGTCAGCTTCTCCAGCTTTTCATTTTTAGATGTGGGGTGTGTGTGTGAGTGCCAGGTTCTCTACAAGGCCAGAGGCATTGGGTACCCTGGAGCTGGAATTATATAATTGTGCCACTGGATGTGGGGACTAAGAATTGAACTCAGGTCCAGTAGATACTCTTTGTTGTTGTTTTGGTGGGGTTTTTTTTGTTCTGTTTTGTTTGTTTGTTTGGTTGGCTTGGGTTTCTTGAGCCAGGGTTTCTCTGCGTAGCCTTGGCTGCCCTAGACTCACTTTGTAGAGCAGGCTGGCCTCGAGCTCACAGCGATCTACCTGCCTCTGCCTCCCGAGTGCTGGGATTAAAGGCGTGCGCCACCACGCCCTGCTTGGGCATGATCTATAATCAGCATTTAAATTTTAAAAGTGAAAGGCATGGCAACAAAAGATCGCAGAGCCAGGTGTGATGGTTTATGCCTTTGCCCAGTGCTGGAGAGCTGAGGCAGGAGGTTTGACAGCTTCCAGGTGTGTACGGTGGGGTAGGGCGGTGACTCAGCCATTAGGTTTGCTCGTGTCTCCCACTGAAGTTCCCAAGCGCTCTCACAGGCAGCTGTAATTTTAGTTCCAGGGATCCAGCGCCCCCTTCTGACCTCCACAGGCACTGCAAGCCTGTGCTACCCCCTACGTGCACAAAAGACTCATACACGTAAAATAAAAATAAATAATTTTTTTTAAGGAGAGAAAGAAAAAGAACATACAAGCTCCTGTTCTGTGTCATTAGATGTACCATATAACATATTCTGGAAAGACGCACTGTACGTTGTTTGCTTTGAGAAAGGATCTCACTCTGTAGCTCAGGCTGGCCTAGAATTCACTATGAAGGCTGATCTTGAACTCGTGGTGATCCTCCTGTCTCAGGCTCCCGAGGGCCGTAATTGTAAGTGTAAACCACTACACCCTTTCCCCCACTGAACAGTGTAGATAGAATGGCTACAAACCGGCAAACAACCTCTTAGACTTAGTTTTGGAAACCTCTGAGGGGGCTTCAGAGACCTCCCAGAGGTCCCCAGACCAAGCTTTGCTTATGGCCCATCATATCAACCCTTTGCTACTACTCACCGCTGTGTTTTTTTTTTTCTCGTTTTTATTAAGAAAGTACAAATATATGTCTTCCACGCGGGTCGTGCCCTCCAGGGGAAGCCAGAGATGCCATGGGCTCAGTGTCTCTTTTTTTTTTTCCTGACTCTCAATTCCAGGGGCTCCTAGCACCCCTCCCCCCACCGTGCTCATCTTCCTCGTGACCTTGCGTAAAGCAGGCAAGAGTCCCCCTCTCACCCTTTTCCCAATCTGCCCTGCTCTCTACTTCCGCCTTCATTACTTGAGGAACTTACTTCTGGAGAGAGACTAAATATCCCCCCACCGCCACCCCCGCCTTCTTCCTTCCCTCCCACTGCATTCCCTTGCTGTCCTGGAAGAGGGTTCGACGTGGGCAAAGTGCTAGCCAGGCAGTCCCCCTTGAAAGAAAACACCTTACCCATCTGTCCACATTTGAAACAGCCTAAAATAGGCCAGAATCTGGGACAAGAAAATGCCCGTTTGAGTTCCATAGGGGTCACACTGCCAGTTAGCCTGTTGCGGGGGGGGGGGGGGTCAGCACGATCAGAAAGAGTCTTTCGCCTGGGGAAACCCCAAACTTGAACTTCACTCAGAACCTTCCTGTCCTGCTGCTAGCTGCAGCCACAGGCTTCTACTACCATGTCTGGCACATCGGTCTTGACCACATTGCCATTATGGTCAAGGTAAAGGAGTGAGAGAGGTCTCCGGGCAGTAGGGACACAGCAGGAGGAACCCGCAGGCCAAGGGTTGTTGGCTTTGAGGAGGCTAAAGACAGCAGAATGGAAAGAGGCCGCGATGCCAGGGCTGCCAGCCAGGTGGGGCGGGCACTGCCCACTGCAGTAATTCAGCTGGTATCCCTCGGGCTGCAGGATCCAGTCTCGCCACCCCAGCTCCTGGAAGTCTACATAGTGGTCTCGCCTACAACATAAGGGGGTCTCAGGCTCACAGGTGGGAGTCCTCCTCCGGGCCCGGCCTGCTCCGGGTTCATTAGCTCGGATCTTAAGTTCCAAGAAGGGCCGCTGCTGTCCCGCCGTGTCCAACAGCCGCCTTGGCAGTCCAGCGATAGTGCTGTTGAGGTCCAGGGGTCTGTAGTCCAGCTGGAGTCTCACGACTCCAGATTCCTCACCCCGCAAGCCACTAGAGGGCAGAGTCAGGGCGTGCCAGCCCGACGAAGTCATCTGGTGCTCAGCTAGGAAGGTGCGGGATCCTCGGCACCTCGTGGTGCCGCAACGGAAGATCCTCAGGTACAGAGTGCCAGGAAAAGAGGGGGGCACATGCAGCCAGAGGCGGGCATGGTAGAGGTGATGGGACCCAAGATGGGACAGCTGGAAGGTGAGCATGGAGCGGTAGGTTGAAGTGGACTTGTCTGCGCAAACGACAAAAAAAAAAAAAAAAAAAAAAAAAAAAAAAGCAAAGAAAAATGTGAACAGAGACAAAGCTTCTTTCTGATGCTCCACCACGCTGTCCAGCCATCTCTCACACAGACCTCTGGAAAGAGCCTGGGCCGCCCTCAACCACACAACCACGCTTGTCCTGGGCTCTTCTTTCTCCTGCCACACCCCACTCCTTACGCCTCCCTTGCCCGGCTCTCCTTCTCCCCCCCCCCCCCCCCCCCGGTCTCTCTCCCTCACCCACCTACGATGGTAGCAAAGCTGATGACTTCCTCTCGGTTGCCAGTAACCATACTCCTGGCCTGCAGTCTGCCGAGGGCTCTGGTCAGCGCTGCTCGGGGCAGAGGGCGAGTTACTCTAGGACGGCTGGTTAGGCGCAGCCCCTGCAGGATTTGCTGCTTGGCTAGCTCTAGGACCAGAGCGCGTTCTCCTTGGGGTGCCAGTGTTAGGCCCCCACAGGACGGACATGCAGATCTTGTGCTCTGCACCCACACCAGTGCCCACAGTAGCACCGGCCAGAGCTGGACATTTGAAAGCCCCATGCTCCAGGTAGATGACAGCCTCGGGTGGATGGCAGTTTGACGAGTCTGATTTCGGGAGTCAAAAAGAGAGGAAGCAGGAGCAGCAGGCGGCCGACCAATGTCACAGCTACCCTTGACAAAGATCAGAGCTACTTGTCCCCGAAAGCCTGGGACTCAGGAAGACTGAGAGGAGACCATCGGAGGCGTAGCTATGTTTGACCCTCACAGTTCATGACTACCTACTGAGCAGGGCCTCTTTAGAGCCAACAGCTTGGGCTCCCTCACCTAGTGGTCAGCCAGCAGACCTAACCCTCCGAGCCTTAGGATTGGCTAGCTGAGCTGCCCGTCAGGCCCCTGTAGGGAGGTCTACCCCTGGGGTTGGAGTTTCACCATCTGGCTGTGGTGGCTTGAGGTAGGGGTATGGGGGGTGGGTGGGTTTACAGTGTGCAACGTGGGCATGCATGATGCAAGAAAAGGGATAATTTCACACGCTCAGTTTCCAAGGTCTGGGAGTCAGAGGAGGGATTCCATAGGAGCCAGGTGGGGATGGGTGGCTCCTCAATTTGCCCTGTTTCCCCCCACCACCACCACCACCCCTCAACTCCCCCCAATTCTGTAACAGTTTTATGAGGCAGCCATGGGCTCCAGGGTTTAGTTCTCAGGGTGTCCAGGTCAGAAGAAGAATTCTGGTCTCCATTTTCAAAGCATTCAAGGTGGGATAGGGTGAGTCAGGTTTTGGAAGGGGTAGTGTTAAAAAAAAAAAAAAAAAAGAGTCCTTTTGCTCAGGCCAAGGTGGCAGTGCCACGGGACATAGAAGTTACCTTTTGACCCTGCCTGTGCTGGCTGCCCAGAGTCCAACTGGCTGGGGGTGGGGGTTCAGAGCAAGGGGTGAGGACGTGCTTCTGTGATGTCTGGGAAACCCCAGAGAGGTGGGGGTGGTAGTGATGCAACTTTACAGCAGGGCAGAGTCCACCAAGGCTGGCAAAGGGCACGCACCTTTGAAGAGCCTGTGCCCAGTAACACCTGTCTTTAGGGCACTGTAGGAGTCGGCCAAATTTGAGGCATCCCAGGGGTGGCTCCTTGCCATCCCAGCACTCCAGCCCCACTCTTTACTTTCCTCCCCTCACCGCCCGCCCACCCCCCACCCCCGAGACAGTGTTTCTCTGTGTAGCCTTGGCTGGCCTTGAACTCACAGAGATCCGCCTGCCTCTGCCTCCCGAGCGAGTGCTGGGGTTAAAGGTGTGTGCCACCACGCCCGACTTTGGCTTTGTTTTTTCTTTGTTTGGTTTTTTAAAAGATTTATTATTTACTTTCTGCATATAGGCATTTTGCCTGCAAGTACGCAGTATGCTTCATCCATGCAGTGCCCTCAGAGCCCGGAAGAGGGTGATGACTTCTCCTGGAACTGGGATGACTGCTGTGAGCTGACATGTCGGTGCTAGGAATTGAACTCAGGACCTCTGGAAGAGCAGTGAGTGCTCTTAACCGCCGAGCCATCTCTCTCCAGCCCCAACTTTGCTTTTTAGTGAGTGTGTATGTGCGTGCGTGCGTGCGTGCATGCGTGTGTGAACATGCCGTGTAGAGGCTGGAGTAAAGCCCTGGGTGATCTTCAGGATCACCACCCACCTCCTTTGAGGTAGGGTCTCTCGTTGGCCTGGAACTCACTACTTAGACTAGGCTGGCTGGCCCGGGAGCCACAGGGATCACTTCCTGTTTGGACCTCCCCCACACTGGGATTGTAAATTCATGTTTCCGTTTCTCCCTGAGTTCGGCAGGCGCTATTGCTGCAGGTTCGTGTGATTGCAAGGCAATAGCTTTACTTACTGAGTCACCCCCTACCCCCAATTTCTGACACCCCCACCCCCACAGGGTTTCTCTATGTAGCTCTGGATATCGTAGAACTCACTGGGTAGATCAAGGCTGTCCTTGAACTCACAGATCCACCTGCCTCTGCCTCCTGAGTGCTGGGATTTAAGGCGTGGACCACCACACCTGGCTTAATTTGCAGGGGGGGGGGTGGCGGTTATTTTTTGTTTGTTTGTTTGTTTTTATCTTGTGAGATGAAGCATTTCTGTGTTGCCCAGGCTGGCTTGAACTCCTAGTGTGAATGATCCTCCTGCCTCAGTCTGTTTAGCATTGGAGACTATGGTGGATTACTTTATTTTGTTGTTTTTGTCCCTTGGGACAGACTCTCCCGACCTGATCCAGGTTGGCTTTGAACTCCCCTGTAGCCAAGGACGACCTTCAATGCCCTGTGTTGTTAAGGGGAACCTTCAACTTCTGTTCTTGAGTGCTGGGATTAAAGTCATGCACCACCCATCATACCTGGCTTTTACTCGGTGCCGAGGTTTGAACCCAGGGCTTTGTGTATGCTAGGCTAGAGCCCCACCACAGAGCTACATAGCCAGCCCTGAGGTGGATGACCTTAAGTGGAAGTGACCTTCTACCTCTGATTAAAAAAAAAGATGGTGTCAGGCTAACTTTTCTCCTTGGGCCCCAGTTTCTTTAAGGACCGGGGAGGCATCAGGGAGAGAGCTGTAGGCAAAGGGGGTGTGGTTTAGAGTCCTCATCCACTCTGCCTTCCCCTTTCTTTAGCTGTTGAGTTCTGGGTCTGGGCCAGGGGTAAGGGGTGTTCTGAGAGCTGAGCCTCAGTACCATCGGTGTCCACCGTGTGGCAGTGCTTGCCACTGGACGGCAGCTGACCAGAAAATACTGGGGACAGGGATGGAGGTTGGAGCTGCTGGAGTGATGGGGGGGATGGGGGGGGCATGCTTCATGCTTCATCTTCTCCCTTAGGTGCCTGTCTCCCTCACAGGCAAGGGAAAGGGGCTGGCTCCTCTGCTCTCTTGCCTCACTACTGCCAGGCAGCAGAGCAGGTCCCCAGGACTGGATGCCTGCCACCTTTGACACGTGGCAATGGAGCCGGATGGCAGAGGCCAGGCTTCCTAGAAATTTATGGCTCTGTGGAACGGAGAGGGAGGAGGAAGGGTTAGGAGACACTTCTTTCTGCCTGCATTCCCCCCCCCCCCGCCCCCTCACCCGGCCTGAAACACATTCAAGACTTTTGGCTACTGCTCCATATAGCCTCAGTCCTCTCTTTGTTGGTCACTGCAGGTGAGTGACAACCTGCTAGCCCCTGAGGTATGCACTCTGAGGCTGCAAGCACCCATGTCTGGCGATGCCTAGGAGGGCTTACCTGTGGTGCCAGGAAACAGGCTCAGAGGAAGTGGCGAGATCTGACTGTTGGAGTCATTGACACCCACCCCCCCACCCCCCACCCCCGCACCCTCTCTGTCAGGTGTCATGGTTTCTAGCTGTTCCTACCCTCTTTTACTGTTGCGCCTGGCCCGGTCCTACCTCCCCACTGACACTTACGTCAGAACTTAGCTATAAATACGCTCTTAGCATCTTAGTCACTTTTCCCAAGAAGTGCTTCCAGGTTATAAATACCCAGGCATCTGCAGCACTGCCCGCCTTGCCACCCGGCTGGCTGGGGGCTGGGGGTAGCGGCAGGCTTGAGAGGGGGGTGGGGAGGAGATAGAAGAAGCAGGACCAGTTATCCACCCAAAGGAGAAGAGCCTGAAGGAGTCTAGAGGTAGAAGGTAGCGGCTCAGGGAGAGAATGTGTAGAAGATGGCAGATCCTTCCATTCCCCCCGACTTTTTTTTTTTTTTAAACAAAAAGCAGAGCCAAAAGGAAAGTGAATAACGCGGATCCTGTGTTTATTTTTAAATACGCCGTTTTGCTCATCGTGGATTTGCAGCATCCACTTTGGCATCTGAAAAATCTTTCATTAAAATACTGGTTTTTCTCCATCAATGAATTGTTTGCCTTCACCTTAAAATCTTGCCCATCAGGTGAGCACCTCTCTTTGCTTGACCCCTGGCCTTGGTCCTGGCCACTGAAACTGTCACTATAGGGGAACAAATTGGAGCTGAGAGGGGGGATAAAGGAGGGACACACTTATCAAAATGCAGGGGATGAGATGCCATGAATCGTCTTTAGATGAAGGGCTTCTCAAGTCAAAGGTGAGGTGACCTCCATGGCCTGCTTAGGAAACCCCACAGCTCAGGCTTGCAGCTCCCCGAAAGGCCCCCTTGCAGGTTTTCTCTCTTGCACTTCCATCCCAGGGACCTCTTACCCTGGCAGGAGGGGTTCTATGCTGAGCAAACACAGACACTCACATTACCCAAAGGACACATGGGTTTTGCGCAAACCTGGCCTTGGGTTGCAGACAATATCGACCCCATAGTTGAGGGCTGTCCAGCCAAAGGGAGGAGATGGTGAGGAAAGAAGGGCAAAGGTCCAAAGAGGACCAGCTCTCAGAGGAAATGCTGCCCTCTCATTATCCCAAGCCTTCCTCTTCTTGACCCACTCAGGCTTCCTTCCAGGCAGGACTCATGGCTAAAGCTGTAAGAGTGTTTGGAAGGAAGGGGAGCCAAGTTCCCAGCTACCAGCTCCAAGAAGGCCTCTGCCTCCCACCCTGTGTGGTCAGGGTTGGCTTACTTGATAATTGATTGTTGGTCTGTCTCACCTCTTGGAGTGAGTACAGAGGGTGATGAGATTTAGGCAAAAGGTAGTTCATTATTAGCCATGAAACCATTGACCGATGGTTCTGGGTGGAGGATGGAGGGAGACTGAAGAAGAAGAGGCAGCCTGGAGGAGGAAGAGGCCTCAAGTGTGAGATGGATGGGGGCCATGGGAAGAGAGAGGAAAGTTCTGGGGTATCAGGGAAGGCCCCAATAGGAGACAGGAGCTATCTTTTTATTTATTTATTTATTTTTATTTTATGTGCATTGATGTTTGGCCTGCATGTATGCCTCTGTAAGGGTGTCGGGTCCCCTGGAGCTGTTACAGACAGTTGTGAGCTGCCATATGGATGCTGGGAAATTGAACCCGGGTCCTCTGGAAGATCGGCCTGTGCTCTTTACCACTGAGCCATCTCTCTAGCCCCCCTTTGAGGCTTAGTGACTTACAGAGTCATAGGTAGGGAACCCACCAAAAATGATGTTGAAAGCCCGGCATGAAGCCTGGTGCGGTGGCGCACACCTATAAACCTGGCACTCGGGAGGCAGAGGCAGGCAGAGCTCTGTGAATCTGAGACCAGTCTGGTCTGCAAAGCAAAGTGAGTCCAGGACAGCTAAGGCTACACAGAGAAACCCTGTCTCGAAAAACAAAACAAAAAATATATACAAAACTTGGTATGGTGGTGAAGACCATTAATCCTAGTAGAGGCAGGTGGATCTCTGCGAGTTTTAGGCAATCCTGCTCTACATAGCGAATTGAAAAACTAGATGCTCGAACACCAGGGACTAGAAAAAGGACAAGCCACCAGAACTCTTTAGTGTTGAAACAATGATATGACGCGGACATAGCACAGCCATGGTGACACAGAGCCATGGCCTGTAAACAAGCGGGGAGCAGAAATAGAATAGGAAATATTCTTTTTAAAAATTTTTCCTTTATTTTACTTTGCGACAAGGTCTTAATGATATAACCCAGGCTAGCCTAGAGCTTGCTGGCCTCAACCTTTAGGTAGGTCTCCCGCTTCAGCCTCTCATGTGCTGGGATTATACTTGGGAGCCGCTATGCCTGATGGAGTTTTTCTGACCTCTGTACCGTCCTAAGCTTTAGTTTCCAACCGGAGTCTCCCTTTCGTCAAATTCAGCTGGAACTTAGTGGGTGATGAGACCCCGGAGCATCAGGCCCCAAGGGCAGAGGTGGACAGAGAACACTGGGGGCCACACAGGATTTGAGAGCTGAGCCTTGTTTTGGAAAACAGCAATCTCATCTTGGGTGAACCCCAGGAAGGGGTTCTGTGGAGGTGGAAGGCCATAGAACTCAAGGGACTGGGAGCCGAGCCATCAGCTGACAGGACAGGAGGCAGAGGAGGTTACATGGTCGGTTAAGGGTGAGCTGAGGGTGTCTTTGCTGGGGACAAAATGATCTTGCCTGAGTTGGCAGTGGATTATCATCCCCTGGACTAGGGTTGAGGATGAGGGGTGTCCCAGGAGAGAGAAAGGCCATTGGTTGTGAGTGATTCTCCTTAGATGTAGGTCTCCTGGGGTTGACAGAAGGGTGCTTGCACACTTAGAAAGGAGGAGCTTGCATTCCCGACAGAGACGAAAACGTGGTCACCCCCTCCTTCTGAGGAAGGCCATCTTTGGGTTTTTGTTGTTGTTGTTTTGTTTTGTTTTCAAGACAGGGTTTCTCTGTGTAGTCTTGGCTGTCCTGGACTCACTTTCAAGACCAGGCTGGCCTCGAACTCACAGCGATTCGCCTGCCTCTGCCTCCTGAGTGAGTGCTGGGATTAAAGGCGTGCGCCACCACACCCGACGGAAGTCCATCTTTGTAAGAGGCCACACTACCTTGGGCTGCCTTTATCACACACAGGCTAACTGCACCCACAAGCCTCTACCACCATGTCAGGTATGTCCGTCTTGACAATGTTGCTGTCCCTGTCATAGTAGAGGAAAGACAGAGGGCGCTGAGCTGTGGGCACGCAGCATGAGCCCCCGCCAGCATTGCCGGCAGCCGTGTTGGTTTTGAGCAGATTGAGCACTGATGTGTGAAAGGACGCAGAGACGCCAGGTATGCCTGCCACATGTAGTGGGCACTGCCCGGTGCAGAGGTTCATGGCGTAGCCTTCAGGCTGGATGACCCAGTCATGCCAGCCGATCTCACGGAAGTCTACAAAGAACTCCTGTCGACAGCACATCTTGGACCCTCCCTGGCAGTTGATGCCTTGTTGTCGGCGAACCCGATGCTTGCCCTCAACTCTTACCTGGGCTGCCACAAAAGGCCTGTGGGAAACCCCACCCAGGATCACTGAACCGTGGGCCACCTGGCTTTCAGGTACCAGCTCCAGAGTAAGATGCCCCTGAGTGCAAGCAGCCTGAGCTTCCGGCCCCAGGAGAAGCTGGTGCCAGCCGCTGGCATCCACCTGCAGCAGGTGATGACTTGTCAGGGTGAGGTTGGTGTCATACGGTCTTAGTACAAGTACTCTTATGTTCACAGTCCGGGTGGCATTGGGGGGGAGTTGCACAAAGAGCATGAGACGAGCCTGCCGGACCTCCAAGCTACCAGCACTTCTATCAGAGAAGTGGAAGTCGAGGCGCGTCTGGCTGACGCTGGAGGGGCCTGGAAACATAAGAAGCCGTAGTCAAGTCATAGCAGCCCTCTGAGTGTCAGCTCTACCAGCTGCTTCTCTATTCTCAGCATATACTCCCTTTGTCTGATACAACGGCTCCTGTTGCCCAAGCTAGCACTAAACTCAATATACACACAGGACAGCCTTGAACTGACGGTCCTCCTGGTCTCCACTTTCACAGTGCTGGGCTTACAGGCCTGTGCCACCACGCCCGGCTCAGAAACAATGTTTTAAATGATGAGAAAGCCTGCAGAAAGAGACCCTGGAGGGCTGGGCGTGGTGGTGCATGCCTTTAATCCCAGCCCCAGAACTCAGGAGGCAGAGGCAGGTGGATCTCTGTGAGTTCGAGGCCAGCCTGGTGTACAAAGAGATCCAGGACAGACAGGGCTAAAACAAAGAAGCCCTGTCTCAAACACAACAACAAAAAACAAAAACAACAAACCGAAAACAACAAACACAAACAACCCCCCCAAATTATATATATATAAACATTTATATATACTATATTATATATATTATTTATATATTATATATATATATATAAATTTTTATGTTAGGGCTGTTGTGTAGCACAAGCAATGTGTGTGTGATGAGTGAGACTTATTGCCAGAACCGTAAACAAAACAAAACAAACAAAACCCTCATATAACAATAGCAGCAAAACTGTTTTATGTTGGTTTATAAAATTAATGAGTGACAGAAATAGAAATTTGTGTATCAGAAGTGGGGTGCTGCCACCATAACCCAGACCTAATATTTGTACCGTTCACTTTGGGACTCAGTGGCAGCCTGTTAAGCCAAGACAGAAGTGAGGAGGCTGCTGTGCAAGTTGGAGAAAGAGGAAGTCGAGTTATAGGTTGTTTATCACCTATAACAACTTGGAAGCCAGAACCATTTCTAACTACCTTGTGACGTCAGCTAGAGATTTCCTGGCAGAACACTGAAAGTGCTGATTGTCTTGTTTTGGCTTCCTGTGATAAGACATTTCAGGAAACATTCATTGGAAGTGGTATGTGTGTGTGTGTGTGTGTGTGTGTGTGTGTGTGTGTGTGTGTGTGTGTCAGGGAGCCAGGAATGGTAACTCACACTTGTAATTCTGGTAGCATTTAGGAGGCTGAAGCAGGAGGATTGCTGTGAGTTTGAGGTCCACCTAGGCCTAGTGAGTTCTAGGACAGCCTGGACTACAGTGTGAAGCCTGCACACACAAAACCTGCTCAGTTTCCCAGCAGAATTTGTAAAAGGACCTGCAAGATTGAAAAAGAAAACCCTTTCTCCTTCCTTCTCCATTGACTCCATGGTTTTCAACTGCCTATTTCTTCTGCAGAGGACCTCGGTTAATTCCTAGCATGTACATCAGGTTGCTGACAGCTGTTTTTACTTTATTTTTATTTTTTAGCTTTTTTTGAGAGAGGGTTTCTCTGTGTAACAGTCCTGGCTATCCTGGACTTGCTTTTGTAGGCCAGGCTGGCCTTGAACTCACAGTGATCCTCCTGCCTCTGCCTTCTGAGTGCTGGGATTAAAGGCCATGCATCACCACGCCCAGCGCTCACAGCTGTTTGTAAACCCAATTCCAAGAGATCTGATGCCCTCTGACCTCTATATAGTCTACATAAACTCAATAGACACACATGTACACATAATAAGTAGATAAATAAACAAATCTTTTTTAAAAGGGCTCTCTTTCTCTCCTTTCCTCTTTCTTTTTCCCTCTCACAGGGTTTCTCTATGTATCCCTGGCTGTTCTGGAAATGCTGGGTTAAAGGGATGTGCCACCATGCCAGGACAAAAGACTCTTAAAATAAAAGATAAACCCAGAGCCCGACGCAGTGGTGAATGCCTTTAATCCCAGCACCCAGGAGGCAGAGGCAGGTGGATTGCTGTGAGTTCGAGGCCAGCCTGGTCCACAAAGCAAGTTTAGGACAGCCAGGACTACACAGAGAAACCCTGTCTCGAAAAATCAAAACAAAGAAACAAAACTCAGGATTAAAAAAAAAAAAAAGGCCTTGTTGGATATGGGTGTCTGAATCTCTAAGTTCAGCCTGGTCTGTATAGGGAGTTAGAGGTCAGCCAGGGCTCCATACCTTGTCTGTGATGGTTTGAATACGTATGGCCCCCACACACTCTTGTATTTGAGTGCTTGGCCCATAGGGAGTGGTACTCTTAGGAGGTGTGGCCTTGGAGTAGGTGTGGCTTTGTTAGAGGAAGTGTGTCACCGTGGGGGCGGGCTTTGAAGTCTCCTCTCAGTGTGGCTCACTGTCGCCTGTAGATCCAGATGTAGAATTCTCGGTCCCTTCTCCAGTACCGTGTCTGCCTGCACACTGCCATGACGATACTGGACTGAACCTCTGAAGCTGTAAGTCAACCCTGATTAGATGGTTTCCTTTATAAGAATTGCCACGGGGGTCGGGGAGGGGGGTGCTGGAGAGATGGCTCAGAGGTTAAGAACACTATCTGTTCTTCCAAAGGTCCTGAGTTCAATTCCCAGCAACCACATGGTGGCTCACAACCAGCTATAATGCAAGCTGGGCCCTCTTCTGGTATATGGGCAGAGTACTGTATAAATAATAAATAAATCTTAAAAAAAAAAATTGCCACGAAGCCAGCTGGTAGTGATGCACACCTTTAATTCCAGCACTCAGGAGGCAGAGGCAGGCAGATCTTGAGGCCAGCCTGGTCTAGAGAGTGAGTTTCAGGAAAACCAAGGATATACAGAGAGCCCCTGTCTCAAAAAACCAAAAGGAAAGAAAAAAAGAAGTGTTGTGGTCATGGTGTCTTCACACCACTAAAAATCCTGAGCCACTATCTCTAGCTGGGCGTGGTGGCACACACCTGTAATCCCAGCTCTCAGAGGCAGAGGCAGGCTGATCTCTGTAAATTTGAGGCCAGCCTGGTCTACAAAGCAAATCAGGACAGCCAGGGCTACACAGGGAAACCCTGTCTTGAAAAACAAAACAAAATAAAACAAACAAAACAAAATACTGTCTCAGAAAATAAGCAAATAAAAATAATTTTAGTGGGGCAGTGGTGGCTCAGGCCTTTAATCCCAGCGCTTGGGAGGCAGAGGCAGGCGGATCTCTGTGAGTCTACCAAGTGAGTCCAGGACAGCCAAAGCTACACAGAGAAACCCTGTCTCAAAAACAACCAACCAACCAAACAAACAAAAACAAAACAAAACAAAAATAAAAAATTTAAAAATCCAGATCCAGTCAGGTGTGGTGGCTCACACCTTTAATCCCAGCACTGGGGAGGCAGAGGCAGGTGGATTGCTGTGAGTTCAAGGCCAGCCTGGTCTACAAAGCGAGTCCAGGACAGGCAAGGCTACACAAGGAGAACCTGTCTTGGAAAAAAAAAAAAAACTAAAAAAAAAAATCCAGACCCAACACTTTGTTAAATTAATTATAAAATTGCGGTGTGGTGGTGCACGCCTTTAATCCCAGCACTCAGGAGGCAAGGGCAGGTGGTTCTCTGTGAGTTGGGATGGGAAAGATACAAAGTTATTTTATTTACTTATATATTTAGCTTTCTGAGACACTTTCACCATGTAGCCTCAAATTCAGACTGAGCTCAGTTTCCCAAGTACTGAGATAACAGGTGTGAATACCTTGCTGGCTTAAGGTTTGCCTTGACAGCACAGAATGTGTTATAACTGTTGAACAGGCTACACTATATTATTTAGAGACCCAGGGAGTCTTTTTTTTCTACCATTCAGTTTATTTTTAAATTTTATTTGTTTGTTTTTTGAGACAGGGTTTCTCTGTGTAGCCTTGGCTGTCCTGGAACTCACTATGTAGACCAAGCTGGCCTCAAGTTCACAGAGATCTGCCTGACTCTGGCTCCTGAGTGCTGGGATAAAAGGCATGGGCCACTACCTCCTGGTGGTTTTTAAAAAATAGATATTTAATCATGGGCATTTGAGGTAGGCAAGCATAGGAAAGTTTGGTAGTGTGAGAGTGTCATTCGGTTTTAGTTACACCTGTTATAATGATGCACTTGGCAGCCTACTTCCTCCATCTGCACAAAGTAGATGGGAATTGCTGGGAATTGAACTCAGGACCTCAGGAAGAAGAGTCACTGCTCTTAGCCTCTGAGCCATCTCTCCAACCCCGGGCCCATGGTCTTAATTTAAAATGAAAAGAGGTACTGGGCGTGGTGGCGCACGCCTTTAATCCCAACACTCAGGAGGCAGAGGCAGGTGGATCTCTGTGAGTTCGAGGCCAGCCTGGTCTACAAAGAGAGTTCCAGTACATCCAGGGATAGCACACAGAGAAACAAACAAACAAACAAACAAAAAAGGGACCTAAGGGCATCATGCAGTAGAGTGCAAAAGTACAAAACCAAAAGGAGGCACCTTTAATTCCAGCGCTAGGGAAGCAGAGGCAGGTGGATTTTGAAGTGCTAGAGGCCAACCTGGTTTGCATTGTGAGTTCCAAACCAGACAGGAACTAAGTGAGATCTTATTTCTGTTTTATTTTCTGTTTGTTTGTTTTTGTTGTTGTTGTTTTTTGTTTTTGTCCTGGACTGGCTTCGTAGACCAGGCTGGCTTCCAACTCACATCAATCCGCCTGCCTCTGCCTCCCGAGTGCTGGGATTAAAGGCGTGCCTGACCAGGCCCAGCTTGGTTTGCATGATTTTTATCCAGTTCTATGCCACCCTGAATCTGGATGCGGCTGCAGCGACATGTTTTGTCAATGGGACAAAAGTAAACAAAGTATCTATAGAAGCTGGACAATCATTTATGCTGAAATTGCCCTCGTGGAATCCGGCTGCCATGTTTTAAAGAAGGTTGGGCTAGAATGACCAGACAAATGCTTCAGTGGGGTTTTTGTTGTTGTTGTTGTTTGTTTTTTTGTTTAAATTTTTTAAACTTAATTTAATTTTTTTTGTTTTTGTTTTAAAAGATTTATTTATTATTATGTATACAGTGTTCCACTTGCTTGTTCACCTGCAGGCCAGAAGAGGGCACCAGATCTCATTATAGATGGCTGCGAGCCACCGTATGATTGCTGGGAATTGAACTCAGGACCTCCGAAGGGGCAGACAGTGTGCCCTTAACATCTGAGCCATCTCTCCAGCCCTGCCTTTTGGGTTTTGTTTTTGTATGTTGAAGCTGGGCATGTGTCCGTAACGCCAGCGTTCGGGGTTGCAGAAAGATCATGAGTGGGTTTGGCCCATCTGAGCTGCATGCTGAGTTTCAGGCCAGCCCAAGCTGTGTCAGGAGACCCTGTCTCTCAAAAAAGAAAAACCAGTCATGTTGAAACCCAAATCCCAAAGTGATAGTATAGTAGCCTGTGGGAGGCTCCTAGGTCCTGAGGGTGGAGCCCTGGAGAGGGGATTAGGGCCTGGTTAAAAGAGACTTCGGAGTTTCCTGTGTCTTTCTGCCATGTGAGGATACAGAGAGAAGAGACCGGTCTCTTCCTGGACAGGGGATGAACCCTCCGTATTTCCTGTTCTTTCTACTTTCTAGAATTCTAAGGAATGAATATATATAATATATAATATATGTAATATATTATATAATATATATAATAATATATAATTCATATATATATATATTCATCTCCATTTAAGTCTCTAAGCTATTCTCTTATCGTCTTCATTTACGAATGAGACCCCTGACCATTAGCTACCCGGGTCCCTCAGCTAATAAGAGCCTCTGCAAGAATCAGAGGCCATGCTATGTGGCTGCATAATTTGTGCTGGGTCTTGGGGAAGGAGGAGAGCAGGTGCCCATCAGGGGACAGGAGCCAGGAGCACAGTGAAGATCGCTCCGGCAGATCTAAGAGCAGAGGAGCGCGCAGTAGCTTTCCTTTTGTTTCTAAGCGCTAAGATTTTCTCCTCTTCTCTCCAGCTGGCGGCTGTGGAAGTAACTCTTTCCTTTACCTTTTATCCTTTGGTTGATTGGTTTTGATTTTGGGGGTTTGTTTGTTTTCCAGACAAGATTTCTCTGTGTGTCCCTGGCTGTTCTGGAACTCAACCTGTGTATATAGACCAGGCTAGCCTTGAATTCAGAGATCCGCCTGCCTCCGCCTCCCAAGTACTGGGGCCCAGCACCAAGGCTGATTTTTTTTTTTTACTCTTTATTTCCTACACCTCTCTCTGAGTTCTATTTGACCTTGTGACATGAGGACTGTATTATGGGGATCTGAGGTTTTGGAGAGAATTTATAATCTTGGTGTTTTACTTTTTCTCTTTTTATATAAATGGGGAGGTCTTGAGGAAGAGGATATGGAGGTAATTGATATATCCTGGAGCCAGAGAAATTACAAACTCCCCAGTAATCAATCAGCCCTTGGCCTAGGGTGGGCAGGCTCACACATGGAGAGTTGGGGATTCTGAGGGGGCGGGCTGTCAGGCAGACAGACAGACAGACAGAGACAGAGACAGAGACAGAGAAGCCAGAGGGCATGTGGACGGCAGTTTCTAAAGAAGTGAAACTGAGAGGCAGGAGAGATGGCTCAGAGGTTAAGAGCACTGTCTGTTCTTCCAGAGGTCCTGAGGTCAATTCCCAGCAACCACACGGTGGCTCACAGCCATCTATAATGTGATGTGACGCCCTCTTCTTGTGTGTATATGTAGTAAATAAATAAAATAAATACATAAATAAAAAATAAAAAATAAGTGAAACTGAACAGTTTCCATCCACCGCTACGTGGACCTGATCTATCCCAGAGAACCTGGGGGTTGCGAGCCTGTGGAGGGCAGGATGGTTAGGGAGAGGCCAGGCAGGTGTGGGTGGGGGGCAGAGCTGCAGACCACGGACCCACCTGTGTCAGCAAAGCTGATGATCTCATAGTCTTGTGTCTGGTCCAGCCGGGCTTCCCGCTGAGGCCCGCGGAGGCGCTGCAGCGCGGTCTTCAAAGCAGCTCTGGACACAGGCCGACTCAGCGTGGGGCGCTGGCGGAGGTGTAGCTTGTCCAGGATGCGTTTCTTGGCTAAATCGAGAAGCAGCTCCCGCTGGCTCTCGGGGTCAAAGGTGGCCCCCCAACATGCTGGACACGCAGCGTCGGTTTTGAGGTTGGCCACTGTGGCTGGAGTCAGGAACAGAAGAATCAGGAGCAAAGGGGAGGCCATTGCTGGAGGGGCCCTCCTTGAAGGACACAATGCCTAAGCTCAGAGACTCAGCAGCAGTGGCCTCAACTCTGCCCTGGCCACCAGGGCCCCTGGGAGGAGTGTGCCACCAGCTGGTATGGTTCCTTTTTGTCAGAGACACAGCGGCTAAACATCTGGCTTAACAGTGAAGTCTGTACAGGTGGAACTTGGCAGAAGGCTCTGGTGTAGGCAGCGAAAGTACAGGGGGGTGAGGGTGGGGGAGGGGGAGAGGCTGGATTGTTTGAAGAAAGAGAAGTCCCTTGCTACTGTTGGGAGATTGTTAACCAAAGTGAGCTGCCGGGCCTAAGGGCAAAGGTCAGAGCCTTGCTGTGAAGCCTGGCCAAAGGCGGTGGGGTGAGCAGTGGTGGTTTCAGATAACGTTACTGCAGGGCTCAGGCAGGAGGATCACAGAACTCAGCCCTTAAGCTTCTTAAAAAAAAATAAATAAATAAATAAAGGAAGAAAGAAAAGACAACAGTTTTGCCATGTGTACAGTGTGCCATTGGGTCAGATTCTCACCCAGGCTTGCTCAGGCTTGCTTTGAACTTGCTATGTAGTGGAGGTTGGTTTTGAACTGTCTCTGCGTCTCAAATCTGGTCTCACAGGCACAGACTACAGTCGTCTTCTTCTTCTTCTTCTTCTTCTTCTTCTTCTTCTTCTTCTTCTTCTTCTTCTTCTCCTTCTTCTTCTCTTCTTTAAACCTTTATTTTATGTGCATTGGTGTTTTGCCTGCAAGTATGTTTATGTGAGTGTGTCAGATCCTGGAGTTACAGACAGTTCTGAGCTGCCATGTGGGTGCTGGGATTTGAACTCAGGTCCTCTGGAAGAGCAGTCAGTGTGCCCTTAACCACTGAGCCATCTCTCCAGCCCCGTGTCTTCTGCTTCTTAAAGTCCACCCACCCACATCTTTCCTCCTCCTTTGTTAGTTTTGTTCCAGTTTTCCCCACTAAGTCAAAGTTTTCTGAAAATGAAGGAAAGGTGAGAGAAAAGAAATGTCCAAAGCAGATGTTCTTAGTGTGCAGCGTCTGTCAGAAACACAGAAAAACAACAGCACATCTGCAAGCTATGTCCGATTCATTGGCCGCACTTTCCCAAGTGTCCCTCCATGGCTGCTGGTATTCAACAGTTTCTTTGGAAGAGCCTTGTTGACTACAGAGGCCAAGAGCAGACACCGATAGAGTCACTGTGGGTGGTGCGACGTCAGTAGCTCAGTGCTAGACTACAGCCTCAGGGCTGAGCTGGAAGACACGGGGCACAGGAGAGTGAGGTGTAGCGATATCTCTAAAAATGGGTGGCCTTGAAAGTGGACTGCATCAGCCAATGGCAGCTGCGCTGTGCTGAGCTGACAGTCCTGAGACGTTCGGGAGTTCTTGTTGCCCAGTGGTCACTTGATGATGACAAGTCCTTGAGGCCGTCCATCACAGTGTTAGGCTCTGTGTGTGTGGAGAGTGTACGCTTCTTCCTCTGTGTGGTATTGCTCATTAAGTTTATGGGCCTGGGGCTGGAGAGATGGCTCAGTGGTTAAGAGCACTTGACCGCTCTTCCAGAGGTCCTGAGTTCAGTTCCCAGCAACCACATGGTGGCTCACAACCATCTGCAACAGGATCTGATTGCGTCTTCTGGTGTGCATGAAGACAGAACACTCATACATAAAATGCAAGAATAAATAAATCTTTAAAAAAAAAGTTTATGGGGGGCCGGGCGTGGTGGCGCACGCCTTTAATCCCAGCACTTGGGAGGCCGAGGCAGGTGGATGGCTGTGAGTTCGAGGCCTGCCTGGTCTACACAGCCAAGGCTACACAAAGAAACCCTGTCTTGAAAAACCAAAAAAAAAAAAAAAAAAGTTTATGGGCCTGATCCTTCTGTCTTTTTTATTTTTATTATTTTTTTGTTTTTGGTTTTTCAAGACAGGGTTTTGCTGTGTAGCCCTGGCTGTTCTGGACTCACATTGTAGACCAGGCTGGCCTCGAACTCATTGAGATCTGCTTGCCTTTGCCTCTCAAGTGCTGGGATTAAATGTGTGCACCACCACGCCTGGCTGGGCCTGATCTTTCTAATTAAAACTTTTCAAAACAATTTATTTGTCTAGCGTGTGCCTGTGTATGTGTCCCGTGCACATGGTGCCACATGAATTCTGTGGAGAACTTGCAGAAGTTGTTTCTCTCCATCTACCATGTGGGTACCAGGGAGCCAACACTGCCAATAGGTTTGGAGGCGTCTTGTCTACCCTCTAACATTTTGTGCTTTTTTGTCTGTTTGTTTTGAGATGGGGTCTCACTACGTAATTCTGGCTGTTGTGGAAGTATGTAGACCAGGGTGGCCTTGAACTCACAGAGATCTGCTTGCCTCTGCCTTCTGAGTGCTGGTTTGCTCTTTAAAAGAAAAAAAAAGTATATATACATACACATATGTATTATATATTTAAAATATTTATCTTTGTTTGTTTTTCAAGACAGCGTTTCTCTATGTAGCACTGGCTGTCCTAGACTCACAGAGATCTTCCTGTCTCTGCCTCCCAGAGTGCTGGGATTATAGGCCTGCGCCACCACGCCGCTTAAGTCTTTGAAATTTTTTTTTTTTTTTTTTTTGGTTTTGTGAGACAGGGTTTCTCTGTGTAGCCTTGGCTGTCCTGGACTCGCTTTGTAGACCAGGCTGGCCTCGAACTCACAGCGATCCGCCTGCCTCTGCCTCCCGAGTGCGGGGATTAAAGGCGTGCGCCACCACGCCCGGCTTAAGTCTTTGAAATTTTAGCTACATCATTTCTCCCCTTTTCTTTCCTCCCTCCGGCGCTCCCATGGATCTATCCTCTTGGGCTCTCTTAAATTCATGACCTTTTAAAATAAGTAAATAAATATTCAATATATTTATATATTATATATATGTATTATATAATATATATATTCCTAAGTGCATAAATGCAACCTTTTCAGTCTATATAATACTACCTGTAACCTGTGTGTATATCTTCAGGAACAGAGCTGACCAATTGGGGGTTTCTTCCCTGGGGAAGACTCTCCCTGTCTCTGGATTCCCCAGCTGCCTGTAGCTTTGTGTAGGGCTGAGGCCCTGAGAGCTTTCCCACATTTCCAGTGTGACGATGGGTCATCACTGTTCAGGGCTTGTTTACACAGCTGTGCTGATGAGAGTTAAAAGTCTACAAAGATTTCTGAAGGCGTGAAGCTTGACACTGGATTTTACATTCTTATTCTCAAACATGTTTTTGAATCTCACTGTGTAGTCCTGGCTTGCCTGGGGCTCTCTATGTAGCCTAGGCTAGCCTGGAGCTTGCTATGTAGCTGAGGATGACCTTGAATTCCTGATCTTCCAGGGGTTGGGATCATAGGTGTCTCAGTTACATTTCTATATCCAAGGCAATTTATAAAAGATAATGTTTAATTTGGGGACTTTCCAATTCAGAGACTTAGAGGCCATCAATCACAGCATGGCAGGAAGCAATCGCTGAGAGTTTAGATCTTCATCCACAAGCACATGAGGGAGGGAGGGAGAGAGAGAGAGAGAGGAGAGAGAGAGAGAGAGGAGGGGGGGGAGGGGAGAGAGAACACTAACTAGAATGTATGGGCTTTTGAAACCTCAAAGCCCACCCAGTGACACACCTCCTCTAACAAGGCCACACCTCCTAATCCTTCCCAAACACTTCCACCAACTGGGGACCAAGCTTTCAAGCACATGAGCCTATAAGGGTCATTCTCATTCAAACCACCATAACATGCAAGACAAACTATGCATAGTTTATAACTTTATTCATAAAAACACCAGCTTTAAGATGAACAGGTTTGGGCTGGAGATGGTTCAGAGGTTAAGAGCGCTGACGGAACTTCCAGAGGTCCCGAGTTTAATTCCTGGCACCCACATGGTAGCTCACAACCATCTTTAAAAAAAAAAAAAAAAAAGGATGGACAAGTCCAGGCCTTTAATCCCAGCACCCAGAAGGCAGAGGCAGGTAGAGTTACAAGCTGACCTGAGTTCAAGGCTATCCATAGCTAATAGTGAGACCCTTTCTTTCTCTCTCTTAAAAGATAAAAAAAAAAAAAAGAAAAGAAAAGAAAAAAGAAAAAGTTTAAAAGGGTTTTGGCTATAACTGTGCTAAGAGCAGGTGTATAAGATGCAGGTCCAATTTCTAGTGACTTCCCCCCTGTACACCTGTACACCTGCCTTTTATTTTTACTTCTGGTTATTTTAAATACATATGGCACTGCTATGTTGACCAGGCCAACTGAATTTCTGGGCTTCACAATACTGTGTCCACAGCCTGAATAGTGAAGGCCATGGGTACTTGCTACCATGCCTGCTTTTCCCAGTTCCAGTTCCCACTTGCTCCTTCCTGAGACAGGGCCTCTCTTTGTAGCCCTGGTTATGTTAGAACTTGCTATGCCAACCAGGCTGGCTTCAGACTTGCAGCAGTTCGCCTGCCTCTGTCTTTTGATTACTGGGATTACAGGCGTGTGCCACCATTCCCAGTTTTGTGAGGGCCACGGTTCAGGGAAGGCTCAGAAGACAAACTCAGTTTGGATATCTGAGACTTTGAATTACTATGCCTCAGGTTCCCACATCTAGAAAATAGATGTAGGGGCTGGAGAGATGGCTCAGTGGTTAAGAGCACTGGCTGGGGCTGGGTGTGGTGGTGCATGCCTTTAAGTCCAGCACTCGGGAGGCAGAGGCAGAGGCAGGTGGATCGCCGTGAGTTTGAGGCCAGCCTGGTCTACAAGTGAGTCCAGGGCTGCTAAAGCTACACAGAAAAATCTTGTCTCGAAAAACCAAAACCAAAAAAAAACCAAAAAAACAAAACAACAACAACAACAAAAAGCACTGGCTCACTGTCTGCTCTTCCAAAGGTTCTGAGTTCAATTCCCAGCAACCACATGGTGGCTCATAACTATCTATACTGAGATCTGCTGCCTTCTTCTGGCCTGCAGGTGTATATGTACTCTACATTTTCCATCACTGCCTCTGCCTGGTACTTGCTGGGTGAAGAAAACATAAATTGTATACTTCTTCCAGGGGCTGGGGATACAGTAGGCACTAGAGCCCTTACCTAGCAGGCATGCATTTCCAGAGTAATACTGCAAAGAATCCTCACCTCCTCAATCCTGCACACCTCCATGACTTTGCCGAAATCCCTGCCACTCTTCTCTGCTCAACAAACAACAAACCTATAGTGTGTACACACACACACACACACACACACACACACACATATAGTTTTTTGAGTTTGCTTGTTTATATGTAAACAAACATTTTACATATATATAATTTGTTTGCTTGTTTGGTTTTCCGAGACAGGATTTCTCTGTTTAACAGAGCCCCAGTTGTCCTGGACCGGCTTTGTAGACCAGGCTGGCCTCCAATTCACAGGCTGGCCTCTGCCTCCCGCATGGTGGGCCTAAAGTGGTGCACCACCACACTTGGCCCCTCTTCATATTTTTAAAGGCTAACTGAAAGTTTGACTGTAGTTTCTCTGAAGCTTGGAGATTTTTACTTCTAAGAACTAATTGCTCTTTCTTTTTCCACAGAGCACCAAAACCACGGTAATTAGATTTTCCCCGCATCATTCTCTTAACTACTTAATGGTAGGGTTCCATTGATTAAGACTACATTTTTAAAAAAAGACTTATTTGTATGAGTGTTCTGACTCGATGTGTGTCTTCGCCTGAGTGCCTTATGCCTGCTGAGGCCAAATGAGCCCTGCATCTGGACTGTGTGTGAGCTGCCACGTGGGTGCGGGGAATCAAACCCATGTTCTTCTCATGAGCAAAGAGCGCTCTTAGCGCCTGAGCAGCGTCGCCAGCGTGCTACACTGCTTCTTTGAGGGTCGTAAACTGGTGGACTGACCCTACCTAGAATAGACAGGGGAGGTTAGAATTTGTTGTTTTTAGTAGCCCTGGCTGTCCTGGAATTTGCTTTGTAGAGCCGGTTAGGGGAGGTTAGAAATTTAAGATGACTGTTACAAACAAACAAACAGCTGTATGTTTGAAAGGTCACAAGAGCTTGATTTTTGAGGTCGCAAAACACCTTTAATCCCCTTTAATCCCAGCACTGAGGAGGCAGAGGCAGGAGGATCTCCTGAGTTCGAGGCCAGCCTGGTTTAGATACATATTAATTGTTCCAAGACCTTAAGGGCTAGCGACGTCTCAAAACAAACCAACCAAATCCCATATATACGAGCTTCATTTTGGGCGGGGGGTGGGGGGGGTGCAGTCCTAGCTAGCGATTGGCAGTGCGCCTCGGAAACACCAGCTCCAAGAAGGCTGAGGGGGGAGGACTGCGGAGTCTGCACAGGTGATTATTGTACAGCTGGCGTCCTGTGGCTGAGGGCAGCGCGGGGTCGCGCGCCTAGGGAAGGGCGCGGGGGGCGCGCATCAGGGGTCCGGGAGAGGCCGCGGGGGCGCGCGGCGGGAGAAGGCCGCGGGGGCGCGCGGCGGCCCGGCGGCGGCGGCGGCGAGGCGCACACAGGAAGCAGGGACGCGCTGACGACCACGCCGGACGTGGTGACGTAGCGCGCAGGCCGCAGCGGGGGGCGGACTCCGGGCCTTTCTTCCCCTTCTGCTTCTCCCCCTCCCCCCTTCTCTCCCTCTCCGGGTTTGGGCCCCCTTCTCTTCCCCTCTCCCCCCTCCTTCCCGGACCCTCTCCCCTCCCCCGCCCCGCTCCCCTGCCTCCCCGCCCCGGCCCCGGGGAGACCCCCCTCAGAGAAGAGCCCGCCCCCAGAAGCGCGCCGCCGCCGCCGCCGCCGCCGGCCGTCGGGGCCGAGCTCAGCCGAGCGGCCGTGGGCCCGGGGCGGCGGGCGGACACCGGGCGCGCTCCCCGCTCTGGCCCCCGTGAGGTGAGGCCACCTCCGGCCGGGAGGGGGGCGGGCGGCGCGCGGGCAGGGGGCGTGGCGGGGCTGGCGGCGGAAGGGCTGGGGGTGGCGGTGCCGGGCCGCAGCCCCCGGGAGCGCGCGGAGCCGGGGCCTTGGGGGTCACGGGGCGGGGGCGGCGCCACCTGTGGCCTGTGCCGCCGAGGGCCCGGGAGCAGCGGCGCCCTTGGCCGCGGTGGAGGGCAGCGCGGCTTCTCCTCGGTTGTCTGTTTGCCCGGGAGCCGTCAGAGAGCGGGACGCGGAGGTGCTGGAGTTTGTAGCTGCACCGCCTTTGAGTTGACACAGGCGGGAAGAAGTTGGGCCTGTGCGGAGCTCACAACTCGTGCTTCCTCGTAGTAGGGCAGAACATTTTCCAGCGTTGGTCACCATTAGCCTAGTAACCGCAGAGTGTTTACTCGAAGTGAATTGCTTTTGCATAATGATGATGAGTGACCGAATCACAGCCCCAGGACTGCACTGATACCCAAGGAAGAAAAATGGGAAAATTTACATTCCGATCCGAGTCGAAGGAGTAGCCTTGTTTGTTTTTTCCCCCACCCAAAGACTGTTATTTGTAGGCAACTTGAAGGCTCTGGGAGATGCGACATGTACCACTTACCATCACATATTGCTAGCATTTTATTATATTTTCACATAGTTAAACTGGTATATCAGTCATTTGTGGCCCCTCTTCCAAATGCATTTTTCCTCACTTTAGTAAAGAAGTTTCCTTACCCTACCAGACTCCGGTATCAAGATAAAAGTTGAAGTAGATGTGGAAAGTTGTCAGGTCACTTCATATCACATACTAGATGCATTTTTTTCCCTCCCCGGTAGCTAATTTTCACAGTTATTTTTAGAATAGACAACCTTGCTGATGAAATGTCAGCAAAACCTAAACTTGAAGCATTGCAATTCCAGCCTGTGGTGGTGGCGGTGGTGCACGCCCTTAATCCCAGCACTCTGAGGTGGAGGCCCGAGGATCTCTGGGTTTGAGGCCAACCTGGTCTACCAAGTGAGTTACAGGACAACCAGGACTACATTTCTCCCCCCCCTTCCCCCCCTCTCCCTTCCTCCCTCTTTCTCACACACACACACACACACACACACACACAGAATTGCAGTATTGCAGTTAGAGTTGTTTTGTGTTCACTAAGTGATCTGCAGTACTAAACAGTTTAAAATTTATCACATAAAGCCTGCTGTGATAATACAGACCTGTAACCAGCATTTGGGAGGTAAAGACTGTACGATCAGGAGTTTAATGCTAGCCTAGTCCACAGATAGAGTTTGAGATCAGCCTGGGCTACGTGCGACCATGTCTAAATAAACAAACCAAACCAAACATAAGACCAAAATTCACCTAATAAAAGCTGGTGGGGAGTGGTGCAGATCTGTAATCCCAGCATTAGGGACCCGACTTGGAGGCCAACCAGGAATATGGGATTGAATTCAAGGCTACCCTGGGTTCTGTAACAGTATCCTCTCTCAAAATCAACAAATCAACAACAGCAGAAATAAGTAAATGTGATAAAAATAATATGCCTTGGGCTCAGGCTGTGACTGAGTCTGTGGAGTGCTTACCTAGCATGCTTAAAGCCCTGGGTGTCAATCCCCAGTGCTGTGTAAAACCAGGAGGTAGAGGTAGGAGGATCAGAAGTTCATGATCTTTCTCCACCACGTATAGAATTTGAGGATAGCCTGAGATACAAGAGACTCTGAAGACTTCCTGTCTTCAAACCTGGTCCTCCTAGTCTTTGTTTAATTCTTAATGTTGAGACAGTTTCTCTCCAACTCATAGCAATCTTCCTGTCTCAGCCTCCTGCACTGGGATTGCATGTGTGCGCATTATGACCTGCTGAAAACCAAGTCTTTATGTTTGCCGATAGCACCATAGTTCTGTGGCACCAGTTTCCCCGAATGCACACACTGATCTGCTTGTTGTGATAGCACATTTCTGACCAGAGACTCTGCTCTTGTGTTTTGTTCTTTCCCTTGTAAAGCTGCATCGCCTGTCTTGTCACCTTTATCAGGTTGTTCCTCAAGGGTCTCTAACGGGGACATTTCCTTAGCTACCTGAATTGCAAAGGATTTGTGTGAATCCTACCAATTTTTCTGCTGACTTTGTCACCTGGCTACTTTCTGTAAGTTTTAGTCTTTGCTATTTAAAAAAAGGAAAACTTCAGGATAACAGGTTTTTAGTTTGGCTAATTGCTTGCTGTGTCCTCATTACTGGCACATCCGGCATGCATCAGTGCTCAACAGATTTAGTGTTTATTGATGGCTAGGAAAGAGGGTCTGATGGTTCCCAATCTGCCCAAGGACTTAAGCTCCATTGGGCCCCCTGTTCCAGCCTCTCAAACAGCTGGGGTTACATGCAAGGACCACTCCACCTGGCTGTATTCTTGAACTCTTATCTTGTAGTGAATTTCTGGAAAGATTTTGTAAGGTATTCATTGGAAGATAATATTTTTCCCCTGTTACTTCTTGGGATATTTTCTGTTTGGCAGAGAAGAGAAGGGAATGTGATATCTTTTGTGGTTAGTCTTTTTTTTTTTAAAGATATATTTTTATCGAATGTATGTATATATGTATGTATGTGTGTGTGTTATTATAAGCCTAGTGCCTGCAGAAGCCAGGAGGGTGTAGGATCACTTGGACCTAAAGCTAAGGCTGTTGTGAGTTGTCATGTGGGTGCTGAGAACCAAACCCCCTCTTCAAGAGCAGTGAGTGCTCTTACTGTCTCCTGCCCGTGTGGGTTGCCTTGGATTCATCCATAGTTGGCGGAGTCAAGGATACCCAGTGCTGCCTCAGCCTTAGCTGAGCTGGCCAGACTCATGACCAGTGTTCAGTTGATGGAGGGTGATGGTCCTGCGTCCCTGTGGGTACAGTTGAGCTTAAAACTATAAAGTTGCTTTCTCTAATAGTGGGGAATTTGGTCCTAGAAAGCACTTGATTTCTCCCCCTTCAGCATTTTTAGCTGAATCTAGTAAGTCTACATTAAGTTTATAAATAAAAGAAGCAGGACCCTGAGTGCTTTGGGGTACACCTCATTTATTTCTTTGACGTTCTGGTTGTCTTCTCTAACCTTGCTGTAGTGGCCGGGGTGAAATTTCTGCCTGTGGCAGTCTTGCCTACTCTTTAGGAAGGCAATGGATGGGGGTGGGGGGTGTATTTTAAAAAGCACTTAGTAGGAATGTGGTGGCAAAGGTTTTGCCATAAGTGTTTGCCAGGACATTGAAAGCTGCCATGCTAGAGAGAGCGCAACTTGTTTGAGGTGAAAGAATTGAAGATCTAGATCTGTTTCTAGTATTAATGTACAAGAAATGGCACTGGAGGTATGTTAAGTAAATAAACGCTGACATAGTCTAGCACGTGTGACGTGGAGGTGCGAAAAAGAGCTCAGTTACCTGTGCTTACTGAGTTCTGGTCTATCGTGAACTACCTGAGACCCTGTTAAAGAGGAAAAAAAAGATTTATTTTATTTTTAATTGTGTGTATGTGTGTGCATATGAGTGCAGGCCAGAAACAACAGGTCCCTCTGGTGTTAGAACTATTAGCAGTTGTGAGCTGCCTGACACGAGTGCTGCAGCTGAACTCGGGACTATATAAGATCAGATCTTAACCACCAAGGCATCTTCAGCCTGCTACCCTGTCTCCTGGTGTGGCCCTGGCTGGGCTGGGACTCCTGAAGAGCCTCTTTCTGTTGACTCTGTGCTGGGGTAACAGGTGTGAACCACCGCCAGCCTTGCCTATTAATCATTTTGTTTTACAAATAATTTTTAATAACATAGGCAAATTGGTAACAGTGTCTGCCAAACTTCTGTTTTCCCCTTTAGGTCTGCTCACAACAAAATTTCTAGTAAGTTTTTTTCTAGCTTCAGAGATACTTAAACATTTCTATGTCTAGATGAATAGGTGCTGATAATGCTTCTGTACAGATAGTTTCTTTTCTTTCTTTTTTTGGTTTTTCCAAACAGGGTTTCTCTGTAGCCTTGACTGTCTTGGCCTCACTCTATAGACCAGGCTGGCCTCGAACTCACAGAGATCCACCTGCCTCTGCCTCGTGAGTGCTGGGGTCAAAGGTGTGAGCCACCACGCCTTGCTCAGATAGTTTCTGAATGAGCATGGTGCTTACTATGCCAGGTCTCATAGGAAAGTGTTTAGGAAAAGGTGAGAAATTTTTTTGAACTTAATAACGTGTGTGTGTGTGTGTGTGTGTGTGTGTGTGTGTGTGTGTGTCGTGTATGTATGTATGTTTACAGAGAGAATGAATACAAATGTGGCACATTTACCAAGGCATGTGCATGTGGATATTAGAGGAGAACCGCCTGTGGTGTGGGTTCCCCCTTCCACCTTAACATGTACTTCAGGGATGGAACACAGCTGTCAGGCTTGGGAGGCAAGGTTTTTGGCTTTGGAGCCATCTCACTGGCTCAGGAAAGGTAAAATTTTGGGGAACGGTGAAAAGTGTCATGTTTTGGTTATATTCTCCTGCTGAGTCCAAAGGAGAGCATTTTGTGGGACTATCTATAATTTTCTTTTTAAGGTTTTCTTTTGCTTTCTTTCTTTCTTTCTTTCTTTCTTGTTTTTTTTTAGAGATTTATTTATTTATTATACAGTATTCTGCCCAAATGTGTGCCTACATTCCAGAAGAGGGCACCAGATTTCATTATAGATGGTTGTGAACCACCATGTGGTTGCTGGGAATTGAACTCAGGACCTTTGGAAGAGCAGCCAGTGCTCTTAACCTCTGAGCCATCTCTCCAGCCCTTAAGGTTTTATTTTTGAGACAGTTCTCAACCATGGACCCTTGGCTAACCTGGCCTGGATTCACAGAGATCTCCCAGCCAAAGATTTTATTTAATTTAAAAACTGTGTGTGTGAACCGGGCGGTGGTGGCACACACTTTTAATCCTGGCACTTGGGAGGCAGAGGCAGGCGGATCTCCGTGAGTTACTGGCCAGCCTGGTCTACAAAGTGAGTCCAAGACAGCCAAGGCTACACAGAGAAACCCTGTCTCGAAAAAAACAAAACAAAACAAAACAAAACAACAACAACAAAAAACCCCCAGAAAGGGCTGGAGAGATGGCTCATTGGTTAAGAGCACTGACTGCTCTTCCAGAGGTCATGAATTCAATTCCCAGCAACCACATGGTGGCTCACAACCATCTGGCCTGCAGGTGTAAATGCAGGAAGAGCTCTGTATACATAATAATAAATAAATAAGTCTTTAAAAAAAAAAACACCCAGAAAACCAAACCAAAAATTGTGTGTGTGTGTGTTTATGTGCTAGTAGCTGTGGAGACCGGAGAGCCTGGAGCTGTGGTTGTAAGCCGCCCCACATGGGTACTGGGAACTCAGGTTGTCAAGGCTGCCAGCGTTGGTGAGGCCTTTGTGTGCTGCTGCTTAAGATGGGGTAAAAAAGGCAGGAATGGTGGCAGGTGCATGTCTGCCATCCTAGTACTCAGGAGGCAAAGCAGGGAGGTGAAATAAGTTTGAAGCTGTCATGGGCTACAATGCTGTGTCCCTGTCTAAAAAAAACAAGAGAAAGGAGAAAGCAAGTCTCCAGAGAACTTTTTCCTTCCATGGAATGTGTTGCCAACTTTGAAGAGGGAAAAATAACCAGACTCATGGCTTCACAGTGTGTACATGAGTGCAATTGGTGGATCTGATTTCAGATCTTCCTATCTAGTGGCTGAGTATTTCCTTTCCCTGTGTCCTTCTCGTCCTCTGTAGAAAACATTCCACTTGATGGTTGAGTTGAGTAGACTGGACGGCTTGCTGCCTTAGTAGTGGGCGCATGTGCCCATCTCTCGGCTTAGGGTCCTCCGTCCATTCCTTCTATTACGTGTGACTTTATTACGAGCAGATAGGAAATGTACTTGCTTTGGCCTTTCTTTTGAGTTTCCTTGATATATTCTTTCTTAACACTTAAAATCAAGAGCTGTTGAAATCTGTTAATTATGGAAATAGGAATGTAGCTCAGATTTATTTGTTTTAAGAGAAGTCTCTCTGTGTAGCCCATACTGGCCTTGGTCCTTTAGTTCTACTATAATGCAGTACATAAGCTGTGAGCTGGTTTTGTTGTGCCACTTTTGATTATGTTGGTGTGTTTCACGTTGTAACACCTTTTTTGGTGCACCACTTTTGGTATATTGGTGTGTTTCATGCCATAACACCATTTTTGCTGCACTTTGTTATTATTTTATAGTGTGTGTGAGTTGTGCTCATAGGGTCATGTGTGCTCAATGTGTGCATGCCCTGTTTGTGTATGGAGGTTGGAGAATAACTGAGGAGTTGGTTATCAATCCTCCTTCATGTGGGTTCTGGGAATTCAATTCAGATTCATCTTGAGACAGTGTATCCTGTAGCCCAGACTAACCTCAGATTTGCTATGTAGCCAAGGATAACCTTCAACTTCTGATCATCCTGCAACTACTTCTCAAGGACTTAGGTTATAGCCATGTGCTATTATGCTCATTTCGTGTGTGTGTGTGTGTGTGTGTGTGTGTGTGTGTGTGTGTGTGTGTGTGTGTTTATGTGGTTCTGGGCCGAGAACTCTTCCAGCTGAGTTCTGAAATTTATTGTTAGTAATAATCAAAACCTACATTTCATAATCTTTTTTGAAAATAATTTAATTATTTTTACTGTATGTGCATTGGTGTTTTGCCTGCGTGTATGTCTGTGTAATGGTGTCAGATCTTGGAGTTACAGACAGATGTAAGCTGCCATGTGGGTGCTGGGAATTGGACCCGGACCCTTTAGAAGGGCCAGTCAGTGCTCTTAACCGCTGAGCCATCTCTCCAGCTCACATTTCATAGTCTTTAAGGCACCTTTGTCTTTGCTAAAGGCTTGGTTAGGGCAAGCAAACTGGCTTATTAGGTAAAGGAAAGGCACTTGCTACTTACTGTTAATCAAATTTGGGAACCTGAGTTTGATTCCTGTAATCCACCTAAAGGTAGACAGAGAAAGCGCAATGAGCCTTAATGTCGTACAAGTGTTTATGGTAAAAGACCGAGTTTGGGCTGGCAGTGACACGCCTTTAATACTATCAGTCAGGAGGCAGTGGCAGCCAGCTATCTGTGAATTCAAGGCCAGCTTGGTCAACAAAGTGAATTCCAGGCCAGCTAGGACACACACTGAGACCCTGTTTAAAAACAAAACAAAAAGGACTAAATCTTTAGGTTTTGTTGACATTGTTTCATATGGTATTTGTAATAATTTATGCAGGGTTTTAGCATATGAACACACATAATTGTAGCCTCAAGTAATCCTTAGTGCCTGGAAGAGTGGTTCAGACTTAGGAAAGCTTTCACAGCCTTAATAACTAGGAGGAAAGCAAATTGAGGGAGTTTCAATACAAATTGAGTGTTGCTATAATCCCAGAGTGGCGTGAAGTTTACTGTGTAGCCCAGGCTGGCCTCAGACTTAGAGGCATGTGCCTGCCTCTGCTTCCTAACACACCACCTTTTAAAATTACCTTGTTTGATTTCTTGTCTGGTAATCTGACTTCCACCCTAGACCTTAATACCTATTATATCAGGAATGTTACATATCTTATGAATTGCTCTATTCCTAATGTCCAAATCCATTTTTCATACACACTTACTGACGAGATGTATATATGCATTAATAATGAAGAAATGCATATATGTATGCAATTTGAGTGTTTTTAAAAAAATATTTATTTGTGCATATGGGTGTGTCTTGTCTACATGTGCATCTGTGTACTAGAAGAGGGCACCAGATCTCATTACGGATGGCTGTGAGCCAACATGTGGGTGCTGGGAATTGAACTCAGGACGTCTGGAAGAGCAGCCAGTGCTCTTAACTACTGAGCCATCTCTCCAGCCCTGCATTTAAGTCTTATTGCATAGATTTGTATTTTGGCTTAGGATATAGCTGGTAATTTGCATTTTAGTAAAGTCCATGTGTTTCTGATGTTTCTGGTTAGTTGTCTTAGATAACATTTCAGAAACAGCACATGAGTGTGACAATCCCACTGCTCTGATGATGTTACTTAGCAACTGTTAAGGTAAGCTGAAAATTTGTGGTTTTGTCTTCAGTTGTGACCACTTAACCAGAGCTCTAGGCTCATTTATTCTCTGGAATTCAAACATCTCCATTTGACTCTCACATAGCACCTCAAAGTTCACCATGGCCAAAGCAAAAATAATTGGAAGAAACTAGGGGTGTAGCTTACATGGGTAGAACACTTGGGAGGCATTGAGTGTGATTACTGAGTATGCCAAATAAAACAGACATTAAAAATATAGTAATAATTTTTTTTTGCCATGTGGTGGTTGTGGTATATGCTTTAATCCCAGCACTTGGGAGGCAGATGTAAAACAACTACAATAATAATAATACTGATTTTTGTGATTGGGAATGTAGTTTATTTTATAGAATTTGGCATGCCTGAGGTCCAGTGTTCTATTCAACGTACCACTGAAAAAAGAGATCAAGATTCTTGGTGCCAAGGCAGAGTGGGTGTGTTTCTGATAGTAGCATGCTGGGAGCTTTTGAAGAAGGAGCAAAAGTCAGCTGTTTAGCTCTCCTGTCATTTCACATGTTCTTCAGATGTGTTAGCTTTCAGTTGTTTGTGTCACGGGAGGATTTATTGTTTTGCTTGTTTAAGGTTTTTCTTAGTGTGTAGCCATGGGAGTCATGGAACTTCCAAAAGGCCAGGCTAGCTTAATCCTCCCCAGTGCTAGGATTAAAGTCATGTGCCCCCATTCCTGACCCTCTGACAGATTTATTTTGTTATTGTTAAAAGTGTGCCTTTCCCCCTTCTAGTAATTTAGAAGTGTTCTTTATAAGATGGGCACTGTGGCACAATGTTGTTTTAAAGAATGTAAATCCCACATGTTTGATTTTACCCATAAAGTCTCAGGAGCCAGATGCTGGGGTGAGAACCTGCTACCTGAGAGAGGCAGAGAAAGCACCCAGCTGACCCTCCACTCAGCTCATGTGTCAGAGGGAAAAGCCCAAAAAGCTCACTAGCTCAGCTGACAGCCCAGGAGGAAAAGGCCACCCCCCCCCAAAACAAAAACAAAAACAAAAACAAAAAACCACCCCAAGCCAAAGGCTTGCTGGCTCAAAGCTTAAAAGCCTAAAAGCGTATCCATGATCTCTTAAATACACTCTTAAATACACCTCAGCTCAAAGTCCCTCCTACTCTTAATCCCCGTCAGCTGGTTTCCTGCTCTGCCTCTTGACCTGGGGTTAACTTTATTAAATCCTGTGTGCAGAAAGCTCTTGCATTTAAGGTGTGCGCTAGGGCTGACTGAACCACACTTTAATCACCTGTTTACAATAAACAGAAAGCTTTTAGATTAAAGGTGTGTGTTAGGGCTCATGCCAAAAAAGACACAGGTTTTTACAGTTCATATCTGTGGTTTACGATGGGATCAAATACCCTGCAACAGCACAAACCTGTACACAACCCACTGCTTAGGATTTAAGGCCAGCCTAGGCACCCATTGAGACTCTTTGTCTTAGAATGAAGCAGGGGACGAGGGGGGTTGAGGGTCGCTTTATTTTTTAAAAATTACCTTCTTTTTTCCGTCCTCCCTTTTCCCCCTTTTTTTTGGGGGGGGGGCGGGCAAGAGGGTCAGGATCTTTAAAAAAAAAAAAAGTCCTGGCTGTTCTAGAACTCTCAATTTATTTTTTTTCCCCCTCATAGTCTCATGTGGCCCAGGCTGGCCTGGACTGTGATACGTGGTTGAAGATAACCCTGAGTTCTTAACCCTCCTGCCTTCCTGCCTCTGGAGTGGTGGGATTACAGGCATGTGCTAACCATTTTTTTAATGTAGTGCAAAGGGCAAACGGAGCTACTAAATTAAACAGCCAGATGTGGTAGTGGCTTACATAGTGAAAGTCTATGGGGAAGGGATAAATATGAATGAATAAACAGGTGCTAGTTTGGCATAACATGCTATAATGCTAGCTCCTGTTTACTCATTCATATTCTCTCTCTCAATAGAATTTCACTGTGTAAGCCACCCCATCTGGCTATTTTAAGATTTATGGCTTTTGTTTCCTCAGTAGCCTTTTGTTGTTGTTTGACACAGGGTTTCTATAGTAGCCATTTTGCCCTCAGTGTAGTAGATGATGACTGTGAACTCCTAATCCTCCTGCCTCTACTTCCCCAGTACTGGAATAACGAGTACCTTCTATCCAGTGTCCCTGGCATCCATTGATGAGTCTATTTTAAAAATAATTGTTTTATGTACATTGGTGTTTTGACTGCATGTATGTCTACCAGGGTGTTGGATCCCCTGGAACAGGAGTTATACACAGTTGTGAGCTGCCATGTGGGTGCCTGGAATTGAACCCTTGTCCTTTGGAAGAACAGCCAGTGCTCTTAACTGCTGAGCCATCTCTCCAGCTCCATATTGATGCTCTTAATTGAAACTTTTTTTTTCCCTTTAGTTTTTCAAGACAGGGTTTTTCTGTGTAGCCTTAGGTGACCCGGACTCACATCATAGACCAGGCTGGCCTCAAACTCACATAGAGACGCCAGCATCTTCCTCCCAAGTGCTGGGATTACAGGAGTGCAGCACCATGTCCGGTTTAGAATTGTTTTTATAGAATACCCCTTCTCTGTTTTGTCTTGATGAGTGCTATAGAGTTGATACTTTACTTTTTAAAACTCTGTATGTGTGGTATTTGTATGTGTATATGTGGTATATGTATGTGTATGCAAGCATATATGTGCGAGACTGTGCCTAAAAAGATAACTAGGGGCAGTGTCTACACACTGAAGGTTATCCTCTAGGCCTCCATACACATGCACACATATGTGTGCAACTCCACCAAATGCACACATGTATTAGTACATACAGATACTTTACTTTCCTCTCAAATTAAATACTTTAAATCCCTAGTTGTCAGTATTAAAAGTATTAACAATATTGACTATTAAAATTAATATCACTTGAGCTGAAGAGATGGCTTATCAGTTAAGAATGCATATTGAGCTTATTGTGGTAGCACACACCTTTAGTCCAGCACTCGGGAGGCAGAGGCAGGCATGTCGCTGTGAGTTCAAGGCCAGCCTGGTCTACAAAGTGAGTCCAGGACAGCCAAGACTCCACAGAGAAACCCTGTCTTGAAAAACCAAAACCCAAACCAAACCAAAATAAAAAAAGCATTGTTCTTAAAGAGGACCCAAGTTTTGTTCCTAGCACCCACATAAGGTTGCTCATAACAGCCTGTTAATTCTAGGCCCAGGCAGTCTAACACTCATGGCATCTGTGGTGGGCACAGCACTCTTGTACACTTGTACACATAATTAAAAATACAATGAAAAACTTTTAAAAGAACACTAAAATTTGGCAGCAAAATGGTTCAGAAGGTAAAGGCACTTGCTGCCAAGTTCAGTAACCTGAGTTCAGTCCCTGGATTCACATGATGGAAGAAAAGAACTGATTCTTACAAGTTGCTCTCTGACCTCCAAATGGTCATGTTTTGGTAAACCCTGCCCTCAATAAATATGTAAAATGTAAACATGATTTAAGAATGTTAGGGCTGGAGAGATGGCACAGAAGTTTAGAGCACTATCTGTTCTTCCAGAGGTTCTGAGTTCAATTCTCAGCAACCATATGGTGGCTCACAACCATCTATAATGAGATCTGGTGCCCTCTTCTGGTGTGCAGGCACACATGTGGGCAGAGTGCTGTATAAATAATGAATAAATAAATCTTTAAAAATAAAAAAAGAATGTTAGCTGGGCACTGTGGCGCACGCCTATAATTCCCAGCACTCAGGAGGTAGATACAGGTGGATCTCTGTAGAGTTTGAAGCCAGTCTGGTCTACAAAGTGGGTCCAGGACAGCCACAGCTACACAGAGAAACCCTGTCTTAAGAAACACACACACACACACACACACACACACACACACACACAACAAACAAGCCCCCCAAACAAAAACGAAGAATAAGAATGATGGGGCTGGAGAGAAGGCTCAGCGGGTAAGTGCGCTGGCTGCTATTCCAAAGGACCCAGGTTCAGTTCTCAGCAACCACATGGCCTCTCACAGCCCTCTCTAACTCCAGCTCCCGAGGGTCTGATGCCCTTACACAGACACACATACAGGCAGAACACCAGTGGAGATAAAAATAAATACATCTTAAAAAAAAAAAAAGAGGCTGCTGCAGTGATTCTCAGTTTGGTTATTAACCCTGTGGGTTGGCGTCCCTGTCCTTTGGCACAGGAGCATCAGGCTTTCAGCTCTCTCGCCACACTCTCACAGCAGGTGTTTGCAATTGCTTCAGACTTTACTTGCCCCAGGCCTGGAGTCAGTCACCTCTGACAGAACCCTGATTTTTTTCTTTTTCTTCTTTTCTCCCTCCCTCCCTCCCGTCCTATCTTCCTATCTTCCTTCCTTTTTGGTTTTTTGAGACAGGGTTTCTCTGTGTAGCCCTGGCTGCCCTGGGATTGTTTTGTAGACCAGGCTGGCCTCAAACTCAGAGATCCACCTGCCTCTGCCTCTTGAGTGCTAGGATTAAAAAGGTGTTTTTACTTCTTAAAAAAAAAGCAGAGCAGCTATAAATTTATTTTTTATTTTATTTTTTGGTTTTTCGAAACTGGGTTTCTCTGTGTAGCCTGGGCTGTCTTGGACTCGCTTTGTAGACTAGGCTGGCCTCCAACTCACAGCTTGCCTCTGCCTCCGGAGTGCTGGGATTAAAGGCGTGTGCCACCATGCCTGACTGCCAGTTTTTTGGTTTTTGTTTTTTTTGAGACAGAGTCTCATCCAGCCTATGCTGGCCTTGAACTCCTCCTCTTCCTGCCACAGCTTCCCAAGTACTGGGATCTTGGGTGTGAGACACACCTGGCTCAGATAGTGGTAGTCAGCAGTTACTGTCCTGTCAGTTGCTTATATGGTGTATTTCTTCCTCCTTTTATATGATTGGCTGCTCCAACAGTACTAAAAGAATTAGCTGCTTGGCAACATAAAACGAATCACATATCTTCCAACTATGTCTATTGCTTGTCTAAATTTAGAACCATGTAGAGCCTTAGTAGAATTGAAATCTGTGGGGGATTTTATAGTTAGTAGACAGTATTCAGCTTTTCAGAGTAAGGAAGAATACAGGTAGCTTCAAAATGACTTTTGTAACCTGCATCACTTAATTAAAACACAGAGACCAGTAAAAAGTCAAAACTGGTCTGAGAATTTTATTTCATTGCCATGTTTCTGAAAGTTTCATTCTGGCATGTTCAATGTGGTGAACAATTTTTATTTCCTTCCCAGTGAATTACCAGGGGTGTCCCACTGTCTTTCCTCAGTGTCTTTTAAAGTTATACTTGATACAGTTCTCAGTACTTCATGTGAATGGAGGAGCCAGCATATCTGTGCTAGAAATCAGGTGAGGACTACACTGGGACCTATGGATAAGATTTATGATGTTGGAATTGTTTTGTGGGATCAAACTAGAGTTAATAGATAAGTTCGAGCAGAAATTTACCTGTGTATATGTGTGGCATGTCAATAGATTTAAGAAGTGAGTACATTGAGTAAATAGTTTAAGTTAAATATAATTTAAAATGTGATAAGGTTTTATTTAACAGTAAATATATTTCATACATCAGCTGGTAGTACGAAAAATGATGTTATTAATGCATAGTAAGAAATCCTGAGCCAAGTGTGGTGGTGCATGCCTTTAATCCCAATACTCGGGAGACAGAGGCAGGTGGATTGCTGTGAGTTCAAGGCCAGCCTGGTGTACAAAGCAAGTCCAGGACAGCTAGGGCTACACAGAGAAACCCTGTCTTGAAAAACAAAAACAAAAGAAATTCTGAGGATATTTGAAAGTACAAAAATTTATCATAAACTGAAGAGAAAAATTAACATAAATAGAATGTGGTGTTATTGAGATTCTAAATTAAAAAAAATAAAATAAAATAGGGCCCCTCTTAACTCTTAAGGTTATTATGGGGCCGAGAGATGGCTGAGTGGTTGAGAGCACTACTTACTCCTCCAGAGAACCCAGGTTCATTCCCAGCACCCACATGGCAGCTCACAGCTGTCTATAACTCCGGTTCCACAGGATCCATCACCCTCACACAGATATACATATATGCGGGTAAAACACCAATGCACATAATATAAAAATAAATAAAAGTTATTTTTTAAAAAAGTGATATGGAGGTTGAAGAAACGCCAGGCGGTTAGGACGGAGTACTTCCTATTCCAGAAGACCAGGTTTGATTCCCCACTTGGTCACTCACAAAGGTCTCTAACTCCTTTGTGATCCAGGGCCTATGATTCTCTCTTCTGCCCTTGCAGGCAATGCGTGGATGTGGCAAGCAGACACACAGACAGGCAAAACATGCGTATATACAAAGAAAGAATAACTATTTTGGAGGGAAAAAGAGAAGTTCAAATAGAAAACAGATAAACCAAAAAACCTATATGGACAGTAAGGAACTTTAGCTTATGTGCGTTACATTTATCAGTATTGAACTCTGTTGGGTTAAAAAGAAGAAAACAATGTAAATATCCATCAGATAGAACAACATACTTCTTATATACTGATAATACCTATAACTTTGTGTGCACATGTATGCATAAGAATGAAGCCAGACGTCAACACTAAGCCTTCTTTAGCCTGTTTTTCCCCCTTCAAAATGTGTTTGTTCTATTTATGTGTATCTGTGTGTGCCCACATGAACACATGTGTAGGAGGCCAGAAGAGGGTGCTAGACTCCCCGGAGCTGGAGTTAACGCTGCTGTGAAGCACGTGATGTGGGCGCTGAAAACCAAACTTGAGTCCTCTGCAAGCACTCTGAGATGCTGAACCAGCTCTCCAGCTCCCCTCCACCCTACGTATTTTTCAAAATGTGTTTGTCTTGTTTCCACCTCACTTGTGAGACAAGGTCTCACTGAGCCAGAGCTCACTGCTTGGGCTAGATGGTCTGGCCAGCGAGTGCCCAGGGTCTGCCTTCCCCCCCTTGTTGACTGCAACACTGAAGTCACAGATGTGTGCCACCATGCCCATACTGAGAGTAGGTGTTGAGGGGCTGCCTCACTCACACCTCCGTGCTCATGCAGCAGGACTTTACCACTAAGCCAGCTCTCCAGTTCTTATGCCTTCTTTCAAAAGAGGGAAAAGCAACTTTCAGCACAATTGGGTGAGAATGTTGAGCATTATTTTATTTATTTTAACTTATTTTTAGGGCCAAGAATCAAACTTAGAGCTTTTCATGTACTAGGGAAGCACTTGACCACTAAACTATATTCCTAGCCTTGTTTTATGTCTTTGCAAATCCATAATATATAACTCAGTAGAAAGCAGTTGGATTCTTTTGTTGCTATCCACATTCAGTCTGTTGTGATGCCTTATTTTGGTTCAAGTATATGAAGAAAATCCAGCTCCAAAGACAGACATAGTTGGAAGAAGTAATAGTAGTTTATATCCCCTTCATTAATTACAATTATTCTTCTTTGATGCTATAATCACAGTCAAGTGCATAAACGGTGCTGTACTTTCTTCCCTTCAGTCTTCCCTCCCTTCTTTCTCTCTGTTTTTGAGAGACAAGGTTATGCTGTTTGGTTCATGTTGGCCTTTGGCTCACCATGTAGCTCACACTTAAGATCTTCCTGCTTTGGCCTCTGGAACTGGTGTAGTAGGCATTGCCTGAGGTTACATTGTCGAGTCTAGGAGCATTAGTGGAGTTCGTCCTTGATGGTATTAACATTTATGAGTGTGTCTGGGCATGGAGTTCTGCAGGTGCAAGGTTCTAGCTTCAGTCCAGATACTGTACTGTCCATCTTGTAAAATGAGGAGATCTTTACTTGTGAATGACTTGGAAATGTCATGGGGTCAGCTGACAACCTTTTTTGAGACAAAAGTCTCACTCTGTAGCCCTGGCTGGCCTGGAATTCTCCCTTAGACCAGGCTGGCCTGGAATTCTCTCTGTAGACCAGGCTGGCCTCATAATCACACAGCCCTGCTTGCCTCTGCCTCCCAGGTGCTAGGAGTAGAAGTGGGCACCAGCAAAATGGCCTCAAACTGACAAGTATTGATTCACTGAATGAAGCAGACCTTCCAGATGTTTGACCCTTGCGCACGCGTGCGTGCGTGTGTGTGTGTGTGTGTGTGTGTGTGTGTGTGTGTGTGTGTGTGTAGTAGAAGTATTTTACACTTACTATTCTGCCAAGTAGAATATTAAAAAGCCACGAATGTGGACTGGAGAGGTGGCCCAGGGTTAGGAGCACTTGTCCTTGCAGAAGGCCTGGGGTTTGATTCCCATACCCACATTAAAGCTCGTACCTGTCCACAACTCCAGTTCCATAGAGCCCAACACTTGCTTTTGATGCGGAACACTCACATATGAGACACACACACACACAGATAATTCTTAAAGGAAGGCATGAACGTGTTCGACATGATGGTTTATGACTGTAATCCCAGTGCTTGGAAGACTACAGCAGGAGGATAGCTGTGGGTTCCAAGCTTGGCCTATAGAGTAAGGCACTGTCTCAAGCATCAGAGGGAAAAGCTGAAGGACAGAAATGACAGTCAGCCTTCCTTGTCTGTAAGTGCCGCATTTGTGGATTCAAGCAAATACAATTAAAACATTCCGGGAGGAGGCCAGCCATGGTAGTGCATCCCAGAACTTGGGAGGCTGAGGCAGGTGACGTCTCTGGGTTTGCCAGCCTGGTCTACACATCAAGTTTCAGGCTGAGCAAGATGAGATGAGATGTTGTTCCTAAAAAAAAACAAAAAACAAAAACAAAAACAAAACAAACACACACACACACACACACACAACAAAATTACTTCAGAAAAACAACTGCGATTGTATCAAACATGTACAGACTTTCCCTTTGTTACCTTGTAACCAATACAGTAGTATAGCACCTATCACACAGTATTGAAATGTCTACAATGTAGAAATGATTGAAGTATATAGGGAAGCCGAGTGAGGTGGTGCACACCCCAGCATTTAGCAGAATGTGATGCCAATCTGGGTTATATGTCAAGACCCTATGTCTCCTTACCTCCCCAAAGAAGTATAGATCTACAGAGTTATGCAAATATTACACTATTTTATATAAAGGATTTGAGTGTATTGAGGTTTTGGTATCTGTAGAAGTTGGAGGGGTGCTATGGAGGGTAGAGGATTTTGAGAAGTGACTATAAATGTATTTTTACTGTTTCATTATGGACATTTTATTTTTATTATCTATTGTGCTAGGAATTGATCTGAGTGAGAGCCTTCCATACGTTATCAAGTGCTCTACCACTGAACTACATACATCTCAGTTCTTGTATCCCTAATAGGCTTCTGTGTTGTTCTGTTTCGTGATAAGGTCTCACGTGGCTCAGGCTGAGGATTACCTCAAGCTTCTGACTCCCCTGCTTGTGCCTCCTCGTCCCCAGTGCTGGAGTTCCAGGTGTGCACATGACTCACACCAGGCTCATACCAGGCTTTGCTCAGTGTGAGTGGCTACAGAAGCACCCTTCCAGCTCCGGGCCTCGATTGTTGAGGTAGTCTTGTTGTGTAGCCCAGGCTGGCCTGGACACTAGGCATCTTTCTGCTTCAACTCTGCAGTTCTTAGATTATAGGATATGCCACTGCTGCTGGGTTTGTTTTGCTCATAGGAAATCCAGGGCCTTGCACATGGTTTTCCACTAAGCTACTTCCCCAACTTGAATGTTACATTTGATTAATTACTTTAACTTTTGTGAATGCACTAACAATTTTACCTATGTAAAAAAGGCACATAAAGGTGGGCCTGGGTTCCCAGTGACTGCTAGGTTGAAGTGGGAGGATGGTGAGGTCAGTGCCAGCTTGGGCAGCTTACTAAGAGCATGCCTCAAAATAAACCCTAGGAGGAGGGCTGGTGAACTATTTCAGTGTGGGTCTGGAGACATGGTTCAGCAATTAAGGACATTTGTTGCTCTCCCCAGGCACCAGACACACCCGGTGCATATACATACACACAGCCCAGACACATCTGCACAAAATGAAATAAATGAATCTAAAGCCAAAACACTTCAGTGCACAAGGCTTTAGGCTCAATCCCCAGTACCGCCAAGACAAAATAAGTGCAAATAACATCCTTAGTGTTGCTGTGAAGCTGGTTTGACCTCTTAGCTCTCCTGAAACCTCATTTTTAAAATTGTTGTTCTGGGTAGCTCTGTTGTATATTCAAAGATACTGAAGTAGAGTAAAAGCAATCTTATTAATTAACAAATTTATAATAATAATAATAGTAATAATAATTATTATTATTAATTTATTTTTGGTTTTTCGAGACAAGGTTTCTCTGTGTTGCCTTGATTATCCTGGACTTGCTTTGTATTTTGTTGGCCTTGAATTCACAGCAATCTGCCTGCCTCTGCCTCTGCCTCCCAAATGCTGGGATTAAAGGCGTGCATCACTATGCCCAGCTTTAATTTATTTTTGAGACAGTATCTCACTATGTAACTCTGGCTATCCTGAACTCAAAGCGATCTGCCTGCCTCTGCCTCCCGAGTGCTGGAGTTACAGGTATGCACCACCACGCCTCCCTGTAGTTTGGAATATTATGAATAATATTACTAGGATTATTATTATTATGATGATGATGATGATGATGATGATGATGATGGTGGTGGTTTTTTTTTTTTGGTTTTTCGAGACAGGGTCTCTCTGTGTTAGCCTTGGCTGTCCTGGACTCACTTTGTAGACCAGGCTGGCCTCGAACTCATAGCGATCCGCCTGCCTCTGCCTCCTGAGTGCTGGGATTAAAGGTGTGCGCCACCACACCTGGCTCTAGGAATATTATGTGTACAACATTCTTTTTTTTTTTTTTTTGGTTTTTCGAGACAGAGTCTCTCTGTGTAGCCTTGGCTGTCCTGGACTCACTTTGTAGACCAGGCTGGCCTCGAACTCACAGGGATCTGCCTGCCTCTGCCTCCCAAGTGCTGGGATTAAAGGCGTGGGCCACCACGCCTGGCTCAACATTCTTGTTATGTGAGACAAGTTCACTTAACATTGGTTATGTATGCCTTGGAGTGTTGCTAGGTTATAGGCTATATGTATATTTAGCATTAGTAAGTGTTGCTAGCTTTACAAAATGATTGTATTAATTTATTCTTCTTCAGTAAAGCTATGACAATTCTGATTACACTCTGTTTTAAAAATTATATATATTTTGAGATAGGGTCTTGCTAAAATTATAAGCATGTCCCATCATCTGAGCTACTCACTCTCTCCTCCTTCTTTCTTTTTAAAGTTATTGTTGGAATAAAGCATTTTGGGTCAGAGGATGGAGGATTTTTCTGTACTTTCTTGGTGTGGCCAGGGACTGATACTTTGACTTTATGAGTCTGTTTTCCAAATCACCATCATAATACCACACATCTCTTGATGCTGAAAAAATTAATTTCCCCTTCTGGTAATTTTGATATTTATTTTTAAATTCATAATTAATGAGTCTCTTTTTACAGCCTCTCATCTAGCTTTCCTTTGGCTGATCATTCATTTGGAGTTGCTAATATGGGCCTTAATTTACTTTGTAGACCAGGCTGGCCTTGAACTCACAGAGATCCGCCTGCCTCTGCCTCCCAAGTGCTGGGATTAAAGGCGTGTGCCACCACCACCCAGCTAGCAGAAGTGTCTTTATATGAAGTAAACAGGAACCTTGAGCAAGGCTAAGACACCGTTGGCCTGCTAGTCTATCAGGAAGAATCAGCAAAGGTCCTAGGGGACGTGACAGTGTCATCTCGCAGAGCCCCTTGCACTGCAATGAATCTTTCATTATAGTAGCTGCCACAGCCTGTATTTTAGAGAAGATTGAGACAGTGCTGAAGGTTCAGCCCACTTGTAGAGGTCAGGATCTTATAATAAGGATCCAGGTTATAAGAAATGCAAATGAGCCAGGCGTGGTAGCACATGCCTTTAATCCTAGCACTCGGGAGGCAGAGGCAGGTGGATCGCTGTGGGTTTGAGGCTAGCCTGGTCTACAATAATGAGTCTAGGATATCCAGGTCTGTTACACAGAGAAACCCTGCCCCAAAAAACCAAATAAGAATAAATGCAAATGAAACAGGGAGAGGTAGGTAAAAAAAAGGTGCTACTGTGGGTCTTAACTGGATCTCTATTGTCCATGAAGGTCTCTGTGTATTAATATTTTAAATTGCTTTTAACTTTTTTTTTTTTTTTTTTTAGGTTAAACTTGTTTCTTAAATGAGGTGCCATATCAGCACTGGACTCATGGAGACTGAGCATTTATTCAGGTAATAATACTTAACATTTCTGAATGTTTTTATATGCCAGACAACAAAGTAAATGTTATAGTATCACCCTCACTTAATCGTCACACAACCCTGTGTAGTTGGAGATTGTATTTTACCCATTTCATAGATAAAGAAGTTTAAATTCAGGGAATAATATATGGAGGGGTTTTTTTGTTTTATTTTGTTTTTTTTGTTTTTTGTTTTTGTTTTTCGAGACAGGGTTTCTCTGTGTAGCCTTGGCTGGCCTGGACCCGCTTTGTAGACCAGGCTGGCCTCGAACTCACAGTGATCCACCTGCCTCTGCCTCCCGAGTGCTGGGATTAAAGGCATGTGCCACCACTCGGCTTTTTTTTTTTTTTTTAAGCCTTTTGCTCCTTCCAAGTGAGAGATACAAATAGTTTGGGATAGGTGATATTATTTGTTCATACCAGTAAGTGCTATGCATATACAGTGGTTTTGATTGAACTACTGAAATTTCTTAACATTTTTCACTAGTATCATACTTTAATTTTCTTAAGAAAATATTTTATTCTGTGGACAAGTGTTTGTTTGCCTGTATGTATGCGTACCATGTACACACCTGGTGCCTTTGAAGGCCAGAAGGAGGAATTGCATCCTGGAAACTGGGGTTATGGATGGCTCTGAGCTCCGACATGAGCCCTGGGAACCAAACCTTAGTCCTCCGGCAGAGAGGCCGGGCTCTGAGCTGCTGAGCCACCTCTCCAGCCCTTGCAGCATACATTTGCTTTCTATTAAAGAAATAGATATACCTTCAGTAAAGAAAAATCCAACTTAGGATTTTTGTTTGTTTGTTTGAGACAAGGACCCACTATACAGCCTTAACTGTCCTGGAACTCACTGTGTAGACCAGGCTGGCCTCGAACTCATGAGATCTGCCTGCCTCTGCCTCCCAGTCTGGAATTAAAGGTGTGTACCACCATTCCTGGCTCCAGGTTACAACTGTTTGTTTGTTTTGTTTTTAAATCTGTGTGCCACATGCATTCCTGGTGCCCCAGGAAGTTGGGAGTTGGATTCTCTGGAACTGGAGTTATAGATGGCTGTGAGCCGTGTAGGTGCTGGGAATTAAACCTGGGTCCTCAGCAAGAACAAGGGCTCTTAACCGCTCAGCCATCTTTCCAGCATCCCACTTCAGCACTCCTCAGAATGCTAAAAAACTGGACATAGTGGTACACGCCAGTAATCCCAACTACTCAGGGAGTTCAGACAGGACGGCCACACCTTTGAGACCTGCCTGGGCAGCTCTGCAAGACCCTATGTCAAATAAATAAAAAAGTAAAAACAACCTTTCACTGCACCGTGGGTATGCGTTTGCCACACACAGTACATGTGTGAGCCCATTCACTTCTTCCACCATGTGTGGCCGCAGGACCTGACTCAGGTCTTCAGGCATCTAAAAGGTGGCTGGCCATGGGGCTTCCTCACTGAGTAGGGTCCCTTGCTGCTTTTCCAGGGAGTACCAGTTCAGTGCCCAGCTCCATGTTGGGTGGCTCACAGCTGCCTACAACTCTAGCTGTAGAGGATTTGATGCCCTTTTGTTTTTCAATGCAGGGTTTCTTGAGTCCTGACTGACTTGGAACTCACCTGCCTTGCCTTCCTCTGCCGTGGTTAAAGGCATATACCAGCACCACACCCTTTTTTTTTTTTTTTAAATGGGGGCACTGAGGATTGAACACAGTAAATTGCTGTCTTAGTTAGAATTACTATTACTGTGGTGAAACGCCATGACCAAGAGCAACTTGAGCAGGAAGGAGTGTATTTGGCTTACATATCCCAAGTCACAGTCCACTGAGGGAAGCCAAGGCAGGAACTCAAGCCAGGCAGGAACCTGGAGGCAGGAGCTGATGCAGAGACCCTGGAGCAGTGCTGTTTACTGGCTTCCTCCTTGTGGTCTGCTCAGCCTGCTTACAGCACCCTGGAGTACCAGCTAGGAGATGGCACCATCCATAGTAATTTAAGAGTATCCCCTCTAGCCTGATGCCACGGAGGCATTTTTTTCAAGTGAGGTTCCTTTGTCTTAGATGACTCTAGCTTCTGTCAAGGTGACATGAAACTAGACAATTGTGCAGCCTGCTATGACCTCACTCTGTTGCTCAGGCTGGTATTGACCAGGCTTGATGTGGTGAATACTTGGGGTTTAGAAATCTGGGCCATAGGCCCAGCTAATTAGAATCACTTGCCAGAACTTTTGTTTGTTTTTCTGTGTGGCCTTGGTTGTCGTAGACTCTCTCGCTATGTAGACCAGGCTGGCTTTGAACTCACAGAGATCCACCTGCCTCTGCCTCCTGAGTGCTGAGATTAAAGGTGTGCGACACCACGCCCGGTACACTAAGACTTGTTAAAGATGGTTTTTCCACAGCTGTTGTGCTCATGGAGAAGTATCATGGGATTCGGCATTGCAGGAAACTATTCCAGACACCAGAAGCCACTGTTTGGGGCTGTTTTGTGGCTGAGTTTTGGCTTTTTCAGTTCCAGCTGCTTCTGTTAAGGGGCTCTCAGCAGTGAAGTGTTTGGTTTTTATGGAGGGGAGCAAGCCTGGAAATCACTCAGTCACCCAGATTTTTCCCAAATTCCCTTAGCTCCTGCCTTGTCTTCCCAAGTGCTGGGATTACTGTCATACAGCCCTTATGCCCCGTATTCCTGTCTCAGTAAGCAGACATGTTGTCAACCTATTGAGTCTCAGGTTTGTTTTTTGTTGTTGTTGTTTTGAAGACAGGGTTTCTCTGTGTAACCCTAGCTATCCTGGAACTAGCTCTATAGACCAGGCTGGCCTGCCTCTGCCTCCTGAGTGCTGAGATTAAAGGCATGCACCACAGCCACTTGATTTTTAAAAATGATTTATTATTTTTCTTACTGTATGTACATTTCCCCACCACCACCACCTGGTTGAGTCTCAGATGTTTTTAGTACCAGAATTATTTTATCTTCTTTTTTTAATGCCAAGACTTGAACCCACTTTCTCATTCCTCTTTTAGACCCTTAAAAATTACTGAAATCAGATGTGGTGGCATATACTTGTAATCCCAACACTTGGAAAGCTGAGGCAGAAAGATAATGAGTTTGAAGAAAGCCTGAGGTACATTGCAACCTCCCCCCTCTCTGTCTCTGTCTCTCTGTCATTATTTTATATTATATAAAAATTGAGGTATCTGGAGAGTTTTAATGACCAAGCATGGGAGTACATGCCTATAAAATATACTTAGGAGGCTGAGGCAGGAAGATCGTAGCAAGTTCAAGGCCTTTTGGCAATTGAATTATATAACAATATTCTCTTAAAGAAAGAAAAAAATTAAAAGTGTGCGTGTGCGTGTGCGTGTGCGTGTGCGTGTGCGTGTGTGTGTGTGTGTGTGTGTTGCATGCACAGTGTGTGGTTGTATGTGCCCATGAGCCTTCATACTGAGGCTAGAGGAGAATGTTGGGTGCTCTCCTCTTGTGCTCTCCACTTTATTTTTTGAGACAGCATCTCTCATTGAACCTGAAACTCCATATTTTGGCTGCTGGCCAGCAATGCTCCCAGAATCCACTTGTCTCTGTCCGAGGACAGAGTTACAGGCATGCATGGTCATGCCTGACTTTTATGTGTGTGGCTGGCATTCAAAGCCAGGTCTTCTTGCTTGCACAGCAAATGCGTTTGACCAGAATCATGTCCTCTGCTCACAAACTGAGAATTTTTAAAACATTAATTCATGTAAAAAGGATAATCAGCATGTGTTGAGGCCTTTCGCTTGTTCCTCGGCACTACAAAAAGAAGACCAAGCTTATTAATAGTGGTCTGTTACCATTACGAAATAACATGAAAGCAAATTATAGTGGCAAGTGCCTTCCAAAACTGCAGCAACAGACATCATTGTAAGATGAGGCATTATTTATTACTTTAGCAAATTTTCTTAATGACGGCTTAGTATACAAGTGTGACCCAAATCTTGCATTGCTTAGTAAAGATTAAATAACAAAACGACAGGCAGTGTTTAAGTGTTTCTAACAACGAGGCATTATACATACCTAGTAACTCATTTAATTCTTACATCCCATGTGATGGTCACTATTACTTCTGTTTTACAGGAAAAGGAAACTAAGGCACTGCGTTGTTAAGTGACTTGCTTCAAAGTAAAATGTTGGCTGTCATTTTTGTTGCTTAATCTTTGCTAAGCAGCAATAGATTTGGATCACCAATATTATTCTGCTAACCTCATCATTAAGAAAATTTGCAAAAATGATAAGATTTAGTATAGATGTTTGAACCATTACTGAAGTGACATTTATTTGTGTGTGAAAAGGATCACATGTGCCATGTGCTATGCAGACAGGGCAACTTGCAGGAGCCAGCGGTTCTTTCCTTCTGCCACGTGGGCCCCAGAGACTGAACTTGACTAGAGAGCTTGGTGAAAAATGCCTTTACCAGCTGAGCCCTGAAATTCAAAGGTCTTTTTATAATGACCTTTGAATCTAGTGAAAAGAGATTTCCATGGTGTCTTGTGTTACAACGTCTTTGTCACTGCTCTGAGCTTCCTTCTGGTCAGTTCCCAGTGAAGGGACAAGACGAACAGAGAGAAAGCTCTCACTGGAACTGTGACTGGGAGGCTGTTCTCTTCTCCTGCTTTTGTTGCTGAGTTCTAGACCTTTACTTTCAGGAGCGGTTGTCCGGTTGCCCCTTCTCTCTGTCTGACTCCTCACTCTGCACATAACATCCATGTTTGCCTTTGGGAGTGCCAGCCAGCTTCAGGAATTGTATACCAGGAAGCGGTTTTAGACATTTATAGCTTTGCATTTTTGGTTTAGATTATGGTGTGTTGGAACTTCTTAGATTTTGTGTCTTTTTTTGTTTGTGTTGTTTGTTTGAGATGGGATCTCACTATGTGGTCTACATAACAAGTTGCATTGACCCCCAGCTCACAGAGACCTACCTACCTGCCTTTGCCTTCTGAGCACTGAGATTAAAAGCATGCACTACCATGCCTGGCTTTTTTTTTTTTTTGTAAAGATATACTTAAAAATTTTTATTTGCATCGATGTTTTGCCTGCATGTATGTCTGTGAGAGGGTGCTAGGTCCTCTAGAACTGGAGTTGCGGACAGTTGTGGGCTGCCATGATGGTGCTGGGAATTGAACCTGGGTCCTCTGGAAGAGCAGCCACTGCTCTTAAGTGCTGAGCCATCTCTCCAGTTCTGTTTTTTTTTTTTTTTTGTTTTTTGTTTTTTGTTTTTAAGTTGGCACTTAAAAAAATTCAGCACTTAAAACCATCCCTGTAAGGTCAGAAGGTAGTTTAGCAGGTGAAGCATTTGCCTAATGACCTGAGTTCAGTCCCTAAAATCCATGTAAAGGTGTAGAGAGAACCAGTCTACTAATGTCCCCTGACTTACATGCATGCACTGTGGCACACACAAAACCAAACCACAAAAGCACCAAACAAGTTGAGCCTTCGCTTCATGCAGCCTGGTTAGTGGTCTGGTGAGTGCTGGCTGCTGGGACTGTGCCCATGGCTGCTGAGCAGGCAGAGAGGTTAGAGCAGCCACACACTGCTTTCTTTGTTTCCTTTTCTTTTTTCTTTTTCTCTTTTCTTTCTTTCTTTTTTTTTTTTTTTTTTTTTTTTTTTGAGACAGGGTTTCTCTGTGTTTGGCTATCCTGGACTCACTTTGTAGACCAGGCTGGCCTCGAACTCACAGCGATCCGACGGCCTCTGCCTCCCGAGTGCTGAGATTAAAGGTGTGCACCACCACACCCGCCTTCTTTGTTTCGAAAACTGACCTGTAGTTGGAGAAAGCAGTTAAGAGAAGTAGCCATACACAAACAATTACTTCTCTGTTCATGCCAAGCTTAATTACATGCTTCCTATGTGCATTACATGTATATACTTACATGGTGATGCTGCACTATCACTTGCCTCTTGTAGCTAATGATTTATTAATACTTATTTAGCCAAGACCCATTTAAGAGCAGATGATATGGTTGTTTTTTTTGTTTTGAGGCAGAGCACCACGTAGCCTAGTTTGGTCACAACCCCACTATGTAGCTCAGTACCTTGTCTTCCTGGTCCTCCTGCTCTTACCTCCCAGTGCTAGTTTTATAAGTGTGTATGCTTGCCGTTGTTACTGTCTTACTAATGTTCATCATGTCGCACCAGACAGAATTTCCTTGTTAAGGCTGTATAGAATTCCACTGTATCTGCATGTACCTTTTGCTTATTCATTTATCCATTGATGGACATTTTGGATTGCTTCCACCTCTTACGTATGTATTATCTGTCCAAGACCCTGTGTTTAATTATTTTAAATATATTCCCAGAAGTGGAATTAGGGTTAGGATATTCATTTTAGTGAGAAGAATTGATGACGGCGATGATGATGATGATGACGACACTGTTAGATGTCCATGATGTCACTAAAGGAAATCCTAAAATGGGATTCAGGAACAGCTGTGTTTTGGTTTCAGTTTCTTAAAATTGGTATTACCCTTTTGCCCATAACAGGGGATCAGACTAATTGCAGATCATGTGGTAGCATTGCTTTAGCACAGATTTGCTATGAACCAGACACCCTGCAAACACTTTGAAAATTATTTACCCTCATTAAAATCCTGTGAAGGAGATTTTTGGCTTGCTGTTTCATAGTTCAATGCAGTGAGGCATGAGAAGTTACTTGAAGCCATAGAGCTGGTGTGTGACAGGGCTTGGGAGACTTCCTCCTCCTGATGTGTTTGGGCTGGTGAGATGGCTCAGTGTGTAGGAGAACTTGTCATAAAGCCTCACTATCTGAGTTGGATCCTTGGGGCTCACATGATGGAAGGAGATAATTAAGTTGCCCTCTGACCTTCATACTGTGGCATGCATGCACCCTTCATAACTGAATGTGACTTGACAGCACCTCTAGGTTCCAGATACAAGCGTGCAAGCAAGTCTACACAGTGCCTTAGGTCTAAGCACAGCGAGCTGAGGTTTTAAAGCTGAACAACAAACACTGTTCTGTTGTTTCCCCTCCTGTTGTAAATATGCTTCTGTAGTGCCCTAGACGATCACTTTGGAGTTCTCAAGAGGGCCCAGCCTGAGCTAGAATGGCATAGTGCGGGGACTCACGGATCTTGTTTCTGCTTACACCCTCCCATTGTTTTATTTGTGTTTTACCCACCATTCGGGCTGTGAGAAGTGTGTGACAGTGGGTATTATCCACTGGAGGACAGAATTTGAGAAGAGATCCACTGAGGACCCTGGGGCTGCTCAGGTAGGGCCTTATGCTCTTTAGATGGGAATAGTACAGTCAGGCATTTATATGGCTCTGTCCCCGTTGGCATCTTGTTCTGTGGGGATGGACAGCTGAGGAACATCTTTGTACTGTCTACAGGAGTGGAATAGGGCCCCTTGCTGTGACTGAGAATAATACTAAGGCCAGGACTCAACTCCCGGTCTGTTTGACCTCGACCTCGCTATTATTATTCCTTGTCACTAGTGGGGAAGCTAAAGTTTACAGAGGGAAAGAGCGTGGCTTCCTCTGTGGTGAGTGGGGCAGAGATGTCGAACAACTGATGGAATCATTCCATGCCAAAGTGATCTAAACAGAAATTTAAAAACACACTGTTGAGCTGGATGGTGGTGGCAGTGGTGGCGGCGGCGGTGGCGGCAGCGGCAGCTGCGCACGCCTTTAATCCCAGCACTTGGGAGGCAGAGGCAGGCAGATCACTATGAGTTCTAGGCCAGCCTGGTCTACAAAGTTAGTCCAGGACAGCCAAGGCTACACAGAGACCCTGTCTCCAAAAATCAAAAATCAAAACAAACAAATAAACAAAAAACCACACTGTTGAGCTGGAGAGATAGCTCAGCGGTTAAGAGCACTGATTGCTCTTCCAGAGGTCCTGAGTTCAATTCCTAGCACCCACATAGGGGCTCACAACCATCTATAATGAGATGGTGCCCTTTTCTGGTGTGCAGGTGTACATGCAGGCAGAGCACTGTATACATAATAAATCTCTCTCTCTCTCTCTCTCTGGAGAAGAAAAACTTTATGATTGTACAAGGGTCGAATTGGATGGGGAAGGATAGATTTAGTAGGCAGTCAGTGCCCTGCTTAGCATTGTATGCCCATTCCGATGGCCATGAATATGCCAAAGGTGCCGCTACTCTGCATCATGGTTTTCCCAATGCCACCTATCAGCTCCTGACCCAGCATTCTGATCCCGAGACAGGAGAAGGTGCCTAACAGCGCCCCAGCCGCCATGCCCACAGCACAACCCATGACAAAGCCCATCTTCACGTGGTTGAAGCAGCTGGGCTGGGACTGCCTGTAGGGACCCACGGCCAGGCCACCGGCATCTCTTTGCTGCCGCAGTCGCTCAGCTCTACCTCTCAGACCGAAGGCTAGGCGGAGGGTGCTGGTGGCCCGCTTAAAACAAAACCAAAGACTTCACTGCACCTTAGAGTACACACAGGTCATCTGTACTTGGGCTAAGTTGTGAAGAGACACAGCCAGATATTCTTCTAGGTTTGTGAGTCTGTTGGACTGTTTATGCCTTGGCCTATAGTTTAGGAACAATTTCTTTGGTGCTGTTTATTTTTTGCTTAATTAAAATAAAACAATATGTAAGAGGACCAGGTTATTGTTTGTGTTTATTCTACATTGTACATTTATTGGTAGATTAGGGATCATTAAGGGTTATCTTAGCTGAGTATGGTGGTGCATCCCTATAATCCCATTACTTACAGGAGGAGACAGGAAGATTGGGAGTTCAAAGTCAGTCTTAGCTATATTTTGCGTTTGAGGCTAGACCCTTTAATAGTTTGAAAGATGGCCAAAAGAAATTACCTTAAATGTTATATAATTTTGGTTGTCTGAAATTGAGTTCAGACTTACAAAGACTGAAGCGCTCATATGTATATATGTATCTCTGTCTCACATTATGTGTAGTATAACTTTTAAGAATTCCATTAATTTTATATGTGAGAGTATTATGTGTGCGTGTCTGCACATGGGTGGAGGTCAGAGGGCATCTTTTGGAAGTTGTTTTTCTTCTTTCATATGAAAGGTCCTGGGAATTAGACTCAGGTCATCAACTTAGCCACAAGCACTGTTACTTGATGAACCATCCGTCTGGCCATGGAAACATCAAAATGCACCATATTATCTTCATCACACATAGTTTTTAAAAGTGCGTTGGAATTCTGCTGCTGGTTTTGAGTGACAATTTCAGCAGCCTCTTTTTATTGCAAAGGGTTTGGGGACTTGTTGACATAAAGCCATTTTCCTGGTGACTCCTGATGCTCCCTGCTGGTCTCCTTAGCCTCTAGTCTATTTTTAAATCATGCTGCCGTTTAATGTATTGCAGCAGTTCTTTTCCTGAATTATTTATCATCATTGTTTGGAGCTGATTGGAGCACTTTGGTTTTTTGTTTTTCGGGGTTTTTGTTTTTTTCACCACTGCTCATTAGAACCTACATGTCTGCCCTTCACCATAGTTGACAGATTTGGTTCATGTTAAACCCCACTTAGCCTGTCCTGGAAGGTCTAAAGGTAGTGTTGAAGCAGACCATAGCTCATGACACACGAGGTAAATCAGTTGTGTTGTTACTACGTTGTAGGAACTGTGCAACAAAAGCTCTCTCTGCTCGTTGGGCTGCCTGTGTTATGCTGAGTTTTCTGATGTTGTTTTTGCTTTTGTAGTTCTGATTTTGGTGTTGTGCACTTAAGAGAAAGTGGAAAGAAATCTAAATGAGAAGCACAGCAGGAAATGAGGTTCCTTCTAGTTAGAAATGTGACCTGGGTATTTGTAGACCTAGAAACTCCCTGGTATGGTGACATGGCTTACAGGAGAGTGGTGTGTTTTGTTTCGGAGTGTTGTTTTATGAGCTTCAAAGAGGGTGGCAAAACCTAAGAAAGAGGTGGTGATTCTGAGAGGTGCTTCTTTCCACCTCTATCTTGAACACATTAAAGCTGCTGTTTCCCTTTTGTCTTCATTGTGGGTCCTCCATTGTACATATTACTGTTGGGTATTATTTACTTCTTTAAGTGAGGATTGTTTCCAGTATTGTAAGCAGAGGGACGGTCACTAAAGTGCATGAGGCCTCCTTTCTCCTCTATCTCATCAGGCACCTCTGAGTTTGAGGCCTTTAAAAACTGTTCTCCTGGGGCAGTGGTAGATCACTTTTTATTTTTATTTTTTTTATTTTTTAAAGATTTATTTATTTATTATTATGTATACAGTGCTCTGCTTGCATGTACTCCTGCAAGCCAGAAGAGGGCGCCATATTACATTACAGATGGTTGTGAGCCACCATGTGGTTGCTGGGAATTGAACTCAGGACCTTTGAAGGAGCAGGCGGCGCTCTTAACCACTGAGCCATCTCTCCAGCCCTAGATCACTTTTTATTACTGGACCAGAAGGCAGCTTTGGGCATCTGTTGCTGCTTCTAGTCAGTTCTACTGACCAAGACACTGGGGCCTTACTGCCCTGTGTCACTCTGCTCCCTGCTGACTGGTGGTGGTGGCCCTCAGATGTGGACATCCCATATTGCTTGGCAAGGCTTGAGGATAGCTGTGCTGTCCAGTCACAGATGCTTCATGTCTTTGGACGTGTCAGACAAGTTGAACCCACCTTATTTTCTATCTTTCTCTTGTGCACTTGTCTTAGCCAAGTCATCATGACTCTCACTTTACCCACACAGTTCTATGGCTACTTTAAAAAATACATTTTTTTGAGCTGTGTAGCTTGAACTTGTCATCTTCCTACCTTAGCCTACAGGTGTGTGCTACCATGTGACATAGACTTACATTTTTAAGTAAATGTATGGTTCAAGCTACCCAACCCTTGTTAATTGAACATACTTTTATTTTTGTATTTATTGTACTTCCTGTCTTGAACATTAAGGGTGCTATAATCCTTTTTCTTTTTTAAAATTTTTTTGTTTAATTTTATTTATGTTGTATGTTCCACATGTGTGTGGGTGCCCTCCAAGGCCAGAAGGATGTCCTAGAGCCCGTAGAACTTGAGTTACAGGCAGGTTTCCTGGGGGTGGGCTTCAGGACATGGGTTGGGTGGCAAGTACTTGTACGCAGTGAGCCATGTCTTTGTCCCAAGGTTGATCTTAGACTCAACTAAGAGGAAGGGGAAAAGAAGAGATTGTTTTGTGCCATGCAAGTAGAGACAGTAAAAAGCAATACAACAAAAAATATTCACAAAACTGATACAAACAACAGCAGCAACAAGAAAACCCATGTCGAGCCTCTGAGCATGGTGGTTCTTGCTTGTAACGTCAGTAGTGCTGATTTATAAATATCACAGGTTTAAGGCCAGCCTGGACTATGTAGGAAGTTCCAGGTCAGCCTTATGAGAGTTGCATAATGAAACTTTTTTTTTTTAAACAAAAAGTAGATCCAAATTGATAGACCACCCAAGAATCTGAGAAAAGCACCTGGACATTGTGGCTTATGATGTAATCAGTCCTAGCAGTCAAGACATGGGGCAGGAATTTCAGGTGATCAGGGATAACCTGGGCTACATGAGACCCTGTCTCCAAAATGAGAGAGAGGGAGGGAGGGAGGAACAGAATTGTGTGTTTATATATTGCCAAGAATGCCAGAGACTGAAATTGATACAGCAGGGAGATGATTCCATGGGACAAGTGCTAGCTGCACAAGACTGACACCTAGGTGGCACCTGGGAGTGCTCTCAGCACTCTTGCAGTGAGAGGAGAGCAGACGGCAGAAGGGCAGAAACAAGATACACGGTGGAAGGCAGTGGTTGACTCCTGATGCTTATGTGTATACCATTGTGTGTGTGTACACTAAATAAATGTTTAGGAATTTAAGAGGGTGAAAATGTGTATGACTCAAATTAGCACTAGGTGTAAAATATTCAGGATTAGGTTGGCACAGGCTGTGCTACTACTGGTGAACTGGAAAGTGTCTGTGGGTCATAAGACTCAGGGTGTTAAGATCCCAACCCTGTTCCCACCTGCCATAGGTGAGTAGATACGTCACATTGCTGTGCAGCCTCATCACCAGATTAGAGTCAGTGGGACCAAGATCATACACTAAGTCTACCAAACCCTCCTAGAGGAAGAATTTCTCCAGTCATACTGATGCTAACACATACAATAAAGATAAAACCAGCCTTTAATTCCAGCAGTTGGGAGGCAGAGGCAGGTGGATTGATGTGAGTTTGAGGCCAGCCTGGTCTACCAGTCCAGGACAGCCAAGGCTACACAGAGAAACACTGTCTCGAAAAAACAAAAATCAAATGTGAATATGCAAAATCAAGCTATTTACTCTGAAGTAGCTTATGGTTTGGTTTGTTTGTTTGTTTTGTTTTATTTTTGAGACAGGATATCTCTGTGTAGTCCTGGCTGTCCTGTAATCACTCTGTAGACCAGGCTGGCCTAGAACACACAGAGATCCGCTTGCCTCTGCCTCCTTGAGTGCTGGGATTACAGGTGCACATCTGAAGTATTTTAGTACTGGAACAAGTTAGGGATCTCTCCTGGTGTGGCCAGTGACTTGTCCATTCCAGAAATGAGAAATGAGAATTTGAATTTGAATAGCTATAGTCAACATCATCACCCCAAATAGAATCTACAGAAATGATACAACATTCATTACTTTACACATTTGTATGTGTTGGTCAGAAAGAAAATACAGTGTGTAGCTATATAAGCAAATGATTGCTTTAAAATAAACTAGTTAATGTTTTTGTTTTTGAGTTAGGGTTTCTCTGTATAACCTTGTCAGTTCTGAAACACACTCTGTGGACCAGGCTGGCCTTGAAAGCCACTATACCCAACAAGAAAGTATTTCAAAGAAGAAAATAATGAATTATTTTAAAAACTGATAGGTCAGATGAGATGAGAACTTCCAACTGATTACATCTAGATCTCTTTGAGGGTGGGGTCCACATGTAGACCCAATCAAGCCAACTGTGGATTCAAAAGAAAGGGACATGTGGAAGGCTGAGGCAGAAGGTGAGGAGCTCAAGACTAGTCTATAGGTTATGAAATGTGATCTGGGAAAGCCTGGGCTACAGAACGAAACCTTGAATCAAAACAAAACAGTACAGCTCTGCAGATTGGCTAGGCTTTTCCTGTCATTTGTCTTAAGCAATGCGAGTATCAACTGCCTCCTCAGTGTTTACCTGTATGATATACTGTAACATTGAAGCATATCTGGGGTTTGGTAGCTCAGTCTCCCAAGGGTACACCAAGGGAAAACTACCTTGATGTGTCAGAGAGAAAAGAATGATGACTAAAGCCTAATAGGCTTGAGGGGGGGGCAGGGGGTGGGGAATGAAGGTGGAGGTGGGAGGGCAGGGAGGATATGACAGATGGCTGATAGCAAAGAGAAATGAAGTAAAGCCAGGAGATGGTGGTATACACCTGTGATCCCAGCACTTGAGAGGCACAGGCAGGAGGATCTCTGTGATTCATAACAGCAGCAAAACAACATGAGAAATTGTATTAAAGGGTTGCAGCTTTAGAAGGGTTGAGAACCACTGCTCCAGAACAAACATTCAAAACTCCATGTTTATTAGCTGTAAGTATTTACACAAAGATAGTGAACTAAATATATAAAGAGGGGTTGGGAAGATGGACGGGGTAAAGTACTTGCACACAAACCTGAAGACACCTGAAGATACCTGAAGACCCCCACATAGAGCCAGACAAGCAGGCAGCAGGCCTGTAACCCGGCAGAGGCATTTGCAATCTCCAGGATAAGCTGACTGGCCAGGCTAGCTACAATTAGTGAGCTCCAGGTTCAGCAGTAGGTAAAGTGGAGGAAGTGTGTCACTGTGGGGGTCATGCCAGGCCCAGTGTTTCTCTCTTCCTGGATCAAGATGTAGAACTCTCAGCTCCTTCTCCTGCACCAAGTCTGCCTGGAGCCCCGAAGCCTTCACTGGAGCAGTTCTCTTTAGGAGCATCTTGAAAGCCAGTGATGAACAGCCACTCAATCCCAAGTCTCCAAAGACCATGCCTCCTGTTTTTGACTCACATTTATATCTCCTCTCAGAATTTGTTCAAGGATGTTTTTCAGCTGGTAACAGCCAAGCTCCCCCACAAAGTGGTTCGACTTCTAAAGGGATAAACATCACCTGCTCTCTCCCAAGTCTGTTCCTCATCCCACACTTGGGATCTAAACAAAAAATCCATGTTTATCCCTCCTTCAGCCAGGGCTACACTGAGAAACCCTGTCTTGAAAAACAATAACAACTCCAGAAACTATAGGTTGTCACTGAAGCATTTACAGCTGGAACGACACATGGGAACACACTCTGACCCTGAGGCTGGAACGATGGTGAAGTGCCTGCCATGCACGTGTGAGGAGAGCTGAGTTTGAATCCTCAGACTTCACATACGCCCAGGGGCTCCTGGCGGAAGTGAAAGTGGGGAGGGGAGTCCTTGGAAAATCACCAGCTAGCTAGGCAGTAGGAGTGGCACCCACCCTGAGTTCCAGCACTCAGGAGGTAGAGGCAGGTGAATCTCAGTGGGTTCGGGGCCTCACTGGTCCAAAAAGGGAGTTCCAAGACAGCCAGGGCTACACAGAGAAACTCTGTCTCAAACAGATAATAAACAAATAGGATACACTGTTTACTTGACAAAGAAAGATGCTGATTGCAGACCTGGTACTGTGGCACTCCGAGGAGCCGCTGAACTCTTTACAGATGGTTCTTTGGTAATGTGCTTCTAAAGAACACTAACTAGTGCCTTCAAAGACACCAGCAGACCTAGCTATGTGCTGTACATGCCAGATGTGATGAAGAAATGGAGTTATCGTGTAAACACTGAAAACATGCTGCACAGCTCTGTAATCCCGGTATTCAAGGAACTAAACAGGACAGTTTTGAGTTTGAGGCAGCCTGGGCTACATAGGAAGACCTTGGCTTAAGAAGAAAATGATTAGAAACATTTCATTCCAAAGAAAAAGAAAAAGTCTCTTTTTGATGTCGTACTTCTTCCCATTGGGTCAAAAGACACCTAAGTATATGATTATACGTAGAAAACTAAGGACCAGTTATCAAGTGCTGGGAGCTTTCTACTTCCCTCTGTGTGTGAGTAGTTAATGCATATGGAGATACCAAGCATAATTATTCAAGACCAAAACGTCCCTGTGAATAAGCCTGTTTAATGTCTCCGGATATTGACAACTTTATTCTTGGGTAGCCAGGGTAGTGTGCAGCTCACTGTGCAACTGAGGGTAACACCTGCTTTATGTGCTGCTGGGGATGGACTCCAGGACTTCCTTCACAGTAGGCAAGCAGGCTACAACCAAGCCTTTACAATTTGTTTTTATTTTTGTTTTTTTGTCTTTTTTTTTTCTGTTTGTTTTTCGAGACAGAGTTTCTCTGTGTAGCCTTGGCTGTCCTGGATTAGCTTTGTGGACCAGGCTGGCCTCAAACTCACAGCAATCTGCCTGCCTCTGCCTCCCAAGTGCTGGGATTAAGGACATGGGCCACCACTGCCCAGGTGTTAACTTTTAATAGAAAGCTGTTTTTATATTTAAAAAAAAAAATTGTAGGCCAGGCGTGGTGGTGCATGCCTTTATTCCCAGCACCTGGGAGACTAGCCTAGTCTACAAAGTGAGTCCAGGATAGTCAGGGCTACATAGAGAAATCCTGTCTAGAAAAACAAAAGCAAAAACAAAACAAAAACAAAAACAAAAAAAAAAAAAAAAAAAAAAAGGAAAAGAAAAAGAAATGCTTTTTCATGTGGCTTGCAAAACAAGCATTCTGTTTTTACTGAATATTTCTTGACGTTTACAGGTTCTTTTAATACCTCTTCCCTTGCTATGCCCCAGTCTGTCCTGAAACTTTGAATTCTCCTGACATGAAGGCCTACTCTCCACTACTGCAAACTTTCCCACTTACAGATTAAAATAGGATATTATAAAGCAGTATACCATGTGTTCTTTAATAATTGTCTATAAACTATATTTTTTAATAATTTTTTTAAAATTTTATTTTGAGTCACTATTTGGCTCTGGCTATCCTAGAACTCTCTGTAGACCAGGCTAGCCTTGAGCTCACAGAGATCTTCTGTCTTCTGCCTCCCAAATTATTTTATTTTTAGATTTGTGTTTATGTAATGAAGCCTGGCCTCAAACTCTATATAGCCAAAGATGATCTTGATTTGTGATCTTCCAGCCTTCACCTTCCTAGTGCTGAGAATACATCAGGTAGGCACCACCATAACTGGTGTAGGTAATGCTGGGACCAAACCTATGGCCCTGCGCTTCCTAGGCAAGTACTCTGCCAGCTGAGTGATGCCTTCAGCTGCAACTGAGGCTGGTGCCCACATTAGTCTCACCCACACTTAATTTCTTTCTAAAGTTTTGTTTATTGATGCTTATCCATGTAGGTGAATTCCTTTCAAAAATTTTTTTTTTCAGTGCTGGGGATAAAACCTGGCTTTCAAACATACTAGACAAGCACTCTGCCACTAAACTATGCCCTCAGCTCTAATTCTCTACGTTATGACAAGTATGGCCAGGCCAGGTGGTGCATCTTGTTTTCCCAGCACTCAGGACACTTGAGAGGCAGAGGCAGGTGGATTTCTGTGAGCTTGAGGCCAGTCTGTTCTACAGAGTGATTTACAGGACAACCAAGGCTACACAGAGAAACCCTGTCTGAAAAAACAAAACAAAAACTGTGAAAATAAACAACAATAAAATTCTTTTCTTCTTCTTCTTCTTCTTCTTCTTCTTCTTCTTTTTCTTCTTCTTCTACTACTACTACTACTACTACTACTACTACTACTACTACTATTTGGCTCAATTGTCAATGTTAACATCCTATGGTGATCTAGCTAAACATATTTTCTGGTTTGAGAAAGTTTTTTGCTTTTATTTAGCTTCATTTTTTTGATACTTTAGTTCTTTCTATGTATATAGTTGTTGTCTGTGGATAGGAACAATTGCGTTCCTTGGCTCTGCGTGCCTTGTTTCTTCTTCTGGCTTATTACATTGTTAGGACTCCACTGTGGTCTTGAATAGGAGTGACAGTGTACAGCCTAGCCTTTTCTGATCCTAGTGGAGAAACATTCATTCTGTAGGTTTCTTTAACTGTATTAAACCAGGACAGTTTGAGCCAGTCACTCACTTGTAATCCCAAGATTTGGGAGGCAGAAATAGGATCGCTGTATGTCCATGGCTAGCCTGGTCTACATAGAAAGTTACAGACTAGGCTGAGCAGTGATGGCGCATGCCTTTAATCCCAGACTCAGAAGCAGAGGCTGCTGGATCTCTGAGTTTGAGGCCAGCATGGTCTATAGAGTCAGTTCTAGGACAGCCAAGGCTACACACAAAGTCCCTGTCTCAAAGAAAGTTCCAGACCAGCAGGACCTGCACAATGAGAGCTTGTTTTTTGTTCCTTTGATATTGTTTGTTTGCTTTTAAAGACAATTTCCTTCATGAGCATTTTTGCGGGGGGGGGGGTTCAAGACGGGGTCTTTAAGTGTTAACCTTGGGTGTCCTGGACTCGCTTTGTAGGCCAGACTGGCCTCGAACTCACGCAATCCGCCTGCCTCTGCCTCCCGAGTGCTGGGATTAAAGGCGTGCACCACCACACCCGGCGAGCATTTTTGTTATAGATTGTTTTTCAATTTTGTCAAATGCTTTTTTAAAAAAAGATTTATTTATTTATTATGTATACAGTGCTCTGCCTGCATATACAACTTCACTCCAGAAGAGGGCACCAGATCTCATTGTAGATGGTTGTGAGCCACCATGTGCTTGCTGGGAATTGAGCTCAGGACCTTTGGAAGTGGAAGAACAGCCAGTGCTCTTAATCTCCAAACCATCTCTCCAGCCCTTTCAAATGCTTTTTTTGTGTGTGTCTTTTGTTTGTTTTATGCATTAATCTTTGATTGATCTTCAAATTTATGAAGTTGTTTTACTGTCTGTTGTTATACATATCAAGTGATTACCTGTATTTTGGTTGTTATAGTTTGTAATTCTAAAGTTTCTATTTTTCTGTATATATCCTATTTCTTTGCAGAAGCTGCCTGTCTTTTCAATAGTTTAAGAGTGTTTGTTGTACTTTGTTGAAAAATTTGTGTAACATCTGCCAAAAGGTCGTTGCCAGATAATTAATCCTTTTATTTTAAAGATTCATTGATTATTTATACAATATTCTGCCCCCATGTGTGCCTGCACACCAGAAGGCCTGCCCCCCCCACCTCATTATAGATGGTTGTGAGCCACCATATGGTTGCTGGGAATTGAGCTCAGGACCTCTGGAAGAACAGACAGTGCCCATAATCTCTCTGAGCCATCTCTCCAGCCCCCAGATAATTAATTCTAATATCTGTCTATCTTGATGTTTTGATTGTTCATGGAAATTATCTTGAATCTTCACATAGCCAAATAATTTTTAGATTGTTTCCTCAAATTTTGGGTAATTATGAGGGTATAGATTTTTTTTTTTTTTTAGGTTTTCGAGACAGGGTCTCTCTGTGTAGCCTTGGCTGTCCTGGACCCGCTTTGTAGACCAGGCTGGCCTCGAACTCACAGTGATCCGCCTGCCTCTGCCTCCCGAGTGCTGGGATTAAAGTAGATTTTTATTTAAATCCTTCAAGCTAGTGTTTGCTTTTTTAAAAATTTCATATATGTGCATTGGTATTTTGCCTGCATGTGTGTGTGAGGGTTTCAGATTCTCTGCAACTGTGATTACAGACAGTTGTGAGCTGCGATGTCGGTGCTGAGGCATGAACCTGGGTCCTCTGGAGGATCAGCTGCTGCTCTTAACCATATCTGCAGCCCCCAGTGCTGACTTTTCATAAACGGTTGACCCAGGTGAAGCCCTTCTAGATGTTCTAGTCAGCCTCCTTTAGTATCGATTCCAAAACCATGGCAGTTTTTAAAGCTCTAGTACTCTTTGGGTCTTTTTTTCATGTGGACCACCCAGAATTCATTGAGACCTTAGCTAGGTAGCTTCTCTCTCTTGGTTTTTTAGAGACAGGGTTTCCTTGTGTAGCCTTGGCTGTCCCGGAACTCACTATGTATATCCAGGCTGGCCTCGAACTCACGGAGATCTACCTGACCCCACTTTGACTCCCGAGTGTTGGGATTAAAGGCACGCACCACCACCACCTGGCAAGGTGCTTTTTTTTTTTTAGTTCAGAATGACCTTATTCTATCTGCTAGGGATGCATACAGAAGTATGATAAGTTACTATGAAACATTTTAAATAAATTTTAAATTATATATTTACATGCAAATATACTTTTTATGGATCTATGTGATTATTTTAGTATATTTTTGATTGTCTATATAGTATAAACTTCTCAAACCAAAAATTGGAGGCCACAAAGAACTATAGGTCTAGAACATGTCGGTCTTCTGCTTAACAACTGCAACGGGGTACTGGGTGAGCAACTCAGCCTGGCCATGAGCCTGAACTACAGGATGGTAGGAAAGACCCGACTTCCAAAAGTTGTCTTTGGACCTCCGCCTGAGTGCTATGGCATGTGCATGCACATATACGTAAAAGTAACTTATTCTCTCCTGGTTCAGTTGTTGTCTGGGAGGCTTACTGCCTCTTTCTGCTAACCTAGGCCTAGTTCTGGAAGCTCCTGGCCTCCGTAAATCTAACCTGGGCCTAGAATGTTTTTAGCCTCTGAGACTTACTGCTTAATAGTTCACACTTGTTCTTTTTGAGCTCTGGGCTGGCTGGTTCAACTCAGCTGTTCTGGCTCAAATTCCTCTCCTAGCTGACTTATTTAATCTGGCTTCTCTCTCAGCCCAGAATTGCTCTGCTTGGCTTCAAACTAACTCAGCAATCTGCTCTAATCTTCTGGCTTCTTCTCATTTTCTGGCTCATTCCATCTTCACCTGAGTTCTCTCTCTCTAACCCATCTCTCTATTACTGTCCTGGTAAAACTGCCTGCTCTCTCTGCAAATCTGCCTCTTAAGTAGCTTCCTTTTCCTCCCACTTCTTGTGACAGTTGGGAGGATCCTATTCTGTCAAATCTTCTCTGATTCGTCACTTTTTCTGCCACTCAATTAGACATCATTTTCAAACATGAATGCTTCCTTCTATAAACTAATTTTACCTTCATTTGGGATTAAAGCCATGTACTACCACACCTGGGCCCAAGCGTTTCTTTACTGGAAACTTGCACTAAACCAGGCTGGCCTTGAACTCAGATCTGTTTACCTCTGTCTCTGGGTTAAAGGCATGTTTGTATTCCAGTCAGATCACACAGACCTACAAGATCTTTGGATGTGATCTCTTGCCAGAGCAGCCATATTCTGAATTAAAATTCCTCTCTACACACAATAAATTAATGCACTTTTAAAAACTAGCAAGATGCCTTTAATCTGAGTGCTCGGGAGGCAGAGGCAGGTGGATCTCTGAGTTTGAGGCCAGTCTACAGAGTGAGTTCTAGGACAGCCAGGGCTACACAGAGAAATCTTGTCTCAGAAAGCCAAACAACAAAACAAACAGCCTACTAGTGGCCTTTCATCTCAGCACAGGCCCACCTATGCCTCAGGTGCTGGGATTAAAGGTGTGTGGATGAGATCATAGACCTTCCCTCCTTTCTTCTCCCATCCCACCTCCCCTACTCCCCCACCTCACCCCAACACTCTTCCACCCAGGCCAGGCAAAGCAGCCCCCCCAGAGGGAAGTGATGAAAAAGCAGACAACAGAGTCCATGTCAGAGGCAGCCCCTCTTGTTAAGATTACAGGTGTGTAGGGGTCCTAGGTCCAGTCCATGCATCGTCCTTAGTTGGTGCTTCAGTCTCTGTGAGCTCTGTCCGTCTTCTCGTGGAGCTGTTGGATTAGTCTTTTTAACAGCTTCTCTTGCTTGCCTTAGGTTGCCTTGGCTCCAGCCATAGTGCCTTTGTGCATTACAGATTTGCCCTCCTCTAAGATCCACTGCCTCCTGTAGTGCTAGATATTGTTAGCACTTTTCTTCAGGGCTGGAGGTACAGCACAGTGGTGGGGTACATTCTTAGCACGCACAAGATTCTGGATTCAGTCCTTATGAACTAAAGGAAGAGACCGGAAGAGAGAAGAGAGAATCTGAAAGGCACATTTAAATTAGTTACTCCTGAGCCACACTTACTTTGTTTGTTGAAAACAATCTGTAGACCAGGCTGACCTTGAACTGCTTCAGTCTCCAAGAATACTTGGGTTATGAGTGTGAGCCCTGATCTAGATTTAAATCAGCTCAAGGCGGATTCTGGAAATGGTGTTGAGGCTCAGGGATTTCTGGCTTTTTTCTCCCAAGGCGGGATCTTTGCTGAGTGTGGTGGCTCACACCTTTGATCCCAACATTCAGGGAACAGAAGCAGGAGATAACTGAGTTCTAGGCCAGCCAAGGCTGCATAGAGAGACCATGTCTCAACAAGAAAAGCAGCAACAAAACAGTCTTTTTCTGTAGTGCAGGCTATTCTTGAACTCTGAGCTTACCTTCTGCCTCCCTCTTGTTAAGATTACAGGTATGAGCTGCCATTGCTGGCTCACCAAGCATACTTTATCTTTTCCATTATTAAATGACTACTCTTTTCTGTGGTCTCCTTTATTTTAATATATTCATCCTTATCCCCTAATATTTGTTCCTCCCCTCCCCCTCTCCCTGTCCCTTCCTCCCTTCCCCCAGTGTCTGGTCCTTTCCTTAGTTCCTTATTTTATAGCTTGGTTTTTTGGGGGGGACAATATGGGAGGGGAAGCAGGTAGCTACTAGAGTTCCATGCTGCATGTCTTCTGCCCCAAAATGAAAAATGATTTTACTAAATATAGCTTGCTGGAAAGAAAATTCTCTGTAATTGTGTTTGGTCTTTGTTTTACATTTTAAAACAACTTGAGCCTGGTAGCTTTTAGGTAAAAAGCATTTCTTTGATCTCAATTATTTTGAAGGTGAGAAAAAGTCAGGATAAATTTAAAAGTGAACTTTAACATATCCCCAAATCATTATTTTGGCAGCTGAACATATGTAGCAAAAAGGAGCTGCTGCTGTATCTTTAAAAGCTGTCCTCAGAGCAGTGTGGAGGCAGGCATTCCTCTGAAGTGCTTGAATGAGAGCAAGAGGAGGAGGTGGGGGCCCCTCTCTCTCTCTCTCTCTCTCTCTCTCTCTCTCTCTCTGTCTCTCTCTCTCTCTGTCTCTCTCTCTCTCTGTGTGTGTGTGTGTGTGTGTGTGTGTGTGTGTGTGTGTGTGTGTGTCTCTGGGTGACATCCCTTAAAACAGCTGGGCCATGGTCTGCTTCAGAGCAGTTAGCTGGAGAAGCAGCAACAAGGATCAGTAGCATTTCATTCAAGGGGGAAGTGGGGCGGCTGGGGACTGTGGGCGGGGGAAGAGGCACAGGTTTCCCAGAAGGAATTTCTTCCGGCAAAATTCCGGCAGAACAGATCCTTACAATGAGGTCTCCATTAAAAATGTGCTCCCTGTTGGTGTAAGTGCAGATCCATCTGGGGTGAGTTTTGAGTAATTTTCTTTCTTTAAATAAAAGTCCTTGGACTTTACAGGTTGAGACGGAAGAGGTGACAAAAACTGGCATTTAAAAATATCATTGTTGATTTAACTGTAAAGTACACACAATGGAAATTAAATTTTCAAATGTTAATTTTTTTGCGGGCTTTGTGGACATTTTCAGGGCGGTTTTTATTTTTAAAAAGATTCTAAGTATTAGGTTTGCTAGAACTTCTTCTGTATATGAATTCTACTTCTTCCATGATTATTTCAGGCAATGCTTCATTCAGATTTTGCTTATGAGAATCGCGGTGATTTCTGTTCTCTTTGGTGATGCTGTTGACGCACATTGCAGGAAGCAGGGAATCCCCTATAAATATCCTTTCCTGTGTCATCACCCAGCTCTCCATGCCCGGCTGGTGAATATGCTTCTGTGTCCTCTGTCTTTATGTAACTGTCCCTACCTTTTTTTCCCCCCTCTATTCTTAAGATATGTTAAGAAGAAATATGTCGCCTTTGTTGTACCCAGGGAGCTTTTGTGATTATAAATATCTGGGAGTAATTTGCTAAATCATTTTCCTACAAATGGTATTTGATGTATTGAGGTCGTTACGGGTTTCTCTGGGTTTGCCACTCCTAATTTTGGGTGGCTTGTTTGTTTCTTATAATTGGCTTGTTTTGTGTGCTGGCTTTGGTTTCTAAAGAGTGCAGAAATGGGATTCCCTTTACCTCCAGTGACGTATTATTTTGTTTGCAGTCTTTTTCTTCCGAGAGGGAGGGGCCGGAGAGAAGGAAGAAGAAAAATCGATGTGAAGCGGTGCGTTCTCCCTTTATGACTTGATAACTGGGTACCACTGAACAGGACTGAAGCTAATGTGGGGTGTTTTAGTGATAGGGGAACCGATGTTTGTTTCTTTTTGCAACAGGCTTAGACAAAGTCGGGATTGCTGAAGCAAGGTGCTTGAATTAACCGTGTGAGTGCTGATGCTAATGAATTTTACCTAATTGCTGTTTCTAAATGTAGAAAGAAAAAGAGCTCATCAGGATTTTAGAACCCAGAAGCTGTTAGTTTAAAATTGAGTTTTGGAATTTTCTATTTTTCTGTGTTATTTATACTGGTCCTGATCACTTTGTGTGCTGTTTTCCAGACCTCAAAATAGGTAGTTATATAAAAGTCCTTGCCACTGTAGTTGAGAGTAAAATTTAATTTTTAATCTATATAGTTAAAGCAAAGCTTAGGAAAGACTTGCCAGGTATAAGCCTGGATGTGAGCATAACAACGCCCAAGATCATTGGTTTTGGGCTCAGTGTTTGAGCATCCAGTTCCTTTTATGCAGCTCCATTTTAATACTGATGGTCTTTGAAGGGCTACCTGCAGAGGTCAAGCTGAGGAGCTCACTAGACTAGAGTCACCACCGTTCCGTAAAAGATGTATTTGGATAGCATGTGTCTGAGTTGTACCTTTAAGAACATGCCTGTTTATTTTCTATCTTGATTTGTTTCTCTGTGCCGTACTGCCACTTATTCTGAATTATTTGTAAGAAGTGAAAAAAAAATAGTTTCAGCTGTTTCGCTTAGATTATGCAGTTCTGTTTTCTGCGGTATCTCAGTAATTTATTATATCCATAAATGTTTCAAGCTAACAATTCAACTTTATTTAGGTGGAAGTAGGGTGGGGGCAGAAAAAGGTGACTCTAGAGTAAGCTCAGCTCATCCTGGAGGAATTGCCTGTTTACTGTAGGCAGAGATAGGAGCTGTACGGTCAGCCAGCACAGCTCCTCTGTGTCCTTGCATCTTGATATTGCAGCAAATATGTGGGTAATTTCTCATTAGCTTTTCAGGAAACCCCTGTGGTGGACAGCCCTCCTTAACCGTTGCTGGGAGACTGCTCTGACGTCACTGGGAGCAGTTCCCAGTCTGCAACTAGAACAGGAATAGCCTTTGAGGGGGAAAGAACTGCTGTGAAATTAAAAGATGACAGTTTTTAAAACGTGGTTTTCTTTTGATTTAGGGGTAGGTAGGAAATATCGAAAACCTTCCTTAAATGTTTCAGTCATTTCCATGCAAAAAAGCACCAAAAGATCATTTTATTCCACTGAAGTGTCTTTTTTTCTTAATTATTTGTTTTCTAATTATTGGGGTTTAGAAAAGGTCAAGGAAAAAAGCTCCTAAAGGTGTTAGAAAAGGAAGATTACAGTTTCTTTTTACCCTTCACTTTCTTGCCCCTCTCCTTTTAGAGGGGAAAGCAAAGATCAAGGGCAGCTTCTGTGACAGCTGTTTTAGCATAATTTAAGAGTAATTGAAAATATGATATGTTGGAAGGACATTCTGGCAACATTGACTGCTTTGTATGATTTTATTTATTTAATTACTTGAGAGAGGGTTTCACATAGCTGGGGGTGGCCTCAAACCTGCCACATAGCTAGGAATGACCTTGAGGCCCTGATCCCCCAATCCCACCTCTCAAGTCCTGGGATTACAGGGGTCTGTCACCATGTCAGGCTCCAGTGATGTTTATACAAGACTCTTTTTGGACCTAAAGGTAATATAATTTAATTCTTTCTCATCTCCTTTCCCAGTTCCTCTCTTAATTGTCTGTTACTAGTTTCACTTCAAGAAAGGCATTCTTCTTGGCGTGGTGGAACAGCAGGTGGATCTCTGAGTTTGAGCCCAGCCTGCTCTACAGATCCCAGTTCCAGGACAGCCAGGGCTACAGAGAAAAGCCCTGTTGGGGTGGGGGGTGGAGTGGGGGCAGGGCGGCAGGAAGCAAACAAAAAAAACAAAACAAAACAAAACCAAGGAACAGTGTTCTGATTGAAGGCCTGCTGTACCAGTTACTGATTATTGTCTTGGCTAAATTACTAAACTTCTCAATTTCTTCATGTGTAAATGAAGTTAATAGTACCCACTTCCTAGGTGTTTTAAGGGGTAAGGATAACGATTTTGTTTAAGGATTAAGAATTAAAACAAAAAACATAGGGCTCTGAGGTGGCTCAGTAGTTGCAGCCAAGTCTGATGGATAACCTAAGTTCAGTCCCCAGGACCCATATGAAAGCAGAGAGCTCACTCCAGCAGGCTACCTTCTGACCTGCCTACCTGCACACATGAGCACACAGTCACTCACTCACTTATATACACATAAATAAATGGAGAAAATTAAAACCAACACCTATAACCCATCAGAGGCTTAAGCAGTTCAAGGACAGGGAAAAAAAAAGAAAAGAAAAGAAAAGGTAATGTATATAAAAGTTTTAAAAAGCTGGTGTGGTGGTGTACACCCCTGCACTCCACATAGCCAGAGGCAGAGGAAGATGGATCTCTGTGCGTTAGAGGCCAGCCTGGTCTGCAGAGCAAGTCCAGGACAGCCAGGGCTACATAGAGAGCCTTTCAACCCATCATCGTTGTCGTCGTCGTCGTCGTCATCAATAATGATGATGATAATGATGATGATGATGATGACGACGACGACGACGATGATGCTTTAAAATAGCCCTAGAGGACTGACAAGATAGCTCAGCAGGTAAAGATGCTTGCTGCCAAGTCTGATGGCTTGAGTGCAATTCCTGAAACCCACATGGTGGAAGGAGAGAACCAACTTCTAAATGTCTGTCCCCCTCTCCCTCTGCCTCTCTCTAGAGAACCAGCTCCTAAATGTCTGTCTGTCTGTCTTCTCTCTCTTACACACACACACACACACACTGTAAAACAAAAAGACAGTCTCATAATAGTGTTTTTTATTTATGTAGGGGCAGAGATAGACACTGAGTGTCTTCCATAATCACTTTCCACTTAAATTTTTTAAAATTACATTTTCCATTTAATAGGGTGGAAAGGTGGTGCAGTGGTTAAGAGCACTGGCTGCTGTTGCAGAGGACCTGCGGTCAGGTCCTAGAAACCACATGGCAGCTCACTACAATCTCTAACTCCAGTTCTCGGGGATCTCACTTGTCCCCCACAGCCACCAGGCACATAGGTGCAGGCAAAATACCACACATATAAAAGTATCTTTGGGATTAGGATCATAATATACTTACACCTTCTCCCTCTAAAGCCTAATCTTTTTTCTTAGGATCATTTTTGTCATGTATGTGAGTATGTATCTGTGGACCTTACGCACCCCTGGCTCTTGAGGTTAGATGAGGGTAACTAGCTGCAGTCGCAGGTGCCCGTGAGCTGTCGTGTGGTTCTGGGAATGGAGCTCTGGTCCTCTGTAAGAGCATCCAGTGTTCTTCACCACTGAAATTTTTTCATAAACAAATCTTTTTGTTTTTAAATTATGCTTTGTGTCGTGTGTGTATGAGCCCATCTATGCCATGGCATGTGGGTGGAGGTCAGGACAAGTGGTAGAGCCTGTCCTCTCCTTTTTTCTCCTAGGGCATGTGGCCCTAGGTGCCTTTTTCTGATGATCCATCTTGCCAGGCTTGCTTCTCTGCTGTATTTATGTGTTTGTTTTTATCTGTCTCTGTGTGTACATGTGTGCAGACCCACATACACGCCTGTGGTGCAAGGGTCCAGGTTGGCGCGCCCCCCTCTATAGCTGTCTATTCTTTTTGAGACAGAGTCACCATTGATTCTATTTTGCTTTTCTGTTGCTGTGATAAATTACTCTGACCTAAAAGCAACTTGGAGAGGAAAGGATCCATTCCATTCCATCATGGAGGACAGTCATGGTGGAACTCAGTTAGTCAGCTAGCTTTTGTTATGTAGCCGAGGAAGGACCATCTGCCTAGGAGTGGTTTTCCCCGGGGCCCTCCCTGTCTGATCTGGGAAAATACCCCCCAAGCTAACAGTGGATGGATGCTAACCAGGGCTGCATGTGTGTCTGCACTTGTGTGTGCATGCCATGGAAGTCGCGGCAGCTTTTGAGGAGGTTGGTTCCTTTCTTCTGCTTTGAGGCCAGGTGTCTCTTACTTCTAGCCGCCCCACGCCTCTAGGGAGTTTTCCTGTCCCTGCCTTCCACTTCTCCTAGAGTACTGGGGTTACAGATGTGAGCTGCTACATGTGGCTTTCTGTTATTTCTGGCAGCTGAACTTAGGTTATCGGGCTGGCGTGGCCGACACCTTTATCTGCTGAGTCATCTTGCCGGTCTTCCTCCCTTTTGGTCTGAGCGTGCATGCTATGTGAACTACATCTCATTCCTTACATGGACGTTTTGCGGAACAGATTTTCAAGCCATATAAAATAATGAATTTCTGAAATGAATGTAAGTGTAGTATCAGCATTTCAGATATACATCGACACAGCTATTCCTCTTAAGTATCATAGCCAGGGTTTGAGCCACTTACCTTTATCCCAGCACTCCAGAGGCAAAGGAAGTATCTTTTCTAATTTGATCTCAAAGGCCAATTTGTGAGCTCGCACTCTGAAAAGATTAGTAACTCTTTTTTTCTTGACCATCATTCATCTGTTGGTTGGTTTGGGCTTGTTGTTTTGGTTTTTGTAGAGAACCTCACCACATGGGCCCAGCCTAGTTTCAGATTCCAGGTCCTCCTACCTCAGCCTCCTAAGGGTGTGAGGTAAGTTTCAAACCGGAACTGAGGTACCTGTTAACATAACAAAATATCCCTGGCCACCAAGTTCTCCCAGCCTCCCTCAGTCCCCACCTGTTACAGGGTATGACTGGCAAACCCTGCCCTCTACCCTGAACTGTGGAGCCCAGGGGCTGGGCTGCCCTCCCCCAGGGGCTCCTCCCTGCCTTTTCCAGGTTACCCCCACCTTTTTTTTTTTTAATCTTTGCCTTCTTGGCTGCTGTACTTGGTTCCCCTCTCTCCCATCCCCTTCTCATCTCCCCAGTAAAGGCTGGTGGTCTTGTTATGTTACTGTATCAGAGCCTTTTAAGATCCACAGCTTCTGCCTAGCATGTTGGCACACATTTAAATCCCAGCACTGAAGCAGGCAGATTTGTATGAATTTGGGGCCAGTCTGATCTACATAGTAAACTCCAGTCCTACCTAGTAAATGGAAAAATTCACAGCTTCTGAGGTAAATCTATAGAGTATGGACTTTATTATACAAACTCTTTGCTCCCATGGCCCAATCTAATATTTATATGCAGGAGTGCTCTAAGCTAAATTTATAGATTTGGAGCTAAATTTGACAAGATCTGCAGTTTGAGGCCAGTGGCAGCACCCACTGTGATGTTGAAAGGGAGCTGGTGCTGCTGGTTGGCAGGTGTTTGCTTTGAGGTCAGCCTAGAGCCTCTGCCTGAACAAAGTCACCAAGCAAACAGCCTGCTGGTTTGTAACTGTTTTTTTCTTTGGGCTTCTTATCTTTATCTGTCTGAAAAAGAAACTGCTTCACTCCAATCTGCGTTGTTTGGATGGTTTCCTCTGTTGCCCACCTCTGGAAAGGCACCTCTGCAGAGGTGGAATGCTCCTTATATCATTATAAGAATGTACAGTTTGTATGAAATACTGCATATGAAAGTCTCCTTAAAATACTGTATTTAAAAAAAATAAATTGATTTGGGGCAAGGGTGGTGGCACCTGGTTTGAACGGGAGGCCTTCTATATACTAACTATATGCTGTACAGTTGAGGTACCTTGACCATAAAAAAAAAAAAAAAAAAAAAAGGATTTTAAATGGACCAAATGTCAAATAAAATATACTAAACTGTCCAACATCCTGCTCCTGTTTTATCTTCTTTTAGTTTTATGTTATAACATATTTTGGGGTATGGGCCTAGCCTTTAATGGCTGAGCTATCTTACCAGCCCTATTATGTTATAATTTAGAGTGTTATTATTTTGTATATTTTGAGGCTTTTCCTTTTTTTTTTTTGTTATTGTTTTGTTTTTTTGAGACAGGGTTTCTCTGTGTGTAGACCTGGCTATCCTGAAATCATTCTGAAGACCATGCTGGCCTGGAACTCACAGACATCTGCCTACCTTTGCCTCCAAGTGCTGGTATTAAAGGCGTGCGCCACCACCACCACATGGTTCCTTTTTAAGGGACACGAACTGCAGAAAAGTAGATGACTAAGAGGGTAAAGGTGACTCTCACCAGCCTGACAACCTGTGTTTGTCCTCAGTGCCTATGGAGTGGAAGAAGACAGCGACTCCTACTGGTTGTCCTCTGCCCTCCACACATGCCAGGCATGTTCCACTTGCATACACACAAGTAAATATCAAAATGTAAAAGAAAGATTGACTATAAAAAAAAGAACAGAAGAAGTGAGAGCAGCACTGCCCGTTTGTATTCTAGAGCTTGAAGGTCCCACCCTAAGGCCCGAGAAGTGGGCATGGGACAGGTGACAAACACTAATTCAGTAATGAAACTGCATGCATTTTTTTCTTTTCTTAAGTGGGTGAAGTAAGGAAAAACATTTTGTCTCAATGATTCCTGAATACCTTTATCCTAAGGAGTCATTGAGAATTGCTAATAAAGATACAGGCACAAAGGTGGTCATCACAGAATATTTTACTGTAAAATTGATAGCTGCCTGAATTCACAACAATGGTTGCTAAATTATGATCCATGTATGTAATAGAATGTTTCTTTAGTTAAAGATAATTTAAAACCTGCTGTGATATTTTATATTTGTAATCTTGGCCCTGCGGAGGCTGAGACGGGAAGATTGCTAGTTCAAGATCAGTCTTATCTGTGTAGCTGGGCCGTAGCCAGCCTTGAATGCATAAGGTGCCTTTTCAAATTACAAGAAGCAGGACCTTCAGGAGGACACTTTTAGTTTGAGGGCAGGCTGGGTTACATAGTGAATTCCAGGCCACTCTGGGGTACAGAACAAGACCCTGTCTCAAACAAACAAAATAGCAAAATTCCAAGCAGAAAAAAGAGATCAGTGTAATGGAATATGCCTATAACCCCAACCCTTGAGTTGCTAACTAGTAGATCATGAGTTGCTAGCTTACACTACCAAGTAAAAAGTTAAAATGGAAAATTGTTACAGTTTTAGTAGTTGATGAAAATTGTCTAAGTGTATATCCTATAATTACATTAATATTACTGGTATGAAATCATCCAATATGGATGTTAGTTTTATATAAGGATAGACCTTAGTGTGTTGTTATTGGTAATGGTAGTAGTGGCTGAATTACAGACTATGGCTGATTTTTGCTACCTTTTCTGTTTTTGTGTTTAAAATAAAAAGAAAGCCAGGTGAGGTGGTGGTATTCTATATATATGGAACCTTAGCTAGGTGTGATACACCTTATGTCTGTAATACCAGGTTTGGGAGGATTACACAGGAGAATTGCAAATTTCAGGTCAGCTTGAGCTATATAATCCTGCCTCAAAAAAGCCAAAGGGAGCCATTGGTAGTGGAACCTGCCTTTCTTTAGTTCTAGCTCTCAGGAGGTGGAGGCCTGTGAGCGTGAGGCCAGCCTGGCCTATGGAGTGAATTCCAGGATAGCCAGGACTACACGAGAAACTCTGTCTTGGGGGGGTGGGGGGTGGCGGGACTCAACCAACTAAAACCAAACAAGAACACCAAAGAGGTGTAAGAGGGGAAATCTTACTTTTAAAAAAAAATGATTTTATTATATTTCTTCTCCTCTTCCTCCTCCTCCTAGTCTTTCTCCTCCTTTTCTTCCTCCTTTTTATGGTTTTTCAAGACAGGGTTTCTCTGTGTAGCCCTGGCTGTCCTGAACTCGCTTTGTAGACCAGGCTGGCTTTGAACTCACAGAGATCTGCCTGCTTCTGCCAACATGCCCTGCTTTATTATATTCCTTAATTATATGTGTATTGTGTGGTGTGTGCATATGAGTCCAGGTACCTTTGGCGTCCACAAGAGAGCTTCAGATCCCTTAGAACTGAGGACCCTGATGTGGGTGCTGGAACCTGAATTCAAGAGTCTTACCCCACCCCCTTAAAGACAGGGTCTTACTTGTATGGTTTTGAAGTTGCTGTCAACTTTCCTCAGACTCCTGATAGCTGGGGTTCCGGGTGTGCGCACCACACCTGGTCATTGCTTTGCTAGTTTCTCCTTCCATCATGTGGAGCCACAGACCGCATAGGTCATCAGGTCAGGTTGATGGCAGGTGACTCAGTGAGTCCTCTGGCCAGTCCCTCCTCCCAGCCTGTGAATTGACTAACATCTCTGCTGTTAGTTTCTGCATATAAAATTTTAATGTTAAATTGAGATAGTGATAAATTGAGAAAAAAAAATTACATGTGATACTCCATGTAAGTTCCTAAACATAGCATTGAGAGCACTGGAAATAATAAATAATAGCTATGTCTGTCTGTCTTTCTTTTTGCTTTGTTTTGTTTTTTGCTTTTGTTTTTTGTTTTTTTGAGACAGGGTTTTTGTGTTTAGCCTTGGCTGTCCTGAACTTGCTTTGTAGACCAGGCTGGCCTGGAACTCACAGCAATCCTCCTGCTTCTGCCTCTGGGAGTGCAGGGATTAAAGGCGTATGCCACCACACCAGGCTGAGATAGGCTTCTCTTATGCAAGCCTTCAACTTGCCTTGAAATTCTGATCCTCCTGCCACAACTCCAAGTGTTAAGCTCACAGATGTCCTGCCTTGCCCAGGTTATTACTAGAGTGGATGGAGGACGAGGCTTCCTGTGTGTAAGGCAAGCAGTGTATCATCTTAGCTACATCTCCAGCCCTACAAGTTCTACCATCATCACTATTATTTTAGGAAAATAGCTTCCTGTGATCAGGGGTTTGGGTTCTCGTACTGGGAGATAACATCATTCATAAAATATCTTTCATGGGACTGGAGAGATGGCTCAGAGGTTAAGAACACCAACTGTTTTTCCAAAGGTCCTGAGTTCAGTCCCCAGCAACCACATGATGGCTCACATCCATCTATAATGAGATCTTGTGCCCTCTTCTGGCCAGAAGGCACACCTGCAGGCAGAATACTATAAATAATAAATAAATAAATCTTAAAAATAAAATTTTAAAACAGGGCGGTAGTGGCACATGCCTTTAAAAAAATAAAATAAAATATGTTTCATGTAACTTCTTGTCCTTTTGAGCTCAATAAATATGCTGTCCTTCTATGTAAACAGCTGAAGATCCTTACAGATATTTTTATATCTGTGAATGTCTGTTTGCATGCCCTTCTGCCATGGTGCACATGTGGAGGTCAGAAGACAATTTGCTCAAGTCAGTTCTCTCTTTCCACCATGTGGGTTAAGGGATCAAACTCAGGTTGTCAGGCTTGGTGCCAGGTGCCACTGCCTACTGAGCCATCTCTCTAGCCTTCATTCAAGATCCTTTAAAAAGAAAAAGGGAGATCCACAGAGATGTCTCAACAAGTAAAAGAAAATAAGGATACTTGCTATAAAAGCCTGTCACCCTGAAACATGAGCCGGAAGGAGAGAACTGACACTTGATGGTTGTCTTTTCACCTTTAGAAATCTGCAATGACAGGTGTGCCCCTTTCTCTCTCTCTCTCTCTCTCTCTCTCTCTCTCTCTCTCTCTCTCTGACACACACACACACACACACACACACACACACACACACACACACACCCTGTTGCCTGTGTTCCCAGCTCCAGGAGGGGAGAAAGTGGGAGGATCAGAAGTTCAGGGTGCTCTTTGCCAACATAGGACTCAAAACCCAGCATGGGCTTAAACCAGCCTGACTTAAAAATAAATAAATAAAGGGCTAGAGAGGAGAATAAAGAGTTAACTGTTAGGTTTTCCTCTATGATGGTAATAAGCTGTTTGTACAGAGAGAACTAATAATGTCTTTTCTATGCTTGCTTTCATACTCTTATATAATTAGGACTCCCATGAAAAGTGAGATCTTTCCTTTTCTTAAGGAGACAGTCCTTAAGAATTCTTGAGAAATTTTAGCAGGACTTGGTGTCTGATCCAGAATTGGGGTGAGGGTGAAGCCATCCTGGGCTGCATGATGCCTAGAATTTAGAGCATGTCTCAAGAATATAAAAGTTCTTGAATAAATTTGGGACAAAATTTTTTTCAGTTCCAGGAGTTTCTGAAATTCTGCCTTTTGTTTGTCTGTGTTTGTCCCATGGAATTCAGTGCTGATAAAGAGAGCCAGATCAATTGAGATGGGCATGTAAGAGATTACATGTGCTCGTATTGGTAGCTATTTTTCTCAGGGCAGGGATGTTGAAAAACACTCTCTCTCTTTCTTTTCTCCTCCTCCTCCTCTTCTTCTTCCTCTTCTTTTTCTTCCACAAGAGGTTGAACCAAGGCCTTGCACATACTACCATGCTAAGCAAGCATATTACTGACTTATATTCCCAGTTAATGTCCAAGATTTGTAACATTTGCTTCTTTATTTCTAAGTCCAGCAGAGGTCTTCATTTTGAGAGGGGAGGAAAGAGGATTTTGGTGATTAAGTTCAGAAGCTTGTACCTGTTACTAACCTCCACCTCTGAAAGATGCTTGGTTTTGCCCTGTAGGGGGTAATAATGTGCAGTGCTGCACTGTGAAGACTGTGGCAGTGAGCCATAGTCCCCGGTCAACTGCAGCATCACAGGGAGCAAAGGAAGGTGCTGCACATTGTGATGCTCAGTAGATCATATATATGAATACATTTTATTTAACATTTTCTTTTTTTAAAACTTCATTTTAGAGGATGTGTATGAGTGTTTTGCCTGCATGTATGTGAAGTGTATGAATGTATACAGTGACACAAAGGCTACAAGGAAGTGTTGGGCCCCTCTGGAGCCAGAATCATATTCTGTTGTGAGCTGCCACGTGGGTCCTGGTCCCCTGCAAGAGTAGCAAGTGCTCTTAACTGCTGAGCCACCTTTCCAGCCCCTGATGTAGTATGTCACCTTGCAGTGTTTATTAGGAGGAGCATCTCTTCCCTTCTCTTTGTTCATTATACAGCAGTAAGAGAGTAACTATAGAGTCTTAGTACAGTCTTTGTGCTAAGATAACTTTCTACTTTTATAACAGTGTTGGCGTACTTAATATTATTAGAGTATATACAAAAAGCTGTTAAAATAGGGACTGCTGCTCTCACAGAGGACCCAAATTTGATTCTGGGCAGCCATGTCTGGCAGCTCACAGCCACCTACAGCTCTGGTTCTAGGGAATATGATGCTCTCTTGACCTCTGAGCGCACCTGCACTCATGAACACATACACCTGCTTAAATTAGCTGGGTGTGGTGGTGCACAACTTTAATCCCAGCACTCGGGAGGCATAGGCAGGAGGATTTCTGTGATCTACAGCTTGATCTACAAAGTGAGTCCAGGACTGCCAGGGCTACACAGAGAAACTCTGGCTTGAAAAACAAACAAACAAACAAACAAACAAACAGAAAGTTAAATTAAAGCCGGACATGGTGGCGCACACCTGTAATCCCAGCAGAGGCAGGTGGATTACTGTGAGTTCAAGGCCAGCCTTGACCAAAAAAAGTTAAATTAAGGCTGGAGAGATAGTTTGGCTGTCAAAGTGGTTAACACATGGGCATTAGAACCCAAGTTAGATGTCCAGTGCTCCAGTAAATGGCACATGCGTTCTGAGAAATGGCACGAGCGCACGCACACACGCGCGCGCGCACACACACACACTTGTTACCTCAGTGCCAGAGAGACAGACACAGGAGGAAAAGTGGAATTACTGGCTGAAGTGAGTTGAGTTGCTGAGCTCCAGGTTCAGAGAAACTGGCACAAAAACAAACACATAAAAGTGTCAAAAATTAGGAATATATCTTATGTCAACCCCTTCCTTCAAAATACATGTGCATACATGTGTACCTACACATGTATACACACACGAACAAGTGAATAAACACAAAAATTGTTAAATGGAAAAATTACTGTTTTATATGTTTTACTTCAGTTAAAAACACATTAAGAGCAGTATGAATTCGATGACAACCTGTAATTTCCAACGAACTTTAACCCTGAGTAGGCGCTGTCTAGTTCCCAGCATTCTCTTGACACCACAGGGCAAAGGGTAGAGACCAAATTTTACTTGTTGCATTCTGGGGTTTTTCATCAATTACTGGTGAATAGTATCTGGGAAACAGGGATATCTTATATCATATGCCAGTTGGATTGGAAACTGTAACCTTCTGCCAGTGAGGCAGATTTTGGCTTGGCCAGCCAACTGGCCTGCCTGCCTGCCATCCGCCCTTCCTTCCTTCCTTCCTTTTTTCCTCCTTCCTCCTCCTCCTCCTCCTCCTCCTCCTCCTCCTCCTCCTCCTCTCCCTTCCCCCCTCCCCCCCCCCTCCGGGATGTTTTCAGGTAGAGGAGAAGGAGTGGAACCACATGAAATGTGAAGAGTAAGTACACTATTCTGGCACTGGGAACACCACTTTTGTTTGTTTGTTTGTTTGTTTGTTTGTTTGTTTGTTTATCCCTAAGAGCAGTGGAGGGTGATGTAGAAGGGATATACAGAAAAATAGCCTATAATAGAATTCTGAGGACTGTAAGAAATGTATTTGAAAATATTACAATAAAATCTTAAGATATATCAGTTTCAGTTCAAGGGCAGCCTGGTTTACAGAGTGAGTTCCAGGACAGCCAGGGCTACACAGAGAAACCTTGTCTCGAAAATCCCCTCTCCACAAAAGATATGTTGGTTTTTGTGCCTGTTATAACATTTCAAAAAGAAGGGAAAAAAAAGGAGAAACATGAGAAGATATTAGTCCTAAGTTTAACCTTGTGTCAGCTTTCTGACTTTTCAGAGCTTCTACAACTCTTCTGAAATGGAGCAAGGAAAACATCCTGAGGGAAGTCTCTGCTTCCATAGATTCATTGCCATTGCTGTTCATTACCCCTGCCCCGAACTGCTAGGATGGCAATATTTCTTATTTGTCGCAGAGATCATCTCTTGTAGCACTTGCAGCAATGTCTGTGTAAGCTGTTTTTTAAGATGGGAGGGTAAGCTCATTTTGTAGCTCTTAGCGGTAGACTGTTACCATGGAGTCTTCAATCAGATTGGCTGACCTAGGGACCAATGAAAAGACAGATCATAAAACACACCATCATTTAACCTTGAAGAATTCCTTTATTTGGTGATTTTTTTTGTTTCTTTGTTTGTTTGATTTTTCAAGACAGGGTTTCTCTGTGTAGCCTTGGCTGTCCAGGACTCACTTTGTAGACTAAGTTGGCCTCGAACTCACAGCACTCTGCCTGCCTCTGTCTCCTGAGTGCTGGGATTAAAGGCATGCGCCACCATGCCTGGCTTATTTGGTGTTATAATATGAATATTGACAGAATGTAGAGCCATGAAAGAGGATGTTTCAAGAATGATAAAAGGTGCTTTTCTCAAACTGTGTTGTTGCATATGAATACTCTTAAGACTATATTTTCAGTGTGATTTGACTGGAAGATGAAGCTCCTGTGTATGTACCACCTTTTTGTAAATTGTACTCCTGCTGGAGTCACTTGGGCTGTGACAAGTTTGGTTTGGTTTTTTGTTTTTGTTTTGTTTTGTTTTGAGACAGGATTTCTCTGTGTCTTAGAACACAGCTCTGGCTGTCTTGGACCTCTATAGACCAAGCTTTGTAGACCAGGCAGGCCTTGAACTCACAGAGATCCACCTGCCTCTGCCTCCCAAGTGCTGGTTGATTAAAGGTGTATGCCACCACGCCGGCTCTTTTTGTTTTGTTTTTTTTTTTTGTTTTTAAGATTTATTGGGCTGAAGAGATGGCTTAAAGGTTAAGGGCACTGACCGCTCTTCCTAGAGGTCCTGAGTTTAATTCCCAGCAACTACATGGTGGCTCACAACCATCTGTAATGAAATCTGGTGCCCTCTTGTGGCATGCAGGTGTACATACAGGCAGAGCATTGTATACATAGATAATAAATAAATAAATAAATAAATCTTTTTTAAAAAAGATTTATTTATTTTTATGTATATGGGTACTCTATCTACATGTAAACCTGCAGGTCAGAAGAGGGCATCAGATCATATTATAGATGATTATAAGCCACCATGTGGTTGCTTGTAATTGAATTCAGGTCCTCTGGAAGAGTAGCCATTGCTCTTAACTACTGAGCCATGTCTCCAGCCCTGGTTGGTGTTCGTGTGTGTGTGTGTGTGTGTGTGTGTGTGTGTGTGTGTGTGTGTGTGTGTGTGTAGTTAAATAATGTAAAATACACAAATCTTAAATGTTCTGTTAATGAGTTTTGGCAGTTGTATACTGCTCCTATAAAACTACTCTGCAGAGGCTAAAAAATGTCTTAGTAATTAAGATAACTTACTACAGAGGCTGGAGAGGTGGCTCAGTAAAGGACTAATTTCCAGTTCTCAGGATCCTAACATAGCTGCACACTGCCATCTGTAACTCCATTTCCAGGGGACCCAGCTGCATCTTCTGGCCATCACAGGCACCAGGCACACTTGTCGTACCTATGCATACAATCAGGCAAACATATAAAATAAAAATAAATCTTAAAAATCAAGAAGAAAAAACATTAGTACAAACAAAATAGAATATTTCTTTTTGTTTTGATTTTGGTTGCTTATTTTTTTAGAGACAGGGTCTCACCCAGACTGGCCTGAAGCAAATGGCAATTGTCCTGTCTTAGCCTCCTAAATTATTACATTATATGCATGGACCCTCCTATCCAGCAAGATAGAATATTACTATTAACTCGTGGAAGGTCCCGTATTTTCTCTTGCCAGTCATTATTTACCCTGCCCTCGCTCCTAATTCTTAAAACAAGCACTTTGACTTATCACCATAGATTAGTTTTACTTCCATTCTTTTTGTTTTTCTTTATATTTAGATTTATTATTCTTTATTTACTTAATAAATTTTAGATTATTTTTATGAGTATTTTGGCTACATGTATATACGTGCATCATATCAAAGAGGGCATCACATCCCCTGGAAATGGAGTTATACATGGTTGTAAGCCACTTTGTAAGTGCTGGGAACTGACCTGGGCCTTCTGCAAAAATAACAAGTGCTCTTAACCACCGAGCCCGCTCTCTAGCCACTTGTTTTTGCCTTCTTGAGAAAGGGTCTCACAGTACAGTTCAGGTTATGTTTCTTCTATATCAACCTGTTGTGTGAAGGTCATATTTACATGCTGAGCTTAGTTTTGTTCTTGAACTGCGTATAATTATGTAGAGAGAGGGTCCTGGTTTCTCTTATAGCTTTGAAATAACAGTTCTTTTATAATGTTTTTTAAAGATTTTATTTGAAAATTTTAAAGTGTGTGTGTGTGTGTGTGTGTTTATGAGTATGGGTTGTGCACATGAGTACAGTGCCTGAGGAGCCAGAGGAGGTGGTCCAGTGCCCTGGAACTGAACCTGGGTCAGAAGCATATGCTCCTATGTAACCACTGAGCCATCTCACTATTCCTTAATATTTTGCTGTTATTGTTCATTTTAGGGTGTGTGTGTGAATTGTTTATGTCACTGTATGCACATAGAGGTCAGAGGACAGGTTCTCTGGAAATTAGTTCTCTCTTTCTACCTCTTGTTTCTGCTTCTGCATTGCGTACTCTAGACTAGCTGGCCTGTGAGCTCCCCACCCATCTCATGTCTCTTCCTTCCATTTGCTGAGTGCTGGACTTAGCGATGCGTGCCACCGGATCTGGCTATCTTTACATTAGTTCCTGGGAGTCTGGCCTAGAATATGCAGTACAGCAGGAGAAACAAAAGAAACAGACCATGCCTCAGCGGGTGGAAGAGAACGGACATCCAGAAAGCTATGCCTCACCCAAGATAATTTGTTTGTTTTGTCAAGACAGGGTTTCTCTGTGTTGCCTGGGTGTCCTCAAAGTGGCTGTGTGGACCAGGCTGGCCTCAAGAGCAGAGATCCACCTGTCTCAGCCCCCCTGGTCCTGTGTTTAAAGGTGTGCACCCCTATGCCCAACCCCCCTTAATTATTAAATATTTTACTTGTTACAAAATTTGGAGAGGGGTCTCCAGTAATTGAGTCAGGTTGTCAGGCTTGACAGCAGGTACCTTCATCTGATGAGCCATCTCACTGGCCAAAAGTTTTTTAAAGATTTGTTTATCTATTATCATGTATACTGTGTTCTGCCTGCATGTACACCTACACCCCCAAAGAGGGCACCAGATCTCATCATAGATGGTTGAGAGCCACCATGTGGTTGCTGGGAATTGAACTCAGGACCTTTGGAAAAGCAATTAGTGCTCTTAACCTCTGAGCTATCTCTCTAGCTCCCACCTAAAAAATTTTTTAAAAATCTGTTTCTCGTCACATGTGAAAGAGTAAAGGACTAGAAAACTTTACAAGAAATTCACCACAGAGTTAAGTCAGGACTTTTAATGCCTTTTATTGTGTCATTTATATTTCCTCTACTTGACATTGATCATAAAGGAGAAAATGAAAACTAAGAAGATGGACCCTCTAATGCTACACTTATGAGGCTATGGCAGGGTTGTAGGTTCAAGGATAGTCTCAGAGACATAGCAGGCCCTGTCTCAGAAAAAGAGAGAACATAATATGTCTGTCTTTGTGTCTGGGTATCCCTATATATTCCCTTGCTCCAGTGCCTTAGAAGTCATCTATAAAGTTGATAGAAGACTGTGTAATCTCACTGTGTTCTGGAAGGTACTGATGAGGCAGTCAAAAACTTATGGAGAATATGTAATATTCTCTATGAAAGAAATAGTTAAATCTTGACACACACCCCACCAGCCATCTTCCCTTTACTATATTTCTTCACTGTTCCAGTAGTCTCTTTTGTGTAGCTCTGAGCCACTGCACATCCTCAGAAGATCCTCTGCCTTAGAAATCCTACTTATAGTATGTGTAGATAGTTGCCAGGGATGTACTTTTATGGACCTCCTGGGAGCCTTGTGTCTGCTCTGTTCTGGTCCTTTTTTTTGTTTTTCTTGCCAAAAAGAAATCTCCCAACTCCTAAATTTCTTATGTGTGCCAAGTAGACAAGCCATCAAAAGGGGAGATTATTTCTATGCCTTCTATTGGCTTTAAAGCTATTCTCACTTTAAACATTGTTTTTTACTTTGGTGCATTTGTGTGAATAAGCAAGCAAAGCAAGCACAAGAGCATGTGCACATGCCTTTATAGCTGTTATGACAGGGTTTCTCACAGGGCATGGTGGCGCAAACCTTTAATCCCTGCACTCAGGAAGCAGACGCAGCTCAATTTCTGTGAAGTTGAGTCCAGCCTGGGCTACCTAGTGAGTTCCAGGCCAGCCAGATTTACAAAATGAGACTTGTCTCAAAAAGAAAGAGAAAGAGAAGACAAGACAGGGCTTCTCGCTGAACCCAAAGCTAGCAATTTTGACTTTTACTGAGTAGCCCAGTGAGCTCAAAGACTGTGCCTGTAGCTCTACCTCTCAGCACCTGACTTCAAGGCATATGCAGCCATGTGTGTGGTTTTATTTTTTTCTTTGTGTTGTTTTGTTAGGTTTGGGGCAGGGTCTATGTAGCCTAGGCTGGCGTAGCACTTACTGTGTAGACCAGGCTGGCTTCAAACTCATACAGATCCGCCTGTCTCTGCCTCCTGAGTGCTGGGATTAAAGACTCAGGTTGCCACAAAACACCTGGCTCATGCCTGTGTTTTGTTGGTTTTTTGTTTGTTTGTTTTGTATGTGGGGTCTGAGTATTTGATCTCAGAATTTACACAGTAAGTACTTGTAATTTGCTAAACTGAGCTATATCCCAGCCCCTGTCCTTTCAATTTTAGACTTTTAAAAAAGTTAAAAAATTGACGTACCTTTAAGTTCAACTTTCACTTTTGCGTCCCCCACCCACAAGGTTTATTACTAGGAATTCTATTTGCTGAGAATGCAGAGACTTCTACATAGAATTACAGTACTGATAATTATTTTAATTAAGCATTATTTTGGAGAGCAAAAGAATGCCTTACCCTAAGAAATAGTTTTATTGAAAATACTGAGAAAAATATATTAAAATATTAAGCCAGGCACATAATTATAATCACAACACGCAGGAGGCTGCAAGTTCAAGACAAGCCTGGGCGAGAGGAAGTAGGAACAGTGCTGTGGGGGAGAAGGACGGAGAAAAGGTTTTGTGTCCGTGTCTTTGGATAGCTCATGACCCAGGGATTAGTCTCTCCTCTCAGATCCCTCATGACTGGCATGGCTTGTGTTGTCTGTGCACTTGCATCTGTCCCCAGTCAGCACAGGGTTTTTATTGTTGTCTTTGAAACAATGAGAATGCATTGGAAATGATAAGGAGACTTGAAACAGTGTCAATTGAAGACCCGATTTTAAGAAGCAAGAAATGCAGACGAAACAAAGAATGCAGGCAGGCGCGATGGCGCATGCCTTTAATCCCAGCACTCGGGAGGCAGAGGCAGGTGGGTCGCTGTGAGTTCAAGGCCAGCCTGGTCTGCAAAGAGAATCCAGGACAGCCAGGGCTACACAGAGAGACCCTGTCTTGAAAAACCAACAAAGCAAAACAAGACAAAAAAAAAGAAGAAGAAGAAGAAGAAGAAGAAGAAGAAGAAGAAGAAGAAGAAGAAGAAGAAGAAGAAGAAGAAGAAGAAACAGGGAATGCTTAAATAAGGAAATAAGCAATGTTGTCTTTTGTAAATAGCTGACATGGAGTTAAGATTGTTCTTGTTCAACATACTCCCGTCCTGCTTCTGAAGCTGATGCACCTATGGTGGGCTGTCTGGTGCCAACAGGATATTCCCAGTAAGACTTCGTTAGTATACATAATTGAATGCTTTTCATACTTGCTCTTTATATTGTGTGTTATCAGACAAGATAATTATTTAAGAAACATGGGGAGTACGGAAATGGCCATGGTGCAACATTACTTATTATGTGGGTTTTGTGCTACTTAAGTTGGATGTTTACCTACATTTCGGAAACAAGTTTTAGGGTTTGTTGTTGTTTTTTGGTCTAGAAAATACACGAATACCTGTTTTCACAAAAGTAACTGTGCTGCAATTTGAAATACAACAAATGAAGATGATGCATAGCTTTTCAATAAAAGATATTTAAATACTGAAAAATTATGCTTTTTGTTTTTTTGAGATAGGGTCTTACTATTTAGGTATCCCTGAATGTCCTGGAACTCATTACATAGGCTTGGCTGGTCTCAAACCTGTAGAGATCTGCCTATGTCTGCCTTGAGTGCTGGGTTTAAAGGCCTGTGCCACTAATACCTAGTACTGTGCTTGTCTTTTAGTACTGACATAGAAAGATAAATTGGGCCCAATGGGAATGAGGAACAAGAAGGTTAATTTTGTCATCTTTTTAAGAAGGTCTTCCTAAATGGAAAAGTTTATATTTGAAGGCAGATGCTTGGACTTTTCGAAGGCGAACTGAGCCAACTCCCAATCCTAAGTGCTGAGTTTTCTTAGTACTGTAAAGAAAATGGAAGCTTGACTTACCTGACAGGACACGGTAATACATAAAACTCTTTAGAGCCAGCAAGATGGCTCAGCAGGCTCAGTGGGCAAACAGTACTTGCTGCCAGGCACGTTGACCTGCTTCCTATCCCTGGTCCCCAGACGGTGAAAGGAGAGATCCAACTACTCACCTACCATGGACACAGTACACATACAACACACACAATAAATTTTCAGAAAATTTAAAGCTGATCATGTGTGACATGACATGATATAATAAATGGACAGATAGGGCTGGAGAGATGGCTTAGTGGGTAAGAGCGCCACCTGCTCTTCCAAAGGTCCCAAGTTCAATCCCCAGTGACCACATGGTGGCTCATAGCCATCTATAATGTAATGTGATGTGATGCCCTCTTCTGGCCTGAAGGTGTACATGCAGGCAGAACACTGTATATATAATAAATAAATAAATAAATAAATAAATAAATCTTTTTTAAAAATGGACAGATAAAACACCACATGGCTTATAACTCTTTCTATAGAGGTGTGTACCAGTACATCAATTAGTCAGGATATATAGAAATATATTTTATTTCTCCCATGTAGATGAGATTTGGCACATGAAAGGAGGTGTGACCATAGACAGCACCTTCCTCCCTCCACCTCCAGCCTTCCAGGTGCTGAGAGATTCAGGAACACCATAGTGTCTAGCTGCCAATGGAATTAGCTGTGTAGACCAGGATGGCCTCTGCCTCCCAAGTGCTGAGATTATAGGTATGTACCACTGTGCCCAGCATGAAGGAGAAGTGTTTGTCCCTAGGCGAATCAGGTCTCTATAAACAGCTACTGCAAGGCAGACAAAGACTGTTTAGCTATGCTGGTGACGCTGCCTGTGCTTCTTGAGAGCCTTTGGGGTCTGACCCTTTAAATTGCTTGAAGGATAAGGAAATGTTTGCTTGGCAACTTTCTTGAAGTATTGTTGACCATTTTTTTTCAAATTGTAAACCACACTGGCAACAAATGTGATTAAGGAAAAAAGAAACTATTCAGGCTCAAAGTACAGTCAGTGATCCCTGTAAGAAGTAGTGTTGATGAGCATTCTTGGGGCTACATGTGTTTGACTCTGGCAATCTGTAGAATCCAGTATTGCCCAGGCAGTGACAGTGAATGATCAGAAGCCACCCCTGTCCATACAGTCTGTGTCGCCGGGAGGCAGTAGATACACTGAACCCAAGTATTAAAGAGCAGAACTAAGGTTTTCTCCCACTCCAGGAAGATAGATGCTCAGTCATTGTAGCGGGCAGGTGGCTAGGAAGGTCTTCTCTACTTGTTTACACTGTGTAACAGAAAGAACACAAGGCACTGTGACTGCTGTATAATTTAGCTGCTTTTTGGTAGTGTGTGGCTTGAAGCTGGTGAGAGTTCCGTGGTTTGTAGGAGCTGTGGCGTTATTTTCTCCCTTTTGTTAAAGAAGGGTGTTTCTGGTGATGAATGGAGCTTTATTATACATTTTTCCTCTCTCCAGAGAGAGTCTAGTGATTTAAATAATACAACTCAAAATATGAGCAGATTTATGTTGGTAACAGTATATAAGTGCCCAGAGAACTCAGAACTCACCCTGAATTGCTTTAGTACTGAACTCGGGTAATCTCAAAACAGTTATTCTGAGGGAAATTGCCTAGGCAGTGTGATTTCATCTCTGTGAAACTCCAGTTTCATCTCAAATGCATGTGGCTAGTGGTATTGCTCAGTGGTGGAGTGTGTGCCCCGCACTGCTGAGACCTGGGTGTGGTCCACAGCACCCCATTGCCACTGTCTAGGAAATACAGATTAATTTGACGTGGCAAAGCAGACCAGATCTGACCAGGGGTGGTGGGAAGAGAGGGAGAACTAAGACGGGACAAGAAGAATAAACATGCTTACTGACTTAGTTGTAGTGATGGTTTCCCAGGGATGTTAATATTACAGCTCATCAGTTACGTGTTTCACATTATGTAGGTGGCTAGGCATAATATAGCACATGCTTGTAATTCCAGCACTTAGAAGGCTAAGGCAGGGAGATAACGTGACCTTGAGGCCAGCCTGCTCTACATAGTAATAAGTTCCAGGCCAGTCAGGACTACATAGAAGAGCCGATCTCTAAACAGCAAGTGTAATTGATTAGATATATGCCATATTATAGATCAGTTTTACTACAATTAAGTTTAAAAAGAAAAGAAAGCTGGACATGGTTAGTGTACACTTTTAAACCTAGTACTCAAGAGGCAGAGGCAAGCATATATCTGTGAGTTCCAGGACAGCCAGGACTACCTACAAAAATAAATAAATGAAATTAATCTAGGGCAGCATTTATCAGAGGACTTTTTTCTAAGTGGTAGGGAGACTGCTGGCTGTATGTGTCTGTGTTTTAAAAAAACAAAACAAAGCCAGGCATGGTGGCACATGCCTGTAATCCCAGCACTCCTGGAGGCAGAGGCAGGCAGATCTCTGTGAATTTGAGGCGAGTCCAGGACAGCCAAGGCTACACAGAGAAACCCTGTCTCAGACAGCCAAATAAATAAATAAATAAATAATAAAACAAGCTGTCCATGTGTGTACAAAGCTATAACGCTCATCTGTTGCCATTGATGTCTTTTCAGAAGTCCGTAGAAGCTCTGTGTCCTGCTGCAGAACATGTCTAACAGCAACACTGCTCAGGAGACTCTGGAAATAATGAGAGAATCAGAGAAAAAACTGGTGGAAGAATCTGTAAACAGAAACAAATTTATATCTAAAACTCCAAGTAAGGAAGAAGTTGAGAAAGATAGCGAAGATACTGGTTTGCGTCAGGAGACACAGGTAAGGATTAAAAATGTGTTTTGTTCATAGTCCTTTAACTTGAAGAGAAACAGAAAATTGTAGGAATCTGCTGATTCCTGATACAACTTTCTTTAACTTAGCCCCAAACCAGGCATAGTCATGCACTCTGTGTCTTAGTTTGTTTTTCTGTTGCTGTAATAAAACATTCTGACAAAAAGCAGTTGCAGAGAAAAGGGTTGATTTCACCTTACAAGTTACAGTTTATTATTTGGCAAAAACCATGGAGCCATGTAAGAAGGCTGCTTATTGGCTCTTTCAGCCTGCTTTCTTCTATAGCATGGAGCCATGTAAGAAGGCTGCTTACTGGCTCTTTCAGCCTGCTTTCTTCTATAGCACAGGCCACCTACCTAGGGATACTACCACCCACAGTGGGCTGGGCCCTACACCAGTTAGCAGTTAAGAAACCGCCTTTAACTGCCTATCATTCCAGCAGAGACAGGTGGAAGCCAGCCTGGTGGTCTACATAGAGTGTTTCAGGACAGCCAGAGCTGCACAAAGAAATCCTGTCTTGAAAATAAAAAAGACAGAACAGACCAGAACAAAAAGAAAAGAAAAAGCTTCACACATATGGCCAAAGGTCAGTCTGATTAAGACAATTCTTCCATTAATATTCCCTCTTCCCAAGTGATTCTAGGTTTGTATCAAGTTGACAGCTGATGGCCACCATGATAGCTTGCAATCCCTCAGCAAGTGATGGCAAAAAATTCAGTTCAGGGTCATCCTTGGCTATATAGCAAGTTCAGGGCCACAGTCCCATGGTTCGTACTGTAATTGCTGCATTTTCTTTTAATTCTGGCGTGAACCTTCATTGTACAAGAGGAAGCTCCACAACTTTGTTGAGGCATATCACTAGAAACTTATTTCAGTATAATTTGTATTGCTTTCTTCCACACAAAAAGGAATAGATCTAAAATGGTTTAAGAAAGAGAGTAACATCACCACCATAAACTTTATAAGGATACAAGATTTTAAATGGCCAGAATAGCATCCTATTACATCAAAATATACTTCAAGGTGTTTTGAACAAAAACAAGTGTGTTTTCTGAGCCTAGTCAGGCAAACCCATTCTTTTCTTCTTTTAGGATTCAAAATGAGACCCCCTCCTCTAATTCAGTGGTCCTGTGCTTACAGCCAAGTAGCAGTGTTCAGTTTGGTTCACTCTCAGCAGGGTGCCTCTGCTATAAGAAGCTAGTGCTTTTGTGTTTGCTGCAGGTGGTGGCACAGCCTGCCTTGGCGCAATTAGTCAGCATTCTCCTTGCCACTTGGTGCTGTCTGCAGCTTGGTCTGATGTCCAGTACGGCAGAGCCAACATTCCTGGAGCTCCAGGCAGCATAGCATCCTCTACCCCACAGAAAGAGGGGTCTACTGCATCTCTGGCAGCATCCCCAAGCAGTGAAAAGATAGAGGTGTTTTCCTACCACTTAATTACTCTGCAACTAAAAAGCAGATCCATCACTGAGACACATTACTGCACTGTCCTGGGCCAGACCATGGGGTAGCTGTACTCTATTGAGCACAATGGGTAACCCACACTTGCATTTTTGAAAAATAATTTATTTATTTATTATTTATATAGTATTCTGCCCACATGTGAGCCAGTAGGCCAGAAGAGGGCACCAAGTCTTATTATAGGTGGCTATGAGCTGCCACATGGTTGCTGGGAATTGAACTCAGGACCTTTGGAAGAGCAACCAGTGCTCTTAACCACTAAGCCATCTCTCCAGGCTCTACAATCATATTTTTTTATTTATTTGCTTATTTATTTTTAATATTTTAAAGACAGGACTTTATGTAGTTCAAGCTGACTCTTAAACATGCTGTGTAGTCAAGGCTAACCTTGAAGTCCACCTCCCAGAGTGTTGGGATTACAGGTGTATTCTGCTACCGTGCCCAGAACCATGTTGATAAACAGATGGATGGATAGATGATAGACAGACAGACAGACAGATGGGGCTGGAGTCACACACGGTTGTCAGTCTCCATGTTGGCGCTGAACCCTAAGTGCTCTTAACTACCGAATGTCTCTTTAGTTTTACCAGTGATATTCTTTTTTTTTTTTTTTTTATTGTTGAGGTTTATTTTCTTTATGTATGAATGTTTTGCCTATATGTCTGTGTGCCATGTGTTGTGTGGTACTTGTGGTGTTGGATCTGCTGAAACTGGACTTACAGACAGTTGTGAGTGCTCTGTGAGGGCTGTAGACTGAACTCGGGTCTTTTGGAATAGTAGGCTTAACCACTGAGCCATGTTTCCAGCCCCAGTGGTAGTATTTTTTAACTATCAGAAAGTAAGTTGCTGCTGGCCATTGCAGCACATGCCCTGAGTCCGAGCATTCAGGAAGCAAAGGCAGCAGATCTTTGTGCGTTTAAGGCTAGCCTACTCTACATACTGAGTTCCTCCCCAGCTAGGCCTACATAGTAAGACTGTGTGTCAAACTACTAACTGAGTATATTGGTACACACTTGTATTCTCAGCATTCGGAAGGCAGAGATCGGAGCCTCAGGCCAGCCTAGGCTACGTAAGACACTGCCTTAAACAAAACTAAACAAAATTTACATACAGAGACATATTTAACAAGTAATAGGGGCTGGTGAGATGGTTCAGTGGTTAAAGGCATGTGCCACAAAGCCTGCATTCAGACCCCAAGGGTGGCTCTTTGGTGCCCAGGTAGCCAGACTCTCAGACTTTTCTAAGCTGTTAGAGAGCTCTTTCTCTGTGTCATTCTAGTTCTCTTCTGTTGCACAAACCCAATATCTGTAAATCCTTTGTTTGTGCCTGAGGGGGAGACTGGTCTTTATTATAAGCCTGGGAGATAGAACATTAACTCTAGCAAAAGTCAGGTCAGAGCCAGGAGCAGTGTCAATTTGGAAGGTGTAGAAACTTGAAGCATAATTTTTCAAGACAACTTAATTCACCCAGGCCTTGTCTTCTGTAAAGATTAAAGCAACAGCAACATAAAGGATGAGTTACAGTTAGACAGCTCCTTGAGGTGCTTGCTCTGCAGCTGTCTGCTCTTCTCTGTCTTTCCCTTTGCAGTGTGCCAAGTCTGTCCTGGATGCTTCCCTCTCCATTTTCTCTGTATGTGATTTGTCATTCCCCACCCATCCTTCCCAAATATGTGGAGACAGTTTGCCACAGTTCCAAATATACTTCCAGCCTCCACTGATACCAAGAATGAATTTTAAATACTCAGGACAGATAAGTGATGAATGTTTAATTATGTGTTGTCAAGATTACATGAAAGATAATAATTAAATGAACTTTCAGATCCAAGTTATTTGTTCTCAGGAGACAATTCTCTTCTGAGCTCTTGTGTCTGTTTCTTAAAGATAGACAGAAAAGAAGGAACATACATAGGTTTTATATTTCCTGTGAGGCACTCAGCTGGTTAAAAAGCTCTTTATCTCAGTATACAAATACTTTGTAAGTAGGATTGGAGAAAACCTACTTCCCCTCTCACCTGACTCCTGCTTCCAGCAGAGGAGTGAGAGTCACTGCTGCCATCTATTGGAGTCTTGTTACTGACCCTCCACTCCTTAGGAAGCCCTCTGCCCTTTTCTGCTTCTCAGCAGAGCACATGTTCCTTCAACAGCCATGAAAATTCAGCCTTCTCTGCTCCTGCTGCAACTGCAGTCTTCCAGAAAGCTAACTTGTGCATCAGAGAACCCCTTCTCCAAGTGGAAGCTGAAGGGTTTGAAAGAGAGGAGGCACTTTTACCAGGGCCATGTGACAGACATTTTGGGAATTGATTATTCAGAACAGCTTTTACAGAGAGATTTAGTGATAATGCAGGCTGAGATTCCTTTTAGAATGGGCAGGCCATCAGTGTCACACGAGCTGAACTCGAGCGTGTGTATCAACGGCCAGCCTTCTGAGTGGGCTATCTGCTTTTATACTTAGAATCCCTTTGGGCTCATCTGTTCTGTTGATTTAAAAAAAATTACTTTGAAATAAGGTACTAACTATTAATTCTCTTCGAGCTTCCTGTGTATCTTACTGCCTAGCACTAGGTCTCATAGTCATATGGCCTAATCCTTTAACTTCAGCTACTGCTTCTAGCATTTTGTGCTTTACTTTATCTGTTCCTTTTCCCTGATATAAACACGAGTTGAGAAGTCTGAAAAAAGCAGGATGATGCCTCCTGTTTCTCTGCCTGGTGCCTAGTGCCTGACACATTAGGCTTTAGCCTGAGTTTGCCTGTGAACTGAGAACTTTCCGTCAGGGGCGTGATCAGATTCGTACATTCTTAGTGAGATGCCATTATACACTGTGAAGAGCAGTGAGCGACACTTTATAAAGACTTTAAAGTGAACCATAGGTATGCTGTGTCTATAGATACATCAATGACAGGGTCACTGTTTATACTTAGATTGGAAACATCCTAATGATGTATATATTGAAAGGGATTGGTAAAAATAAACTGTAGCATGGCCACACAATGGAATACTGTGTATCAGCTATGAAAAACAGTATATCTTCTGTGGAATTATGTCTCTAAAAATTAGTTTAATCGTAAAGTTTAGAGTAGTTATGCACTTGATTTTTTTTCAGTGTACATGCTTAGAGTAAGCTTATATACATTAAAGTCCATGGATAATTTTAAAAGAAAACCTGTACTGATTGAACCGCACCAGGTATTTGTGGGACAGATATGAATGTACTCAACATGTGACTGACAGCCCTGAGTGTTCATGCCACTTGGGTGTTATCTCTTTGAAAAGCTGATGAAAATAGTACTTTGTAGCTCCCTTGTTACAACAAGTTTTGTCACTGATCAGTTCTACTATAATTTGTGACCCTTTCCAACCACCCTCTCGCTCCCCCATTTCATACTGTGGCGAAGTTGTTTGTTTAACTTGTAAAGAGAACAGAGGGAAGAGAAATCCTTACCTCAAGAAGCCCATGCTAATATCCTGCCTCTATCTTGTCTTTCCTCTCCATCCTCCAGCCTTAGTTTTTTATATACCCCAACCCCTTCCTCAAAGCCCATATTTTGACTTCTCACATGTGTGTTTAGAAATATTAACAAGTAGTTAGTTGTGTGCTCCCACAGCCTGCCTCCAGGATTCTCCTCCTCTTCCTCCTCTTCCTCCTCCTCCTCTTCCCTCTGTCCCTCCCCCTCCCTCTTCCTTCCTCCCTCCCTCCCTCCCTCCCTCCCTCCCTCCCTCCCTCCCTCCCTCCCTCTCTCTCTCTCTCTCTCTCTCTCTCTCTCTCTCTCTCTTTCTTTCTTTCCCAAAACGTGGTTTCTTTGTATAGCCCTGGCTGTCCTGGACTCTTTCTGTAGACCAACCAGATTGGCCTCGAATTCACAGAGATCTGCCTACCTTCCTGAGTGCTGGGATTGCAGGAGTACACCACCACACCCGATGGCCTCCTGGACTCTCTTCAGATTCTTCATCTTTCTCAGTAGATGCCATGTTCCGTATCTACAGCCCCTCTTCCTTGTTCTCAAGCTCTTATCCCTGTCTTCCATGCTTTTTGTTTTTTATCCTTTCTCATGCCACATCTCCTATCCACTGAAGCTATAAGACCATCACCAGAAGCTTAGAACCAGACTCTCTTGCTTAAGAAGAGAAGCATTGCTAGGGAGGCAGAGGCAGGTGGATCTCTTAGCTGGAGGCCACTCTGGGTGAATTCCAAGTCAGCTAGGACCATGTAGAGAGACCCTATCTCATAAAATAAACCAAAAATGGGACAGTGGGAGGGAAGCACTTGAAAGGAAGACTTTGTAGTGTTATAGGGACAGGTTTTCTGGGCATATCAAGTTGGAACTATAGATGTATTGTTCTATAAATATGTTATAGGTGCCAGGAAATGGCTCAGCAGGCAAAGGTGTTTGTGGGTAAAGGTACTTGTTGCCAAGCCTGATGCCCTGATTTTGATCCCTAAAGCCCACATGGTGGAAGAACACAAACAATTCCTGAAGATTGTCCATTTACTGCTGTATACCATGGCACTCTTACACACACCACACACACACTGTTATTTTTTAAATGTTATTGGGTCTGGAAAGACAGCTTAGCAATTAAGAGCACTGGCTGGGGTCTAGAGAGATGGCTCAGCAGATAAGAGCACTATCTGCCCTTCCACGGGCCCTAAGTTTAATTTTACTGGAATCTGATGCCCTCTTCTGGCATGCAGGGGTACATGCAGGTAGAACACTCATATACATTAAACAAACAAACAAACAAACAAATAAATAAGAAAGAGCACTGGCCGATTTTCCAGAGGATCTGGGTTTGATTCTCAGAATCCACATGCCACTCAACACTGATCTGTTGTTCCAGTTCCAAGGGATGTGATGTCCTGTCCTGATATCCATGCACTGCAGGCACATATGTGCACAGACATACATGCAGGGAAGCCCTATACATATAACAGATAAAGTAACTGGGTGTAGTTGCACACATCTGTGAGTTCAGGATGGGGAGATTGAGGCAGGAGGGCTGCAAGTTCAGGGGTAGCCTAGGCTACTTAGTGAGACCCTGCCAAATGAGGATTCAGAAGTTGAAGGTCATCCTCACATATATAGTGGGTTTGAGGCCAGCTGGGATGCATTAGACCCTGTCTCACAACCAGAGAGACATGAGGGGATCATGTTTCATGTCCACTATGGATTAAGAGGACTTACGTGAGGAAGTTGTAAGGAAAAGCACTTGATGCTCTGCTAGTGCACGAGGTCAGCAGAAGCTCCTGACTAATGTGCAGACAGCCCAAGAAAGTACTGCCTCTGGCTCATCTTCATGAGAGTGTGCTTCCACAGCTGGTGGCCAGGATCCGTTCTGTAACAGTTGCTGGAGTTGGAGTTGGGCAACAGCCACACCAAATGCTCTCCTCCTAGTGTGGCAGCTAAAGACAGCTAATAGTTAGGTGGTGGTGTTAACGTGTGATGCTTCTAGGTTTTCATTTCCCACTTTTCATATTTTTAATCCTCTTCTAACAGAGACGGACATCCAGCCATGGCCATGCCAGGAAAAGAGCCAAGGTGAGAACTCCTCCCCCGCTCTCTTATCTCTAGATGTGTGCGTCAGTGGTGCTTGCCTGTTCTAGCTCAGGCAGGAGGGGCCATTGCACGCAGAGCGTGAAGATAGTCCTGCACGTGGACTGGGAAGTCAAACTCACCCTCTCCCCTTCAGACAGTCTGCACCTGAGCCTGAAATGACAGGTGAAAGGGCTCTGGAGCCTGAGAGTATTCGGTGATGTTTATACTGAACTGCCTCTTGCCCTGCCCACTCATGGCTTCTCTGGGAGAATGGCTGTTTGCATGAGTATTAATAGTCAGCAAATTCTGCCCCACACCAGCCTGGTCTACACAGTGAGTTCCAGGGCAGCGAGGGCTACATGGCTACCTCCTGTTTAAATTTAAAAAGAAAAGAACAGCAACAACAACACTGCTTGATAGAAACTGCAACTAACAGAGCCTAAAGGTTATTTTATAACTACTCAGCAAAGGAATATATATATATACAGTGCAGTTTTGATGTTTGTTTTGTGCTGCTTTATTTTTCAGTCTAATTCCAAGCTCAAGTTGGTACGCAGTCTGGCAGTCTGTGAGGAATCCTCCTCTCCCTTTGGTGATGGGGCGCTAGACACCCAGGTGGGTCTTTTACAAGCCTAAGAGATGTTCATTTTGAGCATGGTAGTTGCTGGGTAAAGCATGTAGTGGCACCACATGCATATTGGACCTAGAAATCAAGGAACAAAGTGTGTTATTTTGTTTTGAGACAGAGTCTTGTGTATCTTAGATCAGCCTCAAGCTCTATGTAGCCAATGATGACTCTGAACTTCTGATCCTCCAGTCTCTGCCTTCCAGGTGCTAGAGTTCCACACCTGTACCACCAAGACTTGCAAGAAAGGATACTTTAAGGAAAAGCTCTTGGGAGCTGGAAAGATGGCTCAGAGGTTAAGAGCTAAGGATCCAGTTCTGATTCCCACCACCCACAAGGCAGCTCACACCAGGCATACAGACAGTCAAAACACTGATGCACATAAAATAAAAATAAATAAATCATTAAAAAAAGAAAGAAAGCCAGGTGTGGTGGCACACCACTTTAATCCCAGCACTTGGGAGGCAGAGGCAGGGGGATCACTGTGAGTTTGAGGCCAGCCTGATCTACAAAGCGAGTACAGGACAGCCAGGGCTACACAGAGAAACCCTGTCTCAAAAAGCAAAGAAGAAGAAGAAGAGGAAGAGGAGGAGGAGGAGGAGGAGGAGGAGGAAGAAGAAGAAGAAGAAGAAGCAGAAGCAGCAGCAGCAGCAGCTCATTTTTTTGTTGTTGTTGTTGTTTTGTTTTTGTTTTCCAGACACGGTTTCTCTTGTAGTCCTGGCTGTCCTGGACTTGCTTTGTAGACAGGCTGGTCTTGAACTCACAGAGATCCACCTGCCTCTGCCTCCCAAGTGCTGGGATTAAAGTGGTACGCTACCATGCCCAGTGAGTAAAGCTCATATGGTAATACAAGGGGGTAGTTTCAGTCTTAATTTTTGGCTCACTTGGTAGAGGGCCTGGAGCTGAACAGTTCCCCATCAGTGGTAGAACCATCATCCAGTTCTTACAGGGACAGCCAGTGCAGCTTTAGCTGTGACTTCCCACAGAAAAAGGTTGGCCTCTGCCCTTGGTAAAACAAAAATCCAAAGAATTAACAACAGACATTCTTCTGTAAAATAAAGTTGGAACTGGGGAGATGACCCAGTGGGTTTCTTAGTTAGTGTTCTGTTGCCATGAAGCGACACCACAGCCACAGTATTTAACTGGGGCTGGCTTAAGGTCAGAGGTTTAGTCTGTTGTCATAATGGCAGGAAGCAGGGCAGCACACAGGTAGACATGGTACCTCAGAGTTCTACATCCAGACTAAACAGGCAGCAGAAAGTCCACTAGGCCTGCCTTGGGCTTCTGAAACCTCAGAGCCCATCCCTTCCAACAAGGCCACACTTTATCATCCTTTCAAATAATGCCACTCCCTGGTGACTAAGCTTTCAAATATATGAATCTATGGTGGCCATTTTTACATCACTGTGGGTAAAACCTTTATTGTCTCTAATAATCTCAGACTTTCAATTTTACCAATAAAGATTCATAAGCCAGAGGCCGGGGTGAAATCCTACTAGCTCAGAGAGGCAGAGAAAGCACCCAGCCCACTTTATTCCTCAGCTGACTTCCCCAAAAGAAAAGGGCATCGTGACAGTGGGGAGTTTGAGTCTTAATGTCTGGTTCATTCGGCAGGGGACCCAGAGCTCGCCACACCATCTCAAAAACCCTCAAATTGAATCTTCCTCCCTTCTACTTCCTGTCTGTCTGTCTTCCTGACTTCTTACTTTCTGTTTTTTCTTATATTCATTCTCTGCCAACTGGTTGCTTGCTCCACCTCTTGACCTAGGGTTGACTTTATTTAATCCTTTTTACAATAGTCAAACAGAAAGCTCTTGGATTAAAGGTATGCGCTAAGGATGAACTACACCAAAACTAGAAACAGATTTTTCTAGTAAACAACACAATCTTGGGTTTGACAGTGTGTTTAAATATCCTGCAACAAGCCTTGCACTTCAAGTGTGAGGGCCTGAGTGCATATGCCCAATGTAAGTGCTCCTGTAGTGAGATGAGAGGCAAAGACAAGAGTCTCTGGAAGCTTACAGGCTAGCTAGCCTGGGACACACTACTACACACAAGACACCCTACCTCAAGCAAGGTTCTCTGAGCTCTGAGGTCAGAAGAGGCTGTCAGAGCCCCTGAACCTAGAGTTACAGATGGTTTTGAGCTGCCATGTAGGAGCTGGGAACCAAACACAGGTTGTCTATCAAAGCAATAAGTGCAATGAATTAAGCTGAGCCATTTCCTTCATACTCACCAGAGTGTAAGTCTTTTTCCCTTCTTTCTTTTCCTCTTGTTTCAGGATATAATTCAGCTGCACATCAGCTGCCCCTCTGACAAGGAGGAAGAAAAGTCCACAAAGGATGTCTCTGAAAAGGAAGACAAGGACAAAAGCAAAGAAAAGGGCCCAAGGAAGATGCTATCCAGAGGTGAGAACTCACTCTCTCTCATCTACCCTAGTACCTGATGCCACAGTGTGCTGTCTCTGTCTGTTTCCTCCCTCCTTCCTTCATTTCTTTAGAGGGAAGGTGTTTTATTTTGTTTTTGTTTTGAGAGACTAGCCCTTGTAGTTTACTATGTAGACCAAGCTGGCTTTGAACTCACAGAGATCCTCCTGCTTCTGCCTTCCCATGCTGGATTATCTTGGCATTTCATCTTTCTTCCCCATTATTTATTGTTATTTTATGTGCATAGATGTTTTGCCTGCATGAATCCCTCTGCTCATGTGCATGCCTGGTGCCCAAGTGGGCCAGAAGAGGGTGCCAGTTCTCCAGAGACAGTTATGAGCCACCATGTGGTGGCTGGGAGTCAAACCCAGGTCCTCTAGAAGAGCATGTGGTGCTCTTAACATCTGAGCTATCCTTCCAACTCTCTCTTAAATTTTGAGGCAGGTCTCATGTAGCCTAGGCTGGCCTGTAACTTGCTGTGTAGCTAAAGGTGACCTTGAACTTATGATCTTCCTGTCTCTCGTCCCGAGTCTTAGGATTACAGATGTGTGCCACAATGCCTAGTTTTAATGTGGTGCTGGAGTAGAGTCCCTGGCTTTGTGCATTCCAGGCAAGCACTCTACCAACTGAGCTATACCCATAGCTCATCTCTCTTCCCGTCTCCTTTGTACAGCGTATTGGTCCTGGGTCCTTGTATGTTAGGCAAGCACTCTGTCACTAAACTATATCTCCAGTCATCTCTTTAAGTTTTGAGGTAATATCTCACTAAGTTTCTCAGGCTGTCTTTGAACTTAGTTTATCCTTGAATGCCCCTGCCTCAGCCTCCAGAGCAGCTAGGATTACAATTCCACACTGTTTTCTCTTTCCATCCTGATACTTGGCACCCATGGGTTTTTGTGGCCCTGCAGTTCAGTGTCTCCTGTTGCCTCAGTTGCTTGGAGAGGAATTGACCACGTCAAGTACTTTGCTTTTTTAACCAGCTCTGTCAGCATCAATACTACCCTGGTAGCGTATCTTCCAGATACTGTATTTTTTGGACCATAAGACGTACTCCCCCCGCCAAAAGGGAGGTGAGGGTGGGGACGTAGAGCAGGGAGCAGGGAATTAGGATGTGCCTTATGGTCCCATTGCTGTTTTTACTGTTTTTCTTGTTTTACTGCTCTAAAAACTGGGTGTGTCTTATGGTCAGATCATCTTAGAGTCCAAAAAATACGGTAACATTTTCATTTTGCATTGGGGTTAGCTACAATGATTTATTTATGTTAATTTGTTAATTTTGAAGCATCGTCTCATGTAATTTGGTCTGGCCTTGAGCCTCCTTCTTCCTCTATCTCCTGAACTGGGATGGCCAGTGTAGGTGGGGCTAGGGATCAAACCCAGGCTTCACGTGTTAAATAAGCACTCCACCAGCTGCACTTTACCCCAGGCCTTCACCAGTATAGCTTATAATGTGGGTCAACTTTCACTCATTAGCCTGTGCTATGCTAGGTATCTGTGGGTGAAGTGTTTTCAGTGCAAGCCTGACAATCTGAACTTCACCCCTGGAGTCCACAGAGAGATGTGAGGAGGACATGCCATGGCATGTGTATCTACACCATGTGACCACACACGTGCGTGTGCGCACATACATACACATGTACATACACAGAGCACACATACATACACATCACACACCACATATACATACACAGACCACACATAAACATACATACACAGAGACCATTTTTAGTCTTTCAAAGGTTATATTTGACAAATAAAGCAGCCTTGGGATTAAAGAATAATACTGAAATTTTTTCCTGAGATTTTGGATAAGTCAGCCATGATGGAAGTCAGCATGAAAACAGCCTTACCTGTTTTCATTAGGTAGGATAAAAACCTGCTTTATTCTCATCAGGGCATTCAGCAAATATTTATTAATGTTAAGTAGTAGTATTTTAGTATAATACTGATACAACACTGTAGCCTAAATTCATTCTTCTGTTGTTGTAATGGGGTTGTATGCGCATGTGTGCGTGTGTTACGCGTGTGTACATGTTCACATGTGTGGAGGCTAGAGGGTGAAGTCAGGTGTTTCCTTCTATTGCCCTCTACATTAATTTATTTTTTGGCACGTTCTGTGTTTGGTGGTTGTTTTCTCTGTGTGTGACATGTGTGGAGGTTAGGGGACACTGTTCAGGAGTTAGTTCTCACCCCTGGGTAGGCTCTGGGAGTCAGTCTCCAGCTGTGGCAGTGTGCACCTTCACCGCTGAGCAGTCTAGCCAGCCTCTCTGCGTTAGTTTCTGAGACAGAGTCTCTACACCGAACCTGGAACTGATTCAACCAAACTGGCTGGCCAGGGGTCTCCCCCGGACCACCTGTCTCCACAGGACCTGGGACCTTACCCATGGTAGCCAGGCACTTTATCACAGCCCAGAGCTTGATGGGAACTTCACAGAACATTGCTGTTTAGACAGTGGCTTTTGTTTAAAATTATGCAGTTTTATTTCCTTTAAATTTCTTTTGTTGTGATGATTCTAGACTCCAGCCAAGAGTATACGGACTCCACTGGAATAGATCTACATGAATTTCTTGTCAATACACTGAAGAAGAACCCAAGGTAAACATGATTGAAAGGGCTAGGGTAGGGGTGGCAGGACCCTGAAGCCGAGCAGCTTCCCCGCACTTGTGCGTTACTAGAGGATGCCTGTCTCTTCTTACTTCTCTAAGGTTCTCAGTTTTGAACGATCTGGAATACTGTCACATGGGGATTTCTGTGTTTTGAAGAGTAGAGAGAAATCTTGCGAAAGGAGAGCACAGTGACTAGGAAGTTTGAAGGCTTGGGTGCTTGTTAGTTAAAAATCCCAGAGCAGCGACCTAGGGCTTTGTACATAAGCAGAACCACAACTGCTTTAATCCTCTTCAAATCGCTGGGTGGGACATGGAGCAGCGCCTAGGCTTACCAGCCTGAAGTGTGTGCTGCTAATAGCTAGGTGCTGATAGGAGAGACGTACAGAGTATGTACTTTCTCAGACCACCACAGGACAGCCTAGGAAGGCTCCTCAGCTTCTGCATTGTGGCCGGTATTAGAGTTTGGATACATTCCTCAGTTTTTGTGATGCACAAGTTGGTTTTCAGTTCCTGCTTTTACGGAGGGCAGTGTTTTGTTTTGTGCTAATCTTTTTAAAACAGGGACAGGATGATGCTGCTGAAATTAGAGCAGGAGATTCTGGAGTTCATTAATGACAACAAGTAAGTTACTTTTATGAAACTTATTTTAGAGGTGGGAGGGACACTGGAGAGGAATTATGTACAGCTTTGAGGCATCACTATTTCCCTCAAAGAAAGAACTTTGAATTACCCCCCGGGGAAAAGTTAGGGAGAAACAATCTGAATAGGTTAAGGTTGAGCCAAAAAGATTTTATACTGTTTTTAGCAGTTAGGTATAGACTTCACCCATTTCCCTTTGACTAACCACTTTCAGGTGGTGGAAGAAAGGACTTAAGTAGCATAGCATCATGCAGTGGGAATGTGCAGTGTCGCTAGGGACTAGAACAAATTAATCTGCAAAATACTGAGAGGAACTCTTTTTGTTCTCACGGGGTAAATATCTATTTCTTGTATGTCTCATCCTCCTAAAATGTTTCCACTTTAGACACTGGCTTCTATTGTTGTTATCTTTTGTTTTTTACCCTGGTACCCCTTCAGTAATCAGTTCAAGAAGTTTCCTCAGATGACCTCATATCACAGGATGCTGTTACACCGGGTAGCTGCCTATTTCGGGATGGACCACAATGTTGATCAAACTGGGAAAGCTGTCATCATCAACAAAACCAGCAACACGAGAATGTAAGATTCTGATGAGAGATCCTGGTCTCCCGTGGAGACTGGTCCTAGCTTCTGTTCATGTCCAGTAGCACCAACACCACACTGAGTGAAGAGGTGCTGCACTAAAGAGCAGGCATCATGTAGCGGTGCATGCCCGCAATCCTATAGCATTCAGGAAAGGTGGAGGTGGAAGGGTCAGGACTGAAGAGCCTGCTGCCTGAAAAAGGGGGTTTGGGGATCAGACACAAAGGTTTCATTTAACTCTTCATGTGACATGACCATTCCTGACACCAAGAATTCTCTTGAGTAGAGACGTAGAATTTAGGAGAGCTGTGCCTAAAGTCCTTCTCCCTGATGGAAAGGCCTTTCTCCCTCCCTTCTTCTCATGTTTCTTTCCAAATCTCAGCCCGGAACAGAGGTTCTCAGAACATATAAAAGATGAGAAGAACACGGAGTTTCAGCAGAGATTCATTCTCAAGAGAGACGATGCCAGCATGGACCGAGATGATAACCAGGTGAAGAATGGGAAGGGTGGGCCTACAGAGAGCCTGCAGTGAGAGAAACTGGGAAGGGAGAAGGAAATTGAAAATATCGTAGAGTGGAAAGTGACACAGAGGTGTTACCTGAGTTGGTTTTGGCCTCACACTGAGGACTGACTACTGCTGGGCTGAAGAGACATGGTACTGAGGTCTGCTGGGTGATCTCATCTGGCCTACAGTTCTATAGGTCTGCCACTAACTTCTAACTACATTTCATTTTGGACAAAGTAAGGTCCCTCCCTGTGTCGGCCTTGATCTAGCTGATTTCAGTGTCGTCTCCTTCTCCCAGCCCCTCCCTCGGCCCATAGGAAGGACATTGGGGTTACCAAAATACCAAAGTTACTTTCTCTCCTTTCCACGCTTATCCTAGCTGAGGGCTAGCCTAACACTGGCAAAGTTATGGCTGGATTTAGACAGTTGCAGCGTGTGTCTGGTCTCTTTGGCAGACCCCTCAGTCTGTCCCACGTCCTTCCACCAAGTGAGTTACTATGACTCAGTGCTGGGAGCTCAGGCCCCTTTGGCCCATTCCTGTGGAACTAAGCGAAAAACCAACCAAACTGCCCTGGCCCCTCATTTGCGGTGGGGCTTCTGCTGCTCTCATCTCTGTCCCTTTGATAGCAAGTGACTGAGGACTGGTTTCCCCAGCTGAATGGAGAGTTCAGGGTTATCCTGCATCTGCTCGGCTGCCAAAGGGGATTAGATGTGAAGAGTGAGTCTTGGTAAGGAATAGTAACTGTATAATAATACCTTACTTCTAGAGTCACAGCTAGTTTTCTTGAAATACTGTATGTCTTGAGACCAGGACCTTCCTTGCTTGCTACTTGAATGTGAAAGGAGTCCTTTTAAGAAGGTGCCGTTGTCTAATGCAGACAAACACGCTGGGTCTGACCGAAAGCAAAGAAAATTACAAAAAGACAAATTTTTGTAAAACAAGAAAGAGCCTTTCCATCCTGATGCCCTTCTCTACATTTCCCAAAACCCCTGTGCGTGACTCGGGAAGCACTAGGCTGCAGGCACACTGGAGTGCAAGGTGACTGGGTCCCAGGAGGGAAGCTTCTGTCCGCTTTCTGGCTGTGGTGTTAGCAACAAACATGGTGTTGTTGTTTTATTGTTTCCCCTGAGCTGGGCTTTGCTTTAAACATACATATGTTATCTCTTTTAATCCTTTCCACAACCCAGTGTAAATGGGGTAGTTAACCCTACTTTTCACATAAAAGTACTGAGTCTACAGATGTTTGGTTACTTGCCTGAAGTCACTTTACTGTGAGTCGACATCTGGGATTCGCCTTGATGCCCCGTTGGGCTTTCCAGTCTGCCGTTGGCATACCGTGCTAGAGGCTGCGGACTTTGAGAGTCTTGTGTCTCCTTGTAATAGAGCTGATGAAAGATAGTCAGCAGGACATGGTCTAGAGGACAGGAGGACTGCATCTCGGCAGTCAAGACCCCTCAAGGCCTGGGCTGCCTTTGGGAGGGGAAAAGGGAGCAAGAGAGAGGTTTGGCCTCGAGCAGCAGGTTCCTTCAATTTCACGTGGCTGAAGGTCAGAGTTGTCTGTAATGTGACAACACTGACTCACTGAATTCTGCGGTTACCTTAGAGAAGGGCCCTCTGTTAAACCCTCCCAGGACAGTGTTCACAAAAAACAATTGAAGAGGAAAACAGTGATGGGAAGTTAGATAGTGACTAGCCAGAAGTGGTCATCTGCCCATCAGACATTCCTGTTGGTCACCTCACTTTGTCTGTCAGAGAACATGAAGTTCTCCCTGTGTCCCCATCTCCTTCTTTACCCTTTCTGTCCTCACTGTCCACCGTACCTCATTTATCTGTTACTTTCTTTGCTCATTTCCTTCTATTTTGTTCTCTTTTTCTTTCTCTTCTGTGTTGAGCTGTTCTCTTTGTTCTTTATTTCTGTCTCCTCAACTCCCTCCAATTGCTATAATTAAGTTGAGAAAAATGCTCAGTCTTTGAGTTTAGCTTCACCCCTGAGATTTCATGACCAAGACCCTTTTTGTGAAGCCCTGTCTGTCTTGGGTTCCTAGGATGTGGCGTCAGTGACTGAGGAAGGGTCCTACTGAGTGCCAGCTCTGTGAGCGTCTGACACGCCGCTGTGCTAACCTTCCCTCTCTGCCCTCTTCAGCCTCCTTCTTCCCCCCAGAGCACTGTTGTTTATTTGCCCAGGGCTGCTTCCTTGATCTTCACTGACTGAACAGTACCTGATTACTCCAGGGAACTGACCCAGTCCTTATAAGTAGTTGTTGTTCTTGATATTTGGGGGTTGGCGGGCATGGCAAGTCCTCTACCATCCAGAAACGCTGATCTCCCAAACTACATGGTCAGATGTACCCAGTGAAGCCTGTCCAGGACTGGAAATGTCATTCCTTTATTTTCCATTTGTTGATGGCAACTGTAAACTTTCCCGGTTTCTCTTCCTTGCTGGTGTGCAGTGAGCTTGCAGTACGAGGAGAACTTAACTAGCTTAATTCTGCTCATCGATCTAGATCAGAGTTCCATTGCAGGATGGAAGGAGGAGCAAGTCAATAGAAGAGAGAGAGGAGGAATATCAAAGGGTCCGAGAGAGAATATTTGCCCGAGAGGTAAGTGTAGCTTCTGAGAGTTGTCAGACCATAGCTTTTAGCTCTTAATCTTTGCAACTGTGAATGGAATGAGCCCTCCATGAATGTTGTGGGGTCTTTTTGTTTCCTTTCCTTTTCTTTGCTATTTTTAACCAACATCAGTCAGTCCCAGATTTGACCTCTAAAACTGAATGTGGCTTATCCAGAAGCTATGGGTTTTTATTTTGAAATACATTCTGCTGTATGGTATACAAAGAGACTCGAAACTTGGAGTGGCTGAATTTGGTAAATATAACTAGACTGGAAAGAGAATTGGTTTTGGCAGAACTGATGAAAGGGCCCTAAGTCTTGCCTGTGAAGCCCTCCTCCCACTCACCCTCTAGACTCCCACTGTCTGTTCTGCGCATCTTTGCTTTTCAGTAGAAGATTCAGTGTCCACATGGACTCCACATTCGTCTTGTTTGGCCAGCTTGTTTTCAGGGTATGTTGATGCTTTTACTAAAGTGCTGTTCTGGCTGATCCTCTATAGCTACCACATTCCCCGTGCATACACAGAGAGCACCCTATTCCCTCCAGACACTATTTGGATGGGAAGCCTCCTTCTTTCTATATTTCTTACCTTCTAGAACAGTGGTGGCTCCATGGTCTAAAGGGGAACTGTGTTTTTAAGAACTGTGAGCCATATCAAAATACACTTATCACCCTGTATCTAGTTGCCTTTGCTTATTACTCCAAGAAATGTTTAGCAGGATTTCAGGAAAGAGCTTAGATAAGCAACAGATGAACAGATCTCTGAAACATGTACACCGGGATAGAATAACATCTTAGCAACAAAGGACGTTTAAGTCAAGTGGACGGACACTGCTCTCCTCCCATGCCTCTATTCTTCTTCTCTCATCAAGACACCCCTCCCATTTTTATATCACACACAAACACACGCAGAACAACGTGTGTGTCTTTTCATCATCACCTCACCCAGAAAATAAAGTCTCCAACTCCAGAAAAATGCTCGTTTCATTGTCTAGAGAGAAAGCCAAGCAATTTTAAGAATTCTTATGGAAAATGACACACAGCAAGCTTTCTGGCCTAGAATTCAAAAAGCAGTCTTCTTACCTTCTATTATGTAGACTTCCATTCTGAGTTAGAAAAGTCTGTCCTCCAAATACTATCCCTACCTGAAGAGAGTTTAGTGCCTTGCCTGCAAACCAGGTGGGTGGACTGAGAGGAGAGGTGTTGTAGTTATGGCTAGGATGGCCCTAAACTGTGACTAGAAGTGCTTATGTGGTACTTACGGTCTTAGTATTTCATATAGGTTAACTTGTATCATCTTAACAATAGGTCTGTGAAGGAGTTTTAATTATTTTTTCTCACTTTATAAATGAAAACCTAAGACACAGGTTCAGTTACAGCCTACCTACCATGGCATTGCTAGTTAGTCAAGGTGCCGGTGTTGGATGTAGACAGTCTGGCTCCAGAGTCCACGTTCATAACCTAATGGCAGCTGCCTCTTGATGGCTTGCCCTGCTCTGGGGTCTTCAGTGACGGCCACGCTGACTATCTGTGTGCTCCTCTGCTTCCCTGACACATGGAAAATGACTGCCTCGCTGTGTCACGCCCTCGCAAAGCCGTTATCTAAATGCACAGACAGCTTATCACAGAACACTGGGCCTAGTTATCAGCCATAGTGGAACACATCTGCCTCCAGCCACAGTAAAGGCAAAGTTAGCACTTCTCTCCTCTTTCCTTCCTGATGTCTAGTCTCTCAAGCCTCTACTAATATGTATGTATTCTTTGTTAAATCCTTGTGGATTTATCACTTTCGTTTCAGTACTTCCTAGCTCTTGTAGTAGAGGCCTCGGAAATCTCAGAAGATCTAGATGAGGAGAAATGGCCAAATTCCACCATCCTCCAAAGAGTCCATGTGGAGAGGAGCCGCCCAGTCAGAGGGAGTGATTAAGGGTAGAGTGAGGACAAGGAGGCAGGCCCAGAAGAACGGGAAGTGCCAAGAAGGGTGTTCGGATGGAAATGCTGCTGCTGCAGCCTTCTCTAGGGCCAGAGCTGTGTTTTGGGAAAGCTGCTCTGTGCAGACCCTGCTGTGCTCAACAGCTGGACGCTGGCCCTCGGTGCCTTTTTCTAAGGTTTGGGAGTCTACCACAGGGTTTGCCTCACTCAGCTCAGTGGCTTGGTCAGAAAATGATCTGGTGGAACTGCTTCAGACTTCTGATGTCCTAATTTTTTTCTAGGCTCTAAAAAGTATCTGCTTTCCCAATATCTCACCCATAATGGGGCTCAAGTCACACTGCCTTTCATTTGGGCAGAAAGAGAACAGCCACTGAGGTTAATTTGCAAAAAAATGAAATTTCCTTCTCATGTGTCCTTTACTTTGCACATGCTTTAAGATGAGTATGTCAGTTACTACATTCAGTCACTACCAGAGCAATAAATGTAGAGCTAAAAAAGGAGGTAATTAGGCTCATAGCTTTCCTGCCCTCCTCTCCATACTTCTCCCTTATCAACCGTCATTGAAATGTTGTGGAAAGGCTAAAAATGCCATTGTTTTCACACTAAAGGTGAGAAGTCGGCCTGGGCACAGCAGTGGGTTACCCTAGCCTCACCCCGCGCTCCCTGTTGGTGGGGTGAGAGCTTTGGTTTGAAGACAGTGGGCATTCCTAGTATCGTGGACATCCTTTGCTATTGTGCCTTATAATTTTCTTATGAATTATTTTCCATTTTCTCCCCCTACCTAGACTGGCCAGAATGGATATCTAAATGACATCAGGTTAGTACCACTGAGCATGCTCTCTGCTTATCATTCGCCTTTATCAGTGAGGTCGTGTATATTATATGCCCTATAATGATACTATTCTTGTCTTGTTTTGTTTTGTTTTTGGTGTTAACCAACAGACTCTCCAAAGAAGCCTTTTCTTCTAGCTCTCACAAGAGAAGGCAGATTTTTAGGTACTTGTGTGTGATCTGTATCTCTCTTTTTTATTTTTAATTTTGTTTTGCTGTAATCTTTTCAGTGGAGTGAGTGGGTTTTCTCCATGCATGGCTGCTTGTGAAATAATTAAATTTGTGGGTTTTGCAACACTGGATTCTTTTTCCCTTTTTGGAGGAAAAAAGGTTCCTCCTCAGTGGCTTTATTGAGTCCTGAGTAGATGTGATAGGGAACGACTAGTTGTGTCTGAGACAGGTAGGTACTATTTCCACCCACAGATGGGCTAGCCTTGGGCACTTGTAAAGGACTCGAACCTACAGGTAGTGTAAGGTGAAAGAATGGGTGTCTCCTGACTGCCTTTGCTCAGCCTGTAGAAAGGTGTGGACAGCTGAGATCTGAACCTAGAACAAGGGCTATTTTGTATCTCTAGGAAAAAAAATACATGCATGCATATAAATACATACACGAATATCTGTGTGTAGTGTTCTTGTTGACAAGAGACTATATAGTAAGATGGCCTCAGAGAGGATAGGTCGCATTAGAATGGGCCTAGAGCATGTCCTTTAAAAGACTGGCTGTCTGTCACCCTCCGTCCTGAGGAGAGCTGCTGCTCCTGGGCTGCATTAACTCCCCTAGCACCTGGTGCTCTTCATCTTTTCACAAAAGAACTGTAACAAAATCTTTTTGCTTCAATCTCTCAGTCCCATCTCAAGGGATAGTATAAAATGGAGGTGAGAGAAATACCCTGTGCTGGTACCAGCTCACTGTAAGTTTATTCTTCCTGATTTGCCAACAGAAAAACTACAGAACTCAGGGACCCTGAGTATTTAACACTCTACTTCAGTACTACTCTTTCCAAAGGGTGTTTCTGTTTTTTAAAATCATGAGTGATAGGAAACTCGGATTATTGGTCTCCTCTCTAACGCTGCAGTTGCCCTCTCTCCTTGTTGACGTTCCTAGGGCTAGTGAGCCTGAGATGCTCAGTGGTCACCAGGGAGCACTACTTACATCAGGTGACTCACAAGCACTTGTGGTGTCCTCTGGCCAATTCCACTTTCACTCATGTGTGCCTACCCACACACATAGATACGCACACACACACATACATAAAAATAGATCTTAAAAAGAAGAGGAGGAAGAAGAAAGAAATTGGAGCAATGAAATTTTCCAACGTTGGGATAGAGAATTTTCATTTCTCTGAATTTTAAAAAAAGATATAGCAGGCGTGGTGGCACATGTCTTTAATTTCAACACTAGGGGGGGCAGAGGCAGGCGGGTCTTTGTGAGTTTGAGGCCAGACTGATCTACATAGTGAGGACAGCCAAGGCTATGCAGAGAAAACCCTGTCACAAAAGACCAAAGCAAAAAAAAATTATTTTTGTTTTATGTGTATGGGTATTTTGCGTGTGTGCGTGTGTTGTGTACCACATACATGGAGTGCCCACAGAGGTAGGGGTGTGTATGTGTGTGTGTGTGTGTACACCACATACATGCAGTGTCCACAGAGGCAGAAGAGGGTGTTGGATTCCCTGAAACAGGTTAGAGTTGTGAGTTACCATGTGCATCCTGGATGTCAGACTCGGGTCTTATGGGAAAATATCCAGTGTTCTTAACCACTGGCCATCTCTCCATCCCCTCTGACCTCTTTTATCCCTGTACAGTGCTGCCCTGAGGTACATCAGAAAACCAGAGGCAGAGTGAGCTTTGATGATTGATGGAACCAAAGATATGTAAAGTTCTCACGTTTAAAAGATGAAGATTTTGCTGGATAGTGTACAGCGAGCAGTCATAACCATCCCAGAGTGTCTTTGACAACAGCTGTGTGTGAACATATGTTGCCAAAGTCAATCTTTACTCCTTCAACTCGCTGAATACATTGGCCTGTAAACAATACTGGTTTATATCAGAGGAGACAAAGGCACAGAGATGACATAGCCAGCCCTAGAACACCTGGCTGTAAGTGGCAACACTGAGGCTGATTTTTGTCCAGTGTGCTTTTTCTGTCCCACAGTAGCTGTTTACAAGCCTCGTTTCTTCCTCTCAAGCTTGTGTTTATTTGAAGCCCTAGTTCAGATTCACAGCTAGGAATGCTGCTTACCCATGAGCATTAGGCTGCACCAAACTGCAGGGGATGGCTTGAAGACTCTGGTGAGCAAGTGCAATCCTCACCTTTCCAAATCTTTTTTTTTTTTTTTAAAGATTTATTTATTTATTTATACAGTATTCTGACTGCATGTGTGCCTCCACTCCAGAAGAGGGCACCAGATCACAGTATAGATGGTTGTGAGCCACCATATGATTGCTGGGAATTGAACTCAGGACCTCAGGAAGAACAGACAGTGCTTGCTGTTAACCTCTGAGCCATCTCTCCAGCCCCCCAAGTCTTTTTTTTTTTTTTTTTTTTAATTCAAGCCTGAAAAACCCAACTGTGTTTGATTAACAGTGATTAAAGGTGAGGACTAGTGAGATGAATTCAGCAGGAGTGTGCCTCTGCCCAGGATTCACATGGCAAGAGAAGAATGCCAACTCCTGGGGCTGTCCTCTGACCTTTATACACACACACACACACACACACACACACACACACACACACACACACACACACACCCAAATGTAAAAATAAATAAATAAATAAAACTGTGAGTAGAGAAATGGCTCAGCTCCTGTAGAGGATGGAGTCCCTTCCGTTCCCAGCACCCTTTAGGAGTCCCACTGCTAACTGTCTATTATTGCAACTTCATGGGAATCTGACATCTTCTGGCCTCCATGGGCACATGCATCGCATACACAGACCCCCTACTGACGCCCACACGCATAAGCAGCTGGGTGTGGTGGAGCACACTTTTGATCCTAGCCCTTGGGGAGAGCTAGTGTAGGAGGTCTTTATGAGTTCAAGGGCCAGCTTGGACTACATGGCGAGTTCTAGGACAGCCAGGGCTACAGTGAGACCCTGTCTCACATCAATGAATAAAATAAATAAAAGACGATGTGCAAAGGCTTAAGACAAGAGAACTTTTTGTTTTGTTTTTTGAGACATGGTTTCTCTGTATAACAGTCCTGACTGTCCTGGAACTCCCCCCCCCTTTTCTTTTTTGAGTAGGGCTTTTCTCTGTGTAGCCTTGGCTGTCCTGGACTCACTGTGTAGACCAGGATGGCCTCCTTCAACTCACAGGAGATCCACTACCTCAGCCTCCTGGCTTTAGAATTTTTTTTTTTTTTTTTGGTTTTTCGAGACAGGGTCTCTCTGTGTAGCCTTGACCATCCTGGACTCACTTTGTAGACCAGGCTGGCCTCGAACACACAGTGATCCGCCTACCTCTGCCTCCCGAGTGCTGGGATTAAAGGCGTGCGCCACCACGCCTGGCTCTAGAAATTTTTTTAAACATAGGTTAGGTGCTGGTAATGCGGTTCAGCTGGTAGAGAACTTAACTAGTGTACAAAGGACCTGGGTGCATGGGCAACACAACATGGAAATGGAGGTGGTGGTGCACACCTTCAATCCCAGCATCCAGGAGGTGGAGGCAGGAGGGTCGGAAGTCCAAGATCAATCTTGGTAGTTTGAGGCCCCCCCAAAAAAGTATTTAAATGTAGGATCATAGAGTGACTTCCTACCCTGTTAACTGTAAAACCTTCCGTTGCCACTGCCTCATACATTTCTGTCCCAGTTCATGCCTTTAAAAGTATATACTACACCTTTAATCCCAGGACTTGGGAGGCAGAGGCAGGCAGATCACTGTGAGTTTGAGGCCAGCCTGGTCTACAGAGTGAGTCCAGGACAGAGAAACGCTGTCTCAAGGAAAAAAAAAAAAAATATATATATATATATATATACACACACACACACACACACACACACACACACACACTATACCTGATTTTGTCACCCATACTGGCAATAACTATGTCAACTTCAAAGTTCTTACTTTATTGATAAATGAGCCACACTGCGGCTTAGTGTTCTTTATTAAATACTTCTCAGACCCAACAAATTGGACCTCTTACTATAAAACTAAATTAAATCTACTTAAAAACTAAATCAGAGAAGTTTGAGGTGAAGCTCACTTGGCACAGCACTTGTTGCCTAACTTGTAGGATGCCCTGCATTTGATCCGTTAGACCACCTGGGCAGTCCAGTGGCACACACACCTACAAGCCAGCACCAAGGAGGAGCCACAGCCCAAGACCATCCTTGGCTACATACCAGGGTTCAGGCCTGCTCGGGCTAGTACCCCATCTTGACACAGAGACAGAGATTAGGGCTAATTTAGCCTGAATTCCCTCTGGTTTTGTAGTAACACAAAGTGCGAGTATGCTCTTCATCCTCATCCCATCTCTCTAGCGTAACACAACCCAGTCCTCAGAATTGAATTTAAGTGGCTCTCCCAAATTGTCATGTTTTTAGTGAAATAATATTTATAGAGAAGGAAACTGATGGATTTTTCTCATGAGATTCTCCCTCAAGAGAATAATGTTTCAGTCATCAGACAGTCCACATTTTGAGCTTTTACTGTCACTGCTTTGGGGAAACTGGGTACAGAAACACTACTTCCTAGGGTACTTAATTTAAAGACGCCTCATTCAAGCCCAGCACTCAGGAGGCAGAGGCAGATAGGTCTCTAAATTTGAGGCCAGCCCAGTCTGCAGAGTGAGTTCCAGGACAGCCAGGGCAGGATGATGGAATCCTATCTGTGGAAAAAGAAAAGGAAGAGGGGTGGGAAACAAGCTAGCTCACCCACTCCAAAGCCTTGGGAACTAAAGTGACTGGGATAGCATTTTCTATTCAGTTTTGGTGGGATAATGGTAAAACGAAGGGGATCCCAAGGAGTGTGATTTTTGCCAGTTACTCACTGGTGCATCTACAAAATCTTCATAACTGTTGTCACTTGGTCCCCTTAGGTAGGAGTTGTTGGGAAAAGTGAAATGAGAGGAACTTCTGAATCCGGAATGCTCTTAGTAAGGAGCAGTAAGCCCTCAGGAAAGCTGAGGTGATGGCTCAGCCTGTGCAGTGTCCGCTCTGCAATCATGAAGACCTGATTTCAGATCCCCAAGCCTGTGGAAGAGCTGGCAATGGTAGCTGTCCATAGCCGCTGTCCTGGGAAGAGCAGTGAGGCAAAAGCAGGAGCATCCATGGAGCTCATAGGCCAGCAGTCTAGCTGAGTTCTTCAGCTATCCAGGTTCAGTGAGAGCCACTGTCCCAAAAAAGAAGGTGGAAGGCTGGTGAGGTGACTCAGTGAGGAAAGATGCCTGCCATCAAGCCTGATAGCTTAGATCTGATCGCTGGGAGCCACATGGTAAAAGAGAACCATACTTGCAAATTGTCCTCTTGACCTAAATACACACGTACTCAAAATAACAGAATACAGTGTAACAGTGAAAACATTTTAAAAATAGTAGAGCCTGATCAAGGAAAATATGTGATGTTTACTTCTGGTCTTCACACACATGTACTACATACACGTTGACACACACACAACTCAAAAGAAAAATAAAAATTTGATTCCTAGCACCCACACCCATTGGCTCACAACTGCTTACTGCAAGGAATCCTTTTTTCTGTTTTCCTTAGACATCCGTACACTTGTGGCATTGCACACACACAAATCCAGACACACGAGAAGTAAATCTTCAGAGGCTGGAGAGACAGCTCAGCAGTTGAGAGCACTGGCTGCTCTTGTAGAGGACCTGGGTTCAGTTCTCAGCACCACATTGTTCCAGGGGATCTGATGCCCTCTGTGGGATTTGTGGACACCAGGCACACACATAGTACATATACATTTATTCAAGCAAAACCTTTATACACATTTAAATAAATATTTTTTTAAGACAAGACAAAACTGTCAGGCCAACAATATCTTGGCGTCCTGTTATTTTAAAATCACAGGCAATCTCCCCACCCCGCAAGATAGAGATTTCTTTATGTGGCCCTGGCAGTCCTGGACTTGCTCTGTAGACCAGGCTGGCCTTAAACTCAGAGATCCACCTGCCTCTGCCTCCCTAGTGCTGGGAATAAAGGCGTGCGCCACCACACCCAGAACACGTGATGCTTTTACCGGCAGGATAAGCCTGACGTCTCAAAGCAAATAAGAACAGAAGCTTTGTGCCTCACTCAAGGCAGTGAGATTATAAACACGATGGCAGTTATGCCCAGTCAAGCCGCTGCCCTCTCTGCCAAGTCCCAAGCATATACTTGATCTTCCTGATGACCATGTCAGTCCTTACAAGCTGTGGAACCTTTTTCTTAGATAACAAGATGGAACTTCCAGAGAATAATTTGGACACTCAGACTGTTCACTGTAACCTCCTTCCAACTCTGGAAAGATATTCATAAGTAGCACCTCTGCTGGCTTAGATGCACGCTGTTTGGAGCCCTTTTTTGGGGTGTATCCATGTCACTGGCTACTCCTACCTTCTACCAGCAGTAGCTTCCAGGAGTCCATTTGTTTTAAGAAGTCCCAGAAGTTGCTGCTACCCTTCTGTTGCCCTCTGTTTCCTAGCATGTGTGAGGTCCCTGCAGGGTGTGGAAAAGAGATCTCAGTGCCATGTATGTTGCTTCCCATTTGCCTAAATCCACTGTGCTGAATTAGCTGCCAGTTCTGTCTTTCAGATTTGCCCCGTGTTCTTTGTTACTGTACTGGACCTTGTTCTGTCTGCTCCCATCAGATCCTAGTTGGCCAGCTAGGCCACAAAAAGTGATCTCTCTCTTGGCCCTTATGTTGAAGTGGGTGGGTGGGGGGAACCTCTGACCACTGTGGTTTCTGCAGGGGAAACCGTGAAGGGCTGAGCCGCACCTCAAGCAGCAGACAGAGCAGCACAGACAGTGACCTCAAATCCCTGGATCCACGGCCTTGGAGCAGCACAGACTCAGATGGTTCTGTCCGGAGTATGCGACCCCCTGTCACCAAAGCCAGCAGCTTCAGTGGGATCTCCATCCTCACCCGTGGTGACAGCATTGGCAGCAGTAAAGGTGGCAGTGCAGGAAGGATCTCTAGGCCAGGTACAGCAGTATCTCTCCTTCCCTCCTTGCTTGTCTTTTGCAAAATATGTTAGTAACTGTTGAGGAAGCATCTGCTTCAGTATAGTTTCCTGGAGACTTGGACAGCATTACCAGAAGAGAGGACATCTGATTCTTGGGTCCATTGTCCATTCTTAAATCTAGTTGCCTCTTTGATTTTTTTTTTTCCAACTTTCTGTTCTTTTTTAGGAAGGAAGGAAGGAAGGAAGGCTGGTTGGAGCTCACTATTTTGTGTCTTATCTGGCTAAGGTGGATTATTAGTCCAGGGCAGGTTACATGGCACTTTGATAAAGTGTAACTGTGTGTAACTGATAAGTAGTAGTCAACATACCAGAACTTAGAAACACCCTGTTCCAGCACTTTCTGAAGTTAGTACTAGGAAGGAGTGGACACTCACGTTCTCATGGAAGCTTGTCAGCACCTTCAGTGCTCCCAGCCCCCTCCGTTCCTGCTACAGTCTTACCAGAGGCCTGTTTAGCTCTCCATATACAGTTGACCTGACCTTGATATCATTGCCCTGTGAAGAGTATCTTGAACCCCACACCAGCGACCTATAGGTCCTGTCTGCAGTAGACAGTGGTGGTGAAGCCTTTTGCCTCTGTTAGATATCCCTCCTGCCCTTGTCTGGTAGCTGCATTTTCTTTTTTTTCTTTTGATTTTTCAAGACAGGGTCTCTTACAGTCCTGGCTGGCTTGGAACTCACAGAGACCCACCTGCCTCTGCCTCCCAAGTGCTGGGATTATAGGCGTGCGCCACCACACCCGGCTGCATTTTTATCTAATACCACCACCTCTGCCTTTAACTAGGCCTTCATTTTATTAAATTATGGTATTAGCTCCATGTTCATCTCTTCCCTCTATTGTCAGCCATTTTCAGAGCATATTTACTAATCTGAGCACAGACCTACTCACTTTCAGTCCCCTCTTTAAAATGTTCATGTTAGCACCAAGGAGATAGCTCAGAGAATAAAACCGCCACTGGCAGTATCCTGACCTGAGCTTTATTTCAAGCATATTTGTAAAAGCCAGGCCATGGAGGCTGGAGATGGTTCAACAGTTAAGAACACTGCGTGCTGGGCTCAAGTTCAAGCACCCACATGGTGGCTCACAAACATCTGTAGCTCAGGTTCTAGGGGATAAGAGACCCTTGTTTGATCTCTGTGAGTACTAGGCACAAATGTGCTACACAGAAACTATGCAGGCAAAATAGTCACACACATAAAATAATTAAAAAAAAAAAAAGCCAAGCATAATGTTACATACTTAGCAATCCCAGCCCTGGGAAGACAGAGCCTAACTGACTCAACAAACCCATGAAACAAGGTGAGTAGTTTCTGAAAGACAGTGCCTACTGTTCACCTTCGAGACACACACACACACACACACACACACACACACACACACACACACACACACATATTTAAGTTCATGTTTCTACATCACCTACAGAAAAAAAAGGGCATGGTAGCAGCCTAGGAGGCTGAGGCAGGGGGATCTCTGTGAGTTCAAGGCCATTCTGGTCTCCATAGTGAGTTCAGGCCAGCTAGAAGTACATAGTGAGACACGGTCTCAAAAAGAAAACAAAAACAATAAAATTCAAGCTACTTAATACAGCATAACTGTTAGTTTGCCGTTGTCGCTTGATTTTCCTTCTCCAGCTCTTCAGCCATCTCTTGAATTGAATATGACATAGCTTTGTGCCCTCTTACCCTGATAAACTTCTAGTCATCCCACCCTCAAGTGTGTCTTCTCCCGCTTGCTCTTCCTTGACCCTCTGAGGAACTACTGTTTCCTCATGCTTGCTGTCATTTAACTTTGGTGAGAGCAGCACCTTTTTTCTCCCTTATCAGATTTTAAGAGTGGGTCAAGAACCATGCCCTTAGTTCATTACATAATTCCTCATACATAGTACATAGTCAATAAAAGTATGTTATATGTGAACCAAAGTAAACCTTTTTCTCTTTATGGGAAAAAAACAAAAACAAACAAAAAATAAAAATATGGGGCTAGGGCCTGGAGAGGTGGCTCAGAGGTTAAGAGCACTGGCTGTTCTTCCAGAGGTCCTGAGTTCAATTCCCAGCAACCACATGGTGGTTCACAACCGTCTATAATGAGATCTGGTGCCCTTGTCTGGCTGCAGGCACACATGCAGGCAGAGTACTGTATAAATAAATAAATAAATAAATAAAAATATGGGGCTGGGGAGATGGCTCAGAGGTTGGGAATGCTGTCTGTTCTTCCAGGGGTCCTGAGTTTGAGTCCCGGCTCACAACCATCTATGATGAGATCTAGTGCCCTCTTCTGGTGTGCAAGTGTATATGCAGATAGGAATTATATTCCTTTTAAAAAGTGTGTGAGGCAAAGGCAGGCAGATTTTTGTGAGTTCGAGGCCAGCCTGGTCTACAAAGTGAATCCAGGACAGCCAGGGCTACACAGAGAAACCCTGTCTCAAAAAAGCCAAAAAACAAAAAAAAAAACCAACCAAACAAACAAACAGAAAAATGTGTTGTGTGTCTATGCAAATACATTAGCAAGCCTGGAAGTGAGACATTTGTTGAGTAAAGATTGTGTATATGTGTGATTATGCTTAAAGGAATAAGTTGCTTTCTCAGCAGCTTTTGCCAGGGATGGTATGATACACTTTGAGAAGAAAGTGAGGAGAACTCAAGGTCCCATAGCAGACCAAGAGGCTCTGAAGCTTCATGTTTGCAGCCATCCCATTATGCTACACAAACTGACCTTAGGCACTTCAGGGGAGATGCCGCAACAGGCTCATATTTGTGGAAAGTCATTTTGGAATTTGGGGTTTTTTTTTGAGACAGGTTTCTCTATGTAGCTCTGACTGTCTTGGAACTCACTATGCAGACTAAGTAGACCTCAAACTCAACAGAGATCTGCCTCTGCCTGCCTCTGCCTCCAGAGCAGCAGGTCTCAGCCTTCCTAATGCTGCAACCCTTTAATACAGGTCCTCATGTTATGGTGACCCCCCCGATTACTACTTTATATTGTAATTTGCTACTGTTATGAATTGTAACGTAAATATTTGATATGCAGATAGTCTTAGGTGACCTCCATGAAAAGGTTGAGAACTGCTGCTCTAGAACATTTTTTTTCTCAATTCCCAAACCAGCTATTTACATTCAAGGTGGTTCCTGGCCCAGGGGGCAGAAGCCCAAGAGGTGGACTCCTACCAGCAGAAAAGCTGCAGTAGAACATCTGCACCCTTGCATAGATCTTTGGGTAACTGGGGGCGAGAATGAGGAAAAGGAGTGAAAAGAAAGGACAAGGGAAAAGTAGAGTTGTGCAGCTGGCCCTTGAGGAATAATTATACTCATGGTTTATATTTACAGCTTTGGGTGGGTCTCCTCTCTGCCTTAGGCCTGGCACTAGGTGCCCCAGAAGTGTGCAACCAGGTCACCTCACCCCAGTCTGTCCGGGGCCTTCTTCCTTGTACTGCCCAGCAGCAGCAGCAGCAGCAGCAGCAACTTCCTGCTCTCCCACCCACTCCTCAACAGCAGCCACCCTTGAATAATCATATGATTTCCCAGGTGAGTCACTCCCTACCCAAGTGTTGAGCCCCTGGGGTCTGTCAAAGAAGGTCTAGAAGTGGTGTCATCTTGTCCTCTGTGCTGGGGAAGATTCTGCTCCTGCCTCCAGTTCTTACTCATTAGCTGTTGGGAGAGAAGAAGAAGGGCAGGTGTTGGGCCACAGTACTCCTTCTGTTGTGTTGTCCTCTTAAGACAAGGTATAAGCAAAGCCTACCTCAGCCTCAGAGCTCCAGGCTGGAGCAGTCTCGCTCCTGGCCCTACCCCCACGTCCTCAGTGCTGGGATTGCACATGTGCACTGTCACACTTGGCTAGCCTGAGAACTCTGTTTTACATTTCTTCCTCCTCTTATGAGGCAGGATCTATCTGTGTAGCCCTAGCTGGCCCGAAACTCAGAGCCCACCTGCCCCTGCCTCCTGAGTGCTGAGTTCTCAAAGTTGTGTACCTGACAACTTGTCCCTCGTTTTGCTGAGAGTTGTTGGTGGGATCTTCTACTCCACACCATGTTTCTACTGTACCTTTAAAGTCCTGCATAATTAACAAGATGATTTTGCTGACCATATATGGAACCTGAAAAGATCATAGTTCCAGTCCTCCCACCCCCATAAACTGACCATGTTGATCTACAAACACATACTCGTTGCTTTGGGAGTGGGAAATAACACTCAAGACCTCACAACTGATGATGATAGACAGAGAGCACCCAGGTGGCATGGCACATGCTATAATCCAGGACTTTTGAAGCTGGGGTAGAAGGATCAAGAAGATAGCCAGGGCTACATAGTGAGTTTAAGCTAGCATGAGCTGCAGAGTAAGACCTCCCCTTAAAGACAGAAAGACCCTGGCACTTGCCAGGCAGTGATGGCACACACCTTTCATCCCAGCACTCAAGAGGCAGAAGCAGGCAGATCTGAGATCACGGCCAGCCTGGTCTACAGAGTGAGCCCAGGACAGCCAGGGCTGCACAGAGAAACCTTGTTTGATGTTGGCATTAGCCAGGGTTTGAGAAACATTGTGTTTCTATGCAGACCATGAAAGCCATCAGCCAAAGAGTCAGATCTTCTGGCAGTTTGAATCTTAATATTCTGAGTGGAGTTGTCTCTACTATAAAAATAAAAAATACTCTGAGTAGTCACTTACTCTGTATAAGCAGAGCTCTTCGTGACCAGAGCCCCATGTTATACCTCAAATATTCTGTTAGCGAGAAGGCTGTTTGTCTCCTGCTGCCTGCCAGGCTCCTTTATTCCCCTGCTCAGTCCAGCTTGGCCTTAGAAGTATCTCCTCTCTGGTGCAAGAATCAGTTTCCTGCCTAGTCTTACCGCAATGTGTGATATGCCTTGTTTGGTTGATAACCGTGGGAGGCCTGTTCTTTTCTGAAGAGAAATGGAGGAGTGGATGGGAGAGAAATGGGGCCTGGGGGGGGGGGGGGACTGGGAAAAGAGGAGGGAGGGGAAAATGCAGTCAAGATGAGGTGATGATAGAATCCGTTTCCAATCTGTAGCTATGAACTGGAGACTCAAGTGGGAAGATCCCAGGATGACCCAGTGACCTGACACCTGCCCCTTAAGTCTTATGTATGCTTGCTAAGGTGTACACTTGGGGCCCTTGATCTGCCTGTGAATGATCCCTCCAGCTGCCTCCCATTGTGGTTTTGTATGTGACCATTTCACTTGCTAAGGTCCCAGCATTTTGTTTTGGTTTATTTTTCCTGAAATACGTGTATTTTAATACTGTCTGGCTCCCCTTTCTCCCTCTTAGTCTTTTATCTTTTCCTTTTACCTGCCATCCACATTTAAAAGCACAGCAAGAGCCAGGTGGCAGGGGCACACAGCCTTTGGGAGGCAGAGGCAAGCGGATCTCTGAGTTCAAGACCAGTCTGGTCTATATAGGCTACACACAGAAACCATATCTCCAAAACCAACCAACCAAACAAGCACAGCAAGAGTGGAGAAGGCATAAAGAGGCAGAAGAGCAACCGTTTGGCATGAATACTTTGGAGTAGATGGCAAGTGGGCTCTAAACCCCAACCTTGTCCTTGAGCCCTCTCCTGGGTTCTGCAGTTCAGTGGGTGCATTGGTGCTGTGGAGTGTGGCCTTGGGTTAGATGCCATAGAGTGGGGATTAGGCATGTGCTGCTTGGTGTGAAGACTTGTTCTCTCAGAATACACTCCTGAGGTTAGCTCAGAAGAATCCTCTCTGGGTGAGTTTCAGTGTCCCAGGAGATGGGAGCCACTAACCCTACCCACCACCTGATGCGTTTTTACCTCTTTTCTCGATCCCTTCTTCCTCCTTCTCCTTCTCCTCCTCCTTCTCCTCCTCCTCTTCCTCCTCCTCCCTCTGCCTCTTCCTCACTCTGCTTCCCTCCTTTCTTTTGTGGTGCTAGACTTGACGCCTGAGCCCTTTCTCCCTGCTTTCCTGCTCCCCTTTTTGTTTTGTCCTAACTTGCTGTCAGCACTGAGGCTGTGAAGTTACACAAGAATACTTACAGTCTGTTTCCTCAAATAATGCCGTGGTGTAGGAATAAGGGACGGAATCACATAAACATGTTCCACTTTTAGAAAACTTTGGGAAAGGGGTACTTATTGGGTGTGAATTCGAGGACAGCCAGGGCCACACAGATAAACCTTCTCTCAAAAAACAAACAAACAAACAAACAAACAAAAATGTGAGGGGGGAGTGGGGGTGATGGAGTACTTACCTTTAGCTCCTAGCAAGAGGATTTTGCCCATATGTCAGTGAAGCAGGTGGCACCAGGAAGTGAGGCTGAGGGCAAAGGCTCAGTGGCCATGTATTATTCAGTCGGTTTACACTGGGGTGGATATTGGAAAGGAGCCCTGATAGCTCTGTAGCTAGTTAGTGTCTTTAGATGTCATAGAGCTGTTCGTGTATCCCAGACTTCACCAGTAGGTGGCAACAGATGTCCTTGTGGTCTCTTAGAGATATCCTGGTTCTGGAGTTTGAGGCCATCCAAGAAGATAATGCTAGAATAACCAAGACATGAACCAGAACCAGCAGCGTAGCAGTGGAGGTGCTGGGGAGGCCTGTCCCCCATGGCGCTGCTCTTGCAGCTCTGGCGGCAGACCAGCAGGTAGTCTTCTGGTCTCTGGGCACATGTAGGCAAAGCACCAATACACATTTATAAAGTACTTGAGGCCCCGCCTTTACTATGGCTCCTCCTAGTTAAGGGAGCCAGAGAGCATCCACCTCCTTCTCTTCCCTCCACACCCACCCCAACAGAATCTTTATTATGTACCTTTGGCCGTCCTGGAACTCCCTATGTAGACCAGGCTGGACTCCAACTTACTGAGATCCACCTGCCTCTGCCTCTCAAGTGCTGGGGTTACAGGTGTGCCACCACCGTGCCCAACCTTAGTCTGCACTTAAAACTCACAAATGCGGAAACGAGTTGTCGTAGCACTTTACTGTTTGTCATGTCTAAATAGGCGAGCCCTCCTGAAGAGAATTAGGATAGTGGAAAAGGCACATAGGCACCAGCAGCATTTGGAGCTAATATTGGCAGTCTGGCCAACAGTTAGATTTAGACTGTCACTGGCTTATAGAAAACAAGGATGTCAGTAGGGTGAGCTGACTTCTCAGGCTATGCAATGTCCCTCTTCAAGTAATTGGGATTCTTGGAAACTCTTTAAAACTCTAGATGTCAGATTCTCTGCTAAGGCCTTCAGTCCCTTTTGGGTTTCAAGCCATGTTCTGTTACTTAGCTATGTGATCCCAGGTGTGCCATTCGATTTCTGTGACCCTTATTTATTTATTTATTTATTTATTTATTTATTTATCTTTGAAGGGTGAGGTTCACCCAAGAGCCTTGCACTGCCAGGCAAACACTGTACTTGGCTACACCCCCAGCTAGCCCTCCTTTTTATTGTTGTATTGTAAGGTGTCATGTCTCTAGACATTCTTGTAAAGCCGTCATGAAACAGTGTGTAAATGTCCGGTCCCTTTTCCTTCCTTACCACTGTCCTTCTCTCATCCCTTCTCCACCAGGGGCTGCAGCTAGAGAACTGATGAGATAATCCACAGGACTGGAGAGGAAGGAATGAGGAGAATATAATTAGTTGTTTTAGAACACTGCATGTTCTCAACAACAGACTCTGCTGCCTGAGGCTAGTGAAGGGCTGAGGGACAAAATGCACAGCTGTTGTGGCTGTAGTTCAGCCCTTCATTCCTGAGGGCACTTTTCATACTACCTCACAGCCTGAAGGAAGGTAGGAAGTCACGGATGAGGATCAAGTGGCTAGAATCAGGAATCTACTGGGTGTTTATTTCTTCTCTTCCCTGTAGAGGGAGATGTCTCTGTGGATGAGCACTTCCTCCAGAACTGCCCTTGGATGACCCTTTGTACACTAGTCTAGCACTGCACACAGTGCCCCGCAAGTGCAAGTGGGCTTTAGGGGAGTTGGGATGGAGCTTCTCTGTGATTGTGTGGTCAAGTCAAAGTATACCTCAGGAAAGTGTTGCTTGGAATCAAGTCATAGACCATGGCCCTGAGAGTCTAGATTCCTCACACAGCTGAAGACTTGAGTGGTTAGTCGGCAGGGAGCATACTGGGTCTCTTCTATGGGAGAGGCTGCTTGTCTGTGAGAGATGTGAGTGCCACAAGCTATCCTAGGCTTGGCCAACCTGCTCAGTGGCCACGTGACTCATATGAAATGTCTTTGATGATTAACCTTGTTGTCCCTCCCCTCCCCTCCCCATCTCTGCCCTCTGCCTCTCCTTTTACCCTTTTCTCTTCCTTTCCACATGCCTCTGTGCTGGCCACAGCCAGTCCCGGCCCTGCAGCCCTCTCCACAGCCGGTTCAGTTCTCTCCAAGCTCCTGTCCCCAAGTCCTTCTGCCAGTCTCTCCGCCCCAGCAGTACAACATGGTATAAACTCCACTCCCCCTTTTGTCTTGTCCCTGTGTGGCCTGTATCTGTGGGGATGTCTGGGTCAGTCTTTGGTGGCCTTGCCAGCATGTTGTGCTTTTGGAAGAGATGCAGAGAAAGCTGTTTCTTGAGGGGCCAGCACAGGCGGAACTGAATTCCAACCTGATAACATCATCACAGAATACCAAAAGACAAGTGAATTTATGACAGGGGATGTTCACTTGCTCTGCGTGTCAGGAAGTAAGCTAACTGAGACCCTCATCTCTACTATATGTGCCCTTCATTTCATTTGTTTCCAGCTTATTCTGTTTTATACAGAATTGTGGTCTCTGATTTCCTTCATTGCAGACTTCTCAGGTACCAGTTTTAAAGAACTTAGACCTCACCTGTCTCACCGTGTCAGATTATGTGCTCTTCACATGTACACTACATGCTACTTGACTTATTTGAAACTTGAATGTATTGGCACACGCCTTTAATCCCAGCACTTAAGAGGATAAAACAGAAGGATTGCCCTGAGTACTAGGCCAGCCTAGGCTACATAGTGAATTCCGGTCCAGCCTGGTATAGAGTAATATCCTGTCTCAAAAATACCCAAAATACATAAGTTAAATTAAAAATAGTTTGTATCCTAAATACAAATCCTTTGCAAATCAAATTAAATTTGCCTCATAGCTAGTAAGTTCATGGTAGTAATGAACCCTTACTTTTTTACTTTATATTAATCACAGCTCTCTGCTTTTTCACTGGAACCCCCTTTCCTCCTACCTTTTGTCTCCATTCTGAAAGGTGCTGGAATATGGACCTCAAATTAATCTGCAATCTTGTCCTCTTGTTATCTTTTCCTGACCAATAAGGTAGCAAAACAGTCCCTGAGAATTATTGAAACTAGAGGGTAGTGTTTCCTTTTGGTTTTTAGTATTTTCTCTCGCAAAAGAACTAGTCTGATGTGTATGTATGTGTGCTTATGTGTGAAATACTGTCCAGAGAACAGAAAACCCAACGGGAAGCTAAGAAACTAGCCTGTCATCACACAAGTGAGAGATGGCACACCATCACTCGTGCTTAGGGAAGGCAGCTGACGAAAAGGTAATTACAGCCAGCCAGCCACCGCCTTCCTCTAGTTCAGCTGCTCACCCTGTCTCCTCTCGGAGGTGAGAATTGGAAGTGGTTTTTGAAGGGCAGGAGAACTCTAGACTAGTGTCAAAGAAGAAAGGTGGAAATAACCTTGGAAGGGAGGAGAGAAACAAGCAGCAGGAGTGAGTGAGCCCACAGCTCTGCTCTGTGCTGGGGCCATATGAGCCCGAGGTCCATGCACAGGCTGTGCAGGTGTGTTGTAGGTACTTCCTGTAAGAACAGGGCAGGGGCATGAGGCAGGCATACAGGAAATGGAAAGAGTATTACATCTTTTCTTTAAATCTTATATTTATCCTGTATTCCTGTAGATCGGTGCCCCCATCTCCTGAGGTATAACCATGGTAACAGCTGTGATGAGAGCAGCCATTGTTACATTTTATAGAGAGACTGTTTCTGGTTTTAGGCCCTTCACACAGGTGTTTAGTTTAAAATATCATGACATAGTCTTAAGGCTGAAATGCACAGAAACCAGATGGTATATCTAAGGAAAGCTGTAGAACAGTGCTTCTCAACCTGTGGGTCTCGACCCCTTCAGAGATGTCAAATGACTCTTCTCAGGGTTGTCTAAGACCATTAAAGGATACATATATTTGTGTTACAATTCATAACAGTAGTAAATTACAAAATTATGAAGTAGTGATGAAAAGTTTTATAGTTGGGTCTCCACAACCTGTGGGGCTATATTAAAGGACAGCAGTGTGAGGAAGGTGAGAGCCGCTGCTGTAGAGCATTGCATTTCTGACTCTGTCCTGGGTTTGGGTTATTTGGTATATGTGAGACAAGGCCTATGTAGTCCAGGCTGGCCTAGAACTTAGTATATCGCTGAAGCTAATCTTGAACTCATGATCTTCCAACCTCCACCTCCCAAGTGCTGATATTAAAGCGTATGCCACCCCATCCAGCTGTCTTTCTGTATTGAAGCCAAATGTGTGAGGTTTGACACAGCCTCAGCCACTGAGTCCCTACTCTCTCAACAGGCAGATGACCTCAGCAACCCCTTTGGACAAATGAGCCTTAGCCGCCAAGGTTCTACTGAAGCAGCTGACCCATCCTCAGCTCTGTTCCAGCCCCCGCTTATCTCCCAGCATCCTCAGCAAGCTAACTTCATCATGGCTTCTGCAGGACAGCCCCTGCCTACTTCCAACTACCCCACCTCTAGCCATGCACCAGCTACCCAGCCAGTCCTGCCACCCCAAGGCTACATGCAGCCCCCTCAGCAGGTAGGCAGCCCCTTCCCAGCTTTGGTATTGCTGCAGTTGCTCAGTGTCACAGTCCTTTTTCCTCCAGTCTAGACTGACCAGAGAGAATGCTCTCCCCATTGTCTGCTTCAGTTACCGTTCTGCCAGGTCTCCTTTCTGTACAACACAAATCTTGTTTGACTTCAAATATGTATAGTTATCCCATGATTGCGAACTGAAGATATGTCCGTTTACAACTTTCTGGTTAGCAGCCCCGGGGCATTTTGTAACTTGCCGCATAATGGCTGGGTTAGAGAGCCCTCTCCCATCTTGTCTGTTCTTGTAGATCCAGGTCTCTTACTACCCACCTGGACAGTATCCCAATTCCACCCAGCAGTATCGACCTCTCTCTCACCCGGTGGCCTACAGCCCCCAGCGCGCTCAGCAGCTGCCTCAGCCATCCCAGCAGCCTGGTAAGTAGAGCTGCTGCTGTGAGACGGTGGCGCAGACGAGGCCAGGGGAGATGGGGTAGCAACGCTGGGAGTTCTAAGAAGGGGCCAGGACCGACAGAAAAAGGAAGGGAAAAGACCGGGGAAGGAAAGGCAGCTGGAGCTGTGGGTGGCCTCCGAAGCATCACACTGACGTCTTGTATGCCTTGCCCATCCTTAGGCTTACAGCCCATGATGCCTAGCCAGCAGCAGACGGCTTACCAAGGCATGCTCGGGGTCCAGCAGCCTCAGAACCAGGGCCTACTCAGCAACCAGAGGAGCAGCATGGGAGGCCAGATGCAAGGCCTGGTGGTTCAGTACTCTCCACTGCCTTCTTACCAAGTGGGTGTACTCTACGTCAGGGAAGATCACTGAGTCCTTGGGAAGCCAAAAGCACAGCCTCCCAGGGCCATGCAAACTTAAGACTCCAGTACTGAGATAGCATCTGTTTCCTCCTAGAACGTCTAGGTTTTTTTTTATTTTTCTTCTCAAAGAAGGTGCAGAGTTTGAGAAGGGTCTAAAATTGTGGTTTTTATATAGTCATGTAAGTAAGTGTGTGTCCAGGAGACAGTGTGGAGGAAATTGGAGCACCTCCTTGTGCGATATCTGAGCATGGTGTTTGGGGGCGGCAAGATTACAAGGGCTCTGTGAATGTGTGCTGTGGGCAGATGAGGACTCCTGGGAGAAGCCCCTCACAAGGGGCCAGGGACTTGTCTTGGTCTAGTGATGAGCAGCAGCTCAGCGAGATGACCCCAGTCATGTTCTTCCTCACCAGGTCCCAGTGGGCAGTGACTCACAAAATGTGGTCCAGCCACCTTTCCAGCAGCCCGTGCTGGTCCCTGCCAGCCAGTCTGTTCCAGGAGGCCTCCCGGCAGGGGGCGTGCCCGTGTACTACAGCATGATCCCACCTGCTCAGCAGAACGGTACGAGGTGAGGACGGCTGGAGAGCTGGGGCCCACACAACCCAAGATTAACCCCAGCAGCGTCCTAGCACAGTGGCACACATACAGTCCCAGTAGCACTTGGGAGGCTGATGCATGAGGGTCACAACTTTAAGGCCAGCCTCGACCACCTGGTGAGACAGCCTCAGAAGTACAGGGGCCATCTCTTTCTTGTTCTCCTCAGAAGTACAGGGGCCATCTCTTTCTTGTTCTCCTCATTGACTTGATACTTAACGTAGAGGTCTGCAACAAGAACTGCCTGTTCCGAGACATGGGGGAGAGTGACCCCAGTGCTTGCTGTTTAATCAGCCGCACTCAGACATGGGGGAGAGTGACCCCAGTGCTTGCTGTTTAATCAGCCGCACTCAGACATGGGGGAGAGTGACCCCAGTGCTTGCTGTTTAATCAGCCACACTCAGACATTAAAAGAACCAGATTTTACAATATACTTATATAATTTTCTCTTACCACAAAGAGAGGGTAGGTAGGTTGTAGCTAATAAGATCGTTGGAGTAGAAGGGACATCTTTGGTTCCACTACATAGACTAGGCTGGCCTGGATTCTGGTCTTCCTACTTCAGCCTCCTGAGTCTACTGAGGTGACAGGTGTGTGGCACTGTGATGTTTTTGTTTGTTTTTCTTGATTTAAATTTGAAAACAGAGTCTATGTTGCTCATCATCCTTGAGTGGTGGGTAATAAGCATGAGTCGCCGGGCCCTGGCTACCTCTTTATTTAGGTGTGCTCATGTCAGCGTGTATCATGGGAGTCCATGTTGGGTCCCATGGAACTGGAGTTTCAGGTGGTTGTGAACTGCCTGGACTGAGTGCTGGGAATTGAACCCTATTCTTCTGAAAAGATCAAAAAGTGTCCTTAACCAAAGAGCAATCTCTTCAACACTCTGGCTGAGACAGTTTCTTTGTGTAGCCCTGGCTGTCCTGGAACTTACTCTGTCGATCAGGCTGGCCTCGAACTTAGAGTACACGCCACCACACCCAGCTTTTTCGTTTTCTTTTTCTTTTTTAAATGAAGAAATTCAAGTTAGGAATGTTAACAGACCCAAGCAAAATCACACAGCTGGATAGAAATGCAGCTGAACTAGAGTTAATGTAGGCCTAACTGTATGTATCTGTGTGTTCATCTCCGACGTGTGTGTGTGTGTGTGTCTGTCTGTTATGAGTGTGTATCCATGTTGTTTTCTCCTGTTTGTCTTAGGCGATCCCTAGTGTCTACCGTTGTGTGTGCACCCTCAACTATGCAGCTCTTTTTACTCCTTTTTTCCGAGCACCATGGGTCTGACCCTGACTTGATTTAGTACCTTTTTGTTTATAAAACCTATATGTGTGTATACACATGTATGTGTTTGCTGTTCCATATTGTTAGGAAGAGCATGTGCTGCTAACATTCTAACATTCCGTATTTAGCGCAGATTAGTAGCTCCAAATTGAAAGATGATCAAGTACAAATATATATAATTAAGTTTGCGCTGATGAGTGATTTTAGAAATTGCATGGCAAATTGGTCTGGGAATGGCTTGTAGCTGCCTCTGCTTCCCACGGGGGAGGCCCGGGAAGCAGCAGCTGTGTGCAGGAGCTCTTTCTCCCTCTGCCCCTTCACCACTCCTTTTTCCCCCCTCTCCCAGCCCTTCTGTGGGGTTTCTGCAGCCTCCTGGCTCTGAGCAGTACCAGATGCCTCAGTCTCCATCTCCCTGCAGCCCACCGCAGATACCACAACAGTACTCAGGTAAGAGTGCAAAGACTCTGGGGAGGGATTGGGCACTGACAAGAGCATACACTGCAAGAGCTTGTGTTATAAAGCCGTGAAGGGTTTGGGGATGGGCTATGACCTCATCACAAAGGGCTAAGTCTTGACTATAGTGTGGAGTACATGCCTTACTCCTACCACCCAGAAGGTAGACACAGAAAGATCATGGCTCTGAGCTACGGCTCTGGGTTCATTGTTATTTTGTTGTTGGGTGTGTGCATGCGTTTGGGGTGGGGGTGGGGGCATTGCATGCATGCTAGTGTCTTTTTTCACCATTGTACTATCATAAAATGCTTACCTCTGTCTCCTGCACTCATTTATCCTTTAGACTACTTTTCTTTTTCTCTTGGGAATATGAAAAAAAAAAGTTGAGAAATGCTTTTTAAAACATCATAGATTGTTTAACAGGTTTTAGTGAGTGCTCACACACACTGTGATGTAGTTACTCTTAGCACAAGCTGTAAGGAAATCTAAGACTCTGAAAGTCATTCTGGTACTAGGACTGAAACTTAGGACTCTGCACTCTGTGTAACCTATAAGCTGCATCTTCAACAACAGGTTTTCGGGAGACATTGTGCTTTATCCCTTTCTGTCCAGGAACTAATGGCTTTATTTTTTTTAATATTTTTTAAAGATTTATTTATTATTATGTATACAGTGCTGAAGTGGGCATCAGATCACATTGTAGATGGTTGTGAGCTACCATGTGGTTGCTGGGAGTTGAACTCATGACCTCTGGAAGAGCAATCAGTGCTCTTAACCTCTGAGCCATCTCTCCAGCCTCTAAATGGCTTTATGTTAAACAGATATAAGCTTCTACAAGGGCTGACTATGCCAGGAGAAAGATAAATGCTGTGTGACACCTGGCTGTCTGCTCCTAGCATACCCAGGCAGTTCCGTTGTTCATTTACCTCTCAGCATTGCTGACACAGTGACACACTACAGTTAAAGAACCTTCAGCGGGCCACACGGCGGTGGGGCACACCTTTCTTTTTATCAGCACTGGGGAGGCAGAGGTAGGTAGATCTCTGTGAGTTTGAGGCCAGCCTGGTTTACAGAGTCCAAGACAGCCAGAGCAATACAGAGAAACCCTATCTCCGGAAACAACAAAAAGAAGCCTCAGGGCTTTGGAGAAGGGATCTTAACTTACCTTCAGACCCTATGGTCCCATTCCACTTTGTTGGGGGTCAAGGTAGGGGGTGGGACCTGTGCCCTCTTTTGAGGATGGGGAGCCATTTGGCTGGTTTTCCCATTTAGAACGAAGTGCTTTCACCTAAGATGTTTTGCACTCTCACTGTTGGGTGCTTTGGGCAATTGCAGGGTTAGTCTTGCTCATAAGATGCAGTTTACCTTTCAGGGAAATGACATCCAGTCTCGTCCAGACCAAACTCGGACAAGCTAAGGCTTTAAACCCACCCATCCTTTTATTACGTGGGTGGGCTCTGGCTGCTTCTGTCTGCCAAGGGCACTTGACCTTGACCTTCCCAGGGGAACATGGGAACTGTAGAAACAGCTCCAAAAATTGCTGTGTTGGTGCTTGACACCATAGAGCGTTTTCTTTCCTGTTTGTTAAGATCAGTGTGTACATAGGCATAAGGATATGCTTGTGAGTGTATTAATCCTTTGTGGTATGTCAGGATATCTCTTTGGTCTGTGGTATCTGTTGTTCAAATATAAAAAAAGTCTTGGATCAAAAGCAAAGCCATAGGAAATAACTATGTATCACCTGCTTGGCCTAGAGCTAAGCCTACTAAAATCTCTAGGGTCAGGGTGGCAGAAGGAAGTAGTGCAGACTTCCCAATCAAAGGACATAAGGAAGAGCTCTCCATCCGCTGCTGTCCTTGCTGCTTTGCAGTTTCTCCCAGTTATCTCTCCTTTCTTCTCTAGACTGAAAGCTACTCACAGTCTTGCACCCTCCCCTCTGTCTTACCCACACTAACGTAGGAGTAAGACATGGTATTCACCTGACCACTGATGCTTCTCATAGAAAGTCAGGAGGCTTTAAAAAGAAACAAGTGTGTTTTCTACCTTCTTTTCTAGTTCACTGTTAACTGGGAAAATAGTCTGGCCCACAAAGGCTGCCCTCTCACCTTCAGAGGACAGTGACCCCGCCCTCCTCTCATGTAGCAACATGATCACTTTTCCAAAAATAAAGGCAGGGATTAGGATTGACTATCCCTGGAACAGCCGTTTGGTTTATTAATACCTTCTTGTCGTTGCCCAGTTCGCCTGACCCCTGAATTCTGCAGCTGTAATGCTAGCCATAACTACAACTCCAGGAAACACTTTGTCGCCACTTGAAATGATGCCTTGTAGGTCCCCTGAGGTTTATATGGGGACTCCTGTTTGGGAAAGATGCACACAACTGAGAAATGGCAGTGACATCTATGCACAGACTCCATCTCACAGTGACACAGCAGCATGGACAGTGTGACATACAGAAATAGCCTTCACATGCATACTGGCTCATTTTTAAGGGGTTTCAAACTGAGAAGACTGTCTTCCACTTCAGAAAGATCTTCCTCTCCCCTGCCAAAAGAAGGGGGTTGGGGAGCCAAGAGAGTGATTTCTATGTTGTAATTTTGGCTTCATTTCTTTTTCATACATTTGGTCCCCGCTGGTAAGGAAGAATCCCTATCAGTTTTCAGTTTTCTATCTCAATGATCTTAAAAAAAAAAAAAAAAAAAAAAAAAAAACCTAAACAAAAAAAAAAGAAAAGAAAAGAAAAAAAAAAGAAAACCAATTCTGCCAGACATAAATGTCATCTGCTTGTATTTATGTGGTTTGCCCTGCCCAATCGACCTTTCTGCCCAGGTTTAATGATGCCACTTAAAAAGCCATTCACACGTCCCCTCTCCTTTCTTAGCTTTCGAGCTGAAATTGATTTCCTTATTCAGCCCCCTTCCTTCTCCTTCTTCCACCAGCTCTCAGCCCAGGCCCCGTCCCCAGCCTGGCGGTAAGGAAATGCTATCATCTGGGCATTAGGAAATAGGGACGGTTCAGCTGCTAACAGAGGCCACCTGCTTTTGGCTTGAGGAAGAGAAGCATAACAATGAGCTCATCAGTTGAGTAGTGCTGTGTGTCCTCGCTTGAGTGAAGGAACATGCTCCAGGCCAGTGGGGGAGGGGCTCACACATCGCAGCTGAGAATCCTGCTTAGCTTATTGTTGTTGGGATTGGAGAAAACAAAATAAGGACTTTGTTCTTTTTCTCCCTCCGTGGAGCCCCCAGTAGCTCCTTGTGTCTGCACATTGTCCTGCTTAACTCTCACCTCATGCACCCTGACTTACGCCCCACCTTCCCTAGCTAGCCCAGGGCCTTAGGCTCTGCTTTGAGCTGCCTTCCAGAAAAACTGTTTTGTGTTGGTCCCTCAGGTCACAATGAGGCATTTGAATAAGGTCAATTACAGTGTTGTTGGTAGAGGATATTAGGGTGGCAGGTAAAGTACCCAGAGCCCTGTAGTAAGGAGTTGTTACGGATACTTAACACACCACAGCTGTGCGCCTTCACATGGCCAAGCCACGCTGATGAATTTGCTGCAGGAGACAGGAATGACCAACCTATGGTACTAAATATTTGTGCTCTCTGATAAGTCCTAAGGGTGGGTCCACAAATTCCCAGAGGATAAATACCCCCTGTGTCTTCTGAGCTAAGACTTCCTGTCTTCTGCTTTCCTGTGACTAATACTACTTGAGTGAGCATTCACCTCCCAGCATGACTGGCATCCAGAGGCTGAGGTGTTTCCCATCATAGCAGCAGTGTGGCAGTGGCGGCGGCAGCACTGAAGCACCAGACCACGAAAAGGGCAGCATTGCAGAAAGCTCCCATTTCTCCACCACCATACACACAACTCACCTCAGCAAGAACACAGCCTGGAAGGTCACAGCCAGCTCCCATGTGTGGAGTCAGGGCCCTGCCTGTTCCTCACAGCAGGGTCTGCCCATCAGACTGCTCCTCTGTGACTCTTTGCATTTTTTTTCCACCATAGAGAAGGTTAGAATTGATGTTCCCTTCTCCACCTTCTGAGTTGAGGGAACTACCAATGCCTTCCAGTACCAAAGCCTCATAGGCACATCCATATGGCCCTGGACTCTGCCAGTGTAGCCCTCAGTGTAGCAATTAGTTATCCTTCTGGCTACCTCATTCAAAACTTCCTGTTTTGGTCTTTAAACGATCAGGCTTGTGTGTGGCTCACTCAAATGCACCGTGAGCACTGGCAGGAAGCAAACGCCTAATACATCTCTTTTCTTTTAGTATTTTCCCAGTGTGGCTACATATCAGCAACTCAAAATAATTTCCCATTTTCTGAATGTGACTTAGAGCTCCAAATTGTGCCCTCTGCTTGAACTATTCCCTGACATAGCCAAATGGCGACAAGCAGTACTTCGTAAGGTGGTTAATGAAGCTGGGGGCTTTCCTCTTCTCCAGAACAATTAGACTTGGCTGGCTTACCTACAGTCCTTCCCAGAGAAACTTGCATATACCTGCCGCCCTGGCCCATGCCCCAACCTAGACCAGCATTGTGCCCAGGCATTTCAGCAGTCTGACCTGGGTGTTTGGTAACACTCAATTTTGACAGAATAGTTTTTCTGCCAATCATAGCTGAATACCCTCACCAGATGAAGGGCGGGAGAGCACTGGCAGCTGGTCTCAGCTCTCACCAGATGAAGGGCGGGAGAACACTGGCAGCTGGTCTCAGCTCTCATCCACTCATACTTCTACTGCTTGGGGGAGAGAGACTCAGAAGCCAGATCAGCAGCCATGTCAGATTCTTGGCAGCACACAGGGAGAATGGCCCTGAAACAAGTAGGTGGGTTTGCTTGCTGGCTGTTCCATTCTGAGACAGCTCTAATTCCAGAGGAGTCTGAATTCCCAACAATTGCTTTCTTTGTGCCACTCAGGAGTGTCGCCTTCTGGGCCAGGTGTGGTGGTCATGCAACTGAATGTTCCTAATGGACCCCAGGCGCCCCAGAATCCATCTGTGGTCCAGTGGAGTCACTGTAAGTACTACAACATGGACCAGCGAGGTCAGAAGCCTGGAGACCTGTACAGTCCTGATGGTAACCCCCAGGTAAGTCCACCAAGCCTCGGCACTTGTTTTGTTTTTTCAAGACAGGGTCTCACTATGTAGGGCAGGCTGGCCTCAAACTCTTGAACTCACAGAGATGTGCCTCTCTGCCTCCCAAACCACTGGAATTAAAGGCATGTGCCACTATACCCAGCTCAGTCCTTGTCTTAATAAGGAAAGTCCAGATTCTTCTCAGGAAGAAACGCGCATGTCATCCACTAAGCAGCCTCTTTTTATTGTTTGTTTCTTTTTCTTTTTCAAGACAAGGTTTTTCTGTGTAGCCTTGGCTGTCCTGGACTTTTTAGGACAGGCTAACCTTGAACTTACAGAGATCTTTTTCCCTCTGCTTTCCCAGGTGCTGGGATTATAGGCCTGTGCCACCACAACCAGCTAAACAGCCTCTTTTACACATCTTTCACTGGATGTTTTAAGAAAGAAATATGAGAGTAACAAAGTACACCCTCTTTCAAGGAACCTAGTTATCTCAGACAGGAGAGTGACCACATCAGCCCATGCTCAGGAGCCTAGTTATCTCAGAGGAGAGTGACCACATCAGACCATGCTCAGGAGCCTAGTTATCTCAGAGGAGAGTGACCACATCAGCCCATGCTCAGGAACCTAGTTATCTCAGACAGGAGAGTGACCACATCAGACCATGCTCAGGAACCTAGTTATCTCAGAGGAGAGTGACCACATCAGCCCATGCTCAGGAGCCTAGTTATCTCAGACAGGAGAGTGACCACATCAGACCATGCTCAGGAACCTAGTTATCTCAGACAGGAGAGTGACCACATCAGACCATGCTCAGGAACCTAGGTATCTCAGAGGAGAGTGACCACATCAGACCATGCTCAGGAGCCTAGTTATCTCAGACAGGAGAGTGACCACATCAGACCATGCTCAAGAGCCTAGTTATCTCAGAGGAGAGTGACCACATCAGCCCATGCTCAGGAGCCTAGTTATCTCAGACAGGAGAGTGACCACATCAGCCCATGCTCAGGAGCCTAGTTATCTCAGAGGAGAGTGACCACATCAGCCCATGCTCAGGAATCTAGTTATATCAGACAGGAGAGTGACCACATTAGTCTGTGTTTAAAGCATATTTAAGTGGAGGACACAGGGATGAATGCTGCTCAGTAGGAGATCACAAGCCTAGTGCACATGAGGCTCTGGGCCCAAGATTGAGCTGTGTCTCACAAACATGCACACGTACAAACATGTGCACACAGGTAGGGGAGCCCCGCAAGCCTCACGGCCTTCAGGGAAAGATCCGTGCAAGCTAAAGAGTGAAATGAGTCCACACCACATTTTCAAGGACTGGGTCAAAACTTCCAGAGTTTGACCTCAAGGTTTTTTTTTTCCTTGTACATTGAAATACAGTAAAACTTTGGAAAAAGGTTTCCAGGTGACAATTATCACAACAAAAGCTTCAGGCACAGCTACAGAGAAACACCCTAGTAAAGGAGCAAAGCACTTGAGTTCTATGGACTGATAAACAGAGCTCAGGACAGGGCATAAAGAGGAAGGATTTGTGATAAGCATAAGAACAGACTCTATAAGTGGAAGATGCAGGTACATGGGCCTCTTCCATAAGGACGGGTCCTATTGGTGGAGGATGCAGATACATGGACCTCTTCCATAAGGACAGGTTCTATTCAGTGAGAGACTAAGTTCAAGATAAAGTACGAAACAGTGCCCAGGATTGTGGGGATTCAGGAAGGCTGGCTCCATAGAATAGCAAAAAGATCACTGGCTTGCCAGACATCTACTCTTATGTTTTTATTTTTCGAGACAGGGTTTCTCTGTGTAGCCTTGGCTATCCTGTACTCACTTTGTAGACCAGGCTGGCCTTAAACTCACAGAGATCCACCTGCCTCTGCCTTCCAAGTGCTGGGATTAAAGGTGGCGTGAACCACCACACCCGGCCCTCCAACGCCTTCTTTAAGCTTTGCCTACTAGACATATACACACACATGCACAGACAAAACAATGAAATAGTTCAAGAGTGCCTACTAAGTCAGCCGTGATGGCACACGTCTGAAATTCCAGCAGTTGGGGAGGCAGAGGCAGGTGGATCTCTTGAGTTTGAGACCAGCCTGGTCTACAGAGTGAGTCCAGAACAGCCAAGGCTACACGGAGAAACCCTGTCTGGAAAAACAAGCAAAAATGAGTGGGTACTACAAATACAAACTAGGACTGCCAAGGTAGGTGAGTGGCTCACTGCTTGCCTAGCATATGTAAAGGTCTGAGTTTGACCCTAGCGCTGGAAATAAAATAGGAAATAACAACACAAACTAACTAGGGAACAGGAAGGAGTTTGAAGCAGCAGTCTGGCTTGGGCAGTTCTTAAAAGACCACTTTGTAGAGTGATGACTTGGAAGCCTTGGAAACATACCAAGGCTAATGTGTGCCTGTGCGGTGTGTGCTCTTGTCTTTCACAGGCCAATGCACAAATGGGCAGCAGCCCCGTCACATCTCCTACCCAGTCTCCAGCACCGTCTCCTGTCACAAGCCTCAGCAATGTCTGCACTGGACTCAGCCCCCTGCCTGTCCTCACACCATTCCCTCGGCCTGGAGGTCCTGCACAGGGTAGGGAGTTAGCTGAGGGTGGGCTGCTGTGGAGCTCAATGCTCCTCATCCAGTACAAGGTGGAGGGTTAGAAGGTAGCAACAGGTAGGGAGACAGTGGTGCTAATACTTCCTGTGGCCTCATCTGTTAGGCAAAGGATAACTTACCCCAGCCCTCCTTCACGTGCTTGGTATATACTACCAAGTAGGATAAAAAGAGAAAAGGCGTCCATTCAACTTTGCAGTGAGCAGAAGCACTCAGCCCAACATCATTGCTGACCCAGAGAGCTGGGAATGTGAGGCTGTGTCAGAACAGTTGGGCTTTGTCTTGTAAGGTGTTTTAGCTGGGCTTGTCTCAGGATGCAGAGGCAGAAGGATCTCTGTGGGTTTGAGGCCAGCCTGGTGTACAAAGTTCCAGGTCAGCCAGGGCAATTACACAGAGAAACCCTGGGGGGGGGCAGGGAGGGTATTTTTAAAATGTATTATTTATGGCATGTGCCTATGTGATTTATATATACCTTGGATTGGGATTATAGGCAATTATGAGGTACTGGTGTGGGTGCTGGGAACCAACCCAGGCCCTCTTCAGGGACTGAGTGCTCTTAGGTGGTGTCCCAGCTCTCCAGCTCCAAGGAGAATGTGATTTCTGAAGAAGCAACACGTAGATCCAGTTAAAGCACCTGGTTCCAGGGCAGGTCTCATAAACTAAGAGGAAGACCTTAGTTTTCTCATCCAGAGAAGGGAGTTAAGAAGGAAATGGTCTTTTGCTTTTTGCTTTGGCTATCACAAGTAAACTAAAAATAAGATTAAGATGTTGTTTAAGGCCAGGCGTGGTGGTGCATGCCTTTAATCCTCCCAGCACTTTGGAGGCAGAAGCAAGTGGATCACCTGTCTACAAAGACAGAGAGACCGTCTTGAAAAACAAAACAAATCAACAACAACAAAAAAAGATGTTGTTTAAGAACTTTAAGATGCTCTGAAATAAAGAATTTTATGAGGGCTGGAGAGATGGCTCAGTGGTTAAGAGCACTGCCTGCTCTTCCAAAGGTCCTGAGTTCAATTCCCAGCAACCACATGGTGGTTCACAACCACCTATAATGTGATCTGATGCCCTCTTCTGGCCTACAGGTGTACATGCAGGCAGAACACTATATTCATAATAAATAAATAAATAAATCTTTAAAAAAAAAAAAAAAAGAATTTTATGAGTAGTAAGTCACGCAGCACTTAGTGCTGCCCCCGGCATTGCTACAAGGCTTTACTGCTGAGTTCAGTCACCATCCAAAGCACCAAAGCGGGCAGCTCCCCCCAGCATTGCACTCTAGTTACGCACAGCCAGTGGTTTTGGCTGGGCATGAGGCTCCAAGTCTGTGCTCTTGTCCATCACTCTGCATTGCCTCTCTCTGGAGTTAGAAACTTGGGGCCTTGGGGATGACGAACACACCCAGAGGTGATGACCGACGCTCGTGGAGCTCAGGCCTCCTCCCTGGCCATTTCCCTTTTCTTGAAACCAAGGCTCACTTTGCATCCTGAGCTGGCTAGAATTCCCTGTGTGGTCCAGGCTGGCTTCAACTATAAGCAGTCGTCCTGCCTCCGCCTCTCAAGCACTAGAATAACAGGCATGTCCACCTGCCTCCTCCCTCCATTTGCTCAGGGTGGAGGGGCTAGTAGTGGGGCTCAGAGCAGGAAGGGACACTGCTCTTTGTTTGTTTTCCTTTGTTTTTCTGAGGCAGTGTCTTCCTATGTAGCTATGGCTGTTCTGGAACTCTCAATGTAGACCAGGCTGACCTTGAACCCATAGAGATTTGCCTGCCTCTGCTGAGTGCTGGGACTAAAGGTATGTGGCCGTCACATAGAAATGACGCTCTTGAATCAGCTCCATAGGCACTCCCATCATAGAAAAGGCAAGAGCAGTGTGCATTGCTGTTTACCTCCAAAGCCCCCTGGGTCTCATGATAGATACACTGTGAAATGCAAGCTCCCGGGAACTGTCTGTTCTTGCTCCTAGGTGATGGGCGCTATTCCCTGTTGGGTCAGCCATTACAATACAATCTATCCCTCTGCCCTCCCTTGATCCATGGCCAGTCGACTTACACGGTGCACCAGGTAAGCATGGCCAACAGCAGTCTTGGGACATCAGACCCCTTCTTATTTGGGAGGGGTCTCCGAGCCATCTGCTTCAGCCAGCTGGGGGAACATTGGAGAAAACACAGATGGGCAAAACAAGAAAAGTTTTACCCTACTCCTGTGCTCATGACACCCACCTCAGTGCCCAGAGAGAAGTTTTTATGTCTCAGTTGCCACTCCCTGGGAAATCTAACTACCTGGTGGGGTCAGGTCCTCAGGGTGGGGTGCTGCCCCTCAGTCTCTAGGGGGGACACTGGGACACAGAGCAATCAATCTGTTCATTTGGGGTGAGATTTATATTGGATGTTGAAGGGACAGAGTGGATTGAAGCATGGAAACCGAGGCAAGAGACAAGCACTCAAATCTGCCTCCACTGACCTGGGGACAGCAGATGTTGGTGAGTAGCAGGACTCCAAACACCCAGGGGATGCCCTTCCTTGCCATCCAGTGCAAGTGGGAAGCTGCCTGAGAGCAAGGGGGGCGGGGGGGGGGGGGGGGCGGGGATGGAGCCTTCTTTGCTCAAGAGCAGCAGGAGGCAGAGAAGCGAAGAGTCTGTTCCCCTCGTAGACACAGTGTGGGAGTGGACTTAGCACAGTGTGGGAGTGGCTGAGCCTCTTGGGCACTCCATCTCCTAGAAGCCCTTCTGACACTAATCTAGGTCATCTCCCCCCTGGTGTCCTAGACCTGTGTTGGGGTTCGTGGAAAGTGTGGGAGAGGAGCTTCTCTCAGGCCTTCCGTGGGGTTGCCTGAACAAAGAAAGAAGGGGTGGAGCTGCTGAGCAGGATAGGGAAGTCTGCCTTTGGATCAGCCACTGAGTAGTTAAAATCACTAATAATCCTACATGTCACAGCAGTGCCACCCTGTGAAGGTGCTCTAAAGATGTCATTCTTACATCCCTGAGTTAGGAGAAAGGAAGGCTCCCCCTACCCCCTCCTTATCTTGATAGGTAGGGCTTTTGAGGGATTTGGGGTACAGGCTTGGTCAGTGATACAGCCAGGCCACTTCCCCGTCTTGCTTCACCTCTCACAGTCATGTTGTCTCCTCCCCTTTCAGTGCTGGGAAGGGTGCTGGAGGTGACAGATCTCCCAGAAGGAATCACCCGTACAGAGGCAGACAAACTCTTCACCCAGCTTGCCATGTCTGGGGCCAAGATCCAGTGGCTTAAGGATGCTCAGGGGCTGCCTGGTGCAGGTGGGGGGGACAACAGTGGGACTGCTGAGAATGGCCGCCACTCGGACCTCGCTGCCTTGTACACAATAGTGGCTGTGTTCCCCAGCCCCCTGGCTGCCCAGAATGCCTCCCTTCGCCTCAACAACTCTGTGAGTCGCTTCAAACTTCGAGTGGCTAAAAAGAACTACGACCTGAGGATTCTGGAGCGAGCCAGCTCCCAGTAAACAGAGGGGGAAGGGACTGGCACAGTAGGAGTGGGGGCCTGACCTGAGGGAGCCAAGGCAGAGCGAACTGGGCCAGAGCCTACCACAGAGGCTGAAGAGAGAAGCAAAGAGATTCTCATACAGCATGGCCTCCTTTGCCATGGGTCCTGCTTTCCCCTTGACTGGTCCCTCTCTGTCTCCCTTTCCTTCCCATCCTCCTCTATGATTTTTTTTATCTCTTCTCCCACCATGAAATTAATTTCTTTGATATTTTTTTGGTCAAGTAGAATCGAGAGGGTCCCACACTCCCCTCTTCTCCCATTTCATCACCATCCAACCTCCCTTTCCTCTTTTGGTCTTCATGAATATATTTATATGGACAGAATTAAGAAAAATAAATTGATTTCCCCATTCTCTCACTTCCCCCATCTTGTCTCCCCAAACCCCACAGAGTTAAAACTTGGGACCCTCCCCTCCCCAGAACACATGTGTATTGTTTGTTTGAGGTTTGTGCCACAGTAACAGACACAGTATTTAATTGCACATACAGATGTTTGCTGGGTTCACTGTAAATTTTATTTAATCTGGTTTTTTGTTTGTTCGGGGAGTTACTTGGGGGGAGGTTGGTTTTGTTTATAAATATATATATATAAAAAAAAAAGCAAAAACCTATCACTGGACATCAGTTACTGTTTCTCTGTTAAGGGTTTCTGTGGGAATGGTCAGAGGGTCTGAGCAGGTCCAGTTCCACATGTGCTAAAAGGGCTTTTTGTAGGTTAGGAAGTTTTCCTAGTTGTGCACATGTTTTCCTAACCTTCCTTCTGGCTCTCCTCTTCCCTGTGCATAATTCTCACAGATGGTGGTCTCTGGAACTGGGATCTGTGGTTCTCAAACTCTGCAAACTGCTCTTTACCCGTCAAGCCTGTTGTTCCTCAGTTCTGGCCCTTAGTGTCCATATCAGAGGCTCCTTCTTGCCCATTAATTCTGATTTCATTATAGCCTTGCTACTGAGCTGGGCAAGTCAAGTCCAGAACTAGGTCAAGATGCTGGCCTCATTTCTGTCCATCTAATCTTCTGACAAACCCTCAGGGGCGGGGAGTTTGCAACTTCAATCCTTCATAGGGTTGAGTTCTTAGCAGAAACACATGTGGACATTGCTTACAATAAAACCAACGGAACTTACAGTGCCAAGATGCTGTATCAATGAAGCATGCTCACCTGTCCCACGCAGTTGATGGAACTGAGAAGCAAAAGTCACCACTTGCAAGGTAGAGCTGTCTGGAGGCGTTTCCAGGTTCTCTCAGTACCACAGCCTGTTAATCACAGCACTTAGGGAGCAGACAGGCAGATCTCTTAAGTTTAAGACTAGCCTGAACATAGCAAGTTCTGGGACAACATAACATACCTTCTCAAAAACAAACAGGATCCATACTCAGTTACAGTCTTGGCGGCTCCAGGAGTGCGGCCACCCTTGCCTTGCTGTGCTGGGCTCTCAGAGCTGAGGGCTGGAGTTGCAGTTAAAATGGCTTGAGACTAAGACTTGGCTATCAGAAATTCTAGAGTTTGCAGTTGTCGTGGGGAAGGGAACAGACGATAAGAGCTCTCTGGATGGCCATCAAGATGGCGCAGTGCTTGCTGCCATGCCAGGAAACCTGAGTTTGATTCCAAGACACACAGTGGAAGGAGAGAACTGACTGGCAAATTGTCCTTTGATCACCACCCACATGTTAGAGGGCATGCACCAATAAATATACACACATAGTTAGCCGGATGTAGTGGTGCACACCTTTAATCCCAGCACTCTGGAGGCAGAGACACTCTCTGAGTTCGAGGCCAGCCTGGTATACAAAGTGAGTCCAGGACAGCGAAGGCTACACAGAGAAACCCTGTCTCAGTGAAAAATAGAATACACACACACACACACACACACACACACACACACACACACACAGATAAATAATGTATTATTAAAAATAACCCTGACTCTAGAAGGCAGCTGTGGGCTGGTGAGGTCGGTTAGGAGCTGTAATGGTGCTTGTGTATAACCCTGGCAGCCTGAGTCCACCCCGATCCACCAGTGGCAGGAAAGAACTGACTCCAAGAGTTGTCCTCTGACCCCACACACCTGCACTCACAGACACACAGGCAGCTCCAAGCTGTCCAGGGTTAACTGAGCTCCTCTCTGCTCCTTAGCCCTCTGGTACCAACCCGCCTCTCCCCACAAAGTCCCCTCATGTGAGTGTGTGTCGTGTACAGAAGCTCCTTTCCTGCTAGGGATCTGGCTTGGTGGTGTAGCACACGCTTAGCATGGCACAGCCCTGGGCTCAGTCCCTGGGACTTGGAGTGGGCTAGGGTAGAGAATACCCGTTGCTGACTAGCAGCACTGACCAGCTCAGTGTAAACACACCCAGAGACTAGCAGCTGGGGGGTAAGGGGGATGGGAGGAGTCAGGGTCCAGCCCTGCCCCAGACCTCTTGGTTCCAATTTCTGCCTGTCAGCTGTGCTCTCAGCTGTCCACTGTTCTCCAGCCCTGTCACTTCAACACTGCCACCCACAGCGAGAGGCTGCGAGGCCTAATGATACTGTCTGGGTGGCTGGTGTGAGTCCAGAAGGTACTGGGGGGCTTAGCCCTGAAGGAGGAGGACTAGCCTTCCCCAGGACCACCATCAAGGTCTTAGGGAACTCCCTCCTCCTACCCTGAACTGACTTAGGAAGTCTGAGAAGTAAGGCATCTCTCCATCCCTTCATCTCCCCAATCCTGAGTCTGTTCGGCTTCTTCGTCTCTCTCCTTATCTGTGAGTAGTTTGGATTTTTAAAGTAGTTTGGGTTCTACTTCGGGATGAGCCAAGATTGGAGGAGGGGGTGGGGTGTGGTCCAGGGAGTGGAGTGGTAAGGAAAGGAAAGTCTCATATTACTTTGAAAACCTAAAATAGCTGAGGCCTAAGGCAGGCCAAGGCCCCCAAGGCTTAGGAGAGAGAGGAGGGCAGACCTCAGGACACACTTTCATGCCGGTAGACAAGGATTGCCCTTGTGAGCCAGGTTACACTTCCAGAAGCCATGAGAAGGTGTGCGTCATATCCACCACTCAGGACTCTCTGTAGGACAGTGTTTCTCAACCCTTGGGTTACGACCCCCTCTGGTGTCACATCAAACATCCTGCGTGTCATATAAAGTAGCAAAGAGACAATTTTGTGGTTGGGGGTCACCACAACATGAGGAACTGTATTAAAAGGTTTCGGCATTAGGAAGGTTGAGAAACAAGAAGCCAACAGCCTTGGTTACCATACTGGACTTGAAGACCCTGGAGCTGTCCCTCGACGTGGAGAGATAAGTGTTAGTTTAAGGAACCGGTGGGGAAGTCTTCCCTCTGTTTTTGGGGGGACCTCCATAGAATTTGATCACAAGTTCTTCCAAAGGCTGTTGGACCAAGTTTCCCGTAACCCCTTTCCCAAGGGCCACCCTACTGTGTGCAGCAAGAATACAGGAACAGAAGAACGGCAGTCAGATTAGACCTCATAGTGGGGTCCATCCTCTTGTAGGATGACAGAAAAGGAGGTGGTGGAGTCCCCTCAGCCCCCCTTTCCAGAAGAGACTCCACAAGGTGGGGTGAGTCTGGACCTTTGGCCACTAGGTGGGGGGTGTGGAGGTGGAGGGCTGTGAAGCCATCACATCATCTGAAGAAAACTGCTTGGACTGATGCCACTTGTGTGTGACTCATTTGTTGTTGGGTTAGCCGACACCTGCAGCCCCAGTCCACTAATCCCATGACGGAGAAATGAGAACGTGACTGTCATTTAACATTGGGTTTCCTTCACCCCTCCCTCAGCTACAACGACTGAAGCAGCTATTCAAGAAGGGCTCTCCAGAGACTGCAGAGACGGAGCCTCCCCCAGAGCCGCAGGCCAATGGCGAGGCAGTGGGGGCTGGGGGTGGACCCATCTACTATATCTATGAGGAGGAAGAAGAGGAGGAGGAGGAAGAGGAACCACCCCCAGAACCTCCTAAGCTTGTCAATGACAAGCCCCACAAATTCAAAGATCATTTCTTCAAGAAGCCCAAGTTCTGTGATGTCTGTGCCCGGATGATTGTGCGTGAGTCTTGAAGGGGAGCAGAGGCAGTAAGACGGAAGGCCCATGGGTGGGGCAGGACTTGGAAGAGTTGTGTCTGAATAGATAGACAAACTGCTGAAATTCAGCCTATGAAAATAGTAAGGTTGACAGGATAGAGTCCCAGAAGAGGGCAGGCCGACGAGAGCAGAAGTAGCCACAGTGGTACAAAGGAAAAGGGGACCCAGAACCTTACACAAATGTTCTCCCCCTCCAAGTCAATAACAAATTTGGGCTCCGGTGTAAGAACTGCAAGACCAACATCCATGAACATTGTCAGTCCTACGTGGAGATGCAGAGGTGCTTCGGCAAGATTGTGAGTAACAAGGCTCTGGGGAGGAAGGCACAGGCCATCAACTACTCCTTGCTGGCCCCTGCATGTCCCATCCCATACATTCCCCTGCTTTCTCTTACTCTGAGAAGGGCTGAGCACTCACTAGGGAGGGGACTGGACCCCACCTTGCTCCTTCTAACGCTCTCTCTGTCCCATCCTGCAGCCACCTGGTTTCCGCCGGGCCTATAGCTCCCCGCTCTACAGCAACCAACAGTATGCTTGTGTCAAAGATCTCTGTAAGTGCCCATGCAGGACCTGAGGGAGTGGGCAGGCCCCAGAGATGGTTTCGGCCCCCACCGGAAAGTAAATTCTGAAGCAGATCCGTCTTCTTTCCATAGTTCTCCCTCAGTCTAGTATTTTACAGCCATTTCTGGTTGCAGTGACTCGTCCCACTGAGAGCCATGTCTAGCTGAGACATGGGTAAGCAAGGACTAGCCAGAGGCAGGGATGAGAATGAGACCTCAGACTCTAGGCTGCTTTCACCCTGTTACAGAGTGATGCCACACTCAGGGGCCAGCTCATGAGCTAAGGATAGCCTCCTGGACAAGTTCCCAATGTGGCAACCCTTAAAAGTGTATTCACTGATAGTACAGGCCTTTAATCCCAGCACTCACAAGGCAGATCTCTTTGATTTCTATACGTAGCCAGGGCCATGTAGCAAGACTGTCTCAAAAAGAAAGAACACAGTGACAGGCCTGTGCTCAGAGCTCGCTTCTCCTGTGGACTCAAATTTATTTGGCGGAGAAGCTAAACTTTGTGACGAGTATGGGTACAAAATAATGTGCTGGTGGTAGGGCCCTGGCTTGCACACATACTGCTTAGCAGAACAAAAGCCAGGATAACAGTGATTCCAAGCCTGTCCCAACTCCCAGGAAACTTAGCAATGCTGTCTTTCCAACACCATCAGAAGGCATTCCTTCATAGATTGGTGACCTTCATGACACAGCTGGCTCTTCCCTATTTCCTGCACTCCAGTCCCCAGCAAGTCCCTGTGAGTAAGAGGTCTCCCCTCCAAGCCCTGCACTGTAATGTCTTCTTTCTCCTCCCATCCCACTAGCTGCTGCCAATCGCAACGACCCCGTGTTTGAAACCCTTCGCGTCGGGGTGATCATGGCAAACAAGGAACGGAAGAAGGGACAGGCAGATAAGAAAAATGTGAGCGCTCTATGTCCCCACAGAAGCCTCATGGCTCAGGTCAACTCCTCCTGGGGAAAAGACAGAAGCTATAGTTCCTCGGCCCCCAAATGTTGCAGCATAAGCAAACAGAAACATTCCTGTGTGAAATACTACATTTTTTTTACATGACTATACCTCACTGTCGGCCTCTGGTTAGGACTGAGCATGTAGCTTAGTGGTGGCAAGCTTGCTTGGTGTCTGTTTGAAAGGTACTCCGGTCTAATACCCAGTACCAAAAAGCAAACTTGCTCCTGCCACAGAGTGTACTTCCCCAACCCCTTCTAAAACTGAGAGACTAAGTGCCACAGAAGGCTTTGGCCAAGCCCCGGCATTGCTGGGTCACAGGCAAGACCTGTGCTTTTTGCATTTGGGGGAGAGGAAAGAATTGTAGCTGCAGCAGGAGCCCATGGAGATCATCTGTGTGATCTGTTCCTCGTGGAGATAAGACTGAGGCACAAAGCCTCCTAGGGGCTCCAGGGCAGCCCCAATGCTTTTACAGTAGACAGACAAGGTTGATAACAACAGAAATGTGTTTGCCTGCATAAGCATAAACTAGTATAGATGGTGTTAGTTAAATCAATCCCAGTTCTGAGGTCTCTGTGGGCACCGGGCATGCACATGGTGTTCAGACACACGCAGGCAAAGCACTCATACATATAGGGTAAAGATAAAATCTCAGAGAGCAGCAAATGCTCTTACTACACTCCAGCAAGCCCCGCCCCTTATTGAGGGTCTCAGGTAGCAAACCAGCACTAGGTCTCCTTGTAGCTGAAGATGGTCTTGAATATCTGATCCTCCTGCCTTCATTTCCCTAGTGCTAGGACTACAGATACACATGTGCACACCTGATTCATAGGTGGTAGGGATCAAAACCAAGGCATCATGCATGCTAGGCAAGCATTCTACCAGCTTAGCCACGTCTCTAGCACACATCTGTTCCACTCTGCGCTGAGGGTCTGGCCATATGGCACAGGCTAACATAACTTGCTTTATAACCTAGACTGGCCTTGAATTCATGACCTTCCTACCTCAGCCTTCCAGTGCTGGGATTGTAGGCATGTACCACCTTGCCAAGCTTCTAATAACTTGAGATTTCATAGGAGAAAATTTGCTTTTTTTGAGGTGGGGGAGGACTGCCCCAAAACAAAACTAGAGGTCTGATGTCTAAGTAGTTGATATAAAGCTTGGGTACAGATAACAAATTTCAGCCAGTTCAACTATGACTTACAGGGCTGTTTCAGGAAAGACACCCATATTCTTAGGTTCTGTTCTCAAGGGGGAAATGTAAAAATGTGTTGCCAGACAGATTAGGTGGTGCAGTGCCTATAGTCCCAGCATTTGGGAGCTAAAGGCAAGATAATCAGGAATTCAAGGTCATTCTGGCCACATAAGGAGTTTGAGGACAACTGGCCTGCATGAAACTCTGTCTAAAAAAATAAAATAGGGCTGGAGAGATGGCTCAGAGGTTAAGAGCACTGTCTGCTCTTCCAAAGGTCCTGAGTTCAATTCCCAGCAACCACATGGTGGGCACAACCATCTATAATGTGATCTAATGCTCTCTTCTGGCTTTCAAGCACTGTATACATAATAAGTAAAATCTTTTTAAAAAAATAAAATAAATAAGAAGAAAAGGAGAAAGCTGTGTTGTGTGCCCCACCCCCACCCCCAACCACCACCTTTTCTTGCACACTGGATTATTTTAAAGCAGACAGTATAATGAAGGGCCTGAAATCTGGATCATAGGGGCCATTTGAAGGGATCAAAAATTACTGGGCAAGAGAAGCCAGGAAGGATATGCCTGTGCCCCTTGGATATGTGAAGGGACTGTGTTTGCTCCACATTTAAAGCTCCAGGAAGGTAAGTGGAGACAAATAACTAAAGACAGCACAGGCTTAACAGGTGTGGTGGTGCATGCCTTTAACCCCAGCACTCAGGAGGCAGAGGCAGGCAGATTTCTGTGAGTTCCAAGGCCAGCCTGGTCTACAAAGAGAGGCCAAGACAGCCAAGGCTACACAGAGAAACCCTGGCTCAAAAAACAAACAAACAAAAACCCCAACAAACAAATTTAACACAGGCTTAATAAAAGGAATTGAAAAAAAACCACATGGGATTGTATTGTAGGGTAGTGAACTCCCTGTCAACAGCTGTATTCAGGCACAGTATGGGTGACCTGCCTGCCAGCATAGTTGAGAAGAAATTCCTGCATCGGGGAAGTAGTTGGGCTAGATATTTTCTCCAAATTTTCTTCCAATGTTTAGATACTATTGTTCTACTGCTCTGGCCTGCCTGGAGAGGCAGGGAAACAGGAGCCCAAGACAGATCTCTCTAACTCTGCTGTCACCCTCTAGCCTCTAGCAGCCATGATGGAGGAGGAGCCAGAGTCAGCCAGGCCCGAGGAGGGCAAGTCACAGGACGGTGAGTGAGTGCCACCATCTCCATCCACAGAGGTGGCCTGGGGTGGGTGTGGTCAAGGGTTTAGCTGCTGTATAGCAGGTGGAGAAGGAAAGGGGGGCGGGGCCCAGGGTGAAACCGGCCTTCGACCAGGAGCGGGAGGGCGTGATGGATGCCCTCCTAGAGGCAGAAGCAATTTGTCCATATTTCCCATCCAAGGAAACAATGCAGAAGGGGACAAGAAGGCTGAGAAGAAAACGTCTGATGACAAAGTAAGTTTCTCCCGGTAGAACCGTGGTCCTCCTGGCTGTAAAGGTTTGACATCAGTCCCAGCTGTGCCTATCACCTCCCCCCCAACACACACACACACACACACACACACACACACACACACACACACACACACGCCACACTGAGACAGACACACAAACCAATAAATGCCTCTCCTGGAAGAGGTGAAGAAGTCTTGTAATCTGTCACCTTCTCTCACCCTCAGCACAAGCAGCCTGGCTTCCAGCAGTCTCATTACTTTGTGGCTCTCTATCGGTTCAAAGCCCTGGAGAAGGATGATCTGGATTTCCCGTGAGGAGCCTTCTAGGGAGGCGGGAGTGTAGGGAGCACTGAGGAGTAAGAGATGAGCTCTCTGGGAATGGAGCCAGGTGCCCTGGCGGTCTTTATCGATGCTGTGCCTGCTGCACAGCCAGGAACTGGAGTGTGAGTGTAAATCATAGAGCTCGCCTTCCTATCCCAGGCCAGGGGAGAAGATCACAGTCATCGATGACTCCAATGAGGAGTGGTGGCGGGTAAGCCTAATGGCTAGAGCTAAGGTGGGATATGGGTCAGTCTAGAACCTAAGATCATCCTGCCTACTGCCTTCTCTAGGGGAAGATCGGAGAGAAGGTCGGATTCTTCCCTCCAAACTTCATCATTCGTGTCCGGGCTGGAGAGCGTGTGCACCGTGTGACTAGGTCCTTTGTGGGGAACCGCGAGATTGGGCAGATCACTCTCAAGAAGGACCAGGTAGCTGGGTACCTTAACCTAATCCCAGGCCTCATCGCACCTCCTCCACCCCGCTCCCAACTTCCCTGCTCTCTCTTACCTTTGGCCCTACCCTTTAACCCCCTAGATCGTGGTGCAGAAAGGAGATGAAGCAGGCGGCTATGTCAAGGTCTACACCGGCCGCAAGGTGGGGCTGTTCCCCACTGACTTCCTGGAGGAGATCTAGGTGTGGGCGCCTGCTAGCGGGAGACAAGCTTGTCCTGGGCGGGGCCCAGTGAGGGTAGCAGGGGACCGGGGCAGGGGACTACTGGATGAGTAGAGCAGGGAAGGCCTACCAGAGCACACTCATGTTTCTGGGGGAGGGTCTGGCCCCCGCCTCGCCCCCCTGCCTAGGGCTTGAGATGCCTGGCTGAGTATCTTGGCATCGAGGAAGATATGTCCCACACTTCAGTCCTACCCAACCTTCAAGTTCTGGGGCGGGGGAGGGGAGGGCGGGGTGGAGGGGAAGGGGGAGGAGGAAGGAAGCATCTCCATAAGGAAATGCCAAGGGGCTGGACTGTCAAATGTTAGGAATTTATTAAAGTTTTGACAAAAGTTAGAAAAGTTTTTTTTTAACTGCGGATGGAGAGAAGGCCTGTGGACTGAGGGAGGGAGGGAGGGAGGGAGGGAGGGTGTTCGTGGGCGCTCCACCTCATCTTGTCAGCTTATGGAAACCCAAGGCTGGTGTAGGTGGACAGACATGCGCTCGCGAGGCCGGGCTTCTGCTGGAAGTGAAGAAAGGGCCAGCCTGGAGTCATTGTCCCTGTGGTTGGGAGAATAGCACGGCAGGGCCAGGTACCTCAGCTAGATCTTGGCTGGTTAGCATTTCCGAACCTGGCACGGAGCCTTGCTTGGCCGCCAGGGGGCGATGCAAGATCTCAGTTGGAGAGAGAGGGATGGGGAGGGGCTGGAGGGGCGGCTAAGGGGAGAGAACCGGAGACACCGAGCCAGAGACCCTAGGTCTGGGAGGGGGTGGGGTGCGTGCCGTCTCCATGGCAACACTTCCTCTAGTCCTCCGGGAACGAAGCTAGCGAGGCCGGGGGGCCTAACCCCTCCCGCGCGGCCCCTGCCCCAGCCGTTTCCCGACAGGTACGGAGAGAGGACGCTTGGCAGACGGCTAACCGGTGCTAGCAGAGACCCCCCCCGCGGCGCGCCGTATGCAAATGTTATTATTTGCATATGCAAATATGCAAATGTCCCGGCCCTGGTCAGAACGGCAGGTGGCGAGGAGCGGGAAGGTGTGCGGAAGGGAGCAGAAGGAGACGAGGAGTTTGGGGACCTGGGAGCCGACCATTGAGAAGCAGCTTGGGGTGGTCGCTGGAGTGGGGCAGGCGGAGGGTCTTGGGTTTGATTGCGAGTGGGGGAGGGCCGGCCTGGCCAGCCAGAAGCTCCTCTTCTAGTCTATGGGTTGTCTGCCAGGACTGAGGTTGGCACCGCCTAGCAAGGTTGGCAGCGGGAGCCCGGGCACCATCTGCTGCTGGAGGAGAGGGGAGGGCAGAGGCTCAGCTGGGCTGGGGAGAGGAGGGCCCCGGGACGGCACCCCCTCCCCTTCCGTAGAGAGAGATGAGGTGTGCTGGGGGTAGGGAAGCACACAACGAAACTCGCTGCAAAGCCGGTTCCGCTTCTTGTTCCTTTGCCCTTGACTGTCACTTCTTGAAGCCTGGCTGTCTGAGGGCCAGGGCCTTAGAGAAACACTCGGACAGTCCCCCTTTTTTTACCGTGACTAAGCTGGAACGGGAGCAGATCACAGGCAAACGCACACACCCCCAAGACACACAAGTCAATGTATTGCCCCGTCCCTGCACGGAATTCGCCTACCAGAAGTATGGGGAGGGAGGATGCCGATTGCCTGTATCTATCAAGCGGTCTGAGGGACTCAAACCCCGAGCAGCCCCACCCCCGGGACTGTCAAGAGCCCCCCAAAAATACTGAAGCAAAACCAATTTACTGGCTCATTGGGCGGCAGTGTTGGTGTAGGGGTGTCGAGGAGCAGGGAGAAACGGCTGTTCTCTCCCTATACTCGCAGGGCGCCCCCCCCCCTTTCTCCCTCGCCTTACTGAGCCGGCAGCTGTCCCTAATTAGAGCGGCGGTTTAATTGGATTTATCAGCAGTTAATAGGAAATTAAGCAAAGGGCCCGGGAGAAGGGGGGTGGGAGGAGCCGGGAGACAGGCTGCGCCTAACTGGAAGGAGGGGTGCTGGGGTCCTAGGGGTGGAGAACAGTGTCTTGATTGAACCCACTGATCACACCCTCCCCTCGGTCTCCTGCCGGCTGAGCTGGGCCCTGGCCAGTCCCATGAGAGCAGAAGATATGACAGGGACACTGTTTGGCCCCCCAGTGCCTCCCACTCCCACAAGCCAGCTGCCTGGTGATGGATGACGCTGCCACACACTGCAAAGGTCATAAGTCTGGGCCAAGGAGCAGACTGAATTGAAAATAGATCAGAGGAAGGACCAGGGTATTATAGAGCCCTGGACACAATGTACACCCACCTTCTCCAGGTTCTAATTGTTATTACAAACAAACAACAACAACAAACAAACAAATCTCCTTTGCTGATTGAGCAAGTGAGGAGGTGAGGTACAGACTGACACTGTCTTCAATCTTCACCTCACCTCACTTGGGGCTCCTGAGGGGGGGTCTCCTAGGACTGTTGCTTGTGTCCCTCCAGCCATCACCCTCCTCTCAAGTGGGGCTGTCAGAGTCTGCTGGAATTGTTGCAGCAGGGACAGCCTGAGGTCTATACCTGAAGGCCTGAGAAGAACGCTTATGAGCCAATCAGGCAGGGGCCACGGGCCTCTGCGTCCTCAGCCCCAGGCACCTCTTGTCACCAGGTCCTCATTACCCTGCTTGGCTAATACGGGCTAACAAGGCCTACTCCAGGGAGCCCAGCGACCTTTCTCACACACGGCAACTCCGAAGGGCACAAATGGCGGCATCTCCAACAATTGGTTGGGTGCAGCCCCTTGAGTAGATTTGGAAAGGCTCCTGAGCTGCTGGTGGGTGGTATGTATGTGTCTGGGAATGTGTCTGTATCCCGACCACAGATACGTGTGTTCAGAGGCACACGTCAGTGCCTCTGTGTCTATACTGCCCTGTTTGTCAGCCCCCATTTCTATGATTTCTCTAAGTCTCAGGGTGGCTAGGTGTGTTGTGCGGTCTTTCAAACGTGCTTTGACACGCCAACGTGTCTGTGTGCTCTTTAAGTCTGGATGTGCCCTGGTATGCAGGTGTCACTGTCTCAAGGATCGTATGTGTGAAAATCAAGAGCCACTTGTGTGGTGTGTGTGTGTGTGTGTGTGTGTGTGTGTGTGTGTGTGTGAGAGAGAGAGAGAGAGAGAGAGAGAGAGAGAGAGAGAGAGAGAGAGAGAGAGAGCGCTGCTCTGGCGTTTCTGCTTGCAGGTGTGTGTGTGTGTGTGTGTGTGTCGGTGACAGTGCGTGGGCGTGTGCCTGGGTGTGAGCTGCGCGGCAGCAAGTACCGAATGACAGTGTGACGCCCGCGCCCGCGCGCGTTCCCGAGCGCGAGGGCCTCTGATTGAGCCTCCCGCCCCCGCTTCTTTCACTCCCCATTTCTATTCCTCTCTCCTTTCCCCGGCCGGCTCGCCGTCCGCATCATCTCCATCCATTATTGAAGAAACAGCCGCGTCCTCTCCAATCACATCAACACCCCGCCCCCTCCCTGTTGTACTCGCCCCGTGGCCCCTCTGGCTGCTAGGGAGGAGGGGGATGCCCAGGCGTAGCGGGAGCCCAAGGTAGAAGTGGGTTCATGACCCTGCGCCCCGGTCTGGGCAAGGCACCGGGACACCAGGGTCCCTGGCGGTGAGCGCTTTGCATAAACAGATGGCGCGGGCGTCTTTGTCTCGCTTGCTAGCCTGCTTGCCGCTAGGCTCCTGGCTCCACTTCTGTCTGGCTGATGCAATCATGATCATCTCAGAGCCTCAGGACCCAGCGCCCTTAATAGTGGCAGCGGGGGTCAAGGGCCCGCGGGGCTTCTGAGCAGATGCAGGGCATTGTGGCTTCCCTCTCGGGCGCCCTCTCTAGTACCTCAGCTGCGGCGGGAAGACAGAGGCCGCTGCGAGGTGACAGGAATGTGGAAGAGATGGGGAGGGGTCCCTGAGCAGTGCCCCCAAGGTGTCCTCGGGCTGTTCCATTGGGTTGCTGCACCTCCCCAGAGACAGGTACTAAGCTACAAAATAGAAACAGAGCTAAAGAATGGATGGATGAGGGAGGGAGGGAGGGAGAGAGAGGCGGGGGGGGGGGGGCTTTTGCAAAGATCCCACAGCCAGGTAGAGCGAGGTGTAGAAGGGAGGAGAGACTGGTAGAGACACAGAAACAGACCCAGAAAACAAAGCCAGGTTGAGAACAGTGGCAAAGAGAGGCACAGACATACCTAAAGACATAAAGCTAGAAACAGTCTGAAGAAAGGAGCTGAAAGGACGACAACCAAGGGCTTTAGGGGGAGGCCAAGTCAGAGGGAAGTCCGGTAGTATTAGAGCAAAAGTGAAGCCCCGGGTGTCGGGTGTCTAGGGCCAGCCTGGCGAGAGGATCCAGCCCAAACCTGGATGCCGTGGGCACCTGGTGAGACAGAGTCTTCCGCGTCCCATGTATGTCCTCTGACCACACCAGAAGGGTGGAGGCTGAGAGATTCCACTGCCTTGGTTGCAGGAGCGAGCGAGCCACCGGGCACAGACCTGTATGCACACTCCAGGCGCAGTCTAACTTGAGCAAACGTTGGCCGTGCAGAGCAGGCGCTGCCCGACAGGGGGAGCCCGAGACCTCGTCCCTGAGTTTGAGAGCAGCTCGGCCTCCAGAGGGCACCCGCACCCACGGACCCCCGCAATCTGCTCGCCTTCGCCCCAGAGAGCCCAGCTGCATTTGACTTGCTGCGCCGCCAGCCACGCGGATTAGTACCCTGGAGCGGTTTAGAGTTGAAGAGTCGGGTTCCCCTGGGACCACGGGTCGTGCCTAATCCTCGGCTAACGACTCCTGCTGTCTCTCATCTACTGGGCCAGCGTGGCCTGAGTTATTGTAGGGGACGAGGGGGGCGGGGAGTGTAAGGAAGGAAGTAGGGTGTGAGACCTGGAACCCCAAAGACCACGACCCACGTATGGGAACATGAGGGGAGGGGGTCTCAGGGATGAGCCTGGATCACGGAGCAGATGAAGCGTTGAGAAATCTCGGAGAGGCCAGAGCAGAAGCGACAACGTAGTATCTGAGCGGGGTGGAGACCCAAGGGAGGAGAAACGGTGGAGGTTCCAAGACAGAGAGGCTCTGGGCCTCAACCAAGCCTAGGTCATCAGAACCAGGCAAGCAAGCGAGGGCCCAAGAGCAAAGGGCCAGACGTCTCTCCAGGAGTCCTGGCTCCCCAGCTGCCACAGAGTACCAGATGTGCAGCCCAGATGGGCAGCTGCTGGAGCTTGAGCTGCAAGATTGGTATTTAGCACCACCACCACCACCACCCCTAACAGTCCAGGCTCGGGGGCGCTGGTGACAGGACACACCCGCCCTGGCTCAGGATGCGGGTGTTCTGGTAGGACCCTGCTCTGCTCCAGGCTCTGACATCCCATCAGTCCCCCTCCTCCACCCCACCCCCACCCCCACACACATCTCAGTGAGTCTCTGTCTCTTTGTTCTCGCCATGTCTCTGACACTTTATCTCATTATCCGCCGGAGGGAGGCGGAGAGCCCGGACCCCGCAGCCTAATTACAGCAGAGCTTGTCAGCTCAAGGGGCGGGCGAGGTATCGGTGTGCAAGAAAGGGAGGGGCCTCTCAGAAAGGGTTGTCCTCCCTTCCTGTACCCCAGGGAGGCAGGGGCGGGTACATGGCTCGTCCCAGGGGGTGCCCACCATAGGACAAGTTCTGTAGAGGAGAAATGGGGGGGGGGAACTTGCGGGAAGTGGTGATGGAAATGAATATGGGAGTGAAGAAAAGGAGATGAGGTTCATCTTCTGTGTCCCCAAAACCAGTCCTCCAAAGATGGAGGGTGGGGAAGACTTCCTGCCGTGGCAATATAGCATATACCTCAATTGGCTTTTCTCTTCCCTATTTCAACACCTCTTCTAGCTTTCTATGTCTGCTTCCTGCATTCAGAGCTCTTCCTCTAGTCCCAAGGCCAGAGATTAAGTATGGTGGTCTCCTTGGGGAGCTCTACCTTCATCATCTCAAGCCCCTAAAGGGCCACAGCGCGGAGATTCACACACCAACATCCGCCACCTCTTACTACTCTGGGCCAAGCACAGCTCAGTAACTGCCAGGAACAAGAAGAGCTGCCAGGCCTAACACTGCTCATCTGGCCCCTTCTGCCCCGCCCCCTACACAGTGCTGAGGTAGAACCTGCGCTCTCATGGCCCTGCTAACTCCCAGGAGGCTCCAGGTGTGCACAGAAGGTACACTACAGATGCCCTTACTGTTCCAGTGAACACTCCACACACCCATTTTGTTAGAAGGCTGCCTGCCTGCCTGCCTGTCCCACGTATGGATCTCCCCTTAGGTCTCTGGGTGCCAGAGGGGCTCCTCCTTCGGGTACCCAAAAACCCAAGTACAATGGTGTCTCATGGGCCAGGGGTTCCCTATCAGTAAGAGTTGGGAAGGAGAAACCTCAAGGCTCCCCTCAACTATCTCCAGCCTGCTTTGGACCTGGAAAAGCTGGGAGGAAGCAAGCTGGGTGGGGCTGGCTGGCTGGCTGGCTGGCTGGCGGGGCTAAGCTGACCCCTCCCCGATGGGGGGCGGGACCCCAGGGGGAAGGAATAGAACAGATCCACCAAAAAGACCAGACATTGGATCAAGATGACAGGAACCAGTCTAGGGGCCCGCTTATACCGGCAGATAAAGAGACACCCCGGGGTGAGTGCAGTCCCTAGATCCTAATCCCCCTCTTGTCACCCTGCCCCCTAAAGTCTTGCCCCCCCCATCCCCACACCACATCCCCGCTCCTCCAACCCTGCTTCCGGTCGGTCCAGTTTCCTTATGCTCCCAAATCTTCCCAGAGACATTGCACATTCCATCTCTGCGATGTGCCCCATTTCCCTGCACCCTTACTTCGAACAGGATCACTGTAGAGCGAGGGAGAGTGTGCTGAAGCTGCTGGAAGGTAGCAGCACACCTCGGTGAAGACGAAAGGGACAAATCTAGCACTGGGCGAGTGGGAACGGGCAGAGTTCCGGCCCTAAGAGTGCTTGGTTTCTCTGCAGCTCATCCCAATGATTGGCTTCATCTGCCTGGGCATGGGCAGTGCTGGACTCTACTTGCTGAGACTGGCCCTTCGCAGCCCCGATGTCTGGTAACTACCTCAGGGAAGCAAGCAGAGGTCCTGGGTGGGGAGCAAAGTGGTCCGGCTTAGGAATGAAGGTAACGGGTGACCCTAGAAGGGCTCCTTGGTCTATGTCCCTCTTTCCACTCAGCATTTCAGAGGGTCAGAGTGGCCCCTGACTGTAAGAGACTCTCACCTCCCTTACTGGACCACCTGGTGGCTCACTTGTCAGTGGCTAGCCACGTGGGGCAGCTGGAATCCCAGCAGCTCACCACAGGGTTGCCATGGCGACACAGCTCCACTGGCCACGTCTGGCTTTTAGGTACCCTTATGCCTGCCCAGAAGTGCTGTGAGGCTGACAGTGTGGTCTTTGGTGGTACTGGGACTTCACGTCCTGCCAGAGGCATCAGGGGGTCCTCTGACAAGCAAAAGGCCAAACCACTCGCCCACTTCAGTCCTGGAGTGTGAGGCACACTGAAAGCCCTGTCCTTCAGGATTTCTGCCTGATTGGGAGGCGAGGAACCCTAGGGAATCTGTAAGCTAGATCGTCACTCTGTCATCAGATGCTGTGCTTCTTGCCAGCACCTGCTAACATGCCCCTTTCTGCCAGTCTCTAGGAAATGTGCTTCCCTCCCCAGGGTAGGAAACCAGGGGTGGCGACGCTGAGGTCATGTGTAATGTCAGAAGCGACCCTAACCCTCCTGTCCCCTTCACAGCTGGGACAGAAAGAACAATCCAGAACCCTGGAACCGTGTGAGTCCCAATGACCAGTACAAGGTAAGTCTGTAGCGCTACAGTACTCTCCACTCCCCTCCTAGCCGCTTGCTCTGCACCACACACATACAAACTCCCATGTCCGTCTCCACAGTTCCTTGCTGTTTCCACCGACTACAAGAAGCTGAAGAAGGACCGGCCAGATTTCTAAGCCAGGGCCGGCGGCTTCCACTCCATGCCCCAGACCCTAGGGCGTCAGTCTAGCTTCTGCTTACACAGGCTGGATTCCCACGAAGAGGGGAGGCTCCACCCCCACCCTCCTCCCTTGCTCCCTGTAGAGGAAGGGCCTCTGACCCTCAGCTCCAGTCCCACGTGGGGGAGGGGAGTCAAGACTGCAAGCAACCACTGGGGTTGACCCAAAAAAAGGCCCAAGCGGGCTCCCCTCTCCTCCTCCCCCACCCCATGGGCTGGCTGGGTGGGGCACGGGCTACGTGTTGAGCGTGCACTACGTGTGCCAACAGCAAGCAGGGGCCTGAGTGCCAAACGACATGGGGCCTCCCACAGCAAGGCCTGGGGCTGGGGGGGAGGGCGGGGGATGGCTTCTGCCCAGGCTGGGCTGGGCCCGTCCAGGCTACCCACCCTGCCTAGAAGGGCGCACCTCTACCATGCAGGGTACCCCTTTCCTGCCCAAGCCTGCTGCCTCCCATCAGTGACACCCCCTCCCACCTGGCACCTGGGCCTTCCCCCACCCCTCCCTTCCCTTGCTCCTCTGTCCCTGGGGATCAAACAGAAGCAGCCGTGGGCAAAATACAATTTCATTTAACAAATTGAATTTGCTGCGCCTGCTAATCACGTCTGGTGTCGGCTCTGATCAGAAACAGAGGAAGGAGGCTTCAGCCCCGGGGGTCCTTGTGGTGGCGGGAGGGAAGGAGGAATACTTGTTGGGGGAGTACAATCACTGGATGGCCCAGGGGACCCCTCCCACAGTAACAGGAACTCTGGGCAGGTTAGCATTTTATTAGATAAAACAGGAAGGAGGGCCTTTACCCACTCCTTCCTCTGGCACAGCACGCAACTCTCCCCCTCCCCAAGAGAGAGCAAGAGCCCTGCAACACTGAGATGTGGCAGAGGTCAAGGCAGAAGGCTGAGGGGAATGAAGTCGGCTGTGCACCAGCACACCCATAACCCCAGCCAGCACTTGGGAAATGGAGGTAGGAGGGTCAGTTCAAGGCTAGTCCCAGCTAAGTGAGACCCTGTCTCAAAAACAAGCTACATGTGTGTTGGGTGCTTCTTGTAGATACGGTTACAGACCAACCCCTCAGCTACAGACTCTGGAAAGGAGCTTGCGCCTGGGCAAGCCTTCCTCCCTCCACTAAAACCCAGAAAAGATCAGCAACAGCTCTTTTGTGGTCCAGGTGGGCAGAAGGAAGAGTTACTTCCAGTCTGTGGGCCTTGATTCCCAGGCGCCCTCAACGTTCATCAAATCCAGGCATCGGAAACGCCCTGGCAAACTGTTCCACCTGTTGCCGGAGGTTGGCCAAACGCTGACTTGTTTCCGGGTCCTTGAGCAGGAAGGATTTGAAATCCTGGAGCTTGGCTGAAACCAGTGACAAAAGATGGTCTCAGTGCTGCTAGGCAAGGCTGAGGGGCTGGAACAGCAGGAGAGGGGAGGGGAGGGGAGGGGAAAGGAGGGGTGGGGGCCTCAATGGGTGACACCTGGTTGGCTGGGGATCTTGTAGCCACTCACCAGTCTTGCGCTTCACCTCCAAGCCAATGTTGACTCCTTCATCGATAAAATCAACCACTCTGCGGAAGTCATCCTCTCGGAACTGCCGAGAAGTCAATGCTGGGGCTCCTGAGAGAGAGCGGAAGACAGATAATTAGCATAGCCAAGATCCCAGGTAACTACCCAGGATGGGACCCGTCCCTCCTCAGCCCCCAGGTCTCACCAAGCCTCAGGCCCCCAGGAGTGATGGCGCTCCGGTCCCCAGGGCAGGTGTTCTTGTTGGCCGTGATGGACACAAGCTCCAACACACGCTCAGCTCGGGCTCCATCCAGGCCCTTGGGCCGCAGGTCCACCAGCACCAGGTGGGTGTCAGTGCCACCTGTAGGGGACAGTGATGGGGGATTGCAGAGTCCTGGGCCTCTGCCTGAGGCCACAAAGGCCTTCACACACACCCTGGCTTACCAGACACCAATGAGTAGCCTCGCTTTAGCAGGGCATCAGCCATGGCCTGAGCATTCTTCAACACTTGTAAGGAATATTCCCGGAACATGGGGGTGCTGGCCTAGAGATGAGACAGTAGCACCTGTCACCCCAGGGCTCAGGAAAGACCCCATCTTGTTGCCCTACTGAGCAAGACACCTCCCATCTCAGCCATTTCCGTCAGCCTCAGCCTTAGCTACAAGGGAGCAGAATCTCTGGGCCAATGCACCCCGACACAAGGGAAGGCTCCCCAACCTGCTTGAGGGCCACAGCTACCGCAGCAATGGCATGGTTGTGGGGACCCCCCTGTAAGGATGGGAACACAGCAAAGTTGATCCGGTCCTCGAAAGTGTAGGGGATCTCTTGGCCAGTCTTGGGGTCTACGGTCCGTACTCCCTTCCGGTAAAAGATGAGTCCCGACCTGTGGGGAACACCAGTGGTCAGACTCTAGGATGAAGGACAAGTGATGGGAGGAAGGTGGCGAGGAGAGGCTCCGAGTCCGCTCCCTCCGTTCTGTTTGCTGTTCTGGATCCCAGAGGGACCAGCCTCATTGCACCCTCAGATCCCCTAGTGAAGTGTGACCCCAGGGAATTCTGACCTGGCCCCTCGAAGAGTCTTGTGAGTGGTGGTGGTGACAATGTCCGCATACTCGAAAGGTGACGGGATCACCTTGGCAGCCACCAGGCCGCTGATATGGGCCATGTCTGCCAGCAGGTGTGCCTTGACCTCATCACACACCTGGGCGAGTAGAGAGACAGGCCTCAGCCTGGAGAAGACCCCGAGTAGGTATACAGAGGGCGCTGTCCTTCCCAGCCCCCCACCCCCACCAGTCCCTCACCAACCTCTCTCATGCGGGCATAGTCAATGAGGCGGGCGTAAGCACTAGTGCCAGCTATGATGAGCCGTGGCCGGAAAAGCCGAGCAGTCAGTGCCAGCTGGTCGTAGTCAATGAGGCCAGTTTGGGGCTGGACGGACAGATAACCAGTTAAAGCTCAGAAGTGGCCAGAAGTACAGCATGTGCTCCTTGAGGCTGAGGGATGCTCAGAGCTCCAGCCCCTCCCACTGGCCAAAAAAAACCCCACCAGGGCCAAGTGCCCGGGTGCTAGAACACTTACATTGAGCTTATATGGCATAGACTCAAAGAAAATGGATGTGGCAGAGATCCGCTTGACATCAGACATGTAGCCATGGGTGAGACTAGAAAGGAAAGGAGGCCTCAAAGTGATCCAACCGGACTTACCCAGCCACCTCCCTGTTCCTAGAACACCGGTGCTAGCTTGTCCACCCTGTGCTGGGTACTAGGGCCCTGCTTTCCACCAGTGTATCAGGGGACAGGTGTGGCCCATCTTCCTTGGATCTGACAGGTACTGCCCACCACACCCATCATCCATCCCAGCATCCCAACATCCCAGCATGCTCACTGGCCACCGTCGGGCAGGTCCAACCCCATGATCCTATCGTGAGGCCGAAGAAGGGCTGTGTAGGCAGCCAGATTGGCTGGGGACCCCGAGTATGGCTGGACATTGACTCCCCATCGTGCGGGGTCTAGGTCAAAGGCTTCCAGGGCCCGGCGCTGACAGAGCAGCTCGATTTCATCCACAACCTCTGCTCCTCCGTAGTATCTGCCGTGGAGAGGGTACATAAGGGTGCAGACAAAGGAACCCTGGCCATCAGCAAGGGACTGGGTAGCCACTGCTCCGTACACACTAATGGGGCTCCAGAAGGTTCCGCCACTGGGAGTGCCATCCCTGATGCTGCCCTCCAGCCCTCTGGTCTGGCCCTCACCTCTTGCCAGGGTAACCCTCCGAGTACTTGTTGTTCAGACAGGACCCCAGGGCCTCCAGCGCAGCGCGGCTGCAGAAGTTCTGGGGTGGTGGGGGGGCAATGTCAGAAGGCAACGAAGCCCGGCCTTCCCCTGGACTCCCACAGCCCCACCCCTGCCAGAGCCCACAGGCTGCAGGGGTGAGACAGGCTGCACACAAAAAAAGCATGTGTTCCTTGCCAGGTATAAGGCAGGACCAGAAGCAGCATTCTCAGAAAAACTCAGCGGCCATGGTGGGTGACCCCAGTAAGGCCACCTGTCCATTCAACTTGGGTGTCCTAGGTTCCTCTTTCTTCTGACAAAAGAGGTAGGTAGGTAAGGAAGACATGAAACTATGCGGCTATAGAAGCTCCCTAGTGCCCAAGCCCCATAAACCAGATTGGTCCTGCCTTATGTTTCAGAGGAAAGTATAAAGAGAGGAAACAGGCAGAGGAGGAGGCTCTTGAGTCTGACAGGGGGATGACTCACGGTGGGTTTGCTCTTTGGCCCATATCCTCACGTCCTACCTCTGAGGCGATGAGCTCCAGACCACGACACTGTCTGTCCTTCTCCCTCTGCAGTAGCTCCCACATCTCAGGGTCGCTGTCTGATAAACTCTCCTGGCCTGTCCAGCCTCCAGCTGCTTCCCCGGCCTGTGTGGGGGCCACCTTGCTGTGCTGAGCCCGAGCAGCCATCCAGATCAGCTGACCACATCTCTGCAGAGGCTCAAGGTAGAAAAGCCAGGGGTTAGCCAGGTGTGGTGGCGCATGCCTGTGATCCCAGCACTCAGGGAAGCAGAGGCAGGGGAAATCGCTGTGAGTTCGAGGCCAGCCTGGTCTACAAAGAGAGTCCAGGACAGCCAGGACTACACAGAGAAACCGTGTCTTGAAAAAGTAAAGAAAAGAAAAAGAAAAGCTAGGGTTAATTAAAAATTGTCCAGACCTCTCCCAATTGCCCTCGGCCTCGGGTACAGATGAGCCCTCTGGCTGAGTACACAGCCTGGTCCAGCCAACAGACTCAGACCTCACCACCCCCACCCTCACCTAAAAAGCAAGTTCTAGAGCCAAGGTTCAGATCACTATCCAAAGGGCAGTTTTAATCAGCTTTACTCAAACACCACCACCACCCACCCACCACCACCCCTGTCTAAATCTCCCTCCCCATCACCCTTGAGTGACTCTGCAAAGTCACAGAGCAAAGCTTGTCCTCCAGAAGCCCATGTCCCCCCAAATTCAGGAGAGAGACACTGAGGTTCCAGATTCTCCCCACACACTGGAATGACAGGGCCCAGCCTGTGCCTGGAGATGGCTCAGTAGTTAAGAGCACTGGCTGCTCCTGTAGAGGACAGAGGTTCAGCTCCCAGCAGCCACCCATCTGTAACTCCAGCTCCAGGGGATCTGATGCCCTCTTCTGACCTCTGCGGGTACCCAGGCATGCATGTGGTACACACACATAAATGCAACAGTCCTAAAGGGGAGAACTTCCCAACGGAGGAAGACACCAAGTCAACCGGGCTTAACGCCACGGGCTGTCAGGGTAGTTTCCAAAGCAACGAAAGTAGGAGGGTAGACTTCAAGCAGCTCTGGGAAAGAGGTGTGAGCTGGCGGGTGAGAGTGGGGGTAGGGTGAAGGTGTTTGCCCAGAGGGAAGCCAAAATCTTAACACTCTCTCGACCTCCTTCCTGCCCGCACGGCAGCGGGACCCCTGCCTGATGAAAGCTCTGAGGCTCGGTTGCATCATCTCCACGGCTCAGAGCTGGCGGGAAATTTTCAACTCGCTTAGCGAAGCCCGGAACCCCACTTGTTCGCTAGGATACTGGTAACAGGGGGTATGCGAGCCGTTACCCTAAGAACCGTGTGACTTGGGCGATCACCGGACCCTGGGAGGTCTGATCGCCAGAACTGGGGGCCTACGAACCGCCATGTGCGCCCAGGGCTCTCAGGGACTTCCTGGTTAAGCATCCGTTCCCCTGAGGCCCCCGAACACGTGCGGCGAGGAGCCAGGGGAACCCCACTTTGTGAGAAGGAATTAAAGCGGGGTGGGCCTTTCCACTCGTCATCCAGTATCCGGAACCCTGTTCTTACCCGAGTGGTCCAAAGCAAAGAGAAGGGTACCATCGCTACCAGAGGTCACAGGAGCACCGGCCACTAAACTCTGGATCGGTGTAGTAACGGGGTCGGAGCCGACTGCTCTTAGAGCGCATGCGCGAGAAAAATACGGCCCTGAGGTCCGAGTCAAAGGGGCGTTGTCTACGCATGCGTAATGCCAGTCTCTAAAATGGCCTTCTGGGAACTGTAGTTTTTCCTTCATCCTTGTTTCCCATCCGTACCTCCCGGTTTACAGAGCCTTGCCTGAAAGAGACTTAGAGTTCCTTCATGGCCTTTCTTGAAGCTCTTCAGAGTTTTTGCTTTGTTTTTCCTATCAGTTGTCTAGACAAGTGCTTTCTGGTTTGTTTGTTTTCATTTGGTTTGTACCTACCACGTAGCCAGCATTATGGCCCTCTGGGAGTTCCAGACACATATAGAAACCAATATAGTTTCAAACTGTAGAAGACCCAAATCCCTGCTTTAGGATTACAGCAAAAAGAACCACAGTTTCTTCCGTCGTAAAACAATGATGCTTGTGATGGGCCACACTTGGCATTCCAGCGCTAGGGAAGTGGAGGCAGGAGCGTTAGGAGTTCAAGGCTAGCCTCAACGACACAAAGAGGCCAGAGGACCACACGTGAGCCTGTCACACCTTACTCACCCCCAAGCATATAAAAGAGCTTATGAAAGGGATTAAATGAAACTTGGCCTGTGAACCACTTCCCTGTGGATTGACTCACAGACCGCCTCTTCCAGGGCCACTTACCCACTGTCAGCTGACAGCGGTGTCAGCCACCTCTCCTCCTGTCACACTTGTACACTTGTTGCGTTTCATGACTTGTTTGCAGATGACTTATTCCCCAGTAGTCACCAAGTTCTTGAACAGGATCTGACCTCTCCAGGGGAGATTGTAAATGAGCCGGGGACATCTTTTGTATTGTTTTGTTCGTTTTGTTTTTATCAAGACAGGATTTCTCTGTGTAGCCCTGGCTGTCCTGCAATTCACTCTGTAGGCCAGGCTGGCCTCAAACTCAAGAGATCTGCCTGCCTCTGCCTCCTGAGTGCTGGGACTACTGTTGCACGCCACCACCGCCTGAGCTTGGGGACATCTTCTTAAGGCCTGTACTTCAATGGTTCTCAAAGAAACACAACCAAGCCTCTATTGGGGATTCCAGTAAGCAGTGGACATTGTGGCGTGCTAGGCTTGTCACGGCCCTGGCGAGACAAGGGACCTACTGGCTGATGGGCCGGGAAGAGGTAAGCAGCGACAACATGCAGCACTTCTTCACCTCGTTCCCATGTGTCCAGATGACCAAGGAGCAATGGAGATTGGAGGACACAGCCTTGGAGGAAGAATGTTTGTAAGGAAGAGATGGACAAAGCATGGGAGGGGGAGATATGTAATCACCACCGTGAGGGGGTTGTTGTGTTGGGTGGTTTTATTTTTTATTGTAATTATTTTGATTTTAGGGTTGTTTGTTTGTTTGTTCTTGTCTTTCGAGACAAGGTTTCTCTGTGTAGCCTTACTTGTCCTGGATTGGTTTGTAGACCAGGCTGGCCTTGAACTCGCAGAGATCCACCTGCCTCTGCCTCCCAAGTGCTGGGATTAAAGGCGTGTGCCACCTTCATCCAGTTTGATTTTGTGTTTGTTTGTTTGTTTGTTTGTTTAGATACAGTTTATTGATTTCTCAGTGTCTCCCTGGCTGTCCTGGAACTCCCTCTGTAGATTAGGCTGGCCATGAATGCAGAGATCTACCTGCCTCTGCCTCCAGAGTGCTCGGACTAAAGGTGTTGCCACGCCACGCCCCCACCCCCGCCCCCACCGTTTTGTTTTCCTTTCAGTGCTAGAGATAAAATCTAGGGTCTCCTGTGTATGCTGTTGTAGAGTTACAGGTGTGGAGACGCCCAAGCAGGCCGATTGCCGGCATAGGAGCATCCCCAACCTGGATCTCCCCAGTGGCCTCAGTGGGTCTGTAAAGCTTCACTTCTCTCAAGTAATTGCTGCAACAGGCCCCGCCCTGAATGACCTATCTTCCTTCTCCTTTCCCTCCAACAGGCTCCTCATCCTACTAACACGTGTTTGAACCCAGGGCCTTGTGCATGCAAGAGCTACACCCTAGCTCCTGGCGTTTATCTTCTGACGGGTTTTACTCTCAGGCATGTGGGTGTGTGTGTGTGTGTGTCAGATCCATCTCTAACCCAATGTCCGACTGAGCTGTAGGCAATCCTGTGGAGGGCATTGCTCTCCTCCTCCCTGTGGACACCTGCACCAGGGACCCCACTAAGTCAGCCGCTCTGTTCCTCAGCTTGTCTGCACCCCGCCCTCCCAAGCCCCAGTCAGGGGGTCCCAAGGGGAGGGGGGGGCTGCTGAGCTGAGAACTGCTAATGAAGCCGCAGCCAATTAACGCCCGGGCCAGGGTTGGGGGCGGATAAAATTAGCAGCCAAGGCTGCAGGAGGGAGCTGAAGGCGGGGTGGGGGGGGGGCGTGGAAAGGGTAGGGCAGCTGGCTGAAGGGGGCTGTGTGCCAGCGGCTACCAGCAGCGACTCGGCCCCGCCCCTCCAAACCTGCGCTTGTCCCTTCCCCCATCACCTCGTCCCAAGGCTCCCTCCCTCCCTCCCTCGTCCGTCTGCAAACTCAGCGCCCACGAAATTAGGAAGGAAAAGGAAGATCGATGACTCCAGATGCCGCAAACACCGTCCCCCTTCCCTCCCAACCTTCCACTTCCCTCCAGCCCGGTGGAGCTTAGCAGGTTGTCAGCTCTCTGTCCCCGCTTCTCCATCACATTCAAGGTCTTAAACCTCCCCTTCCCCTAAATCTGGATCCAAACAGACTGCGGGAAGTCCCACCTCAGGTCTAATCCCAGTTCTATTTGCCTTTTCTAGCATTCACTCACTTTAACAATCCCCACCTGGGCAGGCTCTCGCCCACTGGTCGGTTTCTCCTTGATCGGGTCTGGAATAAACTCAAAGGAGCTGTGTCTGTCAGTCTTTGCCTCGGTTTCCCCAACAGCCGCCGAGGAAAGAGGCCCTGGCTCAGCCTCCACCAGACAAAACCCCACACCTGCCCGCCCCCCTTTCCTACAAAGGTCTCACACAGGCGAGTATTGGATTTCGCTTTATTTTGTTCCCTTTCTCGTTTGTTTTGGCGATGAAAAAAATATCACCTAGAGGAAACAGCCAAAGGGGGCAGGTGGAGCCGGACTGTGGGCACGGGACGGAGGGAGGGAGGAAGGCAGAGCGCAGGGGCCAGGCCAAGCCCGGGATCAGGACTGTTGCTTCTGCTAGGTTGGGAGAAAAGGAAGGGGCTGACGTGGGGCGCGAGAAAGGAAGGGGGCTAGGTGGCCTAGGGCCTTTAGACACTTAGGTCTTGGGGAGGGGGGTTCGGACCTCCGCTTGGGGAAAGAAAGTACCAGGCCAGGAATCATTAAAACTGCGGGGTGGGCAAAAGGGGAACCAATATGTATTCGTAGGGAACCCTAAGAAAACTTCCAAGCTCCGCCTGCTCCGAGGCTGCGCTCTTGCCCCTCCAATTTACCGCTGGAGGAGACTACCTCAGCCTCAGGGACGCTCGGGGCCACAAGGGAATGGAGAACCACGCTGGCTGATAGTCCCGGGCAAGGCTGTTTTCCTCTACCCTACCCGTAGTGGAAGAAGTGGGGGCAGTCACAGGAGCATGGGGTACAGGAGGGGGGGTCCCACCTAGCGAGGCTGCGATCTGGTGGGAAGCTCGGGGAGCAGGACAGGGGCGTTATCCAAAGTAGGGGTGCTCACTCTGGAAGTTATAGTCTGGGCACACCTTCTGCACCAGTTTGTAGTCAAAACTGAGGAAGGAGACGAAGATACAGATGACTTTAAAAGGCTTGGCGCAGAGCCAGGCGGCCTGGCTCTGCGTGTGCTCAGTAAAGCACACCTGCGACGGGTCGTACAGGCACGGGCGGTGCTTGCGAGCGCGGTTTGTCTTCTCGTATTCCACGTGGCAATTAAAAGCGCGCGACTCTTTGGCCCCGGGCACTCCCAGCGCGCCTCCGAGAGGGCCGGCAAGTGCGCCCCCAAGGTTGGCCCCCAGCCCTTGCCCCGCCATTCCCAGAGGGGGCCCCAGTCCAGGAAGTACCCCTTCTAGTGCCAGCGTAGACTGCAGAGGATGAGGGGCAGGCCCAGGCAGCCAGACGCCCCCGAACTCCACGCGCTTGGAGGGCGGCACGATACTGACGCTTAGGTTACCCAGGCTGGACGAATTGTGACGGAAGTACACACTGAAAGTGCCGTTCACATGGTCCACGATCTTGCCGGTCACCAGCAGAGAGAACTTGAGAGTATGCACACGAAAGTAAAAGTCCCCCCAGCCGAAAATCTTCTTGGCGCGGGCCGCTTTAATGGATGGCTTCCTCTTAGTGCGCGGCGCGGGCAAGCCGCCGGCAGCCCCGGGCTTCGCCAGCGCCCGGGTGTGGTTAGCGGGCCAGGCCCAGCTCCAGGAGCGGGTTGCGCCCAGACCCTCGGAAGACCCGGGTGCTGGGAGCTGCTGGCCGCGGGCGCCCCCTCCGGCCATGGCGGGGCGCAGTTCCAGGTACTGCGGCCTTCCGGACTCAGAGATTTGGCCACTGACTGCCTGTGTGGGAAGAAAGGAAAAAGACGCTGTACTGGACAGCCCGCGGCGGTGGCTCAGGGGTGTGTTTGGGGCCAGATCTTGTAACCCTTTGGAGCTCTGTGATCTTGGACGAGTCAGCTCTACGCCTAGCTAATACACCTGTGAAATGACCTGATAATCCTGGGTTGTCACACAGCTCCAGGGTGGGCATAAAGACAAAGCCTGCTTTGGTGTTGGTGGTTAATGGGGAAAGCGCTTCCTGATAGTCTGGCTTGTGATGTTCCCGGTCATGCGCCTGAACTGGGCAAGCAACAGAGGCCTAGCCACCTCCAACACTAAGCGAGCTTCCTGGCTTCTGCAGAGACTGGCTCTGAGCAGAGAGAATCCCAGACCATGGGTTGAAGCTTGGAGAATAAAGGGGACACTCCTCCTGTCCCCTTCCCCTTGGTGTGGAAGGGCTGGAGGAGTCACCCTGCGCGCCCACGCCCCCGGTGCTGGTCGGTCGTCTCCGGTGGCAGGGGATCTGGGAGACAGCCCTGATGCGTGTTCAAGATGGATTGAGAGGCGGGAGCAGTCGGGCCAGGTCCGGGCCATCAATTATCTTGGGGTGTGTGTGGAGGGGGTGGCCGGGGAGTGAAGGAGCAGGGAGAGAGCGACAGGAGAGTGAGAGGAAGAAATATGGAGACGCCGCTCCAGCACAAGGAGCGGGAGGGAGAGGAGCAGAGCGTGTCAGAGTGTGTCAGTCAGCCTGCGCTAGACACCGCCGCCGCCGCTACTGTGGCCCTGACTGCCTGCAAGTCCCTTGGGAGAGGCAGTCCTGTGTGTGCCCAGGTGGTTGTTATCTTGAAATGGTTGTGTATATGTGTCCATCGGTTCTGTCTTGGTTATCTTGTACATATTCAATCTGTGAAGGCTCGTGTGTGTGTGTGTGTGTGTGTGTGTGTGTTTTAATTTTCTGTGTGTCTGTATGCCTATGTATATCAGCCTGAGGAGGGTGTGTGTGTGTGTGTGTGTGTGTGTGTGTGTGTGTGTGTGTGTCCCTGTCCGTCTGCTTTCTGTGGCTGCCTGTCCATTGTGTATTTGTGCGTGGATTACCTGGGGGGGGTGATCTCTGTGAAGCTGTGTGTCAGTTTGTGGTGGTGGCCTGTGTATAGCTATGGCATGTATGCTTGTGTACAGGGTGGCTGTGTGATTGTCTAGAGGTGCCACATTTCCTGTGTGTGTCCCTGGGTCAGGATCTTTCTATGGGGGTATCTCCATGGTGTGGTGACAGTGGTCTGTGTTCATACCACAGGAGTGAGTGTGTGTCTCACACACACATGCACACACACACATGCGCACGCACAACACACACACACACACACACACGCATGCACTCACGCACGCACAGCCTGCACAGATTGTATATGAGTGACAGGCATGCTGACTTGCAGGGTGCTTGAGGAGGGGTAAAGAGCCTGGAAGCAAGAGTGGGTGACCCCTCTGTTTGCGTACACCCGAGTCTATCCACTGTGTCCACAGGGACAAGAATGGCCGAGCAGGGCTAGAATCTCTCCTGGCTGGTCTCCGTCCCTGCAGCTCTGCGATCCCAGGTTATTAATGCTGCCGCCACCCGCTCGCTCGTCATACATATTTATCGCCCCCTCATTCCCTCTCCCATCCAGCCCTCCTCCCAACCCAGGTGAGGGGGGTGGAGGTGGCAAGAGTGATTGACTCACGAAGACAAGCTTGAGCTGGCATCTAACACCCAGAGGGTGCACCTGAGTAGAACTAGGGAAAGAGGCTTAAGATGGGACGGAGGAGGGGGGGTCGCCAGGGAAGAAGCCCCAGGGGTGGAATTGAACTCCAGGCAGTGGGTTGGAGGTAGGAATGGGTGGGTATGGCTTCAGGGAAAGCCTTGTTGAAGTTATACCCCCCCCCCCAATCTCTGCCCCTCTGGACCAAACCCTTCCCATTTCCAGCCGGCACAGCGCTCCCCCCCCAACCTCCTCCCCCTCCCCCAGCTGCTCAGAGCTAGGACATCAGATGCCTCCAGCTACACTTTCCCAGGACATCTTAGCACTCTCTGTCCTGCACCCAGCCTGGGACCTCTCAGGGCTGGTAGGCTCATTCTCAGAGGAAGGACTAGGTGGAAATGAGGTTTGGCAGGGCAGAGAGAGGTGCCAGGCTGTTCCCCCCCCCCACACACACACACCTCTGATCCCAGACAAATTGCTGTCTCTGCTTCTGTGATCCTGGCAAATCCCTGGGCTTTGGTACCCACAGCCCCCACCCACTGCTGGAGGCAGCTAAGATAAAAAGGAAGAGTTGGGGGATAGAGCGACCTTGGGGGGTAGAGAGCTCGGACTGGGAGACTGGGAGGGGAGAGAGAGAGAGAGAGAGAGAGAGAGAGAGAGAGAGAGAGAGAGAGAGAGTCTGGGAAGAAACGAGCCGAGAAATGGGAACATGGAATAAAATAAAATAAAATCCTCCCTCTGGCTTCCTTGATCGCTCTCGCTCTCTCTCCCTCTCTTGCTCTCCATCTTTCACTGTTTTTTTTTCCCTCTCTTCCCCCCCCCCCCACTCTTCTTTCAATCTCTCTGTCTCAGTTTCTTCCCCCACTCTGCCTCTAATCTCCAGTTTGAGGAGGGACCCTCTGCATGACGTTTCTGTCTCTCTAACCCTGGCTCTGTCCTTCTGCTCTTCTGGTTGTCAGTCTCCAGCAGTGAATGGGGGACAGAGGATAAGGGGAACAAGGTGGTGAGGGAGCCTCCTTTTTGCCAGAGCCCATCCCCCCCAACAACCGAGGGCCTGAGTGGGGTGTTGACCAAGGAACCCTCCCTCTCCCCCCCCAACTTGAAAGCTAGTTTAATTAAACTAATTGGGCTCAGTGACATTTGCAGAGGGGAGAGGCTAGCCGGCTGGCTGTCAGTTGGGATGGGAGGTGGAGGTGTATGGTGGTTGGGGGGGGCACTTACTGCAGACTCTTTCAGGCCTCCTGGGGAGGAATTCAGCCAAGAACACTTTGCCCCAAGGCAGCAGGCCCACGCACCTGAGGGGGAGTTGAGGCCATCTTCCTGATGCTAAACAAACCCTACCAAGGCAGAGGGAGGCAGGGGCTCTTTGGGGATGGGACTCCTGGGAATTGAGAGGGAGGATCAGGCTGTCAGGCCCCCTTAGCCGCATTGCAGGGTGCATTCTCCTGGGCCTCCCGCCTTAGCCCATTGCTTCTCTCTTCCCCTTGGGTCAGACCAAGCTTACAGATTTACCAGGGTAGGAAGCACCCTGTGTTTGAGGAAGGAACAGTTTAGGCCTGGGTGGAGAAGCAAGTAATGGTACACGGAGTCCCCCCAAAGTAGAGGCCCATCACTGCAGTCAGGTCAGGGTGGGGGTGAAGTCTGGCTGGGAGCTGGAAATAAAGAAGGCATGTATTTGGGGAGGGGGTGGACGGGGCCGGACAGGCTGAGGTGAATATTAGGGCAGACCTGCACTGGGACTAGGATTGGGTACTGACTGGGCTGGTAGAAGCTTAGGGGTACAAGGATGAGGATGCTATAAGGATAGACTTGGGGGACAAGATCAAGGAGATTGGAAATTGTGACTAGGTAGAGACTCAGAAGTCCATGGGCTGGAAGGAAGAAGGTAGGGTATAGGGTATGGAAGAGAATGGGGACCTAAAGTGAGACAGGCATGGTCAGCGAGGACAAATGGGCACTGGAGGATGGGACAAGGAGACAAGATGCAGGCACAAGATGGGCCAGAGCAGAAAGAAAGGAGTAAAGATGATTCTTAAGAAGAAACAAGAGTGCTGTGACAGATAGAGACCTGGGAGATGGGGTGGGGGAAGCCATTGGTTGCGGGGGGGGGGGGGGGATGGGGAAAAGGAAGGTAATAGGCAATACGGTAGAAACAAGAGCTTGAGGACAGGTATTCAGACGAGATGGAGGGAACCGCAGAAGGCCAACCTCAGGATCAAGTTTTGGAGGGGGCCAGGCAAGTGGAGGGAAAGGTACCTCTTCCAGCCACTACTACAGAGCAGGGATGAGGGCCTGCTGGTGAGGTGGGCTCTGTCCTTGGGCCAACCGCCCTCTTCCCCCACCCCACCCAGCTCCCCCCCCCCCCCCCCGCCCCGCAGCAGCCCCACCCGCTCGCCTGCCCGCGGCCTGCTGCGCAAGGCTCACCGTTATCTGAATTTTGATTTTATTTTATTTTATTTTATTTCCCTGCTTCCTAGAGCCGGCGCGGTACCCCCGGGAACGGCCGCCCCCCCCGCCCCCAGCCCCGCGCCTCACTTTATTATTGCAATAAATGTGCCTATAAAGGCGCTGGCTCCAGGGCGCGGTGGGGGTTGGAGGTGGGGGGGGAACCGCGGAGCGGGGATGTAATTTCCCGAAGCCTGAGCCGGAGGGGGAGTGGGCGGGGTGGAGGTGGAGGAGGGGCAGGCGGGGGAGAAGGGGAGACTCGCCAATTTCCCGTGCTCAAGGCCGCGCTCCCAGCTCCCTATCCCGGTTTGCTTCTTCTACTATGTATCTTGGGAACCCCGCTGAGCTGGAGCCAGAGGACCTCTTATCGCAACCTGACCCCTTCTCTGTTAACCTTGTCCCCTTGCCCAGACCACGCCTATACTGAGCTACAGGGTTCTCTCTATTCAAAGTTCCCTAGTCTCTTGCCTCCGACGGTCCCTCCACTTACCCGCTGGCTTTCAAGGATTATCTTGCCGCTTTTCGGCGGCGGGTCCCTGACCCTAGTGACTCATCTTTACCTTCCTCGGCTGGCTTCATGACCAAATATCTCCAACATTACCCACCTCCAAGATCTCTGTCTAGCTCCGTCACCCAGCCCAACCTGTGACCCTCTCTCTCGGTAGATTCTCCTTTCTAACAGTGCCCCTCCCACTTAGGATGCGAGGCTTGGCTGCAAGCTCTGGCCCAAAGGGACTGTCACTGTAGACCCCTCCTCCAGTGTCCCTGGCCCAGCTGCGGCCCCTGATTACCACACCCCCCCCCAAATCCCAGCCAGAAGCTCTGGGCCCAAGCCCAGGCTGTTCGTGCCTAAGTGGCCCAGCCAGAGATTAGTCAGGGGGCTCCAGGAGGGGTAAGGAGGTGGGAGGCGTTTGTTGGCGCAAGGGTTGTGGCTAGCCTGGACTGTGAGAGAGGCTTGCAGGTCTAATCCTTCCCTGAGGCAAGGTAGAGCTGAAAGGTCCCAGAGGGCCCCCGCCCCTGCCCTCCCCCAGCTAATTAGTAATTAGTAATTAGTGATTAGTGACTATTGATCGCCTGCTGTTTCTCCCAGTAGGCAGCTGCTTTGGCAAGGGGCAAGGAAGGCAGAGATACAGAGGGAAAGGGGTTGAAGGCTGCATTGGAAAGAGCCTGAAGCAGCCAGGCCAGCCAAGAGGCCAGAGCCCCTGGAGCTATGGGAGCCAGGAGTACCAGCCCCTGAGAGGAGTCTCAGAGGCCTACAAGTAAGGGGAAGAAAGCAGAGTGCTCCGGAGGGACCCAGGGTTGGCAGCACTGATGGCCAAGATTTCCCAAAGAGCTGAGAAACTGTGTCCACCACTTCCTGTCCTGGTGTCAGCCTCACCTTTTGCCCTTTGCCCACTCCCAACACTGGCATCACGATATCCCTGAATGCAGGCGCATTCAGGCAAACACACCCAAAGCTCACAACCCATGCTCACACTCAGCTAGACTCAAAGCTGTGAGCACACAAGTGTACACTCAGGAACCCAGACTCACAGGCAAATAACAGATGTGCTCTGGCAGGCAAATACATCAGAGGCCCCCCTCCCCTGCGGGGGGGGGGTGGTGTCTATACATGTGCATACATCGTCCTGCTCCTAACTCAGTGTGAACACATCTCTTTACACGGCTTTATGAAAAGCCACACGTATCCGTATCCATATACCACGCATTAAGCGTAGACTCTCAGGCGTCCACAGGCTGGACCAAATGGCAGATAGGCAGGCAGTTTCCTGATGATTCCAACACAGCCAGCCCGCAGCTGCAGCTCTCTCTCACAGCGGATAGATTCCCATCTCTCATATCCTTGTGCCTACTCTCCCTCAAGTCTAGACCAGATGTTTCATTCCCCTTCAGGGGGCAAAGGAAATTAAACCAGATCTGTCCACAGGGGAGTTAATTTGATGGGGGGAGGGGGCGGGGGAGGCGATCAGGGTAACGGTATCAGCCCTCTCCTTTCCTCCTCTGTGACCCCAGGCCTTCACACACTGTGGTTTGAGGCTTTCTCCTCTACTGCAGCCTTGCTAGGGGTAAAACCAGGCCTCGGGTTCAAAAGAAGGTCCTGTCAGAGGCAGTCATTCTTTTACACCCAGAGCTTTTCTTTCTTTTTTCTTTTTTTTTCTTCTTCTTCTTTATTTATTTAGTCCAGCTTCCACCCCCTCAAGGTCACTAGGCAGCCAGGATTGGGAGAATCGGAGGAGCCTGCTACTAGGTCACTGCTCAGTGGGGCAGTCTCTACCCTCCTGTAGTTGTTGAGGACACCACACCAGGGCTGGGGTCCGAGTGTGGTAGAGGAAAATTATTGGACTCTTTTAGGGGTTAGGGGACTGAGGTCCAAGAGTGTGGCATCAACTACTTAGCCTGAAACTACTAGGTAGGCTATAGTTGAGAATGGAAGTTGGGGGCCAAGGTCTAGACAACCCTTGTGGACCACACACCAGGGCACCAGGGCTGTAGTGTGGAGCAAGCACAGTCACCCAAGCAAAGACAGTGTCTCCGAGGCACACCAGCATAGGCATTCACCCTGGGCCCCACTGCTAAACGCCAAGGTTTGGTTCGCCCGGACACATGTTAGCACACAGGGATTGGTTTCCACCCACACACTCCACATGAGCACACTATGTATATAGGCGGAAGATCTCAAGTCTCGCAGGATGAGGTCTGGGCCCTCTTGGCCTTGGGGTCTTCACCCAGAAACCCCAGGAAAAGAAGCAAGAAAAAGGGTGGGGGCAGGGAGGAAGTGGGAGGAGAGAAGTCCCCTCCCAGGCAGCAACCTCTGTCCACCGGGCGCGAGAGAGGGGGTGTGTGTGTCTGTGAGGTTGTGCAGGGGAGAGGGTGTCTCCGCGGGAAATGAGTGTAGCCAAGTTCAGCCCTGCCGGTGTGGGTCCGTGTAAGCGCGTGTGCCTGGCCAGTGTGTGCTTGGGTCGGAGAGCACACCTGGCATTGTGACAAGTAAGGAGAAGAGAAATGGGAAGGTAGAAGGTGAGGGGTGGAAGGACAAACAGAGAGGAAGGCAAGCGAGGTGGTGCGGAAAGAAGGCTAGGTTAACACCCGCTGGCTTGTCTGTCTGTCTCGCACTCCTTCTCTGTCTGGCGCACTTGGCGGGTCGCGCTTTCGTTCCCTCCCCCGTCACGCCTGAAGCCCGGCCTCCACCCCGCACCTTCTAACCCTCAGCCAACTTGTTCTGGGAGCGTGCCAGTCCTAAAGCGGGCAGTCTGTCCGTCCGTGTCCCCAACGAAGCACAAAGTTGGGATGCTTAGTGCTGGGGGCGGGCCGGGCGCACGGGGCCCCTAGCACGCAGGGTTCCTGGTGTCCCGGACCCCGCGCCTAGGCTCTGCCACCCTTACCTTCCTAAGGAGCCAAGGACCAAAGAGCAAGAGGAGCCATTCTGGGAGCAGCCGCATCTTCCCGGGTGGCCGAGCGGGTCGGGCAGGGCGGGTCCCAGAGCTGGCGGGACTGGGTGCAAGGCGAGGGGCACCGGGCGGGCGGAGGCACCAGCGGCTGGAGCCGGCAGCTCAGCCCGCGGATTGAGCGCGGAGCTGAGCGCGGCGCTGGGGGCGGGGCGCGGGCGGGGGAGAAAGTTGGGTCTGAGTCGGCGGGCGGGGGGGCGGGGCTCCGTCGTGCTCCAATCCGGGCAGCGCCCCGCGCGCCCCCTCCCGCCCAGCTGGGGGCACGGAAGGTGACTTTCACCCTGACACGCCCTGGACACGCCCCTGGTTCAGGTGTGAGGCTGGAGAGGGTCTAGGGGTTTGGGACCGGCGCCCCAAAGACGCCTGATGTAGGCTCAGGTGAGGGTTAGGACAGGGCGTAGGGCTCTGGGCTTAGGACTGTGCACCGGAAGGGGGCATCTCCAAACAGGAGCCCCGGCAGGCTCGTCGGCGCGGCAGGACCAGGGTCCCACAATACCCGGGATGGGGGGCGGGCAAGGGCCTTCTCTGCTCCTGTCCGAGGTGGGTCTGGGGCAGAGTGGGACAGGGGCCGAGGTGAGGGCGGGCGGAGCCTCGGGTGACTATCACCGAGCGAGGCGCTGACGGGGATGGATGGGCGCCCCGCGGCTCATTCGGCCTGGAGATGAGAATCATTGATCACGGACGGAAACCCCATCACGTCTGTCAATAGGGCTGACAAACGGCGCCCACCGCCCTGCCCCCGCCCTCCATCCCGCCCCAAAGCACCTCTGTGGTGGCCGGGACCCCATGGCTAGACCGGCTTGTTTAAGTTAGCGCCTCGACCCGCATTGCTGACCCTTGCCCAACCCAGAGCGCCCTTGCGTGGGGGCTGGGCACAAAGTCCTCAGGGCCGTCTGTCTGCCCAGCCTCTTGGTACAATCCCTGTGCTTTTCGCTTTTCCCTCCCGCAGTCCCGTCTTCCACTCCCAGCGCTGGCGCTCTCTTCTCTCTCTCTCTCTCTCTCTCTCTCTCTCTCTCTCTCTCTCTCTCTCTCTCTCTCTCTCTCTCTCTCTTCCTGTCTCCTTCCCTGTCTATCTCTGTCCTTGTCTCTGTCCCCAGCTCCAGCACTGTCTCTGTCCTCATCCACTGGGCTGCTTCTTCATGTTTTCTCCTCCCACTGGTCTCTCTCTTCCCTGCCCAGGAAGTCATCAGCTGTCAGCTGTTGCTATGCGCTGTGGCTGGGGCTGAGGTGGTGGTACCTAGACAGCAAGAGATAGAAGAGACAGGCCCTCACCTCAAGATTTGTCTCCAGGCATACACCACTTCCATAAGTCCCCTGCCCCACTGGACCAAACTACATTCATATACAGACCAGCACGGAGAGGCACACAAGCACACACAGATGGACACACATGATTTATACACACAGGAGCACAAACAGCAAGCTACCTCAAAGCCCTCTCTCCTGCCTTGACAGAGGCAGATACTCACGGACCTGGACACACACACACACACACACACACACACACACACACGGACCGGCAATCTGAAAGGCAAGCCTAAGAATATGAAAAGAACAGACAGACACATCTAGGATGTGGCAGACACCAAGAAGAGGGTCAGGGAAAGGACAGAGATGCTGAGGAGTGTGACGTGGACTCAGTGACACCCACAAAGACAAACACCAGGGCACAGCAATTTGGCTGCGGTCAGGGCCAAGAGAATAAAGGTAGCATGTGTCAAAGTGTCAGGAATAAGGCCAAACGGCCCCAACCAGAATCCAGGGCTGACCCCCAGCACAGGGTCTGCTTTAGTGCTGGGTGAAGGCAAAGAGTAATCCCAAGTCTTGGGTGCTCAGAGGAGCCCAAGGCTAAAATCTCCATCTTTAGGGGACCTGATTCCCCCCCATCACCATTTTAGCTAACCTCAGGTCATCTGATTCTCTTGGAAAACACACACACACACATACAGGCGTGTGCACAGTACTTATCTCTGGGTCGTTTCCTGTTCCTGAATCTCTCCGTCTGAGCATATCTGCCTTTCCTTTGGTCAGCATCAGTCTATGTGGCTGTCTGCTGTCTTTTTGGTTCTTGAGACTCCCTGCCATTCGGCAGGGTGGATTGCTGTGAGATGGTGGACCCTTCTGGTCCTGGCCAGTAGAGGGAGGGTGCTAACCAAAGTGGTGTGCTTTCTAAGCCGCAGCTGGGGGCCTGTCTTGCTCTACCCAGGATCTTGAGGTGACAGGCAGAGAATCAGTGGCTCCCGGGAGGCTACAGATGCAGGCTGGCAGAAGGAGGGGCTGAGAGGGTGGGACTGCTGCTTGGGAAGCGAGCAGGCTCCTGGCGGGGGTGGGGTGGGGGCTTCAGGAGGAAAGAAGATGGCTGACAGAGGGTGGAAGGGTCAGCACAAAATAGCCCCAGGGAAGGAAGTGAGAGGCTGGGCTGGGGTCCTTCGCAGGTGCACAATTAGTGAGCTGAGCTTTAGGATAAGCTGTGCTACAGGAGTGCCGGCGCCACCTGGTGGCCAGAAGGAGCCACATGCCTATCGCTTGAGGATCAATAAGGACGCCCGCTTTTTTTCTTCCCCCAGCAGGGTTGCTCACTCCAGAGCTCTAAGGAGTCTGAGGAAGCTAGGAAGATCTTGGAGCGGGAGCTTCAGGAGTGAAGTGGGAGATGGAGGTCTTGAGGATGAGAGAAAATTGTATGTGCGCCTACCCATAAACCCCCAAAGGGAGGAAGTGAGGGAGAACCCACTGGAGCTGGTGAGGCTAAGAAGCTGCGCCGTTCCTTTGGGAGGCATTGTTTGCTGCTGTCCAGAGAGCAGGGTTCTGACCCTCTCTCACTCTCAGCCCTGGACAGTGTAAAGATGGATAACTTGCAAGAGGTTCACTCCCCTTTGGGAGACAGTCAAGGAGATCCGGGATAACTTAGACGACGGCGAGGCCTTTTCCTGGTAACTCCTGGAATGCCTACAGTGTTTGGTGAGGGCCTGGCAAAACTGTCTTGCTGGCTCCAGCTCAGCTGTTCTTCCCTCTAGCTCCTCCCCTAATCCAGGTTTTGTTTGTTTTGCTTCAAGACAGGGTTTCTCTGTGTAGCCTTGGCTGCCCTGGACTCCCTTTGTAGACCAGGCTGGCCTCGAACTTGGAGGTTTTCTTGCCTAGTGCTGGGATTACAGACCTGCACCACCACGTCCTGCTCCTAATCTAGATTTTTAATTGGAAAAAAAAATTTATTCTGGGTGTGTGTGAGAAACTGTAGATGTGGAGGTTGGAGAGCGGTTTAACGGAGCCACGGCTCACAGTGAGATGTCAACATTTCAAAAGGAGCCTGGAGCAGAGAGCTGTAGCCGACCACCCTGAAGGCCTTCATGACCCAATGTACTCAGTTCTTCTGGGGTGGCATCTCAGTGTGGGACAGGTGCACAGTGCCAGGTATAGAGCAGTGTTGCGAGGGGCCAGGGGACACCAGCGTAAGTCGCAGCATAAGTCTCAAGGTCATACACCAAGAAAAACAGCTCTTCCCTGCCATAGCAAGACAGGAGGATGGAGCCAGGCTGGAGACATGGACCTTAGGATTCTCAGGCCCACCTCCAGCGTGCAGCAGGGCTCCCTCTGGTGGCTGAAACAGGCAAGTGCAGCCTCGGCTCCCAAAATCTCACACTAGCATGCAGACTCAGTGGTTGTGGTTTTTTTTTTTCTTTTTTCTTTTTTTTTTCTTTTTTTTTACAATTTTATTTATAACAATATCTGTGTTATTTAGTTGTAAAGGAATTCAGCAAAAATTATTAAAACGTTCACGTCCCCAAAATGGGGCTGCCCGCTTGCCCTTCCTTGGTGTGCCCCAACTCTTCCTGGTCCTCAGGGGAGGCGGGAGGCTGGGGGGACAGTTACCAAAGAATGTGTACAGCCCTAGGAGCCACAGTGGTGGGGGGCACCGGAGATGGGAGAGAGGGCCTGTCTGGAAGAGATACTGAGTATGGTTGTCTCAGAGGTCCCCCTAAAGTAGTAGCTGGGGATTGGGGTGGCATCCCTCAATAACTAAACAAACTCTTATCCTTTTTTTTTTCTACCTCGGCCAGAACCAAATCTTCCAGACAGGGTCAGCAGAGGACTTTGCCTCCCCAGAAGTAGCGCCCAGAGAGCTGAGGAGGAGGAAGCTGGGATAGGGCCCCCCGTCAAGTGTCTTGCACGGGCGGAAGGCAGTGCCACCAGCTTCCAGGGGTGTGTTTGGGAGGGAATGCATGTGGGGGGGTCCTGCATATCTTTGAGCCACAGAGCCCTCCTCGCCCCTTCGAGGCAGCATGGGGGAGGGGTTGCTGAGGAGCAGGCAGGAAGGAGAATGCAAAGAGATAATACTGTGCTCGCTTGCTCACTCACATATAAAAAGTAATTCCTTCATTTTTACATTTGTACATCCGGCAGGGCCGGAGAAGGGCTGGCTGAGGGGGTGGGGGGTGGGGGTCATGAAGGACTCCTCTGGCAGGGCTTTCTCGGGACTTCCGTTGCGGGGCAGAGCCCTTACGCCAAGGGGTCCCCTATCTCGTCCTCAGGTCCCCGGCCCAGGAGTTCTCGCTTCTCGTCTGTGCTGGCCAGGGAGTGGCGGCTGCCATGGCCCCCCATGTAGAGTGTGGCATACACTGGGTTGGTGAAGTTGGTAGGCTGTGGAAAACGAGACGCAGTAGGCGGTTCAGATGGCGGTTACAACGCCCTACAGCTCCTGCCTCTGAGCCACAGCCAACACACACCCCAAGCCTTCGGACCCGGCATACCTTGTCAGGGTCAAGGGCGAAATCAGCATCCAGCAGGCCCCCAACGTCATCCGGCTCCCCGCCTTCGTACATCTTGTAGGTAGGGTTCCCAATTTCCACATTCATGGCCCCATTGGTCATCCGCTGGTGCTGGAAGCCCTTAGCCCTGAGGGGAGAGGTGGGAGTCAGGGAACAGTGATGCTGGTGAGGTGACTGGATTGCGACGTTTTAACAGGCGGGATTTCCCAGACTCCGAGTGGCTCACCCTCGGACTCGCCGCTTGTACCAGAACACCACTCCGGCCACCAGGAGCAGCAGAAGCAACAGCAGCAAAGGGATCAGGACAGAGGTCATATCTGGAAAGAGAAGTTAAGGAAACTGGGTCGAAAGCCCAGGGGAATGGGAGGAGCAAAGCTCTTGCCCTAGGTCTCGGCAGTCCAGCGGGGGGGGGGGGGGGGGGTCGGCGCCATCCCACCACTTACGCCCAGGCTGTTGTTGACTGACAACCTGCTCCTCGCAGCGGGGTCCTGTCATATGAGGCGGGCACCTGCAAGGCAGGAAGGCAAAGCTGAGCGGGCAGGCATCTCCTCTGCGACCACTGTAGTCACACGGAAGCCAGGCAGAGAGACACGGGGGCCTGAGGGAGAGGGTACAGCCTGTTCCTGGGTGGGGAGGCCCAGGCCCAACTCACTGGCACTCAGGCATCATCTTGGTGTTCATGGTGCAGGAGCCACCGTTGCTACAGTGATCAACGCAGGTCAGACAACTGGGGGCTACCCGGCCGTCGGTGCAGCTGTGAAAAGGAATCAAGGTCTGGGTCTGCGGCCAGCAGGAGGGTATCTGGTGTTAAAACAGGACCAGGACCGGGGCTAGGAGTGGCAGAGCGCGGAGGCAGGGCCTTACTCACTTGCAGGTGACGTCCCCGGTCTGCTTATTAACCACACAGGCACCTTGGAGACAGCGGCTACATTTGTTCACCTCACACCTCGATCCCTCAAAGTAGACAGTGCAGCGGCATTGCCGGGAGCCGTCAGCAGCCATTTGACATGTGCCGAAGTTTTCACAGTAGCCTGAGCACTGCCCTGGGGTGGGGAAGGGACAGCGAGTGCCTCAAGCCCTGCCTTCATCAGGGTCTACCATGTATGGGCGAGGACCTGTGGGTGACTCCCACCTCCTCCCGAACCCCCTACCACTGCCTTGTCACGGTCCCCAGGACACAAGGATACTGCTAAGGATTCAGGCAGGGCATTCCTTTTTTTTTTGAATAATCCCAATTCTTGGAGGCTCCCTGCACCAGGGAGGTATAGCAACATGGTGGACAGCCTGGGCTTGGTTCATCTGCACTCGCCTTCCCTCCTCTTGGTTTGCCCCTACAGTGGTTCCTTCCTGTTCCCCTCTTCCTTGGGGGGGGGGAGGGGGAGGTCAAAGAGGGGAGCTGATTCACTCACGGTACTGGCAGCGGTCACCCAGGAAGCCAGGTAGACATCGGCACTGGGGCTGGTTGCCCTGGTTGACGGTGCAGGTGCCATTGTTGGCGCAGTAGCCTGCACACACCTGCTGAGTGCATTTGGGGCCCGTGAAGCCGGTGGGGCACCGGCACGTGGGCATGCCTGGTGGGAGAGGATTTGCAAATGGGTCTGTGGCACTAGGGACCACCGGGGCCTACAGCAGGGCTGGGAGGGACGCTGGGGTAACGGAAGGAGGCAGCAACGTCGTCGTAGCTGGCTGAGGGCGACTGGGAGTGGGCCGGTCCTGGCCGGGGGCGGGGCGGGGGGCGGGGCGGGGCGGGGGGGGCGGGGCGGAGGGCATACCAGACGGGGAAGCAGCACAGGTGCCCCCGTTGCCACAGTACTCCCAGCACTGGTCCAGCTCACACTTGTCGCCCGTGTAACGGGGCTGGCAGCGGCACTTGGGCTGTCTCCGTGCATTGAGGAAACAGCTGCCACCATTAAAGCACTGCAGGGTGCAGGTTCCAGGCCTAGGGGCTGTGGGAAGATCTCATCAGGGCACAGGACTCATACCGAGGGTCAGGGAAGCCAGAGGTTACAGGGAAGGGGCGTGCGTACCATCTGGAGGCGGCGTTGGAGAGGGCACGGGCACACAGGTGCCATTATCCAGTCTCTTGCCGTTGGGACAGGTGCAGACTGGCCCGCTGGGGCTCAGCAGGCAGAGCCACTCACATTTCTTTCGGTCGCAGGGGTTGGTCACTGCAGGTGTGCGAGAGGGTAGACGCTGAAGGCCCCAAGTACCTCGCGAACACTCCACGCCCCGCTGGCGCCCTCCCTTCCACACCCTGGGCCACACTCATTGCCACACCTTCTGGCTGCTTGTGTTGATGGTATAGGACCACGTCAGAGGCGTGGCTCAGGCCCCCAGTCAGGTTGATCAAGGGGCTGTGTCCAAACTTGTGGATCTTGAAGACACGATTGTTGATGTAGGTGACGCCGTAGATGTAGTCTTCAAAGACATCGATGCTGAAGGGGTGAGTTAGGCCTGGTGGGGGGTGGGGGCCAGTAGAGTCACTTTACATCAAGACGGGTACATGGGCCCTGGAGCTACTCTCTAAGACATTTGGCACCTCGGATTTAACATGCCCAAACCAAACTATGCCCACCCCCACCCCCCACCCCCACTCCTGGCAAAAGGCCTCATCCCAAGACTTCTGGGGTCACAGGAGACTTCAGCTTTCTCTCTCTCCTCATTTGCCACATTCTTCCACCCCCTTCTGACTCCACACAACTTGATACTTGTTGGTAGTAGAGTGAATAAATGGGACAGGTGGCTCAGGCCCACGGGCTGGCTGGGGACCAAGGCTGTCACCTCCCCCTCTCACCCCGTTTGCTGTCAGCAGCCACGATGGGGTCAGTGCCGTTGAGGCGGATGCTGCCGATGACTGAGAGTTTGGCGTCTGCCCAGTAGAGCCGTTCGTTGTGGTAATCTACAGCCAGGCCTGGGGGGAGAGAATGCTCTGAGCGCTCAGCCTCTGTCACGCCAGGCTGGGTGCAGAGAACAGAACTGACCGTGTGTGGTGTCTGAGGCGGCGGCAGCACCTTGCTCATGTGATCTCCCCCCCCAGCCCCCCTCCGCACACCTTGCTCATGTGATCCCCCGCCCCTCCCCCCCCCATCACCCATCCGGGAAACACTCCCACGGCCCTTGGTCCACCCCACTGCCCTGGGGGTGACTTCTGAAGCAGCTGTGGTCAGAGGCTGCCCCTCCCACACCCTAACCCCCTGCCCCAGGGACCTGTGGGCCACTGAATGTTGTCCTGCACGAGAGTCTCCCGAAGGGTCCCGTCCATCGCCGCCGTCTCAATCTTGGGGTGGTTCCCCCAGTCTGACCAGTACATGGTGCTAGGGAGGGAGAAGTGAGAGCAGGTCAGACTCCAGGGCCAAGGAGAGAGACCAAGTTGCAACAGCGGGATCCTGGCCCGGTAGGGACGCTCTTGGGCATTGTGAGCAAAGTGCCCTGTCCCCTTCAACGGAGACCCAGGAGACCACCTCTGACCCACGGTGACATCATCTACTTTAACTACAATGTGCTAAAACCAGGGGTGTCCAAGTGGGCAGAGCTGTTCCCTGAGGGGGTGGGGATGGAATGGGCAGACCATGGCTGCACATGACAGCGGGTCAAGCAGAAGTCAGTTATCCCCAGAAGTGGCTTGAGGACCAGGGCTGGGGTCCCCCGTGGATGCTGAGCCTGCTTCCTATCTTGAGGGTTTCCTGACACCAGCCCAGCCGCCTCCCCCCAGGACCCTTGCCCACCCCCTCAGTGGGTCCACCACGATGGCGTGGGGCTCATCGATCATGCCCGAGATGAGCGTCTTGCGGTTCTCGCCCTTCATTTGCGCCACCTCAATCACATCTCGGCCGGAGTCCGTCCAGTACACGTTCCCGGCCACCCAGTCGATGGCGATACCCCTCGGCATCTTCAGCCCTGAAATCTAAGTGAGGTCACACGCTCAGGGACCACGGTCTCTTTCTTGTCTTCCTACTCATTACCCACATTCCCCTGCTCCCGTCTGTCACCCAGACAGACTGACTACAACCGTTCTCTAGGCTCCTTTCTCTGTTCAGCAGGTCTCTATCGTAGCCCAGGCTGATCCTGGAACCCACTATATAGCCTAGGCTAACATTTATCTTTTGGCGTTCCTGCCCTCTGCTACTCATATAGCTGGAATTACAGGCATGAGCCTCCATGCCTGGCACATTTACATGTTTTTTTTTCCCAGTTAATCCTCATTTTAAAAAAGGTTATGGGGGTGGGGGCAGTGAGATGGCTCAGTGGGTAAAGGTGCTTGCTGCCAAGCCTGGGACTCATGGGAGAAACAGAGAACTAACTTCAAGTTGTCCTCTGACTTTACGTGTGATATATTCATATTCTCTCTCTCTCTCTCTCTCTCTCTCTCTCTCTCTCTCTCTCTCTCTCTCTCTCTCTCTCTCTCACACACACACACACACACACACACACACACACTCACACACTTACCTTTCTAGTTTTTCAAGACAGGGTTTCTCTGTGTAGCCCTGGCTGTCTTGGAACTCTCTCTCTCTCTGTAGACCAGGCCGGTCTTGAACTCACAGAGATCTGCTTGCCTCTGCCTACTAAGTGCTGGGATTAAAAGCGTGCACCAACACTCTTGGCTACAATTTATTTATTTTTATTTTATGTGCAGTGGTGTTTTGTCTGCATGTATGTCTGTAAAGGTGTCAGATCCCTTGGGTCTGGAGTTACAGACAGTTGTGAGCTGCCATGTGGGTACTGGGCATTGAACCAGGTCCTCTGGAAGAGCAGTTAGCTGACTGCTCTTAACCACTGAGCCATCTCTCCATCCCCATTTCTCTCACTCTCTAAATGTTAAAAAATAGGAAGCTGGGAGTGCAATTCATTGCCAAAGTACTTGGGTAGCATACATGAGGTCCTCAGTTCAATTCTAGCCCTAAAAAACCAAGTAACAAGATATATAAAGGAGCTTATAAGATTAGCAATTATTCTTTATTATAAGGTCATTATTGTTACTGCTATTATCATTATTATATTTTCTTTCTTTTTAAAGATTTATTATGTATGTATAGAATGTTCTGCCTGCATGTACACCTGCAGGCCAGAAGAGGGCGTCAGATTATGTTATAGATGATTGTGAGCCACCATGTGGTTGCTGGGAATTGAACTCAGGACCTCTGGAAGAGCAGACAGTGCTCTTAACCTCTGAGCCATCTCTCCAGCCCTATCGTTATTATATTTTCATTGTTGCTAGAGACCGAACCTAGGGCTTCAAAATTCTACCACTGAACTCTATGTAAGCCTAGCGTAGGTATTATTCATTTTATTGATAAAATGAGGCCCCACGTAGTTAAGCAAGTTGGCCAATATTGACATGGAGGAGGAGTCAGTGACGAGCAGGAATCAGAGTGAGCTCTGATGCTATGTCAGTCTGTCCTGCCGTCCTATGTTACCATGTGGCAGGGCCAGCTTCTTATTGCTCAGGCTGTTATCTGGGGCCAACAGATCAGATAATCCTGACAGCTGCTGCCTGCCAGTCGTACGCTCGGCCAGCTCCCACCGTGCTCTTCAAGTCCCTGCCCTACAGAGCTGTCAGCCTGGGCACTTACATTGAGGTGGGTGACACCCCGGTCGATCTGCCTCCGGTGACGGTTGGAAGTGGTAGGCGGTGCAGCCGGTGGCAGGCTCTTGTAGGAGATCGTGCCCGTGTGCCAGTTGGTCCAGTAGACTCGGCCGGCCTTGACGTGGACATCCATGGCGTCTATGCGGACGCTCTCATCGCCCTGGAAGGCCTGCTCATAGGCTGACTGGGGGTGCCCAGGGAACAAGCTACGGATCTCGTTGTCATCAGCGATGTATAAGACCTGGTACTCAGAGCCTGCCGGAGTAAGAGGCCAACTATCAGACGGGCTCGAAAGGAAGGGGCGAGGGTTCTGTCCCTGGGACTCCTATGGACAAGTGTGGAGAAAGGATGGCCTCCAGACAAGACTCAGCCACCCTACAGCAGTCTCCGCTCTCAACAAAACACGTTTTAGCCCGAAGGGATGTGTGTGGTACTGGGGTGTGTTCAACGTCAGCCCTGAGGGCTCTAACCGGTGCCCTGAATTGATTTAGACTGACCAGATCCTTCAGAAGTCTGTCTGTCCTTCTGTTCCCCTTCTCCACCCAAACAGTCCCAGCAATCCTGCCTTGAGGTATCTTGAGTAGCATCCCCGCGATCTGCTGCGCACTGTCTGATAAATGCCAAGGGGGTACAGCTACGTGGGGTGTATGCGCATGGCTTGAGAACCCTCGTGTGTGTGTGTGTGTGTGTGTGTGTGTGTGTGTGTGTGTGTGTGTGTGTGGTGTGAGCACAGGCCCATGGAAGGTGCAGTGCCATGTCAGAGCATGGCGTGGGATGTGCTGGAAGGTGAGGGTGACTAAGTCTAACTGTGCTCTCAACCCAGAAGGGCTGTGGCCCTCTAGGGGCCTTGTGGGAGTGTTGCTCTCATAGAAATTCAGAAAGCCACCCGGGACCTTCTACCTTCCCCCTATGCTACAGTGTCCCGGTGCACCCTGAGTCTGGGAGTCCACGCCTGAGCAAGGAAAGCCTGCTTGGGAATGTTCCATTTCAGGCCAGCTCCACTTTCTGTGCTGGTGTGGCCCGGCTCCACCCACCCATCCTTCTTGTCCGTTCCCGGCTCTCGCACCTTCAGCCTTGCAGGTGTTGTGCGTCTTCATGAAGTTGCGGGCGCAGCTGCAGAGGTGACCTCCTTTGGTGTTGTTGCAGAGCTGAGAGCAGGTGCCGAAGCGCAGGCACTCGTTGATGTCTGCAGGGTTACATCAAGGGTCATGGGGGAGTCTAGGAACTGGGCTTTCTGCCCCATCTCCCGTGCCGCTTTCCTACCCTGGCATCCCGGCTGGCCCGGCACAGTATGGAAGCCGGAACGGCATGCGCAGTAGGCGGCTTTCTCGGTGCGCACACAGCGTGCTTCGTCCCCACAGATGCTGGCGTTGGTGGCGCAGCTGGTCAGCTTGGGGTCTGCGGGGGGGGGGGGGACAAAGAGTGGGTCCCCCTCCCCTGAGCCCCGCCCCCGTGAGCCCCGTCCCCCGTGAGCCCCGCCCCCCGGTGTCCGCCCACCCCCTCTGCTCTCACGGTGCCTGGTCCTACCGATGCTGCAGTCCTCTTCATCGGAGCCGTCGCCGCAGTCATCGAACATGTTACAGCGCAGCGAGGACGACAGACAGCGCTGGTTCCGGCACAGGAACTCCTTCTTGTCTTTGCAGTGGGGGTTCTGCGCTGTGGGCGGCTCTGGGAAGGGAAGAGGCGTCAGGCTCCACTGTACTGGCCACATACCTACCTCGCTTCCCAGACGAAGCTCCCCTGGGCTCACCACAGTCGTCCTCGTCAGTCCCGTCGCCGCAGTTGTCAGTGCCGTCACACTGGCGCCCGATCCATAGGCAGACACGGTCATTCTTGCAACGGAAGGGCCGGTTGGGAGGACACATGAACCGAGCTGTAGAAGCCAGAAGCCAGAGCCAGGGTCAGTCTTGGGGATGAGGGGCGGGGGTGTGAAGTCTTGGGGATGGGGGGGGGGTGTGAAGGGCAGTTGGCCACGGGGGAGTATGGGACTCACATCTCCCACCGTTCCTTGCCTTGGATGAAGAAGCCCCTAACCCTGCCTTTTTCCCCCACCAACACCCCAAGACATCTTACTGCATTCTTCAGGGTTCTCATCCGAGTTGTCTCCACAGTCATCCTCGCCGTCACACTTCCAGGCCAGCGGCTTGCACAAGGTGTTGTTACATTGAAATTCATCCAAGGGGCAGGTTCTCACTGGGGGCAGGGTGAACGAAGGGTTAAGAACGAATGCAGGCTGTGGCTGTGCTAAGACAGACGTGACTAAGCTCAGGTGTCTTTAATTCTCTGCCCAGTGGGCAGAGGGGCAGAGGTGCTGCTTCTGGTGTTCAGGGGAGAGGCTACTTGGGTGCGGGGTCCACGGGGCTTAGGGGCAGTCTCCTTGAGTCACCTGGTGAGATATGGCGCCAGAGCCTGGTATAGACTGTGGCAGGCACAATTTGCAGCTCTAGGTGCTATCGTCAGCCTTCCAGGGGAGAACCCCTGATCCAACCCGCAGGTTCCCTCCTGACAGGTGCCACACTGCTCCCTTGGGTGGCTGTAGCAGGCATTACCTGGGCTCTAGCAGACCCTGTCACACTGGCTGCCTCAGGCATGGAAGGCGAGCAGGAACTGGCCTCTGACACAGCCAACTGGGTATGGGGCGGGTAGGGCGTGGGTGACCACAGCCTACAGTAGGGCTGGATTTCTGCCTAGCTAGCGTCCCTAGCAAGGTTAGGGCACGGGCTGTGTAAAAAAATGTAGCCAGTGGCCTGAGCCTTGCCTACTGCTGTATCTGCAACACTAGGCCGACAGCGCCTGGCTCGCGGTATTATGCCCTCAATAAGGGTTTGTTGTAGGAACAATGAAGGAATTAGAATACTGGGTAAACCAGGCCACGTAATGGGCTGGGGGAGGTTGGAGATGCCAGGCTGAAGGGGGCTCACCCCCGGTGCCACAGGCTTCCTCGTCACTGCCGTCCATGCAGTCAGCGTCCGCATCACAGCGCCAGCGCAGGGGTATGCAGTGGCCGCTCTTACATTGAAACTGGTCCATATCACAGCGGGGGGTGCAGTCTTTCTGTGGGCATGGGAACCAGCGGGCCCCATCAGGCCCCTGGGGTCCCGCCTTGATTCTCCGGAGGCCACCCCCTTTCCTTGGGATCTCCCTGCTCACCTCATCCGAGCCGTCGGCACAGTCGTGGTCTCCATCACATTTCCAGCGCCCGGCGATGCAGCGGCCGTTGGCACAGGAGAACTCGCTCTCGGAGCAGGGCCGAGGGGCTGGGGAGAGACAGGCCCCAGCGGGGTGGGCACAGGGCATCTCCAGCTTTGGGGATAATGCTCAAGGCTCACTCCTATGTCCGTGAAGGCCGCGGCTGACTGGCGTTATGACTGGGATACTCAACCAATCAGCTAACTGGCTGTCCTCACGAGACTGGCTGGGCAAAGGGGCTACTCACACTTATACCACTAGGCACAGACACACGGGCGAGGGCACAGGTCCCTAGTCCTACCCTTAGGACAGGCTCTGTAGGGGTGGGAGGGAGGGAGGGACAAGACCACTGAGACAAGCACTGGGTCTGGGGAGAGGGCCACTTCAGGATGACGGTGGAGGGGGAGGGGGCGCAGAAGCACAGCACACAGGGATGGGCGGGGCTCCAGGGCGGAGGCGGCAGGAACAGGGGTACATCAGAGACACCTACCTCTGCAACCCCAAGAGGACAGTGTTAAAATGGAGAAAAACACGAGATGAGATGAAATGGCGCGCGCTCAAGTACACGACACGGACGGGGGGGTGGAGTGAGTGCGGCAGAGGAGGTTCCTGACCCCCCCCCTTGCCCTGGGAGGCCACCCGCTGGCACAGTGGCAGGAGGAGGGAGAGGAACGGCGGACAGGGCAAAGGACATACTGCAGCTCTCCTCGTCCGAGTTGTCGCCGCAGTCGTTGTCATAGTCACACTGCCAGCGGCCTGGCACGCAGCGGTTGTTCTTACAGCGGAACTGGTACGGTTCACAGGTGCGTTCATCTGGAGAGGCGGACATTGGGGGGGTCAGGGACCCGGGGTGCGCGGCAGACCACGCAGGGCCCAGGGCGGGCAGGTGGGGGCGGCAACAGCGGGAACGTTCTGGGCTCTGGGGGCTCAGGCAGTGTGGCGCCCTCGCTGTGCAAGGGCAAGACAGACAGAGTGCGGAGGGACGGCCGCAGCTTTTAGGGGGCGGGTGAACGGTGAGGGCACCCGAAGACTCTGCGTGAGCCTCCTCTGAGGGGTGGCTAGGGAGAGGGACAGGAAGTCAGAAGTGATGGGCACTACAGAGAAAGCCTTCCCTTGTCAGCCCTACGGCGCCCACAAGAGCCCTGCGCTGGGGCTATCTATGCTGGCGCACGCCTGTAATCCCAGCACTCGGTAGGCAGGGGCTGGCGGATCGTTGTGAGTTCGAGGCCAGCCTGGTCTACAAAGTGAGTCTAGGGCAGCCAAGGCTAACACAGAGAAACCCTGTCTCGAAAAACCAAAAAAGATCTGGCCGGCAGGCTACCCAAACTTCACTCCACCCGTAACTGGAAACTGCCACCCTCCCAACGTGTGGCCCGGCTTACCACACTCTTCCTTGGGCTCATCGGAGCCGTCCCCACAGTCGTCTTCCCCGTCACACTTCCAGCGTGCCGGGATGCAGCGGCCCGAGTCCTTACAGCGGAACTCATCAACTCCGCAGGTCATCTGGGCTGCAACGCACCACGGGCATGGGGCATGGGGTAAGGAGCGGAACGTCCCCTCGAGGACCACCCAGCGGGCGAGGGCAGAGCCCCCAGGGCAGGGGGTGTGCCTGCCGGCGTGGCGGAGCCGCAGATACCTCAGGGGAAGATGGTGGGCTACTCACTGCAGTTGGCGGGCTCATCGCTGCCATCCACACAGTCGTTGTCCCTGTCACAGACCCAGACGCGGGGGATGCAGCGCTTGGTGATGGAGCACTGGAACTGGTTGGGGGCGCAGGTTACCTCAGCTGCAAGGTGGAGGACACAATGAAGACCCCACCCTTAGGCCTCTTCCAAGCTTTTGGTCACCATGTTCTCCCCCTTCCAAAAGCCCGGCCCTGGCCCTGGTCAGGAGGAAGGTTATCCGCAGCCTGGTATTTTTCTTCTTTTCTGGATCCACAGTACTGTCCATACTGAGCACAGCAGGAGGCGTCCAGTGCAACTTACGCCACCCACCGTGTCTAATAAAGCGGCCGGCGGCGTCCCCTCCCTCCCTCCCTGACCTCGGCAGGCACTTACGGCAGTCTCGCTCATCCTCGCCGTCCCCGCAGTTGTCCTGCCCGTTGCAGCGGAAGATGCCGGGAATACAGCGGTTGGTGTTGGTGCACTTGAACTGGCTGGGCAAGCAGACGTGAATGTCTGGGAGTGGGAGAAGGAAGGGGCGGTAACCAACGACAGGTAGAGAGCTCAGGGCACGCGGGGTGGGGGGTGGGGGTGGGGGGACTCCATGGCCCTTGTTGGAAACGGGTGAGCCGTGGCCCAAGCAGCAAAAATGTAGCCCAGAGAGAAAGCTGCTGCGGGCTGGAGCTCCCACCCCCAGTGCCGAGGAAGGGAGTGGCTGGCGTCGAGGCAGCTCCTCACCACAGTTGGCCTCATCGCTGTTGTCTTGGCAGTCGTTGTCCCCATCGCAGATGAAGGCAGGGTTGGTGCAGATGCCCGTTGAGCACTGGAACTGGCCTGGGCGGCACTTGAACTCGGCTGCCAATAAGGGGGGGGGGAGGCGGGGCTCAGTGTCAAAAGAGTAGGCAGTGGGCAGTGAGACACAGCCCAGCAGGCGTTTGCCACCTAAGCCTAACGACCCCCCCTGGTGATCCTCAGAACCCGTCTCGGAAAGAGAAAGCCACGACTTCTGAAAAACCTGCCTTCCGACCTCCTCCACACACACACCATGGCACACGCACACGCCCACACTGGCAAATGCACACCGCACTCATGCAAACACACGTGCGTGCGCACACACACACACACACACACACACACACACACACACACACACACACACGCTAAAATGAAGAAAGAGCAGGGAGCAAGGGAGTCGCTGAAGTCTCTGCCCCGGGTGGTCAGTGCAGGGCGGGGAGGCGGGGGCTTATGTCTCCTGCACCCTGGACACTCACGACAGTCTGGAGGCTCATCGGAGTGGTCCCCGCAGTCATCCTCCGTGTCACACTTCCACCAGAAGGGGATGCACTTGTCGTTCTTGCAGACAAACTGGAGGGCAGGTGGGGCAAGACGGGTTGGAGCGGGTATAGGAGACTCAGAAGCTAGTCTTTCAAGGGGTAGAAATGTTTCAAAAAGAAATGGTGGTGTTGGTTTGTAGGGAGGCAGAGCTGGGACAGGATGGGCTAGTGGCCCTGGTGAGGTCAGCATTAGGCAGAGGTGTTTGTAAGGTGACAAGTGTAAAAAAAGTATTGCTGTAGGGAGACAAGAGGCAGGCAAGAAGTGTGGGGGTGTTAGCACGGGAATGCCAGACGTGCAGGCACTAGTGGGTGCTGGGATACTGGTGCGAGGGGTCAGGGGACTGAGGCACTTCAGAGTGTGGGGGGGTGGGGCTCTTGAGAGGAATCTTACCTGGCTAGCTGTGCAGTTGGACACACAGGTACGACCGTCGCCGCCCAGATAGAAGTTGGTGGGACAGGCACATTTGTGACCGCCCCCAGGGGACAGCAAGCACAGGTTACTGCAGCCACCATTGTTCACTTTGCAGGGGTGATTGGGCACTGCCGGAAAAGAAGCCGAAAGGTCATGCCTGGCTACTGGCTTCTCTGACTGTGAGGGTGGACCCTGCCCAGAATGGTCTCTGACTTTTAAAAGGATGGGTGCCACATGTCATCCCACACCTAGGCAGGGCAGATCTCTATCCTATCCTGGATCTATGTCTGCTTTCAGACATAGATGCTTTACCCACACTCACCAATCTCTGGGCTTTCTGACTACTGTAGCTGCCAAGACACCCCAGTGTTGAGCCCCAGGATGCACTGAAGCTGTCTACAGCCTCTGTGAGTCTGGTACTTGGCAGGGACACTCGGTGCTGGGGAGGGAAGGGGCAGGGACTCCCGCTGAAGCTGTGTGTCCTGACCCTTGTTGGGAACAGGCCTCTTTCATGCCTGGACCACTCATTTCCTGCCCCCCAATCCCAGCATCCGCTTGCTTACCATCTGGCTGGCGCAGGGCGTGGAAGACGTGTAGGTCCATGGGCCGGTGCAGGGTGCTGATGAGGAGTGTTTTGTTGGCACCCGTGGTCTTGTGGGCTCGGTTGATGGACTTTGTTTCCCAGTCTGTCCAGTAGACGTAATCTTCAAATAGGGTCAGTGCAAAGATGTGTGGGATGTCTTGGCTCAGCACTGCAGGAAGAGGGGGGTGGGGAGGTGGGGGAAAACACAGCAGTAGTTGGCACTGGGTTCTGTGCCTACTCAACCTCCTTAAGTCCCATCACAACCATGAGGTGAGAATGACACCCCACCCCACCCCACCCCCCCGGTTCCAGATGTTTCTACAGCTTCCTAAGGTTGTATAGTGACAGCCTGTTCTGTCAGCCACACTGCTGCTCTGGAGTAGCACACAGCTCCTCCAAGAAAGTACAGAACACGGATGCTGCTCAGGTACTCCTCGTGTGCCCACCTGTCTCCGGCCTCATCCTCCGGCTATCTTTCCTCTAAGGAGCTGGATTGTGTAGGTGTCTGGGCCAGTCCCGGAGAAGCACTACGGTATTTGAAACCCCAAGACCCCTGGTTTGTGGTTTCTGTACGCTACGCCTTCCTGCTTCCTAAACCCCTTAAAGCTCTAGGCCTGCTGCTGGTCCCGAGAGGCCTCACTAGCATACGGACCAACATGACGATTGGAGCCATCCAGGCTGGCAAACTCGATGTAGTCCTCACGGGCGTCAGCCCAGTAGATGCGCTCCGTGACGTAGTCCAGAGTCAGGCCGTTGGGCCACGTGATCTTAGTGTCTACAATGACGCTGCGGCCAGACCCATCCATGCCGATCCGACCGATCAGTGAGTGGTCACCCCAGTCTGTCCAGTAGAGGTACCTGGCAGGTGGGTGGGGTGGGGGCAGTGAACCCTAAGAGTCTAGAGACGGAGGCCACCAGAAGCCTGCAGGGAGGCTGGGCTTGGATCTTTTCCGGGGCTCCCCGTACCCCTCTTGGCCACACTTACCCATTCTGTACGTCCACCACCAGCGCCCTGGGCTCACGGAGGCCAGAGCTGACCAGCACTGTCCGATAGGCCCCGTTGAGCTTGGACACCTCAATGGTGTCTCTGCCCTTGTCACACCAGTAGAGGTTGCCACCCACCCAGTCCACAGCCAGCCCGTCTGGGTTACTAAGGCCCGTCCGGTGCAGAACCTGTTGGGGACACAGTGGGGAACCTCAGTCTCTCTGGGGCTTCGCCCTCCCGTAAAACGGAGCACATCTCCCACTCCTGGCTCTGTTAGGAAGCTGATTATCAGCAGGGGCTCCAAGAAGGGGGGTGGGCGGGTCACTAGGGACACCGACACACACCTAGTGCACAAGAGCTGTGGAGCGCTGTGAGGCAGGAGCGTCTCCTTGTGTTTGCACTTTGAGTTTAGCGGAGGGGAAAGCTGAAGTGTGCTGAGTGTTTCTGTGGCTCAGCGGGGAGGGAGAGAAGGGGGTGGGGAAAGGGCTGCTGGGGCCTGACTGCCAGTCAGCCGGCGGCGGGGCGGGGCGAGGGGCGGGGCCTCTGCCGCACCTGCACGTTGCTGCCGTTCAGGTGCATCCTTCGGATCATGCTGCCCTGGGTGGTCACATCGGTCCAGTAGATCATCTGCTCTCGGTAATCAAAGTCCAAGGCCACGGCGTTGTTCAGGCCCTGGGTTCGGAATGGGGACAGGGAAGTCAGCTGCTGCTGCAGGGGTCAGGACGTGGCTGGAGGGAGAGGCAGGAGGAGACAAGCATGGGCCCAAGTGGGGAGAACTGGGGGAGGCTGTGCTGGGCCCAGGCAGTCACCAGGTGTGTGAGGGAGGCTTTGGTTTGGCACCTGCTTGAGCAGTGTGTAGTTGGAGCCGTCCAGGTTGAGCTTGCGCAGGTAGTACCGGTTGGCAAAGATGAGAAACGGCTCCTCATCTGTGGGAATAGGGTCCTGGCTCAGCTCCTGGCTCCGATACAAGCTCTGGTTCTCCCCCCTTCTGCGCCCCCCCCCCCCGCCAACCGGGGTATGTTCGGCTATGCTGTCCCATGCCCTCTCCCTGCCAGCCACCCCGTGCCTGACCCCATGGGGCCTCCTGGACCATATCTCACCCTCCAAGTGCCCGTCTCACCAGTCACAGCTTTGCAGCTGTGGGGGTCACCACCACGGGGTGCGTAGCCCTCCACGCACAGACACTTGTAACTGCCGTGGGTGTTGATGCAGAGCTGGCTGCACGGGAAGGTGGTGCTGCACTCATCCACGTCGGCACAGGTCCTGCCGTCATCTTTTAGCCGGAAGCCGGGGCGGCAGCGGCACTGTGGGGACACGGAACCTGCAGCTGAGGACCCAGCTGGGGTCTGGGTATCCCCTACTAGAGGGCACGGGAAGGCAAGGGGTGAACAAACAGCCATCTGTACGCCCTGTCTTCTGGCGCCTCTCCTCATATCTCTCTGCAATACGTGCCCCCCCCATCCTCTGGTCCCGCAGTGTAGCTAAAGCTCTTTGCCATCTATACTTACTTCCTTGGGGAGTTTTGTCTGTTTGCTTGTTTTGTTGTTGTTGTTGTTGTTGTTTTTTTTTTTTTTTTTTTTTGAGACAGGGTTTCTCTGTGTAACAGCCCTGGCTGTCCTGGACTCACTCTATAGACCAGGTTGGCTGGGAACTCACAAAGATCCTCCTGCCTCTGCCTCCCCCAGTGCTGGGATTACAGGCGTGCGCCACGTGTCCAGCTCCTTGGGGATTTAAATAGCATCTCCGTGGCCATAATTCTTCCTCCAGGCTTGGCCTTTCCTTGAACTCCAGAGCAACATATCGGCTGCCCCCTGACGACCCACTCTTTTCTTTCCTAGGCTTTCTCTCGCCTGTGAACAAACCCTGCTGGCTCTACCGTCCACACAGATGGAGACTCTAACCTAACGGACTTCTGTCAGCCCCTGCCACATCCCCAGAGCCTAGCACACGGCATGGCAGGATGATTGCTCAATAAGCACTGAATGAATGAATGAATCAATGAGGAGGAAGAGGAGGAGGAGGAGGAGGAGGAGGAGGAGAAACAGCAGCAAAGTGTTCCGGCCAGACCCAGGCATACCTTAAACCCTATCTTGAGGTCCTCGCAGTCCTGACTGCAGCCGCTGAGCTTGCGGCTGAGGCACTCGTTGACATGGCACCCACGTTCATCGGAGCCGTCCCCGCAGTCGTCCCGACCATCGCAGAGCAGCGCCTCAGCCACGCAGCGCCCACTGCTGCACAGGAACTGTGACGAGGCATTGCATTTGTGCTCTGCGGAGGGGGAGGGGGGTGACGGCAACAGGTCAGTGCGGTCCCGGGTCGGGGGGGCAGGAAGGGGGAGAAAGGGGCGGGTGGGCGGGCGGGCGGCAGCCCCCTAGCAGGCCCACCTGGGCTGGTGCAGTGCGGGTTCTTCGGAGCCTCGTCACTCTGGTCATGGCAGTCGTTCTCGCCGTCACACTCCCACTGGCGGGAGCTCAGGCAGCGCCCGTTGGCGCAGCGGAACTCGTTGGGGCCACAGGTTGGGTACTCTGTGTGGGGAGGGGATGGTGAGGGTGGGCCCTCCGCACGGCCAGGCTAGGGCTCCCCCACCCCCCACCTCCAGGCACAGGACTCACCGCACTCTGGGGACTCGTCAGAGCCATCGGCACAGTCGCGGTCATGGTCACACACAAAATGCTTGGGAATGCACAGGCGGTTCTGGCACATGAACTCACGGTCGTCACAGGTGCTGTTGTACACTGGGGACAGAGGCAGAGTGCTCCCATCAGGCCTGCCCTACTAGCTCTCGGCAGTCACCCCCCTCCCGAGAGGTTCCTGGGACGTGAGAGGAAGTGAAATGGCCAGAGTGCTGAATGAGGGACAAGGCCGGGTGCAGGAGCGAAAGCTATGGCTCTGCGCTACCACTGAGGTTCTTCCTACCCTTGACCTCATTTGCCAGCCTTTGGCAAAGCAAGGCCGCGGCGCCTGCTGCCCACCCGCTCCTCACCGCCTCTCCCACTCACAGCAGCCAGCCGCGATGCTCTCGTCCGCGCCGTCAGCGCAGTCCTTGTCACCGTCACAGAGCCAGCGTTCGGGGACACACACGTGGGTGCCGGGACAGGAGAAGGAGGAGGGGCCGCAAGTCTTGCCTTCTGCGTGAGGAGACACAGAGAGAGTACTCAGGTGAAGGCAAGGCGGGGCGGGCAGCCACGGTAGCATCTCTCCTTGAGGCACCTTCTGGAACCCGGCTCGGGCCACGCCTTACCGCAGTGGGCCGCCTCGTCCGAGCCGTCGCCACAGTCATCACTGCCATCACACAGCCACTGCTTAGAGATGCACCGGTGGTTCTGGCACTCAAACTGGGCCTCTGAGCAGAACTTGTCTGAAAGAGCGGGAGAATGAAATGAGACAGTGGCAGCAAGAGGGACGGCAGGCAGCTGTCCCGGAAAGGCAGGCAGGTCCCTCTGTGAGAGGCTCATGAAGAGCTGAAGAAGTGACCCTAGTCTGGAGTCTGAGAGAGGCCTAACAGGAAACCCCAGCTTCTCCATGAAGGGCCCTTCCGTAAGGACTGTGACTAGGGGGCTGGGTAGGGTCTTTACGCCTCCGTGGCAGATGCCCTGGGCGCTAGGCTACTCGGCCACTCACTGCAGTGGCTCTCGTCCTCGCCGTGTTCGCAGTCGTCTTCTTTGTCACACGTCCAGCTCATGGGGATGCAGCGCCCACTCGGGCAGGCGAAGTAATTCAGGGGGCACCTGGGACGCTTCACACCTGGGAGTGGAAAGGAGGTGTGAAGACACTGCTAGCCCGGGGCCTCCCCAGCCACCCAGCAGCTACCGCTGGCCGACCTGGGCAGTCACGCTCGTCACTGTAGTCCCCACAGTCATTGGCGCCGTCACACACCCAGCTTGGCGCGTAGCAGAGGGATGTCCGCTCGCAAGGCTGGAAGAACACGCCTTTCACACCCAGGCGGAAGTAGCTGCTGCAGTCAGTGGCACCTGGTGGAGGAAGGGGCGGGTTGGAGTGAGGGGTCACGGCCAGTTCCCTCTATGACACACACTGGGAGCAGCTGCTGCTGGCGCTGTTACCGAACTGGTCCCTCACTACCGCCATGACCCCCAAGAGCAGAAGGGAGACAGACAAGGCCAGAGAGGAGAGAGGCTGCTATGTAGGGCCAGGAAGGCTGAGAGGAGGTATTGGGGGGGGGCAGGGCAGGGGGCGAGCAGAGATGGGCTGAGGAAAAACAGGCATGGCGGGGGACATCACTCACTGCAGTTCATCTCGTCAGAGGCGTCCTCACAATCCACAAACTGGTTGCAGCGGCTGGAGTTCCCGATGCACGACCCGTCCCGGCAGCGGAACTCGCCCACACCACAGGCTGTCTCTAGAAAAAGGACCCACCAAGTGCCCGTCAGGCCGCGTCCCTCTCTGTAGGGTCTCGGAGGCCACAGAGTACCCTGGACTAGCTAATATCTTAGGCCTGAGGGCCAAGGCTCATCAGGCAGAGTGAGGACAGGGGGTAAGATGGCTGAAACTGCAAAACCGGGGCTGAGGACAGCAGCTGGGGCTTGCGGCTTCCCACTCACTGTTGCACGGGATCTCATCTGAGCCGTCCCCACAGTCATCCACCCCGTTGCACCACAGCATGTTGGACACACAGCGGCCGTTGTTGCACTGGCGGAAAGTCTTCTTGCAGCGGCGTGAGTCTGCGAGGGGAGGGTGTGCCCATGGGATCACAACAGGCATAGGAAAGGGGGCTGCCCCATGTGGAGTGTTTCGCCCCCTCCGAGGGTCCTGGTTCTGCCAAGCTATAGAGCTGGGCCACATGAGGCAGACCGCCCCCGCCCGGGGGGGGAGGAGGTCCTTAGGCCAGGGGTCTGAGAAGACCAGGGGCTGGAGCGGCTCCTTACTGCAGTAGGAGGGTTTCTCGTCAGACTTGTCCTTGCAGTGGGAGACACCGTCGCAGGTGAGACTGAAGCTGATGCACTCGCCGTTGGCGCACTCGAATTCGTCTTGTGCCCGACAAGAAGAGTTCACGGCTGGGTGAGGGAGAGGGTTTCATGAGTTGGAGCCCAGACCAGCTTCATAGCCTGGGCTGGAGCGTGGAGGAAGGGTCCCTTGTTATGTTGACCGCCCCCCCAATCCCCGCCCCTGCCTCCCACCCAGCAGCCTCTGTCCTAGCTTCAACTCACCCCGGCAGGTGAAATCCTCCTGGAGGATCCGGCCCCCTCGACAGGAACAGTTGACGTGGCCTTGGTGGGTGAGCAGACACAGATCCTGGCAGCCTCCGTTGTTGATACGGCAGGGGGAGAGTTCACCTGAGCAGAGCCGGGGAGACCAAAAGCTGCAGAGCGTTCTCTGCTACGCACAACTCCAGAGATGCCCCACCTCACATCCCGGCAGCACTCTGCGGGACCCGAGGAGCCACGGGGGTTCACGGCAGTGGGGGGCGGAGGCAGCAAGGTGTGCCGCCGCTGAGGACTTTGAGATGAGTCTTGGGGGTTGGTGGGTGTGTTGTGGTGTCCAAGGGTGTGCATAAGGAGTGGGCAGGTATAGGTGTGTGTGCTTGTGCACAGGCTGAGGGTGGGCACAGGCTATACCTGGCATGTGGGTGTGAGATAAGCTGACTAGAAGGATTGTTAGGTAAAGTGACAGCATCTCCAGGGACGGGGACAAACTCCTAAGGGGCGTGAGCAATGTGTGAGTGTGAGTGCGTCAGTTGCATGAGACTGACCCAAGTATGCCAAGTCCCTGCATGTATACAGAGGACCCAAGGGAGCTGGGTTTAAGGAATGTTAGTGCTTTGGGAGTTTCTGGGGGCGAAAGGCATGTAAAGGTGTTTATTTGTATAGTAGAAATTGGGGGCGAGACAAGACTAAGGTACACGTGTGTGCGGGCACAGGGAAACAGGAGAGCAAGGCTGGTGGCGGGCCCTACTCACAGCTGTTGGTGTCATTGGCCACGGCGATGATGCCCATGGGCTGCTGGGGGATGTCCACTCGCAGCAGCTTCATGTCGCTGCCCACGTACTTGTTGGCCCGCTGCACTGCCCGCCGTACCCAGTCAGTCCAGAAGATATGCTCCCCGTACACGGCCAACCCAAAGGGATGGACGGGCTCTGACTTGAGGATCACCTGTCGAGACAGGAGCAGGAGCGCTCTTACGTTGTTCAAGCCCCTCACTAACGGTGACATTACAGTGGGGGGAGGGGGGAGGGGCAAGGGGAGTCACAGAACAGCAAGGATTCGTGGGTGCATCTTGCCGCCTCCTCTGTCTAAACGAGGTGGTCAGAACCACATGGTAAAGGGCACCCACAATTAAGACTCGGGTGGGTGGGTGGGGGCTGGAGAGATGGCTCAGCGGTTAAGAGCACTGTCTGTTCTTCCAGAGGTCATAAGTTCAATTCCCAGAAACCACATGATGGCTCACAATCATCCATAATGTGATATGATGCCCCCTTCTGGCCTGCAAGTGTACATGCAGGTAGGGCGTTCAAATATATGAAATAAATCTTAAAAAAAAAAAAAAGACTCAGGTAGGAATTTTTATCCTCCTGGCTCTTCTCACCACGTCTTGGGTCTCCCCGACCCCTTACCACCCTCCCTGTCCTCCCCACCCCCACCCTCCTCCCTGTCCTCCCCACCCCCCACCCCCCTCCCTGTCCTCCCTACCCTCCACCCCCCCTCCCTGTCCTCCCCACCCCCCACCCCCCTTCCCTGTCCTCCCCACCCCCCACCCCACCCCACAGACTCACATAGCGGTGAGAGCCGTCGTACTCGCACCGCTCAATCTTGTCCAAGGTGGCATCGGAGAAATAGAGCTTCTCCGCCCGGTGGTCGATGGCCAGGCCGTTGGGCGTGCGGATGTCCTTCTCGATGAGGGTCAGGACATTGGCTCCCGACAGGGCCGCCCGCATGATGCTCGGGTGAAGCTCGTTCCAATTGGTCCAGAACATGAGGCTGGTGGGAGACGGGCAAAGGTTCTGCCTCGGAGGGCACGGGCCAACCCAGGAGACAACGAGAAGGCAGGCTGGGCCCCACAACCTGACAGCCACAAAGCCCGGACGCCTCGGTGCCTGGGAGGAGCCCAGCCACGCACAGTTACTGCACTACACGGCTAGGTCTGATTTACCGTGTGCCCGCGGGCACGCACTGCACTCTGGGAAATGGCCACTTGAAATTGCTGAGACAGGAGGCTGTGCGGTCAAGTGAGTCAGGCCCCAGCCTCTAGTCCTGGTTCCACCACTTTCCAGCTAGGCGCCTTTAGGCAACTTGCCTGACCACTCTGGGCCCTGTTCTCTCCTTTAGTGGGGGATAATATCACTGCATCACAGAGGATTGTGAAAACTAGCTGGTGTACACTCATCTCGATGACAGGTTTTTTTTGTTTTTGTTTTTTTTTGGGTTTTTTTGTTTGTTTGGTTTGGTTTGGTTTTTTGAGACAGGGTTTCTCTGTGTAGTGTGGCTGTCCTGGACTCTCTTTGTAGACCAGGCTGGCCTCGAACTCACAGCGATCCGCCTGCCTCTACCTCCCGAGTGCTGGCATTAAAAGGCATGCGCCACCACCGCCCGGCTCAATGACAGAGTTTTCTGTGAATTTATTGCTAACTGCTTTTTCTCTGTACCGAAGCTGGTTCTTTACCTAACTACCCAAGGAGACCTTTGTTAAGTCTTTACTGCTTCCTAGGGCACACATGGGTCGTACCCTCAAAAACTGTCTTCACCTCAATTTAAGGCCTTTGCGAGTTTGGAGTCTGAGCCCCAGCTATGCCCTGCTGCTTGTGTGTGGGGGTGGTGGTAAAGACGTGGGGGAGGGCAGGGCATCAAGCACAACACAGTGGCACCATGGACACCCTCAAGACAGCTTGCAGTGGGGGTGATTCCTGAGACTGACTCACTTGACCTGCGGTGGTGGACCTTTTACACACACCTTCCTCTGAGAGGTGTACCAAAGAACACAGGAACTGATAGCCTTGTCCTTCCTTACGCTCCCCACCTCTCTCCTTTTCTACACAGGGTCTCCAGCCTGGCTGGCCTTGATGAATCTTTAACTTCTGACACTTTTCTGCCTCCACCTTTGAAGTGCTGGGGTCATAGAAGTGTGCTTCCACACCAGGTCCGTGTGGTGCTGGGGACTGGACTCGTGACTGTACACCACGCTAGACAAGCAGTCGCCCAACTCAAATCTACGACAGCAAAACTCTTGCACATCCTAGGGACAGGGCTCTGTTGTTTTAGAGGAAAAGCTTCCATGTAGCTGTCTGTCTGTCTGTCTTGGAACTCACTCTGTAGACCAGGCTAGCCTCAAACTCAGAGATCTGCCTGCCTCTGCCTCCCAAGTGCACCACCACACCAGCTAGGGAGAGGATCCTGATGGATGAAGGTGACACCACTCGGCCTGTCCTGGGGCAGGGGCTGTAGCATGTCCCGCCCCTCCCTTCTTCTCTACACTGCCCAAAAAAGGGCCTGATGTCCCCCAGGCTACCCTTCAACTAGTTACATAGCTAATGACCCCAGTGCTGAGATTACAGGCACGAACCACCAGGCCTGGCCTGAGTGTTGCTTCTTGACTGACTTGTCAGCCTGGCCTGACAGCGTCTTCTAAACTCGCAGGCCCTGCCCAGAGCACACTCACAAGTGAAACATCAAATTGGCTTACAAGGGATACGCTGTGGGTTAAGAGGCTGTCATGGCTGCTTTATGGGACAGTGTGATGGGGAGGCTTTCCTGGAGGAGCCTCTCTACCCGTCTATCTAGATGCTTCCCGAGGCCACTAGTGCTCCCATGGGGATGAGGAGGAGCACGGCTCTCTGCGCCTGTATCTTGACACACTAGCTCCTTCTGGGCCCCGCAAGACAACCTCACATCTCCCCTCTGGTGCCAGCGCAGGTCACCAGCACAGTCATGAAACCCTCTCTGTCCTCCACGTGAACACGCGTTTCTTGTCACCTAGTCCGTTCTCCATGTCCTTTGGGTTTTCAGAAGCCACTGGCTCTGGAGAGAGCATTTTCCTGGGCTGAGCCCGGAGGAACTTGGTGGACAATGAAAATATCTCTTTTAGAATGGCAGAAAACAGTATGGCAGCCCCTCCTGGAAGCTCTAAGCCCAGGGACCAGCCCAGACAGGTCACCAAGGTTGGGTCAGGGAACCTTTGTGTTCCTACAGAAGGCCACAGAGGGCCCTTGTATTGGGTCTCCTAGACTAGATCTGGCTAGAATTATGCCAAGGTGTCAGCTGAGGGTCCCACAGTCACCATCTTAGTGTAGTTGTTTGTCCCTTAGCTCCCTAGGAAAGCTGTTTGAAAACACTCCGGCTCCAGCTGAACTGCCTGGGAGGTTGCTCAGACGTGAGCCAGGACTCTTACGGAGAGGGTGTGGCCCATGAAGACTGCCCAGCAAAAGGAGGAAAGGCAGGCCCGGCAGGAGACAGGTGGACAAGCTTCCCTGCCCCACTCGGGTCTGCCATGCCCAGTGCAGTGGGCAGCCCCTTTGCTGCCCTCCGGCTTTGCTCCCTTGTTGCTTTTCTCACGTTGAGGCCCTGTGTCCACTGCTCCCTTTGCAGTGACTCTTGGTCACTGTCCCTCATATATAAGATGACCTCTGTACCTGGGTGGTGGTGGCGCACGCCTTTAATCCCAGCACTCGGGAGGCAGAGGCAGGCGGATCCCTGTGAGTTCGAGGCCAGCCTGGTCTACAAAGCGAGTCCAGGACAGTCAAGGCTACACAGAGAGACCCTGTCTCGGGGGAAAGGGGGAGAGATCTCTGCTTAGCTGGGGGCTTCCCAATGCTCAGGTTCAGTGAACCTTTAAACATGGCTGTGTGGCAACTGCCAGTCACAAAGCCAGAAGCGCTTTCCACAGCCCTCAACCTTCCCTTGGGTGTTGGCAGGACAACAATTCTCCTTGTAAACGAAGCTGAAGCTCAGAGCTTATGCCCTCTCCCTGCGGCCACACAGCAAGAAACGGTGGCGCCTGCCTTTCCACTCCCGCCCCCACGTCGAGTTACCGGGGACAATGTCTGTGGGCCCCTCTGCCACTGTTCCCCGCCCCTGAACCCCCCCCCCCCCCCCCCCGCAGCTTACTTTTGGCACTCATCCAGCACAAATGCCCTCGGGTGGTCGTCTCCAGACATGGTGATAACTGTCTCCCTCTCAAAGGCCCCTGGGCGAGTCTGGTCCACTGTGTGGCGGGTGATGGTGGATGTTGTGTAACTTGTCCAGTAGAGTGTGTCCCAGCCGCGGTGATAGGCCAGGCCCTCCACAGAGCCCACATCTGTGAGGAGACAGAACAACTTAGGTTGAGAGGGACCAATGAAAAGATGCAGGGCAGCCTGCTTGGTGCTAAGGGGATGACTAGGCATCCTTCCACTGAGAATTGTGGGTTCAGCTCAGAGGGCTCTTGGTCTGACTGGACCCCAAGGCCCTCCCCACACCACCTGTGCCACGGCACCTTCCTTCTTCCCTGCCCCACACTTGGTCACACTCTTGAGAATGTGGGGTTGGGATCCCGCTTACTCATGTGAGGGGGAGAGTTCAGTTAACTGAATTCCATCTGGGGCCAGACTGGAAAGTGCCCTGACTTCCAGAGGCCTTGAACTGGAATGCTTTATAAAGCAGATGTAAGGTAGGGTTAAAAAGCAGAAGCAGAGACAGACAGGGCCCAACAGTGGTGCTAGCGGCAGCCAGGGGAGGCTCCGTGGCTCCTCAGTGTTTGTCTGTGAGGCTGCCAGAAAGCCGAGCACACTGGATGCTGAACAGTTTGAAGGGAGTGGCCGGCTCCCACTCTCTCCTGATCAAACTGAGATTAAGTGTATCCAGTTTAGCTGCTGGGGATGGACCCAAGGCCCTGTACAAGCTAAGCCTGCTTCCACCGCCGAGCTCCACCAGCCCTCGGACACTCCGTTTTTAGAAACAGACAGGACACTGTGGAGAAAATGTCCCAGGAGCCTGAGGGACAGCTCTGTCCTTTTTTCTGCTGTATATGCTGCACCTAGCCAGGGCCTGGCTGGGTCTGAACAGACCTGCTGGATGAAGAGAGGAATAAATGGTGTCTGGGAATAAATCTCGGGTGGTACAGCGCTTGCCTCACATGTACATAGCTATGGGTTTGAGTCTTAGTATCACATATGTGCCCGTATGTGCACACCTCTAGCCCCAGAGGACCTCAGCACTGTACAGGGCAAATACCCGCAGGAGGATCAGAAGTTCAAGTTGAGGTCCTCTGTGGCTACAAAGAAGGTTTCAAAAGGGGGCTGGGGTGGAGCCAAATAGGAAGGGCCAAGTAGACAGCCTAAAGCTGAGGCTGAGAAAACGGGAGGTAAAGGACAGCACTGCTCTAGAAGAGCCAATGGCTGCTGCACTCAGCCTTCACGGTAAGAAGGTCGAGAGAGTTACTGTATCCTCCGTGAGGAGAGATGCCCCTGGCCCATGTCTGCTGCCTGTGCCTTGTAACCTGGGGCAGAATGGAGCCAGTGCAAAGAAGGAAGGAGCCTCCTCCTGGCCTCTGAACCAGTCCAAGGCCGGGCGTGGAGGCGCAGGCCTTTAATCCCAGCACTCAGGAGGCAGAGGCAGGCGGATGGCTGTGAGTTCGAGGCCAGCCTCGTCTACAAAGTGAGTCCAGGACAGCAGAGGCTACACAGAGAGACCCTGTCTTGAAAAACAACAACAGCAACAAAAAGAACAGTTCAAATGACCACAATGGCAGTGGATGTGGACAGCCCTTAGGACAGTGTGGTTCTCAACCTTCCTAATGCTGTGACCCTTTAATACAGTTCCTCATGTGGTGTGACCCCCCCCCCAACCATAAAGGTGTTTCATTGCTACTTCATAACTGCGATTTTGCTACTGTTACAAATTATAATGAATATCTGACACGCAGGATATCTGATATGTGACCCCTGTGAAAGGGGTCACGGCCCACAGCAGATGGGATTCAAAGGAGCGATGGGTGGGTTGGTGCCTGTGAGTGCGAGTCTGTGCTGACCACTCTTCCCTGACCCCACTTCTTGGGAGGACCAGGGCTTGGCTCACTTTCCACGATGGTGGTCCGCCCCGAGCCATCGTCATTGATCTGCTGGATGTTCCCAAAGTGGATGTCGCTGAAGAAGATGCGGTTAGGGGTGCCCGGGGAGATGCCCGCCCGGTAGTCAAAGGCCAGGGCGATGACATTCTTCATATGCTCGGGGTCTTCGAAGGGCTGCACCGGCGCGTTGAGGTTGCGCTCGTCTGACAGGTGGATGCTCTTGAGGATGGTACGCTCTGAGTAGAGCAGGTAGCCGGCGTACTCTCGGCACGAAGCCCCGTCTTCTGCCAGCATCCCGTGGGCACAGGCACAGGCTCGCTGCCCGCCACCCCGGTACAGGCAGAGTTGCTGGCACCCGCCATTGGCTACTGCACACACGTTGGTTCCTGGGGCAAAGGGCACCAGAAATAGGACAGTGAACAATGTAGAGAAAGGTTCTTTGGTGCCTCGGACCTCAGGGACCAGGTGGAAATCGCAGCCGAGCCCTGCTTAGCCATGACACTGCAGACCCAGATTCTGCTACTCAGTCTTTCCTCTCTGCCCCTTCACCCCCCACCCCCACCCCCACCCCCCCACCCCCAGCTCTTGTGAGTCACCAGAAAGTGCCCAGGACAGAGGCTCTGTCTTCTCACACGGTCCTTCCAAGGCTAGGCTGTCCTTGTCCCCTTTCTGCCCTGGCCCAGAGCCCAGCCTCACCTTTCTGCCTGTCCCTGTTGAAGACCTTGATGTCTTTAAGCTGCACCCCAATGCCTGTCCTCAGGGGCACGGAGTCTGTGGCATTGTCTTTGAATCCACGCTTGATGGAGCCGTTGGCGTGAGTCCTGGAGAAGGGAAAGGCAACATGAGAGAGGTGCAAACCAAGGAGCCATAAGGGAGAAGAGCACATCGGGGAAGCAGGACGCAGCCTCACCGGTCGCTCCAGTAGATGAAACCCTCAAACACGGACACGGAGAACATGTCCATGTTGTTGCTGGACAGGACCACCTCGCGGTTCTCACCCGTCTCCAGGTCAATGCGCTCGATCTTGTCCATCCGGGCATCACACCAGTAGAGCTTGCCACCCTGCAGCCAGAAGTACCCACCTCACCTCAGGGCCCTAACTCCTAGCCAGTGCCTGCATCCCAGGCAGCAGTAAGTGTGTGGGCCTGTGTAGCACCACAACCTCACTCTCCAGTTTCAAGTTTTTATTACTTACTATTATTGCTGTTGTTTGCAGCATTGGAGACTAAACCCAGGACCAAGCATGTTAGGCAAACACCATTGTAGCCTCTTTATCTATCTATCTATCTATCTATCTATCTATCTATCTATCTGTAGTTTTTGAGACAGGGTCTTACAGGGTAGTCCAATGTAGCCTTAAACTTGAAGCAATCCTCCTGCCTCATCCTTTTGGGTGTTGGGCATACACAACTACACCCAGAGTTCTCATATTCCACTTCTGAGGCCCCCACCCTCCATCTGGGCGACGAATGGGCCAGAACAGTCCATAACACCCTCCTACTCCCGGGCCGTGCCTAACCCCAATTTTTGGCTAACCACAGAGAGGCTGAGAGGAAAGGCACAGGGCTCGGACCTTCTACTCCGTCAGACCCCAGGGAGTATCTGTACCTGATAGTCCACCGAGATGCCATTGGGCCAGCTGATGCTGACGTTGACCAGCACCACTCTCTCTGTGCCATCGAGGCGAGACCGCTCAATGCGTGGGTAATGACCCCATTCGGTCCAGAACAAGTACCTGTGGGGTAGGGATGGAAGTGGGGGGTCAGAGCCCAGAGGAGTTACGGCCTCGTCATTCATATATTGGGGTCAAAAGATGCAAGCCAGCTTGCCTCACTCCTTACCCTTTCTCTGGGTGGACAGTGATGGCCCGAGGCTTGTCTAGACCCTGGGAAATGACCACGTAACGGAAGGAGCCATTGAGCCGGGCAACCTCGATGACATCAAAGCCCTGGTCTGTCCAGTAGATGTTGCCTGAAGGAGTCGGTAGGGTTCAGGAAGATCGGCAGGGAGCCTTGCATCCAGCCCCCTTCCATCCAAATTTCCCCTGTGACTCCCATTAGCTCTTACCCACATCACCTCAGAACTCACGCCCCCTAGGCCCATGGCCTTTTCCCTAAAGCACGTCCCCTCCGCTGCTCACCTGCAATCCAGTCCACTGCAATGCCCTCCACGCGGCCGATGCCATTGGTCACTACATCCTCTCGCCATGTCTGGTCACGCTTGGCCCTGCTGATGGTACTCAGCCCCATGTCCACCCAATAAATAGTGTCGTTTTCTGGAAGCAGAGAGGCAGGTATAAGGTATAAGAACACTCATCAGGGACTGGAGAGATGGCTCAGTGGTTAAGAGCGCTGCCTGCTCTTCCAGAGGTCCTGAGTTCAATTCCCAGCAACCACATGGTGGCTCACAACCATCTATAGTGTAATGTGATGCCCTCTTCTATAGATAAAGCACTCATGTGCAATAAATCTTAGAGAGAGAGAAAAAAAGAACACTCATCAACGCAGAAGCAAGGGGCGGGGGTTGTCAAACAAACCATGCGGACAGTCAGAATATCAACGAGGGAAGAATGGAGGTGCAGGTGCTTGCTTGGAAGGGGGGGGGGGCAGGGTAGCAGGAAGGAGCAAGTCAGCCACTCCAGGAGTACAGGCAGCTTTTTGAGGACTACAGAGTGTCACAACCCCACACTTGCCCCCACCATGAGCTACTGCTACACGTCAACCAATCCCCAGGGCCAACGCTCACCGGCATGGAAGTCGATTCCAACAGCCAGCGAAGTCCCCGACACTGGGACCAGGGCATCTGACTTGTCATTGGGGTCCAGTGGGATCCCCCGGATCCCCTCATGCACGGAGTACAGGAGAAAAGAGCCCACACCTGAGACACAAGGACACACGTCAGGCGTGAGCCTTGCTGATGGAGCTAGGCTGGCGCCCTCAAGTTGTTCTTCTCTGCTTTCCTTTCTACAGTTTCTTCCACCCACCTCCTTGACCTCAACACACGCCATATTTGAAGCCTGGAGCTTGGACAGGAAGTGGCACCTGACTAGGTAGGGTCTCTAAGGGACCCAGCTCGGAGGGACCACCTGCAGAACCACTAATCACCACTAGAGGGCAGAAAGAGATTTACTTTTCTTCTTCTTCTTCTCTGCACCCTGCCTGCCACTTAATTCAACGCTGAGTCTTCCTGCCAAGGCCCTCAGGGCTTGAGAGCTGTGAGGCTCCCGGCAGACAACTGACCTTAGGTTTCTCTTTGCCTCTGCTCTATTCCAAATCCTTTCCCAACAAAGTTCCCAGCACCTTGCTTGCCCCTGTGCCCAGTTCCCAGTTTTCCCATTTCCTAGGGGACACCACGATCTATGTATCCCCCAGGCCTCCCTGACTCTCATCTCTCTGTGTGCCCGTGTGCCCAAGGGAATCCCCCCCACATTGGTTGCCTGAGCTCTGTGAAAAGAAAAAGATATGGTCAAGTGCATCTGGGGAACCCAGGACGCTCTGGCTTCCACAGGCACCTTCAGGGCTCCAAGGGGGCTAAGCAGCAAAGAAACTATGTTTCCATTATGCTCTGCCGAGTGTTCCTTTCTGTAACACCCACCCACATCAAAGCAGGAGGGTTCTGGCAGAGCCCTTGGGGAGAAAAGTGCTGTCCTAGGGCAAGCTTGTACAGTAGCAAGGTCTTGTGAAATGCTGAGTTTCATCCCTTCCCTGCTGGGCAGCCGGGCCTGGAGCCTGGCCCCTCCCTCCCTCCTAAGAGTCTCCTAACTGGTCTAACTGCCTGGGTTTCTCCCTCCCCCAATCTGGAAGCTTTCTGCCGCCAGGATAATCTCCTAACACCACTTTCTAGGCACTCCTGGCTGAGGACCCACAGGGGCCCCGCCCTAGCTCTAGGCCTTATCATAGCCTTGCCACAGTCTGCCCACTTGACTGTTTAGACACATTATCTCACGTCTTGTATAGTATGAGTGTGTGCCCTCACCGTGTGTCCACGTGGCTCAGGGCATGCTAAGCACACCACTGTACCACTGTACCACCAACCTGTTTCTCCATTGTACCAAGGACCAAATGCTGCTACCAATTCTATAAAATCCAGGGCAGAGCATGCCTCTTCTGCCCAGCTGGCCTGCCTCTATCACCCCGCGTCTGCCTCATTAAAACCTACTGCAGGCACTAGGCAGTCACGTCCATTTCGTGGTCCAGCTTCTTGCTATATGTTGGCCCGTTCTTCTGGGTCAAGCTTTTGTCCACAGAACCAGAAGAGTGGCACACGATGACCATCTAAGCCAGGAGACTCCTGGGTTTGTGTGATGAGCACTCTTTCCCAAGGGCACGGTATAGCAGTAGGGTAGGAGGGGGCAAGGTTAGGCAGAGAGGAGATGCCAGCAACTGACCCTCGCAGGCCTGCTGTCCACTCCGGAGGCTATAGCCAGCCGTGCACATGCAGGAGCGCGTCGTCTCTGACGTTGGCAGGCAGAGCTGGGAGCAGTCTCCATTGTTGGTACTGCAGGGGTTGGTACCCTCATGTTCTGTGGAAGGGTGGTGGACGGAAAGAAATCGTGAGCCGAGCTGGCCTTCGTAAGGGACGGGCTTGGGCTGCTCAGGGACAGGATGCTCACTGGGGTTCACCTTGGAGTCAGGGTCTCACCCAATCCACCTCTCAGGCCTTTTATCTTCCTAGACCCCTGGACTTTTTCTGCTAAACTGAGTCTACCTCAGTGTGGGGGAGGGGGACCGGTGAGGAAAAGCAGCCCCTGGGGTGATGAGGGGAGCCTAGCCCACCCTGCATCCCCTCGCCCCACTGTTCTGGCAGGCTGCTCATGAGGCCAGCTCTGAAGCTACTCTCCTAGTCCTCCATGCTTACTGCTGCAGACCCTCTGGGTGCCACGGCCCTCACCCATTGCCTACCTAGCTGGATGCTCTCGTCATACACCTTCATATGCATCACCAACGTGGTGCTATTCCGCAGCACCACCGACCCGGAGCCGTCGGCCTTGTTGCACGTGCCCATCTTCTCCGACACCTGGTCTGCCCACCACAGCTTGTCCCCTGCGGCAACAGGTGGGATTAAGACCTTTGGGGCGGCCCACGGGAGGCTCCCCACCACCACCGAGCCCTGCTGTGCCCGCCCTTACCCTACCTTCCACCCCCTCCCCACCCAGCCCTCACCCATGATGGCTAGCGCAGTGGCCTTGCCCAGCTGGCTCCTCATGGCATCGATGATCTCCAGCTCGCTCCCGTCCAGATTGCAGCGGTTGATCGTATGGTTCCCAGAGCTGATCCAGTAGAGCTTGCTCTCGGGGAAGTCGATAGCCAACCCTGGGAAAAGGGAACGGGTGTCACAGCCATGGAACGTGGCACCGGGGCCAGACTCAGGGCCGGGAACAGAGTACGCTGAGGCTGTGTGGGTCTGGGACAAGGTGGGGTTGAGAACAGGCACTAACGCTGGGGGCCGGGAGAGGCCCAGGGCACCGGGGAGAGGTACCAGGAGCATCTCCTAACTGGGGAATTGGAGGCCTGCAGGAGCAAGCAGGGCGAGCGCGTACCCACGGGGCCCTTCTGGCCGCTGAAGAGCAGAGTGCGGTTGCTTCCATCCATGTTGGCCATACTGATGTTGTCCCCGTCGGTCCAGTAGAGCTTTCTGGGAAAAGAATGGAGAAGAGAGGGTTAAGGGTTCTCTTCTCCCTCCTCACACGGGCATTCCGAAGCCCTGAGCCATACAGACTGACCCACGAAGCGGGTGGACGACCAGGCCGTGCGGCTGCTCCAGGCCCTGCACCACGGCGTTCTTGAAGGAGCCGTCTAGCCGGGCCACGTTAATCTGCTTCTTGTTGGTGTCATAACTTGTCCAGAACAGATTTCGGGACACCCAGTCCACAGCCAGCCCATGGGCGTTTGGCAAGTCTGAGGGCACAAACAGGGAGGAGGTGGGGGTCGGGACGGGCTGAGGAGAAGATGGTTTCTGGAAAGCCGAGGGTCGAGAAACGGGCTAAGAGCAGTAAATGGAAACAAAGTTTGGGGAAATGGTATCGGGACCACAGGACATGGTTGGTGTGTGTTGGGGGTGGGGTGGGGCAAGGGCAGGGCCAAAACCTGCAGAGACGACGGTCTCCACGCCTGTGCCATTGATGAACGCCCGCTTGATGGCTTGTGTCCGCACATCAGACCAGTAAACTCGCTGCTCGCGGGCGTCATAGTCCAGCACCGTGACGTTGTCGATGTCGGGCACCGTGAAGGAGATGATGTAATTGTAGTAGGGGGCATCCAGGTCCACGCCCCGGATCTCCATCTGACGTGCGTACAGCAGGAACTTCTTAAACTCTGTGGGGCGCAGGCCAGTCACTGAAGGCAGTCCTTTGCCTTCAGGCTTCCTGCCTGGGTTAGGTCCCTCCCAGACTCACTTCTGTGGGCTCCTGGACTGCTATGACAGTGACCCTCAACCTCCCTAATGCTGTGACCCTTTAATACAGGTCCTCATGTTGTGGTGAAACCCCCCTCCTTCCCCCCCCCCCACAGCCCCTGCACCCCCGCCAAACCATACAATCATTTTCATTGCTACCTCATATCTATGATTTTGCTATTGTTAATTCATTGTAACGTCAAAATCTGATATGCGGGGTATCTGATAGGTGACCCCGTGAAAGGGTCGTGACCCCACGCACGGATTGAGAGCCACCGCAAAGAGGCAGCGCCACCTATGTCAGATCCCGGCAGCTGTAGCTTCTTCCCACACTGACAGTCAGTCCTCTGCTTAACCCTAGGGACCTCAGACCTCTCCTTCAGCCTCAGTTTACCCACAGCTGTTGGGGGAAGCGGCTTCCTACCGTAGCAGGTGGTGTTGTCCTTGTGGAGCTTCATAAGATGAGGACAAGCACAGGACACGGTCCGGTTGTAGTTGATGAGGCACAGGTGGGAACAAGGGCCCCGGCCCCCGTTGGCCTCGCATGGATTTGGAGCTGACCGGGAGAGAAGACAGCAAGAGCATCCTGTGACCTACCCTGCTCACCCGGATCCTTTCACCTGGATCCCACCCCAACCCTCATCCTCCCTGTGCCAGCACAGCCCTCCCCCACCCTCCCCCCACCTCCCCCCACTCTTCTAGCACCCTCCCTGTCCAATGGCTAGCGGCTCCTTTTCAGCTGCCTGTAAGGCACAAGTCCCTTACCCATGGGCTGCCGGGAAGGGTGATACACCTGCAGGTCGAAGGGCTGGGTGTTGGTCCTCTGCACCACGGTGACATTGTGGCCAGTCCACTTGTTGGCCTTGGCCAGTGTGTTTGTCCGCCAGTCGGTCCAGTATACCTCCCCACCATACAGTGTCACCGCAAATGGGTGTGACAGGAATTCGTGTCCCCGGAGGACCTCCATGTGGCCGGAGCCATCATACCGGGCTGAGTAGATAGCATCTGACCTGGGGGGTGTAACAATTGGGGGGGGGGAGATCAGTGATGGTCTCAGCAATGATGTTCTGTGCTCAGGCATCCACCTTCTCTCACGCTGCCAATGCCCCCCCCGCCCCCCCCCACCAACTGAGTACACAGGGAACTCTTCTTCCTGAGGAATGTAAGACTGCGGGGGGGGGGGGTAAATCCAACAGGTTGGAGTCTAGCCTTGTGATTGCCTTCCCAGGGTTGCAGCTGTCACCTGGAGCTTTGGTGCAAAGTTAGGAAACTGGCACCTTCTCTTTGCTCTGGGCTGACAGAGCGCTTAGCAGAGGGGACGGTGGAGAGGCGCAGGTCGCTACCCTGCTCCTTCTGCCCAGCCCTCTCGTGGTGCTGGCTTCACTTTGTCCCTGCTGGTCCCGGCCCCTCCCCTGCCCAGGTGGTGCTGCCGCCCGCCTCAGCCCTGCTTGGCGGAGTGCTGCTGACCTGGCATCGATCCAGAGGATGCGCTTTTCCAGGTAGTCCACGGTGAGCCCGTTGGGCCAGCCCCCGGAGCCTGTCTCTCTGTGGATGGTTCTGCGCCCAGCCCCACTCATGGATGCTGCCTCAATTCGTGGCAGACTGGCATCCCAGTCTGTCCAAAACAGAATCCTAGGGAGAGAGTCAGAAGGGACAAAGTTGGGGGTGGTAGCCCCATGATAAGACATGTGGGGGGCGGCGGGGGAGGATCAAGGGTACCAAGAAGACAGGCGTCCTTAGTCAGGCGGAACAGGGGGCTAGAGAGGCGCAGATAGAGTCCCTCACCCATCCCGAGGGTCCAGCGCAATTGCTCTTGGGTGTTCAATGTCCCCTGCCAGCAGGGTGGTTCGGAGGGTCCCATCCAGCTTGGCCACCTCAATCTGGTCCAGGTTGCTCTCCACCCAGTAGATGTTGCCTGCGATCCAGTCCACGGCCAGGCCCTCCGGCGTGGCCAAGCCATACTGAATCACCACCTCGAAGCTAGTCAGGGCTAGGAAGAGAGGTTGCTTGTGGTTAGAGACCCCTGGGGCAGGGCATGGCGGAGGTGTGGGTTCCAGGGTCCCTTCATCCTGACACTTCTGCCAAGATCACTGAAGGGCCAGCTCCCATGGGCGGTATTCCCAACACTCTTTCCCACTGGGAGGTAGGTAGAAAGGGGGGCTCCTGGAGGAGGGGGCAAGGGCAGCCACTTTCTGCACGTAGGGTAACCTTAGAAAGGAGGTCAGGGAGGGTGGAAGCGTCTGGGATGGCACTTGGGTTTTTGGTTTTGTTTTCTCGAGACAGGGTCTCTCTGTGTTTAGCCTTGGCTATCCTGGCGATTTGTAGCCCAGGCTGGCCTCGCACTGACAGAGATCCGCCTGACTCTGCCTCCCGAGTGCTGGGATTAAAGGTGTGCGTCACCACGCTCAGCAGGACAGCACTTGTTAGAAATGATGCAGGATGTCCTGAAGACACTCTAGGTTAGGAAACCCACATGTCTTATTCTTTCAGAGACTGGCATGTGGTGAGCAGATCGCTTTACTTAGCTGGTCTCCTGGAAGTGGACATTTGAGATGTTTTCTGGTTCCTTTTATAGTGAACAATCCAAATTCCTCTATTAAACCACACTTTTCCTTGCCTCTGTTCAGATGCCACCTCCTCAGGGACCCACCGTGACACACAATTTAAAACTGTCTGGAGGGCTGGAGAGATGGCTCAGAGGTTAAGGGCACTGGCTGCTCTTCCAGAGGTCCTGAGTTCAATTCCCAGCAACCACATGGTGGCTCACATCTATCATGTGATCTGATGCCCTCTTCTGGTGTGCAGGTGTACATGCGGGCAGAGCACTGCATACATAATGAATAAATAAAGCTTTCTTGATCACTGTTGTGTCCAAGTGCCCGGTGTACAATAGATGCTCAATACTGAGCCTGTGGTGGCTCAGGCTATCGTGAGACAGAGGGCATTCCAACCCTACCTGGCATTTTCCTTCTAAGCCTGAAATTCAGAGATTGGAGAGCCAGGCTTCAGGCCATTCCAAAGAAAGGGTGATCATTTCCTTAATTATCAGGCTGGCAGCAATGCTGACGATAATTATGGGGCATCAGGCTCTGAGACCCAAAGCAAAATCTAACCCAATTAAACAGGGAAGTGGGGAGCCGAAGCCTCAGGTTTGGGGCCACCTGGATCTGGGTCTGTGACCTCCAAGTGCCCAAGTGCCATCTGTGTGTGTGATCCTGGCACCGCTCCCAGGCCCAGCAAGTCACCTCCGTTGTCCAGCAGCTTTCCCCGGTAGATCTTGTCCTCTACCACGTCCGTCCAGTAGAGGGCGCTCTGGCTGAGATGAAAGTCCAAGGCGATGGTATTGCGCAGGCCGGGCACCAAGACGCTGTAGTCCCCTTTGTGAAGGTCTATGCGCCTGATCTCGTGTCGGTTGGAGAAGATGATGAACGGTTTGAAGGGATCTGGTGGGAAGGCACGATCCGGTCAGCAAAGGGCTCACACTAAAGCCTCTGTGCCTCTCTGTCCAGGCACACGCAGGGGTCTCTGCCCCCCTTGGCCTTCTGCATTTGGCCACTTAAGCACCCAGCCCACTGTACCTTAGGGATGGCGGCCTTACCCAGACTGCGGCAGCTCTCGCCATCAGGCTCCAAGACCCAGCCCTCGTAGCAGGAGCACTTGACGCTGTACTTGTTCTGGTCACATCTCTGGCTGCATTTGAGGTGCTTGGCACAGTAGCTCTGGATCTGGCAGGTACGGTTGTCAGGTTCCAGCTCCATACCCAGCGGGCAGGAGCACACAATGCCTTCGCCAGGGGCCACCGAGCAGTTGTGACTACAGCCTCCGTTATTCAGAGTACACTGGTCTGGAGGGGGGTGGGGGGAGACAGGCAGGGGACAGGCCCAGGGTAAATATCTGGGAAGGACATGGCCCTGTGGGGCCTTCAAGTTGTTTTCTTTGTTTTGGTTGGATTTTTTGTTGTTGTTGTTGTTGTTGTTGTTTTTTGTTTGTTTGAATCCATTCCAAGCCTGGAGCCCTACCTGTGGCCCTTGCTAAGCCTCTACCTCCCTGCCCAGGCTCCCTCAGGACCAGGACTGGGACACCTAGGCCCATTACCCCTTCTCCTCATATCTCTCTCTCTCTCTCTCTCTCTCTCTCTCTCTCTCTCTCTCTCTCTCTCTCTCTCTCTCTCTCTCTCTCTCTCTCTCTCTCCTGTACCCTCTATGTCTATGTTTGAGGCCTGGGCATTTTGCCTCCTCTATGGCAGGGTCCTTAGGTCAAGGCCCCTTTCTTTGATCTTTCCCTACTCAGGTTCAATGTGGGGGAGGATGCAGAGGGAGATGCCCTGACGCCTGACATGCCCTGGAACTTATGACCCTGCTGCCAACATGTCAGCAGTTTCTGGGCCAGTCTCCGGTGCCTTTCCCTTCCCTCCTCCCTTTCCCAGAAGTCAGGTGTCCCTCTCTGCTCTGGGGCAGCGAGGTCACCCCGCTCAGTCCTCCCTGAACCTGATCCCGTACCTCCTCACTCATTCTGCACATTTTGCCCATTTCTGCGAGCCCAGTTACATCCCCCTCCCGCCTCAGGAAGTCGGCTTAGCTCACGCCTTGACCCTGTACCTCAGTTCCAGCCTGGCCTCCCTAGTCAGTGGTCTGACTGAGGGGAGAGTCTGTTCCAGGTCAGGGGTTCTAACCACTCCCCCCCCCCCCGCCCCAAGGCATGCCTTCAGAGTGGAGGGACCCTGGACTAGTTTATTGAAGGGATTTGTGCCTCCTCTTCTTCATCTGGAAACTACTATTGCTGCCTCACTGGGCTGTAAGAGTGGGGGTTGTTTCACACAGGGCCAAGGCAAGCCCTAGACCAACGCACGCCTTTGGAGACATCCGAGTAACTGCCCACTCCTGCCCCCGGATCCTTTCCTACAGACCTGCCCTGGCCCCAGACCTCTCCACAGTGTGGCCTCTCCACACTGCTGACCCCAGGACCCGCCCGGGCCTCACCGCAGAGCTCGCCCTCGTCGGAGCCGTCTCCGCAGTCGTCTTTGCCATCACACAGCTTGTCCGGGGGCAGGCAGACGGAGGTGTTGTTGGCACAGGGGTGTGAGGGCGGCCTGCAGGCCAGGGCCTCACAGTTCTCCTCGTCAGAGTTATCTTCACAGTCGCTGTCACCGTCGCACACCCACGCTTTGCTGATGCACCGAGCTGAGGGATGGGATGGGCGCCGAATGAGGGGCCTGGCACGGAGACTGGGCCTCAGTGTGCCCTCCCTGCCCAGACCCCGTGTGCTTATCAAATTGCATCTTCACTGGAGTGTTCCGCAGCCCACTGTGAACCCTGAAACCATTTCTGCCAAATTCACACAGGCAACTAAGACGGTAGTAGCCTGCAGAAGGTGCTGATGCTCAGTTCTGGCCAGGGTTTGGGTTCCCAGGGTCCTTCACGCCAACACTGGCCCTTTTCTTGCTCTCTCCTCCCCCACAATATCAAGCCGCCCGTGAAGTCCCCAACATGGCCTCCTCCTCCTACCCACGCTGTTACATTTAAATCCTCTTTTTCACCTGAGTCCTTGCAGCCAAATTTGACATTTGGGTCACAAACGTGGGTCACCCCTTCACAGCTCTTCTCATCACTGGAGTCCATGCAGTCAGTGTCCCCGTCACAGCGCCACCGCAGGGGGATGCACAGGCCGTCTAGCCGGCACTGGAACTCATCCGTATGGCAGCCTCCAGGGGGTCTTGTGGCTAGAGGACACCATGGGGGGGTGGTAGGGGGTGGCATATCAGGAAGGAGAGGCACCCTGGGACAGACCTTTCCTACCACCTCTGCCTAGCCTGGGCGCCAAGCTGAGGAGGCCCAGAGCATCCTGTGAGCCTGCCCACAGCTTGCCAGCAACAATTCATCAAGACAGTCAGATGTCACATCTTCAAGGACCCCGGGTGACCATTTTATCTAATGTCCCTTTTCTACACTCATGAGATGTTGACTGGCTGAGTATTTATTTTGTCAGGACAAAGCTCAAATGCATCCAAACTCATTTGTTTCCTGCATTTACTCCACACTGAGTGCCAGCTATGGTCTAGGCGCTGCCCTGGGCACTGGCAGAGACGGAGACCAAGTCCTTGGCTCCCACATAACTTAGGGTCCAGCGAAGGGAGATAGCTCTAGGCCATGACTGCAGGCCACGGCACCTGTTTAATGGTGCCAGGCTGATGGGATGACATTTCAGATAAGACAGGTCAGCTTCCCAGCGGAAATCACTTCAGGCAGGGATGTGACTCGTGAGAGTGAAGCTACCAGGATCCGTGGAGTTGTGCATCCAGGGGGAGGCCTCTGAGATGGGCCCATGGGGAGGGGCATAGGTCAGATGGGTGTGGGAGGTGAAGGTCTCAGCATTTTCCCCCATGTGTGCAGAGAGCTGGCAGTCTGAGGGCAGGGTTGGGGCACAAGCTCACTGGTCCATCAGGGTTGTCCTGTATCCCATGTGACCCTGTAGGCCAGTGACAATAGTGAAAATGCCACCCACGTGTGAGCATGGATGGTCAGGTAATGGGGCTGGGTCTCACGCTGCCATGCCTAGGATCTGACTTGCCTAACCCAAGGTGCCTGAAGTTCAATCTAATCTCTATCCAGGGTTGCCTTTCAAAAGTACCAGCAATGGGGCTAGAGAGATGGCTCAGTGGTTAAGAGCACTGGCTGCACTTCCAGAGGTCCTGAGTTCAATTCCCAGCAACCACATGGTGGCTCACCACCACCTGTAGTAGGATTAGATGCCTTCTTCTGATGTGTGTGAAGATAGTATACTCATATACATAAAATAAATAATTTTTTGTTGTTGTTGTTTTTTTTTTTGTTTTTCGAGACAGGGTCTCTCTGTGTAGCCTTAGCTGTCCTGGACTCGCTTTGTAGACCAGGCTGGCCTCGAACTCACAGAGATCCACCTGTATGCGCCACCACACCCAGCTAATAAATCTTAAAAAAAAAAAAAAAAAAAAAAAAGTACCACCAACATCATACTATCTTCCAGAGCTGCCCGGTGCCTCCCAGGTCAGCCCTCTGCCAGACTCTCTAATGCTTGCAGAGCTGCCTCAGTTTCTTGTCCCTGCATGAGGTGCCTTCCATCTGACTGGCCTGCCCAGCCCTCGCCTCGGAGTTCAGTTTCCCCTTTAGTCTTTACTTCCGAGTTTCCAAGCCACCTCTAACCCATAGGAAGTCTCACACTCTCTACCTAGTCAGACCGACCTCCTCCAGTAGGGTCCTAGGTCTGGGAGGCTCAGAACCACAGGCGAACCGGGCTAACCATACCACCAATCAGGTCTCTGATCCCACACGCCAGGTCCACCCACCCCATCTCCACCCGCTGCCTGCACAGAGGAAGCCATTCCTTCAGATCTGCCTGGCTTGTTGGGCAAGGCCTGCTCTGCGTCACACAGCCTGCTGGGATCCCTTCCTAGGCCAAGTCCTTTCCAGAGGTGACCCTGCAGAGACAGTTGCTGTCTCCTGAGCCTCCTGTGACTGCCTTGGTGCTGCTGCTGGATGCACAGTGGGTGGTCCGTGGCACCTAGCACAATCCTAATGCGGAGGCAGAGACTAGCTGGCAGTCCATGGGTCATGTGAGGCTTAAAGAAATGTTTGTGACTTGGTCGAGCTGAACCACAGTCCCTAAAAAGATGCTGAACCCACCACACCTGTCAAGACCGCCTTGTTTGGCAGTAGTGTTTTTGCAAACTGAAATCACTGGGGTAGGGCCCAATTAACAGTATTAATGCTCCTATAAAAACAAACACTTGGACCCGGGGACAGACACACTGAGGGAAGACAGCACGTGCCGAGGAGAGCACGCACGGGATAATGCAGCTCACACAAAGGAAGGCCAATGTGTTCTGTGGGGAAGTGCACTTCTGTTAAAAGTCACTCAGGTTGTGGTACTGAGCTGCAGAAACCTTAGGAAATTAAAGATGCCAGCTTTAAAATACAGTACATTTAGCCAGGGTGGTGGTGCACACCTATAATCCCAGCACTCAGGGAGGCAGAGGCAGGTGGATCGCTGTGAGCTCATGGCCAGCCTGGTCTACAAAGCGTGTCCAGGACAGCCAAGGCTACACAGAGAAACCCTGTCTCAAAACAAACAAACCCCCAAACCCCAGTAAATTTCATAGGGGGAAAAAAAGGGACATTTCTGATTTTTTCTTAAAGCCAGAACCATCTTGTATTTGCTGTCTTTCATGGCAGTGATGGGCCAGAGCTGAGAAGCCAACACCCCCAGAGGGGACTTGTGACCTTCAGGAAACTCATCCTCCTCTGAGAGGCCCCATAACCTGGGCACTGGGCGATTCCCCGCTCTCCTTCCAACCCTTTGTTCTCTTTCTTCTTTCTTTTCTTTTTTTGGGACAGGCCTTACTCGCTAGCCCAGGCCGACCTCAGTGATCCATCCTCCTGCCTCAGCCTCTTGTGAGGTGGGATTATAGGTGTGGGCCACCGGGCCCACCTAGACTTCCTGTCTACCCACTGCTCCGCAGACAGCTGCCTGTGCCTCTCTCCTGTGCCTGCCCTCTCTAGCCTCCCCGTCAGCAGAGCCACGTCAGTGTTTTGTAAAGAAACTCAGAGGCGAGGCCCACAGAGATTAAATAAGCTGCCCAAGGCCACTCAGATAACAAGTCACAGGGTTTGGAGCTGAAACCTAAGGCCACCCAACTGCCAGGCCCTCACTCTTAACAGCGTGTGACAACGATATCCCAGCAAGCTCTCCCTCCTATGGAACTGGAACCTCCTCAAGGACAAGGGGCAAAAGCCTCATGGATCTCAGGGTTCCTGGGTAGTGACAAGGCAGGCGGGGTGGGGGCGGGGTGGGGGCGGGGTGGGGGCGGATGAATGCTAGTCCCAGGTGCTCACCCTGGTTGGTACAGTTGGCGTGCGTCTCATCACTGTAGTCCCCGCAGTCATTGTCCCCGTCGCACGTCCAGTGCTCAGGGATGCATCTCCCGCTATTGCACTTGAACTGGGTGCTAGAGCAGGAGTGGCTGCAGCCGGCCTCGTCACTGTTGTCCCCACAATCGTTGTCTTGGGGCGGGGGGGGGGGGCGGGGGAGAGAGGCAGGGGAGAAGGGGAGGGCATGGTCAGCAGAGCAGCCTTTCCCGTGAACCCCCACAGCTTGACCCACTCTGCCCCCTCATTCCTGCCCATGGCCCGCCCCACCCCACCCCCCCCAACTGAGAAAATAACAAACAGAAAAGACACAGAAACTGCATAGACTGCAGCATGCACCATGGCCCACAGGCTGGGGAGTGTGGGGAGGGAAGGCATTAAGTGGGCTCCAGGAGGACCCTTCCCCAGTCTCAAGAAAGCTGGCGCTGGAGGCAGGGACTGTTTACTTTGGGGGTGGGGGTGGTAGTGGTTAGGCAGAGGTTCCTCTGGTTTGGGACAGAAAGGAAGGTGGGGTGTAGGTGAGACTTGGCTGGCTGGAAAGGCCTTGATCCAGCCACACCCTGACCTTGACATAGTCAGACACTGGCATTGCACTGGGTGCTGGCTCCCCGGGGCTTGCCTATAGCCGAGGTTAGGGTAAGTCTAGTGACGTAGGTGTCTGTCTGCGCTGAACATCCTGCCTCCTAAGTCATAGGGCGACTGACTTCCCTCTGCGCTGACCGGATTCTCAAAGACCGAGGCTAGCCGGTCCTCTATGTGTTCCTCCCCCAAGTCTCAGTTTCCTCAGTACCACCTCTGTCATGTCTCCTCTGAGCAGCCCTGAGCCCACCCTGGGGCTGCTTCCCTGAAACAGCCTCTGTGGTTTTTGTCTGTGCATGTCCTGGCAGCTCTGGACCAGGCAGCCTAGGGGACTGGGGAAGGCTGAGGCCCATTGGGGGCTGTGGGGTGATGGTGCATGTGCCTCTATGCACTGACCGGCAGGCTCAGGACAGGTCTTTTCGTCAGAGCCGTCCCCACAATCCTTCTCTGAAACACAGAAACCGCCAGGGCAACCATTGGCACTTGAGACGCAGCCAGGGGGAGGGAATCATGGCGCTGACCTAACCAGTCGTCAGGTATGAGCCAGGGCAGGAGCCACTGCGGCAGCGCATCATGGCACAACACAACACCATGCCAGACAGGACGAATCCCCGAAACAGTACACACGACAATATACACACACACACACGTGTGTGGTTACACACACTGCTGTCCCCACGGCACAACACAACACCACGCCAGACAGGGCAGACCTTCCACGCCCCCCTGACATCACCTGGTCCGTGGCTGACCTTCAGGTGTGTTCTGAAGCCCAGAGCTTGGGGCATACAGTAAGAACCCCAAGAGACAGGGGGTGTAGGGAGAAGAGGATGGGCCCGAGGCTCCTTGCTCTGCCTCTCTCCTTACCCAGCTTTCCTCAGCCCCTTGTGTCCTCCCAGAGGGTGACAGCCCTGCCCTGCTAAGGCAGGCTGATGATGCAACAGCAGGGCCTTCCTTCTGCCCACTTTGGTACCCCTGTGGTATTTCTGGCTCCTCCTCATTTCTCCTAGCCAGTCCCCCGGGGTTTCTGTGCACCACAGAGAGCTGCAGCTTGAGCCCAAGGTCTCCATCTGCACCCCCCCCTACATCCCCCCAGCCCCGGCTATGGCTTCTGGCTTTCCTAGGCATAACATAAGAGGAGGGAGGCCAGCTCTCACCATTGTCACATCGCCAGTTGCTGTTAATACATCTGCCGTTGTTGCAGGTAAACTGAGTCAGGGGGAAGCAGGTAGGATAGGCTGTCAGAGAGAAAGAGAAAGAACAGTTGAATAGGGCCCTCAAAGCCACACTGAGTCGGTGGTGAAGGGGGCCATTCCACAAGCAGGAGCCTTTAGCAGAGCCAGGCCAGGGCCCATTCACCCCAGCTAGGGACCAACACGAGGCCCCTGAGCCCCCCCCCCCCAAAATGGACAGCTGTGACAGCGGGCTGGGCTGCCGTCCCCTGCTGTAGACAAAACTCACCAGAGCCACAGAGACCACGTACTCCAGGCCCAGAAACACAGGCTCTGTCCCTCCCTTCCCTCCCCTCCCCTCCCTTCCCCTCCCCTCCCCTCCCCTGCTGTCTCCCTTACCGCAGGAGGCTGACTCATCAGACCGGTCCCCACAGTCGTCATCCAGGTCACAGGTCCAGGAGATGGGGATGCAGCGGCCACTGGCACAGGAGAACTGGTTGGGTGGGCAGGTGCGAGCTGGGGGGCGGGGAGAGGGGGGCGGGTCAGGTGTAGGCGTTTGTCATCCAGTCCCTCTCTCTTCCTGTTGGTCCTCTCCCCCCTCCCCCCCCTCATCCTCCCCCTCTGTTTGAGATGTTATTCCCTAGTGTCCCAAATCACACTGGTGCCTGACCCCATCCCCCCAGAAATCTCTGGGACCTTTGGGGAAAGGCTCATCCATATTCCTCTTCGTATGTGTCTAGAATTGTGTCCGCTCCCCTGTCCACCCAGCTCCGTCGGTCTGTCCGTCCTGACAGGGTACGGGAGGCTCCACAGCTTCCTCCCCTCTGCTCTAGATATGCAGGCGGGCTCTTTTCTTTCCTTCCCTGAGGCTTCCTCTGTCCGCCCAGCCCTGGGTCCCCACTACTGTGGCCCCCCATCCCACACCTGAACAGGTGGCATTGGACTCATCCTCGCTGTTGCCACAATCGTTGTCCCCGTCACAGAGCCAGCGGTTGGGGATGCACCGGTTGTTCTCACATTTGAAGCGGTCCGAGGGGCAGGTGTGTTGATCTGGGGAGGTCGGGGGTAGGGGGCGGGGGGAAGAGGGTAAAGGTCAGGGGTCAGAGTGGAGTCTCTGGTTCACTCAGGTGTGGACACATCCAGCACCTTGCTGCCTCTGCTGCCAGGGGTGGGGGAGGGTGACTCACGGCACAGGGCCGGGGCCTCGTCACTGTTGTCCAGGCAGTCATTGTCGCCGTCACACTTCCAGCGCTCCTGGATGCAGCGGTTGTTGGCACAGGCAAACTCGCCCGGCTGGCACTGGGGTGGAGGCACGTAGGATGGGTTCGCTGTGGGCACCGCAGGAATGGGAGTGGAAGAAGGTCAGACCCAGGCCACGGGGCAGGTGCTAAAACCCCTGTGTTTCTCTTTTGATTTACTGGGGTTAAAAAAAAAAAATACTATGGCCGGGCGGTGGTGGCGCACGCCTTTAATCCCAGCACTTGGGAGGCAGAGGCAGGTGGATCGCTGTGAGTTCGAGGCCAGCCTGGTCTACAAAGCGAGTCCAGGACAGCCAAGGCCACACAGAGAAACCCTGTCTCGAAAAACCAAAAAGAAAAAAAAAAATTATATACAGAGTAATTTTTCCCCAAGTATATAACTTTCCATAAGCAAATTATTTGGTTAGATTGGGTAGCTCCTTCTCAGGCCACACAGTGATGTCTGAATTTCCCTGCAGTCTAAAAGTAAAACAGCTCTCAGGAGAGCTCATTACGACACATCAGAGATGTGTGGAGGTCCGCCACTGATTCCCTCAGCCACCCCTAGGCATCATCTCAGGGGCCCCCCAAGTTCTTGTCCTGGACTTCCACTGCAGGGATGAAGACATGCCCCAGACCCCTGCGTGCTCCACCACCCCATCCTCAACAGGGGCCCCTCGCCATCACCCTCTGCCTTAGCATCTAGCTGACCTTTGTCTAAGCCACTGGCAACCTGGAGCCCAGACTGCTATCAGTCACCCTGAGCTTTGCACTTCCCTTTTCCGGTCTACAAGTTGGTACGTGTGCTCCTTGTCTGAATGGCTGCTGCTCGGCTCCTCTCCTTCTCCCCTTCCCAGAACTCAGTGACCTTCTCCAGCCACGCCCTGCCATGGCTAAGGATGCTCTGCTCCTGGTCCAGGGTCACGTTCTCTGACTCCACTCTTAATGATGCCAGTGTCTACAAAGGTGACCCTGTTTCCCTGACCCCTCAACATTCTGCCAATGTGCTCAACCCTCACCGACCTCAGTCTTGCTCTCAGCTGGGCACTGGTCACTACTGACCTTTTTCTGGTTTTTCTTTATTTTTGTTTTTGTTTTGTTTTTGTTTTTTTTTGAGAGAACATCTCACTATGTGGCCTTGGCTGGCATGGAACCCACAGAGACCCACCTGCCTCTGCCTCCTAAATGCTGGGATTAAAGGGGTGTACCACCATGCCCAGCTACTGACCCCCTTTTCACTCCGGGGACTGTGATAAAATGATCCCAATTATGGGAAAGGGCAAATAGGCAAGAACTGCAGAAGGGCATTTAACAAACGGGCGTGGAGGCCAGACTTCCTGGTCAGAATGCCTGTGCTAACTTGGGCCTTGGCTTCTTCACTTGTAAATAAAAATGCTATGCCCACAGACACTTTAGGGGATAAGTAAGTTATGACATGGGACATGCTTACAACACATAGTCTATGCTCAGTGAGTGTTGGCCAAGATTACAAAGCAAAAACAAAAGCCCTGAAAATAACAACACAACAGCAGAGAAACAGTTGAGGAAAGGATGGGACATTTACTAAACGGTACAGTTTGACCATTAAAAATGCTGCTATGGCTGGCCGTGATGATGCACGCCTTTAATCCCAGCACTGAGGCAGGAGATCTCTGTGAGTTCGAGGCCAGCCTGGGCTACACAGAGAAACCCTGTCTTGAAAAACAAAACCAACAACAGACAAAAGATGCTACTTATGAACTCATGACACCCGGCTAAGTGACAGAAAAGAGCGTGCATGCGACATGACTCTAGTTATGGGGAAGTAAATGTGTAAAGAAACATTTGGGAGGATGCCCCTTGGAATGGCATCTAGAGTTGGTAGAATTAGGGGTGTTTTATGGATCCTTTATATTTTTTTATACTGTGCATTTATTCATTTTTACAATGAGTATCCACTTTAAAATATTTATTTATTTATTTATTTATTTATTGTGCATTTGGTGTTTTGCCTGCATGCATGTCTGTGGGAATCAGATTTTGGAGTTACAGACAGTTGTGAGCTGCCATGTGGGTACTTGGAATTGAACCCAGGTCCTCTGGAAGAGCAGCCAGTGCTCTTAACCTCTAAGCCATCTCTCCAGTCCCCAGTACTCCCTTTTATTTTCACCTTAATTATTTGTATGATACTGAGAATTGACCCTAAGGCCTTCCCCAATGATCAACAGCTCTAGAACTCTACTTGTTTTTTAGAAAATCAAGGCTTTTTAAAATCATAAACTAGAGCCAGGTGTGGTGGCACACATCTTTAATCCCAGCACTCGGGAGGGAGAGGCAGATGGATCGCTGTGAGTTTGAGGCCAGGCTGGTCTACAAAGGGGAGTACAGGATAGTGAAGGCTACACAGAGAAACCCTGTCTCAAAAAACCAATAAAATAAAATAATTTTTAAAAAATAATAAAATCATGAGCTTAGCGACTGAGAGAGGGCTCGACCATCAAGAACAACGGTTGCTCTGCCAGAGAAACCCGGTTCCATCACCAGACCCAGGGAATCTGATGTCTTCTTCCGGCCACCATGGGCACCGCATCACACAGTAACAACAAAATAAAGTACACATGTAAGGGGTTGAGGGTGTAGCCCAGTGGCACAGTAATCTGGTGTGTTTGAGGCACTAGACTGATCCCCAGCACTTTAAAAGAACATAATACTGAGAATGTTGTGATGAGCCCCAAGAGGCAGAAGATGTGCACACATTCCCAGACTACACACTCAGGAAAGAAAGTGGATGGTTTACCACAGAGCTACGGTGGTGTTCGCTGGCTTTGTTGCTCCTAATTTCCCTTTTAAAGTTATTTATTTGTTTATTTTGAGACAGGGTTTCTCTGTGTAGCCAGGCTGTCCTGGAACTCTCTTTGTAGACCAGGCTAGCCTTAAACTTACAGAAATCCTCCTGCCTCTGCCTCCTGAGTGCTGGGATGAAAGGAACAGGACTACTATTCTGAGCAACAGTGTTTTGAACTACTGTAATTTTACTCTAATAATGGTGAATTAAAGTTGAAAGCAGTTTTTTTTTTGTTGTTTTTTGTTTTTCGAGACAAGGTTTCTCTGTGTAGCCTTGGCTGTCCTGGACTCACTTTGTAGACCCAGCTGGCCTCGAACTCCCAGAGGTCCACCTGCCTCTGCCTCCTGAGTGCTGGGATTAAAGGCGTGCGCCACCACTGCCTGGCAAGTTAAAAGGAGTTAAGAATAGCTCCCTCCTCACATGGCTGGCCAGTTCCTCATTCTTTTGCCCTGATCTTCATGACCTTTCATCAAGCCTGCCCACCCCCAACCCGCCTTTAGCCCCAGAGCCTTCCCTGAACCCCATCCCTTGCTTCCTGTCAGCCCCACAAGGCCCCTCTTAGCCTCCTTAATCTCCCTCTGGGACCAGAGCACCCTCCCATCCTCCTCCGTTCCCCTGCTGGAGCTACCTTCCCATCCTTGACCCCAGCCAGGCCCCTCATACCCAAGCAAGTGACACCGTCTGTGTCCAACACCTGGTCCTCAGCACAGGCACACTGGCGGCTCCCGGGGGTGGCTAGGCACAGGCTGCTGCAGCCTCCATTATTTACCCGGCACTTGTTGGTTCCCACTACAGGAGAGGGGGAGCAGAATTAGGAACGAAATACACATGAGGAGATGTAAGAGAAAGTCAGGAGGGGAAGATCACGTTGAGAGAGAGAGAGAGAGAGAGAGAGAGAGAGAGAGAGAGAGAGAGAGAGAGAGAGAGAGAGAGAGAGAGAGAGAGAGAGAGAGAGAGAGGAGAGAGGAGAGAGAGAGAGAGAGGAGAGAGAGAGAGAGAGAGAGAGAGAGAGAGAGAGAGAGAGGAGAGAGAGAGAGGAGAGAGAGAGAGAGAGAGAGAGGAGGAGAGAGAGGAGAGAGAGAGGAGAGAGAGAGAGAGAGAGAGAGAGAGAGAGAGAGAGAGAGAGAGAGAGAGGAGAGAGAGAGAGAGGAGAGAGAGAGAGGAGAGAGAGAGAGGAGAGAGAGAGAGAGGAGAGAGAGAGAGGAGAGAGAGAGGAGAGAGAGAGAGAGAGAGAGAGAGAGAGAGAGAGAGAGAGAGAGAGAACACACAGGCGTGGGACGAGAAGTAAGTAGGGAACAGAGTGAAAGAGCATCCCAGAAGCCTTAGATACCAGAGCCTGGAGTCCCACACCAGCCCGCTGTCCCCAGCCTGTACCAAAGGAGCACCTTGCTGTTGTTGTGCGTCATACATTCGGATCTCAAAAATCGGAGGCCGCTCGCTGCGCAGGAGGGTCACAGTGGGGGGTGCGCCTGCTGCGCCCCGTTCCAAGCGGTAGACACTGCCACTCCGATACTCAGTCCAAAAGAGGTAGTTGCCATGGTGACACAGGCCAAAGGCATGATTCAGCTCAGGACCCTCATACACAATCTAGGAACGGAGGGGATGTTTCTGAGGAGATGGGGGCAAATAAGAGATGCCTGAGAGGTACCTAGGGCCCCCCCCTGTAATGCTGACGCCTACAAGTGACCAGAAAGGACACACTCTCCATGCTGTCCTCTAGCCACCGTTCATCCACTTATTTTTCCAGCTAATAAACATTTACTGGGATCTGCTAAGGGCCAAGCTGTGCCGGGTAGTAAGAGAGCGGGCTTGTCCTTGAACACCCACTGTCTGGTGGAGGGCGTATGTGGGTAATCTGGGGGAAAAGGAACCTAGAGATGACATCCAAAACAAAGTGAGCAGGGAGGAGCTGGGTGGATTCCCAGGAAGCAAAGGCCCGGGCAGCAGAGATCTTACAATATGCTAGGAATAAGAAGCTGTCAGCCGGGCATGGTGGCTCACGCCTTTAATCCCAGCACTTGGGAGGCAGAGGCAGGTGGATGGCTGTGAGTTCAAGGCCAGTCTGGCCTACAAAGTGAGTCCAGGACAGCCAAGGCTACACAGAGAAACCCTGTCTTGAAAAACAACCAACCAACCAAGCTGTCTAGCGTGGCTGTTCAGAGAGAGTTGGAGCACGGAGAGGAGGAGACACAAGCAGAGGTAGCCAGGGGCTGCACTGCGAAGGGCCTGGTAAACCAAGACAGAGTTTGGTCCACACACCTAAACACAAACACAGCTCATGAAGTATAAAACCACCCAAGTGAACAAGCCTGCATATATGTTGTCCCCAGGCATTGGTGCATGACCACGCCGAAGTGTGTTGTATGTATGTATCTATGCACACACAGTGAGGTACACACAAAATCATTAGATGCAGATTGACACTCTCAAATGAACAAGGCAACATAGGCGACACACAAACATACATATTTGTAGGGCCACAAGAAGCACATAGCCCTGGACACACAGACATCTACATTCTCACGGAGTCTCCTGCATAGAGACACACACACGGTCAACAATGCACACATGGCTGCCCACCTTCCGGTCTGTGCCGTTCAGCAGTATGGTCTCGATTCGGTCGTAGAAGGCATCCACCCAGTAGAGGCGCCCAGCCGGGATGTCCAGGCTTAGCCCATTGGGCCAAAGCACTGTCTTGGAGGTGACAAAGATATCTCGGTGTGAGCCGTCCATCCAAGCCCTCTCCAGCCGCCCTCGCCGGCTGTCCTTGGGGTCCTCCTCCCAGTCCGTCCAGTACATCCACCTGTGGGCAGTGACTGGTCAGCACCACACGGGTCACCCGTGCCACCAACACACTCTGTTCATCCCAGTCACTAAGTAGTACCCAGAACGCTTTCCTAGGGGCCTGAGTCGTTCATCCCTGAAAAACCACACCGCACTTCCTCAGGCCTCCACCCAACAGACAGCTGATGGATGCCTACCACAGCGCGGCACGCCCCTGACACCCAGGGGTGCAGCGGAGACCAAAGTTTCCCACCCCTCGGGCGCTCACATCCCACAAGAACAAGTCATTCAAGAAGGTCGCGTTAGAGATAAAATCAGGAGGAAAATTAAGAGTGATGGGTAGGGAGAGTAGAAGCGGGCGAGTAGGGGTGAACAGGGAGGGGGCCACGAGGGCTCCTCCGAGACTTGATGCTAACAAGACACCAAATCTGCTGGTTACCAGGGAGTTCCAGACAGCAAATAATGGGGAGGGAAGACAGGCTGTAGATGTGGGCAAGCGAGCTCCGGGCCGACCCAAACCCTAGGGTGGTTCAGGGCAGCCAGGAGAGAGCTCTGCACTAGGAGAGGCAGAAGCAGACTCAGGGTGTGTTCGGCTCACTTTCCAGCCTCCCATTCCTGCCTCAGTGACCAGCCTGCCTCAGCTGTTGCCCTCCCCGGTTCTCTGCGATGTGCATGCTCCCATCCACCCACCCACCCACACCCCCAAGGCCTGGGCAGACTCACCCATTGAGTGGATCCACTACAATGGCCCTGGGGTGCGTCATCTTGCCCTCAATTAGCGTCTTTCGGGTCTGAGCAGCCTTCTCCAGCCTGGCCACGCTAATGGTCTTCTTGGGGCCGTCATCCGTCCAGTAAAGGTTATCTCCCATCCAGTCCACAGCCACGCCCTCGACATTGTGAATGCCTGTGAGGGGGTAGAGTGGGCGATGAGGGTGACCCTTAAAGGACACGTGAAGCAGGGGGTGACGGTGGCCAGGCAGGGGGAGGAGGAGGCACGGCGTGTCCTGAATGGTGGGCCAACGGCATGGGGGGCGGGGAGGGAGGTTGGGGAGGCACGGAGAAGACCCTTTAGTTGCCACCTCTGTGTTGTGTCAGTCTCTGAAAACCGCACGGGGCAGCCAGGAAATTATGTGACTCGTGTGGGCTCTCGGGTGAGGGCATGTCTGGACCTGTGCTTCGGGGGACAGCTGAGGCAATGCGTACTGGTTCCTAGCACGGGTGTGACGCAACATCTTAGGCCCAAAAACCCTGAGCTCACAAAATAAATAAATTAGGAAGTTATTTTTTTTTTTTATTTTTTATTTCTTCCCCTTAGCCAAAGGCTTCATCTCAAGTATTCCTTAAATAGCAGTTCCCTGTATAGGGAACCCCAATCTCTTCCTGGGCAGGAGTTACCCTTGATTTCCACACAATCTTATGATTGCTGACTGCCGAGGTTCTCTGAGCTGCACACAGGGTGGGGAGCAAGGTGCAGAGTGGTGGCTGGCATCAGCCAGATCGACTGGTTACAGAACAAGATCCTAAGGCCCCAAAATACAGTTCTGAGGCAAAACACACACACAGCCCAGAAGCCATCATGGGGAAAGCTCTGATGCTACCACACACTGGGCCTGCCAAAGTAGGTCAGAGGGACAGACTAAATGGAATTAATAGGACGTAGTTTTCTCAGGCCGCGTAAAAGTGCGGGTTTCCGTGGCCACGAGAGATCCAGCCGCACAGACAATATGCATTTACCCTGGTGGATGGGCCCTGTCTGATCTGGCAGGCCCAGCTCTGACTCAGGGCCTCTGGCCTCCCCTGGCTGTATGCTGCACACAGCTCCAGGGCTCTGAGCCAATGGCAGAGAGACCCTGAGTTTTCCCAACGGCTGGCAAAGGCTGCCCACACTGCCTAACCCATCCATCCTCCTGACTCTTTCTGGCTCAGCCAAGAAGGGGGTCACAGAGGGGTCAACCTGTCTATCCCCTCATCTCCATGCCAACCGGCCCAGCCAGCTAGTCGGCAGAGGAGAAGTCTAAGCCTCTGATGCCTTCCTGTTCCAGGCATCACGTCCCTCAGGAGCACCCCAACACACACACACACACACACACACACACACACACACACACACACACACACACACCTCCCTCTCCTCACACCCGTACCGTCCTTCAGGATGGTCTCTCTCTCAGTGCCATCAATCTTCTGGCGGCCAATGAGGTAGCTGGTAGTGTCGGCAAAGTAGATGAAGCCAGTCTCGGCATGGAAGTCCAGAGCCCGTGGGTTCATAAGGTTTTCAATGGGGATCATGTGTTCATCCGGGACCTTGGCCCCCATGTCCATGCCTCTGATGATGCCTGGCCGGCCCTTGCCGTACACGAGGAACAGTTCATGTTCAGGCTCTAGGGTGGGCACAGAGGGGATATAGTTTTTACACACACACAGGCACACATGCACCACACAGGCACACGTGTGCCACACATGCATGCAATGTATGTACACACACACAAACACGAATATACATGCAAGTACACATGCATGCACACATGCACGCGCACACATATATACACAAGCACACATGCATGCACACATGTATGTGCATACACACATAAATGTATCCACACACACGTGTTCACACATGCACTTGCACACATGGTCACCACCCAGCTTTGGATCTGGGTCTGAGGGGCTGCAGTGCATTGTGTGTGCTGGGTCAGGAGACAGGGAGCAGACGGGACTCCCGAGTCAGTGAGAGAAAACACAGGATAGCACGCCCCACTCTAGCCCTATGCCACTGTGGCCTGAGGATTCGACATGAGCAGCTCAGATGGGAGGTTGGAGGAGGGTAGCCTGTTTTCGCTTTAATGCGTCCACTATTCAGTAGTGAAATTCCGGGCCTAAAAGGAGAACTTGCAAAATATGTTGGAATCTGGTCACTTTCCACCACTTCCTCTGCCACCATGCTGGCCTAAAACCACATCACTCTAACCCGTGTCACAGAAATAGCCTCCTGGCCTCTTCCCTGCTGCCCGGCCTCTGCCTAGCGCAGCAGAAGCTGCACAGTATGGGCCCAGTCACACGCCATTTTTCCCCGCAGTGCCATAGGCGTCTTGCTCCAGAGAGAAATTCTCTTCACCTCCTTTGCTTGCATCATCACTGGTCCCACTGGTCTCCACGCCCTACACTGGCCCCAGGGCCTTTGAACTCTAAGTTCCCTGAGAAATGTTCCTCTTCCAGGTGGTCATGTGACTGGCCACCTTCCCTTAACCACAGAGATCTTGGCTTAGACATCATATCCTCAGATGGGCCCTCACTGCCATTTTAACTCTTCTTCTGTTTTGTTTTCCTCACACACCTTTCTTTGCCAAAACAGTGTCAAACACCCCGTGGGCGTCTGTTGAGTGAACGGGTGACGGAACAGCGCTGCTGCTCTCCACGGATGTGGGTCCCTTACATCTCTGCCCTTTTGTCTCTCTGCAGTGGGTTGTGGGGGGAACATCTGCAGGCCCATCCCTCTCGCCAGCAGGCCCACCTGCCCAACCCTCCCCGCCACTCACTCTTGCATGATTTCCCGTCACTTCCCAAGCTGAAGCCAGACCGGCATCTGCAGGTCCTCGCCTTGTGACTGTTGGCCAGCAGGCAGATGTCGGAGCAGCCACCTGGCTTCCCGTACTGGTCATTTTCACAGGCATGACTCCGCACTGGGGGCAGAGCAGAGAGCTGTCAGCGCTCCTCAGGGTTAAGGGAACTGGGGTCGTGGAGGCGAGGGTATCCATGGGAGGAGAAGCCGCGGTTGGTAGCTTGGGACAGATGCGAAGGAGTAAAGGGTTCCTAAGGGCTATGACCCTGAGCTGGGAGCCCTGTCGGGGAGACCGCTTACCCCGGGGCTGACGTCTCTGGTGGTAGATGTGCAGGGCGCCACCCTTGTCTACACGGGTGACGACCTGGTACTCGGTGCTGTTGAAGCGGTTAACCCTGATCACACTCGTCTTCTGCTGGGTGTTGGCGTTGTCTGAGTTGGTGGCGTAGAGATAGTTCTCAAACACAGTCAGGCCATAGAGGTGCTCAATCTGAGAAGGATGGCGGGCAGGGTTGGTCAGCGACATGAAAGGAGTGTTTCCTTCACCCCAAACAGGCCTGTGGCTGCCACCCAAACTCCATTGTCTACTTTCCCAGCGTCACCATCCAGTTTGACTTAACATGATGGCTAACATTTTGGTCTCCTCTGTTCTGGAAATTTTCTGTTCGTCAATGTCCTGCTCATCCCTCACAAAGTGCCTCTTTAAAGAACTTCTGGAGTTTTCTTTTTCTTTCTTTCTCTCTTTTTTATTTCAGGGGTGGGGGCAGGTGGCAGTTTCAAGACCGGGCTTTTCTGTGTAGCCTTGGCTGTCCTGGACTTTCTTAGCAGACTAGGCCTGCCTCTGCCTCCCGAGTGCTGGGATTAAAGGCTTCTTCTGGAGTTTTCTAAGAGAGCTTTTCCCCCTCTGCCTGTATGGTGACACTGCTATACAGCACCCGGTGTGCTGACCAGTGGACCATCCCACCCACTGAGGACAGGAAAAGTGTCCCTTGCAGAATTACGCTCCCTGCAAACTCCAGGTGAGCTACCCTCGGGCCGTAACCTCCCTGGCCACGAAGAATTGCTCTGTCTGACTGAGTACACGCTTGTGTCCCAAGGAAGCCTACAGCAGCCAGATGCTTTAACGTGCCCAACATAAGGGGTTAAAACCAGAAAAGTTCCAGGCAAAGCCCCAGGGATAGCGGCTGCTGCTGCTGCACAGGCACGCCACTCCAAAACGGAGGTTCCACCACTGAGCAGCAAGACTTCCTGCCTGGATATGAGCGCTGCTGCTGCCTCTGCTGCTGCTGCCCAGTTGTGTAACCTCTGGCAAATTACCAAACATCTTTGAACCCTGTTTGTGTCAACTGCCTGCTCATCCCCCAGGGGTTATTTTAAGCATTAAAAAAAAAAAAAAAAAAGGAAAGAAAGAAAGGAAAAAAAAAAAGAAAAAGGAAGTAAAAGATATCTTTGAATGACTGTTCCCATAAGATTCAGAAGCCATATCCTTCCTCTTCTAACACATTCCTGCTGGTGCCACGGCCACCAGAAGGCATGAGGCTGACCCCGCTCCCGTGCTGTCTACGCTTACTGGGAGGCGGCGAGATCAGTGCCCCCAGAAAGGTCTCCCCCCTCACCATAAGACTCCGATTAATGGTTCCTCCAGTGTAACCTCAGACAAAATCTCTCTCACCAGGATGCCTTGGATGATGGTCTGCCGGCCCTTGCCCTCATAGTCTACCACCTCAATGTAGTCCAGGTAGGCGTCCGCCCAGTAGACAAGGCGGCTGACAAGGTCCAGCGTGATACCGTGCGGGAAGACAATCTTGCTGTCCACCAGCTTGGTGCGGTTCTGCCCATCCATGTCGCAGCGTTCCACCTTTGGAATCTGCCCATAGTCAGTGAAGAAAACCTTCCTGTGGGTGCACACGTGTTAAATGGGGTGCGGGTCCTGGGACCCCCCTCTTTCCCACTATAGCTTCTGCCTCCTCTTCCCAGGGTCAGAATCCCGCTGGCCACTCTCACCCCATGGCAGGATCCAAGGCGATGCCCTTGGGATTGTAGAGTTCCAGGTCTAGCAAAGTGACACAGGTGTCCCCGTTTCGGTTGCAGACGAAGATCCTGTCGTCAATGTCATCCACAAAGTAGAAGTTTCCTGTCAGCCAGTCAATAGCCATCTGCTCCACGTCTGGAGGATGAATGAAAGAGCTAAATGGGACAGACCCTCCCACAGGCGCTCGGCCCTCCTGTGAGCTCGCCTTCTCTGGGGCCTAATCCTCCTCCAGCCAGCGGCAGCCACCTTCCCCGAGCTCCTGTGAGTGTTATCGGCAGAGTCGTACTTGGATTCTCTTTGTGATTCCAAGTCTCTGGTCTCTCCACATAGAAGTCTCTGAATCTAGTCACTCCCCTCCCCCATCCCGGGCTCAGGGCTGTCATGAGCAAGAGGGTCTAGGTAAACATTAGCTGACTGACAGCTAATGTCCCATTTCTAATCCTGCCTTCAAAAGGAAAAAATAGCTTTTTGGTAGTGCCAAGAGGTGGAAGGATAGGGCTACCGGCTCACCCCAATACTTTCTTTCTTTCTTTTTTTTTCTTTTTCTTTTTTTTTCTTTTTTGGTTTTTCAAGACAAGGTTTCTCTGTGTAGCCTTGGCTGTCCTAGAGTCACTTTGTAGACCAGGCTGGCCTCGAACTCACAGCGATCCGCCTGCCTCTGCCTCCCAAGTGCTGGGATTAAAGGCGTGCGCCACCACGCCAGGCTACCCAATACTTTCTTTTTAATCTGCTTTTACTTGAGATAAGAGCACCCTAGCTAACCAAAACAGCACATCTTTGGTTTGGGCCTGACTTATATTTGCTTTACATGGTAAAAGTCTAATTATTTCATACTAACAAGAAGTGCTGGCTGGAAGCTGTACATGTTGCATAAATTACACACACACACACACACACACACACACACACACACACATACATATTGGAAAGCAGAATGTTTGTAAATGAACTCAGCTTGGAGAAAAATACTTCAAAATATTAAGTCCATACGGCATGACACAAGATTGGTGGCACAAGGCTGGGATTCGGTAACGTGAGTCAAACTTCTTCTTGCCCTCGAGTCCCTGTTTCCTCCGTGTTGTTACGCAATCCCCTCCCATCCCAGGGAAGTGCGGAAGGAATGGGAAATGAGGTAGAAAGGGCCCAGGAGGAAGGTGCAGATAAGACCCTGGAGATAAACCAGGAGAAGCAGAAAGAGGAGCTTCTGCTCAGCACAGAGCGGCTACCACAGTCGCTCCAAGCTCCAAGCCGTGAGGCGCCACAGGAGGCAGGCGAGTCAACGAATGACTGCTGGAAATCTGGGGACAAGAACAGCTGCTGGCCTCCTTCCCAACACAACACCAAGATGTCGTCCCCCCCACCCCCCAACTGATCCCTTTCAAATACAGCTGGGATGGTGTTAAGGCCAAGACTTTTGTGTGCACTATTTGTGTGTGTGCACGATTTCAACAAGTAGACATCTTACTAATTTGCCTCTGGCTCAGCCAGGTTAGGGATTCCTGTGCCTGGAAGCTACAGGTCTAATGATGGGCTCTGCTAGCTCCTCCCTAATCCCCCTCCCTCCCCTGGGGTGTGGAGAGCCAGGAGAAGTTTCTTAATCATGGGAGGGGGGTACAGGGAACAGGAACGTGGCATCCAGGGAAGTTGGCTGGACAGGGTGACTGACTCACAGTCACAGGACTGAGGCCCGAGGGGGGGGGATGGTGCAGGGGGGGAGAAGGAAAGTAGTCACTCGTAAATGGTTTCCTCTTCAGATCCCCTCTGGTAAAAGCCACCCCACTGGAGAAGAGGTCACAAGAATGAGGGCATAACCCCTCTAAATGCTGATGCGGTCCCAAACCCAGATCCTCTCTCCTCTGGGCTCCTAACCCTAACCCCATCTTAGGGAGGGGGCGGGGTGGACGGGGGTAGCAGAGGACCATGAGGAGAACAGGGCCCAGAGGCAGAAAGCTCAGTGTGAGAGTCTAAGGCAACCAAGCCGCCACACACACTCCGGTTACCACAGAGAAACCAGATTAAAATGAAGCCGTTGGGCTGCCTCCAAAGGAAACTGAAGTCTCAAAGTAGAGACCTTCCTGCAGGCCCCAGGCAGCCAGCAGGGCAGCTGAAAATCAACAGGGCTGTGTGCCCTTTACTTGGTGGGCGCTGCGGGGGTCTGGGGGCCGCTGGCATGTGTGCAAAGTTCATCAGTCAAATCTGTTTTCCCACACCAGCTGGCACAAACGATCTTCCCTCCAACTTCCTCAGGCTTCCCTGAGTCACTGCCCAGCCCTAGGCCTGGCAACACCCTGGCCCTGTTCCCCCATCCACCCTCAGCAAGAGGAAAAGAGGAAGAAGCCTGCAGAGATTTGATGCTCTGAGATGCAGCTTCATACTCAGGCCCAGTCTCAAGATGGGTGGGGGCGGAGGGTGGGGGCAGGGTGGGAGGACCTGAGAGAGCCTCTCTCCTGGCTTGCGTTCCCTTACCACTTCTGGGAAAGAAGTGTAGTGACAGTCCCGGCCCACCCATGGCTGGCTCTCCTCACCTCCCCAAAGGCCAAGCAGCCTCTGTCCCATTGAGCGGCCGGTGAGGAGTTGTCGAGAACTGACGTCCATAGCCAGCTTGGCCTCCCCTTTGGTATTTTTGCAGCTGGAGGTTATTAGACCCAAGCAAAACTCCTTTGTTACCCAAGCCCGCTCTATCACATTATTTTCTTTCCCAAAGTTCAGATTCCTCTGCTCCCCGCAACTCACCCCTACCCCCCAGCAATCCCCAGCCACAGGCTACTAACTCCAAAGCCAGGCAGGGAGACAGAATGTACTGGAAGGGGGTGCCATTCGTCATTGCCCGTGAGCAGACTCTGGGGTACTAGCCCTGGTCCGATAGCCTGAGCCTTTGCCTAGAGGAGCTAAGTACTCCTACTTCACAAACCTAGACGGTGTGTGGGCATGATGGACAAGCTGGGCACAGTGACAAACATTTATTTATAACCCCAGCACTGAGAAGGTAGGGAAAGGAGTGTCAGGGGTTCAAGGCCAGCCTTGGCTACACAGTGAGCTCCAAGGCCGGGGTGAGGGTGGGGGGTGGGGTGGGGGAAGGACAGGATGAGACAGGACAAGAGACTTTTTGTCAAAACAAAACAAAAACAAAATCCAACCAGAGGCTGGAAAGATGGTGTGCTGCTCTTTCAGGGAACCTGGCTGTAGCTTCCAGCACCTACATCAGGTGTCTCACAGCTGCCTCTGCCTCCAGCTCCTCAGCATCCACACACACATGATGCATATAAACTCACACAGGTGAGTGTACATACGCAGACACATAAATTAAAAGTGAACAAAATCTAAAAAAAAAAAAACAAAACAAAACAACCAACCAAACACAGGAAGCTGCACCCACCCACCCAAACAACCCAAAACACAACACAGCAAAGACCCTGAAGGGTAGCGGCTGCTTGTGTTTCTTGTCCGGGAACACCCTCCTGCCCTCCAGAGGCACTCTGGCCAAAGGCGCTAGGCCCCTAAGACAGCTCTGACAGACCCAAGGAGAAGGAGGCACGCATGCGTGCTGAGGGAGAGATTGGGTGGTGGACGGGCATTGATGAGGTGGGGAGGGGAGATGGGGTCCAGTAAGGGATGGGGGGGTGGGGGGGTGGGGGAGGACTTGAGCAGGGTGAATGGGAAGACGGAAGGACGCTCATTCCCAGGCCCTAGAATAGACCTGGGCGCTGGGGGTGGGGGTGGGGGGGTGAGTGTGTGAGTGTTTGCAAGCGCTGAGTTCCCCTTGTAGCTGCAGCTCCAGCCCTGACATTCAGTTGGGCACACACAGCTCCAGTTCTTCTCAACTTCTCCGTCACCCACATTGCTCAAGAGGTATTTCTTAAGCGGTGGCTGCTTTCCCAGAAACAACGGCCCCCAGCAGACTCCCGAGAGCTTAGCTTCGGTTACATGGCTCCGGCCGCTTTTGTGAACTAAGGAAATCTGCGTGCAGGAAAGGGGGTCTTTGTACCTTGAGAAAATATCTCCAGATACATCCACACGCCCAAAGAGGACAGAACAGGCACCAAAGCCTCTTAATGATGAAAAGAGCCCCGTTTCTCCGCTAGCTACATCCCCAGAAGACACACAGGGATGTGGCCTTCTTTCTAATCTGTTCCACCCTTCCTCCAATGCTGTGCTCTGCCCTGGGTCCTGCTGGGCTCCGTCAATAGGCAAGTCACTCGACGCCTGCTTTCTCGTCAGTAAACAGGATGGTATATCTGGGGCAGGTAGCCCACAGCAGTCCATCCATAGCACCCTCTTCCTTAACCCCAGTCTTCCTCGCTGTCTCCATCAACCTGTGGCCTCCTGACGAAAGGTGGGCAATGGGGTGGGGCATGGGGCAACAACCACTCTTCTTGTCCCACAAGGACACTGAGAAGACACTTTCTCCTCAGAGTGGAAGGCACCCTCCCTACACAGATGAACTCCATTGTACACAGGAACTTAACCCACTCAAAGTGACCCCAGGAGCTCCCTTCATCCCTTCATCGAGGCTCCCACCTGACCACCGATGCCGGAAACTGTCTTTACCTTTCCTCTCTGGTGCCTCACACACAAGTATTGATTAGTTTAGCAAATATTTACTGAATGCCGACTCCTCCCTCTCTTGTTGCAGAGTCATCATCCCTTCCCGTCCGTTCTCTGGCCGTGGACACTGGCAGTCCCACTGAGGGAGCTGGCAGCGAGGCCGGCCTGGCCTCGTGTTCCTGTTTGCTACCAAATCCTGCCTTCAGCTCCTCGTGTTCCACCAGTAAGTCCAGAACTTACTGGTTACTTATTCCCTGAGTGCCCGCCCCACCCCCACCCCGCACCCCGCCTCTGCTTGTACATCCAGCCAGGACCCCACAGATGGAACGCCTGGACTCTGCTCTGACTGCCTGACTTAGGGTCTTGACATGATTGCGACATTCTCACTGGGCTCTGAGACGTCCGTCTTGCTGAGAACAGGGAGGACAGAGCTGGGGGGTAGGCTGGCTTGGGAGGCAACTTCAAGGAGACAGCCGGGAAGGAGAGGACAAGGCTGGATCTGGGCCTTGGATCTGAGACATAGGGCTGGTGCTGGCCCAGGGAGGAGGAGCAAGAAAGTGTTAGTGACTAGGAAACTGGGAAGGGGGGAGGTGCCAGGGTGTGGGGGGCCAGGACTAGAGGGTAGAGTGGCTAGGCTGCCCCATGCCTTGACACCCTGTGGGAGTCCAGAGGAGGTGGGCCTTTCAGATGTGACCTCTGGAAGTGTTCCATTTGGGTGTTTTGTGTAGGTTTATTTTAGATAGTTTTTTTTTCTCTCTCTCTCTCTTTCTTTCTTTCCACTCTGTAGCTCAGGCCAGCCTGGACCGCACTAACGGTCCTCCTGCCTCTGCCTTGAATGTTGGCACTGCAGGTATAAGCCATGCTGTCTAGCTTGTGAAGTAGTCTGTAAACAGTATGGGACTGAGAAGGGGGTAAGGACGCACTGCCAACTCCGCTTTCAGTTGATCGCAGACCGACCGAGGAGGGCTGCCGTTTGTCTCCCTCTCTAGAAATCCTGTGGCCATTTTAAAAACACATCTACCCACTACACACACACACACACACACACACACACACACACACACACACACACACACACACAAACACACACACCCCAAAAAGTGGAGAGAAGGGACAGAAAAACAAAGTTGGTCAGTTGGGCTTGGGGATTTGCTTTGCAACCCTGGCGCCTGTAGCATATGGGTCCTCTTCTGGGCCTTCCCGCCTCATGGGGCATGTCCCAGGAAGGACACCCCCAGAGACTCAGAAATGTCCCCTGCCCCCCCCCCCAGACTTCCCTGTCTCACACAGTACAACACGGAACAACGTCATCAAACACTATGTCCGCCCAGCACTCTCTTTGCAGCTTCACCGGCCCAGAGCCTCACCCTTCTTACAGTGGAGAGACCTCAGGAAGGGAATGGGAGCAGACAGGGGCCCTTCAGCTGAGGAACCCATGCTGAGCAAGGATGGGAAGGGCTCCGTAGACTGAACCACACACAGGGCACTAAAGAGGCAGAATGGGAGGGGCCACTGCTGGGCTCTGGAAATATCAGGCCTGTTGACCCTCTTGGGACTCAGTTTCAGAACTTTAAGCCTTTTGCGCATCACTTTCGAAATACGAATGTGTACGAGGATACATCAGGAGAATAAAAGCTCCTTTAACATATATGTGTATATAGTTTACAGTATTGCTTATTTACCATTTTGGAGGTCACAGCTGGATATGGTGGCTCACACCTACAATCTCAGCCCTCGGAAGGCCGACAAACGAGGATTGTGATGGAGTTTGAGGCTAGGCTGGGCTACAGAGGTTTGTTTTGTTTTGTTTTGTTTTGTTTTTTTATTATCTGATTAGGGGCAGAGAGATGGTTCACCCAGCAGTGCTAATCCTGGCGCATGAGGACCTGAATTCTCTTCCCAGAAACCACTTTTAAAAAAACCAGTTGTTGGGGCCAGGTGGTAGTGATGCACGCCTTTAATCCCAGCAGAGGGAGGCAGAGGTAGGCAGAGCTCTGTGAGTTCAAGGCCAGCCTGGTCTGCATATCAAACAAGAGACCAGCCAGGACTATACAGGAAGACTTGTCTCTCAATTTTTTTTTAAAGGTGGTCCTAGTAGTGCACAGCTCTTTTCCCTTATTTTCTGCTCTCGCCCATCGTGGCCTGGGAATTTTAGGTGTCCCAGTCCATTGGGCAGAAGTGGGTCTGAGCTAAGGCGGGAGAAGAGGCAGCCACCCCAGCCCTGGGTCAGTGCAACCCTGGGGCTAAGGGAGATGGATTCAGTAGCCTGAGCCATCAGAAGGAAGAAATAACGGGCCTTGGAGGGGCCCTCAGGAGGCTCTCAGGATGCAGAGCAGACTGGTCCCCATGTTTCAGGACCCATGTGAACAGGCTCCCTTCCCAGCTTCCTTCCTTCTTCATAGCTATTTCTGTTTGCAGAGGCCTTTCTGAGGCAGGCTTCCCCTATCTCCCCGCACCAGTAGGCTGTCCTCACTGGCTCCCCACCTCTCGATCACAAGGCATACACCCCAACTTTTTGATCCCCCACCCACCCACCCACCACCACCACCACCGCCTTGGGCTTGTCCCCAGGGGCCTCAGGGACGTCCTAGTCACTGAGAAGGTTGGGAGGATTCAGGAGAGCAGCCCTGAAGGACGGAGAAGGCAGAAAGTCCTTCATCCTCCAGGGAGCTAATTACAGGACAGCAGTCCTCTGTGCAGGTGTGTACCCTGGGCTCCTGGAGCTCCCTGACCCCAGGGCAGGCCTCCTCCTGAGGAAGGGGATGTACTAAGGGTGGGGGAAGGGAGGGTGCTACAGAGACACTTCCGACATTCTCAGCCCAGGGCCCATAATTAGTTTGTGGGATAAGAGCAAACAACCATCCTCAGGGTGACAGCCAGACACTCTGGCGTCAGGAGTGGAGGCGGGGACGAGGGAGGTAGGGAGGAATGGAAGCTGCCCCCCCCATCCCCACCCCAGGAGCCCGATCAATTCTCCCCTACAGGATTTCCCCCAAGAACCTTGGTCTCTTACAGATTCCTGGACTCTGCCCCAGAGGCCCAGTGAAGGTCCGAAGCCTCAGAGGCAAGGCCCATCTGTGTCCCGAGGGTGGCTACCCAATGTTACTTCCTGCTTCTCTGAGGAGGAAGTCAGGAGAATGGGCCAGGCCAGGGCAGAAGCTGAGAAGGTTCTCCGAGGGCATAGCCACCTACCCAGTGTACCACTCACTGTCTGGCCCTGAGGCAAGACTGGAGAAAGGCCTGCCATTGCCACGTCTCTTTGCCCAAGCGGGCCCACTGAATGAGACGGTGGGCAAGGAGCACTGACAGGAAGGACAGTCGCTCCAAGCACACCACGTAGGGCTCCTCAAGCTGCTCAGCCCTCAGGCACCCGGCAGCTCTCAGCCGTGCACTCCAGAAGAGCGGGCAGCCATCCAACCACAGGTGCGCCTTGGACACTAATAGCACCGGGCAGCTGGAGGCTGCTGTCCTAGCAGTATCCTGAGGGGGCTATCCTGAGGGGGCGAGGGCTCCTCTGTCCTCCACCAGCCCCTAAAAGGCCCCTCTCACTCAAATTGAATCCTCCATAACCTCATGGGGCCTTTGCTTTCTGTCTGGGAGCCTCACAGGCCCAGAAGAAAAGAACTTACAGACCTACTATGAAACCTGGGGGCATACCCAGCCACAGAGCGCATGCTTGGCACTTGCCTGTGAGGCCCCTGGGCTCAGCACCAGCAACAAAACAAAACTGTAAGGACCCAACCCAAAGTTCGTAACCCAAAGGCTCATCAGCAAGTACTGAAATTTTCCCCTAGCTCTCACTGCAGGCTGTCAGGGCTGGACAGAACAGCATCAACCCATTATGCAGTTTAGGGAACCACAGTTGAGGTAGGGAGTTCTGGTTCACTCAAGGTCAGAGGGCTAGGGACAGATCAACCACACAAGCCAGACACCTCCCCCTCAGCCCCGTGCGGCTTTCTGGGAATGCGACTGTTGACTCTGAAGCACTTTTTGTTTGTTTGTGTGACAGCATCAGAGCGGACCTACACTCAGCCACACACAAGCTCATCGCGTGAGAATGACCAGCACATCCTAACTGCTCAAGTGGCTGGTAGCTCCTCCCTTATTCTCATTGACGGCCACGGCCATGGACTGGAAATAGGCTCAGGGACCTGGCGTCTACCCAGCGGCGGGGGAAGTCACTTCTGGCCACACTCCTGACACTTCATGGAAGCCCAAACCAAGCCAGGCTCCAGCTCCTCAGCTATACTTAACACCCTCTCTCCGGTCCTTCTTGCTGTGTGGGAAGCCCCCTCCGCCGCCGTCTCATCAACACTCCTCTCCCAGAGATGGGACAGTCCCTGGTCTCTGGAGAGTGACCATTCATTACCCTCTTGGCCTTCATTTCTCCCGCGGCAGCCTCCCTTAGCCCCGAACCAGATGTGAACACGAGCTCAGAGCTCAGAGAGCAATGGAAGAATAGTTCTCTGCTCCTGCTCCAAAGAGGCATAAGCCCCGCCTCCACCCACCACCCAGTCTTAGCCTCTGTCGGAAGGCTCTTGATGGGACTTCTGCCCCCAAAGAGGGCTTAGGCTATCTAGTTTCTCCAAGTAGGGCCCGCCTTGCCCATCTCCCCTGCTCTCCCCTCTGAGTGACTCACGGTGCAGACTGAGGGAGATGTTGATGGTGTGCTCATCCACAAAGCCCTTCAGGCCAGGCATTCGGGCACACTTGAGCTGTGTCTGGGCAGCACTGTCCCCGACATGCACCCAGCACACGGTCTCGTTGGCGTAACTGAAGTCCATGGCTGTGGTCTGTCGGGTGCTGGTGGGCGTGATGGTAGACACCTGGGCCCCACTCAGGTACGTAGCTAGTATGTTCTGGGAGTTGGCAATCAGTAGCACTGGGGGCCGATCTACTGGCTCTGAGGATGGGACAGAGAAAGGGCAGTCGGGATGGGCCGCCTGACTGTTGAGGCCACTGTGCACTGGGGAGCTGCATTGCAGGTCTCCGGCTCTGCGGCCACAGGCACACCCCACTCACCATTCTTGGCCTTGCACGAGCGGTTGTCTGGTTGCAGCAGGTAGCCCTCCACGCAGCCACACGAGAAGGAGCCGTCTGTGTTGGTGCAAAGCTGGCTGCAGGTGCCATAGAGTGAACATTCGTCAAAATCTGCCGGGAAAGAAGAGACGGCAGAATTGATTCCAGTTCAGAAAGTGCAAAGCTACAGCCTGGGGTTTTGAAATTTACTCTGATCTGTCATGTGCACTGTTATCCTTCATTCAGAAAACACATTGGGCTGGGCAGTGGTGGCGCACATCTTTAATCCCAGCACTTGGGAGGCAGAGACAGGCAGATCGCTGTGAGTTCGAGGCCAGCCTGGTCTACAAAGTGATTCTAGGACAGTCAAGGCTACACAGAGAAACCCTGTCTCGAAAAACAAACAAAGAGAAAACACTCTTGGATAACAGGGCAGGTACAGAAGATGAATGAATTTGAAAACAGAACTACATTACTGCTTTTCATGAAACTTACATTCTGGTAATAAATAGAAGGGTGACGTTATAATAAAAGAAATAAAAGGAAAAGCTTAGGTTACAGGAGATAGTGTAATGGAAAAATGACTAGTGTGGTTGATTTAAAAAAAAAAAGGCAAAGAGGGACTGTGGTGTGTGCCAGTGGCAGGGTGCTTGCCTGACATGTGCAAGGCCCTGGGTCTGATCCCTAGCACTGCATTAAAAATAAAAAGCAAGGGGCTGCAGAGATGGCTCAGCAGTTAAGAACATTTACAGCTCTTCCAGAGGACCCAGGTTCTGTACCCAGCACCCACACAGTGACTCAACCATTAGTAATGCCAGTTTTGGGGAATCCTACGCCCTCTTTTCTGACCTCTTCAGGCACCAAGTATGCATGTGGTACCATGCATACATGTAGGCAAAACACTCATACATATAAAAATAAATATTAAAAAAAAATACAGAGCGGCTGGACAGATGGCTCAGTGGTGAAGAGCACTTGCTGCTCCTGCAGAGGACTTGGGCTCAGTTCCCAATTCCCAGATGGTGGTTCACAACCATAACCATCACCAGGGGATCCGACACCCTCTTCTGTCCACGGACATCAGGTATGAATATGGTGCACATGCATATATGTAGGCAAAACACTCATACACATTAAGAGGAAGGAAGGAAGCAAGCAAGCAAGCGCAAAAGGGCAGTTTCAGGAGCATGACTTAGAGAGGCCAAGGATGTAGCTGCCGTAGTAGAACCTGTGCAGACTTGAAGCAGGCAATTTAAGACAGAAACATTTGCATTGTTTGTGACAGAGGAAAATTGTGAACATCTTACTCATCAATAGGGAAATGGCCAAGTAAACTGTGGTAACACTCACACGTCACAGTGGTTTTTTAATGAATGAGGTAAATCGCTACATAGTACCATGAGGTGGGGGAAAAAATCCCTAGAACATACTGAGGAGTGGGAAACACTGTAAATGATACCTCCAGTGTGGCCTGCCTTATGGGAAAAGAACACACACACAAGCAGTACTTCCAATTAGGTTTTTGGCCAGTCCGTGTGCACAGTGGGGGTGGGGGCGGGCTTGCAAAGAGGCAGAGAACACTGCTAGGAGATCTGACCTCCAGAGAGATGGAAAGTATCAGAACCAAAGAGACTTTGTTAAAAAACAAAAAACAAAAAACAAAAACAAAAAACCCAAAAAAAAACCCCACAACTTTGTTTTAATCTGTAATGCTTTTTTTTTTGAGAAAGGTTTTCACTCTGTAGCCCAGGTTGGCCAGGAATTCATAGCAATCCATCTACCTCAGCTTTTCAAGTATTGGAATTACAGGTGTGAGCAGTGCCATCTGGCTAACATTTTAATTTTTTTCACAACAAAATTCATACGCCATCTACAATTTGTGGAAGACTTTTTAAAGGTCTGCTGAAAGCAATGCTTAGGGCTGGTAGCCCCACTATGCCCTGACTGCCCCCTTCCACCCTCGTTTTTAGCTTTTCCTCCCCAAGCCCAGGCCTGCTTCAACCCACCCGGCAGCCAGCCCCCTCACGCATACATCCCACACGCACACACGGTTGTGTTCACAGACCTTTGCACGTCTTGCCGTCAGCCTGCAGCTGGAAGCTGCTGTTACAGTAGCATGTGGCCCCACTGGGTGTGGGGACGCAATGGTGCTGACAGCCCATCCGAGAACAGTTGGCTCGAAGCTCTGCAGAAGGACAAGAGAGACACACTCAGGCCACCCCAAGACAGACCCTCCTCCGTTTCCAGTCACCCATCAGAAACCCCTTTGAAGACCCAAGACCCACCCTGTCTGAGAGGGAGGGAGGGGCTGGGGAAGCAATTGCAGTATTTTGAAAAGCCCAGAAAGGGCCAACGCGTCAGGCATAAGGTCACGCAGCCGACTGAGGCTTGGCACCTGCCTCTTCCTGCTCGCGCTCTGTCTCTGTCTCTCTCTGTGTCTGTCTCTCTGTCTCTCTGCCTCTGTCCCTCTGTCTCTCTCTCTCTGTCTCTGTCTGTCTGTCTGTCTGTCTGTCTCTCTTTGTCTCGGTCTCTCCCCCGCCCCCCCCCCTCAGCATCATGTGTGTTTCCCCTGGGGTGGGTTCTGATATCTCAATGGGATCAACAAGAAGAGACAGTGACTCTTGTCCCTTTATTGTGCCTTGGGTTCGCACCTAAGGGAGTTATGACATCAGCTCCAGCTGAGGATGAAGAACAGGCAGAAGTCCTGGTTTAAGTCATCTTTGAGCTCTATGTGTGTGTGTGGGGGGGGCGCCTCCGAGGGACCTACCCAGAGTCCAGATGGAGGAAGAGGAGGAGGGATAAAATGGGTCCCTCCTTCTGCCATGACCCAGTTCCACAGGGGAGACAGAGGGAGTAAGACAGGGGAGGGGAGAGGTGTGAGAACAGTGGGCCCCCCCCCTTCAGACCAGCGACCCAATTAAGGTCTTGCTTGGGGCCAGGCGACTAGGCCACAAAGACCCCTTTGTCCATGTGCCTCACTCCGCAACCTAGGAAAGAGTGGCTTGAGCAGCTAAGGTGTTTAGGGCACTAAGCCTGCCAGGGGGAGCTGGGATGAGGCGGGGGTGGGGGTGGGCAATCCTCAGTTATTCCTTCTGCCCCACTCTGACCAGAGAGCTCAAAGGTTAGCGCCTTTTGCCAAGGGTGAAAATGTTGCCTGCTGTGGGAAACTCAGAAGTCTTGGGAGGGACGCCCCTCATATGCTGGGGGAGGTTGAAAGTCAAGCTTTTGTTTGTTTATGAAACTAAAAAGGCGTTCAAGAAGGACACAGTGTTGCTCAAGATTGGCCACGGGGCGGGCCGAAGGTAGCCCAACGCTTACTTCCTGAGTCTCATCTCAAAAGCTCCATAAGAAATCCGTCAAAAGAAAGGAGAGGGAAAAAAAAAATTCTTCCACAAACTCCCTCGCTCCACAGTCCGTGCCTAAGCGAAGGGATCCAGATGTGTCTCCTCCCACAAGCAGATGTTTTCTGACATGTGTAGGACATATGACACTGGCCCCACCACCCACTCCCATGACTACCCTCGTCAAGGCCTGTCAAACACTGCTTGCTCCAGGCCCAGGGCCCAGGGCCCAGGGCTGAAGAGGAGGCTTAGTCTTTCTCTAACAGTCAGACCTGAAGCTGTGTCACTTCCCACATCCTCTCTAACTGCTAAGAAGTACACCTTGTCACAAATGTTCCTTCCTCAGCCCCAAATCTTTCCCTTCAACCAGCTCCGAGGAGGTACGCGCTGCTAGGAAAGACCAGAGTAGCTTCTGGACCCCTCTGAGATTTGCAGTTCTAGACGGAGCCTTCTAGGGCTGTTGCTGAGTTGGTGAACCAAACCCTCAGTCCCTAGCTATTTTAGCTCTGAGCCTGGCACCTGTGGTGCTCTACGTCCACAACTCAGGAGTCAGATAGGAAAGCCTTTGAAAAAACGAGTCCACTATTAAAAAAAAAAAACAGGAATAAAAACACTGGTTTCTCATTTAATGTTGAAAACTTACTTGAAAAGGAGAGACTTAAAAAAAAAAAAAAGGAGTGACTTATCCAAGCACACATAGTTAGAGAGAAGTGCCCAGTCAGGTCCAAAGCTGAAGCCCACAGGGCTGTGTGATCAATCTCCAAGGCCTGAGGTGCCCACTAATTTCACTGACGAGCCCGGACACTGGAGAAGTACAAGGCCTCATACCAACTAAGGCTCAGGGTCGTCCTTGGATGGTGAACTGGCCAGCCTACACAAATGCTGAGCCAAGAGATCACACATCCTCGGCACGGGAGAGCACAGGGGCCCTTACCTCGGCAGTGAGCGCCCTCGTCGGAGCCATCCATGCAATCGTGCACCCCGTTGCAGAGACGGGACATGGGGACGCACAGCTCGGTCCCCAGGCAGTTGTGCTCGTTCGGCTGACATCTCTGGGCTTACTCTGTGGACCTGTGAGCAAACCGAGACGACGGCATGACCGAGCTGCCTGAGGCAGCTGCCTACGTCTCTGTGCTGGGTGGGTAGGTGAGGAACAAACCAAGACTGGGATTTTCAGACAGCTGGACATCTTCGATCTCAAGGGTTCTATGGACCAGATGGACCCTTCTGCCTACAGCCGCACCGCTGTAGCTCACGGTAGCTACACATCTGGGGACAGCTGCGTGAAGGGGAAAGCTAGGGCCTGCTTCTAAATACGCCATGACTACTGGACGCTACAGCCACGCTAGCCTATAAATCAGGAGACAGGCAGAAGGCAGACGTGAAAGGTTTTGATGAGCTTAAGGCAACACGGTCCCTGGCAGAACGGAGCTCAGACGAGAAACAAAGACAAACCACCTTTCTTGTGCTCTCGGAGCACTGAGCTGAGTGTCAAGTGAAGCACTAAGATTAGACGTGAAGCCAACTCACGTACACAGCACCGGCCATATGCAGCTCTCAAGCACAGCACGGGTGCTAAGTCAACACCACATAAAAATAGTCTTTGATATATCAAATATCAAAAGAGGGCAAAAGACCTCTAATAATAATAATAATATGTTGAGTGCATCTTATAAAAAATATTCAAATTAATTTCACTTTTATTTTATTTTTTTAATTTTGTTTTTTTGAGACAGGGTTTCGTGTGTGTGTGTGTGTGTGCGCGTGCGCGCACACGCGCGCGCGCGCGTAGCCCTGGCTGTCCTGGAACTCACTCTGTAGACTGGGTTGGCCTCGAACTCACAGAGATCCACCTGCCTCTGCCTCCCTGAGTGCTAAGATTAAAGGCGTGTACCATCACCCGGTTTCTTTTTTTAAACAAAATGTGACTACTAGCCAGGCATGGTGGCCCATGCCTTTAATCTCAGCACTGGGGGGTGTGGGGGTGTGGAGGGAGGGGGCCAAGGGCAGGTGAGTTCAAGGCCAGCCTGGTCTACAAAGGAGTCCAAGACAGTCAAGTCTAAACAGAGAAACCCTGGCTCAAAAAAAAAAAAAAAAAGACTAATTGGAAATTTCAAAACTATATATGTGATTTATACTGCATTTCAAATAAACTATTATTTTAGAATTCCAACCCAGAGCAGACACCCAGTAGAAAGACCTGGAGAGGTCAGAAGTTGTGGCCTACAGACAACATCCCTCTTGACTTCCACAGTTGGATGGGAGGAAGGATGAGGTGGGAAGACACCCAAGGGTCCCAGCAGGTGAGGTACGAGAGGCTGCAACTGTGCTGGTGCAGGTCGAGCCAGACAGGTATCACCTGTGCAGGAAGCGGGGCGTGGGCAAGGGAGCTTCCATACCGTTTGGTGAGCCCGCAGCCGCTTTTGGGAGCATCCACATTGGGCAATGCAGACCTGCCTGTGCCTTGGCCTGGTGGGTATTTGTGCCCCGTGGGGCTGTGTGTATCTGTTTTGGTCCAGGAGAATGCGTGTGTGGGAATACATGCGTGTGTGTGCGGGGGGGGGGGGGGGGGGATTATATAAGATGGGGTGTGCATCAAACTGAAGGAAAGATGAACAAGAGAGCATGAGCTCTAGCCCCTCTGCGCGGCTTTCCAGCCTCCCAACACACAGGCACGGCGTCAAACACATGGAGAGGAAGTGGAGGAGACAAGAGAGGAGGCTCCAGGCTTAATACCCTGGCTCTTACCCCCCAGGGCAGGATGCAGGGCGAGGAAAAGGAGAACAGGTGGCTTCATTTCCAGCCCAAGAGTTACCCTTGACAGCCATGGCTGGGAGGTATGGGGAAAGGACACAGGATGGGACCAGAGCCAGACAAAGCCCAGGAGAAAAGGCAGCATGCTTAGACCTTGGCCATCCTTGGCCATGTAGGGGAGATACTGAAGGTGGAGGCCCCAGGACTGGCAGCAAGTCCTTCCACCCTACAAACCCTCTCTCCTGGCCACTGGCAGGGTGAAGGTTTGGGTGGGGACCTTTCGCCCAGTTTAAACAGCTGCCTCTGATTACACCACTTATTGGGGGCAGGGGAAAGCGGGGCTGTCGGGAAGGGTGCAGGGGTGGGGCTTCTCGAACAGACACTGTGCAAAAGCTGTAGCCTTTGGCCTGGGAGATTCAAGGCAGAAGGGTACCTGGCAGGTCCTGAAGGCCACTTCACTGAGCACCAGCCAGTGAAGCTTCAAAGCCAGGAAGAAGAAAACGCTTGAAGGAACGGGTGGCTCGGTTACCTCCTTTTGACAAAGAATACCCCAGCCGATAGATACAGCTTTGGGGACGGGTAGCAGCCAAAGGAGAAATCCAAGGTGCCGCTGCTACTCACGCCAGGCACCATGCCGAGTACTTTGAAGCAGGAGGGGGACACTCCTAGCTGTGTCATGGCAAATAAAATCACAGAGCAAGGTCCACACACACCAGCTAGAGACTGGCTGCTCTTAGCCCACACACCCGATGAGAGGAAGCAGGAAAGGCCCGGGGTGGAGAGGGGCCCGAGAAAAGGTACTTACAGATCTCGGGGCCTCGTCAGAGCCGTCAGGGCAGTCCCTCTCCCCGTCACACCGCCAGCCCTTCGAGATACAGGTGATCTGGTCTCTGCAGGCAAACTGCTTAGGGCTGCAAGTTCTAGGGGCTGAAAGGAAAGGAACAAAAAGGAGAATGTAGAGAAAAGAGGGGGAGACCAACTTGGACCCTGGAGCTGCCTAAGACTCTCCTTTCCTTCGCATCAGTCCTCCAAGGCCGGGCGGCGCAGTAGGTAGCGCACGCCTGGATCCCAGCACTCGGGAGGCAGAGGCAGGCGGATCTCTGTGAGTTCGAGGCCAGCCTGGTCTACAGAGCGAGTCCTGGACAGCCAAGGCCATACAGAGAAACCCTGTCTCAAAAAAAAAAAAAAAAAAAAAAAAAAATAAACCCAAAATAAAACAAAGCATCAAGTTCTCCATACTGTGAACCTGGAGCAGAGAGGAAGGACCCAAGAGGACTTTATTACCCACTTCCTAGTTTTCTAGGTTGTCTAGCAGACATGCCCCTCCACCCCGTGCTGCTCTTGTTATCGTACCAGACACCAGCGCCCCTCACGGGGCCAAGGATGACAGTGGGGGAAGAGCAAAGCCCTTCGATGTGCCATTCTTCACGGTCCTCTTGTTCCCACAGCTGGCCTTTCCTAACCTCTCCTCTCCTCTGACCTCAGGGATACTGCTGGCCTCTTGACCTACCACCATGGCTCCAACTCCTTACCACGAGACCCCCCCACGTGAGAACTGTGGAGGCGCCTTAGCACACAGTGTGGCTTGGAGATGCTATCTGAAGAGGACAGCAGGGCAACGGAGCCAGGCATGGACGAGGGGAGAGGGTAGAAAGCTCAGCTCCCACAAGACGCAGCTTCCCTTGTTGGTCAGGACCACGAGTAGAGGACTCTGGGAGGGGGCGGGGTTCTCCAGATAAGGACCTAAAGCTCACTCCCTACCAGGGGCAGGGTGTTGACTGGCTTGGTCTCTAGGAACTAGTTTTGATGCCCCTCACCTGCGCAGCGACGATATCCACGTGGACCACCTGGCTCTAATCCTTCTCATCCCACAGTTCACCCTCGCCCCCAGCAAGGGGCGACCACAATGCCAGCTGACACTACCGTGAGCAGCATGCTGAGGCCAGCAATGGACCAGCCTTTTCCACATGTGGTCTTATTTGGTCTTCCCCACCGGGTGGCAAACAGAGAAACAGCTGACCCACAGTTTTTGGGCCGGACCTGGCCAGGATGCCAACACCTGGCAAGTGACAGACCCAGGACTCAACCCAGTTTAGCCAGGCGTGCATGGGTGTTTTGTCTACATGTGTGTCTGTGTGCCACTCGTTTGCCTGGTGCCTGTGGTGGGCAGAAGAGGGCACTGGATCCCCTAGAAGTGGAGTTACAGATGGCTGTGAGCCACCATGTGGGTGCCGGGAATTGAACCCAGGTCCTCTGGAACAGCAACCAGTGCTCTTAACCACTGAGTCATCTCTCCAGCACCAGGACTCTAGGTTGTTAAAGAGCATCATCCCTACCCACCTGCCATACCCCTAGCCCCTCTGTCCTTGTCACTGTGCCCTCCCTGCACAGGGGCCTTTCACCCATACCAGCACAGGGATCTCCTCTCTGTTTTTCACTGCCTTTTCTTCTACCTGGGTCAAGCCCATTTCTGTTCCTCTGACACAGACTGGAGGCCAGCTCTATGCCAGGCGCAGAACTAGGGCCAAGATGGGTGCAAATGCCGTTGACCCCCTCAGGAGCCGCGGTTCCTGGGGAGACTGTACAGTGTTAACTCAAATGCAGGGCTGAGACAGGAGTTAAGAAACGTGTCAGGGCTCTGAAAGGAGGGAGTCCAATGGCCTCACTGAAACGTCCTCTCTCCCTCAGCCTCACCCCTGGCAGAGGAGCCTGTACCCAGGCCCCTGGCCAGAACCAGAGCTGAGTTCAGGAAATACAGCAAGGATGGCCTGGCCAGGCCCCCTGGGAGTCCCCCTCCCTCCCTCCCACCCTGATCCGGGAATAAAGGCCCCTTGAGGAGGAGGATAATGCTGAGTTCATTGCCCCACTGGGCCAGCTGTGAGGTCTTCCCGGGGAAACAGCCCGCCAGCCTAGTTAGCATGCTGGGGACCATCACTTCCCCTGGCCAGCCAGGCGGCCTGAGGGGGGACTGGGTGGGTGGGGGGCTGGGGGGGGCGGGGAGGTAGATGGGATGTTTGGAGCTCAGAAAGGACCCCTGAGACACCCAGGCTGCTGACTTCTTCCCTTCCCCACCTGGGGCTGAGCCCAGGCCCCCCAACTTTCCCCAGGGCAGAACTCACAGCCAGGGTCTGAGGTCACTGGCTGGTCACTCTAACCTCCTCTGTCTCCCACGTCCCCAGCCATGGATCCCCTCCTTTGGCCCTCACATGGTTCCCCCACTGTCCCCCCCACCCCCATTTTTGGCCTGAATTCGACAGAGGAAACAGCAGCTGGCAAACTCCAAAAGCTGAAATGAGAGAGCTTCACAAACCAGATGTGCTCTGTGTGGAGGGAGGGCAGCGGGGGGGATGGGCTCCGTGAAAGGAAAAGGGGAGCTCAGACCCTGTCCTTCTGCACCATCTCCTCAGGCTCAGGGGCAGAGGGTGGACTGGGGGAAGGGGGCGGGGTGCGTGTCTCTCAGGAGAGCCAGGATAGCAGAAGGATTGGGGAGATAAGTGAAAGAACTTCCTGTCAGCCATGCTGGAGAAAGCCCTAGGAATTCTGAGTGAGAAGGCTGAAGCCTGCCTTTGATTTCCTTCAGGGGGAGAAGCAGAGGAAAACACATAACCTACTTTGGGGCAGTCTCCACAGCCAAGTGAGGCCTCCTCCAAGCTGGGAGGGAGCTGGGGGGGTGGGGATGGGGGGGTGGGGATGGGGTGGGGGGGGTGGGGGGGGGAAGGAAATGTATAATCTCCTTAAAGGCCAAACCAACCTACTAGATGCCCTGAGCGCAGAGTCTGCTGCATCTGAACTCAACGCTCAGAAAACATGTCTATGTGGCCTTCAGATGAGTTAGGAATCTGCAGCCAGCCTCCGGTGCCTGCCCGGCGGCCCCCACCAGATGCCAGCGAACATTCCTTAAAGGGTGACCACCGAATGCCACACGCAGATCGGAAGCCCTGGGGTCCTACTGTCAGGCTGTGAGGTGTCAGCCAGGGCAATCCCACCTTACAAAGGAGGACGCTGGGAAGGAAGAGACAGTCACAGGGCTCTCGAGCAGGGATTTATGGACAAGGTAGCCTCTGGGGAGGAGGGCATGGAGCGGGGCAAGAATGGGGCTGAGGAGGGATGGGTCATAAAGGAGAAAAAGCAGGAGAGAGGGAGAGCGAGCTGCAGAAGGAGCACGGGACACAGGGGCCCGTCTGTTCTCAGCTTTGCCTGGAGATGAATGTGAGCGCCATGCTAACTTGGCCAACACCCTGCCCCTCCCGAACCAGGCACCCAGCCCAGCCATGGCCCTGAGGGCCACCAAGCTGGAGCCAGGGCAGAGAGGTGTGGGGTTGGGTGTGTGTCCAGACACAACACAGAGCCCCCCTCCCCACCCCTGCCTGGCTAAAGCCTTGGCTATCTCTTAAGTCCCACTCTGGGACCTTGGGGTGGGGTGGGGACAGCAGGCCAGTATGCCTAGCAAGGGAAGAGGAAGAGAGGAGAGCCCGGCCCAAAGAAGGGGGACCTGTCCTCCAACAGCCCCTGGGAGCCTCAGACATTCTTCCTGAAGGACAAGGAGACTGAAGGACCCTGGGGTCATTTGGAGAGTGTCACAGCCTAGAGTGAGGCTCTCTCTGATAGGAATGTGGGACGCTCTGTAAGGGAAACCACACAGAACCTACAGGAACAAGGGGGCTGGGGACAGACTGTAGGAATCTGAGCTTTCAAGGGCCTCCTGCCCAGCAGAGTGCTTTCTCCAAATTTTATGTATTTTGGGTGTTACCAGTGGCTCCTTCCCGCAGCTCAGTGAGGTTCAGGCACATTTTTGTCATTCTTGAGTCTGGAACTCTGCTTTGCGGCCTGGGACAGATGGACAGACAGGGTGGCTTGGACCTCCGCCCACGGGGATGGGGGGGGGGAGAGGAGGGTCTCCTCTTCCATCCTGAGTCAATATTGACTCAGCAGGACACTAGCCTGACCCACACGCCCCGCCAGTCTTTTCCTTTCCCTATAAACAAAATCCAGATCTCCTAATGCCTGCACAGGTCAACATCTCTCTCCCAAGCCTGGGTACATCACCAGCACCCCCTCCTCTGCCCACACAGCCTGCTCACCAATGGTAAAGCTCCAAGCCCCTGCTCTTTCCTATTGGGAGGAAGTTTTCTACCAGCCGTCTCACTGCGCCCCCCCCCCCCCCCGAAGCATCTCCAGTCCCCCCATCCAACTTTTCGCCCACAAACAATATCAAGAGTTATTTTCTGTTGTTGTTGCAGAAATATTTGCCCTACTGTTAACCCCCAAAATCGGTGAGGGGGGGTCAGGAGAGAGGAATTTGGGGGAAGTTGGAGAGGACAGTCTGGGTCTGGGAAGGGGAGGATAAGTGAGGGTAAGGGGCAGGAAGGAAAGCCCAGGAGAGATGCCGCTACCGCTACCAGGTAGCTTTCAAGATCTAGAGGACCAGCAGAGAGGAAAAGATAGTTAGACAAAAGAAGGTTCGACAGTGACTGAGGGCAGAGTCAGGGCCATATAAAGGATGGGCAAACAGAGATATAAACCAAGAGGGCCAGAGACACAGAGCAGACAGATCACAAAGCAGACAGCCAAAAGACAGGAAAAGGGGTTCAGTGCAGAGGTTGCCCAGAGGGTGACACAGCTGTCCTGGGCTGAACCCAGAGAATGACCGCCCCCCTCCCCCTGTGACAGTGTGGAGGGCAGCTCATATCCTGGCCTTGGGAGAGAATGTCTCATCACCAGCTAAGGGACTAAGGGAGTCCAAATTAGCCGCTGCTGTCTCTCACAGAGTGGGAGGGTGGGGGCCGCGTAAAGAAGCTGAACTCTTCAGTCGGGGGGGGGTCTGGGGGGGGAGCTGTCATCTCATGGGAGTGTGACGAACAATTCCCCTCTCCCGTACCCCTCACCTCTTTCTGGGAGGCTCTGCACTGGTGCCATTGAGGTCACGGCACGGGAAACACTCCAGAGCCAACTGCTTCCTTCTCCAAACAATGCAGGGTCCTGCTAACCAGGCTGAAATCTGGGACAGACTGAACGAACGCAGGGGGCGGGCCAAGGTTCCCTGGCACATGTCACCACCAACTCAGGGACCCTTGCACAGTCCCACTCAACAGCCCCAGGTGCCCCAAGGACAAGCACGCTCCCCCTACTCAGACTGGGCGCACGGGCAGAGTGAGGACTCCAAGGGGTAAGGAAAGACCCTGAGGAGAGAAGCCAGGGTGTGTGAGCAAGAATAAACTCTGGGTTTAGGGTTCGTATGTACAGGGCCAAGACACAGGGGGGGAAAAAAGGAAAGGCCTTTGCAAAGGTAAGCAATGGTTGGTTGGGTTTTGTGGGTGCTGGAGACAGAACCCAGGGCCTTAGGCATGCTAAGAGAGCTCCACCATGCCCCAGAGCTGAACCCCAGGGAAGGAGGAGTGATGGAGAATAAAATTAAAAAAAAAAAAAAAAAAAAAAAAGCAAACAGAAGCAAACAAACAAAAAGCCCAAAGGACAAGGCTGGAAGACAAAGTCTTGTGAAGGTGCCCACGACATCAAAAATAACGGCCCAAGCGAATTTCCCATACAAGCCTGACTTTAAAGGGGGAAACTACAGCGGGATGTTTAGGATTTGGGTCTGAAGAGGGAAGGACGAAAGTCTGGAACCTTCTCCAAAAAGCCAGGAGGCTAGCACTGCAACCTTGGAACTCACTTCAACTGTCCACTTTCCCCAGCAACACACAGGGTCAAGCAGGACAGGAGAAGCCAGCTGTCTTCCCTGAGCTGGCTGCCTGGCAAGTGGCACCACCATCCCTCAAAGATCCTTCCCTCTGCCCCACCTTTTCCATCCTCCTTGCCTGCGCATGTACTAGGAGGAAGTGAGCCCTCTTGATCCACAAGGCAGAGGACCCAGCTATGAGTTTCAGACGCAGAAGACTGGGAGTAAGGTCCCTGGAGCTATTCCTGAGCAGCAGGAAGGGCAATTAGAACTGTTAAGTAAGTTGAGGCAGGAGGCGCCTTGTCTGGAGGAGGGGGCAGCTACAAGAGCTACAGACCGCACAGGGCCAACTCTTACTCCCCAGTGGAGGAAGATGGGAGTGTTTGGATGAGATTCTTTCTCTAGAGCTGTGTGACTTGCCAGGGATGGGACACAGGACATCCTGTGTGCTAGGACAAACGTTCTACCACTGACCTTTGCCCCCAGCCCTGATGGACCACGCATGGGCAGAGTTGATATGAACTAGGGACTTAGAGGTACCTCTTCCATCTCATCACTACAACTTGGTGCAGCCCTCAGGCCCCTAGGAGCAATGCTCCCCTAGGACCTAGAGGGCCAAGGACCACCCCCCCCCATAGAGAAGCCCTGCCTTCCACCTGACTCCACCCACCCTCCTTCATGTGGCTCCTGATGGGTCTGTTTCTTGCATATCTTTGCCTCAGTTTCCCCTCTCCCCTCACAGTGCCGAGGACCGAGAAGAAAAACACAGGATGACGTTGAGAGGTGAAGGACAGAGGGTGGCTGTACAGGCTTGTCTGAAGGATTTTCGGGGCAGCTCCGCTTTCCTCATCACATACAGAAAATTAGGGGTGGCAGCCAGACAAGACAGTCCCCAACATAGCATGACTGAGGGCCACTGGGCAAACTGTTTCCCTGGGCACAGCTGCTCCCTGACCTTCTGGCTCTCCCCCCTCCGACTGAAACAAGTTAGAGAGAGAGGGGAGGAAAACTGTAATCTGGTTTCAGAGAAAAACTTTCCCCATCGTGGCCTGGCAAGATCTGGAAGACAGGGAGGGGCTGTAGGATGCGATGAGGCTGTCTGTCCCCGGGGAGAGGCAAACCTGACAGGAAGTAATGAAATCTCACCCCCTTCTCAAGTTAGGGACCCAGCCCAATTCAACCCCCTGACCCCAGCTTAAAGCTTGGGCAAGCCTTGAACTGGTGACTCATAGCGAGAGGAAAAACAGCTACAGCAAAGAGGAGGGGGACACACAATTTCCCCCCAAACAGCAGGGAGCCTAAGCCTAACTAATATACAAAGTGTGTGTTTGCAGTGAGGTAGGGCTGGGCTTAAACGTGTTTACTAAATGATCAGGAATTGGGGTATGGGGCCATAGTCATAACCCCCACTCTGGCCTCCAACTCTCCCTCCAACCCAAAGTGTGATCAAGCCAGAAATGGGGGAGGCAAGCAGCTTCCTCTGAACCCCTCCCCAGCGTTCCCGACTATTCTCCAGGCGCTCGCAGAGTGATGACATCTGACGGTTTTCTCTCATCTTAAAGCTCCCAGGAATTATGAAAGGAAATTCAGTCAATAGCATCACCAGACCCCCTTCCATCCCCTCAACGTGGCTACTGACAGAGGCCCTCAGAGGGGGAAAGTGCTCACTTCGGAACCCAGGCAGGCAGCCCAGGATTATGGACCCAGGCCTCCAAGCCTGGGATGCAGGGCTCATTCCACACCAAACAGGGGGCCCTCCCTATCCCCACCCACAGCTTTCTCGGCCTGCCTGTGCTCTCTGGCCAGCAGGGCACCCCTGGCCGGCTTTGCCTTCCAGCCTTCAGAGTCCACTGCAAACGGCCCTCCGCCCCCTTTTGCAGCGGTACACAGCAAATCCGGATTCCTTCACAATTCAGATGGGGAAGGGGGGGGGGGCAGCGGGAGGGTGGAGGATGTAGGGGAGGCACAGGCCCTCCCGTACCAGAGGTAGGAAGAGAAGGCCTCTCAATCTCAGGATCAGAAAAAGGGGAGCCCTCCTTTCCTAGGCAGGCCTCTGGTCTTTGTCTGAGCTGGGGGGGGGGCCCTGGAAGCATCATTTGTCCCAGGCTCCCATCCCCCAAATCAGACCCCATCCCCGCCCCCAGTCAGGCCGCTGCTGTGTCAGCTGGACTGGGATAACAAAAGGCACCCCCTCCCGCGTCTCCCTTCCCCAACCAGACGCAGGAGTGGGGGTTGGGAAGGGGGAGCCCCCAGGGGTCCAAGGGGGCCCGCGGAATCTCACTCACCATCGATGGTGGCCCCGGCGACCAGAGCAGAAAGCAGGGGCAGCAGGAGCAGCAACGGCGGGGTCAGCATGGTGTGGGCCATGCAAGCAGCAACCCCCACCCCTCTAGTCCTGTTACTTCTCGTCCTCGCCCCCCCAATTGGGGGGTCCCCCTTTATCTTCCTCTCCCCGACTCTTCTATTCTTATCCTTTCCTTAAGCAAAGCGGACCAGGGGCGTAGGTGAAATGGTACAGTTCCGAGCCCCCTGGGAAGGGCCTGCTGACGCGGAAGCGCCCCCTGCCCTCAAATTCGAACCCTTCACCTCTGCTTTACTCCTCGCTCTTCTCCCCCTCCCGGTGCGAAGCTTACAGCCCCATCTAGGAGCCGCCTCCGGCTGCAAAAATGCACAATTGGGAGGAGGCGGGGTGGGGGGCGGGGGGCGTGGACCCGATGGGGGTGCCTTTGGTAGGGGCCTGATGGAGCACTGGGGGCTCCCTCGTTTCCGCCTCCTCAGTGCACTGGCCTGGAGCTCGCACCGCTGGTCCCTAGACTGAAGTGCTGCGGGGGGGGGGGGGGGCTTGAGAAGGAGGAGGAGGGAGGGGACAGGGAGAGGAGGGAAGGAGGGAAGGGGCGGGGAAAGAAAGGGGGGGGGGGAGAAAGAGCTACGCGGCAATCCTGAGAGTGCGCATGCGCTGATTTGGCGCGCTGCCCTGGGGAGGGGGAGTCGGAGGCGCGACTAGCTTTGGAGTTCTGGCAAGCGGTCCGAGAATGGGAGTCCCGGGGCTCCCTGTCCTCTGCTCACGTCTACCTCCCCGCGTTCCCTAGAGCCGCAGGAGCCTAGGGTGGGATGGGGTCAGGGGCGAGGAGGAGAGCTGAGCTCCTGCGCCTCTTTGGAACTCGATGTCACACCCCAGGATTTCAGATCCCCCTCTGTGGGGTCCCGAGCGAGATCTGGGCGGAGGCCTGATTTCCTTTGGGAAGGGGAACCCAGACAGTGCCTCCCCAGCCTAGGGTGGGGGCAGGGGTGGCCAGTCCGCAGGGAAGGTAGGGGAAAGGCTGAGCTTTGATTAGGAGACTTTTGTAAGAACCGGGCGGAGAATGGGGCCTGCGTCCTGGGGGGGCGGGGTGAAGGAGGGGCCACGTGGGCCCGCCCCCACCTCGCTCCGGGGCTCAGAGTAAACAGGGACACTCGCGGAGACACGCTACGGCTTGTCTGCTGCTCAGGGCTCAAGGGATGGAACCCACCTTCGTGCCCGCCCGCCGGCCCAGCCCTGCTCGCCTGGCACGGGCGCGGGAGGGGCAGGCTCTGGTTTGGAGGGAGGTGACTCACCAGCGGGTGGGGTTGGGAAAGAGCCACCCCCTTTCGCTCTAGAGGTCGGGCTCGGGTTTTTTGTTTGTTTGTTTTGTTTTGTTTTTGATACCTCCTGACTGACCTCCCACCGTGTCAGGGTTTCAGGTGCCAAGCTACAGGAGTTGGAATGAGGGACTGCTCAGCTCCCCTTCCCGGCACCGATTCTGGGGTTGTCTGCTGAGGGCTGGACCTTTGTCCCCAGGCTCAGCCGGTTCGGGGACAGTCCTCTGGAGTCCAGGTCTGGTCACTGCCCTCTTCTGGGAGACCTTTTGAAGGCTATGTAACCCTTAGTGTCTGATTTTCTGTGTCCCTGAAGTGAAAGTTCTGGGAAGTTCAGCAGGCGACATTCTATGTTAGAGGTGGGCTTTAAAGGCTAGGTAGGGATTAGTGCACAAACTCGGTAGGGTGGGCCCGCCACTCCAGCTTGTCAGAGGCAGGAAAAGAGTAACAGAAGACAGACTTGTCCATTAATGACAGTGAGCCTCTCCCCCAAATGAAAGCTTCACCTTCGCTCACAGACTTTGCCTCGGGCCATGGCTACCTGTCTTTAAAGTCTCCTCGTCTGGAAACCTCAAGGCCAATTCCACAGAGTCCATCTTTCCTCCATCCAGTCTTTCCAGCCCGTGCTCAAGTCAAGGCCTGTTGTGTTCTTCCTTTTGAAATATTACTGCACATTTCCTTCATTTTTACCAGCGGTAGGATTCTCCCAGCAGGGGTGGGCTGTTATTCTTCCTTTTTATCCAGCTTCCACAGCCTCACACAGTGCCAGACCCAGGCAGGCAGGGAGTCACCAACATGTTTTTAGTGGATGCTTACCGGCTTCCTGCTAGTTCCTCCACCCAATATTGAGGTCCAAGTGAAATCTGGTTGAAACTGACCTCAGGCAACGTCGACAGGGATAAAAAGACATCAATAGCTATAGCGGGTAGCCTGGGAAGGCCAAAGAAGGCGGCCACTCGTTTCACACAGGTGACTCTTCCTGAAGCCCATTGTGGACCTCTACCACGTACCTGCATTTCCCCAATACCGCTCATCTTTCTTTTTTTTTTCTCTCTTTCTTTTTTTCTTTTGGTTTTTTAAGACAGGGTTTCTCTGTGTAGCCCTGGCTGTCCTAGACTCACTTTATAGACCAGGCTGGCCCCAAACTCACAGCGATCCGCCTGCCTCTGCCTCCGGAGTACTGGGATTAAAGACTAAAAGGCCAGCACCCCCACCCCCACCATCATTTAATCCCTCTTTGCCTCAGTGTTTCACTTTCTAACTACCCTTTAAAACAACAACCACATGCACTCGTGTACACACACATACACACAAAGTGGGGCTGGAGAGACCACTCAGGGCTTAGGAGCTCTGTTCTTAGAGAGGGCCTAAGTTAAGTTCCCAGCACCCACATTGGGTGGCTCACAACTACCTGTAACTCCAGCTCTGGGGAAATGATGCCCTCTTGTGGCCTCCACGGACACCTGCACACATGTGCACACACTCACACAAAGACACATGAATAAAATTTTTTCTAAAGATTTTTTTTGAGATGGCTCAGAGGTTAAGAGTACTGACTTGCTCTCCCAAAGGTCCTGAGTTCAGTTCCCAGCAACCACATGATGGCTCACAACCATCTATAATGAGATCTGGTGCCCTCTTCTGGCCTGCAGGTGTACATGCAGGCAGAGCACTGAATACATAATAAATAAATAAATCTTTAGCTATGTATATCCATGTATGACTATGCACATAAGTGCAGGTGCCGGTAGAAGCCAAAGGCGTTGGGCCCCTACTGGAACTGAAGCCACCACCCAACATGGGCGCTGGGAATGCATCACAGGCCCTCTGGAAGAGCGAGTTGTTTTTAGCCGCTGAGCCATCCCTCCAGCACACTTGCCGCCTCTTAGGAAGCCTCTTCCAAAAGCTGGGGTGTATAGTTCAGCTTGCTGAGTGCTTGCCTAGTGTTCACAAAGCCTAGTACCATACAAACCAAGGACAGTGGCACACACATACAAACCCAGTGCCAAGGAGGTAGAGGCTGGAGAAAAGAGTGAAGACTTGGAGACTCAAGGTCACCCTTGGCTATAGAGAAAGAGCTGGGTCAGCCAAACTGTGGAGGAGGGGGCTGGAGAGGTGGCTCAGGGGTTCAGAGCACTGGCTGCTCTTCCAGAGGACCAGGGTTCAATTCCCAGCACGTACATGGTGGCTCACAACCATCTGTCTATAGCCTCAGTTCCAGGGGATCTGACATCTTCACACCCAAACATGCAGGCAGAACACCAATGTACATTTTTTAAATAAATGTGCACCACCACAGTGGGCATGAAACATTACAATAAAATAAAATTAAATTAAAAAGGTGGAGGAGGAAGCAACAGCAGCTTAGGCTGGAACTATAACAGAAATCATGGGAAATCAACACAACTGAGTTAAATGTGAGCTGTTCTGTGAGCCATTGCCTTCCAGAATCTGCCCTCAGCTGCCAAGTTGACATTTATTTGCTACCTTTCAGTCTTTGCTGTCTTCTGAATATGAATTTGTTGCTCTTATTTATTTTCTTTCTTTTTGTTTTTTAGTGATTTATTTGTGCATTGGTGTTTTGCCTGCATGTATGTGTGTGTGAGGGTGTCGGATTCCCCCAGGACTTGGCATTATAGATGTGAGTCGCCATGTGAGTGCTGTGAATTGAACCTGGGACCTTTGGAAGAACAGCTGGATTCTTAGCTGCTGAGCCATCATCTCTCCAGCCCCGGGCTTTTATTTTTATTAACTTTGCATTGCAAAAATGATAATTACATAATTACTAACAACTTAGAAATATAAGAAAGTAAGCTTGTCTTTTTTTTTCCCCCACGCTCATAAAGACCACTGCAAGCATTCCTTGGAAGTGTCTTCAAGGAAGTCTCTTTGCAGTGCGTGGTGTGCAATTATAAGTGACGTCCTTTAAAATTTACAGAAGAGCTGCCCTATGTGTTGTTCCGGAATTTGCGTTCTCCAACTTGCCTTGAGCTCCTTCCAGACCATGTTTCACATTAGCATCCTGAAGCTCCGTGACGGCTGGGTGCTTGTTTTGTCCCGGTGTATGAACTGTAGAGACTGGCTCCCCGTGAGAGGAGAGAACGCTTACTCCAGCTCCTCAGAAAAGCTTTGCCTGCCGTTTGGTATCCCTGGTGCCACACGCCTATTGTCCAAGAACTCGGGAAGCAGAGGCAGGAGGATCACAATTATGAGGATGGTCGGGAAGCCAAGGGGGCTTTCCACACCAGCCTGGGCTACATGGTAAAGCTCTGCCTCAAGCAGGATAAATCTCACCTGTACTCACCGTGGCCTCGGAATCTAGGGTTTGGCACTAATTTTAAGAAGCCATAAACTCCTTGAGAGCAGAGACTTTGTGCTCACCTCTTTGAACGCTTCCCAGCCCCGCCCCCGCCCCCGCCCATCGTCCTCCCCACCCCCCACCCCCCACCCCCCACCCCCCACTTCCCCCTCCAGCTCCAGCTCTTGCCCAGTGAGGAACTCACCAGCGAAATCTGCTGGGTCAGGAAGAAGGAGGCGCCTATAAGCATCTTCTCTCTCTGGTTTTCCTACAACGCTCCTTACTCATGCTCTCTTTGTCACTGTGTCTTCTCTCCCCGTCCCCACTTACCTGCTTAGGACAGCCCCTCTTCAAAGGCTTTGAGTTGAATTATAACCTAAACGGGAAAATCAAGAATTTTTCTGGAGTTCAGACCAGGATGCCAAGGATGGAGATGGGCTATCAAGTTGTTGTTTTGTGAGAGAATATTTTCCTTCAACAAATATTAACCGGCCTGCTTTCCCGACCCCCCACTGAGTATGAGAGGGCCTGGGGACAGGGCATTAGAGAGGCAGTGCTGGGACATTCAGGCCACTGGCTACCCCCACCTAGTGGCCAGTTAAGGAAGTGTACGTAATAAGGACTATCTCAACCTTCCTAAGGCTGCTACCCTTTAATACAATTCATGATGTGGTGACCCGCAACCATAAAATTATTTTCGTTGCTACTTGATAACGGGAATTTTGCTAGTTATTAATACTAATGTAAATATCCTTTCTGATGGTCTTTTGTTCCCCCTCTGTGTAGCCTTGGCGGTCCTAGACTCACTTTGTAGACCAGGCTGGCCTCAAATCGACAGCGATCCAACTGCCAACTGCCTCTGCCTCCGCAGTGCTGGGATTAAAGGCGTGCCCTACCACTGCCTAGCCTTTCTGATGGACTTAGGTGACCCTTTCCACTCAACACCACCCTCACCCCCAAAGGGGTTCCGACTCACAGGTTGAGAACCATTGGTCTAACCAAAGGTAAGGAAAAGAAGAGGACAAACATTTATTGGGAAATTCCCATTGCTCAATAGGCAGGCCGTTGAAGTAGACTATGGAAGCCGGTTGTAGTGACCTTTAACCCCAGCACTCAGGAGGCGGGGGCAGGCAGACTGCTGTGAGTTCAAGGCCAGCCTGGTTTGCAAAGAGAGTCCAGGACAGCCAAGGCTACACCGAGAGACCCTGTCTCAAAAAGAAAAAAAAAAAAGAGTTCTAGCGAAGGGGTCAAGATAAGACACAGCCAAGTTTAAGCTGCAAGAGAGGAAGGAGATGGCAGGCAATGACTGGAGGAATGTGAAATTCAGGCTGGAGACAGGCAAAGACATATGGGTAGGCGGGCATGTAAACATTAGAAGATTGAAACTATGCTATAGTTGAGAAAGATTTGGGAGGACAGGGGTGGAGGAAATAGTGGATAAAATACCAGGAAGGCAAATCACAAAGGATGGATTTCGCAACGTAGAAGACTTTTAGTTAAAACTTAAGTAAGGGAACCACTAAGGACACTAAGGAGTGGTGAGCGTGGTGCCTGCCCTTTAACCTCAGCGCTCTAGAGAGTTCAAGTCTAGCCTGGACTCCCAAGTGCTGGGGTTAAAGGTGTGCACTACCACTGCCCGAGTGGTAATATATATATATATGTTTTAAAGAATGTTTTCAGCGTTTGCCTGCACATTGTATCTCAGTGCTAAAAACTGCTGGACCTCAAGACTTGTAAGCTGAAGAAATCAAAAAATATGATCCTGTCCCAGGGACGCTCAGATTCATGGGACAGAAGTAGATTTCAGGGGCTGTTTTGTTTTTAAAATAAAAAATGCTAGAGCCGGAGAGATGGCTCTGGGTTAAACTCACTGACTGCTCTTCCAAAGGTCCTGAATTCAATTCGCAGTAACCACATGGTGGCTCACAACCATCTATAATGAGATCTGGTGCCCTCTTCTGGCCTTTAGGTGTACATGCAGGCAAAACACCGCATATGTAATAAATAAATCTTAAATTAAAAAAAATAAAAAAATTCTGGGGCTGGAGAGAGGGCTCAGAGGTTAAGAGCACTGTCTGTTCTTCCACAGGTCCTGCGCTCAATCCTCAGCAACCACATGATGGCTCACAACCATCTGTAATGACATCTGGTGCCCTCTTCTGGCCTGCAGGTGTATATGCAGGCAAGATATTGTTATAAGTAATAAATAAATAAAAATTCTATATACATGTATTACTTGTTGATTATAGTTTTGTATATGTTGAATTCATGGCTGTTTTTATTTTATTGTTTTTATATTATTATTTATTTTTTATGCAGCTATCACTTCCCTCCAAATCTTTCAGTATAATAAAACCAGGTAATTTCCTATTTCTCCTCAGTTCCTTGTTTTCCAGGGCCTGTCCTGTGTCCCTCTGCAGTCGGCCTCAATGCCAGAAAGATGGACCATTCACGCTTTAATTCCTCTTCCCCAGTGATCTGGGACATTAATTGGTCTGGCATCTGTCTGGGACCAGAATAGTGGAGGCTTCTCTGCTGAAGAAATATTGTGAAAACTCCTAGACTCAGAGTGACGTGGGGCGGTGTGGTCAGCCTCCATCTGCCCTCTGAGTGCCACCACCTCTCGTCCAGGTCCTAGCCTTCCTGTGGAGGGATTTCAATCCGCATTCTGTTAGTGAGTTTTCTGTTTCTGTGAAGGGATGAAAGGGGAGACTTCCCACTGTGCCAACCTGCTGACATCTGCCCAAGGGCTCTTCTTTTCTCCTCCTCTTCCTCTTTCCCCTTTTTTTCCTCCTTCCTTCCTTTCTTTCTTCCTTTTAATAAAGATGTCCTGATGCCTCACCTCAAGCCACATGCAAAAATTAACACAAAGTAGCTGTACCCATATGACATAAAGGCTAGTTCCTACAGACTTTAAGTGAAAACAGAAAATATCTGCACAACTCAGGCAAGAGCAAGTTTCCTAACCCATGGATGGCCATAAAGAGGAAAAGGGGAAAAAGGAAACACCAAAACGGAAGCTTTTGTTTACCATAAGATATTTTAGAAAATGAATAAGGCCTCAGTTGGTAAAACTGCCGGCTACCAAGCCCCATGACTGAGTCTGGCACTCGGAACCCAGACAGTGGAAGAAGAGAACCAATTTCAGCAAGTCACACACACACCCCACACATACCCCACATACACCACACACACAAACACACACACCATATATACACACACCACATACACACACACCATATATGCCACACACACCACACACACACACACACACACACACACATCCCATACCCACACACACACCACATACACACACATACATATACCACATACCACACACACTACACACGACACACACAACACACAACACATACACCATATACACACACACCACATATACACACACCACATACACCACACACCACACACACACCCCATAAACACACACACAACACATACACAAACACACACACATATACGACACACCACAGATACACAACACACAACACAGACACACACCACACACCATACAACACACACACACAGACACACACACCGAGAATAAATAAAAATGCAAAAATAGGTCCAAGAGGAAAGAAAATTGGCAAGCAAAGCATTGGTGTAAGGATAGCCAGGCATGTGGGAACATGTTAGAAATGTCCATAATGTAGTGATAAATCCAACACACAGCTAACAAGCTTATGAAAATTTTAAACATCTTTTGTCATCAGGATTAGGGTGAGTCCGGTGGCATGAAGGTGGGACGTGCCCTAAGTCCCACAGCACTAGGGAGTTATAAGCAACTAGATCTCTGTGGTTTTGGTCAGCCTGGTCTACAGAGTGAGTTCTAGGCCAGCCAGGCTACATAGTGAGACTCTGCCTTTTTTTTTTTTAAGTGCAAATTAGGAGTGGAATGCGATGGGATCACACCTACAACCTCTCTGCAAAGACTAGGCTGGCCTTGAACTCACGTCTATCTGCCTCTGCTGAGCGCTGAGCCAATTAAAAATGCCCAGTTTAAGACTGCCTTGTCCAGCCCATCTCTAACAGTTGGGGCCACAAAGTAAGATTCTTTTCAGACAGACAGTGAAAATTAGTTGGATAGTTTCCTAGGTGAGAATGTAATTAATTTTTAAAATATCGCTGGGTTTTGTTTTTGTTTTCTGTTTTGTTTTGTTTGAGACGGGGTCTCACTACGTACCTGTCCTGTCCTCACTGTTTAGACCAGGCTGGCCTCGATCTCACCTGCCTCTGTCTTCCAAGTGCTGGTATCAAAGGCCTGCGCCACTACACCCAGCTCAGCAATGCTTTTTGTTTGTTTGTTTGTTTGTTTGTTTGAGACAGGGTTTCTCTATGTAGCCCTGGCTGTCCTGGACTCGCTTTGTAGACCAGGCTGGCCTTGAACTCACAGCGATCCACCTGCCTCTGCCTCCTGAGTGCTGGTATCAAAGGCGTGTGCCACCTCGCCCAGCTAGCAATTTTTATTTTTAAGGTGTATCTGTGCACCACGCATTACTCACGGAAACCAGAAGAGGGCACAGGATCCCCTGGAAGTAGAGCTAGAGACAGTTGAGAGCTGCCATGTGGGTGCTGGGAATCAAACCCTGAGCTGCAGAATCCGCCAGTGCTATTAGCTGGGGAACCACCTCTCTCGCACTAGCAATTTTTACACGGTGAAGGATACAGCTACCCTATTATGGCCCAACAATTAATTATACTTTCAGCTGTTTATTAAAGAGAAATAAAAACATGCCTTCGCGTAGACTCAAATACATAATAATCATAAAAGTTTTCTGTCTAAGCTGGACGTGGTGGCGCACGCCTTCAATCCCAGCACTCCAGAGGCAGAGACAGGCAGATCTCTGTGAGTTCGAGGCCAGTCTGGTCTAAAAAAGTTTGAGTCCAGGACAGCCAGAAACCTTGTCTCAAAAAACCAAACCAAAACAAACAAAAAAACAACAACAACAAACGGGTGGCCGGATATGGTGGCACATGCGGATAGTTTCAGGATTTGGAAAGGCTGAGGCAGGAAGATCCCAAGTTAGGGCGGGTCTGAGCTACATATAGCAAGACCCGGCCTCAAGAATACAGCAAAACACCCCCATTCCCGAAAGAGAAGGTGGGTGTGTGACTGATGCCTGTCACCCAGGCTCTCCAGGGCCTGAGGAGGAAGACTGCCTGTAGGCCCAGCCAGAACACGCCACCACCGAGTGAGACCCTGCCTCACACAGGGGGCTGAGGGGACGGCTCGACTGGCTAGATGTTTGCCACACAGGCGTGAAGACTGGAGTTTGGATCCCCAGATCACACGTAAAACTTGGGCACATGCCTGTAACCCCAGAGCTGGAGGGACAGAGACAGGGAGGGACCACCAGGGGCTTGCTGGCCTGTTCAGTCCGTCCAGGCATATCAGTGAACTCCGGGCTCCAGGTGAGAGACCCCCTCCCCCCACCTCAAAATAGAAGATGGAATGGCATTGAGGAAGCACCTACTGTTGGCTTCCAGCCTCTGTGACCACACACCTAGGTACACACACACACACACGCACACGCACACGCACACGCACACGCATGCACACACACACGCATGTGCAGGAAAACAAGCAAAAAAGCAGGTCTTTGTAATGGAAAAGCAAACTCACTGTGAGTGCATGCAACAACCTGCACAAGTCTCAAAGCATGCTGGGTAAGAGATATCAGACACACCTTCTGTTTAGTTCTAATAGATCACAGTGTTGGCTCCCTCACACAGGGTGATCGTGATGAATTATGGGGGCCTCCCGTATGCTAAGTAAGAACTTTGCCACTAAGGACTTTGTATCTCATATAAAGACACATGGAAGCACGGGGATTTGAAACCACATGACTTGGCTCCAAAAGCCATGGTGAACCAGTCAGCACATCAAATCAGGACTGCCTCAGAAGAAAAGCACAGCACGCGAAGAGATAGGAGAAGGTCACGGAGAGACCGCAGGGAGAGCTAGCTGGCCAGTGTGTAAAGGCGCCTGATGCCAAAGTTTAAGATCCGGGTTCTACTCCTGAGACCCACACCATGGAAGGAAATAACATAATTCCTCAAAGTTGTCTTCTGACCTAACATATATGTCAGGGTACACATGTACTTTTACTCCAACATATACACACACACACACACACACACTAAACAAATAAACACTTTAATCCCAGCACTCAGGGGGCAGAGCAAGGTGGGTCCCTCTCTGTAAGTTTGAGGCCAGTGTGGTCTGAGGTCCTGTCTCAAAACACAAAGCAAAACAAAAAATAAAAAAAATCTTTTTTAATTCTTATTGAAGAACCGGGCATGGTGGCGCACGCCTTTAATCCCAGCACTTGGGAGGCAGAGGCAGGTGGATCTCTGTGAGTTCCAGGCCAGCCTGGTCTACAAAGAGAGTTCTAGAACAGCCAAGGCTACACAGAGAAACCCTGTCTCGAAAAACAAAAACAAAACAAAACAAAAATTCTAGTTGAAGATATTATCAGAGACTTGAAAAAAGAGAGATAGTGAAAACCAGCTTGGAAGCTCACTTTCTTTCTTTGTTTCCTTCTTTCTTTCTTTCTTTTTTTAAAAAGATGTATTTATTTACTTATCATGTATACAGTGCTTTGCCTGCATGTACACCTGCAGACCAGAAGAGGGCATCAGATCCCATTATAGATGGTTGTGAGCCACCATGTGGTTGCTGGGAATTGAACTCAGGACCCCTGGAAGAGCAGCCAGTGCTCTTAACCTCTGAGCAGTCTCTCCAGCCCAGAAGCTCACTTTGAAGTGACCAGTGTGGCTCAAAGCCATGTTCAGTCCTCAGCACCAGGAAGTAGGGAATGACATGATCTGATCATTTGAGTGCAAATGTCCCTTAAAGACTCAACTTTGGGGCTGGAGAGATGGTTAAGAGCGCCACCTACTCTTCCAGAGGTCCTGAGTCCAATTCCCAGCAACCACATGATGGTTCACAACCATCTATAATGAGATCTGCTGCCTTCTTCTGTAAAGCACTCATATGCAATAAATAAAGTAAATATTAAAAAAAAAAAAAAAGACTCAACTTTGACTGCTTGGTCCCCAGAACCACCTGGGAAGAAGTAGGAACCACAGTGACCTTGTTGGAGGAGCTGTCTGGCTGCGGTTTCAGCCACCCATGCCATTCCCAGCATGTTCTCCCTGCCTTGCGGTGGCTGTCTCGGAGTGTGAGCTCCCAGCCCCTGCTCCAGTGTCCTGCTTGCTCACATGCCGCCGTGCTCCCACGGCTGTGGGGCTCGCTCTCTGAAACTCTCTTCTGTAAGTTGTCTTGGTCATGGTGTCTCACGACAGAAACAGAACAGTAACTAAGATAGCTCATGACTAGACGTTGAATATTCCAGAAATCTTATTGAGACAAAGATGGGGGCCGGCGACCCCTTCTTTATACCTTGAGCAGCAGATGGGACATGACCCAGAGGGCTTTTGGTGGGTTGCCAGGTGAGGGAGGCAGCTGGCCGTGTAGGGATGAGGATAAGGGAAGACGTCAGTTGTGAAAAGCTTTCCCAAGAAGCCTGGCTGTACAGGGAAATTGAGAAAGGCAAGACACCAATTAGAGGGCTGGAATTTCCTTGCAGAGGCTCAGTCTTGACCACGGCTGGCTTATCCAGAGCTGCATGGCTTTGCCCACCCACCAGGTCTGCTGACCACAATGTCTTTGACAGTCTGAGCTCAGCTGACCCCACCATTGCTCCCATCCTGTCACCCTTGGCTAGCCTTGATGGGTGTCCGCCCTTCCACACTAACCCAGTCTTCCTAACCACAACGCACCACTTCCCGTCCCATTTCTTGGGGGGGGGGCAGGGGGGGGAGAAGGCACCCTGGGTCACTCTGCCGCTTTGCTTGTTTGAAATTGGAGCTTCGCTGAGGACACCCTTTAGTGAGATCTTGATTCTTCCAAGGGCGCAAGGCTGGTGGTTGTAGGAATATGGAAAGGCAGTTACTCTGGGCTCTGTGTTTCCTATATGTCAGGGAACACAGAGACTTCTACCCCCAACACACACACACACACTAAACAAATATACACCTTAATCCCAGCACTCAGGGGGCAGAGCAAGGTGGGTCTCTCTCTGTAAGTTTGAGGCCTGTGTGGTCGGAGGTCCTGTCTCAAAACACAAAGCAAAACAAAAAAAAAAAAAAAAAAAAAAAAGGAAAAAAAATTAAAAAAAAATCTTATTGAAAAGCCGGGCATGGGGTTTCAGTTGGGGCTGCATTTAGTAACAGTAGCAGAGCATCCGTCAGAGCGACCAAATAATGAAAAGCTCTAAGGCAGCTGCGGGTTGGTGCTAAACTGAAAATGTGAGTTCTATCCTCAAAGGCCACAAGGTGGAAGAAGAGAACTGGCTTCCACAGCTGTACACACATGCTCATGCGCGCGCACACACACACACACACATACACACACACAGAGGGGTGTGTTCTGCATCAAGTCCAGGCGGGCTAACTCATCAAGGGTTGTTTACCATTTCATGCTGGCACTTCATCCTCAGTGACTGGTAAGACGCTCCATCACAACCCCTGGATGATCCCAGTTGTTCCAAGTACCAAACGCGGACATCTTTTCCAGAGAGTTTTCAGATTGGCTTGGCTCCGGATCACTAACTAGGAGAACGTGGGAATGCAAATACCTTGATTGCCCAGACCAATTAGATGTGTCCCCTGATCACCTGGGAGGGAAGTGCTGTTAAAAAACCTGGACTTTGCCAGCAAGAGAGAAGAGCTTGGCTCCTGAGTAGACACAATTGGTGATTGCCTGAGGGATTTGTAACTATGTGTCCCTGACCTGACTTGTCCCGGGGACAACTACAGGCCTGATTGTTTTGTAGTATCACTGTCTGCAAGCTAGTCAGACTTCTCTGGGGTGCAGCATAAGCAATCAGCAAACGCCTGTTGAACTCACTGCATGTAGGTGCTGGCGGGCTGAATTTGATTGATTGCAATTTGATTTTGTTTCTCTGAAGGTGTGGAGTCTTCAAATGCAACCGTAAAAAAAAAAAAAAAAAGAACTCGACTGTATGCTGAGAATATAGAATTACAGTAATGAAAGAAGCCAGAAGTTGGAGATTAGGTGGACTGAGTCACTAGTACCTGACCAGGCAGAAAGCGGGGCCCCACTGGATATGGTAGTAACACACACAAATAATCCTAGCTAACGCGGGGAGGAGTAGAAGCCAGCCTGGGCTATACAGTGAGAGCATTTTAGAACCAAAACAGTAGCAAGAATAAAGCTGGAGCCTTGAACATTTATCTTGGGCAAGAGAGGGGTCCACCTCTCAGAGCCTGCATTGCTGACATTTGTGCCTACGGGTAGGGAGCAGGCAGGACCCTGGGGTGCTCATTATAGGTAAATTTGCTTAATCTAAGTAATGGTGACCTACTGTCAAAGTGAGTGGAAATTTGGGGTGATTGGGGAAGTCTTGAGAGTCAGAGCTTTCAGGGAGCCCCCAGTAACTTCCTACTCTTCTGTGACTTCTCCAGTCTCATCCCTTAGCACCCCCATAAGCCCCAGCCTGCTACCCAGCGCCCCTGACTTGTCTTGTCTGTGAAATGAGTTCAGTGCTCTCAACTCATGCATCGATAAGGAAGAGTGGCTTTGTTCCGGAGGCAAAACACTTTGCAAAGCTTACAGGAAACCGACCAGGGACATGAAACCTTAGAGAATTTTTAAAAGGAATGACTCTGGTGACGTGTGTATGTGGTATAGGTTGTAAAGCACATAAGACTGTGTCTTTAAGTTCCATCTGAAGAACAGTACAAGAATGTCCACACACTTGTGTGAGGGAAGTGCTCCCCTTCTCCGTGCTGCCCAATGTGGATCCTCCTTAGCCTTGCACACAATTGAAAGGCCACTGCCCCTGCCAGCGCGAGACTTTCATAACTGACGTAGTCACATGGCTCGTTATTTAATGCTTCAGGGGGTCAGTGTAGTGGAAAGTTTTGGTGTCTTTAAAAAGTCAGTTGTGTTAGGTAGACATGTTTTTGTTTTGGTCTGTGGGATATGGGGCTGATTCAGATCGTCCACAGCAGCCGACTATTTGCCTCCGCGCAGGCTCTGAGAGGGGCTCTTTGCCAGCTGCGGATAGTTTAATTCTGAGGACTCTGGAGAGGGAGTAAATGCCAGAGCCGCGGGGTGGCGGGTGGGGGGACAGGGCAGGGGGGGCGGACGTCACGGGACGGGACAGGACGGTGGAGATTCTGAGAAAGAAGAAGGTTGTTGTCGATGCAGTTTGATGAGAAGAATTTGGGGGCTGGAGAGATGGCTCAGAGGTTAAGAGCACTAACTGCTCTTCCTAGAGGTCCTGAGTTCAATTCCCAGCAACCACATGGTGGCTCACAACCATCTATAACGAGATCTGGCGCCCTCTTCTGGCCTGCAAGTGTATATGTGGGCAGAGCACTGTATATATAATAAATAAAGTTGGAGCTCTGCTGAAATGAAGGTTGGACTTGCCCCAAGTAATCCAACAACCCTAACCAGCAGGAAGTAGCTAAAGAGCACTATGCCCCCTCAACCCGCTAACCTTCTTTCTCTCCTACCTGGTGTTGAGGTGTTGGAAGGGATTGGGGTGGAGATAAATAATGTAAATAGATATAAAATAAAACCGATAATAAGGGCTGGAGAGATGCCTCAGAGGTTAAGAACACCGACTGCTCTTCCAAAGGTCCTGAGTTCAATTCCCAGCAACCTCATGGTGGCTCATGACCATCTGTAATTAGATCTGGTGCCTTCTTGTGGCAGGCAGGCACACATGTGGCCAGAACACTGTATAAATAATAAGTATTTTTTAAAAATCGATAATAAAAAATAGTGTCTCTAGGTCAAGCCATGGGTTTATTGGTTGGGAGGGACCTCTTGAATAACTCCTAAGAAGTTAAGGATTGGGTAAGTTGATACATTTACTCTATTAACTATATTTAAATGTATTTACTTCATTAGATATATTAAAGGCTCGAGCTACATCGGGATGTCTTAACTGGATTTAGAGATGGGGCTGGCACAAGTCACTGATGGAAGGACTCCTGGGGGACAGTTCAGTATGGTCTCCCATCTCCTGTGTGAGGACAGTGAAAGGAAAGGTCTGAGTCTCTGGTCACATGGGAGGATGCCACAGTCACAGAGAGTGAGACTGAGACCACCCCAGGCTATCTGTGTGCTGATGTCACTGCTGTGGGGCTAATAGAATGCTTGTTTGAGGGGCACGATGTTCAGAGCCAGAGGACGGTTTAGGGGTGGGGGAGGTGTCTTAGGGTTATCATTGTTGTGCTGAAACATCACGCACCAAAAGCAAGTTGGGGAGGAAAGGGTTTACTCAGCTTACATTTCCTTATTAACCAGGAACCTGGAGGCAAGAGGTGATGCAGAGGCCCTGGAGGAGGGCTGCTTGCTAGCTTACTTAGCCTGCTTTTTCTGTTTTGTTTTGTTTTTGTTGTTTGTTTGTTTCGAGACAGGGTTTCTCTGTGTAGCCGTGGCTGTCCTGGACTCGCTTTGTAGACCAGGCTGGTCTCGAACTCACAACGATCCGCCTGCCTCTGTCTCCCGAGTGCTGGGATTAAAGGCATGCCCTGGCATAGCTTGCTTTTTTATAGAACCCAAGACTACAAACCCAGGGATGCCACCCCCCACGATGGGTTGGGCCATCCCACTTTGATCCCTGCTTAAGAAAATGCCTTAGGTGGCGCACATCTTTACTCACTCTGCCTCCCAGTGGAGCAATGTGCCCATCCACTTCCACCACCCCATGCCGCCGCATGAAAGTCATGGTCCTCAGGAAAACGGCCCTCACATCTTTACGCCTGCTGTCATGACCTGGAACTGATCTCTATACAGAAAATGGGCTCACTAAACAACATGTCTCACTTTTCTATTGTCATTAAAATGTAAAAACAAAGACAAAGAAGTTCCAAAAGAAGACATTTCATTTGGGGCTCATTGCTCCACAGGGTTAGAGACCATGACTGTCACAGCGGGGAGTGTGGCAGGCGGGCAGGTAGGCATGGCGCCGGAGCAGTAGATGAGGGCTCACATTTGCAGACAACAGCCAGGCGGCAGAGAACACCAGCATTTAATATATGTTTTTTCAAGACAGGGTTTCTCTGTGTAGCCCTGGCTGTCCTGGACTCACTTTGTAGACCAGGCTGGTCTGGAACTCACAGCGATCCACCTGCCTCTGCCTCCTAAGTGCTGGGATTAAAGGTGTGCTCCACCGTGCCCAGGTTCTTACTGGTATTTTATATTCTATTTTACTTTCTTTTATGTATTTTGCCTGCATATATGTCTGTATGCCGTATATGTGCCGGATGCCCTTGGAGGCCGGAAGAGGGATACTAAATCCCCTGGAACAGGAGTTACAGCCAGTAGTGAGCTGCCATGTGGGAGCTGGGGATTGAACCTGGGTCCTCTGGAAGAGCAGCCAGTGCTCTTAACCACTGAGCCGCCTCTCCATTCTCACTTTACTTTTTAAAAAGTGGTCAAGCCAGGCCTAGTGGCTCATGCCTGTAATCCCAGCACTCTGGGAGGCAGAGGCAAGCAGATCTCTGCGTTTGAGGCCAGCCTGATCAACAAAGCAAGCTCAGGACAATCAAGGCTGTTACAGAGAACCCCTGTCTCAAAAAGCCAAACAAACAAACAAACAACAAAAACAAAACAAATTAAAAAAAAAGTGGTCAAGGTATTATCATTATTATTGGGTGAGCTATGCTTCTTGACAATATCACATGTTGAGAGTCTTCATGGTCCTCGAAAAGAGGAAACTTGATCTTGGGTCTTTAGCTTTCAACACTGTGAGTCAAATCTCTGTTGTTTAAGCTGCCTCACTTTGCTGTGCTTTATCACAGCAGCCACAGCAATGCTAATACACCCATCCAATTGCTTTTGTTTTGTGACTCACTACTGGGTTTAACCTCAAGTTCTCACACTGTCAAGGTTTTTTTTTCCCCTTTGTTTTTTTCCTAATGCTTTCTCTCCTGTAATTGTTTGCAGACACTGGGTGGGACAGCAGGGCCCGGGGGAAGGTGAGGCAGGGAAGTGTCATGTAGGTGGGTGTCATTAAGGAAAGCTGGCCTGACCCTACAATTACACAATCTGAAGTGAGTGTGCCCTAGCCACCGCACTGTATTCCAGGCTCCACTGAGTACCATAGCTACATAAGCCCAATTGTTCCACCTGATGGACTAACAGGTGGATCTTTAAGGTAGATTCTTTACTTCTATTTTTTATTTATTAATTAATTTATTTATTGGTTTTTCGAGGCAGAGTTTCTCTGTGTAGCCTTGGCTGTCCTGGGATAACTTTGTAGACCAGGCCGGCCTTGAACTCACAGCAATCTGCCTGCCTCTGCCTCCCGAGTGCTGGGATTAAAGGCGTGCACCACCGCCACCCAGCCATGCGGCAGAGAGAACACCAGCATTTAATATATGTTTTTTTCAAGACAGGGCTTCTTTGTGTAGCTTTGGCTGTCCTGGACTCACTTTTGGAGACCAGGCTGGCTTCAAACTCACAACGATCCGCCTGCCTCTGCCTCCTGAGTGCTGGGATTAAAGGCGTGCGCCACCATGCCTGGCTGAATCTTTACTTCTAAATTCTGGGTTCTCCGGTGCCATCTCAGTGTCCCCCCTGGTGGTGTAAAGGAAGATAATATATTGTTTTTCTTCTAGTACTTGCTTTCTACTTAATCCTTTTTTTTTTTCTTTTCAAGACAGGGTTTCTCAATGTAGCCTTGCCTGTCCTGAACTCGCTTTGTAGACCAGGGTGGCCTCAAACTCACAGAGATCCCCTGCCTTTGCCTCCGGAGTGCCAGGATTAAAGGCGTCTATCACCATGCCCGGAGCCAAAGCCAAAGACTGCAGTTTCTCTTTCTCTTCCTGCCTGTTCTTGGACTCAGACCTCCTGAGGTCTTCAGATGGCTGAGCCTGGCTCCCACGACTGTCTGTGGACATTTGCACATACAGTGGGAACCTGGAAGTACATAGGTGTGTGCCATGAGCTCACCTGTGGTTAGGCCTCAGGATAAGCATCACTCCTGTCTCCTGCTCCCACCCCTGCTCTCCCTTCTCTTCCACTCACTGCCTTACAGACCTGGGACATTTATAAGGGAATGTATCTCTTCTAGGCTTTGTCCTTGAGGTGACAAGATTACCTGCCTGACCCCTCCCCAGCCCCCACCCAGCCCAGGATATGATGGAGAACCTTCTGCTTTCTCCACATGACATTTATTCTGGGCCATAAAAACAGTGTCTGGGACTGGAGAGATGGCTCAGTGGTGAAGAGCTCTTTCCAAAGGCCCTGGAATGATTACCAAGACCCACGTGTTTAATTAGCACACAACCACCTGTAACTCCAATTCCAAGGGATGTGGTACTTTCTTCCAGCCCCTGAGAGCGTCAGGCATGCACGCGGCACACATTCACGAAGACAGTATATCTATACACGTTAAAAACAGTCACGTAGTATCTGATGACCTGGGGGTGTGGCTCATTTGGTAGAAACACTTGCCTGGCATGTAAAAAACCCTGGGTTCAGTGCCTAGCACCACATAAGGCCCGTGTGGTGGTGTGTATTTGTATGCAACTCGGGAGGTAGAGGCAGGAGGGTGAAGTTCGGCTTGTTCTTGGCTGCAAGGCAGTTTCAAGGCCAGTTTGGACAACAAGAGCTCAAAATGTCGTTAGCAACCCCTCACCCTCACCCCTCCCACGCCCACCCCCCAATAAATAAGGGAGCAGCAGCACCAGAAGCACCAAGTGCTCGCTGTTTACTGTGTGGCACTGTTGCTCTAAGCTGTTGTCTGTCGCGTTTTCTTCTCACGGCCCCACCGGCTAAGCTACTCTTGTGTGCTCCATTTTACAGATAGCGAACCAGCTAATTTTGCAATTGGCATCTTTGGCAGGGCTATACTTATGTGCAGTTTGTTCCTACCATCGGCTGGCTGGTTGGATCTAATAAGCATGCGCCGTGAGTGCCCACGGATGTGCTGGGGGAAGGAATCAGTTCAGGCACCAGGGGGCAGCATTAGCCTGGCTTTGCCTCTTCAGCCCAGCCCTGACCGGTAACAGAAGAGCCAAAAATTCCAACGCGACACAGCCACCCCTCAGCCACCATCCTTCCACACACTCCCTGACTACAAGTTTGGTTCTTTTGCTATCCTCCCCAGAAAAAAAGAACGACAGAAAATTCCTCTTGTTATGTTGGTTGACTCAGAAGCTGAGCAAGGAGTGTGTGTGTGTGTGTGTGTGTGTGTGTGTGTGTGTGTGTGTGTGCAGAGGGGGGGGAGGGAAAAAGAGAGGGGGCGATATCTGTGTGTGGTCTTGTGGCTAGGGAAATTGTACATATTTGTTTTTGGGGTGTGTCTCAAGTGTTTACCCCAGAAACAGATAGGAAGGGTGCCAAGATTGCGCAACTTATTTGGGTTCAAACTTGGCCCCCTGTAAATCTTCTGGCAACCCTCAGTGACTATCACTAGCGTCTGAGGCACGCTGTGGACCCCTCTTCCTCCAAGTCATTCCCCCCCACCCCCAGTCTTCCAGGATTCTGAGCTAAGGTTTCCCCTCCCCCACTTCCTCCCCACAGCATCACGAGACCTCTAAGGCGTTCCCGCCTAGGAAGGAGGTGAACCCAGTTCCGCGGGGCCTCAGGCTCGCAGCGGCCTTACAGGGTCCTCCACTGGAGGGAGCGCACAGTCCAGTGGGATCAGATGCCCCAGAGCACAGTCCCTGGGGGCGGGGGGCGGCAACCTCTGGCCGGGAGAAAGTTTGTGTGGTAGCTAGGTAGCTTGGATCGGCACGTCTCTCCCAGCTATTAGATGGCTTTCCCGAGAAAAATGGATCACTGCTAAAGGGAGTGGAGTAAGTGAGGGTCAGCCTTCGTCCAGAGTGGCTCAATGGAGCTCCAGCTTTGCCCTCTCCGCGGCGGCTGTGTGCTTCCCCACCGGACACAGGAGGCATACATATATGTTCACCCCACTTTCTTCCTCTTCCTCCTCCAGCCCACTTTCTCTTCTCTTGTGTCGTCAGAGCTCCAGGGAGGGACCTGGGCAGACAGAGAAGCCGGAAACAGCAGGCCGGGGCAGCCAGGGTTTACAGTGAAGAGGAAGGCCGGGAGACGAGTGTGTGCGTGTTTGTGTGTGTGGTGTGTTTGTGTATGTGTGTGATGTGTGCGCGCACACTGAGTTTTTAGGGCCAGCCAAGAACCCGCTGGACAGAGCTACAGACCCATGGGGCCTGGCAGTGCCCGCTGACAGAGGGAGAAGATAGCAGCGGGGCTGCCGAGGTGAGGGGGGTGTCTGCGGGTAGGAAGGTGGGGGGCCTTTCGCTAAATGTGAGGGGTGGATTTTCGGGGCCGCTCGGGATCCTCCCCTGGGCGGGGCGGTTGGATGGTCCCCTGAAAACTGTTTCAGCTGGTGTTAGTAGCTGATGGCACTGGGGTTTGGCAGTTTCCAACTTTCGAAGGACTCGGGTGGGTACAGGGCCTCCACGACTCCCCTCCCAACTGGTCACGTCACTTTCCTCAACCCTCAGCCCTGAGCCTCCTGGGACTTGGAAAGTCGCGGGGCAGAGGGGAAGAAGGGTCCTCTGGGTTGAGGGACGTGGCTGCCCCTCCCTAGAAGTTGATGTTCCAGGACCACCACCCCCCCCAAGCCTGTCCAAGCCCTAGCTGTTGCCCGCTAAATGTTTCTGTTCAGGGTGTGGCAGGAGAGTGTGATCGAGACCCAATTGTAGAGACCTCATGGTGCCCCAGAGGAGGGGGACTTTCCCCCCTTAGCTTACTTAGCTGCTGTAAACGCTGAGATTTCCCCGTGGGAGGGCGGCTGCCTGGGGGTTAACCCTCCTCGTGCTGGCCTGGCTCCACCTCCTCTCTACCTTTCCCGCCCCCACCCCATTCCCCCCCCCCCTCCGCCCCGCCACCACCACAGCCTTGTACACACATTGGACAACTCATAGGAGCTCTAGACTTTTGATATTGGGGTCCCACTCGGAATTCGGGGGAAGAGGGGATAGGACATGAGCCACCAAGCTTCTTGGGCTGACGGGCTTCCCCTGTGGCAGGGAGGGGGAGTCTGGAAGGGAGCGCTGGCCCCGCCTCCTGCAGTGTGGCTCCACCTTCGCTCCTTCGTTTCCCAAGGGGGCTGAACACGAACGGTGCCGCCGCGTCTTGGCCCGACCTATCGACCCAGCACCGTTACCGGGTGCACGGGGGTAGAAAAATGGTTTTATGGTGTCTGGGGAGGGAAGGGGATGAGATTTGAGTCACTTTGCCAAGGAGATTTAGAGGAAATGGGACCTGCTCGTGGCTTGGAGGTCCCCAGTGCCCTGTAGGGTTAAGGATTAGGCCAAAGGTCTGGAATCTGAGCACTCTGGAGACTGGGAGGAAGAAGGAGAAAGAATCCTCCCTAGGATTTGAAAATAAGCCGAATGTGACTCCTCACGGTGCCCCACCCAAAGGGGTAGACAGTTTTAGAGGATCCTGGAGCAAGAGGCGAGGGCTTTGCCTTTAGGAGAAAGAAGAGCTCAGGGACGGGGAGAGAGCAAGACAAGATGGCTAGAGGGGGCAGGACTGTAAAGGGCCTCGTGTTCCTCTACCTGGGAGTCCTGGGGGAGTCGAGAGAGATGGGGGACACCCAGGGATATTCCACCCCACTCTCTCCCTCCCTGTCTTTGAGAGGACGTTATAGGAAATGCAAGCTGAGGCCCCCTGGGAAACCACTGATCTGCCCAGCCACTGAGAAAGGAGGTAGCCTATGATTTTCCGTGATTTTTCAGTCCGGGCTGGTCAGCCCCCTGCTGCTCTGGTCTCTCTTCCCTTTGCCGGTCTCCTCTCCTCCTGCCCTCTCTGTTTCCTTCAGGAAGGAATCCTAGCAGCACACAGTGTATGTAAGGGTGACCACTGCGCTATGAAGATTCAGAGGCCAGTTACCAGCTCCATGCCCAACGGCCAATGGGCGAGATAAATAACCTCCCGAACCTTAGTGTCTTCATCCAGGAAAGGGGGTAATGGCATATTAAAACAGGGCTGGAGAGATGGTTCAGTGGTTAGGGGCACTGGCTGCTCTCCCCAAAGAACCTGGCTTTAATCGCCACACATACCTGGCAGCTCACAACTGTTTATGAGGTCCCAGGCTTGGCCATAGCAACACATGCGCGTGTGAACACACACACACACACACACACACACACACACACACTCACACACAGTTGTGGGGTTCCAATGAGCTAATGTGTTGAAGATGAAATGTCTATGGAATGGTGCATGATAAATACCACTCCTTGTCTAGCTTGGGGATGTTTGCAGTGTTGGGCACTGAATTCAGCGAGGCAGGCACCTGCCATTGAAGCGGCTTTCAAATTGCCTCATGGGGGTCTCAGAAGTTTGACACCTTTTAGGTCAGGAGGCAGGGACAGAGGAAGTAGATCCAGTGGAATTCCTGCCATCCATGCCTGCCCTCAACAGCTCCTGCAGCTTTGTACACATATTTACACACACACACACACTCACACACTCACACACGTACATACACACATATACACACACACACATCGGTACACACACATACACACATATACACATACATATACACACATACACACATATATACACAAATATCCGTACACACACATATACACATATATACACACATACACTACACACACACACACACACACACACACACCCCTAAGGTATGGCTCTCCATGGTTTTAGTTACCTGCAGTAAGCCAAACCCTGAGAACATGAAATGGAAAATACCAGAAACAGCAACATATGACTTCTAAGCAACTTTATTGCAGTATATTGTATAAGTTATTTTGTTGTTGTTGTTGTTGTTAATCTCTTTGTGTGCCCAACTTATGTATTCAATTTTGTATAGATATATATGGGAGAAAATATAATAGGAGCAAGGGTAGATGCTGCATGCTATTTCGGGACCTATCCATGGTCCTGGGAATCCAAATGACGTCTTTGTTTTGGTTTTTCGAGACAGGGTTTCTCTGTGTAGGCCTGGCTGTCCTCCAGTTGCTTTGTAGGACAGGCCGGCCTCAGACTCACAGAGATCTGTCTGCCTCTGCCTCTCTGAGTGCTGGGATTACAGGCATGTACCACCATGCCCACCTCCAAATGATGTCTTGAGTGTCCTTTTCAGACACTCTGTCACATGGATTGAAAACTAAAATTGTAGTCTCCTGTGGTGGTGGATGACTGTAGCACTTGGGAAGTGGAGACAAGAGTTCAAGGCTGACCTGTTGTGGTGGCGCACGCCTTTAATCCCAGCATGCAAGAGACAAACACAGGTGGATTTCTCTGAGTACGAGGCCAGCCTAAGCTACATAGGAGTACCTCTGATGTATTCAGAGCACTGGCCAAGCACATAAAAGCCCCTGGGTTTGCTCACAGAACCACTAAAAATTCAAATTGTTTAGTGTTTTCAACTGTTTAGAAAGAACAAAGGTCTGGTGGCACGGACCTGCTCCTGCTCCTTAAGAGGTTGAGATGAGCCAGGAGGTGGCGGCGCAAGCCTTTAATCCCAGCACTTGGGAGCCAGAGGCAGGCGGATCACTATGAGTTCTAGGCTAGCCTGGTCTACAAACGCGAGTCCAGGACAGTCAAGGCTATACAGAGAAACCCTGTCTTGAAAAACCAAAAAAACCAACCAACCAACCAAAGAGGCTGAGATGAAATGATGGGTCCCTTGGGCTTAGGAGTTCAAGGGCAACCTGGCCAACACAGCCAACATAATGCCCTAAAACGAAAAATGTAAGAGATGCCCTATTCCTTCAGCCCTCTTTTTCATGATAAGAAGGGCAAAGTCTGTGGAGTACAGTCTTTAAAACCCCCCAGACCCCGACTGGGTCCTGAGCCATGGTGGAAATGGCCGTTCCTCACTGAGCTGCTCCTTCCCTTCTGCCTCATGTCCTCTTGTCACCCCACTTTGCTGCCTGTAGCTCTTAGGTTGCTCATGTCTGCCACTGAAGGTATTGCCCTGTTCTGGGCATTGGCCAAGGGAGACTATGGCTTAGGTTGCCATGGCAGTGCGTATGATGAAATGATTGGGGGGGGGGGAACAGGGAGGAAGCTGTCACAGAAGAAGGATGGTGGCACCCCGCATCGTAAGACAGCTCTCTGGGACTTTAGCTTGTGCCATGAGAAACTAGAAAGGATCTGAAGCTATGGAAAGATTGAACATTCTAGCAAGACTGAAGGAAGGTCTCAGCAGGACCACGTATGCGGAAGAACTTCAGTGCCCCAGAAGCTAGGTAGAGTTTCTCGGGAGCCTCTTTTATGATCTTGCTCTTCTTTCCCAGGCACCCTGCACACCCCAGATCATGTCTCTGTGGGGTCTGGTTTCCAAGATGCCCCCAGAAAAACTACAAAGGCTTTACATTGACTTTCCCCAGCACCTGCGGCATCTCCTGGCTGACTGGCTGGAGAGCCAGCCCTGGTGAGTCTCGCTGCTCTGTATCTTCCCTTATGTATTGCCCCTCTTTTTGGAGCCCTTCCAGCTAGTAGAATTCAGAATTGAGGGCTTGCTGGGTGTGATGGTGCACACCTTTAATCCCAGCACTTGGGAGGCAGAGGCAAGCGGATTACTGTGAGTTTGAGGCCAGCCTGGTCTACAAAGCAAGTCTAGGATAGCCAAGGCTACACCGAGAAACCCTGTCTCAAAAAAACAAAGAAACGAAACAAAACAAGATTGAGGGCTTGTTGTGTGTATGTAATGGCCTAGACTAGGTAGGCCGCACATGCCTACAAGTGGACATTCCACTTCTTAACGAGGCTGAGCCAAGAAGGGAGGTCAAGGCTGGGGCAGAAGCAATTCCTCTTACAAGCCAGCAGAGTGTGGGGGCAGGAGGCACCGGTTAGGGTAGCGGCTGCAGCGAGCCATTGAGAGAGGAAGGAAGGAAGGGGAAAAGAACCATTGGCGGCTGAGTTGAGGCTCAGAAGCATTAAGGCAGCCCTGGCCTGAGGTGTCCTTCTTCCCACTGTCCCCACAGGGAGTTCCTGGTTGGTTCAGATGCCTTCTGCTACAACATGGCTAGTGCTCTGCTTTCGGCCACCGTCCAGCGTCTCCAGGCCTCTGCAGGAGAGCAGGGGAAAGGAAGCCCCATCCTGCAACATATCAACACCTTGGAGGTGGGGATAGAGGGGGAGGGGAAAAGATCCGGGGTCGGGTGAAGAGGATTGGTCTGGTGGTATTCCTGTGGTTAGGTGCTAGCTGGCATGCAAATCGGTTTTTAAAGTGTGCAAATGTATGAAACTTGACAGTCTATGGTTATGCTCTCTGACGGTGTATACACAAATTGGGGCAAGGAGTTGGAGGGGGGGGCGGGGAGGGGCAAGAGTGAGGCTAACTGCTGATCGCTTTCAATTCTACAGAGCATGTGCCAGAGGGACCCCCTGAAGCTGGTGGCCACTATCAGACAAATACTTCAAGGGGAGAAAAAAGCCGTTATAGAAGAGGTACTGTGATACCCCACTTCCCGTTTGTGTCACTCAGGGCTCTGTGGAGGAACAGAACTTGCACAATGAATATATTTGAAGATATTTATATACGGGATTTATTAGAGTGGCTTACGGGCTGTGGTCCAGCCACTCCAACAATGGCTGTCTGCTAAACAGAGAGTCTAGGAATCTAGTACATGAGGCTGGATGTCTCAGCTGGTCTTCAGTCCTCCACTGCATTGGCTGGCGGGAGCAAGCCGACAAAGAGGGCACGCTTCCTCCTTCCCTGCCCTTTATGTAGTAGGCTTCAATCAGATTAGAGGTGGGTCTTTCCTGATCCCAGCACTGGGGAGGCAGAGGCAGGCGGATCACTGAGTTCGAGGCTGGCCTGGCTGCAGAGTGAGTTCCAGGACAGTCAGGGTTAGACAGAAAAACCTCATCTTGAATAACAAAAACAAGCCAAGGATACACAGAGAAACCCTGTCTCCAAAAACCAAAAAACCCAAAACAAACAAACAAACAAAAAACCCAACAACAACAACAACAAATCCAAACCAAAAAAAATACGTGTATCTTCCCACCTTAAAAGTCAGGAGTAGATGTGTCTTCCCACCTGAAATGATTTAACTAAGAAAAAAGTCCCTCACGCTTGTGCCCCACAGCCATTTGGGTTTTAGTTAATTCCGATGTAGTCCAGTTGACCACCAAGAATGGCCACCACAGGTCCACAGCTTGTCGGCTTGACACTTCATCATATCTCCTTAGGTTATGCTTAATTTCCACATGAAAACAACAATTAAGTCATAACTGCGCCTAACATGATATAATGTGCCATGTACAATTGCAGACACATTATATGCCTAAAATAGGTAGCAATGTCCCTTGAGGAACATTCTTTGGTATCTCAAATTTAAACATTATAACCACTGATAGCCTCTTAATTTATATTACAATACATGATAAAGCAATTGAGGGAAGAAAACCCAAATGTCCGTACAAACACATTTTTAACAAAATATGACAGAAAAATTTCTGTCAATTAGAATCTTCATTTCTGCAACTTGGTCACATGGCCTTAGCTGGTATTTGTTTCTAATAATTTATTTTTATTTTATATGCACTGGTGTTTTGCCCACACGTATGACTATATGAGGGTGTTGCTTCTCCTGACACTGGGGTTACAAAAAGTTGCGAGCCACCGTGTGGGTGCTGGGTGCTGTACCCTGTTCCTTTGGAGGAACAGCCAATGCTCTTAACCACTGAGCCTTCTCTCCAGCCCCTTCACTGGCGTTTATAACCACCTTCCTTTACTACCCATACTGTCTTTCCTTCACCTTAGCCATCACCTCAGCAGGTCTTGGATTTGCCCCTGGAGGACTGACCCATTCCTTCATTCCTGAGGGATCCTCCTCGTCCTGCCTGGGTTAGGCTGCTGTGGTTTCCCGTTGAGCTCTAATCACAGGACACGGCAGCACCGAGAGACGCCCTAAAGCAGGGGTTCTCAACCTGTGGCTTGTGACCATCGGAGGACACATTATTTCTGGTGGCCTTAGAAAATGAGACACTGGCTCAGGAACAAAATTACAGTTTTGAAGTAGCAATGGAAGTAAATGTATGGTTGGGGTTCCTAAGACTGTCAGAAATACGTGTTTTGTGATGGTCACGAATCGCTCCATTCCAGAGGTAACCTCCGTAACCTCCATGGTGGAGAGGCAATCCAGTCTCCCCTTGGCAATCTGGACCAGCCATCCCTGCTAACACTCTTAGCCTGATGGCTCAAAGGCATAGAAGCCCGAAGTGGTGGGGGAAGTCAGGGCTTCCAGCCCAGAGAATGTTTGCTGTGGCTCCTGGCAGGAATGCTCCCCTTTCTGAAACCAAAACTTCTAGGCCAACAGAACTTAATGGTGCAGGAACAGGAAGCAAAACCTTTCCTAGTAGGTCACTAGGGGTGAGAGTGAGTGGCACCATCCCCTTTCTACCCCTTGGTTCTTGGCCCTGTGGATCCTAGCCCAAGCCATGAAAACCTAGGAAGAATTTAAACTTAGAACTCAGTGGTCGCTGGGCGTGGTGGTGCTCGTCTTTAATCTCAGCACTCGGGAGGCAGAGGCAGGCGGATCGCTGTGAGTTCGAGGCCAGCCTGGTCTACAAAGCGAGTCCAGGACAGCCAAGGCTACATAGGGAAACCCTGTCTCAAAAAACCAAAACCAAAACCAGAACTCAGTGGTCCAGACCCAGGGTTGCTGGAAGGAGTTCCTGGGGTTAGAGTGGACCTCAAACCACGTTTAGGGAGGCTTCAGGCAGACTGAGGGCTAAGGAACTAGTCCTACCAGGAAAAAGGTCTTATGCTGAGGAGGTTCCAAAAGGTTTGGGGAACCAGTAAAGTAAACTGGTCCACACTTTTCTGTGGAGAGGTCAAGGTGCCTCAGCCTTTCAAGGGCTAGAATTATAGTGTTAGTCACCATTCCTGCTTTGTGTTGGGTGATGACACTTTCCCAGAAGCCCTTGGTGCCTCAGGGACTCCATGTGGGGAAAGGCTGAGCTGAGCTCTCCCCACAGGAAGCAACTCATTTCTTGGTATCTGCTCCTCCTTGTGCAGTTCCATCATCTGCCAGGGCCCTTCCATCGGAAGCAGGAAGAACTAAAGTTTACTACGGCCCTTGGAAGGCTTCAGCACCGGACAAGGGAGGCCCGCCTTCTCCGAGAATCTCTGCAGCAAGGGACCAAGGCTGGACAAGGTGGGGTCTGGGGCCTGGACTCAGCGTGTTTTGGGGAAGTGTTTAGACTTGGTCTTTTCTTGGACCTCTGCCATTCTTTTTACACCCCTGATTTCTGCCCTTGCCCTCAGTGTCTCTGCACAGCCTGATAAAAACTCCTGCCAATGGCACTGGGCCAAGTGAGGTGAGTAGTGACTGAGTTCCAAGGAAGCTGGAAGGGTGAGGCTGACAGGCACAGACTAATGGCGGGTCCGCGGGGAAGAGGCCTGCTCCCAGGAGTCCCAGGGAGAAGGTAATGTCTGACCCTGGCTCAGGCTCCTTTCTGCTCTCAGGACCTGACCACGATGCTGCAGGGGACCGTAGGGGACCTGGAGGCCACCCAGGCCCTAGTGCTCAAAAGGATTCAGATTTGGAAGAGGCAGCAACAGCTGGCAGGGAACGGGGCGCCCTTCGAGGAGAGCCTGTCTGGGCTGCAGGATCGGTGAGGACCAGGGTCCGCAGGAAAGGGAACATTACCTGGGGGTGGGTACCCCAGTCTCTGCAGGATGGCACACAGGTGTGAAGCAGTTCCTGTAAGGCTACGCACAGCTGCTCATGCAGAACCTTCACAGGTGTCACAGTTGAGGGGTCAGGGTAGAGAGTCACCATCCCTTCAAGCCCAGAGGAATGGGGTGGCTGGCTTTCTGGTTTGCTTCTAAGACTCAGCCTTACACTGTATGACGTCCTAGAGCTCGCCGTGTAAACCAAGACTGGCCTCGAGCTCATTGCAATCCTCCTGCCTCAGCCTCCCAAGTGCTAGTCACCATTCCTGCTTTGTGTTGGGTGATGACACTTTCCCAGAAGCCCTTGGTGCCTCAGGGACTCCCTGTGGGGAGAAAGGGCCCACAGGGAGTCTGGGCCCTGACAGCTCCTCATCCAGAGCCAAAGCAGGTCCTAGAACAGGCTTCAGCCCAAGTGCCTTGTAGCCACACCCACGACCCGCCACACAATATCCTGTGTTCACCCTGGGTTTGGGCTGAAAAAAAGAAAAAGAAAAAAAAGAAAAAACCTGCAGTCTGTGCTCTCTGACAACCATCCTGCCCCCAGGTGTGAAAGCCTGGTGGAAATTTATTCCCAGCTGCAGCAGGAAGTTGGGGCAGCCAGTGGGGAGCTGGACCCCAAGACCCAGGCGTCGCTGATGAGCCGTCTAGATGAAGTCCTGCGAGCCCTTGTGACCAGGTATCCGCCACAAGGTCCTGGTCTGCTATAAGCGGCCCCCAGGGGCGGGAAGGGGTTAGAGTCCGCGAAGACTGGACCCAGGCCCCAACCCTGCTCTCTCCTCGCTCCTCCAGCTCTTTCCTGGTGGAGAAGCAGCCCCCTCAGGTTCTGAAGACACAGACTAAGTTCCAGGCTGGAGTTAGGTTCCTGCTGGGTCTGCAGTTCCTGGGGACCTCAGCCAAGCCTCCGCTGGTCAGGGCTGACATGGTGACAGAGAAACAGGCCAGAGAACTAAGCCTGCCCCAGGGGCCTGGAGCCGGAGTGTAAGTGGAGTGTGTAACTGGGGTGTGGCTGGCCCTGGCTTGGAGAAGGCCCCATAGGGTGGTGGGAGTGGGAGGAGCAAGGGGGCGGGGCGGGGCTGCGTCCATAAGGGGCGGAGCTTAGGAGAAGCGACTGTAGAGTGTGGAGGTGCTGCTGACCTCTGTCTAGTTAAGATGGAAGAAGGGAAGGGAATTTGTTCAAGATGGAGAGACTTCTCTCTTAAAAACTCCAGAAGAGGGAGGCCAACAAGATGGCACAGTGACAGCGTGGGCATGGTGGTCCATGCCTTTCATCCCAGCACTCAGGAGGCAGAAGCAGGTGAAGGATCTCTGTGAGTTCGAGGCCAGCCTGGTCTACAAAGTGAATCCAGGACAGCCGGGGCTGTTACACAGAGAAACCCTGTCTTGAAAAACCAAACCCAAAACAAACAAACAAACAAACAAACGGCATAGTGAGGCTTGTTGCAGGAGCCTGATGACAGAGATTTGATTCCTGGAACCTACCTAAAGGTAGAAAGAAAGAAAGAACTGGCTCCTAAAACCTAACCTGCTCTTTGACTGCTACACGAATGCACCCTACCATGCTTATGTACAGCAACAGCAACAATGAAAATTTAAAAAACCAAAGGGCAGTGTAGCTCAGTGGTAGCTCAGGTGCTTAGCATGCCAAGACTTCAACACTAGCAGGATATATACATATTCAGGGAGAGGAGGAGGGATGCTAGTAGGGACATGGAGAGCCAGGGCCAGTGACAGCAGTGGTCGGTACCAGTCCCTGGGGACCCAAGGTCCTCACCACAGATGGGGGTTGCTCACTCTGACTCCCCCGCAGGGAGAGCACTGGGGAGATCACTAACAACACGGTGCCCCTGGAGAACAGCATCCCCGGAAACTGCTGCTCCGCTCTGTTCAAGAACCTGGTGAGAGGAAGTAGGGTGCTGGTGTCCTCAGACTGTGTGACTCTCCCTGGGCAGGACGTGGCCCTCAAGATCTTTGCTCTCTCACCCTCTCCTGCTCTCCCTCATTCTCGCCCCTCCCTCACCTGCGCCTCCCGCCCCCCCCCCCCCCCCAGCTCCTGAAGAAAATCAAGCGCTGTGAGCGGAAGGGCACGGAATCTGTCACGGAGGAAAAGTGTGCTGTGCTTTTCTCTACCAGCTTCACACTGGGCCCCAACAAACTGGTGATCCAACTTCAGGTGAGTGCTGACCCCAGCTCTGCTGCACATGGGGACCCAGGGAACCCCCCCTCCTCCTCCCTGGGGGATCATAGAGTGGGGCCAGGAAGAGCCGAGAGGAACAAAGCCTGGAGGGCAGGTCCAGGGAATAGTGTGTGTAGCAAGCAAGGTTCGTTGTTGCTTTGTTTCTGTTCCCTTGTTTGAGGCGGGGTCTTGTGGTGTAATTCACGCTGGCTTTCGAGGCTTTTCCTTTAAATGCTGTGATCGTCATTATCGTGCAGGGAGCGCATGTGTCACAGCAGCAGTCAGAGGACAACCCTTCTACTTTTATGTCGGTTCTGGAGGTCTAACTTGGGTCGCCAGGCTTGCGCTGCTCCCCACTGAGCCATCTTACTTACTGACCCTCAAACTCTTTTTCTCACTTTGTTCCTCTCATGTCTCCTCCCCTCGCACCCCTCCTCTCCCGTCTCCTCTTCCTTTCTTTAATATAGAGTCTGTGGTTGTGTGTGGGGTGGCTGGTTTGGCCTGCCTTTCTGTACTCGGGTTTAAGGGTGTCTACAACTCCGAGAGCTGGAAAGGTATCCCAACTCTGAGGTAGGACAGTGTCCTGAGGCACCAGAGCCCAGGAACCTCACAGCTCCGAGGGGAGGCCTCCTCAACAGAAATGACGCAGCTCCCAGGGAAGGGTTACCCCAACACCTGAGGAACTGAGGGGCCTAGGAGCCTGAGCTCTACTCTTTCTTCATTATCTCTTCTTCTTCTCCTCCTTCTGATGAGAGAGTCACAGCAGGCAGATAAATCTCTTCAAAGAGATTTAGTGGAAGGACAAATCCAGGAGAGGCTGCCTCTGCTCCGGGGAGGAGACAGGGCAGAACTGGGCAGACTCAGCCTATATACAGAGTCTCTAAGGGGGCGGAGCTTTCTGGGGGCATTTCCTGAGTGTGGATTGGTGGGATTTCAAGCCTGAGCTGGGGGACGCTCAGAGATTGGTGGGTTTTTGTCTAGACTTCTCATCCCAAATTAGCGTAATCAGGGATAAGTCCAACTGAGGGGGGTGGAGGTGGCTGGAGATAGCAGTTACAGAGGTCTGGTGTTGGCCCGACTGCTGGAGCTTTCTCAAGCAAGGGTGGGGCCAGTTTTCTACGTTGAGGGGTAATAAAGTTTACAATGTGTCAAAGATTTACAAAGAGTCCATTGTGAAGACTAAAGCAGGAAAGGTTGTCGTCAGCATGGACAGTTCCCATGGCAGCCGGCAGCAGGCTTTCTGAGGCAGTGAAAGTGTCCAGTTTTCAATGAGCTGTCGGCTGAAGCAGGAATAGCCACCATAAACAGCTCCTGCTGAGGTGCTGAAAGGAGCCGCCATTTTGTCTCCACAGCTCCCTAGCGTGGGAAGGAGGGGCTGATTGCCCTGAGGGGAAGAGGACTGGGATTGAGCCGCTTCAAAGTTTAGTGACGGATGCTGATGCTTAAGGGCTACATAGCTCTTGGGTGTAGTGATAGTGTTAGGCTCTCTGGGCCGAAGGAGGTGGGGGGCAGTGGGCTCCCCTCAACTTGGAGAAGGTATCCTGTCACACACAGGGTTGGGGGTGATAGTGGTAGTGTTAGGCAGGGAGAAATCCCTAAATGAATGAATGTGTGTGTGTGTGTGTGTGTGTGTGTGTGTGTGTGCAAGTGTGAGTGTGGCAATGGCCAACGTCAGCAGCGGCAGTAGCCCTATAGAGTCTTCTGTAGCCCAGGCTGGCATTAAACTCAAGCTCTTGCCTCAGCTCCTAAGTGCTAGGGATTATAGGTCTATACCACCCCCCCCCCCCACACCTCTCTAATTCTTATCAAGTGCTTCGTATACATCAGGAGACCAGGGTGCGCGCGCGCGCGCGCACACACACACACACACACACACAGACACGCACACCAAGAACTTTTTCTAGAACAAGGCACTGTTTCCAGTGATATGCAAGCACACACGGTCTGATGGTTTTGTCTTAGTTAGGGTTACTATTGCTGTGATAAAGACCACAGCAAATGCAACTTGGAGAGAAGAAGGTTTTTTACATCTTACTGTTCCAGGTAACGTCCATCACTGCGTACAGTCAGGGCAGGAACCTGGAGGCAGGAGCTGAAGCAGAGGCCATGGAAGGGCGCTGTTTACTGGCTCGCTCCTCTTGGCATTGCTGGCCTGCTTACTTACACCAGGGCCACCAGCCCATGGATGGCCCCACCCACAATGGGCTAGGCCCCTCCCCCTCAATCACTAATCAAGAAAATGGTCCACAGGCTTGCTTGCCTGTAGACCAGTGATTTTTCTCAGCTGTGGTTCCCTCCTCTCAGATAACTCTCTAGCTTGTGTCAACAAAAATGTCTCTAGATAACACTATAAGACAGGTCCTGTTGCCGGCCGTGGTGGCGCAAGCCTTTAATCCCAGCACTCGGGAGGCAGAGACAGGGGCATCTCTGTGAGTTCGAGGCCAGCCTGGTCTAAAAAGTGAGTCCAGGACAGCCAGGGCTACACAGAGGAACAGCCCTGTCTCAAAAAACCAAACCAAGCCAAAAACAAAAACAAAACAAACAAAAAACAAACAAACAAACAAACAAACAAACAAAACAATAGAAAGATAGGTACTATTTATACCCTCTGTTTACAGATGTGGCATTGGGTTGTAGAATAGACCCAGTAGCTTGCTCAGGCATTGGAACTGGAATTGGAGCCTGAAAGTCCAACTTTGGAGCACTGACTTGTAACAGTCTCTCTACCTCAGCACCCTCCTTGCACCTCAGAATGTCCAGTGATGTAACACCAACCTTTAGCCATGTCCTGCAAGCTGCTGACGCTGATGTAACACCCAGTTCTCTGAGGACACTTCTGACTCCACTAAGGAGGAACTTCTCTCCTTGCCCCTTAGGCCCTGTCTCTGCCCTTGGTGGTCATCGTCCATGGCAACCAAGACAATAATGCCAAAGCCACGATCCTGTGGGACAATGCCTTCTCTGAGATGGTAAGGAAAGACTCAGAGTGGGAAATAGGGGCAGGGTAGGTTCTTATGCAGGAAAATGGAGGAGGGGGCTGCCCTGGCTGGTGGGTGGCAGGCGTGTTCCAATGTCTTTCTTGTGAGCCTGCATCTTTGCTTCTCATGGCTAGCACTAACAGTTGTCATGTGCCGTGGCACCACAAGATATCTGTGTTTGTGAGGCAGCTCAGAGAGTTGGGCAGAACCAAAGCCACCAGAGGAAGACTGGCCAGGCTCTCTCTCCTTCTTTACCCAGGACCGCGTGCCCTTTGTGGTAGCTGAGCGAGTGCCCTGGGAGAAAATGTGTGAAACTCTGAATCTCAAGTTCATGGCTGAGGTGGGGACCAGCCGGGGACTGCTACCAGAACATTTCCTGTTCCTGGCCCAGAAGATCTTTAATGACAACAGCCTTAGTATGGAGGCCTTCCAGCACCGTTGTGTGTCCTGGTCACAGTTCAACAAGGTCATTTCCATGTTCTTTTGATTCACTCCCTCCCGCCCCCCCCCCCCCCCCGAGCTCTTCTCCTTTGGGGCACTCAAGAGCTCCCTGGCCTCTGCCCAGGGATAGACTTTTAGGGTCTTCACAGCGCCCCGCCCCCCCCCCCCATCATGCTGTGGCCCAGAAAGAAAGCTCTTCCACTCTGCCACATTCTCTGGCACCCCTCAGTCTTGGTCTGGGGGACCTGTCCTTTTGTGTTTACAGGTGGTTTCTATGATTACTCAGGCTGTGTGCAAACAGAGCTCTCTGACTCAAAAATCGACTTTGACCCATTAGAAAGATAGTCTATTGCAAAATCTGGGTGAAGTCACACAAGACCATGTGGGACCAGGTGCCGCCGCGTGCTGATGCTTACTGCATACAAGGCACGCTTTCACACTTTACATGCGCTACCTCCCCTAGTCCTTCCGACATCCCTTTCAGGCAGGTGTTACTTGTGTCTCTTTCACAGATGACAAGCTTGTGCTTAGAGAGGTCCTATTGTTTGTCTTAGTACCACAGCAAGGGAGTGACACTACTAAGACATCCAGATTTCTTTTTGCTTTTGAGATAGGGCTTGCTATGTAGCTCAGGCTGTCCCCAGACTCACTCTATAGCCCAGGCTGGCCTAGATCTCAAGATGCTCCAACCTTAGTCTCCTAGGTACAGAAATTTACAGGAGTGAGTCACCGTGCCCAGCAGGAGCCCTGTATTTCTGACTTATCAGCTACTGTATTTTTCGGTCTCTAAAATGAGGTGGCTCAGGACTGAATCGGTTATAAGACCAGGGAAATGAGAGCTCATGTGTCTGTCCTCGGTCATCATGCATAGCCACCAGATGCTAAGGCTCCCACTTGAGGTCTTTCCTCTTACAAACAAACAAACAAACAAACAAAACACATGTGGGGGAGAAGCTCCCGTGACCAGAGAATGTGTTACTGAAGAGAACAGGACCTCAGGACGATTGTCTTCCTCTGGTATGGACCTTTGCCACGCCCCCATTGAGGACAGTGTTTTAGCACAGTGATGATGGAGGAGCTCCCACACTAGGCCACTGACTTAAATCTCTACCCTGTCCTTCACCAGCAGTGTGGACCTAAGGAGGTCATTTACCTTTCTGGGTTTCATTGTTATCATTGCTACGTTATAGCCAGAATTATCAAATAAATTAATATACAGAAAAGCCTGAGGGGAGTGCCAAATGTGGTCACGGTAAGTGGTTGCCGGCGATAGGCCTAAGGTCCTCCTTGGTCCTCCCTCATTGACTCCCACACTCTCACAGCCCTGTGTTGGCTCCAGCTCCCCTACCCTACTCACCTCTGCATTCCTCCACCCTTCAGGAGATCCTGCTGGGCCGTACCTTCACGTTTTGGCAGTGGTTTGATGGTGTTCTGGACCTCACCAAACGCTGTCTCCGTAGCTACTGGTCAGACCGGTGAGTCCCTGCCCCAGGAGGCCACGGCTCCCCATCTGGCCGCAAGCACGCAGTGCTCACAGCCATGCCTTCTCCTTCACCCTGACCAGACTGATCATTGGCTTCATTAGCAAGCAGTACGTCACTAGCCTTCTCCTCAACGAGCCAGATGGGACCTTCCTCCTCCGCTTTAGTGACTCGGAGATTGGGGGCATCACCATTGCCCATGTCATCCGGGGTCAAGATGGTGAGTCACCACAACCGGCCCTCTGACTCCATGCTGTGATCTCTTGGGTTTCGGGGGTGGGGGGGAGGCGGGAGGAAGAAATGCCCTAGCTGTCCTTGATGTCCACCCGATCTTCAGGAAGTTCTTCCTCAGGTCTGACTTCTCATCTTCCTACGGTCTAGCCTCCAACTCCCATGGCAATGGAGATCAGTGGGTCTTCATGCAAGGCTTCTACCATAGGCTTTCTCTCACTTGCCATGATGGATGGAGAGTGGGTTATGGGGCTGAGGGGGGCTATGGGGCTTGGGGGGAAGAGAAGTTTGGACAGAGGAGACCTTAGGCTCTCCTTCCTCTTATAGGCTCCCCACAGATAGAGAACATCCAGCCATTTTCTGCCAAAGACCTGTCCATTCGCTCACTAGGGGACCGAATCCGTGATCTTTCTCAGCTAAAAAACCTCTACCCCAAGAAACCCAAGGATGAGGCTTTCCGGAGCCACTATAAGCGTGAGCAGGCAGCTCTGATTCCTCCTGTCACCCACTTCCTCCCTGTCCCAGCTGTACCCCCCTCCCCTTTCTGCCTGCTGTGTGTTGTCCCCCCTCCCCCCATCTTCCCTCCCACTTTTGTAGCCCCACCTCCGTCTGCCCATCAGCCTTCCTCCTTGCCACCTTCTTGCCGGTGGGATACTCCACAGCCCTCTTTTCCTTCCCACCACAGCTGAACAGATGGGGAAGGACCTGAGAGGCTATGTCTCAACTACTATCAAGATGACCGTGGAAAGGTGAGCGTCAGGGTTAGTGGGTGGAGACTAGGGGACGGGTACCTGTCACTCATGGGTGCTCCCTTTCCTCCTTCAGGGACCAGCCCCTTCCTACTCCAGAGCCCCAGATGCCCGCCATGGTGTCCCCTTATGATCTTGGAATGGCCCCTGATTCCTCTATGCAGCTCAGCTCAGATATGGTGTAAGGAGCTCGAGGGACAAGGAAGGGCCTGGCCTGTGTCGAGGAGGCTTTCAACATTGCTGGCTGAGAGAGCTGGCCTTTCAGATGGAAGCAGAGAATTTTCCTTTCTTGGAGGCAGGGTGTGGAGTTATGACAGGGGTGGGGGGGTGGGGGGTAGGGGGTTGGGGGATACTTGCATCAGAGTTGGCTTTCTTTCCCAGGTACCCTTCACAGTCTCATCCCATCCACCCATTTCAAAGCCTTCCCTTGGAGGAGTCTGTCAGTGTGCTGCCAGCCTTTCAGGAGTAAGTCAGAACCTGTGCAGGACGGGGTGGGGGCAGCCTCTGGTCACAAGCCCTGGGGTGGGGCGGGGCTTACATGGGAGCAGGAGCACAGGCTGGCCCTCATCCCTCATTGTGGGAGTGATGGCTAAGACTCAGATGGCCAGGGCTTGAATTCCAGCTCTGCTGACTCTAGCTAGATTAATTATCCCCTGGTGACAATGATGCTAATGGCATTCCCCCACTATAGCACAAAGCTTATTGTGAATGTTTTAGAACTCTTGGTGTGTGTAGCGCTTATAGCAAACACCGTAAGCATAATCGCTCTCGCCTCTGAGATTTACGGTAACGTATTTGTTATCTTATTGTAGTGCTGGGGGCTGAGCACACGCCAAGTATGTGCTCCACCACTGAGCTAATCCCAGCAGCTGCCATGGCTCTTACTTATTAATCTTTTTTATCCTCACAATGGCTTAGACCTTTTTCTTCCCCAAGTACCACTCAGTTGTTCACTCAGCCCTTTGACAAGAGAGTCTGCCTTCTGGGAGTTGATGTGGGGTGGACCTAGGAAACAGGGCATAGTTTGGACTAAAGAAACATTGGAACATTGGAAACTGGACACAGACACGGACACACACACACACACACACACCATTTTACAGGGAGAAATCTGATCTCAGAGCACAGAGAAGTTGGTTGGGAGATGTTCCTCAATCAGGACTTGGCCTGGCAGCTTATTCCCTGTCTTAACTTTTGTGAAACTCTCCCACTTCCTGCTTCCAGGCCTCACCTACAAATGCCCCCCAACATGAGTCAGATAAGCCTGCCTTTTGACCAGCCTCACCCCCAGTAAGTGACAATGCCCCCTCCTGGCCCCACCCTGTTTGTTCTTTCCTTGTCTACCCCATCTCTTCTAATTTCTTGTTATCCCCACCCACCCCTGGCAGGGGCCTTCTGCAATGCCGGTCCCAGGAGCATGCCGTGTCTAGCCCAGACCCCTTGCTCTGCTCAGATGTGCCCATGGCAGAAGAAAGCTGCCTGCCTCAACCTGTGGGACCGTTCCCCCAGGGCACCTGGTGAGTGGCAGGCAGCCTGGGGGAGCAAGGGCTGGGAAAGATGGGAGCCTTGTCTACCACACTACTTTACCCTCCTCCTTGCAGGGTCAGTGAAGATCATCTGTTCCCTCCCCTGCTGCCTCCCACTGAACAGGACCTCACCAAGCTTCTCCTGGAGGGCCAAGGGGATGCAGGGGGAGGACCCCTGGGCGCCCAGCCACTCCTGCAACCATCTCCTTACGGGCAATCTGGGATCTCAATGTCTCACCTGGACCTAAGGACCAACCCCAGTTGGTGATCCCAGCTGAAGAAGCCCAAAGACAGCCTTTTCTTGTCTCTATGGACCTGCTCTGGACACCTGCTCATGCAGGTGCCTCTCATGTCCAACTGTTCCCTGGTCAGGCGGAAAGAACTGACTGGAAGAACGCTAGGTGTACGGAGCCACTGTGCTCCTCCGTCCTTCCTACCACATCAGGGCCCCCTTTCCCAGCACTGGGAGCAGGGGGATGTTCAGGTTCTAATGTGATACAGGCCCCTGCATGCCTGCACCACGCATATACACGCGCGCACAAGCGTGCACACACACACCAGGCTGAGCAGGAGGGGGAACTATACAAGCACAGGTTAGGACACCAACGGCTCCTGTGTTGAGCCGGGGCCTGGGACACACATGCAGAAACATATAGACACTGCCATGCATAGAGGACATAGACCTAGGGCATTGAAATGGGTTCAGGAAACCCTGGGTGGGAGGAAAAGAGAGGGTGTAGGTATATGGTTTCTGATACGCATTTTGCCCAGATTTTAAAAAAAAAAAAATCTCCAAAGTTCCAAATTCTTGCCAAAAAACCCCAGCCCTTGTGACAGTTGAGACTGGTGTTAAAAGAGCTAAGCTTGTGTGTGTAGCTGTACCAATGTTTACCCGAGACATGTTACTCTATAGACGTCACATTCACTGTATGACCACACAGAACATTTATCTCTGCTTTTGCCCTGCAACCTCACATATTTGAAAGCCTGAGACACTGTACGAGACGTAACAATCCAACAATGTCGTCTGGGGAGTAGCTGTGTGGCTGTGACATGTGCCACAGCCTTGGCGACTCCGTGAGTCCAGTGTTCCCTACAGACCACTGTGTAGACTCCCTGGGCGCTGGGGGCCCCAACTGGTGCCTCCCCCTGTACTTCTCTGTCCACTGCCAGCTCCACTATCACATCTCACGCAGTCTTTTTCCTTACTCGGGGAGAGGGGGGGGGGTCATGGATCCTAAGCCATAAAATAAATTTTATTCCAAAATAACAAAATAAATAATCTACTGTACACAATCTGAAAAGAAAGACACTCTAAGTGGTCGACAGGTGCTGCAGTCCTGCCGGCCTGAGGAGACCCAGGGTCCAACCCAGGCCTCTTGAGGGGAGGGGCTGGTGGAGGGAATGGTAGGGGGGATGGGGGGGGAGTGGAAGGGCACCCTCACACACAGTGCAAGAGAGAACTGCTGGGAGGCCAGTGATGAGAGTGGGTGGGCAAACTGCAGCACTTGTTAAATTAAAGAAAACAAACTAGAAGCACAGAAAGTGGGAATGGGGAGGGGAGACCCAGTTTTCCCAGGCCCCCCAGTCTCAGAGCAAACGGTTCTACTGTAAGTTTCCCCAGGGAAGTTCATTCCCTACGTCCACGCTGAGTCCAGCTGCTCAGAACAGTAGCCACTTGGAGAATGGGGGTGTGTGTGTGGTATGAGGGAAGGAAGAGCCCCAGCAGGCTGGAGACAAAGCCCATGCCCCTGAGCCGGGTGAGGGCGCACCTTGCACCCTCGGGTGTCCTCTGGCCAGGCCCCTGCTTGTTATTGCTTGAAGCCCCATAGTCCTGTGCCCATGGAGCAGACTGGAGGCAGAAGGGCAGCAGAAGGATCCTTCAAGGGTTGGTGACAAGAGTGCAAGGACGAAGAATGTGGGGGGTGCGGTCTAAGTGAACCAGAAGCCTGGGTCCTGGGTCTGAGACACCATCATTTTCACTGCCGGCTGGCCTCTGCCTCCACTTTGACGCTGCTCCTGCGACCCTCCACCAGAGCAGGGTGAGGTCCTGGAGCCGGGCATCGGTCCAGCAAGCCTTCCTCGAATTCTGTAGGAAAAGATCAGGTTGGTTAAAACAACGGGGATGCCGGCTGAGCAGAAAAGCTGCTATGAGTGAGGCCAGGCACAGAAGAATGTTAAGGCAGCTCCATTTATTGAATAACTGCCTCCTGCCCACTGCGTGTGTATGGGGGTTCCATACCCGAGTGTATGCGGCACCCCCTCCTATTTTGGTTGTGTGTAGCTCTCTGTCTCTGTGTGTCTCTCTCTTTCTCTGTCTCGCCCGCCTCTGCTCTGCTGGAATTTCTGGTTCTGTCAGGAGCTGTGGGGGCGGCTTGGCTCTGACCTCTCCCCCTCCCCCCTCCCCAGGCCCAGCCACCCCCACTCATCTCTGGCGGCCTCCTCCCAGTCCTCACCCTCCCTACAAGTGCCCCCCAGTCCCGTCCCACCCCCCAGTTTTGGGTAGCCAAATCAGGGGAAACACAGGAAGCTAGACTCCCAGCTCCTCCCTCAAGAAAAGCCCCCCTCCAGTCCCCGCCCCCACTTCCCACCCACGCACAGTTTAAAAATACCAAGCCAGGGTTGGTGGCTTTGTCTGCTGCGTCACTCTCAGCCCAGCGGCTGCCCGGCCCTCTACCGGCCCACTCCTTCCCTATCCACACACAAAAGCGCCTAGCTTTGGGCTCCTCGGCGGCGTCGAAGCTGGGGAACCCTATCTCCACAACTCCCAGTGACTCCACCCCCTTCATCAGGCAGTTCTAGCCAGGCTAACCTGACTGCCGACTCGCTAGCTCATCTTCATCCTTCCTTTCTTCTCTGCTCCTTGGTCAAAGATTCCCCACCTGGGTCAGACCCTCCCCATTGGAAAGAACCCAGCAGCAGCTTGCCCCTCCCCACCTCCTCCCCAAGGTCTGGCTAGCTTGACCCCCTTTCTACTGTTCTGACAGTGGTATCCCTCGGGTCCTAGACGAGGACCCACTTGTGGGCCTGAGTAGTTGGGGTGTTTAGGGACAGCACTGCTGGCTGCCTCACCTGCGAGAGGCGGCTTCGCAGGCACACAGGGGCTGAGGCGGCCCACGCGATCATGGGAGACGAGGCGGGCGAGCCGCAGCCCCTCATCCATCAGTGTCTGCTGCAGGATGTGGCGGCTCCATAGCCCATGGGCTGGCAATGCCAGGGGCAGGTCAGCAGGGGGCGGCGTCAGCCTTGGGCACGACCCCACAGCTGTGGGCATGGGCACTGGTCAGGTCACGGGCTGCTGCCAACGGTACCCACCCTCAACCGACAGCCACTCCCACAGGCTCCTCTGCCCCCATCCAGCCAGGACCCCCAACCCTGTACCAGGCAGCTGACTCCTGGCTCGTCCTTGCAACCCACCCACCCACTCCCACCTCCCCTCAAAGCAGAGAAAACTAATGTACTCACCCTGCAAGTGGCCATCTAGGCTTTCCCCAGACAGACTGGCGCTGTCCTCCTCTAGGCTAGGCCGGTATGAGGGTGCATAGGACTCAGGGCCTGGAGGAGGCTGCGGGATTTCATGACTCTGTTCTCCAACCTGTGGGTGCCCAAAATTGGGAAATGAGGCCCGGAACAAGGCAGTGGTCGGCGGAGGCTGTCTTTCCCTGCCCTCCAAAACCATACCTCTTGTTTCAGTTTCTTCAGTGGTGGGCCTCCCAATTCTTCAGAGTGAAGCCTACAGAAACGGAGAGCAAGGAAAGTGGGGTTAGGAAGGGCCCTGAAATATACAGGGCACACAATCTGGCCAGGAAGCTAGCTGAATAGGAATCTCAAGTCCCATTATTATTGTTGGGGAGGGGGGGAACTAGGAGTAACGAGCAAGCCTCAGACAAGTTGACTTGGCAAGAGGAAGACATGCAGGTGGGTGGAAAGCAAGCCCAGAGCTGCCTGTGCTGTAAGTGGGGTGGGGGGGGGGGAAGACATCCAACTCCTTGGCAGGGGTCCAACCAAAGGCAGCCCTGGGGAAGGGGTTCTCACCTGGATCCTTTCAAAGAGGACAGATAGGTGCTCTCTCGGGCAACTTGGCGGGACAGGGAGAAGAGTTCTACCCTTCGCAGTAAGAGTGTGTTGTCCCTCATGCAGAACTGGGCAGCAGCCTCATTGATGGTCAGCTGTGGCAAGAGGGACAGCCTGTGTGAACAGCCAGTTCCTCCTACTGCTGCACCCCTTCACCAAGGGAGGCCCATCCAAAGGATGCTCGCTTTAAAACAATACCCAGAACCTTTCTGAGGTTAGAAGACAGAGGTGGGGACTCGTAGCACAGTGTCCCTACCAAGGCCTCCTCTGCTCCTGGGATTATGTGAGCAGCACAGGGCTGAGCAGCTGGATTCCCTGCTACCTCAGTTTCCCCTTTAGTTGAGGGAGGTAAAGCAGCACCTGGGGCTAGGTGTGTGTATGTGTGTGTGTGTGTGTGTGTGTGTGTGTGTAAGGATCTCAGGTGGTCAAAGGGGCCATATAGAGTTGGGAGAATGCAAGAATTCTCAGAGGCAAATGGACAAATGGCCGGAGCCCCAGGAGTTAAGGGTGGTCTTGAGGACACAGGTCCTCACCTCATGCAGGCTGAGCTGCTTGCCCTCCCGCCTTTTGGAATCCAAGCGGCCATAGATGATGCTGTACTTCCGGATCTCCTCCTCTTTCTGGCTGTCGTTATCGTCCATCTCAAAGATGTGCCCCACACTCCGCGCCAACTTCTTGTTCAGCTTCAACAGGGATGTGACCTCTCCGGCATCACCCCTGGGGAAACTCCGGAAGATCCTCTCCACACTTTCCACCACCATGCGGACCATCTCTGGCTCCAGGCGGTCTGGACCACCCCCAGTTCCAACTGCAGCCATTCCCCCGGCCCCAGTCCCCTCAGAGACTCCTCCTCCTGCAGGTGGGGAGAAAGGGGGGGACCCAGCCTCCTCTTCTCCTCCTGCTCCAACATCCGATTCAGGAGTGCTCTGACCGGGCCAGAGCCGAGGATCCCCTGCCCCAGGACCTGCAGGAAGTGGTGATAGCTTCTCTCCAAGTTCAAGGGGGCTCTTGGGGCTAAAACTTCGGGCACTGCTAGCTTTCTCTCCCGGGCTGCCATGCCCGTTGCTCATGCTCCCTTTCCGAGTACCCGCTGTCTCAGAGATCTTGAAAAGTGGGATGCTGGAGACAGGTACGGCAGGGACTGGTTGGCTGAAGAGCCCAGGGTTGGTGGCCCACTCTCTCAGAGCTTTCTGTAGACGGCGGACGTGGAGTGGTTTGGTGGCCATGCCCACGAGTGCCATGATTTCCAGGAACTCCTCCTCACCCGCCTCACACAGCTGCTGCACATCGTCCCCTCCCTGCTGGATGAAGGTCTCGTAGTAGGAAAGGAGGTTGGCCCGCTGTAGGACCCGGTACAGCTGCAGCTCACCCAGGGTTCGAGGCAGTGCCATGGTTAGGGCACTCGCCCTGAGGAGGAGGAACAGGAGAGAGGCAGTGAGTACAAGGGCCCCTGCTGGGTACCAACCCACAAGAACAACTGTCCTCTCTTTACTTCCTCCTCTCTTCTCTTCTTTGAATGCTTTCTCTGCCCAGTGCCCAAGCCTGAGCACACTGAGATCGCATTGCTCAGAGGGACAGCTATGCCCGTGCCATCTCATTCCCAGAAGCACAGGCGGTCAGCTGCCCTATCTACAGCTACCAGAAAACGCGCTTACCTCATCTTTTTTTTAAACTTGATCTTTCGGGTCTGGGGCAGCAGTCTTGAGCACCAAGGCCCACCAACATTTCTCTGAAATGGCTAGACCCACTTTCCCCCAAGTTACAGTGCTTACCTCTCCCCCTAAACACCCAGCAGCCTTAACATTACTTCATGTAGCATCCCATGTTAAAGTTAAGGTAGAATAGTAGGGGCTATTGCAGGCGGGTTTTACTCCACGCCGGGGTAGCTGGGAGGGGTGTGGCCTCTTCCTGGAGGCTGGGGGCGCGGGGAGGGGCGTTCGGTGAACCTGGCGAACCCTGGGTCCTCTGCCCTCAGCTTTCTGGGATTAGGAATACCCTTCTGAGAATCTATCCCAACTTTCTAGGCTTCCCAGTACCCTTCAGTTGCCCCCCCCCCCCCTTTGTGTGGTCCTTCCCACTACTCAGCAGGCCCCTCACTTCTCAGGCGATGGGGGAAGGGCCTCGATTGTTCTGCTCTGGGGCCCTGCTTCCTACACACTCCCCCAGTGGCAGCGTCTGTGGGCGAAAACCGCCCGGGGGCTCCCGCCTACTCTTCTCTTCCTTATTTTCCACCCTTCGAAAGGGGGTGCGGGAGTGGCTGAAGGCCTCTTGAGGAAGGGGCTGCACACCAGAACTACCCCCCTCCCCACTCTGTAAACGGTGATTTAATGAGAACGAGACCTGAGCACACCCACTTCAAGCCCCGCGGATGCTCCCTCAACTCAATGGAAGCACCTTCTACCGGACCTAGGGATGGTGCGCTGCCTGCTAATGACACACGGAGCCAGCTAAAGGCCCCTACCCCTCGCACTGTTGACAGATTAAGTTCTGGACGTTCCCCTGGCGCTTAAGGACTCTCTTTGCAGGGGGCTCACGTGCCAGGTCATGCCCACTGAGTAAATAAACCTGGAATGGAAGACGAGGCAGTACTCTATCCAGGTTCATCAGGTCTTTGTTTGCGCCCAGTGTCCCCTAATTCGAATATTCACCCCCCTTTCAATCAGTCTCCACCTCCCACCCCCATTCCGATTCCCCACGTCCTCTTTTCGACCTCCACCCTCCGGACCCCATTCCTGAGTCCAGCTCCACCCATCCCCACTCCCTGCAACCTCTTTTTGCCCACTAACTTGAGTCTGGGTTGCGGGGTCCGGCGGGTGTTATCCCCTCTGCCAGGTGGCTGCTCCGCTGTGGGAGAGGGCGCTCTGTGCATGGACGGCCAGAGATCACCCCTGCCTCCCCTCTCCGTGCCCGGCGCCTGCTGGGCGCAGCACTTTGCCTGGCGCGCGGGGCCCGGGTCCACCGCTGTCCAGGCTCCGTCCCTCCCTCCACGTCTTCTCGCTCCGAGCCTCCGCGCCTCTGTCTATGCCTCTGCCCCCACCTCCTCGGCTGCGCTTGCCGCCTCTCCGCGCCTCCTCCCCCGCAGGACGCACGGGGAGCGAGGCCCGGCGCTGCGCTGGAAGCCGGGCTGGCGGGAGGAGGGCGTGGGCAGAACCGGGGGCTGGGACAGGAGGCGGAGGGGGGGCGGGGCGGGGAGGAGTGGGGGTGGGAGCTGAGGCCTCTGGGCCTAGGAGAGGGTGCTGCGAAGACTGGGAGGAGGAGACTTGGGGGGCGGGGGAGGTGTGGAGCAGGAGGCGGAGGCAGGGACACAAGAGTCAGGCGCCGAGTTGGGGACCGAGGTGACCGAGGCCGGGTTGTGGAGGGGGAGCTTGGGGACCCAACGGGCGGGGCAGGTCGCTCCTCGCCGCCCACGCCGGATGCACAGCCGGCCCTCTCTGCGCCCACGTACCCACGTGAGCACCCCGCCGGCTACATTCCTACTCCCTGCACCACTCCTACCCCTGAGAGCTGAGAGCGCAGTTTCACAACCACGCACTAGTATGCAAAGACACAGACGCGCACGTACGTGCACACGCGTCTAAACAACAGTGGGGACACTCGTTGGCCACACTCAGGCCGCGCCGTGCCGTTGGTTTGAATGTTAGAAGTGATCAGGGAAAAGTTGCCGAAGAGTCGGGGTGTGCAGTTCCTCCTGCTCGGCTCCCCTAGGATGTAAGCTCGAGGTAAACCTGTGAGCGCAGGGCTTCGGAGGAATGTCTTCGCGTCTCTTCAGTGTGAGCACCGTTCACTGGCCCTGAAAGTTGTAATTTGAAGAGCTAGGTCTCGGAAACCTTGGTCCCCTCTCTCCTTGCATCTAGTCGGTGAAGTTTAAATAAGAGGCTTATGCTACACTCTACTGCTTACTCGAGGGTCGGTTAGGCACGTCCGATTTTGCTAGGTAGAGCAGGGTTGGGGTGGCCAAAACCTCCTCTCTTCGTGGCACCCTATTTTCTGATGACCAGGCCTTATTGCTTGGACATTTGAGTGGCCAAGCCTGGAAATGGCGGCTACCTTCTGTGGGATCACGTGTTACCGGACCTCTCGGGACAGTGTAGTGGAAGGCGAGCAAGAGGCTGGAGTAGTCTCCGCGATTGCCCCCCCCCCCATGGAGGAACGCCTTCAAGAAGCCCAGCCCCCTCCGTTTCTTCTAGCCCCATCTGGTTCCCATTACACACGCCCACGGCTAGGAGGGCTGGGGGGGTATTGGACACGCGGGGGTTGTGTAGGCCTTGGGGGAAAGTGAGGGTGGTAGTGGGAAGCGTGGCGGACTGGCCGGAGACGTGGTCCCTCTAGTTGGAAGTCTCGGCTCCGCCCCTCTGTTCCGCACTTGCGAGTGGCTTGGCCCGGCTGGGCGTAGGTGGCGTGGGCCGGAGCGGGTTCTACATTCCAGATTCATTCCAGACTGGCGAGAGGATCTGTCGGTTTCCAGAAGAGGGGTGTGTACTTTATCCAGGAGGAAAGATTTCAATAGGTCAGGTTTTTTTTTTCTTCTTCATTCCACTAAACGCCAAGCATAGTAGGGCTGGTAAGGAGGAGAAGGGTACTTTTTCCAATCCCCTTCGCTGGTATGGACGGCGCGACTGGACGGCCTCCCTAGGAAGTACTCCGGATCCCTTCGTTGTGTGCAGCGCCCTTCCCCCACTTCCCCGTCCGGTTATTTTGGAGTCTGGGCTGCCAGCCGCTGGCCCCGGGTATCCTCGTGCCCCCGCCCTCCCCCTGCCCACGCTCCCCGTGACGCACATCCTCCGCCCACGCTGCCTTTGCTCCAGGCGCCCCCCTCCCTCCCACAGGTTCCCTTGGGGTGGCGCTGAGTCCTGGGGTCTGGGGAGAGACCGCAGCGAGTGGAACGGTAGGGGGTGGAGAAGGATAGGCGTGAAGCTGCGGGGCTGGAACTCGCTGTGCGCCTGGCATCGGTCCAGGAAACAAGACGATGGAGAAGCCGAATCTTAAGGCCTTGGCTCCAGGGTTTGGGACCAGAGAGGGGAGACAGATCTCGCTAAGACACTTGTCCCCGTCCCTTTGGGAGTCAGAATGGGTCCCGGTGCGAACCTGAGTGTGAGAGCGAAACTCCAGATACCATTTGTACCTTTGTTTCTCAAGACTCGCCTTGAGGTTTTAGTAGAGAATGTGTGTGGAAACTGTTAATTGTAAAATGCTAGTCAGATTCAAGACTATTGACAATCTTAGTTTACGTGTTTGTTTCTTTATATCTACTTGTGTATCTGTGTGCCTGTAGGATTGTATCCGAGTCCTTATGTGTGTATTTTAAAATACATACATTAAAAAAAAAATACAAAAAGCAACATTGACTTGTCAGGCTCCACCAGAGGCCCAGAGCGCCCCCGCAGCCCGCAGCCCGAGCTGCTGCGATGCCTGTTCTTCGCTCTCCTCCCACTGCTCCCACCCACACACCCCCGCCTACTCTCTTCCGCTGAGAACAAGGAATTTCCAGCCTTTAGCAAAGGGGAGGGTGTGTGTGTGCTCGCACAGACAGGTGTGTGTTGGGGCTTGACAAAAGGGAGTGGGAACCACAGGGGATTTTCATTTCTTTTTGTGCCCTGGCTCCATTCTCCCCAGTGCCCAGCTTCTCAAGACCACATCTTTACCATCTTCCCCTGCTCTCCCCCCTCCACCCCCCCCCCAAGTCATCTCTAAGGCGGAAGAGGGCAACTGATGTAACCAAAGTTGAAGATTGCCTGTATTGTCTACAGAGGTCTGTTCTAGGAAGGAAAACAGTATCCCCGTGTGTGCTTCTTAAGGAAAAGCGTGGAGGAGACAGGAGAGGGGAGAAAGTGGGTGGGAGAGGCGTGAGGGTGCTGCGTGCCAGGATTGTCTTCCCAAGCACGTGGAGATTTCATCTAGCAGATTGCTCCGCTCCCTCCTCCCCCACGCCGTCACCTCCCCCTGCCAAGCGAGACTCAACCCGGCAAGGTTTGGCTCAAACTCACCTTCCTCGCAGGACCGCACTGCCTTCTGGACCTCCTCCTTGCCTCCAGGCAGAATTAATTCCTCCCACCCTCTGTGGGTGACAGTGTTTCTATGTCCTTTAAGAAATATGTCTTATTTCATGTGTGTGTATATATGCACCACATAAGTGCAGGAGCCCACTGAACTGGTGCATGGGTGCTGGGAACCGAACCTGGATCCTCTGCAGGAGCAGTGAGTGCTCTGAACTCCGAGCCATCTCTCTAGCCTACCCTGACGTTTAAAAACATTTATTTGACGTGTGCCTGAGTGTGCCTATGTGTACCATGAGCATTCGCGGAGGTCAGAAAAGGCATTGGATTATTGTGAGCTGTCACCTGGGTGCTGGGAACTGAACTCGGTCCTCTGTAAAAGCAGCCCTCAGTCAGCCATCATGGCAGCCCCACCCGACCCCATTCCCATCACTGTTGCAGGATGTTTGATCCCATTGTGATCCCTGAGGTTGTCAACTGTAAAAAAAAAAAAAAACCCTGTCTTTGGCGTGGTTGATTGCGCCCTGAAACACACCTTTAATCCAAGACATTTCTATTTAGTATAAACAGGTGATTAAGGCATGGTTTAGCCAGCCCTGGCACACACCTTAATCCAAGAGCTTTCTATACACAAGATTTAATAAAGTTAACCCTAGGTTAAGAGGCAGAGCAAGAAGCCAGTTGACAGGGATTTAAGAGTGGGAGGGACTTTGAGTTGTGCAGGGTGTTTTTTGTTTTTTGTTTTTAAAGGAGTACTTATTTATGCATACGGTGCTCTGCCTGCATGTACACCTGCAGGCCAGAAGAGGGCATCAGATCCCATTACAGATGGTTGTGAGCCACCATGTGGTTTTGGGAATTGAACTCAGGACCTCTGGAAGAGCAGACAGTGCCCTTAGCCACTGAGCCATCTCTCCAGCTTGAGCCCTGGTTTGTGGGGTTTTTAAGACAGCGTGTAGAAGTAGTAGGACCTTTTAGTTCTTCAGCTCCTTGGCTTTGGGCTTTTTGGGCTCTTTGGGCCTTGAGCTAGCAAGCCTTTGGCTTGGGTTCTTTGGGCCTTTTCCTCTTGGACTATCAGCTGAGCTAGTGAGCCTTTTGGGCCTTTTCCATCAGGACCTGAGCTGAATAGGAAGGTCAGCTGGGTGCTTTCTCTGCCTTTTCGAGCTAATAGGTTTTTACCCCAGCAGCAGGCTTCTGAGTCTTTACTGGTAAAGTAGACCACTTAGGATTTTCATTTAAAACAACACTCCCCGGTTTGTTTTTGAGGCAGGGTCTGCCTATGTAGTCCTGGCTGGCCTGGAAACACTTCACTTCTCAAAAGTAGCCTACACCTATAAGGAAACCACCGATTGGGAGAAGAAATATCCATGTAGTCAGCACACAGTAAGTAGTAGGAGACAGATAAAGGGTGAGAGGGTTAGTCTTTTGTGGGAATTCTGACCAGCAATAACACCCACCCCAGGCTCACCCCTACCCCCCATGCCCCGCCCCCTCCTCCCCCACCTGCCCACCCTGCCCGGGTCTGCCTGTTTAAAGGACTGGGATAGACATGCCTGTGACATAGGCAAGGAGTCCGTCTAGGGTTTGAAGTCTGAGCAGAAGTTTTCCAGGAAGAAAGGAAGTGAAGTAAAGTGAGACAGGAACATTTGCCTTGCATGGAGGCATGAGACGAAACCGAAAGGCTTCAAAAACTAGGAATTACTGTTCACTGCCGCGGGCGGTGGCTATCAGAAGTGAAGACGTGTGCGAGCCCTCTACGTTAAGGTTGCGGTCTGCCTGTGCCACCTGTGTGCGGTGCCCAAGGAAGCCGGAAGAGGCTGCTGGATCCCTACCACTGGAGTCACAAATAGTTGTGAGCCCCTTGCGGATGTTGGGAAACAAACCCAGCTCCTTTGTGGAAGGACAAGCGTTCCTGATTGCCAAGCCGTCTCTCCAGACAGGGCTGTGTGTCGCCTGGGCAGACCTTGAACTTGGCCTCTCGCTGGGTCTGCATTCCGAGCACTGAGATCGTAGACTTGTGCTACTCTGCCTGACTGTCCCTTACGTTTATAAAATACACAGAAGGTGCACCAGAAAAAATGGGTAACATCCAGTAAATGTAACCCACCAACTGGGAGAGCTGGCTGTGGTGGCACACACCTTTAATCCCCAGCTGGGGTGGGGGAGTAAGGCTTCTTTGTCAAATTGCTATTAACCTTTTCAAGTAGGATCCGGTGTGTGTGTCTGTGTGTGAGAGACTCAGAGGTTACTAGAACTTCCTGCCCTTCACGGGGCCCGGAGTTCAGTTCACTGCGTTCACACCAGGCAGCTCACAATGGCCTATAACTCCAGCCCAGAGGATCTGACACCATCTTCTGGTTTTTGCGGGCACCTGCACTACATTCCATACCCAACACAGACACTCACACGTATGTATTAGAAAAACAAAACTAGAGTCGGGCAGTGGTGGCGCACGCCTTTAATCCCAGCACTGGGGAGGCAGAGGCAGATGGATCGCTATGAGTTCGAGGCCAGCCTGGTCTACAAAGTGAGTCCAGGACAGCCAAGGCTACACAGAGAAACCCTGTCTCAAAAAAGCAAAAAAGGAAAAAAAAACCAAAAAACTAGAAATCTCCTATTTAGCCAGGCACGATGGTGTATGCCTTTAATCCCAGAATCTGGGAAGAAGTGGACAGAGCTCTCTGAGTTTGAGGCAACCCAGGCCTACCCATAGAGTTAGCTACAGGCCAGCCAGGGTTTCGTACTTAGATCTGACAAACCAAACACATCTGTAATCCCAGCACTCAGGGAGGCAGAAACAGGTGGATCTCCATGAGTTCGAGGCCAGACTGGTTTATAAATCAAGTCCAGGATAGCCAAAGCTACACAAAAAAAACCCTGTCTCAAAAAACAAAAACAAAAAACAGGGTTGGAGAGATGGCTCAGAGGTTAAGAGCACTAACTGCTCTTCCAAAGATCCTGAGTTCAATTCCCAGCAACCACAGGGTGACTCACAACCATCTGTACTGAGATCTGGTGCCTTCTTATGGCATGCATGTGTGCAGTGCTGTAGAGGCCAGAAGAGGGCGCCGAATCTCCTTGGAACTGGTGTCACAGACAGTTGTGAGCTGCCATGCGGGTGCTGGGACTCCAACCCTGGTCCTCTGGAAGAACAGCCAGTGCTCCTAACTGATGAGCTGTCTCTGCAGCTGTAGTTGTGTTTTTTGTTTTTTGTTTTTAATAGCTAGTTAGAAATACGGTGGAACATGAAGACTCAAACACGGAGTGGAAAGGACAGACCTGCATTTAGGAGGACTGTGGTTATGAACACATGAGGAAAGTGACCAAATGACTCCCAGGGCAGTTCCCAGGACCTATGTAAGGATGGAGGAAAAGGATGAGTTCTTCTGCCCAAGTCACGCACATACACACATTATAGTATTTCCCCCTCCAAAGTGGGTGAGGCAGAGAGATGGTTCAGTGAGTAGTCACTGCTTCCGAGCCTGCAGACAGAAGTACCATACTGGTGACTCATACAGTGGGAAGACAGAACCAGTTCCTGAAACTCTTCTTGGACCTCCATATGTGCCCCTGACCCTGAATAAATTTAAAGAAGTAACTAGAGCAGGGCGTGGTAGCACGTGCCTTTAATTCCAGCACTTGGGAGGCAGAGGGAGACAGGTCGCTGAGTTCGAGGCCAGTCTGGTCTACAAAGTCAGTCCAGGACAGTCAGGGCTACACAGAGAGACCCTGTTTCAAAAAAACCAAAAAACCAAACCAAACCAAAACCCAAAAAAGCCAAAACCCAAAACCAAAAAACCAACAAATAACCCCTCCCCCCCAAAAAAAAAATGGAAGTATTTTTTTAAAAGTAGGATATGCACTTGACTAGTCAGAAAAAAAGAGAAAGTAGGATCCGAAGATGGGCAGGGGCGAGGTGACTCCTGCTTGTAATCCCAGTTTTGTTCAGGCTTTTTTTCTTCTTGTTCCAAGATCCATATGATATATGATATGATATGTAGTTCATGCTTATGTATGGTTTCCTTCTTTGTTTTTTTTGTATTTCGAGAGAGGGTTTCTCTGTGTAGTCTTGGCTGTCCTGGACTCGCTTTGTAGACCAGGCTGGCCTCGAACTCACAGCGATCCACCTGCCTCTGCCTTTTGAGTGCTGGGATTAAAGGCGTGCGCCACCACCGCCCGGTTAGTTTCTTAGTCTCCCTTGTTTCAGATGAATATGCTAAGTTTTTTGTTTTGAGCTCTGTTCCAGATGTGTAGTGCAAGCTTATGTGTGACCCTCTGACCCGAGTGTCCTGAATGCGGGCCTGGAGGTGGTGTTAAAAGATTGGGGCCACTGTGCCTCCTGCTAACCTTGATGTAACAAAAGAAATGCTTCCATCGATTGGTTGATTGTGTGTTGGGGGTGGGTACTGTGTGCCACAGAATCAGTATGGAAGTCAGGGGGCAACCTGTGGGGAGCAAGAGCGTTGCTACCTACCCCCCTGTTGTGTAGGTTCTAGGGACAGAACTCAAAGCTTGAGTGATGAGCTGCTTTACACACTAAGCCATCTCAATACGCCATAGAGATGTGTAACATGTACGTAGAAATGTTTGTGTATAAACACAATGTGGACATATGCATACATACATGTACACACACACACAATGTCACATGTTCTCAGGATTCAGATTCTATAATCCTGGCTAGTCTTCAACTCTCAGCAATCCTCCAGCCTCATCTTCCCAAGGGATGGGATTACAAACTGAGTCACTTTCAGTTTCTGCAAGTACAATACATACTGCCTGGACCCCAAACGCTGTCTCATAGTGGGAAGAACTTAGATTTGTTTGAGCTCAGAACCACTTTTGTGTTTCTTTTTCATTTAAATTATGTATACAGTGTTCTGTCGGAGCCACATTTGAGCTCATGACCTTTGGAAGGGCAGGCAGTGCTCTTAATCTCAGAGGCATCTCTCCAGCGCCCCCTTTTAACCCCCACTTTTGTGTTTCTCTTAGCTTTAGTTTCTTTTTAAATGGAGATGGGGGCGGCAGAGGAGGCTCAGAGGTTAAGAGCACTGGCTGCTCTTCCAAAGGTCCTGAGTTCAATTCCCAGAAACCACATAGATGGCTCACAAGCATCCATAATGAGATCTGGTGCCCTCTTCTGGTGTGCATGCAGACAAAACACTGTGTATATATGATAAATAAGTAAATCTTAAATGGAGATGATAAACTCTAAGGGGGAAGGAAAAACAAAACAAAAGAACCCTCATTCTTAATTTTTCACCTGTTTCAGTCCAAACCCCCAAATCCCCGGGACTTGCGTTGTATTTCTGTGGAGGTGGTGATTAAAACCGGGGCCTTGTGCAAAAGTCCAGGTACATCCTCCAGTTTCTACTACCCCGTCCCCACCTCCAGGGTTTCTCTGTGTAGCCGTGGCTGGCCTCGAACTCTCGTAGATCCATCTGCCTCGGGCTTCTGAGTACTGGGATTAAAGGCGTGAGACACCGTCTACGATCACTTTTTAAAAACGTTTATGCCTCCAAAACCTTGACAACGCACAATATCCCTGCACTTACGCTGAAATCTTTCAGAACTTTGGAGACTTTGTTTTTTTTTTTTAATCTTAAAAAACAAACAAACAAAAAAACCCGTCACGTCAGAACCTTACTCGTAAAGAGTTTCCGCTGGCCTGCCAGTAATTAAGACGACCAAGGTAAAAAGGAAAGAAAATCCAAAAGGCACTCCAGACAGCTTCGATGGAGGCCGCGCCCATTCTGACTTCCTATTGGGTAGCCCTACCATCAGTCTCACTTGTAAATAAACCGGGGGGCGGAAGCCGGTTGGGCAAAGGGTGGGATCTTCCTGTTGCCGTCGCCAGGGCTGCGGTCGTTAAGAGGCGTGGCTCCTAGGGGCGCGGGAGGGCGGGGCGCGCGAAGCCCCGCCTGCCCTATCAGCGCGAGGGCGGGGCTCGCCGCTGATTGGCTGCTGGCGCTGCCGTTCCGGGACAGTTGCTGAGGAGGGGCTCGCGAGGAGGAGGCGGCGGCCGCGTAAAGCTACCATGGCGGGAGGAATCAAAGTGGCGCCGCGGTCGGCGGTTGGTCCCGGGCCCTGGCGCATGGGGGCCGGGGGCGGTGGCGGCGCCGCCGCGTGGCTGCTCTTGGTCATGTCCGGATGCGTGGTATGCGACTCAGGTACCATTCGGGCCGCAGCTGCCCGGGAGCGGGTGGAAAGTGGGTTCATCCCTAGGGTGCGGCCCGTTACCCCGGTGCGGCGCGGGGTGCCGAAGGAGACGCTGCGGGGAGCGTCCTGGGGCTGCTCGTCCGAGGCCTGGCCTGGGTGGGACACCCTGTAGCGGGTGCGAGGTGCTGCTGGGTCCCTGGAGAGTGGGTTAGAACGGAGGCGGTCTGGGGACCGTTTCGTCCTGAGATAATGTCACGAGAAAGTAAACGCCCCACTCATTCGGTTCACTAAAAACACACTGGATAGAGTCGAGTAGAGTTCACCTGAATGGTTTTTCAAGTCGGGGTTTCTCTGCGTAGGCCAGGCTGCCTTGAACTCGCAGAGATCCGACTGCCCCTGCCTCCTGAGTGCTGGGATTAAAGAAGTGTGCCACCACGCCCTCTTGTTAAGACCCCCGCCCCCCCCCCCCCCGGAATCAATTACAGTCCAATTGCCCAGAAAAGAGAGAAGGGTCATGAGCTTTGAGCACATCTTCCCTAAGTTTGCTCACTCTTTCATGCACATTCATTTTATACTCGCTGCTGGACTGGGTTAAAAAAAAAAAGATGATTTTGTGCTCTAGTCCGGAAAAATGAAAACATTTATAAGAAACCGATTTTTAAAAAAATCGCCTTGTTAAACAGTGGACAGCAGAAAAAGCGATGATTGCAAACGCCCACTGGAGGGAGTAGCAACCCCAGAGAATAAAGACAGTCAGTCAGCAGTCATGCATCGAGCTACACGCTCAAACTGCCTGTCACATGCCCTCACGTGTGCCTTAAGAGGGTACATTGTTCCAAAGGGACTGAAAACTTTTTTTTGACAGAGGAGTAGGTGTCCAGCAAAGATTCTTTCCCAGATGCAGGGTGTAGAGGCCTAGGAAGCATTTGGAAGGACTGTTACCTGAATAAACTTTTAAATGGGGCCTTGAGCTGTGAGGAAATAGAGAACACTAAGTGCAGTCAGAAGTCCCTTTCTTTGAAGTTTCATTTACAGGGCATTGGGGATTGAAACCTAAAACAAAAAGCTGTGCATAATGGCACAGGGCTAGTCCCAGATCTCCAGAGACCAAGGCAGGTGGATCTCTGAGTGTGAGGCCAGCCTGATCTACATAGTGAGTTCCAGGACAGCCAGAGCTACATAGTGAGACCTTGATTCAAAACAAACACACAGCAAAATACATAAATAAAAAAGAAACTTACAAAGCTGGAGAAATGGCTCAGAGGTCAAGAGCACTGGCTGTTCTTTCGAAGGTCTTGAGTTCAACTCCCAGTACCCACATGGTGGCTCACAACCATCTATAATGTGATCTGGTGCTCTCTTCTGGCCTTAAGGCATACAAGCAGGCAGAACACAGAATAAATAATCTTTTTTTGTTGTTTTGGTTTTTCAACACAGGGTTTCTCTGTGTAGACTTGGCTGTCCTGGACTCACTTTGTAGACAGATTGGCCTTGAACTCATAGTGATGTGCCTGCCTCTGCCTCCTGAGTCCTGGGGTTACAGCCACCACACCCGGCTTAATAAATAAATCTTAAAAAAATAAAGAAAGAAAAATTTATAGCAAACTCTTCTCTTTGCTTGCTTCCCTTATTTTATTGAGACGGGGTCTTGTCATGTTGCTCAGGCTGTTTTGGAACTCACCATGTAACTCTGGAACTCAAAATCCTCCTGCCTCAAACTCCAGAATGCTGAGGTGACAAGCATCACCACCAGGCTCTAAAGTTTGTTCTAGGAGGGGAAGCTCAGGGGCCTTCTAATTTGGAGAAAGCTTATCTCTAGGGACAGCCCAGGGAGTGACAGCCTGACTGTGGGTGTCAGCAATAAAGAGCAGTCTTGTAGCATTGTAAAAGTCAGGCACTCAACCAGTAGAATGCAGTTTTTCTCACATATTGATTTCTTGTTGCTGGAAGTTTTGGAAACGTTTAATTCTAAGTGTTTTAGACTATTTAGCAAGTATTACTGCAGTTAGGTTTGAAGTAGGCAAAACCCTTGGAGTTTATTGCACATGCGCATGTGTACTGTTTTTTAATTATTATTTATTAGCATTATCAATATGCCCAGCTAGCAATCAATTAAGACACTGACGCTTGTTATATTTTAAAATAGCCTTAGTTAACCTGGGGCAGGGCAGACATTAATCCTCTAAACTACCTCCCATAGTGGGTCAGGTGTGCCCCACTCCTGTGCCATCTGCTTCTAATAACTTCTGCCAAGCTACCTCCCATCCATAATCCCAAATACTTGCAAATGTTATCCTCCATCCATGTTGGCCATGTGCTTTTCTTCTACCTAACCCATAGCAGCTCAATCTCTCCTCTCTTCTCGGGACCTCTCCTGGGGGGGAAGGGGAAGGATCTCTCTTCTTTTTCTTCCCAGGATCCCCCCCCCCCCCAACCTGGGAACCTTAGCCACACCTCTATCTCCTCTGCCCTGCCCAGGTGGGATGGCTTTTTATTAATCAAAAGGTAGATCATAGAGACAGCAAGCAGTAATTAGCATCAAAGTACATTAGACTATCCTCCAACGTGTGTGTGTGTGTGTGTGTGTGTGTGTGTGTGTGTGTGTGTGTGTGTTCTTGTGATTGAGCACATTCAGGAGGGGTCATGTGCTACCCTGTTTTTGAGACAGGTTCGCCTAGTGGGCCTGGACTTAGAAATTTGGCTGGACTGCTGTCTCCCTGGGTCCTGTCTGCATTGGGGTTATAGGTGCATGCCACTGTGCCTGGCTTTTCTGTGGGTGCTTGGCCCCTGAACCCAGGTCCATGTGTTTACAAAGCAGATACGTTACATACTGGAGCCATCTCCCCAGCTCCAGACTTTAAACTTTGATGGTGCGTATGTCCTTTGTTTATGGCCTACTGTATTATTTAATTTTTGAGCCACACTTTTGTAGCCCAGGTTGGCCCTTTTGTGTCAGAGAGTGACTTAAAATTCTTTTATTCCTTCCTCCCCCCCATTCCCCAGAGGGTTTCTTGTGTAGCTTTGGCTGTCCTGTCCTGGACTCACTTTGTAGAGCAGGCTGGCCTCTGTCTCTCAGTGTGCAGGGATGTTAGGTGTGTACTGCTATGCCTGCTTGACTTCCAATTCTTTTTTTTTTTTTTTTCCCCCTGGCTGTCCTGGACACACTTTGGTAGACCAGGCTGGCCTTGAACTCACAGTGATCCTCCTGCCTCTGCCTCCCTGAATGCTGGGATTAAAAGCATGTGCCACGATGCCTTGCACCTGACTTTCAATTCTTAATCCTTCAACCCCTACCTTCCATCCTTCCATGTGCTGGGATTAGAAGCATGTGCATCTGCATGCACCATACCTAGTTACAAATTTGTAAAAAAAATTATTTTTCGTGGTGCTAGAAATCAAATCTAGGACTTTACACCCACCACGCATGAGGTCTACCAAGCCACATCCCCAGTACTTGGATTGTTATTTATAAGGACTTTTATATAATCACAAAGTAAAATTTAGAGCTTATTTTTCCCTTATTTTATTGGATTTATTTTATGTGTTAGTGTTTTGTCTGCATGTAAGTATTTTTGCTACACATGTGCTTGGAGCCTGCAACAGTCAGCAGAGGGCATCAGATCCCTGGACCTGGAGTTACAGATGGATAGAGGTGTTGGGAATGAACCTGGATCCTGCCTAAGAAAGAGCAGCCAGTGCTCCTAGCCACTGAGCCATCTTTCCAGCCTACCCCCTGTATAAAAGAAAGTTCCATATTTTATATGTGGTCATTTGGTTTCAGTATTTGGATTTATATTTAAGAGATTTCTAGGCCAGTGAGATGGTTCTGAGGGTAAACAGAAATCACCACACAAATCTAGTGACCTGAGTTTGGTCCATGAAATCTATAATTGGAAGAGATAAATAACTCCCTGAAGATGTGCACGTGAGCACGCACACACTCACATCCTATCATATGTGGACACACAATAATAAGATAAAGAAACACCTGTAAAGGTGAGTTGATTTTTTTTTGAGGATAAATTTTAGATACACTTTTATTTACTAATTATCATTATTATTAGCTGAGCTGGGAATTGAGCCTAGGTCTTCAAGCATGTAGCATTTAGTGCTCTACCACCGAACTACAGCTCTAGACTTTGTTGTTGTTGTTGTTTTTTAAAACAGGTCTTGCTAGGTCGCCCTGACTCTTTAATTTATAATTTGTATTGGTGTTTGTTTGATGTGAGGTGAGGATCTGGATGGATTTTATTTTTCAAATAGTCATCTGTCTCAGCATGTAATTTAATAATCCTTTTCTAAACCTGCTGATTAAAGATGCTAAGTTTTAAAATGCTTTAATTAAATTTGTTGTTTGACAGATTCATATATGTGCATAGTCTGTTCTGATAACCATCCTCCACCCCTCAGCCCTGCTCAGCCCATCCTCCACCCCTCAGCCCTGCTCAGCCCATCCTCCACCCCTCAGCCCTGCTCAGCCCATCCTCCACCCCTCAGTCCTGCTCAGCCCATCCTCCACCCCTCAGCCCTGCTCAGCCCATCCTCCACCCCTCAGCCCTGCTCAGCCCATCCTCCACCCCTCAGCCCTGCTCAGCCCTGCTCAGCCCATCCTCCACCCCTCAGCCCTGCTCAGCCCATCCTCCACCCCTCAGCCCTGCTCAGCCCATCCTCCACCCCTCAGCCCTGCTCAGCCCATCCTCCACCCCTCAGCCCTGCTCAGCCCATCCTCCACCCCTCAGCCCTGCTCAGCCCATCCTCCACCCCTCAGTCCTGCTCAGCCCATCCTCCACCCCTCAGCCCTGCTCAGCCCATCCTCCACCCCTCAGCCCTGCTCAGCCCATCCTCCACCCCTCAGCCCTGCTCAGCCCATCCTCCACCCCTCAGCCCTGCTCAGCCCTGCTCAGCCCATCCTCCACCCTCAGCCCTGCTCAGCCCATCCTCCACCCCTCAGCCCTGCTCAGCCCTGCTCAGCCCATCCTCCACCCCTCAGCCCTGCTCAGCCCATCCTCCACCCCTCAGTCCTGTTCAGCCCATCCTCCACCCCTCAGCCCTGCTCAGCCCATCCTCCACCCCTCAGCCCTGCTCAGCCCATCCTCCACCCCTCAGCCCTGCTCAGCCCATCCTCCACCCCTCAGCCCTGCTCAGCCCATCCTCCACCCCTCAGCCCTGCTCAGCCCATCCTCCACCCCTCAGCCCTGCTCAGCCCATCCTCCACCCCTCAGCCCTGCTCAGCCCATCCTCCACCCCTCAGTCCTGCTCAGCCCATCCTCCACCCCTCAGCCCTGCTCAGCCCATCCTCCACCCCTCAGCCCTGCTCAGCCCATCCTCCACCCCTCAGCCCTGCTCAGCCCATCCTCCACCCCTCAGCCCTGCTCAGCCCTGCTCAGCCCATCCTCCACCCCTCAGCCCTGCTCAGCCCTGCTCAGCCCATCCTCCACCCCTCAGCCCTGCTCAGCCCATCCTCCACCCCTCAGTCCTGTTCAGCCCATCCTCCACCCCTCAGCCCTGCTCAGCCCATCCTCCACCCCTCAGCCCTGCTCAGCCCATCCTCCACCCCTCAGCCCTGCTCAGCCCATCCTCCACCCCTCAGCCCTGCTCAGCCCATCCTCCACCCCTCAGCCCTGCTCAGCCCATCCTCCACCCCTCAGCCCTGCTCAGCCCTGCTCAGCCCATCCTCCACCCCTCAGCCCTGCTCAGCCCTGCTCAGCCCATCCTCCACCCCTCAGCCCTGCTCAGCCCATCCTCCACCCCTCAGCCCTGCTCAGCCCATCCTCCACCCCTCAGCTCTGCTCAGCCCATCCTCCACCCCTCAGCCCTGCTCAGCCCATCCTCCACCCCTCAGCCCTGCTCAGCTCATCCTCCACCCTCAGCCCTGCTCAGCCCTGCTCAGCCCATCCTCCACCCCTCAGCCCTGCTCAGCTCATCCTCCACCCTCAGCCCTGCTCAGCCCTGCTCAGCTCATCCTCCACCCCGCAGCCCATGCTCCGAACTGCATATCACTTTCCCCATTTGTGTCTTGTTTAAACCCAGCGAGTCGCCAAGTTTAACTGGGACCATCTCTATGGCCATAGATTTGGGATAATCTATTGGAGCCTGGAAAGATGGCAGTTGGGGGCCAGCCAAATGGCTCAGGGGATAAGGTGCCAGGCCTGGGACTTGCATGGTAGAAGGAGAGAACCAATTCTTATCAGTTGTTCTCTGACTTCCCCACACATGCTGTAGCACCTGTTTGCGCACGCGCGCGCACACACACACACACACACACACACACACACGTGACACTGCGACACTGGCACATTCTTGCAAGGATACATCTAACACTAGATGTAAAAATGTGTAATCTTAGAAAGATGCTAGTTGTTACAGAGGCTTCTGATTTTGAACTGGATTACTTCTTGACAGAAAGGAACAGAGGGTATTTAAGAATTAGAAGGCGGCGCGGGGGGGGGGGGGATTGCTCAGCAATTTGCTCTTGGAGAGGACTAGAGTTTGATTCCCAGCACACACATCAGGGGCTGTAACTCCAGCTCCTCTGAAGCCAGAGCGTGCACACACTGACACACAGACACAATGTAGAACAAATCTAAGGGTAGAGTCCAAATGGTACAATGGGTGCCGCAGCAGTGCAAAGCTCTGGGTTTGCTGTCTAGTGCTGGGGGAAATGGAGTTGGTTTCCTGTCTGCCGCATCATGTGAGAGCTAAAGGCCAGCCTTGCTTGGGTACACCTCTAGGCCCTAGCTACTAGCTTTAGTGTGTCTGTAGGTTGATTTAATGAGCAAGTTGTGATACACTAAATTCTGAGAAGAAAGTGTTTTCCTGAATATTTGCTCCACTTTTTTTCTTCTTCAAGACAGGGCTTCTCTGTATAGCCCTGGATATCTTGGAATTCTTTGTAGACTAGGCTGGCTTTGAACTCACAGAGATCCACCTGCCTCTGCCTCCTGAGTGCTGAGATTAAAGTGTGTACCACTATCGCCTGACTTAAAAAAATCTAGGTTTTATTTGTTTTGTTTTAGATTTGTTTTTGTTTTTGTTTTTTTGTTTTTTGAGACAAGGTTTCTCTGTGTAGCCTTGGCTGTCCTGGATCTTACTCTGTAGACCAGGCTGGCTTCGAACTCAGAGATCCACCTGCCTCTGCCTCCCAAATGCTGGAATTAAAGGCGTGTGCCACCACACCCAGCTAAAATCTAGATTTTAAAGGATGTTAACTGTGGAGCTCTTTAAAAAACGTAAAAAATTTTAAAAGTATTTTTGAGCTTCTACTTTATTTGGAGGAAGAATACAGCTTTGCAATGATTCCTGCCTCTGTTTCCTGAGTGCTGGAATTATAGGTGTACTTTACCATACCAACCCATCCTCAGTAAATCCCTAAATACATTTTGGTTTTTCGAGACAGGATTTCTCTGTGTCACCCTGGCTGTCCTGGACTCTCTTCGTAGACCAGCTGGCCTCGAATTCACAGTGATGAGCCTGCCTCTGCCTCCCGAGTGCTGGGATTAAAGGTGTGTGCCACTACGCCCAGCTCCATAAATACATTATTTTCAAGTTTTACATAAACTTAGTCCATTTGTTTTCACTTTATGAGATAGGGTTTACTGTATAGCTCAAGCTGGCTTTAAACTCACTGTGTAGCATAGGTTGTCCTGGGCCTGTGATAAGCTTCCTTTCTTGGTTTCTCAATAGCTGGGATGACAAATGGTGCACCACTGTGCTCAGCATGAGTGGTGTGTGTGTGTGTGTGTGTGTGTGTGTGTGTGTGTGTACACAGATCTCTGTGAATTTGAGGCCAGCCTGGTCTATCAAGAGAGTTCCAGGACAGCCAAGTCCTCACAAGAAACCCTGTCTCCAATGCCCCCTCCAAAAAAAAAAAAAAAAAAAAAAATATATATATATATATATATATATATATTTCATTTCTTTGTTGTTTTGAAGATTCATTTACTTAACCATGCATATATCATCCTGCTTGCATGTATGCCTGCTCGACAGAAGAGGGCACCAGATCTCATCACTTTTTTTTTGTTGTTGTTTTTTTTTTGAGACAAGGTTTCTCTGTGTAGCCTTGGCTGTCCTGGACTCACTTTGTTAGACCAGGCTGGCTTTGAACTCACAGCGATCCACCTGCCTCTGCCTCCCAAGTGCTGGGATTAAAGGTATGTGCTACCACCCAGCTCATTAATTGCTTTTTGTATGGATAATTTTTGACTTGGATTTGGTTGAGGATCTTTTTAAAAATTTAAATCTATTTACCTTACACTAGAAACCACTGATAATTACCTTTTTACTTATGGCTGTTCAGTGAGTGTTCTGCGCAGGGTTTTGAAAATAGCTTAGATGGTAAGGGTTCTCGCTGTCAAACATGACCAGAGTATAGACCAGGGGCCGGCATGGTGGAAGGAAAGCATCAGGTTGTTCTCTGATGTATACCCACATCCCCCTCACTCCCACAAAAAAATGTAAAAACAAAATATTTTAAAATTTTCTGCATAATACAGAGATTCAATGAAGAAATAGAGTAGAGGTTCTGGGTTTAGTTTCTAATACCACAAAGAAAAAAGTTACTTAAATGTTTGTGTCATAGAATGCAGGCTGCATGGGAAGGCGTGGCAGAGTGGCCTTCCCAGTTCTGAATGACTAAGAATGAATACAGAGTGAGACAGTCTCCTAGTTTGCGTCAGAGCGGTGATGGATAATCATTGGCTGATAAAACAGCGGGCGCAACACAGCAGCCTTGCAGTCCTCTAGTCCCACTCAGGGGGCTCTTGAGAAACCCCAGCAAACCCTCCCAGTTCTGTGCTCCCTAGTCAGAAAAGGGGTGGGAAAAACCAACCAGGGGGTTATGTTAGCTGACTTTAGTTACCCTGTTGTAAGGCAGGAAGAGGATGGTTATGGTGGAAGTTGGCCTTGGGTATGAGGATCACGGACTGTTTACTAGCTGTGTGACTGTGGGAATGAATTTGCCTTAGGCGTCAGCTTCCTTGTGTGTAGAACAGATGATGAGATGCCTACCACACGGCGTTGTTAAGTGGGTTGAGAGAAGCAGACAGCAGACTCGGTGTTCAGAAAGGTGTTTATTACAGGGCTGGAGAGATGGCTCAGCAGTCAAGAGTACTGGCTGGTCTTGCAAAGGAACCAGGTTTAGTTCCCAGCGTGCACACGGGGTCTCACAACTGTAACTCCAGTTGTAGGGGATCCGACATCCCCCTCTGGCCTCTGTGAGCACTGCATTCACATAGTGAGAAGACACACATGGGCAAAACATACATACACATAAAAAAGAGTAGCTTTTATTATTCTGTGTTAATGTAATGAAACCATCTGTAACAGACAGTTAAGGGTGAAGATGTGACTCAGTGAGAGAGCACATGTGCAGTATGTTTGATGTCCCATAGTCAGTCCTACACAAGCACATGTGAGCAAGTGTGTGCACATGCAAATTGGACAGAGATAAACTGCTTTATTTTGTTTCTCGTTTCAGGTTTTTGTTTTTTTATATTGTAAGCCCAGGTTTAACAAAGGGGTCAGTTTAATTCATTCTATAAATGAGTTATGAGCATGCTCTGTTATGTTATACTTAATTCTTGTTTCCTTTTCTTTTTGCATAAAGCTGGAATTAATGTAAATGTGGTCATGCTTCAGGAGTCCCAAGTTGATATGAATTCCAGTCAACAATTCTGTTATAAAAATGTGCTTATCCCCAAGTGGCATGACATATGGACACGGATACAGGTAATTGGATGCCCCTCACCCAGGGCCTCTCAGCTCCCTTTACCAGCTTAGTGCACTATGGTCCTGAGGTGAGCTTCCGTCCTCTCTCCTGCAGTCTGCACGCTCATGCCTCTTTTGTGCCTTGTGCCTTGTGCCTTGTTTGGGTTGGAATCTGGTGTGCCTGTCTGCACGTAGACTCTTGCCTTGTGCGCCCCTTTCACTGTTTTGATTCTGAGAGAGGTCTCTGTGGGGAGAGTGACTTTGGGCCCTTTTACTTCATAACACTATTAAGTCACCCAGCAAGCAAGAGTCTGTGGCTGCGATGGTGACTGAACAAAATGAGCCTTTTGAAGATGCTGCTGTAAACATGGACACTGATAAGGGTGTTTGCTGTTCACGTCAACAAGAGAGCTGGGCTTGGGGCTTTTAAAAATTCCTTTTTTATTTTCTGATACAAAATTCATGCTGTATCTGGGGCACATTATAACCAACGTTTATCCATAATCAGTGATTTGTGACAATGCGTTGAACTTCTCAGCCTGTCGTTATGGGAAACATTTTCAGTTTTCTGGGCTGTTTATGACTAGCAATTTTCTTAATATCCCAGGTCCTTGCTTTGTATGATCGTAAATAGCTGTGTTGATAACTCTTTGTGCTTGGGAACTCCTTCCCCGCTTTCTGGCTTAATAGCAGACTCAGACCGTGTTAACAAGAGACTGTGGCAGCCGCCTCTCTATCGCAGCAGCATCATTTGCCAAATCATGTTTTGCTGCGGCAGCTGTGTGTTTCTGGTTAGCCCTGAGGGAAACAGGCACATGGCTCATGAGCTGTTTAAAGGTTTCTAAAAGTTATGTTACGAAAGTTTCTCACTGTTTCATCCTAATCTCATTTGTGTTACAGGTCCGGGTAAATAGTTCCAAATTGGTCCGAGTCACCCAGGTGGACAGTGAGGAGAAGCTGAAGGAGCTAGAGCAGTTTAGTATCTGGAACTTTTTTTCTTCCTTTTTAAAAGAGAAGTTGAATGACACCTATGTTAACGTGGGTCTGTACAGCACAAAGACCTGCCTCAAAGTTGAGATTATAGAGAAGGACACCAGATACAGTGTCATTGTGACGCGGAGTAAGTCTCACCTGATTTTCTGGTGAATTCTATAGTGCGATGGGACAGAGCTGTGGAGGGTGTAATCACTGAGACAGAGGTCAGCCCAGGACAGCTCATTCTGTTTTTATTACAATCTTGACTATACTGTGGTTCTTGACAACTTAGGGAGACTCCACCCCACATAAGACTTTTAAGGCCTAGAGTTAAAAGTCTCCCTCAGTAACTCGTTGCCCAGAGGTGGGCAGGCCCTAAGTCACAATGGTCAGTACTACTGAAGTCAGTCAGCCGCTCCTCCTCCTCCTCCTCCTCCTCCTCTTCTTCCTCTTCCTCTTCCTCCTTTCTTCTTTTAGTTTTTAGAGACAAGGTTTCTCTGTGTAGCCTTAGCTATTGTGGACTTGCTTTGTAGACCAGGCTAGCCTCGAACTCACAGAGATCCACCTGGTACTCCACTGCTCCAGACTAAATGAGTGCTCTATTTGCATGTACACCTACATGACAGAAGAAAGTATCAGATTCCATTACAGATGGTTGTGAGCCACCATGTGGTTGCTGGGAATTGAACTCAGGACCTCTGGAAGAGGAGCCAGTGCTCTTAACCTCTGAGCTATCTCTCCACCCGGTTCTGGAGACTTCCTGACAGAGGTAGTTAGTTGTGCTGCTCTGTTCAGGCCTATGTTTGAGGACAGGAACACTAAACAATAAACTTAGGAACTCACAACAGAAATACTTGTGGGATCATAATGAAAGGTGAAGACCCACAGTTTACTGTTTATTTACTGGACCTGGGAGAAGTTTTTTCTCCTGTTGGCATCTGAGAGCATGTTGGTAGAGGAGGTACACTCCCTCAAATCCTGACTCGGTTTCTCCTTGGTTACTCCTCAGGGTTCATGATGTAGGTTTTGCTACAGACATGTTATGCCCCTTCCTGTTGTCTGACAGTCCGTGGACAGGTGGCTATGTGAGGTTGGCCCGCCTTTGAGTGTTCCTTCTGTATTTACTCATCCTGCCATCTCCTGACTGTTCCTAGGCTTTCCTTAGACTCCCGCTTTTGAATGTAAAAGCCATGGGATGCTCTGGTGTGCCACCAAGGGGTCTGCTTGGGCCTCCAGGTCCTGAGTGAGATATGTTTGACAAGCAGACTTTTTAAGCACAGTGCTGTGTAGTGAGCAAAGTAGGAGATGTGGTTGGGTAAGAAAAACTCTAGGTAGAGTGCCTAAGGACACATCCAAAGTTCCAGGTCTATCTCTCAAGTTCCCTGAAACCCAAATACAGGGACCCCTTTTGAGCAAGTGTATGAAGTGATCACTTTCCCCCTAATCCTTAGAGGAAGGCAAAGTTGGAGTAAAATCTTCAGGAGAGTACAGAATAGATAGAAACCTGGTTATGTCTCGCCTCTGGAAGGATGCCCAGGATCTGGGTGGTGTGCATACTGCCATTTAGTTGGGCCATTTGCTTTGTTTGAGTTGACCAGGACTACCAATGTCTCCTTTTATAATACCTTTAACTGAGTCTTCTGTTAAGCAAACATTTTATTTGTTTCAGGATTTGACCCCAAACTCTTCCTTGTTTTCCTCCTTGGACTTACGCTCTTTTTTTGTGGAGACTTGTTGAGCAGGTAGGTGTGAACTTGATAAAACTCTTACCATAAGAATTATGATAAGTACTGCTATTCTCTCATAGGATCTATGCTTGGATATTTTAAAGACTTTTTTATTTTGTTTACATTTATTTTGTTTGTTTAAGACAGAATCTCACTATGTAGTGCTGGCTGGCCTAGAACTCAATTATATAGACAAACTCCACCTGCCTTTGACTCCCAAGTGATCGATTAAAGGTGTGCACCAACATAGCCAGCAGTTTCTTTTTGTAAAAAATGTGTATCTGTTGGTGCCTGCAGAGGCCAGAAAGGGGCATTGGATTCCCTGGACCTAGAGTTCTAGTCAGTTGTGAGTGTCCAACATGGATGCTTGGGACAGAGCTGAGGTCCTCCAGAAGAGCAACAGGCAGTAGAGACAGCTTAGCCCCATCTCTGGCCCTGCTTGGATATTTTAAAAATAAAAATTTCCCCCTGATTTGAATATGATTGTTAATTAATGTACCTTTTATTAGGTAGCTCTATCATTAGTTTAAGAGAGTTACCTAGGACTGTAAAGATGACTGTCAGCTTAGAAGTAATGTTACAGTTAAATTTACACAATGAAATTGGTGCCAAGTGTTACGCTGGTGAGTTCCATGCTGTTTAGATACAAGGGACAAGCACCAGGTACTTGTCCATTTCCTTCTTTTAGAAACCAGCTAGGATAGGAGAGCTTGACGTGCGCTAGTATAGAGGCCACTCTGAGAGGAAGCTCTGACCTGGTCCTGCTGAAGCCGCAGGAACCTGAGACTAGATCAGCCCTGGGTCTTACGGGAAAAGCTTCTGCAGTTATTCTGCTAAAAGAACATGGCAGTAAAGTGACTCCTAGTGATAGAACGCTCTCCCATTGATCAGTGCCTCACTCAGCCGCTTCAGAGACCCTCACCCGAGAGTGAGGCTTTGTACTACTTGTCCACCTTGGGCTGTCTGTATAAGACCTCCCTCCCCTCACGGCTCCGGGATCTGTGTAGAAGAGGTGGTGGATGACTCCCAGACACTACACAGATGAACACAGACTCTGGCCATGTCAACAAGTCCCACACTACTCAAACCAGTCAATTCCCATCATGGAGAAGGGGAAGTGGGCACAGAGTCCCGCCTCTAACCAGGAGACCATGTACAATAGAAGCCTGTGGGAAAGGGCAAGTCTAGTTTCTCCAGGCTGGGGCTGCTCACCAGGTGTATCAGCCACCCTCCAGGAGGAGCTGGCCAACACAACTACAGAATGGACTCCGTGGGTTGTTTTGTGTGTGTGTCACAGTTTCCTTAGGGCTGTTCCACAAGCACAGGTGAAGGTTTGTTTACAGCCGCAGGCTGCAGCACTGAAAACCGTGTCTCCCTCTCCCGTGGCCCAGTAACTGTACAAATTCTTTATGGGGCACAGTGGCTCATGAGAGGCAGGGGAGTCTCTCTGAGTTTCTGGCCATCCAGGTCTACATAGGAATTCCAGGACAGCCAGGGCTACATAGACCCTGCCTCAGAAACCTGAAATATAAAATAGAGTGCAGCAAGCGTGTCGTGCCTAGCGTCCGGCTCTCACCACTCTTCCCCTTCCTCTTAGCTCTTGCACTCTGTGAAGCCTTTCTTCATGGTGCTCCCTAAGCCTTGGAGGGGCTGGTACAGCTACTCCACTTAAGGCTGGACATTCAAAGGCCAGCCACGCTAGGTGCTTTGACCAGTTAGGAATCTGCAGCCTCACTGACCACTGCAAAAAAGCCTTTGATGGGCACATTGTATCCAGTTAGCAGAAGGAGAGCAGTAGCTCTCCCATTGCGGTCCACAAACTCCTCAGCCATGAGCTTTTGATGAGGGCAGCAGCCCCAGATGTGAATTCTCTCCTGTGGAATGGGCATCAGATCCAGTCTCAATGTGGTTGGTTATTCCTAAAACAGATTTCAGTGCACTCCTATGGTGTCTTGTGTGGGCAGTCAGTATTGCTGCACGTGGGGTGCGGCTGAGAGTTGCCACCCAGCATCCTGCATAGCCCCTGCTGGCACTATGAAGGCCACCCAACTCCAACTTGATTTTTCTGTCCTCTGTGTCTACAACGTGCAGCACATCTGAAGAGCAATGGAGCCAGGAGTGAGCCTGAGAGGACCTCGTTGATACTGACCTTCATAATCTATCAGCCACTTTATCCGCCCACATTTCTGTAGCTTTAAATACTGCACGGATTCCTCCTGTTGACTTGATGCTGTCTAGCTAGGGCACTTGTGACCCCATCAGTACTCTGTAGGACCTGCAATAATATTACATAGTCATGATGTTTTCTCTGCAGGAGTCAAGTTTTCTACTACTCCACTGGCATGAGCGTGGGGATTGTGGCCTCTCTGTTGATCATCATCTTCATGCTCTCCAAATTCATGCCCAAGGTGAGTAGTTAGAGTCGCCGAAGTGCTGAGGATGAGCTGGGCTGTCTTAGAACACTGTGCGTTTGTGTTGACGCTGATGAGCCTGCAGCCGTCCTAGTTTTTTATTCTGAAAGACGCCTGCATGGTAAGACAGGAAGCTGGACCACACACGAGCTCTTTACTTGAGAGCATGTGCGCAGTGGGGACTGAGAGCCACTCTGTGTTCTAATTGCAGAGTTGGGCTTTTCTGTTACTTAGCATCTCATCTGTCTGTGCTCACTGCCCGCTGTACCTTTGTAGGTATAAAGCACATCTTTTTAAAGAGATAGGTTTTTATGCATTTTGAGTAGGTTGAATTGTAAGAAAATAATGTCCCATTTGCTTCTTTTACAAAAGCCTTGTAACTTTTGCTTTCATTTCTACTTTGTCTAGAGAAGTCCCATTTATGTCATCCTGGTAGGAGGCTGGTCTTTTTCTCTGTACCTCATACAGCTAGTTTTTAAGAATTTACAAGAGATATGGAGGTGTTATTGGCATTATCTTCTGAGTAAGTATCGCTGGCCTGGCTTTCCCTTGTGAGTGTCTATAAGATGTTTGATTGTAAGATGTTGCCTGCTAACAAGGAGTCGCTAGTTAACATCATTTAATTAACTTGTAGAAATTATAATTTTCTACTTATTTCTAATACCACTATCTCCTTAACATCATCTTTTGTTTTTGGTTTTTGGTTTTTGGTTTTTCGAGACAGCATCTCTCTGTGTAGCCTTGGCTGTCCTGGACTCGATTTGTAGACCAGGCTGACCTGGAACTCACAGCAATCCACCTTCCTCTGCTTCCCGAGCGCTGGGATTAAAGGCGTGCGCCACCACACCATGCCTGGCTTATCTTTTGAACTCAGATGCTGTTGATAAGGATGAAACTTTAATTTGCTGACATTTATCTCTACAATAAGCAAAGCTTAAAAACTTAAATTGGCTTTATTAATGTTAATTTAAACATGTTAGGAAGGGGAACCTTAAAAAGTAAAACCGCGCCAGGCAGTGGTGGCGCACGCCTTTAATCCCAGCACTCTGGAGGCAGAGGCAGGCAGATCTCTGTGAGTTTGAAGCCAGCCTGGTCTACAAAGCCAGTGCAGGACAGCCAGGGTAACATCGAGCAATCCTGCCTCAAAAAACAAAACAACAAAACAAAACAAAAAAGTAAAACTGCAATGAGTCTTGTATATAGTAAGAAAAAAAACCTTTTTTTTCTTGATAGGAACTCAATTATTATTTGAGAATATTAATGTAGATTTTTATATTTGGGGATTAAAATAGACTAGAAATGTTCAACATGTAGCTTTTAAAAAAGATTTAGTTTTGATTGGTGGTGGTACATGCCTTTAACCCCAGCCCTTGGGAAGCAGAGGCAGGTAGATTTCTGTTTTCAGAGACAGCCAGGCCTATGCAAATAAACCCTATCTCCAAAAAAAAAAAAAAAAAAAAAAAAAAAAAAAAAGCCAAACCAATCAAAAACAACAACAAGAGATTTAGTTAGTAATTATATGTATGTGTGTATGTGTGCGCACTTGAATGCTGGTCCTGTCCTGTCAGATCACTGCATGCATTGCCCAGTGTGGGTGCTGGGAACTGAACTTGGGTCCTCTGGACGAGTATTGAGAAATTGTGAGCATGTATCCAACCCCTTTGTTATTTGAACTAAGTAAACTTGTGATAAAAAAAGATAAGAGTGATACATATAAGCATGTGAGGAACAGTGAATAAAATTTGTTTCCTGAAAATTCAAAATAGGTAAGCAATTGAGTCCAGCTCTTGCCCGATTCCCCGGCTCAGTAGATGCCGTCTAGGAGTGTGCTTGCTCTTCACGCAGGCTCAGTAGACGCCGTCTAGGAGTGTGCTTGCTCTTCACGCAGGCTCAGTAGATGCCGTCTAGGAGTGTGCTTGCTCTTCACGCAGGCTCAGTAGATGCCGTCTAGGAGTGTGCTTGCTCTTCACGCAGGCTCAGTAGATGCCATCTAGGAGTGTGCTTGCTCTTCATGCAGGCTCAGTAGATCCGTCTAGGAGTGTGCTTGCTCTTCACGCTGGCTCAGTAGACGCCGTCTAGGAGTGTGTTTGCTCTTCACGCAGGCTCAGTAGACGCCGTCTAGGAGTGTGCTTGCTCTTCATGCAGGCTCAGTAGACGCCGTCTAGGAGTGTGCTTGCTCTTCATGCAGGCTCAGTAGATGCCATCTAGGAGTGTGCTTGCTCTTCATGCAGGCTCAGTAGATCCGTCTAGGAGTGTGCTTGCTCTTCACGCAGGCTCAGTAGACGCCGTCTAGGAGTGTGCTTGCTCTTCATGCAGGCTCAGTAGATCCGTCTAGGAGTGTGCTTGCTCTTCACGCAGGCTCAGTAGATCCGTCTAGGAGTGTGCTTGCTCTTCACGCAGGCTTGAAAGGAATGACTTCTGCCCCTTCACAGGCTACGTCCTCACTGTTGGATTCCTGAGTTTCGCACTGTGCTACAAGTATGGACCCCTGGAGAATGAACGGAGTATCAACCTGCTGACCTGGACGCTGCAGCTGCTGGGCCTGGGGCTCATGTACGCCAGCATTCAGATGCCACACGTCGCCTTGGCTCTGCTTGTCATTGCACTGTGCACCAAGAACCTGGAGTACCCTGTGCATTGGCTGTACACCACCTACAGGTGACTAAAGGCAGTGTAGCTTGTGTCTGCGTGTCAGATTGGGATGCTCTTTGCAGCAAAAGGATGTAGAGCTTTTCCTTGGGAACCTCTGTGAGGAATCACTGTGCTGTTTCTACCCTTGCTCCTTTCTCAGTTGAGTATATTTATTACTTTTTTCTTTTTTTTTTCTAAAAGTATCCAGTAAAATGTCCTGTGTTCTGTTACCACTAGGTGGTGCAAATTATATTGTTGTTTTGTTTTGTTTATACTATAACCCTCAGGTTCAGGTTTCAGGTCATTTCATGCCAACTATCAGATGTTTCCAAAAATCTTAATCTTATTTTAAGATGAGATTTATAGCATGTTATTCTTGCAAAAGTAAATGGTCCTGGATTCTGAGGTTGTCAGTGGCTGTCCCATTGCAGACAAAATGGTACCTTCAGTTTGCGAAACTAGGTTCATGAACCCTAACATTATAGCATCATTTCGTTGTTTTTCCACTTATTGGAAAATAAATATTTTGTCATTTATTGGAAAATAAGTGAGTTTGCCTGCTCTGGTTCTTCACTCACAGTTTGGCATGTGAGTTGGGAGCACACTGTACTGAAAGGTGCGTGTGAAGGAAGGTGGAGGTGACGGCTGAGTGTCTAGTGTGTGTGGTGCGTGTGAAGGAAGGTGGAGGTGACGGCTGAGTGTCTAGTGTGTCTGGTGCGTGTGAAGGAAGGTGGAGGTGACAGCTGAGTGTCTAGTGTGTCTGGTGCGTGTGAAGGAAGGTGGAGGTGACGGCTGAGTGTCTAGTGTGTCTGGTGCGTGTGAAGGAAGGTGGGGTGGCGGCTGAGTGTCTAGTGTGTCTGGTGCGTGTGAAGGAAGGTGGAGGTGACGGCTGAGTGTCTAGTGTGTCTGGTGCGTGTGAAGGAAGGTGGAGGTGACAGCTGAGTGTCTAGTGTGTCTGGTGTGTGTGAAGGAAGGTGGAGGTGACAGCTGAGTGTCTAGTCTGTCTGGTGTGTGGTTGGCCTCCCAAAACAAGTCGAATAAGGATGGATGTGGACGCTGATTAATGACTCATGGTGTTATTTTGGTGAGCGCAGAAGGATGTGCAAGGCAAGAGAAATGCCTGTCCCCCCTCGCCTCCTGACAGAAGAAGAGTATCGGATACAAGGAGAGGTGGAGACGCAAAAGGCTTTACAGGAACTCCGAGAATTTTGTAGCAGTCCAGAGTGCTCCGCCTGGAAGACTATATCTCGAATTCAGTCTCCCAAAAGGTAAACTGTTGGCCTGATGAGCCGGGTGTTTATGGGTAGTTCCTGAGTTCTGACAGAGATCATACTTGTAGATAACTGTTATATATTGCCCTTTGATTACTGTTCCCTAGTAGTAGTCAGGAGAAAGTCATCTGTGCCATCATGGAGGAATCTTTCCTGTTTCCCCAAGGCGGCTGCCTCCTTGTTTTGATAATGGCATTAACTCGTGAAGACTTCAGCACCACGTGTTAAGTGTGGCCCTTGAAGTCTGAGTCTGCCCTCCCCCCTTTTTGGTTGGGAGTAGTTGTACCAAAGAGTATGTGAAGTTTCAATTTGGAATCATGATAATATAAAGTTTATAGGGCCACAAGTGCAAAGCACTGTAATGCCTTAATCTTCTCTTATCAGGAATGTGGTGACTCAGGGAACCTTAGCACTTCGTAACTAAAAAGGGCAGGGTAGTGATGGGCAGGCAGGAGGAGGGTGCCCAGGATGTCCATCTGTGATCTCTTCCTGTTTCCTGCCTCGTTCTTGCTTCACTGCATATCTGCCATGGCACAGGACAGGACTGCAGCATGCTGAGCTTTCAGCCGGGTCTTACTTTGGAAGCCATTTGGGAAGGACAGGCAACTTTCTAATGAGCACCCCTCTCTTTTGCAGATTTGCTGACTTTGTGGAAGGTTCTTTTCACCTCACACCAAATGAAGTTTCTGTTCACGAGCAGGAATATGGCTTAGGGAGCATAATTGCCCAGGACGAGGAGCTGTCCTCAGAGGAGGAGGGCTTGGAGGACGCCACTCTCACACACAACTACTTGTGGACTTAGATGGCAGTCAGCTACTTGTGTGTAGACTGACATGATGCCTTGATGACGCATGTTGTAAGTGCTGTGCGGTTCTCCCAGGCTTTAGAACCGCACAGAGAGATGAGCGCTCCCCACTGAAATGAGGGCCGAGTGGCTTACCCCTGGCAGCACTTCCAGTGGTCTCCAAGTGCTGTGGTAGCTTGCTTCTGACAGCTGAGCTGTTGGTCTCCTTTGCTGTTCCTGAAGAGACTTGCTGGCCACAGATAGCACGACATTCTGGCTCCTGTCTGAAAGTTCACTGAATTCTGGTGACTTTGTCACTGTGACAGACCCTTAAAAAAATAAGTATTAAGTGCAGTACTGTGTTCAGATGGAGGCTGCTTCTTCTAAAGAGAATCTACAAGTCTGAGCCATTTTTACTCCCGTCTACTTCTGTTTCAGTGGATCCTTATAGTAATCCTTGATTGAACTATTGAAGAAAAACTAGATTGTTGCCTGTCTTGTTTTTTAAAACAAATTATTTTTTTAATGCAACAAATTCATGTCCTAGAAGCAGTAAGTTCTCAGGAGTATAAACCGTGCCGACCCCATATATTGGTATAGACACTCCATGGAACCCCTGGAGCTGCTCTTGAGTTTGCTTACATTTAGAAAAATGTTTGCTGGCCTTCTGTGGGCTCTGATTCCTAAGCTTTTTATTATATTTAACACTGGCATTTTTCTCTGGCCATTTCTCACCACTCAACTCCCCACTCAGAAGGGTCTGTTCCCGTCCCTGTGGGGTGTGTGCAGTTGGGAATCTGGCTCATTTTCCTCTCCTCCTCCTCCTCCTCCGTCCTCTCCCTTCTTGCTGACACTGAGGCTGCTTCTGCATCTAACAGCTTTGTTTTACTTGTCCTTCCTGGGTCGGAGTCTTGCTGTGTGCCTCGGCTGGCCCTTTACCTCAGCCTCAGGGCCAGAACTTTACACCTGTGCTGTTGTACCAAGTTTCTTTTTTTTCCTTTGTTTTTTGAGGCAGGGTTTCTCTGTGTAGCCTTGGCTTTGTAGACCAGGCTGGCCTCAAACTCACAGAGATCTGCCTCCCTGGGTGCTGGGATTAAAGGCGTGCGCTACCACTGTTCTGGCTTGCCAATTTTTTTGTCCTGTTTCTTACATATATCCCCTTTACCTTCCTGTATTATAACTGGGCAGAGAAGTCTTTTTTACCCGCCCCATTCGGATCACATGTGTTTGAGTTACTACACACTCAGCACTATCCCAGGGCTGGGGATGTAGCTCAGTGGAGAGCGCTTGCTTGGCTCAGCACGCGAGCCCTGGTTGGATTGTTAGCACCACAACAAAACCAACCTTAGCCCCTTGCCCTTTGTCTCCTTTATAACCTGTTCTGCCCATCAGGCCTTCATTGCCACCTGCATGCTTCCAGATGAGGTCATTGTTAAGCCCTGGAGCTAGCTGGGATTTCTTTGTATGCAATTTTAGTTATGTACCTGCCACACTTCACATGGCAGAGAAGTGACCTCAGCTGGACTTCCCGTTCCTGATGCCCATTCCATTGTCAGCATCAGACACGGTCCCCTGAATTAACTATACTCAAAGTTGCATTTCTGTAAGAGATGCTGCCTCTTGCTGTAGTGACGTTAGCTCCAGAACCCTTGCCATTGCAGATGCCCAAAGAGGCTGGCAGTAGCCATTGTGAGGGAGCACACACTCAAGTCTCTGCCGTTTGCTTGGTTCTTTCATTGTGATCTTCACCTTGCCTGGGAGAAGTGTGTAAAGAAGTATGTAAGTGTGTAACTTGTAACCCTCAGCCGGGGAGGCGGATGCTCGCTCAGGTGTGCAGCATTAGATTCCTTGTCTTAGCATCTCTGAGGAGGAAGGTGATATTTTCAGGGAGCTCTCAGGGCTTCTTAGACCTGCTATCAGCATGTCATTTTGAAAGACCCTGGGCTCTACTGCTAGCATCCAAAATGTCAGCTGAGACACCTCTCCAGGTGGCCAGTTAGTTATTTCAACCAATGTTCCCCATAGCCTTAAATTGTCCTAAAGTGACACCTACCTCAAGTGGTAGACAGTGGTGTAAGGAGGAATGGAAAAACGAGCGGTGTTTGAGCAGATGCTGTGGGTTAAAGCTGGGCAGTACAGGAAGCTTTGCAGTAGGGAGCCTTTCTGTCTTTGTGCGTTATGAATATGGTAAAACTTAGTCCCCTTTCAAAGAACTGTTGAAACTCATGAAAGGGTTAAAGCTCAGGCTTAGTGCTTGTTATGCAAGCCCAAGGCTGGGTTCACTCCTGGCATTGCAAAAGTAAAACCCACCGCTAACAACAAAAGCCTCCAGAATACACAATTTTGTAGCCTTCTCCTTAGAAGTTGTATATTTTACCTAGTGTGTTTTAATGTAAAAAAAAAAAAAGTTCAGCTGTACAGGTAACGTCAGATCTTGGGAGACCACGGTGCAACCCCAGATCCCTCCTTATGGATGGTAAAGGGAGGCAGCCTCTGACTTAGATCTTATTTTAATGAGAAATCACTGTGAATGACTTCCTCTTCTGTGTGGTGAACTCCCTGTGAAATAGGGCTTTCATTTAAAGGCCTTTTTTTTTTTTTTAAACTGAGTTTGGGGTGAATAAACCAAGCTCATTTTTGTGCCCCTGCTTGGTAGTTGGAGAACTGAGTGCTGTGACAGCTGCTTTCAGACAGTGCCTTCTCTAAGTGCTGTGTATCCTTGCCTTTCCTGCCTGTGTGCCTCAGCGTGCCCAGACATTGTTTTACTCAGCTCAGTCTCATCACTTAGACGGGCTGAGCTGGATGCTGGAGCCTTGTCTGCTGCCATGTCAGCGTCTTGCTCAGCAACCATCAAGCCATAAAGTGGTTCTAGGGCTTAGGGTCTCATCAGTATTGGAAATCTATTGCTTCTAATTGGTTGGCCTAAGTTTATAGACCATGACTCCCACTGATGGGAACACAAGAGGCAGTGGGCGTAAAACTTTACAGTAGTTTCCCTTTCCTCATGAGAACATAGTGAGCAAAGCCAGGAAAACTCCAGCAGCTTTGATTACTTCATTACCTTGAAGGAAGAAGGAGCTAGTCCCACGCACACAGTGGCGATCTGCTTCCATCCTTGGGCATAGCCTTTATCCTACCCTTCTTGGCATGGGTGACCCACACAGGTCAGAGAATCCTCCCAGGCCTCATACTCAGGACTTAATTGTCCTTAGTCTTTTTGTTGGGGGGGGGGGATGAGCTGAGAGGGACCCTGCGTTAGAATGTCCCTAGTGCGCTCCTTATAACACTTCTGAAGTGAACGGTAAACGTTGAAGTGTGAGGGCATAAAACTAAGTGCCCTTCTAGTGTTCCCTTCTCTCAGGTCTAGCATATGAGATGGTTGTCTGTTTCAATGCTGAGAATTTGAGCGCAGGAGAGGACAGCGGTGCAGATTCACTGAACTCTCACCTTAGTCAGGCACTGAAGCCAGGGAGTAGGCACACGAGACAGACGTGCCTAAGCCTTCTGCTTGTGGTCTTCGTGCAGTTGTGCAGTTGTGGTGCCCAGTAACTTTGTGACTTAACTGTGGGTTCTGGTTGGGGCCCAGGTGGTTCGTCAGGCATAGTAGTGCATACCTGAACTTGGAAGGCTCAGGTGACAGGATCACCTGAGTGAGCCTTTGAAATTAGCAGGGGCAACAATGGTAACCCCATTTCAAGCTAGGAAGGGAAAGAAGAGTGTTAGGTGCCTTCCATGGGTGTCACTGTTGGTCCTTTAACCTCAGCAGGCACAGAAGTGGCCACACAGACTCACGTGTGCCATTTTTCTTTGGCACACATTTTTTCTGGGGCTGGTATTGTTTACACAGGGTGCCACGCTATAGTCCAGGCTGGCCTGGAACTCAGTATATTTATTTCCCAGGCTAGCCTGGAATTCAGGGCAGCCTTGCCTTGTCTCCTACGTGCTGGGATTGCAGACCTGCCCTAGCTACCATGCCCACCTTCCTTTTTCTCATTCTTGGTGATAACTTGAACATGGCAAAAGCACTTCTTTGAACTTGCAGGCAGCCCGGGCATCACTGTGTGACAACAGATGCCCCTCTCTGAACCTTCAGGCCTGTCAGCCTGCAGGGGCAACAGTTTCCAGTCTGTGGAACGGATACTGAAATAATAGGGCTAAGAGATTACTAGGTAAGTTTCAGCCTGTGGGTAATGCCCTGGTGTTACTCAGGTGAATCATTTGTCATTTATACCTAATAAATGTTAAGACAGTATCAGGGGCGGCTGTTTGCTACAAGTCTTCCACGTTTCTGTAAGAAAACTGATGCCATGTATTTTTCATTTTATTATGGTCTGTAAACAATCTCAATTTAATAAAGCTTTATATGCTGTATAATGGTCTTTTAAATTAAAATGTGTTATTGTGTGTGTGTGCGCACGCGCACGCATCTGTGTGTGAATGTACTCATGCTGTGGCACACGTGGGCATCAGAGGACAACTCGAGGGAGTCTGTTCTCACCATGCAGATTCCAGGACTCAAACTCAGGCCATCAGGCTTGACAGCAAGCACTCTTACCCACTGAATCTCTTAATGAGCATACATTTTTGTGTGACTCATACTTTCAGATAATTGGCAGTTAATAATCAGTTTCATGTGTATTTTTTTTTTCCCTCCTCCTTAACCACACCTCCTCGTCCTGAATATATTTTGGTTTACTGTTTTGGAGCCTGGGAGGTTTGAGACAGTGTCTCGTGTAGCCCAGGTTGGCCTTGAACTCCTTATTTCCTGTCCCAGTCTCTGGAGTGCTGGGATCACATGTATGAGCCACCAGACCCAGCGTATTAAAGTTCCTGTGGCTGGGAGGCTTGTCCAGTGGGTTGGTGTGATCAGATGGCTGCTCGCAACTAGTACCAAACCAGTCCCAAAGGGTTGGGATTGTCTCTCCCCTACCTTTCCATCTGCTTCTTCAGAGTGGAGGCTACACAGACAGGCTTCCTATGTTTGTGTAGTTTGGCTGGGTTTTGGCGGAATCAGTTGTCTAACCACCACATCATGAGACATTCCTACACCCCACCAAGTTCCTTCTCATCCTCTGTATGCTTGAAGTAGTTGGGGGCTCTGAGCTGTGGTAGCCACACACTACCACTGGGTCATAGCTCCATCCCTGGGGTAGGTCAGAGATGAAGGGGCAGGAGTGAGCTAACAGCTGGATTGCTCCGGCTAAGTCTGGAAAGCAGATTGTAGTGTTGTACGCGCCCACACCACTTCAGGATGGCAGGTTTTGAAATCCCAGCTGACTCGGATGTGTGTTTGATACATTATAAACTTAAGAGTGGCCCACCCTGGTCTTCCCTAGTTTTTATTTTGTAGGGTGAGGGGCAGGGTCTCACTCTGCAGCACTGGCTGGCCTAGCACTCCCTATGTAGACCAGGCTGGCTTCAAACGCAGATCCACGTGCTTCTGCCTCACCAGTGCCAGGTGTGCCACCATGTCCAGCCACCGTCTTCCCCCAGCTCCTGGATCTGCACCTCTGGGTATGTAGGAGCCCACTGTGGGTCCCAGGCAGGCAAGCATGGCTAGTAGCAGGAGGTGGGATATTAATATCATTGTTTTAAGACTTAAGAGCTGTCTCATTTTAAAGCATGCAGTAGGCACTCACATGAGTAAACGGGTAGAGAAAGCAAGTGGCTGCAGACCCCTAGCCATGAGAACGGAAGACCCAGGCTCTGGTGCCAGCTGTGGAGGTTTGTGTGGGTGTGGTCCTGGGAAAGTATTTCTTACTGGGGGTCTGTTTCTTCTGCCAGAGACTGGAATCAGTAGTGACCCTGGCTCTGACACAGTGACACTGCTCCAGCCCTTTGTAATAGGTGGTTATACTTTGATACATTTCTGCTTAGCTTTCTCTTCCTTGCTTCCCTCCCTTCAAATAGACATAGTAAATCAATAAAATATGTAAGGGCAGGTTGAAGATGGAACTGCTGATGGACCAGGCGTATGCAGAGTGCTTCTGTGAGAGCAATAGAGCTCGGACCTTGCACCAAGCAGCAGAGGCTGAGAATTGGAAAATCAAGTCTCCATGTTAGTTAAGTAATACGATTACCCACTTTTCTCTTTGTGCATGCCTCGGGGGCAGAGGAGCATGCTGCCTAGGAATTTCCTGAGTAGGTGAAGGCATGCTTGGGAAACTGGATCTTATAAGCTTTTACCTGTCTGAGGGAGCCATCATTTTCTGCTGGGCTAATGCTCAGGGAATAGCATCTTACTTAGTTGGTATCCTACTGAGAAATTATTAAGATTCAAAACCTCAGGACTTAGGCTGCAATCTTTCTGGGCAAGATCAGGAAGTGCTGTGGAACCAGAGCACAGGTGTCACGTGTGGGCATGGGTTTGCCTGTTTTCCCATTGAATGGTGCATCTGCACTGCCTACCTCATGGGGGGGGGGGCTACTGTGTGTGTATGTGATTGTCCGAGTTACAGATCTGGATTTAATCTGTGCGTCTCTGTGATGGGGTCTCAAGGGAAGGCAAGTAGACAGGATTTGGAATTTGGTCACTTAGCTCTCCAGGTAATCTGAGGACCCTGGGGCTCCCAGGAAGATAGAAAAGACAGCTTTAACTGTAGAAGACAGCACTACACCCATCCACCTGCCCATGCCCACTTCCATCCATGGCTAAATGTCCAGCTCTTTCTTGGAAAATCTTTTCCTTTGACACAAATTCTGTTCCTTCTGTCCTTGCTTCCAACTTCTCGGCAGAGTGGGGCATGGACTCTTCTCTATTGGAGCCCCTCAGCAGAAGCCAGGCAGAAAGCCTTTCCCTAAACGCAGGGAGTCTGAACTCACAGGCCTGTGAAGGGTTAAGGGAGCCACACCCTCAGAGGAAGAGCCCTGGACTTTGTGCTGAGGCGGCCAGCCCTCTCTCTGGCCTGAGTGTCACCGGGAGCCTTGGTTAGAGGAGGCAGCACAGAGGAAGGTGAGAGAGGGCACCTGGCTTCGCTGACACCATGGACAGCTCCCGTTAACAAACCCTCTCCACGTTAGGCGTCTGGGTCTCCATAGTCTTCCTTCAGACTGGGACTTGGACTCCATTCTCCCAGGGGCGCCGAAGTACACCTTTGTTTCCAGTGTTGGGTAAGACCTGTCTTGACCTGTCACCTTGGGGTGCCCCTTCTGGGATCTGCTTTTCTCCTTTCTCACCTCCAAAAATATCACTCTTACTCCTCTCAATTTAAACTAAAAGATGTGGGCTCATACCTTGCCTCTGCATCACATGCTTCCCTGCTTCTAAGACTGTGTGTGTGTGTGTGTGTGTGTGTGTGTGTGTGTGTGTGTGTGTGTGTGTGTGTGTGTGTGTGTGTGTTGAGACTGGAACTTACTTTGTATTTCTGGTTGGTCTGGAATTCACTGTGTAGCTCAGTTGGCCTCAAACTTAGGGCAACCTGAATACTATGATTACAGGCACAAGCCACCATGCATGGCTACTTAGCTTTAATCTGAAAAAATAATATCTACTTCACGGGCTGTGATAACTGTCCAGTTATGGTGTTTAGAGCTCTGCCTGGCCTGTGGTGAATGCTGCGTGTTTTCTATAGACTGCTGTCATCCGTTTCCACACTGTGCCCTAGGCTTATAGGCAGTTGCTGGAGCTTGGAGAATGCAGAATGGAAGACGAAGCAAGCTGGGTAGCTTCCTTGCCCTGTCATATGCGATTCCTGTTCTTCCCCTAGGTTCAGAGAAGCCGGAGAGTGAGGGAATGTGTTAGAGTCCTGCTTGGGAGTGGCACTGACCATTGTACCTGCCACCCCGCCTACTCAGTCTGCCTGAGGGCTGTTTCCTCCTGCAGAAACACCTGCCACATGCCTGCTGCATGTATGCAGCCCAGCCCTATAACCCTCCCTTGCCTCTCTTCGGGCAAAGTCCGTGCCACGAGATGATAGGGCTGAATATAAAATCTGAAGACTTTACAACCAAGGCAGAGCAGGAGGGACATCTGGGGGCCTGACAGCTGGGGAAACATACCCACCCACTTTTGTTTCCTATGGGGAGTCCCGATATTTGGTGAAGCCTGGCGTTATTTTTGAACGCCTCACCTTATCCAGCGTCATCTAAAAGTGAAGTCAGTGATAATGGCAGGGGAGAGAGACCTCCGGAGACAGGCATCATGGAGGGATTCGTGACTGAAATAGGGCTTGGGGTTGAATACAAGCACTGGGCAAGGAGCCAGGGAGCACACCCTCAGGAGGGAGGGCACCTGCAGTACCTGGCTGAGGAGCAGAGCCTGGCTCGCATTTCCTTCGCACTGCCTTCTGCCCCTCCATCGGTTGATGCCCAGTGATGTCATCCTTCCCCAGGTGGTCAGACACAGATAGTCCTATCTCATGCCCACCCCACCCCCTGCCCAGCGATCGGGGGTCCTTCCACTTCCCTGGCTGGCCAGGCTGGTCCAGAGGCTCAACTGGAGGGCTGTGCTGCAGACAGGGAGAAGAGGGCGGCTGTACGCCCTTCTGCCCTCTTCCCCTCCCACCATGACTTGGGTCCTGAGCAGTCAGCAGCTTACCGTGTCTACTCCTAGGACCCTCAAGGCTCTTGATATGCCTCTCCTGGAAGGTCACGTGGGGGTGGAGGACCTTGTCCTCCTGGAACCCCTGGATGAGGAGTCTCTGATCAAGAACCTTCAGCTCCGTTATGAAAACAAGGAGATTTATGTGAGCTCACCATGGGTGTCAGGCTGTGGGGTACCCAGAGGGTTCCAGCATCCCCACTGCCAGGCTCATTTGTCTCACCCCCGCCCCTCTTGACCCCAGACCTACATCGGGAATGTGGTGGTCTCAGTGAATCCATACCAGCAGCTTCCCATCTACGGCCCAGAGCTCATTGCCAAATACCGGGACTATACCTTCTATGAGCTGAAACCCCACATGTGAGTAAAGGGACCAGAGGAGGCTGACCAACTGCTAAGGTTGGTTCGCCAGCATCCCATCCCTCCCCATCCTTCCCTTACTGCCCCCCCCCCCCGAGAGTCCTTCATAGGTCTGTCACTTCTTATGGTGGATGAGCCTAGCGCTGTGGGTTGAAAGGTGCTGTCTCATTAGCTCTTGCCCACTTCCTCCCTGCAAGCTACGCTCTGGCAAACGTGGCCTACCAGTCACTGAGGGATCGGGACCGAGACCAGTGCATTCTCATCACCGGCGAGAGTGGAGCTGGGAAGACTGGTGAGGCGACCTCTGGCCTCTGGGGGCAGACGGAGGGGGGGGGGGTTCGACCAGAGAACTGTCTGGAATTGTCTCCTTGTCTTTCCAAGCCTCAATCTTAACTGCTTCCTCTCTAGTTTTGTCTCTTCCTTTTTTAGGGGTTTATGTGTATACGTGTGTGCTTGAGTGTATGTGTTTACACTACGTACACGCAGGTGCCTGCAGAAGCCAGACATGGGTGTCAGGTTCTCTGGAGCTGGAGTTGCAGATGGTTTTGAGACATGTAGTGCGGGTGCTGGGAACTGAACATAAACCTATAGGAGCAGTGGGTAATGTAGTCCTTTGGCGGCACGTGCCTTTAAATCCCACCACTGAGGCAGGCGGATCTTCTCGTTTGAGGCCAGGCTGGTCTACAAAGTGAGTTCCAGGACAGTGGGTTTGTTGCAGTTTTCTTAACTGTATGGTAAATAACTGATACAATGCGCCTGTAGTGTATTTAAAGCTGCAAGCACTACACTGGGCAGAATCTAAACTACTATTAATCTACTAGTAAACCAAGCTACTCTGATCTGATGGCCTCATAACGTACAGATATCTCAATCACTTGCCAATCTGATCCTCCCTGGGGGGGGGGGGGGATGGCGGCTTCTCTCCTCAACACAGAAACTGTGTCTCAAAAAGTTAAAAACCAAAACCAACATTAAACCAGCCAACCAACCAACCAACCAAACAGTAGCAAGTGTTCTTAACCCCTGAGCCAGCATCTCTCCTGTTTTTCTTACTGCCAGAAGTATAAGGTGTCAGAATTAAGCGGGGTGGGGGGGTGGGGGGGTTGGGGGAATGGGTATGCACTGGCTGGGGACTGTGAGAAAGTAGTTTGGGGGTGGGTGGGTGGGTGTGCCCAGTCCAGGGGCTCAGAGCTTCTCATGCACAGAGGCCAGTAAGCTGGTGATGTCCTACGTGGCTGCCGTCTGTGGGAAAGGGGAGCAGGTGAACTCTGTGAAGGAACAGCTGCTTCAGTCTAACCCAGTGCTGGAGGGTGAGCACTCTGCCCTCCACTCTCCCACCCCCTACCCCCACCCCTGGGTGCTATAGGGTGAGCACTCAGCCCTCTACCTTCCCCCCCCCCCGTGCTATAGGGTGAGCACTCTGCCCTCCACTCTCCCACCCCCCCCCACCCCCCCCCACCCCCGGTGCTATAGGGTGAGCACTCAGCCCTCCACTGTCCCCATCCCCCACCCCCCACCCTGCTCGAGCCCAGAGTTCCTGAGCCCTAGACTCTTCCAGCGTCAATGTTTCCCCAGCTGTCCCCCAGGACTCCCCTGTTCCAGGCTCTCACTCATGGGATCTTCAACCCGCTAACTCCTCTTTCTTCATCTCCTCAGCATTTGGCAATGCCAAGACCATCCGCAATGATAACTCCTCTCGATTTGTGAGTAACCACATTTGCCTGGAACGTGTGGCAGCGGGGTGGCGGGGTGGCGGGGTGGCGGGGGTGGGGGGTGGGGGGTGGGGTGGAGGGGGGGCTCGAGAGTGAGGAGGGCGACACAGACACCTCTCCACAGGTGTTGAGACAAAAAGCCAAGACTTTCTCTGGTTTCTCTCTCTGAAGGGAAAATACATGGACATTGAGTTTGATTTCAAAGGGTCTCCCCTCGGCGGTGTCATCACAAACTGTATGTGTTCCCCCCCCCCCCCCATATGCCTTACCAACACTCTCCACCTGCTAATTCTGTCCCTTCATGGGGCTCCGGGTGGAACCAGAGGGGGATGTCGCACTGTATCCTGGGCGCCCAGGGAGATGTTCCCTCACTCTCTCCAGATCTGCTTGAGAAATCCCGAGTGGTGAAGCAGCTCAGAGGGGAGAGGAACTTCCACATCTTCTATCAGCTGCTGGCTGGAGCAGATGCACAGCTGCTGGGTATGTGTTCCTCCTGGGCGCTGCAGCCTGGCCCGACCACCAGAACCGTAGGCCCCTCCTCCTCCTCCTCCTCCCTTCTCCGAAGCCCCTTCCCCACGTCGCCTTGCCTGCATTTCCCACCCACGGCCTTATGACTCAGGGTTTGAAACCAAGCCCCCTGGCCACTCTGGTCTTTTCCTTCGCTGGTAGAGATGGCCAGAGAGATTCCTGGGGTCATCGCTACTCTCGTCCCTGTGCCCTGTGTGGTGCTTCTCTCCTCAAGCTCATGTCAGGCACAGAACACTGTTGACGGTTACACAGGGGTGCAGGCAGGATATGTGAGTGTTCGAGAACCTTCCAAGACCTTCAGTTGACTGCCTGGGCTTATATACCTACCTCGCTTAAGACCTCCCCTGGCTTTCTTCTTTTCTTTTTGTCTTTGTTTCTTTGGTTTTGTCTTGTTTGTTTGTTTTTGTTTTTTTTAAAGATGAGGTTTCTCTGTGTAGCCTTGGATGTTCTGGCACTGGCTCTGTAGACCAGGCTAGCCATGAACTCACAGACATCCACCTGCCTCTACTTTCTGGGGGATTAAAGATGTGCACCACCACCGCCTGCCTGGCAGTCTTGCCCGGTTTTCTTTTCTTAGATAGCTCTATAGAGGCTTCGTTCACTCAAACCTTCATCAAGCATGTGCTGAATGCCCAATCAGGCATCATGTTAGTGACAGAGCTGAGTATGACGTGGACCCTGTTGCCAAAGAACTGAGTTTTGTAGAGCCGGCAGATGTGTGAGCAGACACACTGCAATGCAGAATGGTTGGCTTCAGTAAGCTGTGCAGTTATAGGAGAGGACAGCATGGCGCTCCTTGCCTGCCCTGGGGAGGTGGCTCTGGGTGAACATCACTGGGGGGGGTGGTTTGCTGGAACCCTGCTCATGACTGGGTTTGCCTACCAGCCTTGCTCTAGCTGTGAGAGCCATGGACTTCTAGCCTCTCAGGAGTCATGTCTGGTCCCTTGATATTCTGTGCTTGGCTTGTGCATCACTTTTTTCCTGCTCCTTGAAGTGTCTACAGTTCAGGAGACTCCATAGGTCTTATCATCCCCTTCTTGATGTAATGGCTATGATGCTGCTCAGTTATCAGTGTCTGACTCACAGGTTTTATTCAGTCTGGGTCCAGACTCCCCCTGGTGTCATTATCCCTGGTCTTCTGACTCGTCACCTCTCTAGCTTGCCTTCCCTGGTAACCACACCTATCCTCAGAATCTGTGTGCTAGGGGAAGCTGCCACTGAAATCGAGTTTGGGGCTCACTACCCTGATTCTTAGATCATTTGGATAAAATATAACTGACGTACCTCTAGTCTGGGATCAGCCCAGCTCTTCCTATCTTATGTAAACAGCTTGGGACATTTCCTTGATTCATGTATTGAAATGAAAAAACAAGACTTAATGTTTGTCAGCCAGGTACACAGAATATGGAGATGAGAAGTAATCCAACACAAAAATCATTCAATTTTCAGGGAAGACAGAAAAAAAGAGTCAAAATTTAGCTTTCCTTGTGTGGTCTGGGAATGTCTCACTTACCTCAGGGGAATGCATGAAAGCCGTTTAGCTCAGTAATCAGCATCCAGGAAACCGTCCAGAGGAGGTTAGGGCCGGAGAGCAGGTGCCAGGTGTGTTAGCAAGAGGATGATGAGGCTGGGGATGGATTTGTAGTTCCTTTCTTCCCTCACTTCCTTGCCACAGCAGGAGACAGGGTTTGCTTGCTTGTTTCCACTATTTAGACCCCAGAGGGCGGGAATAAAAATCAGTGAGACTCTTGTGCAATTCCCTATGAGGTTTGAGTGCCCAACCCCCCAAAAAAACCACTTTAAGAGTTACTTATCATTCACAGAAATCTATCATCCCCAACCAAAGGGGACCAGGGAGGAAACAGGACTCAGGCAAGGGTGGTGAGGTGCCAGGCTGGTGTGTCCTGGAGAGCAGGTGCTGACCCCTTTCTTCTTCTTCTTCCTCTTCTTCTTCTTCCTCTTCTTGTCTTCTTCTTTTTAAGATTTATTCATTATTATATATACAGTGTTCTGCCTGTGTGTACACCTGCAGGCCAGAAGAGGGCATCAGACCTTGCGATAGATGGTTGTGAGCCACCATGTGGTTGCTGGGAACTGAACTCAGGACCTCCGGAAGAGCAGTCAGTGCTCTTAACCTCTGAGCCATCTCTCCAGCCCCGCCCCTTTCTTCTATGCTCACCCTCCCAGAGTCCCTAAAGCTCGACCCGGATACGAGTGGCTATACATATCTGAACGGGGAAATGTCCAGAGTGGATGGCATGGATGACGCCTCCAACTTCAGGGAAGTACAGGTGAGGGGCCAGTGTAGGGCAGGCCTGGCCCTTCAGGCCATCCTCTGAGGCCCCGGGTTTGTGATGGAGGTGTTGGGCTGGCCCCACCAGCTCTGCCTAACTCCCTGCTTTCTCTCCAAGAGTGCGATGTCAGTGATTGGGTTCACAGAGGAGGAAATAAAACAAGTGCTGGAGGTCACCGCTCTGGTCCTGAAGCTGGGGAACATAAAGCTGAAGGACGAGTTCCAGGCCAACGGGATACCAGCAAGTGGCATCTGTGATGGGAAAGGTTAGTGCCACCTTGCTGGAGCCTGCTCTGAGTCTCCCACCCTGAGTCCGGTCTTGTACCACCCACCCACCCCCCACCCCCGACATGATTGGCTTCCTCTGGTGCACCTGCACTCAGCCCACTCCTGCAGTCTCCTCTCCTGAAGCCCTTTGGGATGAGCTGCCGAAAAGCATTAGGCTTTGACCTGCGTCACTCAGAACCTTAGCTAGATCTCCTGAGATAAGAGGACAACATGACCTATTTCAGGAGATTCTCCTGGGAAAGTAAACCTTGCAGGCAGTGTGCCCCGTTCCTCCCAGGTCAACCGCAGTGACTTCCCAGGCCAGAGTGGGTCACTAGTCACCCAGGCAGCTTTGCTGATCAGCAGCAGCAACCCCCCCCCCACCACCACACGTGTGCACACACACTGAGATGAGGTCCCCTCTCTGGCTATGCTGTATTTCTTGGCATCCTAGGTATTCGGGAGATCGGGCAGATGATGGGTTTGAGCCCGGTGGAACTAGAGAGAGCTTTGTGCTCAAGGACCATGGAGACAAACAAAGAAAAGGTGGTCACGGTGCTGAATGTCACGCAGGTAAGAGTTCCCCCTCTCCCCCCAAAGGAGCTGCCTTTGAGACTGTTGTGTGGCCGCAACATTAACGAGGCTGCGTCCCACGCCCAGGCTCAGTATGCTCGGGATGCCCTGGCTAAGAACGTTTACAGCCGCCTCTTCGACTGGATAGTGAATCGCATCAATGAGAGCATCAAGGTGAGCCACGCCCTTTCCCCCCTCTGGCCCCTCCCCAGCCTGCTGGACCATCTTGCTCTGCCTGCCAGCTTCGGTCCTTTGGTTTCTGAGAGGCACAGAGTCAGGAGTTACGTACTAGCCTTTCGCCTTCACGGAGACACCAAGCCTCTGTTCCCCGATTGTTTGCCTGCTTCACAGGGTTTTTACCTCGGATAAGAATGTACATGGCTGCGCAGGAATCAGCAGCCCCACCCCTTGGCATCTGTCCAAGAGGATGCTGCACACAAACATTTGCAGAAACGTTCTACATGATAGCCAAAGAAAGGAGGCTGGGGGCGGGGTGGGGGGGTGGGGGAGAGTGGGGATCAGAAAGTTCTGGCCAGCCTCAGCCACATGGTGAGTTCAAGGCCATCCTGGGCTACAAACGATGCGTAAGTAAATGAATACATGACTAAGTCATTGTCAAGCAATAGAAACAGCTCATGCCCATCATGTTATGACCAGAGAAACAAAATAACACAGCATTTGGCCATAAGAGGGAAGAGGACAGCAGGAGAGAGGTAGCTCAGCAGTTAATACTGACTGTTTATTTACATACTACGGCGCTGTCTATGGTGACCGTGTACTGAAAGGCCCCAGGTTTAGATGAGATTTAAATCTAGGCTGGGGTGAATGGTGTTTTCTTTTTAAGATTTTATTTATTTATTTATTTTTGGTTCCCTCTATAAGATGGGTAAGTTTACAAATGGCATGGGATAGTCTTTTATAAAATACTAAAATGTACCCAGGTGTGGTGGCGCATGCATGCCTTTAATCTCAGCACTCTGGAGGCAGAGGCAGGTGGACCTCTGTTGTCGGTACTTTTAAATTCTATTTTATTTTTGGGCTCCTTAAATGTCTTTCTCCTTACTCCACCACAATCCCTTCCAACACCCCAACACCAGGTAGGAGGAAACAAAAAGGTTAGCGGGGAGAGGGGCATAGCTTTCCTTACCTGCTTCCTGCTGCTGAGGGCCGTCATGCTCCTCCGGGCAAGTCCAAACCTCGTTTCAGCACATCTCCAACCTGTTCTCATCAAACTGCATCAACAGCAACCAGAAGCAGCAGGAGGAAGCACCAGCAGCCTTCTTACTTCTCTGAGCCCCCAGTCTCTCTCCCAGTCTGGCTTTTATCCCCACTGCCAACAACCACGCCCCCCCCCCCACGAGGTAGTTCACAGCTGAAGAACATCACGCACCCTCTCAGGAGGCAGTTATCAGCTGTGGACAAACTGGAGCAGGCCCCATAGCCCACACCTGGGATTAAAACAAAAACACGTTTACATATAATCCAAAACTTCCACAACAGATCACTGAGTTTGAGGCCAGCCTGGTCTACAAAGTGAGTCCATGACAGCCAAGGCTACACAGAGAAACCCTGTTTCAAAACAAAACAAAACAAAACAAAACAAAACAAAACAAAAACAAAACCAAACCCTGGAAAAGTTAAAATGTGAGGGAGGGATGGCCAAAACCTGTGGAGTTGCGACAGCGACACCACAGTTCCTCTGAGCCTGGTCAAGTGTGTGTAATTCTGTTTGTCCCTACTCTAGTCCTACCGACCTGATAGGCGCCGTTGGCCAGTCCTCATGTCTGCCCTTCCCTCCTCTTCAGGTGGGCACTGGGGAGAAGAGGAAGGTCATGGGGGTCCTGGATATCTATGGATTTGAGATACTGGAGGTGAGAAAGCATCAGACAACCCCAGTCAGTGGCCTGCTTCCCCGGTTAAGGGGACAGGCGCACAGTGGGTGAGGGGAAGCCACAGGGGAGGAAAGATCTTAAGTGAGCCCTCTCCTTACACTCACAGGATAACAGCTTCGAGCAGTTCGTGATCAACTATTGCAATGAGAAGCTACAGCAGGTGTTCATAGAGCTGACCTTGAAGGAGGAACAAGAGGAATACAAGAGAGAAGTGAGCCGGGGCTCCTGCTTGCCTCGCTAGGGACCTCCAGATGCACGCCTTTCTCCTGGTCACAATTTCCCTCTAATTGTCCCCAGGACAAAATGTTCCGGCTCGCAGCTGAGCGCTCAGGATTACTAAGTCACCCCAACATTGTGCTTCCCTCTTGTCTCCCACATCCCCAACCCTCCACTCAAGGCCAGTCCAGACAGGGGACAGATGGACGGAAGGGTGTTTGTGTGTGGAGAGTCCTGACAAGAGTGAAGTGACAGCTGTGCTTGGCCCGTGGCAGACTGAGAGAAAAATTGAGACCAAATCGAGGACATTTCTCCTGGGCTTGGCACCCTACACATCCCCTTCCGATCCTTTCTCTAACACGTCAGAATCCCTTGCCTCCCAGGCGCTGGGTGATGTCGCTGTCTGCCTGCCGTCCTTAGAGCTGCATTATTCTAGCTCATCAGAAGTGCCCTCCGGCGCCCGATTTCCACACCCTTTCTCTGACTCATTGTAAAGCCCAGCGTCCCGGGGCTAGGTGTTAGAAAAGCTCTCTGATTAAGCCAGTCCACTTCCAAGTGTGAGCGGGCGAGCGTCACACTCATAAACCCTTCCAGAGATGTCCCTGTGAGCTCGAGAGCCTGTGTCTGCAAGCAGGGCTTCGGGCAGACGTGGCCACAGTGCAGGGGAGGCATTTAAGACGTTGTTTCACTGATCTTCGTTCTCCACCAGCCTGGGAGGGATAACCGTAAACTGAGTGAAAGCAGGGACCTCCCTGAGGGATAAGGTGGGCTAAAGAGAGCCTGCCCTGAAGATTTACTGGGAGTAGCTTCTGTAACCGAGGTCTCCCTTTGCCAGGGCATCCCATGGACAAAGGTGGACTACTTTGACAATAGCATCATCTGCAACCTCATTGAGCATGTGAGTGGCTGTTCTCTCACCTCGGGGTTGGGGGGGGCACAGCAGTGACAGTGCGGACATCTTGAAGGACCAGGTCAAGGTTGCATCGATCTTGTTCCTTTGGCCTAGAGTCAGCGAGGCATCCTGGCCATGCTGGATGAGGAATGCCTGAGACCTGGGGTGGTCAGCGACTCCACTTTCCTAGCCAAGCTGAACCAGCTCTTCTCTAAGCACAGCCACTACGAGAGCAAAGTCACCCAGAATGCCCAGCGCCAGTACGACCGCACCATGGGCCTCAGCTGCTTCCGCATCTGCCACTACGCTGGCAAGGTGTGGCAGGCCTGTGTGGGAGGCCAAGGCAGTGGCGGGACACTGGGAGGTCCCAGTGCTGGGACAAGGCCGTGGGGTCTGAACCCACACCTGCTCCTCTGCAGGTGACGTACAACGTGACCAGCTTCATCGACAAGAATAATGACCTACTCTTCCGAGACTTGTCCCAGACGATGTGGAAGGCCCAGCATACCCTTCTTAGGTCCCTGTTCCCAGAGGGGAATCCCAAAGAAGCGTCTCTCAAACGTCCCCCGACTGCTGGGACCCAGTTTAAGAATTCGGTGGCCGTCCTCATGAAGAACCTGTATTCTAAGAACCCCAACTACATCAGGTGAAAGTCTGGGCACACAGGGAACATCCTCTATGTGAGACGGGGTCTGCGCATGGTGGAGCACGTCTGCGTCCGGGAATCTCTGGGACAGGGTTCTAGAGGCCCCGTCCTCAAGGAAGACAGGACCAGATGAGGAGCCGAGCGTCCTGTGGCCGATGGAGTGGAAACAGAAGAGAGTGAAACTGGGAAGGACAAGAGGGTCTCCTTTCATTTCTCTTGAATTTTCCACCTCAGGGGGTTGTGGGGAGTAGGCGTGTGGGGACCAGGGCAGTTCCGCCGGCCAGGCGTCCGTCCGCTCCTGAGCCCTCCTGAGCCCGTGTCTTCCCGGCTTCTTGACCAGGTGCATAAAACCCAATGACCAGCAGCAGCGAGGCAAGTTCTCCTCGGAGCTGGTGGGGGTCCAGGCCCGATACCTGGGCCTGCTGGAGAATGTCCGGGTGCGCAGGGCAGGCTATGCCTTCCGCCAGGGCTATAAGCCTTTCCTCGAAAGGTACCGATTGCTGAGCCGGGGCACCTGGCCTCGCTGGAGTGGAGGAGATCGGTAAGACCCAGCAGGGAGAACGCTCGGTGGGCTCTTCAGCAGGGCTGCGGAGGGATAGGGGTAGGGGTGGGGGTGGGGGATGTGGGAGAGCACTCTGCCCCGCCACACCTCTCCCGTTAGCTCCCCACCATCCGGCCCTGTAGGGAAGGTGTGGAGAAAGTCCTGGAGTCTCTGACTGTGTCCTCAGAGGAGCTGGCCTATGGGAAGACAAAGATCTTCATCAGAAGCCCCAAGACCGTGAGTCAGGAAGCGACGTGGGCTGCCTTTGGTGTGGGTGGAAGGCGGAGCTGTGATTAGCTCACCTGAGACCCAAGCCAGCGGGGGGCACGCCGCAGCATCCAGTGCAGGGCGCGATGGGGCCTGAGGAGGGCGCCACCCTGGGAACTGAGCGTTCTACCTCCTCCGCCTTAAGCTAGGAGTCACTATGGGGCCTGGCCGTGGTAGTAGACCTGGGAGATTTGAGTGCTCATTGTAGGATGCTGGATGGGGAGGAGAGAGCAAGCTCCTTTTTTGCACCCCTCCCTCGAATCCCCACAGCTTTTCTACCTGGAGGAGCAGAGGCGCCTGAGGCTTCAGCAGCTAGCCACCCTCATTCAGAAGGTTTACCGGGGCTGGCGCTGCCGGACGCACTACCAACAGATGCGCAAGAGTCAGATCCTCATCTCTGCTTGGTTTCGGGGCAACAAGGTGCTGCCACCTCCCAAGTACCACCTCGTTGCTGGGACGCGTGGTTTAGGGTGTGGCTTTCCCTAACGGTGCCCGTGTTTCCCTCAGCAAAAGAGACATTATGGGAAGATGAAGGCCTCAGCGCTGCTGATCCAGGCTTTTGTGAGAGGGTGGAAGGTAACATCCTTGGCCACACGTGGTGGCTTCTGTTGGGTTGTGCCCCATACTGTGAGAAAGAGCTCCTAGAGCAAGGGACCTATCCTTCAGCTCTGGCCTATAGGGCAGTGGGTGTGTTTTCAGGAGATTGGTGTATGGGTCTGGGTGTGGTTTTTGCCCTTAGCTGGAGACGACTTCACATCATTTTTTTCCTGTTATAATCTCAGTCCTTCACTTATTTGTCATTTATTTAATTTTTTTTTTCTGACTCTGTACTTTGGTTGAAAACAAAATAGCTGAGCCTCTTTTAGGCTGTCTTCACGCTGACTTCTCATCCCTGCTAGGCCCGCAAGAATTACCGAAAATACTTCCGGTCAGGTGCTGCCCTCACCTTGGCAAATTTTATCTATAAGAGCATAGTAAGTGTTGGGTGGGTGGGGGTGGGGTGGAGGAGTTGGGGCCGTCTTGGGGGCGGGTGGGGGTGGCAATTCCAAGCCTTTCCCTTGTGCTCCTGCACTCTACGGGAGGGAACACTCATACCCTGGGAGCAGGCCCCGCGTTCACGGCCAGAGTCACATCAGGTAGATGCTGTCTGTGTCCTGTGCTAAGGAGTCCCGGCATTGTCATCTGAGCTGTGGACAAGTAGAGTTGGGGAGAGACTAGCTGGGGTTAGCCTGCTTATGGAGTGGACATGAGGGCATACCTTCCCCCATATCCTCTGAACCCCCAGGCAAGTGAGGGCAGTGTCTGGAAGGAACTGTCAGAAGGAAACCTCCAGCTGTGGGTGGCTTCCCGCAGGATGTCTGTCAAATAGTGATGGCACTTCTGAGAGGATACTGCAAAAGCCACAGAAGGAACAGGACCCTGGGCAAGGCCAGACAGGAAGGGGATGTAGAGGTGTTGGCCTGAGGGCACAGGAAGATGCGACTGTGGCCTCAGGAGCCCGGCTTATTAGTCCTTAGGACCCTCAGTAAGCTCAGCGGACCGTGACGTGCATTCGTCTGGTCTTCTTGTTATCCCAAAGCCCCGCTGTGTGGCTGCGCGGAGGGGTGGGAGGTTGGAAGCTAAGGCTGTGGCATCCTCTGCCTTCACATCTGCCCCCTCCTCCCCGGCCCCATCTAGCCTGGCCTGTTGGGCTGGCTCCACCTTGCCCTGTCTCTTCCCACAGTGCATGCTGTCTCACCAGACACCTGAAGCCTGCTATCTGATTTTGCACTCACCTCCTGAGAGTCTCTTCTTGCAACTTTTCTTTCACCTGTACTTTGTCAGGCAGCTGCTGACTGTCAACCTGGGAGCTGTGTGGTTCAATAAATCACACTCCAATGCCTCTGACACTCTGCCGCGGCCTTTAATCTAGTGTCATTACCTTGAACACTGACAACAGGCCCCGCTCTTCCCACGCTTAAAGGCTCCTGACAGCCCTTATATAGGCCCTCTGCTTTCTCCAATCTGATAGGTTAAAAAAAAAAAACTAAGACTTGGGCCAGGTGTGGTGGTGCATGCCTTTAATTCCAGCACCTGGGTCTATGTGAGCTGGAGGTCAACTTGGTCTGCATAGCAAGTGCCAGGCCAGCCAGGGCTACATAGTGAGATTCTATCTGAAAGAAAGAAAAAAAGAAAGGAAGAAAGAAAGAAAGAAACAAACAAACAAAACAGATTAAAACTTAGGGAGGCTGGGTAATTTGCTCCAGGCCCGGGAGCTGGTAAATGGTAGGGCTGGGATGTAACCCATTTGATTTCTGAGTTGCTGGCCACTGCCTAAGATTGTCCTTCTAACAGAAGTTTAGGCAGCCCATGGCTCTAGGAAGGCTTGGACTCTGAAAATCCAAAGAGAGAGAGAGAGAGAGAGAGAGATTGGGCCAGGCCCTGTAGGCAGCACCAGCAGCTCTCAGATCAGCAAGAAGTGGGCGGAATCCATTATCTTTGAGAAGGCATGGAAGGGAGGGCTGTGGCAAGCTTGGAATACCGGGAGCCCGGGGGTTCTGGGATATGACCCTGGGCTCCAAGGGGAGGGCTGAGGCATCAGGTACTGTTGATTAGAGGCAGATTCGGTGTCTATCCAATAACCAGCACAGAAAATGATCCTAGCTGTAGGTCGCTGTGGCCCGAGAGAAGAGAAGGCCAGAGGATAATATCAGACGATTAGCTTCGTGGTGGGTCACCTCACTGCCCTGGGTGTCAGGTCCACATGCCCCACCACGTCCCATGTCTGTTCTAACAGCCTGGAGCACAGCCCGTGCCCACCTCTCAGCTCTGCTGCTGCGTCTTCCTAGGCATGGCGGCAGGACCTGGGTGTGAATCTGCTGCCTGAGGGTGCCTCTTCTTATGACTCCATTCCTAATATTCTGCTTTTAACCCAGGCACAGAAGTTCCTCTTGAATCTGAAGAAGAATTTGCCACCTGCCAAAGTGTTGGACAACACATGGCCAGCTGCCCCTTACAGGTGCTTCAACACAGCCAATCAGGAGCTGCGGCAACTGTTCGTCCAGTGGAAGGTGAAGCCAGGCACCTCCCTTCTCTATGGGATGCTCCTCTCTTATTTTCTTCCTCGTTCCTGTTTATTTTACTGTGGTAAAAATATCCATAAAGTAACATCTATTATATTGCCATTGGGGGAGATGTTGGTTTTTCAAGACAGGGTTTCTCTGTGTAGCCTTGGCTAATCTGAAACTCACTCTGTAGACCAGGCTGGCCTTGAACTGAACTGAGAGATCCACCTGCCTCTGCCTCCTGAGTGATGGGATTAGAGGCGTGCGCCCCCATGCCTGGTTTATCTTACCATTTCTAAGTGTTGGAACTCTGGCAATAAGTGTGTTCAGGGGGTTGCAAGGTTGAGTCCACCACCTGTCCATCTGTCTGTGCTTTGCCCCTCAGCCCTGGCCTCCCTCCCCTAGCCCGATTCTCTGCTTTCTGTGTCAGTGGCTTTTGCCATTGTAGCAAACGCCTGTGAGTGGGGACTACACAGTATTTGTACACTTTGTGTCTGACTGACTTCACTTTACATCCTAATGTCATGTGTTACTCTAGGATGCCCATCTAGGCCAAGCGTGGTCCTGCGTGCTGGGTACCTGCTTTCACGGTGCTTGCATTTGCTAGTGTCCACTTTCTCTTCAACATCTCTCAGTTCACGCTGTTTGTCTCACTGTGTCTAGTTGCTGGCATCTCCTCCACCCCTCTTCTCCCTCAGGTCCTGGGGGGGCCTTATCTCACTTATCCCCCTAGCCTTGCCTTCTTTCTCCTCCTCACAGTGCAAGAAGTTCCGAGATCAGCTGTCCCCAAAGCAGGTGCAGACACTGAGGGAAAAGCTCTGCGCCAGTGAACTGTTCAAGGGCAGGAAGGCTTCTTATCCCCAGAGGTGAGCCCCTGCCTCGTGGCACCTCTCAAGCTTGAACCTGCATCCCTGGGAGTTCCCTGGGAGGGCTGGAGACACCTAGCTATGCCTTCCTTCAAGTCTCTCACCCAGCAGGTCGGTGGGCGGGTGGGGGGGGGGGGGGAAACGACACTGGCGCCCATGGTGTTGATCCTGGACCATATCTATGGATCACTAAACTAGGATGTGGTAGAAGGGGGCAGAACACCCTGGGAGGCTTTGTTCTCACAGCACACCTCTCATGTGCCCTCAGTGTCCCCATTCCATTCCGTGGTGACTACATTGGACTGCAGGGGAACCCTAAGCTACAGAAACTGAGGGGCAGGGAGGAAGGACCTATCCTGGTGGCAGACACCGTGAAGAAGGTCAACCGTGGCAATGGCAAGGTAAAGAGTTATTGCCCCTGCCGGGCGTGGTGGCACACACCTTTAATCCTAGCACTTGGGAGGCAGAGGCAGGCGGGATCACTGTGAGTTCAAGGCCAGCCTGGTCTACAAAGTGAGTCCAGGACAGCCAAGGCTACACAGAGAAACCCTGTCTCGAAAAACAAAATAAAATAAAACAACAACAACAAAAATAAAACACACAAAAATAACCAGTTATTGCCCCTGACAAGAGGGAAGAAGCCCATGGCCATCTGCTTAGGCTTCGCCCAGTGTACACACGGGGTAGGTGACAACGCCTGCCCTCTTTTTCTCCATGTCCCCTCTCTAGACATCTACTCGGATTCTTCTCCTGACCAAGGGCCACGTGATTCTCACCGACACCAAGAAGTCCCAGGCCCAAATTGTCATTGGTCTGGAGAATGTGGCTGGGGTATCCGTCACCAGCCTGCAGGACGGACTCTGTAGCTTGCATCTGAGTGAGGCATGTGAATGTAGTCTCTGTCCTGGGTGTCCTGAGGCTGAGGTGGGCTGGATGCACTAGAACTAAACGTCTCACTAGGAGGCTTTGATGTCCCTCAGGCTGCTCCTGAGAGGGGTGGTAACATTTACTGTTTTTTTCCCCCTTTTCCTAAGACGTCATCGGCAAGCGCCAAGGGGGACATCCTACTAGTCAGTGACCACGTGGTTGAACTGCTGACCAAAATGTACCAAGCTGTGCTAGATGCCACGCAGAGGCAGCTTTCTGTCACTGTGACTGAGAAGTAAGGCCATGGGCTGGTGATGAGGGACAGCTTGGGACAGATGACCGGACTACTGGTCACTGTGACCGGGAAATTCTTGCAATCAGAAAGTGAAACGGACCGTGTCAGGGCAGGGCTTGTAGGCTCTTCCTAGTGTTGTCCACGCCTCCCTCACCTCACCAGGGGACTCTAAGCGGCAAGATCTCTTAGCTCATGAGTCATTGGATGGATGGGGGTGTCCACGCGCACGCACACGCACACGCACACGCGCGCGCGCACACACACACACACACACACACACACACACACACACACACAGGGAGAGGAGGCCACCTAGAAATGCAAGCGTCAAGCTGAGAGGCCGGAGGCACTAGCTTTGGGTTCTGTCTCTTCTCCCTCCAGGTTTTCAGTGAGGTTCAAGGACAGCAGTGTGGCTGTCAAGGTCACCCAAGGCCCCACGGGGAGTGGGAACAGCAAGCTGGTTTGCAAGAAGAAGGGGAGTCACTCCATGGAGGTGACTGTGCAGTGAAGAGGTTGGGGGGCCTCTTGGAGATGCAGCTCCTTCCTTTGGATCAGAACTTCGCGTCTGACGTGAGGTGGGGCTTAGAGATGAAGAGCCCTCAAAGAGGCCTCACTGTCCCCTGGACCATTCCAGCACCCTCCCAGCTTCAGCCGTCTGCCCACTAATAAATCACGTGGTTGAAAAAGGTCTGGGCGGCGTTGGCAGGCCCATGTTTACTCATTTCCTCACTCACTTACTTATACTTTTTTTTTTTTTTTTTTTTTTTTTTTGGTTTTTCGAGACAGGGTCTCTCTGTGTAGCCTTGGCTGTCCTAGACTCACTTTGTAGACCAGGCTGGCCTCGAACTCACAGCGATCCGCCTGCCTCTGCCTCCCAAGTGCTGGGATTAAAGGCGTGCGCCACCACCGCCCGGCTACATATACTATTTATTCCCTTGGCTCTGAGTTTTATGCAGTCGTGCTTGGACACCCATCCCCCTATGCCGTGTGTCCCTTAGGCTCCTGGGAGCCAGGGAGCGCAGACAATAAGGCAAAGAAAGGAATTGCCTCTGGCCTCCTTGACCGGCTGAGCTCTAGAGGCACGGGGTGGGGGTGCAGAAGTCTGGGAAAGGGTTCAGGTCGCAGGTGGCCAATGAGCTGATTCATTAAATGTGTCCCTGGAGGGATGACCTGCGGATGCCTGTCTTGGAGCCTCGGCTCCTTAGAGGTGGAGCCTGAAAAGAAGCCTAAGGCTGCAGGGCTCATGCAAGCCAAGCTGAGGCAAGGTGGGGTATGCGGGGACCCTGCTCCAGGATCTCCACCACACTGGACCCCAGAGACGGGCTACATCACACCTGCCTCCCAGAAACCCTCTTCTTGTCTGTGGCCCTGAGATGCCAAGCTGCTGTTAATCACTGTCCCATAGCAGCAACACCCCCTTCCCCCTCCCCCTGCCCTCTCCCCCCTGCCACCTACCCCCTACCGCCCCCCACCCACCCACAGCTGGCAGCCCTGATTCACACATTAGCATCTCTAGGACTGACTCCTTTTCTTGTCTTCCTTCATTTTCTCTGTGTCATTGTCATTATTTTTGTCTCGGTCTCGGACTGTGTCATGCCACCTCACTGTCTCCGTTTGTGTAATGTAAATGTACGATTTTTTTTTTTTTTGGTAGGAAGTATTGCTTTATGTCTTTCCCGACTTTATTTCTCTCTCCTCATAGACCGTCCTGTCTCGCCACCCCGTTCTGTCTTTGGGGAACACGCTGCCTGCACGCAGCAGTGAAATGCAGGTCTGCCCCCAGGGAGAGGTTCAGAAGGGCTGTCATTGTTCCTGTCACCAGCTCCACCCTCCCTGTCTCCTCCCTGCCTCCTCCACGGAGCTCTGAGGCTGGGGTCCCTTGCAGCCTCCATCGGTAGGCAGCTCACGGCCTGAGTAATCGCGCTGGTGGAGAGAGCTGATTAACGATCCTTCCTGCCTACAGATTCCTCTCTCTCTCTCTCTCTCTCTCTCTCTCTCTCTCTCTCTCTCTCTCTCCCTCCCTCTCTCTCTCCCCCATCTCTCCTCTCTCCCCTCTCTCTCTTTCTCTCTTTCTCTGTCTCTCTCTCCCTCCCCCTCCCTCCCCCCCTCCCTGCCCCCCTCTCTGCCCAAGCCTGGAGCTTTGGCATAACCTCCTCTGGACTGTAATGGGCCCTGGGCAGACAGAGGCTAGAGCCTGTGCTGTGGGGGCTGGGTCTGGAGGAGGGGTGGCCCAGGCTCTGTCTAGCCTCCCACCACCTACATGACAACTCCAACCTTGACTTCTCAGAATCGGAAAATCGTGAGATCGTGGCTGGCTGGGAGCGGGTAGTGACCCGAGTACCATCGCCCCCACTCTCTGCCTCATCTCCTGCTCCCAGGGCCCAAATTGTCGTCACTTTCCTGGTGAAGTGTCTGGTCATTTTCAGAAGCAATTTCAGGAGAAAATGCAGCTGCTGCTCCCAATCCTGCTTTTCTTTTCCCGGGGCTGAGGGAGCTGCCAGCTCCCTGGGTGGGGGCAGGGATGCGGAGGGCTCATCACCCCGGTGTTGCCTCCCCCTCCCGCCTTTCTCCTGTTTTTGCCTTTCCTTTCTTCTGGAGCTCTGGGTCCTTAAGTCTTTAGGGCTCCCATTTCCCCACCAATGAAAAAAGGCTAGCACTGACAGGATCCTGTCACCCGTCCTGCCCCACCCAGCCTTCTGCCTCAGCACCATCCAGCACTCTCAAAGTGTGGGTTGCTTCAGGATCACGAGCCATCCCGGACCACCCTGACTCCCCACTAAGGAGCTGCTCAAGGCCCTCAGAGCTTAACCCAGCTCTGACTCAGTCCAGGCTCAGACGTTCCTCCTCCTTGCCCTCAGGGCCTTTTCCTGGTTCTTGACGGCAGGCACTAGTTGATGAGGAGACTGCTGCCCTTCTCCAGTGTCACACACGACCCAGCCCCCTCTCTCCTCAGTGTCTCTCCAAGATTACGGAGGGAGTGCCCACTACGGTGGACAGGTCATCTGTGCACCCAAGCATGTGGCCCCCTAGGGATTGGCTGGCTAACTTGTCTCAGTTCTGTGCAACTGAGCATACACACAGTGGGGTTAGGGACCCTGGACTTATGTGCTGTTTTCTCTATGGTGACAGCACCTGAGGTGTGCCTTGAGTAAAGAAATGTTCAAAGGCGGGGGGGGGGGGTGGGGGGGTGGGGGTGGTGCGGGGTGGAGGGGAAGGCAGGGGGAACCCTCCTAGGTGCTCCATAACTGCAACACGCACTTCATGTATCACTTGCATATGATTTGTGGGCCAAATAAGGCTGCCTGCTCCAGCTTTCTAGTGCCCCCTCCGTCACCACCACTCTAATTTGGGTCAGCATCAATTCTTTCAAGTCTTTGCTAATCTCAGAGATCAAGCTGCGATCAGCTCCCTCCCATCCCCTGTGAGCGACAGCATCATCAAAGGACATTATTCATGGTGGACCTTTGCTGAGGCCCTGCTTCCCTGATGTCAGGCCCTGGGGATGGGGTCAACTGTGCGGGGGTGGGGGGAGTGGGGGGGTGGGTGTGGGTGGGGGGGCAGGGAGGGCTGGAGGAGCTGAGGCCTCACCTCTGCTCTTGCATAGCCAACTCCCTTGGGCGGCCAGCTTGGTCTTCTGTGCCCAGGCTGGAGAGGATAGGTAGGAGAGGAGGAGGGAGCCATCTAGGGCAAGGTCCAATTAGAAACAGTGCCCAGGGTTCTCTGAGGCACAAACATGTCATGCCGTTTGCATGTAAACGGCCTCCCACTTCTATTCCTCATCCCAGCAAATGTTCAAGGCACTCGGTGCTGGCCCGTGTTCTTTGCCCACACAGTCCTGCAATTAAACTGGATAATGAGAAGCCCTTAATGAGGCCCCATTAACTTCTCGTGTCATAAAGAGACCTTGCTACCCGGCTGTTGACCACAGTCTGGCATGAACATGAGGTCCTGTGCACTCAGGATGACTTTCTATCACTGCGACCCAAGTCCCAGAGTGTGTGGAGCGGGGACAAGGCCTTCAGGACCCAACTACCTCCCCGAGATGCTCATGTTTGGAAATGAAGAACAAACATCTTGGCTGTGACTTCCTTTTCTATACTTTTTTTGTTTGTTTTCTGGAGACAGGGTTTCTCTGCATGATAACAGCTCTGGCTGTTCTGGACCTTACTCTCTGGTGCAGGCTGACCTAGAACTCACGGAGATCCACCTGCCTCTGCCTCCCACCTGGCTTCCTTTTCATAAAGTTTTATTGAGCATCTGTAATATGCCAAATACTTCAGGGAGAGGGATACAACAACAGACAACGTTCTTGTCCTTGGCATGCTTAGAAGGGTGGGTGCATTTGAGGGAGACGATAAGATCTCAGCATGTTGGATATAGTAATTGTTGGAAGAAGGAAGTGGGGGGGTTGGGGTGGTCAGAGAAGGAGTCTATGGTAAGTGGGGGGGGGGCACACATGTGAAAGTGTTGACATTTCCAACTCGGCGGCCGTCTATGCCCCCTGGAAGAGTGAATGGTTTTCCTCAAAGGTCAACAGGCCAATGCAGCAAAGAGAGTGAGTGATTTAGGGTAAGAAGAGCTGGGCTGTGACTCTTCATTGATTATAGTATGCTGGAGTGAGTCACTGAACCTCCCCAGCCTCAGTTTCCCAATCAGAAAAATGGGTATATTTCTTATTTCTATCATGGAGGTGAGGGAAATCAAATGCCCACTGCATATCATATCTAAGCTCCTGGTGAGTATCCAACCCCTACAACCAGGTCTCAGCTGCCACTTTCCCAGAGCATGGCTAGTCTTCTCTGAGTTCTAATTCTGAGCCTGCCTCTTTCTCCTCCCCTGGCTCTCTCTCGTGGGCCAAGAAACCTAAAGAAAAACCCCTTCATCTTTGTGGGATGTAAACAAGGGCCGGAAGGGTCAGAGAAGATGTCTGAGCTTTGAGGGGAGAGGGTGGCAATTTAGAGATGACGTTGTGGAGTGGAGCAAGGTGAGGCAGGGGGAGCATAGCCATGCTGTTTGCTCCTTCTCTCAGACCACAGCAGGAGAGGCAGGAAGGTAGAACTCCAGCAAAAGGCAGCTGTGGCACCTCGTTCAGTCAGGAAGGAGAAGGATGGGGAGGGGAGGGGTGCATAGCACTGATGGGGAGGGGGTAGCAGGGGGAGGGGGAAGGAGGAGTGGGGTCTCAGTCCTCAGTCCAGCAGCCTCGCATCTCTCTTGGGATGAGCACCAGGAGACAGGAGAGCTTCCAACCAGAGGGAGCACTGAGGGAGCCAGCTTCACCCCCAGTCTTCAAGTGGGACTTCGGCCCCAGCTGTCTTGGTGGTGGTGGTGGCAGGGACAGAGAGCTCGCTCACTTGGTTTGAGCTGTTCCAGGCTGGTAGTCAGGCTTGGAGGTTTAAAGAGAGAGGGGCTGCTGAGGTCCAAGAGATGCATGCACCTAGAGAGCTAGACTTGGAATGCGATTTTGTGAGAAATCACATACATCGGCATTCCGTGGAGCTCCTGCCTTGGGTGCCTTTGCAAAGTGGGCTGCTGGACAAGTCTAGCGAACTGCCTGGCCTGGTTTTGTGGTGTGTGTGTGTGTGTGTGTGTGTGTGTGTGTGTACATGCGCGTGCCTGGGTATGTGACTGCAGCCTGCATTTTCTCCCCTACCAGCCTTCCTCCTCCCCTCCAGGCACCCTGGGATTGGTGACTCTCAGCCCCTCCCCTCGACTCCCCCAAACCCTCCCAGAACCTTTATCAGGGAGCTGGGACTGGCTCTTGCCACCATCCAGAGTCCTTGCACTCCTGTTTCTCTCTCTGCAGCAGCACCTGCCAGCTCCCTGCTCCTGCCATCCATCCAGCTCCACAGGTAGGCTCTGGGAGGACAGAGTTGGGGGGCCTGAGGCTAGCATCAAAGATGAGGGCTGAGAGCCAGAAGGGGATGAAGGAGAGAGCAGCCTCTACCGGGCCAGCAGGGCACCAGGAAGGAGATCAGAAAGTGCCAGGGACGATAGGGGACTGTTGGTGATTGGCGTTTGGGGCTGGAATCAGGACTGAGTCTTCAGAAAGTTTTTCTTCCTGTCTTGGTGTTATCTGGTTCTGTAAGACAGTATCAGCTCAGGGGTCTCTCATCAAGCTAACTAAGGAAACAGACGAGTGTACCTCTTGTGACCCTGTCATTCTCCGGATCTAGAGGTCCCAGTACCATGCCATTGCTCATTGTTGGGGCACATCCTGGGGAGATGTTTAGTGGGGGACTGGGGAAGCTGAGCCCAGATGATGTGCCCCCTTCTGAGAGATGCACCTCACTCTCCTCGGATCACGGCTTGGGACTGGAGAGCTGGGGGCTAGAAAAACGTGGTGGAGCCCAGCTGTTGGTCAGGAAGGCCTCCCGTGTTCCCACCAAGCTGTGTCTTTTCTCCCTCTCACCTTTGTCCTTCAGGCACCATGAGGAACGCCATGCTGTTCGCAGTCATCCTGGCCCTCAGCTTGACTTGGAGCTTCGGGGCTGTGTGTGAGGGGTCACAGGAGCAGGGTGTGCCTGCTGGGAGGCACAGCAAGGTAAGATGCGCCCCGACAGAGTGCATCTCTCAGGGAGACTTGGGAGTCTATCTGATAGCTGGGCTGGTGAGATGGATATTTTGTCTCCAAATTTCTCTATGTCTCTGGTCCTCTCCTGTTTCCGCTGTCTCCAGGGTACCTCTCTGTGTCTTGGATAAAGTGCACCCTTAAAACTGTTGTTCAGCATCGTATGGACTGAGCAGCTAGCATTTATGTATTTAGAAATATACACATACGTGTATATTTACGTATAGCAAGCATGAATTTGATCAAGCAGAGCGGAGTCCGTGGGGGTAGGCTCGTGGAAGGAAAGGAAATGGGAGAAATAATATAATTACAGATGCATTTCAAACATTTTTTTTTTTTAGATTAAGAAATATGTTGTTCAGTCATTTGGTGGCGACGTAGTGATTGACGGGTACTGTGCGTAAGCAAGGGTGCGCAAGTTCTCAGCAGCGTGGCCCAGCTCTGCCTCTTGCTAGGGGAAAACTCTCCTCCTGGATAGAACCAGATGCAGGCAGAATTTCTCTCCCAGTGGCCGCCGCCCCCCCACCCCCCCCAGTGCTATTTCATCTATATCAGCTACACCTGTTTTTTTCAAGTTGCGGACCCCCCCCCCCGCCCCACTTACCCACCTCCCATAGTCTCAGGTGTGCCTAAGGTCCAGGTCCCAAGCCTCCCCTTCCTCTCTTCTCCCTTGTCTTTTTCTAGCCTCTGCCTCTGCTTCGTCAGACTATGAAACAGAAATCAAAAAACAAAGCCAGGGTGAGCCTGGATTTCCAAAGTTCCTCCAAGGAAAAAAGAATAGGACTTGTCAGGGTTGGTGTAGGGGGAAGTGTGCCTGGAGGAAGTCTTTTCAGGGCTGGCAGCGGTTACACTGTTACAAATGTTCTGACGATGATTGCAGGTGGGACTTATTACACACTCAGTATTCCGATGATTACAGGTGGGACTTATTACACACTCAGTATTCCGAGTCTCGCTGCCTCTCCAGCTCCAGTCTGTTTAGCATCTCATTACTTGGGGTGGGCTGAGTATTTGAACAATTTGGAAAAAGTGGCTTCTGGGAAGCTGTGTGCTGGGCAGAAAGAGAGGAGGACACACACACACACACACACACACACACACACACACACACATACATTGCACGCATGCACACATAGGTATACACACACACTCTCACACACACACTCTCACGCATGCACACATGCACGCACCCGAGGGCAGCTGCACAGGTGGCAGCAGTGCTCAGGAAGTGTCAGGCACAGCAGGCTGAACCCTGTGTGGTCAGGGCGGTAAGACTATCTGGGTTCCTCAGAGGCAAGCCGGCTTCAGCGCCTTGGGCAACAAGAAAAGCCCTCTGCCTCTGTTGGTCAGCAAAAGAGAGCATCTCTCTGTTGGTCAGCAAATAAGACCATCTTTCTCCCCAGGGTCCGTGAGGATGAGGAGTACCGCTTGGGGTACTTGTGCGTGGGGAGCCTGGCTGTTCACAGGGCACAACTGAGATTCAGAGAAGTACCCCCTAAAGCAATCAGCAGCAGCATTTCTCTAGGTGCTCGGCATGTACCCACAGACGCTGCTGTGTCTGAGATGCTACCCAAATAAATAAAATAAAGAAGTAAATCCTGAGGCTAATCCAGTGCTCATCACGAAGGGCACGGGGCTCTGGAGTCTGAGGTTCTGTTGGAGGGGCAGGAGAAAGGCCAATTCTGAGTGAGCAGGAAGGACAAGAGGACCTGGGTGGGGCGTGGACCTCAGCTCTCTGCTCTTCTCCCCTACAAGGACTCTGCTCTCTATCAGCTACCTCCGTTCCTGCTTCAGAGACTCTATGACAGCCGCCCAGTCTCCCTGGAAGGATTGCTGAAAGTCCTGAGCAAGGCTAGCATGGGTAAGAGGCAGCTCTGGAGGCGGAAGGGTCAAGGGTCAGGGTCCTGTGGGAGGGAGGGAGACGGGGGTTGTCCTAGCTGTCGAGGAGGACAGTGACTTGAATTCCTCTGGAATTGTTTCCGTTTACACACGTGTGCCTGCCTTCACAGGACCCAAGGAGACATCGCTGCCACAGAAACGTGAGTTGCTCCCCCCCCCCATCAGTGTTGACCACTTGCCTGGAAGTTCCACAGGCTGGTTTGGAAGGCCTCCTTTCAGCTGGTGCAGACAATATGCCAGCTGCAATTGCTTAGCCAGCCTTTCTGAGTGGGAGATGGCAACGGGAACAAGGAAAAAGCAGGTGTGAGGGGCATGGGCGACTGACCCTCCCTGGCTGGCTGGTGACTGGGAACTGAGAGGCTCTCCTGGTGGCAGTGAATATTCTAAGCCAGGCACCTGCTGTGGTAGATAGAAAATGGACGAAGTGTGTGTGTGTGTGTGTGTGTGTGTGTGTGTGTGTGTGTGTGGCAGGGGAGGGGGCCGAAAAGAGAAGGTGGGCAGAGAGCATATACCCGCTAGCTGTGGTGTTCAGGCTCCATCCAATGAGACAAAGACACGGCGACACAGTTCTAATTCCAGGACTCAGGAGATTAAGGATGGAGAGTTTATGGGTAGCCTGGGCTACATGGCAAATTCCAGGGAAGCCTAGCCTACATAGTCCTGGTGGTGGTGGGGGTGGGGGTGGGGGGGGTGGCAGACAAGAATTGGAGATAGCTGGGCGTGGCGGCGCATGCCTTTAATCCTAGGACTAGGGAGACAGAGGCAGTGTGAGCCCCAGGACAGCCCAGGGCTACACAGAGAAACCCTGTCTCGAAAAAGAAACAACTTGGAGTTCGGGAACCCATATTCCAGTCTCTGCAGTCTTGGGGTGTATGTTGACAACACTGGCCTTTTCTTTCAGGTGACATGCATGATTTCTTTGTGGGACTTATGGGCAAGAGGAACAGCCCGCCAGGTCAGTACACCCAGAGGGAGGGTCTGGGGACTGCTAAGGGTGCGTCAGAAGTTGCCTTCCAAAGTCTGTGGCCCTTTCCTTCTCAGTCAGCTCAGAGGGACACTCAGGATCAGTCATGCCCCTGAGCATGGGGTAGGACAGCCCTGCTTAGCTGAGAGAGGGACGGAGCCTGTGCCTCCTTCCTGGTCTCCCAGCTCATAGCCGGCCCTTCACCCATCCCTCCTAACTATGCTGCTCGCTTACCACCAGACACTCCCACTGATGTGGCTGAAGAGAATACGCCCAGCTTTGGCACCCTCAAATAGGCCCCCAGTACAGAAGAGGTAAGCACTATTGGCTGGCGGGGGTGGGGAGGGGAGCGGGAGCTGTCAGTCAGCTGTGGTTTTCACGCATGCTGCCAACGCATGCCTGGACCTTTGCCCTAAAAGACAGGTACCTGGACAGTGTGCAGCACACAAGTGTCAAGTGCAGTGATGCTTAGAGATACTCATGCGCGCGCGCGCGCACACACACACACACACACACACACACACACGCGCGCGCGCGCGCGCGCGCGCACACACACGCATGCACGCATCCCTGCTGTTTCCTTTCATCCCTTTCTCCAGTATCACGGACGATGATGATTACTGATATCGTCAGCGGTAGCAAACAGGGAGAGGAGCCCTGTGGGGCTGCCGCACAGTCAGCTGGTGTTTTGGATGCTGTCTCTTGGTGAGAGCCTCTCTCATCCTTTGTGGGTCTGATCCCCAGCTGAAGTGTTTACTGAAGTGGGTTGAGCTGTGTTGAGTGACAGCCTTAGGAGGCAGTCAGGTACGGCTGTGATTTAGGAAGAGATCCAAGGACGCTAAAAGTCTATGCCAATAGCAGCAACCACATCTTAGCTCCACAGCGCAGCAGGCCGTGTCTCCTTGGCCAAGTGACGTAATGCTGTGCCTCAGTTTCCCCACCTGGACTATAAGGGTGGTGATAAAAAAAAAATCTCCCAGGGTTGTGGTTTTATAGACAAAGCCTTTTTAATAGCTCCTGGCACACTGAGAGTCATCTCTGTTATGGCTCTTCTGCTCTAGGAGCTGGGTGTTGGGAAGGGTGGGTGGAGAATGTCCTTATGTGTCCCCTGGCTGGCTTTTATCTTGACTGCCGAAAGCCATCTAGGCCAGACCTCAGGACTGAGTGAGCCGAGAGATTCCTCACTTGTCCACCAGTGTGAACGCCCCTCAGGGAGCCTAGTCAAAACACAGAAGCTTCTGCCTTGGCGCTGTCTACCCACGCACACGCACGGCATCGGCAGCTCAATTGATGCCTTCCTTTTTTGCTGGTTTCTAAAGAGAAGGAAGACAAGGTGTGAGCAGGGATCTGGGAAGTCCCTTGTCTCAGGGTGGCCCGTCTGAGAGCCAAGAAGCTGACTCCTGGTGCCACCTGCTCACGACTCCTTAGGACCAGGGCCTGGGTCTGCCCCCCCCCCATTTGCTAATGTGTAAGAGGGCACAAAGGGCTGTACCAACTATAACTTGCTGATTACACGGCGCTTACCAGGTCATTTTGCTCTCATTAGATGGTTATTTCAGTCCTGCCGATGGCCAGATAATTATACGGGTCGCTATATCTTGGTAGCATCCTCTCCTCCTCCAGCGCTGTGCACTGACCATAAAGATAATTACAGTGTCATTTTGCCATAGTATTTTATACAAACGGTAGAAAGCAAGTGCATTGTGGAAACCCACTTTTAATATGTGCTGGTGAATCCAAGCTCTTTGAGAGGGATTGAGACAGTAATTGTAACTGTCCTGGTCTCACCACCCATGGCGTTCTAAGCCTGTTAGGTGCCAGACAGATGGGGCATACAGTCCCCAGGGACTAGCACTTAAAGATGATTAGAGGAAGTGGAGCAACACGGGTGGCTTCGTCATCTTACTGCATTCGCACGAAGCTCCCGACAAGGGAAACCATTCAGAGCCAGTCTGGGAAGACTGGTTTCAGCAGGGGAGGACCAGTCGCTGCGGATGGGCTGTGCCGGCCTCGTGGGAGTGCTGGGTGACATAGCCCAGTCACCTCACCTTCTGCACGCACCCCACAGGCCATGGCCCTGTTTAGCACATTGTGGAAAGTGTAAGCACCTGCTGCCAGCGGTTCTCCAGCCCAAAGGCTGCTGGGACAACTCAGAGTTAGGCTTTGCCTTCTGCAGAGGTGGCCATCCCTTGTTTCTGCAGAGGGCGGGACGGCAGGGATGTGACTTCTAAAGTTTTATTTATTTTTGTCCTTAGCGCTCCATGTCTGGACCCCTGGACTGCATCCACGAGTCCCGGTGCATGCTTTCCCTGCCTGAAAGACCCCTGCCAACGCCCTTGCCCACTTAGCATAGAGGCTGCGTATGAAGAGCCTCAATCCCACGGGCACTAAGCATGGACTATGCTTTCTGTAGTGTCCTGCACTGAAAATACAATGCCTCCTCTTCTTCAACAATAAAAGGTTTTTACAAAGGAGTGATGTGATAGATTGATGAGTGGGCTTTTTCCAATAAATACATATATACAAAAAAAAAAAAAAAGAGGGTGGTTCATCAGGTAAAAGGGCATGCCACACAGGCCTGAAGACTCAAATTCAGCCCCTGGAATCTACCATGGAAGGAGATAATTGACTCTCAAAGATTGTGTTTTTGGCTATCCTTCCTTCCTTCTTTCCTTCCTTCCCTTCCTTCCCTTCCTTCCCAGGTTTGTTTTTTATGTATACAGTATACAGTATTCAGCCTGCATGTGTGCCTGCACTCCAGAAGAGGGCACCAGATCTTATTATAGATGATTGTGAGCCAATATGTGGTTGATGGGAATTGAACTCAGGACTTTTGGAAGAGCAGACAGTGCTCTTAACCTCTGAGCCATCTCTCTAGCCCTTCAAAGATTGTCTTTTGACCTCCACATGTATGCCACGGCATGAGCCACTTTTCTTACACACACACAAACACACTTAAAAACACTAAACATATTTTAATAGATACACCTTTGTTTTGGATACATAGTAATGGTTTTAATAGAGCCCTAAGCAATTCTTCATGCAATTAACATCATATTTAGTGATTAAAAGAGCAGATATACAAGCCAAGTGTGATGGCGCACGCCTTTAATCCCAGTAGGGGGAGAGGCAGGTGGATTTCTGAGTTTGAGGCCAGCCTGGTCTACAGAGTGAGTACAGGACAGCCAAGGCTACACAGAGAAACAAAAACAAAACAAAAACAAAAACAAAAACACCCAAAAAACCAAAACCAAAACAGAACAGAACAGATATACACCAGTGTGGGGACACATGCCTGTAACCCCGGCCGTCAAGGAGTACAGGCTGGAAGATCTTGAGTTCAAAGCCAGTCTTGGCCACAAAGGGAGACTGTTTCAAGAAAACAAAAACAACCCTCAACATTGGGTGGTTGCTAACAGTCAAAACCCTTCACAGCCGGTTTCAGATGAAGGGAAAACAGACAGACTGACTGGCTGGCCTATGTTTCTAGGCAGGGCATGGGAAAATTCAGTTAGCAACTCCCGCACTTCATAATTAGGGGCCTGTGTAAAGACTTATTTTCTCTCTCCTAATGTTAGTGTGGGTTCTGACAGACCCTCAGGATGATGGTAGCTGTTGCTGGGTGGCTGATTCCTCCGGGTTCCACCCGATTATTACCACCTCCGATCAGAGCAGCCATGATCACCCACATGATCACCCTCCTGAGGCTGGCTTACAAACATTCCCATGTGAAGGAGGTGGAAGGCTAAACGAACTATGGCAGGGCACTTCCTGTGGCACTTCCTTGTGTGGCTTTCCCAACGTTGCTTGTTGGGGTACTGTTCCTGTGGACTGTGTAGTATTCGAATGCTGATTTCTCTAACGCCACTATCTGGTTTCAATTCTGGACATTGCATTGTGATGTTTATTCTAAGTATCTCCTGTTTCAAGTTTGTGTAAACATGTCACCATTTGTTCTCTGTGTTGCCAACAAAAGCCACCTAGCCAACACTGAGCAATACAGAGACTAGGGTGGGGCATCCTGGTCCAGCAAGGGGAGGAGAAAGGGCAGGAAGGACATGATGGATGCACATGGAGAAGTCCAGAAAGCTCCAGAAGGAATGAGTTGGACCTAGAATATTAGTAAAATGCAAGTATAAAGTGGGAAATCAGAGTGGGAGGAAGCTATACTAGTTTGGAGGTTTAATGGAGTAATTATTGCACAGCATTGTGCTAAAGGCAAATTAAATAGATCCTGGTCTCTCTGTGTGGTTATTTGGGTACAAAGCTAGTTAAGAAGTAACTTCTGATTAAAATAATAAATCAATATTAAATGTTAATAGTCACTCAACCATTTCCCATGCCTATATAGCTATACATGTAACCTCCCCCTGGATGTAACCTCAAACTCCAAAGTCAAATGTTCACCAAGCTGAACTTGGAAACAGGGATCTCTTTGGACTGCTGTTGCCTTCTCTATCTGGGACCAATAAAAATAGACCCCTACTCCCGCAAAACAAAACAAACCCCACAGCACCCACACATGGGTTTTTGTGGTATGGCAGGGTTATGGACAAGCAGACACAGCTAGGTCCAGTTGGGATGGGGGTTGGAGGGGAGGTTATTACAGAGCCCCAAAGAGAGGCAGACACAACCATCTCTCTCAGATTCTTCTTCTGTAGTGTACCAGGCCTTTCAACAGTGGCGTAGTAGACCCCAGATTGTGGTCTGACATGTCAGGGGCCTGCGTATCTTTTGTCAATCTGACGTGATAATGATCAGGGGGGCTCTGTACCCCAATAAAACATCATGGGAATGCTCCAAGCTCCCACTCTTGGCAGGTGGTTGTGAGCCTTCCCAAGGCACCGCCAGGACCGGGCTTCTGAGAAGATGCTGTTTCCTGCAGTTCTTCCTCCTCAGGCAAAGTTCTAGTGTCCAACTGGGGTCCCCTTTTGACTGACAGTGCAGGCGGAGAAGAGAGAGAAAGTGCCCATTCACAGCCAGGTCAAAAAGTAACCGCATCCAGTGGTGTTGAGGACTCCAGGTGAGAGTGAGGGACACCAAGGGCTTCTGCGACAACCTATCCACCAACCTCAAGGAAAAGGAAAAGATGGGAGGCCATTGGGGAGGGTCCTTAAGAGTTCTGATGGATGTAGCTCTTCAGGTGCTGGCTTCTGAGGATGTGGGAAAGGGCTGGCCATGCTCCAATTGGGCATGTTGTAATCGGTGTACTGTTTTTGGGTGGGTAGGGGACACAAAGGTGGGAGGGCGGGCCTGGGAGGAATAAGAGGGAAATGAATGGGATTTATTGTATGAAATCCTCAAGTAATCAATAAAAATATTATGTTGGAAGAGAAGTGACCGCACTCCAGATTCTAGAGCCATTCCCTGGAAGTCATCTATCTGACCTTTTATTTTTATTTTATTTTATTTATTTATTTTGGTTTTTCGAGATAGGGTTTCTCTGTGTAGCCTTGGCTGTCCTGAACTCACTTTGTAGACCAGGCTGGCCTCGAACTCACAGCAATACACCTGCCTCTGCCTCCCAGAGTGCTAAGATTAAAGGCACGTGCCACCCCGCCTGGCCCTATCTGACCTTTTAAACCGAGCTGTCTGCAGGGTATTTTGAGACACTTCTGCAGGCTCTGTGGAATTTCTTAGGGATGTGAAAGCCCCAGGAGTCAGTTCTGCTCAAATCTGGAGTCTGGCATGTATGCTGAGCTGTGACAGTCGGCTGCCAAGCAGAACATTCACGCAGAGAGGTTGCTCTCTGGTGGGGCTGACAAACATTACAGTGCCAGGGATCTCAGGGGAAAGCATCTCTTTCCCTCCCTCCTCTCTTCTCTTCTTCCCTCCCACTCTCTCCCTCCCTCTCCCATCTTTCTTTTCTCATTGTGTAACCCAGTCCAGGCTAGCCTTGAATTTACTATGTAGCCCAGGCTGGTCTTCCTAATTTTGCGTTAATAGCCATTTGACACCGCACCCATCTTCTCAAATTCCTATTTACTGTACTTAGAGCACCGAGCCCCTCCTTCCTGGTATAAGGAGGCTGAAGTCTAGAGAGACCTAATCCCTCTAGTAAATTCCCAGCCCTTTCTTCCCACTTAGCTTTGTGCACCTGTATCATTGTAACTGTGTGGTAATTAACTTTAACAAGAGTAGGTAATGAATAGCATACACTTCTTTTTTCTTTTTGTCTATTTGTTTTTTTCCCCGAGACATGGTTTCTCTATGTAGCCTTGGCTGCCCTGGACTCACTTTGTAGACCAGGCTGGCCTGGAACTCACAGTGATCAGCCTGGCTCTGCACTGGGTGCCAGGCGCCCACCGCACCTGGCTAATAGTATACACTTTGCCCTACACCTTGCAGGTGGCTTGTTAGCTGGTGAAGTTGCCTGGGCTCCATACTCCAAAGATGTATTTAGATAAATTGTCTAATATTTGTGCCAAAAAGACACAGAAGGCATAAACTGAGGCAAAAACTTGCTAGTTCAGGGAGGTAACTTTATTTTCTGAACTATATACAAAATATCTAGTTACAAACCTGATTCTACAACTAAACTGCTGGCTCTTTAGAAATCTTTTTATCTGTGACATTCTACTGAGCTAGTTTACCTTTCTCTTGAGCACCCCCAAACCCAAGAGGGCGCTGTTAGCTCTCTTAACTAGAATACTGTTTTGCCTGTGTCCTGCCAGCTGCCTCTCTGTTGGTTCTGCAAGCCCAAAGAGAAAATCCCTATCTCTAAAATGGAGCTCCTTCCAGGAGGGATCTTCCAAGGCAAAAGGAAACTTAAAGGTCTGGTTGCTATCACAGAAGTCTCTAGCTCCTCCTCTACAGCCTCGACAGGCTGAACCATGTCACCTTGGGGTGATGGGGGGTGCTCCAAACCAAGTCATCTTTAAGGTGGGGTAGCTCCAGGGCACCCAGCTGACTTGGCCTCCAGTCCCAGAGCCAAGACCGTAAGACCTCTCCCAAGCAACTCTTTAGAACAGGCAGGAACTTCCATTCTTTAGGGTTCTTGTCTGTGGAGGCTTCCAGAAGCGCACCCAAGCTGCATCTCTTCAGGACACACCTAACTGCCTCTGCCCTCTAGCTCAGCTTTTATATTTTGCTAACAATTATGTTTTTTATGTCTCATAGTCAAATATCCCGCAACAGACTAAGGCAGCAGGTGAGGGAGGTTGGACAGATCTTGTGAGTCCTATGCATCACCGTGCTGCCTTGCTCAGCTGCGGTTGCAGGCGTTGGACCTGTCACTGGACTATAGCATCCACCTTCAAGTGACTCTTCCACTGCGAGCCAAGTGAGATTCCCAGCCCCAAACTATAAGAACAGGGTGCATGGCTGTCGCGTCAACTTCTGTGGGAGACAAATGTCTGTTCGCTCCAGATAAGCCACCAATGGCAGACTAAAGAAATAACTCCATTCAGGTCTAGCCTGGTGAACCAATGCGCTTGATTAGGCTGACTGACAGAAGTAGGAGTTAAGAGGTGACTTACAGGAGCAGGACTGAGGGGTCAAGTCACCGAAAAAATTAGTTCAGTGCTAATAAACCCTTGGGGAGGTGGGTGTCCTCCACCCAACAACCATTAACTGCCCATGCTGGCTAGGTACCTGTCACAAGCTTGAGTCCCCTGAGGGCACCTCAAGTGAGGAAATGCCTCCACTAGACCAGGCTATATGGCTAAGGGTGTGGGGCTTTTCCTTCTATGTGGGAGGGACCAGCCTATTGTGAGAGGCAGCAGGGCCCGGAGCAGGAGAGGCCAGTAAGCAGCACCCTCCGTGGCCTCTGCTTGAGTCTCTGCCTCCGGATTCCCGCCCCCGCCCCGGCTTCCTTCCATGACAGACCATAAATTGTAAGCCAAAGAAACTCTTCTCTCTTCAAGCTGCTTTTGGCCGTGGTGGCGCGTTTTATCACAGCCAATATGCACCGTAACAAAGACACTGCCTATTCACCCTGGGATGAGACCGCATGAGAGCCCCCCACCCCCACCCCATGACAGCAATTAATGGGTCCGAGCTTATGCACAATCAGTCACAGCTACTGAAGAACTCAAGAGGACAACTGCCTTGTGGTGCCCTAAGAATGGTTATTTACAACATCCCCCTTCCCCGCTCCCCCAGCCTTATATCCTTCCCCGCCCCTTCTGTGACATTCTGTAAAACCTGAGATTCCCCAACTGGCCAATTAAAGCAAGCTGTATTTTGGGGTACACCCAAGACTGGCCACTTGGCCAACAGTCAGCTAGCAGCCCCTGCTGGCCTCCTACAGATCCTCTTATGGGAGAGATAAGGTGTTCACAGGAGCAGAGGGTTGGCGCTTATCTACCGTTAGAAGAACACAGGGAGAAGGGAAGAAACCAAGGCATGGGAACGGGGTTGCAAGCCGTTTACACCAGACCTAAGGAGCAGGGTACTTACTCTTAATTGCAAATAGAAACCTTATTTTGCAAGGACAGAAAACAGGAACCTCTTCTTAATACTAAGTGGAAACCTCAGCTTGCAAGTGATAGAGCCAAGTCAACCCAAATTAAAGTACAGAAGGAAGTTTATTGGGAGCAGCTCTCGAATGGGAAGTCGCTGTGCAGAGTGAGTGGAGAAAGAGTGTGTGTGTGGGAGAGAGAGAGCGAGCGCATGGGTGGGGCATGCCAGACATGCGCTGTAATAGGGAGCTAAGGGATCCTGGGAGAACCTGACCGCTAGGTCCGCTTTGGTTAAATAAGCAACTCAGCTGCTTGGCAAGGACTTAACATGGGACAAACGGGGACGTCCTTTCAACTGTCTTAACTGCAAACAGAACTCTTAACCTCAAGGTATGTTGTTCCTGCTTTAGTCTCGCCACAATCCCTTGAGCCCTAGAGTGGGTACTGCCGACAAGCATTCAGTAATTGCTTATTCTCAGCACTTAGCAGTTAGGAGCCTCCGCAGCTTAACCACTGCCCGCTGCAAAAAGGAGCCTCCCCTAGCCGGGCATGGTGGCGCAGGCCTTTAGTCCCGGCACTCGGGAGGCAGAGGCAGGCGGATCGCTGTGAGTTCGAGGCCAGCCTGGTCTACAAAGTGAGTCTAGGACAGCCAAGGCTACACAGAGAAACCCTGTCTCAAAACAACAACAACAACAACAACAACAAGAAGTCAGAAGTCAGGGTAAAAAGGCACCGAAAGGGAAATAGGAGAAGGAGCCCCGGAATGCAGGAATAGGTGGGAATCCAGTGGGCACGCCCCGCCACACCAAGCGGGATGAGCTGAGCTGCGTCCTGCCCAGGATTCCCTCAGGCGTGGCTACCTCAGAGTGTTAGAGACTGAACTCATCCGGCCCAGACAGAGAACATCCCATACAGCACTTAAAAGAGAGGCTAGGGCTGGAGAGATGGCTCAGAGGTTAAGAATACTGACTGCTCTTCCAGAGGTCCTAAGTTCAATTCCCAGCAAACACATGGTGGCTCACAACCACCTGTAATGTGCTCTGGTGCCCTCTTCTGGCCTGCAGGTGTATATGCAGGCAGAGCACTGCACATATAATTAATACATCTTTATAATAATAAATTCTTCCACAGGTCTCACGTTTTTAGGAACTCAGGACAGGGTATCAGCATAGACAGGCTTTTGTTATGTTTTTGAAGACTGGGTGTCTTTGTGTTGCCTGCCTGTCCTGGAACTCACTCTGCAGACCAGACTGGCCTCGAAGTCATCGATCTCTGTTGGTGCACTTTTGACCAACTATTAAAAAAATTATTTATTTACTTATTTATTCTTATGTATACAGTGCTCTGCCTGCATGTACACCCGAGGGCCAGAAGAGGGCATCAGATCACATTATCTAGGTGGCTGCTGGGAATTGAACTCAGGACCTCTGAAAGAACGGTGCTCTTAACCGCTGAGCCATCTCTCTAGTCCCTTAACCAATTATTTTTATTTTTGGGTTCCTTCAATCTCTTCCTCCCTACTCTACCCCAATCCCTTCCAACACCCCAACACCCATCAGGAGAGAAAGAAGGGTAGTGGGGAGAGGGAACATAGTTTTCCTTAGCTGCTTCCCTGCTGTTTGTGGTCGTTGGCTTCCTCGGGGCAAGTCCAATCTCCATTTCAGGAGCTCTTCAACTTCTTGTCAAACTGCATCAGGAGCAACCAGGAGCAGCAGGGGGAAGCACCAGCAGCCTTCTTCTTTCTCTGAGCCCCCAATCTCTCTGGGGCTGGCTTTTATCCCCACTGACAAAGACCACGCCCCCCCACGAGGTAGTTCACAGCTGAAGAACATCACGTGTCCTCTCAGGAGGCAGTTTTCAGCTGTGGACAAACTGGAGCAGCCCCCATAGCCCACACCTGGGATCAAAACAAAAACACGTTTACATATAATCCAAACCTTCCACAACAGAGATCCACCTGTCTCTGCCTCCGAGAGTGCTGGGATTAAAGGCGTGAGCCACCACTTCCTGGCTTTTATGTAGCCCAGGCTAGCTTCAGATATGTTATGTAGCAGAGGGATGGCCTTGACCACCTGAGACTTTTGCATAACTTGACAACATGACCATTCCGTGGGATGGTTAAAGGGAAGGGTTTTTTGTTGTAGATGTGAGAGAAAGCACAGCTAGAGGCATCTGGAAGAGTCCAGAGCAGAGAGGAAACACGCAGAATACAGGCGGCTGTCAGACTTAGCCATGCAGGAGAGAAGTGGGAGGAGAGAGAGAGAGAGAGAGGAGACAGTGTGTGTGTGTGGGGGGGGTGGGGTGGGGGAGCACAACAGGAAACTTAGTAGCGTTACAAGGCCGGTGAGCAGCTGGGGGGAGGGGAGCCCGTGAGCTGGAGAGAGTTTAGAGTAGAGGACAAAGTGAGAAGACCTAGGATGCCAGCGTGGGCTCTGAATTGTGTAACAGGAACTTGTGACACGGAGGGAGCCTGGGGGCCGGGTAGTCCCTTTGCCGTGCGGATGGGTGCCACAGATAGCCGTTCTGCCAGTGATAAACGGCTTCTTTTGGCAGAGGGGAATCGGCTTTGCACGTTCCTGAGGACGCTGGTTTTTATGTAACCGCGAGGAATCCTCCCAAAGCTAGGTGGAGCCATTGCTGGATATTTGGACTACTTTTTGGAATTTTGGGAAATGGAGTGTCCTTCGGACCTGGCACGCTCTGTCTTTACCTCCTGAATTCTGGGGGTTACGAACACACACCACCACACATGGCTTAGGTGGCACTGGGGGGTAGTGGTGGTGGAAATTAGGGTCCCATGCTCGCTAGGGAGGCATTCTACTAACTGACTACATCTTGGGCTCATTTTTTGTTTGTTTGTTTGTTTGTTTTTTTTTTGAGACAGGATTTCTCTGTGTAGCCTTGGCTGTCCTGGACTCACTTTGTAGACCAGGCTGGCCTCGAACTCACAGGGATCCACCTGCCTCTGCCTCTCGAGTACTGGGATTAAAGGCGTGTGCCATCATCACCCGGCCTGGGCTCATAATTTATATTCTCTTTTCCCCAACCATATAAACTTGCAAGCCAGCCACCTCCACCCGCAGCTCTGCCGACTCAGAGGCCAGTACAGAGCTTGGTATCTACATGCCTCTTGCGTGGGCAAGTTCTTTCTGGGTGGACAGCTGAGGCTGAGTGGCTTATTACCCGGGGCGACTAAGCACCTGATGCCACAGCTGCTTCCCGCTCCTGTTTCACATGTGCTGCTTTCAGGAATTGCAATTCATAATCTCGTCTGTCAGTCACGTTGGTGGTGTCCTTGCACTCTTGTGGAAGGCTCATTCATCAGGAAGTCTTGCCGATCTCCGTCACACAGATGATGACAGCCACCCGGGGACACTGCTCCACCTTAAGATGAGCAGCCTTAGTTGTATGTCTTTTTACCCACAGCAAGGTCGGTGCAACGGCAGGAAGACATGCCATGTCGTCGTCTTCCTCTTCTCCTCCTCCTCTTCCTCTTCCTCCTCCTCCTCTTCCTCTTCTTCCCTCAGATTTATTATGTATACAATGGTCTGCCTGCACATGTGCCTGCCTGCCACAAGAGGGCACCAGATCTCATTACAGATGGTTGAGAGCCACCATGTAGTTGCTTGGAATTGAACTCAGGACCTCTGGAAGAGTGGCCAGTGCTCTTAACTTCTGAGTCACCTCTCCAGCCCGTGTTGAATTTTCTTAAAAAACTAAAAATAGAATTCCCATATGACCCAGACATATCACTTCTGGACCCAAGGCTTTGATATCCTGCTACACAGACACAGACCCAAACGTCCATCAACTGGCAAATAATGAAAATGTTGTATACAATCAGCTTTTACCCAGCTGTAATGAAAGGTGGGATTATGACAGTTTGAAGAAAAAAGGGTGGAATTGGAGAATACATTAAGAGAGGTAGAAAGACAGACATTACCCATTCTCTTTTATACGTAGGTCCTTCTAAAATTTTTATGTTTTTGTATTTAGTTGGGAGTGTGTATAGAGGCGACGAAACAAAAAAGGGACTCAAAAGGGGGGGGGGAGGAGGGCTTTAAGGGAGATGGGTGGGGAGGATAATAGAGCACGTGATCTGAAGGCAGGAATGGAGACAGGGAGATGGAGGAAGGGAAGGGGGTTGTGGAGGATCAAACAAAACTAAAAAACATACGAAAAGGTCTTGAGGAAACTCATTGCTTTGTAGCTAATTATAGAAGAGGAGGAGGAGGAGGAGGAGGACCTTTCCCAGAAACCATGCAGGGGGCGGGGCTTTTAAAATTACCGGTCTCCCTCCCCCAAAGGGCCTAGTCTTGTGCTATCTGTGCTAAGAATCTTAGCTGCTGACAGTTCAAAAGGGCAACAACCCAGTCATTGCCAGAGGACAGACTTGGCTAATAAAACCTGTATATTCGGTGCATTTGACACAATACTTCCTTTCAGCGTCGTCTGCCAGGAAGACGGTGGGAATGAAAACAAACCACTTACCAAAGTAAATAATTACTGAGTAGCCAAAGTGGCTTAGATCAGTTAGCAACACCCACTGCGTCTGCCCCTTCCCATTTATCCATCACCAATTGCTAAATTAATCCTGCCAGGAGCTGTTCCAGGCTGCCCACTGCCCTCAGACACGGGGGACTAATGAGAACCTGGTGGGCTCCTTCCCTGTGGAGGAGCCAGGCCGGGGTGTCCTGGCTGCATAAAGGATGTGGGCAGGGGAGATACTTCTGGTTTTAAGGCTAGTCTTGGGCAGGACCCTTTGATGAGAGGATTCAGAGAGTGAGGGCCAGGGAGACAGAGCAGTTTAGGAACTGACCTGGGTTGCCACGGTCCGGGAATCCCGTGACTCCTCCATCTGGCCATGCAAGGAGGAAGGAGGGTCAGTTTTGGACTATCAGAAGGGTTCTAACCTGGGTACTCCGTACACACACCCCCTACACCACCAACAGGCTTTACAGAGCACCCAGATCGTCTGCGCCCCGGGAAGGGTGACAGACAAAACGCAAAGCCCCAGATCCCTGCCTTTGGAAAGCTCACAGGAGGTACGCCCTAAGTCAGCGAGCTCAGAACTTTTCTGTCAAGCTGCAGGAGCGCAGGATTGCCCCTGGGTTTGCACTTCCCGGCCGCCACGGCGAGGGGCTGGGGCGGGTTCCCGGCTCCGCCCGGCCGTCGGGGGGCGCTGCCTCCTCCCGTGCTGCGGGGGGCGCTGCGGGCTGGGCGGCGGGGGGCGCTGCCTCCTCCGGGACGGCGGGGGGCGCTGCGGGCCGGGCGGCGGGGGCGGCCCGGGCCGGCGCGGCGAGCGGCTCGGCGGATGGAGAGTCTGGCCGCGGCCGGCGGCGCCGCCTCCTCGTCGGGCCGGGCACGGCGGGCCGGGGCCTTTGTGTGAGGCGGCGGCAGCGGCGGCGGCGATGGTGCTCGGGCCCCGCGGAGCCGGGTAAGCGCGGTCGGGTGAGGGCTGCCCCTGGTCGAGCCGTCTCCCGCTCGGCCTCTCTGCTGCCCTGGCTGGGCGCGCCCCGCCGGCCGGCGTCCCCGGCTCGTCCCTTCCTCCTTCTCTCCCTCCCTGCGGGCGTCCGGGCCTCGGCTCCCGGGGTGCCTGGCCTGGGGCTGCCCCCCTTGCCGCGGTGCTACGCCCCCTCCGCCCTCGCGGATTGCAGCGGAGAACTCGGCGTCACCAGACCGTTGGGGTGCACACTGCCTGCAAGTTCCAGATCCACGGGGGTGCCCGGAGCCTCCCACAGTGGATGAGTGGCCTCCAGGGCTTGGGAGACGGCGTGGTTGCTACCCGACTAGATCCAGACGAGTTCTGGGCCCCGGAAAAAAGTTGGGAATTGTTGGCAGAACCTGGTGCGATGGAGAAAGGGGTTGTGCTGCTCGCTCAGGGCGACTTGTGAGACGCACAAGCATGTGACCAGCCAGAGCGCAAAGGGGGGAAAGTGATGTTAAAAAGGCTTGACGGAATCTTTCCCTTGCACGAGGCATCCGGTTGTTAGTAATTGTTAGTATAAGGTTGGTAAAGACAAACGCATCGTACCCAAGTAACGTTAGATACCACAGCTGTGTTCGATTTGCTTTCTTCTTTGCTTATTTGTTTAGCTTCGTCCACCTGACACAGTAGCGTCCTCAGAGTAGGCATGTAGCCTAAGGAGGAAAGGCAAGGGGGGGGGGATTCCAGAGTGTGAGACTTTTGAGCTGGGTCTGGTGGCTCCTGTCTGTAATCTAGCATCTGGGAGGTAGGGGCCGGAGGGTCACGAGATCAAGGCCGTCCTTAGTAACAGCAATTTGAGAGTCAGCCTGGGCTACATAAGACCGCGTCTCAGAAGGGAGAGAGAGGGGGCGGGGACTTGAAAGGACAGTTACTATAGACAACGAAAACTGCAACGGTTGTCTCTTCTTCAGTAGCTAATGGAGCTTGGATGAAGGTGTTCCAAGTGTATTTGTGGCGGTTGGCACTGTGAGGGAGAAGGACAGACTTAATGACAGAAGACACTTTATATAGGAAGACTTTAATATAGAAACCCGAGCCTGTTGTAGTGTAGAGGACTGTGCTCAGTAGACGGTCTCCCACTAGTTGGAAGGTTCCTAGCTTGGTACCTGCAGCTCATGCGCATCTTTTTAAATAGACAGTTTGGCTTTATAGCACAGGCTATCCTAATAGCACAGGCTGTCCTAGAACTCCTGCCCTGTGGCCTTCCACGTGCTAGAATTACAGGTATATGTCATTGCACCTGGCCTTTTAGGTTAGTGGTTTGTTGTTGTTGGTTTGTTTTTGTTTGTTTGTTTTGTTTTGTTGCTTTTCGAGACAGGGTTTCTCTGTGTAGCCTTCGCTGTCCTGGAGTCACTTTGTAGACCAGGCTGGCCTCAAACTCACAGCAATCTGGCTGCCTCTGCCTCCCGAGTGCTGGGGTTAAAGGTGTGTGCCACCTCGCCTGCCTCTTTTTTTTTTTTTTAAGGATTTATTTGTTCTTGTTTTGTGTGCATGAGCCTTTGCCTGCATGTATGTAATTATACTCTGTGTGTGTGTGTGTGTGTGTGTGTGTGTGTGTGTGTGGTCTGTGTCTGTTGCCTGAGGCAGCCAGAAGAGGTTGTTAGATTCCCCTGGAACTTGAGTTATAGACATGTGGATGCTGGGAATGGAACCTGGGTCCTTTGGGTGAACGGCAGATGCTCTTAGCAGTTGAGCTGTCTCTGCAATTCCAGCCTCTTAGACTTTCCAGCCCAAGCTAATTGATTTTTTTATTTTTTTCCTCATCCCTTTTGGGTTTTATCGCAAAGATTCCGTAGCTGGGCACATGCACGGTGAAGATCATTTCCCCCTCGTTGCTCTTTGGCTCCCGTTCTCCCTGTGCGTGCGTGCGTGCGTGCGTGCGTGCGTGCGTGCGTGCGTTCACTCCGCTCAGCTAGGACACGCTCAGAATGGTTGCCTTTTTCCTGCCCAGAGCCCTCTTTGAGGCTGGTCTCGTCTCCTCCACAGATTGAGCTTGCTGATACAGGGGCGACTTCACCGGAGCTGCTAAGATGGGCATGAGGATCAAACTGCAAAGCAGCAACCACCCCAACAACCTGCTGAAGGAGCTCAACAAGTGCCGGCTGTCCGAGACCATGTGCGACGTCACCATCGTGGTAGGGAGCCGCTCCTTTCCTGCCCACAAGGCTGTGCTGGCGTGCGCCGCTGGCTACTTCCAGAACCTCTTCTTGAATACCGGGCTTGACGCTGCCCGGACCTACGTGGTGGACTTCATCACGCCCGCCAACTTTGAGAAGATTCTGAGCTTTGTCTACACGTCAGAGCTTTTCACAGACCTGATCAATGTTGGGGTCATCTATGAGGTCGCCGAGCGTCTGGGTATGGAGGACCTCCTTCGGGCCTGCCACTCTACGTTTCCAGACCTAGAGAGCACTGCGATGGCTAAGTCCTTGACCGGCAGCAGTGACAGCCAGTCTGCTACTCTGAGTTGTTCTTCGGTAGATCCCGCCCACTCCCTCGGGGAGCTCCGCGGGAGTGGAGAACACTTTGGTCCTGATAGAAACTGCTCGTTGCCTGCTGATGCTGGAGCGAGCTATAAAGAGGAAGAGAGGAGTGTCTCAGGGGACACTAGTCATAGCTTGCCTCTGCCACCAAAGACAGAAGACCACGACGCCCCTGTTCCCTTCACATCTGTTCCTACGATGGCGACCCCACCCATCCTAGGCACTGCCAGCACAGGCATCCAGACCAGCATGGGTCCTTGCCAGCCATACAAAGTTCAAAGCAATGGAGACTTTAGTAAAAACAGCTTCTTCGCCTCGGACAGCGTCATAGATGTTATGCCCGGGACCAATTCCTGTCAGAGCACCAGCGACCACTCCAGAGATCCCGGCTTTGGGCAGGTGGATGAGCTCCAGCTGGAAGGCCTGGCGGATGACGATTTGCAGTTTGAGGACCCGGCTGAGGACATGGGGACGGCCGAGGAGGTGATTGAGCTAAGCGATGACACTGAGGATGACCTGACCTTCGGTGAGGGTGACAGCCGGGAGAATAAGGCCGTACCCTGCCAGGTATGCAAGAAAGTCCTAGAACCCAACATCCAGTTGATACGACAGCACGCGCGGGACCACGTGGACTTGCTCACGGGCAACTGCAAGGTCTGCGAGACCCACTTCCAGGACCGAAACTCCCGGGTGACCCACGTCTTGTCCCACATTGGTATTTTCCTCTTCTCCTGTGATATGTGTGAAACGAAGTTCTTCACCCAGTGGCAGCTAACCCTGCATCGGCGGGATGGGATATTTGAGAACAACGTCATCGTCCACCCGAACGAGCCCCTGTCCGGGAAACTGGGTCTCTTTTCGGGGGCAGCCTCCCCTGAGTTGAAATGTGCTGCCTGTGGGAAAGCACTGGCCAAAGACTTCCACGTGGTCCGAGGCCACATCCTTGAGCATCTGAACTTGAAGGGCCAGGCCTGCAGCGTCTGTGACCAGCGCCACCTCAACCTGTGCAGCCTCATGTGGCACACGCTCTGTCACCTCGGCATTTCGGTCTTCTCCTGCTCGGTCTGTGCCAGCAGCTTTGTGGACTGGCACCTTCTAGAGAAGCACATGGCGGTCCACCAAAGCCTGGAGGACGCCCTGTTCCGCTGCCACTTATGCAGCCAGAGCTTTAGGTCCGAGGCTGCCTACCGCTACCACGTCAGCCAGCACAAGTGCAGCAGCGGCCTCGAGGCCCGGCCCGGTTTGGGCCTCCCACACCTCGCCCTCCAGAAGCGGAAGCTGCCGGCGGAGGAGTTTCTGAGCGAGGAGCTGGCTCTGCAGGGCCAACCTGGGAACAGCAAGTACAACTGCAAGGTCTGTGGGAAAAGGTTTGCCCACACAAGCGAGTTCAACTACCACCGGCGGATCCACACGGGCGAGAAGCCTTACCAGTGTAAGGTGTGCCACAAATTCTTCCGAGGTCGCTCGACCATCAAGTGCCACCTCAAGACACACTCGGGGGCGCTCATGTACCGCTGTACAGTCTGTGGCCACTACAGTTCCACCCTTAACCTTATGAGCAAACATGTCGGTGTGCACAAAGGCAGTCTTCCACCCGACTTCACCATCGAGCAGACCTTCATGTACGTTATCCACTCCAAAGAGACTGAAAAGAACCCAGACAGCTGACTGGCTCTCAGCAGAGCCAGAGGCAGCTCCCAGGGGGCGGCTGGGATAGCGATTTTCTAGAGGCTGTTGGTCCTTCCCCAGCCGACGCTACGGTTTTGCCTTGCTAGGAATCCTATTCTGTATTGTGTTGAGAGAAGAAATAGCACACCAGCTGTTACTGTTTTTGAGAGGCAACAGCCCTGTCACATTTACCTCCGTACCTATTCTTGTCCACTGAGGGCTACGTTCTTGATACTTTTGAGGCTGGCTTTAGGATCTGGTCAAGTGGCCCTGTGGACTAGGTCCCCTTTGCCAGTTTCCCTACTTTTAGTTTGCTGGTAGGTTTTATGCTGCTAAGAATCTGACCAACAGCCTCACTGCGTAGACGAGGTGACGACAGGTCTCACTGTGGCTGTGAGTGCCAGCCTTCGGCGGGACAACAGCTGTGAGAGGGTTTGGGGGAGCTTGGCCATTCAGAAGGGGACTAGCAGCAGGGTAGTCCGTCCCCATGCCCTCCTCAGCGGGAACAAGATGTGAGGAGCGGAGCCACTCCTGGCCCCACAGCTCGAATCCCCTGACTGGACAGCAATAGTCTCTTGGCAGCTCGATCCAAACTTTCTGTTGAGGTTGGAAAGCTTTGGGTGTCCTGCCGTGCCACCAGATGGGGCAGCCTGGCCGGATGGAAGAAGTAGCTCGGCTTTTTCTCCTCATTTCCAAAGAAACGTGGCTTTGTAGAGCGGTAGCCCTGGATGTCAAGAGCAGAGAGGCCCGAGCTGCTTCGGGTGGCCACCTGTCATCTGGCGGCCGCTCCCCTAACCTGTCCCGGGCAGCAGTAGTCTTGCCTTAATTTACAGCAAGTCTCCCACTCAGGCTGGTCTGACCTATGACCTACAGTGGAGGTGGTGGGTCGTGAACTCTTCTGGATTAAAGGAAGCTGAGTGGTACATAGCAGGGTGTGCGGTCCGACTGCCCCAGTTGGGTAGCCTGTTTACTCGGTGGTAAAAGTGTACAAGTTTGGCAGTTCACCCTGCTGGAATTGATCCCGTCTTTCATTGCATCACCTCCAGGGGGCGCATTTGGATGGCAGCTGGTTTAGGCCTTCTGTATGGCTGTTCAGCTTCATTCTTAGTCTGTGAAGGGGTCTAGAGGACCCTTGGTCTTGCATACTTACTAAGCCGGCACCTCAGTAGCTCATTCTACCTCACCCTGCTCAGGTGAGCTCCGAGAGTCCCTAATTTTGGGCCCAGCCACTGACACTGCTCCCGTGGGACTCAGCAACACCCTGGGCTGTTTCATAAGCAAGTGGTTTTAATTAACTCACAAAGCCTTTTTAGACATTAATATTTATTTATTTTTCTGTTTTGTATACACACTACCCAGCATCTCTTTTTCGGTAAGTGACTTAAGGAAAATTGGTTTCTCTCAAGCGAGGAGCCATATTCCAACAGGTAGTCATGGCAGTGGATTGGAGAACGGGCACGGCCGCGGGAGAGTGCACCAGGCCTTTCACCGCCCGCACAGTCTCTCCAGGTGTAGTCTGTAGCAGGACAAACTCAGATCAAGTCACACGAACAAGGTTCTCCCATAGTTTTTTATCCTCCTGCCTCGGGGAACCTCCTGTCCATAAGTTAAGATGGGCAAACGAAGCTGTACCCTGTTGGCTGCACCCAGCCGGCCGCCTCTTTTTCATGTTGAACTGAGGAAGGCCGTGAGGTGATGTATAGGGCCACAGGGCTGTCTTGTGGGCTCAAACAGTGGCCGGTGAAAGGCCAGCTTGCGTGTCTGAACTTGTGACATTTCATCAGGAGGTCACTGCTGTGGCCTTTAGTGTCTGGCTTCCCGTTTCCTTACCCTGGGCATGGGTAACAAGCTACAGTTACGTATCTGCTGAGCAGTTTCAAGCCCCTTCTACACTGCTGGCAAGGAGTGAACAGTGAGCAGTTTGATTCCGTAGGGGTGGTACTTAACTGGACCCCAGCCAGGTCGCTGAGCAAGGAGAAACCCTTTTCCTTAGCATATGCCGGGTGGTCTGTATACTTAACCTGAAACTGTGAAGTTTTTCCTTTTTGCAGTAAACCAAAAAGCAGATCTTTGAAGTTTTGCCCTTGAAACACTTAAAAAAAAAAAAGCAACTGTATCTTCTGCTTCCTTGAGACTAACCTATCAGGGAGGCCCAGTTGGTCCCAGGCAGACATGTAGCAAACGGGACCAGTAGCTCATGAGGCTCATTGTCCAAACCATGCCTCTTTGGGTAGCCCCACATTCACACCTGTCTCCCCCTCTATGTGAAGCTGTGTTTGCTCTCCCTGCAGAGAGGTCATGCTTCTCTTGAGTTGATTTACTTGAAACATAACACGGTAGTGAAGGGTACTCAAGGATACCTGGTGGAAGGTGTTCATTTTATTTTGAATTTTTTAACTTTTAACTTAACACCCATCTTACTTCACTCGCTCCCCCCTTTTGGGTTCCCATGTAGCAGTCTCCCCTGCTGTATGCCCTAGAGCTCTGTTTGACCTTCGAATGTTCCATTTTTGCCTGTCGTCCCCTGCCCCCCACGCACCCCCTTTTTTCGGTCTGCGTTCAGAACCAGCTGTACAACTTTTCAGAAGTGTTTTGTTCAGCAGTCAGTACGAGTGTCTCCTTGGCTGTTAGACGAGCATCAAGCCAAACCCGGGGAACCATCCCAGCGCCTTTCCTCAGGGGAAGTGGTGATGCTGATGTGGCATAAGCAGTGTGTAGTCAGCGGACAGGATGTGCCCTTGCTTGCTGGTGACCCTTCGTGGCTCAGTGACGATACAGCCTGGCTAGAAGCTCTTATCGAATGAACCCCAGTATTTGGTTTTTAAGTTTTAAGATTCTGTGGAGTCCCCACAGTTCATGGTTAGTTAATGGGAGGGTCGGGTAACCCTAAGGACCAGGAAATAGGTGAGAATCATTTTTTACTTTATTGCGACCCATCTCCAGCCCCTGTCTACAGGGCAGGCCTGTAAGCTTCAGAGCTTTTTACCCAGGCAGGACCTTGCTACTGATTATCTTCCTTTTCTGGCTTCCTGCTGGGCCCTTTCCACCAGACTATGGAACTTTGAAAGTGAGTTTAAATCCCTCTATAGATGGACACTGAATTTGTTGGCATGGGAGTGGGCCCTGTCTGCCTGTCTGGGAGTATCCACACATCCGAGTTGCACCGAGTGAGTCAGGATGCAGCTGTACAACATCTGTTTGAGTGTGACTGTGTGTCATAATCAGTGTCAAGAAAAATGACACCTGTGATGTTGCTCTGGCTGATGTTTTCCTTGTCAGTCCTCCCCCTCCCCTTCCCCTTCTTCTTCCCCCTCCCCCTCCCCTCCCCTCCCCTCCCCCCTCCCATCCCCTCCAAAGTAGCTCAAGTCTCTTCTGAAGCAGAGAAGCAATTCCTGTCTAACTCCTTCCATTAAATTAAGAAGTACTGACCTCCTAATATGTAAGTGTTTACTATCTGCTGTAAAGTTTTGTATATTTTGTAAACCTTTTCCCCCAAAATAGTAGACATCTAAAATCGTACATTGATTCTTTTATATTCCATTGTTCAGCACAAAAGTGTGGTTTTTATTTAGAATAAAAAAAAAGAGAGAGAGAGAGAGAGAAACTTGAAGTGGGAGTCCTTTTTCCGTGTCCACACACATCTGTCTGCTCAGACCTTGTTCATCTGGCCTGCCTCGGGAGCTTGCATCAGCCCAGCAGATGCCAGGGTTCTTTCACGCAGCACACTGTGTTTTCCTGTGGCTGGAATTCCCCCAGGAAATGAAGCCAAAGATGCAGTGTCTCAGGGAGACGCCCCTGAGGTGATCTGTTGTCCTCTACACAGGTCTCAGCCCAAAGTTAGGAAGCAGGGGTTCTGGCTGCCCACTTCGTGGTGAAGTAGTGCCTGGGAGGCAGCTGGAGAGGGAAAGGACCGTCAAACCGGAGGCAGAAGCCCAGCATCATTGTGTTAAGTAGGAAGTCGTGCTTTCCCTCAGAGAACTTGGGCCTGTGGACCACTTGGTCCCAAGCACGTGGCTGAGGCCCGAGACCTGGCCGGTCATCTTGGGAGAATAGACTTGTGGTCCATGAATCTAATGTCTACTCAAGCCTTCCGTGGACGGAAAGGCCCATGAGAGGCTGGTTGGCTGGTACCTGGCCTCAGGGAGGTGGCTTGTGTGGGGGCCTTTGTATAAGATGCATACCAGCGCTCACATCAGAGGTAAGGGCATCAGGGCTTAGTGAAGAAGGTCTTTTTAATGCAATTTCTGCACTGTTTGGTTAAATTTTTACTGCATCTTAAGCATCGACTAAGACGTCTGGGTCGGCAGGCCTTCAGCTCTGCCACTGAGTAGCTATGTATAGCTCAGGACCCTCTTAGCTTCGGAACCAGTGAGCAGCCGGTACTGGTTTCCCTCTTCCTGTTTGCTAGGCCTGTCTGCACCATGAGAGGAATTTGGTGATGAACACAGGTTGCGGTTTCTAGAAGCAAAAGTGGTTTCTATTTGAGTAGTTGTTAAAAGCCTTCCAGATGGTTAGGGAGGTGACTCAGGGAAAGTGTCTGCCACACACATGAACACCCATAATGGACACAGCAGTGGCATGCATCTGTAACCTTAGTGATTGCTAACGGGTCCCTGGAGCTTGCTGGCCAGCCAGGCTAGCCAATGATGACCCCTCAGCTCAGTGAGACATCACAAAATGGAAGTTGGAGAGCGACTGAGGGAGAAATCTGGCATTGACCTTTGGCTTAGGTATGCACATGGGTCTACACACACATGCACATGTGTCTACACACACAAACATTAATACACATGTGTCTTCACATGCATGTGTATTGGCACACAGGTATATATGTGAACATATATGCACGTGTCTGCATGCGTGTGCGCGCACGCGCGCGCGCACACACACACGTACACTGTTGGTAGAAGAACTAGGGAGACAGCTCAGAGGAATGCATGTGTGCACCATTACCAGGCAAGTCCACTGCTCTCCAAATGGCTTCCGGAGGCCAAGGACACAGAAGGCAGAAGCTTTTGCTTTAGTCCTTCATGGTCACCGCCCCGGCTTCCTAAGTCTGGTATGTGAGCCTTTGCCAGGGGACAGCTTGCTAACAAGAGGACATCTTTTCTCACCTATCGGTTTAGCAGGTGAATAGCTGGGCAGGGAACTGTGAAAAGACTTGACTAGAGAGAACTCACTGTGGAGTTCTGGAGATAGGGAAATCAGCCTTTGGCCTTCCGGCTCCCTGCAGTGGGGCTCTCAGAGTGTTCTCAGAATGAATTGTCCCCTGATGCTTTGCCATGATCTGGAGAGAGAAAGTGGGGGTGGGATCCCTGTGTCTCCCTAGGAGGATAGTGTCCTAGGTTCAAAGCTGGGAGGTGGCCAGTGAGGAGGCCTCAGCTGGTGGGCGGAACAGGACAGGTGGGGGAGGGGAGGATGCCACACGGAAATGGGGCCACATTTCCTGGATGACTGGGTGGAGGAACCATCCTGCTAGGCCAGCTGCAGAGTGCCTGCCTCAGCTGCAGCATGCCACACACACACACACACACACACTCGGCCTCACACTCAGCTTAGTGATGATGCACAACTGGGGAATGTCCCGCAGAAGCCTCCTGGGCCCTTGGCCTCTGGCCTCTTGTCCCCACAACTTGCCTAGTGAGCTGGAAGATCAACAAGCAAACACAAAAGGAAAATTCTGCAAGGTTCCTGTGGGGCTCACTCTTTCCGGCTGGAGTGATTTATGAAACAAGGGCATCTAGTTCCCTCTGCAGAACATCCCTCAGCCTCCTGGCCTTCCTAAAAACCCAGCTGGAAACACATAGTTCCCAGCCCTGCTGGGCTGCCTCTACTATTTATTTCACCTCCCCCCGCCCCCCACCTGTGTGGTTCCTTTAGCCTTGAGGCCCCAAACAAACAGTATACTACCAAGGAAGGACCCGGGCTCTCTCCTTCCCAGCCCTTCTCCCTCTCCCCTCAGCAACGTTTTGATAGACTTAAAAATTAACTCTTTCCCCTCCCCCACATCTCTTGCTTGTCCCTCTGGACTTTGTCATTTCTAGAAGAGCGTGGACTCTACCTTAGCTGGCTGTGGAATTGCAGAGTGTAGGTGAGGTGTCGGGAGAGGGTGCCTGAGTGTTCCTGATGGGGCGAGGATGGGGGTCTGCTGCAGCAGCCAGGTTGTCCTCTTTAGTAATGATGATGGAGTGCTGGGTGGAAGAGGAGGAAGAGGAGGCTTGTCCTCCTGCTGCCCTGGCCCGCTCCTTGGGAAGGTAACGGATCACGATGCTCAGCAGCCGGCCCCGGAAGCTTGGGCTGAGAAAGTTGTAAAGGATGGGGTTGGCAACGCAGTGCAGCATGGCGAAGCAGTCAATGATTTCGTAGAAGAAGTACAGAAGGTTTACCAGCTGGCAGTGGAGGAAGATGTGGGTCGAGTGCAGAGTGAGCAGCAGCATAGTCACATGGTAGGGCAACCAGCAGACGACAAAGACCGCTATGTAAGCCCACATCAACAGGCAGTGGCGCCTGCTCTCCGGCTGTCCTTGCCTCCGAAGCCGGCAGGCTGACAGGATATTGAAAACCGCGATGAGGGGAAAGGGCAGTAGGAAGCCCAGGATGGTGGCAGACAGGGACACTGCCAGGGCCCAGGTGCTGTACGTCTCAAAAGGTGCTAGGAAGAGGCACATGGGTTCAGAGCTGTCTATCAGCTGAATATGCACCACCTCAGGCAGCGGGATAATGGCCGAGAAGACCCAGACGCATGCGCACACGGCCCTCCGTATTCGGTGCTGGTGGCGCTGCCACGAGGGAGAGGCACCGGTGAGGGTGACATAGCGGTCAATGCTGAGGCATGTGAGGAAAAAGATGCTGCTGTACATGTTGGCAAGGTAGAAGTAATGAGTGAAGCGGCAGGAGAAGCTGCCCCAGAGCCAGGTGTACTCGAGCATGACTTCCAGCATCCACACAGGCAGAGACAGGATGATGCCCAAGTCGGCAATGGCCATGTTGAGGACGTACAGGTTCAGCATCCCTGCCCGGCCCGAGCGGCGCCAGTTGACACAGATCACCAGCATGTTCTCCACTAGCCCTACCACAAAGATGGCCAGGTAGAGGATGAAGAGGACCACTTGTTTGGTATTCTCGTTGAGTTCCATGTGGCAGTCAGAGAAGGTGTAGTTGAAGAGTTGGAGCAGTTCTGTCCAGTTGTGGATGTCCTCGAACTCATTGCTGGGTGCCAAAGTGGGGCCAGGCCTGGGGCTGGGTTTGGCTGACATGAGGACCAGCTAACCGCCTGCTGGGAAGACGCGGGGTGGGGTGGGGTGGGGTGGGGTTGGAAAACGAAAAGAGGGAGAGCGTCTCCCCTCCTATCCCTGCCGCCCCCCCCAAAGCAAGGCAGCCTCTGTCTCCCCCAACTAAATGTCACAGGGCCCTAGGGGGACTCCTGGGGCTTATGAGATGAGAAAAGTATGTTCAGAACTCACAAACTATGGCTGCTTAAGTTTGACGCAAAAGCAGACATTTTTGTAGGAACATCAGGGTTATTTGTACCCAACAAGGTTTCTTCCCAGCTTACCGCCAGCCCCAGTGGTCTCTGACTTCTACTTCTGTCTTAGACTTAACTTAGTGCAGTTTCATTAGGGGCTGCTGGTCTGCCTTGCTATTTGGACATAGGTATGGGGTACACAGACACACAGACAGATGGACACCCACCTACCCCTGATGCCTCTGAGTTGCCCCTAGCAAAAGCTTTGCGTCCTATGGGAAAGCCACCATCTCCAGTCCCTGCCAGCCATCTTCCCTGGGAGAGGACAGAGGAAATCACCTGGATTTCTCCTGGGAGCACCTGCCTGGGAGAGTCTGTGGATGGCGGCCCGCAGAGGCAGCGTTTGCTCGCTCGCTGTCCTGGAGCTGGCTCTGCTGCTGGCTTCAGGCGGCTCTGCTTGCCAGCGGGAAGTAGTTGTCGCAGGCTGAGGCTCTGTAGGAGAGGGCTGGGGTTTTTCCTGTGTTCTCCCAATCCAGTCCGAGGGGACGGACATCCCAGAAAGACTGACAAGAGTGTGTGTGTGTGTGTCAGGGGGTGGGGGTGGGGGGTGGTCAAGCTGCAAGCATGGAGGCTCAGAGTTACTCACTGACCTAAGAAGGTCTTATCACTTCTGAAAATGGCACTATCTAGCAGAAGGGACAGTGTGTGACCCCTCAAGCCAAAAAAAAAAAAAAAAAAAAAAGCAAAACAAAATGAAAGAAGACCGTATGGAAATTTCTTTTTTTCTTTCTTTCTTTAATAGAGAAGAAAAAAAAAAAGATTTATTTTATGTGTAGGAGTTTATTTTGCCCGCATTGTCATTACATGTTACATGCAGCACATGTGTGCCTGGTGACTGAAGAGGTCAGAAGAGGTCGCTTCCTTTGGGACTGGAGTTATAGATGGTTGTGAGCTGCCATGCGGGGTGTTGGGAACCAAGCCCGGGGCCTCTGCAAGAGCAGCAAGTGATCTTAACAGTCCCATCTCTCCAGCCCCCATGGCAAACTCCTTCCATGAATACAGAAGTGCATGCTTCTACCTCTCCTAGCAGAACTGGGGGGCACAGACAAAAGCACCCAGCCTTTCACTTGTGAAGCCTGTAGTAGTTACACCCGCCCTCGTTACCTCTTACACCTTTGTAATCCGAGGTCTGACATTCCAAGGAACTTCTTCGGGGCCCAGAGGTCAGCTGTCTTACACCAGGTACACATGGCAAAACATCTGGACCTGAGTCTGTTTTTTTTGGGGTTTTTTTGTTTGTTTTTTTGTTTTTGTAGCTAAGGGTGTGCTGGCTGCAAGGCACTAAAATATGTTTATGGAACTGAAATTCTCATAACAAGATTAGCAATTTTTGAGATGTCTGTTTTTGTGTGTGTGCCTGCCGTGTGTGTGTGCAGGTGTCTAACATATTCCAGGAGATGGTGTTGGAGCCAGAGTTACAGGCTCCGTGTGGGTACTGGGCACCAGACTCAGGTCCTCTAAAAGAGCAGCAAGTGCTCTTAGCTGCTCAGCTGTCTCTCCAGCCCCCAAATTAACCATTTTAAACCACACAAGTCAATGGCATTCAGTATATGGTATGCTGGCTAGTTTAAGTCACCTAGACACAGGCTAGAGTTATCTGCAAGCGGGGAAATGTCAACTGAGAAAATGCCTAAGATTAGACTCTGAGCAAGCCTGTAGGGCATTTTCTTAATTAGTGATTGAGGGGGAGGGCCCAGCCCACTGTGGGAGGTAGTGGTACTATCCCTGGGCAGGTGGTCCCGGGTTCTGTAAGAAAGCCGGCTGAGCAAGCCATGGGGAGCCAGCCAGTAAGCAGCGCCTTCCATGACCTCGGCATCTGCTCCTGCCTCCAGGTTCCTGCTCTGTTTGGGTTCCAGCCGAATAAACCTTTCCCTTTCCAAGTTGCTTTAGGCCGTGGGGTTTCCCCTGGAGACCACCATCCAGTTTGTCATTGCCATTGTTTGTTTTTGAGTGGCTAGACAAACTTTGTGGAAGCTCTCCAGACTCTAGCCTTTTCTCTCTTGCATGGTCCCTGTCCCACGGCAATCGCCAGGTCCAGTTGGCAGTGATGAGACCACCGTGGCTGGCAGGACCACCTTTGTGGATGCTTTGCTCACATTCTGGTGATCCTCACTCAGGAAGGGACTTATGCATGGCCATCAGCTCCCTTTTGCCTGTTTACTGTGGTAAACATGGCTGGTTTTCAGGATGGGTTTATCAGCTCAGTTACCACAGGTGTCTGCACTGACCACTGATTTTTTTTTTTTTAAAGAGGAAATGACCTTTATAGAGCTGAGGACAGCACTCGGGAAGCAGAGGCAGGTGGATCACTGTGAGTTCGAGGCCAGCCTGGTCTACAACGCAAGTCCAGGACAGCCAAAGCCATACAGAGAAACCCTGCCTCGAAAACAAAACAACAACAACAAGAAAAAAAGACTGGATCTTTTCTCTCTCTCTCTCTTTTCTTTCTTTCTTTCTTTCCTTTTCCTTTTCCTTTTTTGGCCCTATGTTTCCAGGGCTCCTTCACACTGTAACATGTGACAACACTTAGCTGTTTCCTTTCCTAGCTGTGTAAGGTCCTGTTATGTGCGCATACCACTCACACTGTATTTATCCATGAGACAAAGGGAATTTTAAAAGCCTGCTAAGTAGTCTTTTGTTGTGGTAAATCCAAGTAGCACTTATTAACTAAGTCACTTTTAAAGGGTAGAGGTCAGTGTTGCTGGGCCACTGTCATATCCCGCTCCGCTCCGTGGCAGAGGACAGTGTAGCTCTCCCGCCTCCCTCTTCCCTTCAGGGGTTCTTGGTCATTTTTAAATCCTTAAAACTTTGTGCATGTGTGTGTGTGTGTGTGTGTGTGTGTGTGTGTGTGTGTGTGTGTGTGTGTCTGTAGAGACCAGAGGTCAGTGTCAACTGTTTTTCTTTATTACTCTTCATTTTATTTACTCGCATACTTTAAATGATTTTATTTTCCATGTAGGTATCTGGGAGTCTCTGCATATATGTGCCACATGTAGGTATCTGGGCGTCTCTGCATATATGTGCCACATGTTTGTGAGTGTCCTTGAAGGCCAGAAGAGGGTGTCAGGTCCCCTGGAGCTACAGTTACATGGCTTGTGAGCCAGTCCACTCGGATGCTTCCGGCCCACCCCAGGTCCCCTGGAAGGGCTCTTAAATGACGAGCCATCTCCCCAGCCTCACTCTTTGGACAGTGCTCTTCACTGGACCTGAAGCTCCTCTCTCAGATGACCAGTAAGCCACTGGCATCTTCCTGCCTCTGCTGTCCTCTAACACGTCTTCCTTACCCACAGGCTATCCTGCCCTTCCTCTGCCACCCTTTTCCTTCTTGTTTGAGGTAGAGTCTCCTTGTAGCTTAGGTTGGTCTGGAATTCAGTAAGTAGCACAGGTTGGCCTTGAATTTTTGATTCTCTGCTTCCCTAGTGCTGGCACTATACCACTGTGGCCAGCCATAAGCTGGCTGTTTCCCTAAATCTTCCTATTTGTAACTAAAGAAATCTATCATAAGGCGTGAGAGTGTGAACTGTGGTTTGCTTTTTCAAACAGTTCTGCATCTCTTACACAGCCTTACTTTCTCTTGTATTAGAACCACCCCCACCCTACCCCCGCCCCCACCCCTGCCCCCACCCCCGCCCCCACCCCCGCCCCCGCCCCCACCCCTGCCCCCACCCCCGCCCCCACCCCCACCCCTGCCCCCACCCCCGCCCCCACCCCCACCCTACCCCCACCCCCGCCCCCGCCCCCATGAGGACTTCGTGAGAATCTTCACTGCCCCCTCTATACCTCCGAGCTACACAGGCGGAGCCTCTGCTGGACCACATTTCCTTCCAAAGAAGGTCCTTCCTCTCTGATCCTTCCACAGGACTACACAGCATATACCTTGGCCATTCTGGGCCCTGGAAGACATGAGCCCCTCAGCAGCCTTGCCTCTCTGAGAGCTGGTCCCTCCTTCCTTTTTACTCTCTGCTTTTGCAGCGAGTCCTGGTGGTGTCTTCAGACAGACTCTCAAGGGGATAGCCACTCTTTTAGGAAGGAAGGAGTGAGAATCCTGCAGTTTTCAGGGTAGATTTCCCCCCCTCTTTCATGTGTGTGCGCGTGTGTCTAGGCTTCTTGCCAGCCCGAGGCGTGCATTTTGCCTTCAGCAGCAGAAGCAGCCACCTTGAAACAATTCCCGGAAATTTACTTTCTCCCTTCATGCCAAACTGCAAATTTTTTTTTTTCCTTCTCCAAAAGTATAGACAAAGTCAGTATAATCACCGTTACAGAGGAAGGCCAGTTGAAGGGAGGAGTATTGAGAAGGATAGATAAAGGCTGCCAGCTCCTTAGGGTTGGCCTTGGCCCTGCAGAAAGGCTGAGGCAAGCTGTCCCGGTATCCTCAATGACTTGCCTGTGTGGGTGGGGCAGGTGGATAGTGGAGAGATTGAGGCTGAGGGGTTTGACAATGCTTACACCACCCAGATGTTAGCTGAGTGTAGTTTTAAAGGTACTTGGCCCTCGGGCTCCCCAAAGAATGTTGCCTTCCTCCCTTTCCTTGGCTCTTTGGTCTCAAACCTATTCTGCTTTTCAGGAGACAACATGGCTATAATGCCAACTTGGGGATCAGACCCGATTTCATATATCCCACTGGGTAAACGTCCACTGTGTGACGCTGGGCGACTCAAGTTTTCAGAGCCTCCGCTTTTGTTTGTTTGGTAGGATAATGATGCTCCCCCCCCCCCCCCAGAGGTACTGTAGACAGTAAAATGCAAGCTCCCACGAGCCCGGAGGAAGCCACCCTCTCTGGTCTTGACACTCACCAGCCATTTTTCTCTAAGTTGGATCAATAACAATGTCCCCTTCTGGAAGTGGTTGGGGTTACATTTCTCATGTAGAACAGCTCCAAAGACCACAATGAGTCACCACAGCAGAGATGTCTTCGACAGTAGCAGCTAACATTAACTGCATAGTCACCATTTTTTTTTTCCGGACCCAGCTGTAAAGGACATTATCTCATGAAAATCTCTTTAATTTTTGAGATGAATATTATCATGGAGGGTATAGCACACACAGAGGCCCAGGTCAGGATGCTTAGCAGTTCAATACGCCTGCGTGGGTTGTTAACCAGCACAGTGCCCTCAGACATGGACACCCCCCCCCCCACACACACACACAAAGCACACACAAGCGTACATTTTTATGAGGATTCCCTTAGATTCTCAAAGGGGTCCAAGACATCCAAATGTTAAAAAATGGCTATCCACGGACACCAGCAGAGGATGAAAAGACAGAGTTGGGTGGGTGATTCTGGAGGTGACAGCCCCCTGGAAATCCTGGGAATCTCCTCCACCACACCTGTGGAAAGGGGCCCAAGAAGCGAGATGAATCTTGCTTTTGCATCCCTTCCATGCTCTCCCACAAGGTGAAGGACAGCTGTTTACTTATTCTCTCTGTGGCCTTGAGCAGGGTGAGAGGGAGGGGGGGGGAAGGTGGGGAGGAAGGGAAAAGTGCAACTCCAGGGAAAGGAAAGGGAAGGCTGATAAGAGACACAAAAGGTGCCTGATCCCAGCTTCCCCTCCCTGACAGGATACCACCCAGAAGCCTCCCAGCATGCTTCACTCTACCTTTGCACCCGCCTTCCTTTCCCATCCCTCCCCCAGCTGTCCTGGGGATGCCAGAGCTTTAGGGTTCCTGCTAACAGAGTTTTCTCTGGTTTGTCCAGTGCTTCCTGGGCCTTCAGTTTTTGTCTGCCGCTGGCTGAAGTCACCCAGAGTCTTCTTCAGTATAAAGATGAAGAAAATGGAGGCTCTCAGGATGCACATGTTGTCGGGCAAGGCTTGAAACGTGTGGAAGTGGAAAGTCAGGGGCTTAAAACACAGGAAGTGGTCGTGAGATCTCGTCCTGGGTGCGGGGTCTCCCAGTCCATCAACCCTCTAGCGGTTACTGCACTCAGGATGCCATCCCATGACCCTGGTTTAGCTCCAAGGTAATGCTGCAGAGGTGTGCGCCCCTCCTGGAGTCTCGGGAACTGGACTGTGAGGTCTTTCTGATGGATACAGACTGGATACTATGCAAGGTTCCACCCGGGGCTGCAAATCCCTAGTGGAAAGAAAGGCACGTGGATAAAGAAGTCTAAAGCAGCCAGGCCCCTAAGGCCCCTCAGACCCTCACCCCCTCCCCAGACCAGTTTCCCCAAGGAAGTGGTAGATCTGAGCAGAGGCTGGAGCCCAGTCCAGTCATAGTGTGTGGGTGCCATGAGAAAAAGGCCTCACTCCCCGGCTTTGCTGCCTTGGCGCTACTGAAATGAGGCCTCAACCATGTAGCCTAGGCTGGTCTTGAACATGCAATCATCCTGCCTCTGGCTGCCGAGTGCCAGAATTATAGACCTGTGCTACCTACCGTATCTAGCTGAGTTCTAGATCTTTGACTCCTGGCAGGAAGAAGTACATCACTGTAGATGTGGGGGCTAGAAACTGATATGGGTAATCATGTGTATCCCAGACCTTAATCGGCTCCGGCATATGAAGAGTGCCTGGGCATCGGGGGAGGCAAACCCTTACAGTGGACAGAGTGGACATTACAGGCATGGCAGGTTCCAAGCCAACACCTCTGTCAGGACTGAAGTGCTAGATTCAATCAGTAGCCAGGCACGGCTCCTCCCAGACACTGGTTTCTTGTCTTAAGAGGAAAAAAAAAGAGATGTAGTTTTCTTTATGTGTGTGTGTGTGTGTGTGTGTGTGTGTGTGTGTGTGCGCGCGCGCGCGTGCCTAAACAGGCTAGAAGAAGGTATTCCGTATGGTTGTGAGACACTCCGTGTAGGTGCTGACAACTGAATTTGGGTCCTCTGAAAGAGCAGCAAGTGCTCTTAACTTCTGAGCCATCTCTCAGCCCCAGACACTGGTTTCTCTTCCCCCTCATCTAAATCTTTATCTTCCCTAAATTAAAGGACAGAACGCTGGATAAACAGGGACAACTGAGGAACCAGTCAGAGTCACGGCAGCCTGGCTTCTGTCTCTGCCCATTCCTTTAGCTCCTCCATCCCTCTTCATTACGTCTCCTGTGGGGTGTGGCATCCTGTACCCCACCCCAGAGCTCTCCATTGACAGTCCTATGGGGTCCAGACTCTGGCCTTGCCTCAGGTCTCCAGAGAGGATGTGCCTTCCTGTGTGTCCTGCCATGATGCACACGCCACCTTTCCAGTGGGTGTGACTCGGTGGGCTCTTGTTGCCTGGCTGAAGTTCAGGTCCTTGTTCAACGGAGACTTTCTGCTTTTAGAGTGTCTGCGGAATTTAGGTGTGTGTGTATGTGTGTGTGTGTGTGTGTGTGTGTGTGTGTGCACCTGTGTGTGCATGTGTGTGTCCCTGTGTGTCTGTGTGTGTATGCCTGTGTGTGTGTGCCTGTGTGTGTGTGTGCCTCTGTGTGACTGTATGTATGTGTGCGTGTGTGTGTGTGTGTGTGTGTGTGTGTGTGCACCTGTGTGTGCATGTGTGTGTCCCTGTGTGTCTGTGTGTGTATGCCTGTGTGTGTGTGCCTCTGTGTGTGTGTGCCTCTGTGTGACTGTATGTATGTGTGCGTGTGTGTGTGTGTGTGTGTGTGTGCGCGCGCGCGCGCGTGCAAGAAAGGCCCCAGAACAGGAGGGAAGAGGACAATGGCGACTACCAAGGCTTAGTGCCTGAGGACCTGCCCCTAGGTTCTATGAATTCTCAGAAAGAAAGGTGGGTAAGAGGAGGAGCACTCTAAGTGTGTATTGGCTACTTCTGTGAGCATGTGGCCAAAGTACCCGGCAGAAGTACCTTGGGAAGGAAGCGTTTATCTTGGCTCACAGTTTTAGAGGCTCTTAGTCGCTGGTGTGGGGAAGCTACTGTAGAGCAACTGTTCTCATCGAATAGCACAAAGCAGAGGGAAGAGGACCAGAATCGAGAGCGGGGGAGGGGGGGGAAGGTGCGGGGGGAAGGTGCGGGGGGGGGTGCAGGTGGGGGTGCGGGGTAATAACCTACAAAGGCCCACCACACCTAGTGACCACCTTTCTCCTGCCAGTCTCTGCTTCCTCAGCTAGCACGGATGGCTGAGGGATCCACATTTAAAACAAGAGCCTGGGCAGAGACACTTCAGATTCAAACGTAAGAGTGAATTTTGTGGGAGAGATTGTGACAGTTAAACTTAGTCGTTAGCATGACAGGGCTTCTCTGAGGAGAGAAGCCTCTGGGTGTGTTTGTGTGGTGGGCAGCACCACCCTGTAGGTGGAGTTTGAGAAGACAGGTATATCTCAGCACCCAGTCCTCTCTGCTTCCTGCAAAGTGTTACATCCAGCCACGACATGCTTTTGCTGTCAGTAAGGACCCCTGTATCCTCAAATTCTAAGCTTAAGCAAACCCTTTCTCCTTAAGACCAACAAGAACAGTTGGACCCCAGCAGCATTTGTGTCAGAAAGAGGGACATACATACCGGTTGGCACAAAGTCACTTCCTCCTAACAGAGAGAGACTTGAAACCGGAACCGGCATCAGGCACGTACGTTCCTGGTGCATGAAACGGTGGCCAAACTTGACACACTGCCTGAACAGGTTGTTAGCGTACATTTTTCTGGAAAACCATGCAGGAGAAACTGGCTCATGTTGATCTGAAAGAATCACGGTTTTTACAGCTCAAATGGCTCAGCCATGTCAAGCTAAACCCGCCCAGCAGGGGAAGAGCTTACTAGTGCCTTTCTGATCTGATCTTCCCCAGCAGTAGTTCTGGGAGTTTCTTTCAGGGCTCCCCCACTAGACCTCATTCCTTTCCTTTCCTGTTTGATTTATGTCCTGTTTAGTTCTTTGCCGACTTGACACAAGCTCGAGCTATTTGGGGTGAGGAAACACACTTGAGAAAATGCTACCATCAAATTGTCCGTAGGGCATTTTCTTGGCTAATAATTGATATGCCGAGCTCACTGCAGGTGGTGCTGCTCCTGAGCAGGTTCTGCTAGGCAGTATAAGAAAGCAGCCTGTGCAAGCTATAGAGAGGCATTCCTCCACGGCCTCTGCTTCAGGTCCCTCCATGCTAGACGGAAACTGTCAACCAAGCAAATCCTTTCCTCCACAAGTTGCTTTGCTCACAGCATCAGGCAAACTAGGACAGTTTATCTTTGAGGTCAGACTCCACTCCCCCATTGCAGACAGGAAGGCAGCTGATATCTTCTTGCTCTCTCCTCTGGCCTTTCCTGTGGTCCTGCAAGGATTTTTTTTTTTAAACAGCGTGTCTCTGTGTAATAGCCCTGGCTGTCCTAGAACCCGCTCTGTAGACCAGGCTGGGCTTGAATGCACAGAGATCCACCTACCTCTGCCTCCCAAGTGCTGGATTAAAGGCATGCACCTCCATCGCTCAGCTGGGGGTGCAAGGAATGACAGTGGGTTTGCTAAGTGCTGTAGTCAACGAGGAAACATGGGCTCAAAAAGGAATTCCGCTGTAAATTTGTCTATAGTCCAAGTAGCAATAAAATTCTACCTGTGCTCAGACATTGCCAGGCTGCACACATGAAATCAGAGTCTGGACCTTGACTGATGTGGGCCATGAGTCATTTGGCACCGACAGATCCCAGGTGTGCAGGAAGGCAGAAAGGAATGGACCAATTACAGAGGTGGTTTTGAGTAGGAGGTGCCCAGGGACATTTATGTATCAGCACAGAAAATCAGTCGGGAGAGCAGATAAGTGGATCAGAATTTAAAAAGAAGAAGAAGAAGAAGAAGAAGAAGAAGAAGAAGAAGAAGAAGAAGAAGAAGAAGAAGAAGAAGAAGAAGAAGAAGAAGAAGAATGTTCTAGAGAAACAAGATCAGAGGGAGCAATAGACATCCTTGCCAGAAGCTTGTAGGCTAGCTACCTGCCTACCACAGTCTTTCCTGTTTCTATTTCTTCCATCTGAAAACAGGGCAAGTTCATTTTGTCCTGAAAGTGACTGTTCTTGTCTTCTGCAAGCCATGTGGCTCTACCTGGTGGCCCTTGTGGGCCTTTATCACCTTCTGCGTTGGTACCGTGAGAGGCAGGTGGTGAGCCGTCTCCAAGACAAGTATGTCTTCATCACGGGCTGTGACTCGGGCTTTGGGAACCAGCTGGCCAGACAGCTGGACAGGAGAGGCATGAGGGTGCTGGCTGCATGTCTGACGGAAACGGGAGCCGAGCAGCTGAGGAGCAAGACGTCAGACCGGCTGGAGACAGTGGTGCTTGATGTCACCAAGACAGAGAGTGTTGTGGCAGCCACCCAGTGGGTGAAGGAGCGTGTTGGGAACAGAGGTACCACTGACATTCTTGTGGTCTTGTGTGTCTGCTGCTTTGTCTCTCTGTTTGAAGGGGGCCTCCCCTCTCCCCTGCCCCAACCCCGCCCGCCTACTCCCTGGCAGGATCCCTCAAGTGTTTGCGGGGCTTGAGGTAACAGCAGCCTCCTGGCTCCCCAGCACATTCTCTGAGCACTTTCTCTCTCTCCAGCCCTCCCAAGCACTCTGTCTCCCAAGCACTCTAATAAGAAGGCGCTCTGGTGAGGGTTCACCCTCTCACGGTCCTGTCTGTGCTCTGTCATCTTGGCTATGCAGAAAACCTAGATTACTACATGCTAAGTGACAGGGTTGGGGTCTTATGTTTGTGGTTAGGGTTGGGGTCTTATGGTTGTGGTTAGGGTTAGGGTTAGGGTTAGGGTTAGGGTTAGGGGTTATAGTTGTGGTTAGGGTACCTTTCCGGAGCCGAGAATGGGACTTGGCCCTGGGCTGTGTGTGCTGGGTCATCTGGAGCCATCCTGGGGTGGATCTCCTATGTCAACGCCGTACTTGCTCTAACTTGTCACCTGCAATCCTCTGTGTAGGGAGATATGATTGTTCCTGTGTGTAGAGGAGGGCGTGGCCAGCCTCAGGACTGACTTGGGAAACTACTAGAAGACGGGTTGCTCTTCTTTCATTAAGCTGGTTGTGTTAATCATTATGGGGCAAAAGAAGCACCTTGGCTTAAAAGAAATCTAAGAATAACTTAAAACCATGGCCATTGCTCAAAATACTAAAGCATGTAAAACCACAATAATTAACCTTTAGTTCACCACTCAGTGGATAAAACTAGTAACAGTTTCACTTGCATGGGTTAAAATGAAGGCATCCTTTTCTCTTAAAAAAGGAGAAGAATTTTTCCTCAACAACATTTCTTTGGATGATAATATTTAATGAACTAGAAGAACCTACCTTTTGACAGAGCCCCACTAAGTTAACCATCCTATGGGATCAGAGGCTGCAATTCTTTGGTGAATGTGTGTTTGCTTTGGCTTGGTTTTTTTTTTTTTTGAGACAGGGTTTCTCTGTGACGTCCTGGCTGTCCTGGACTCACTCTGTAGACCAAGCTGTCCTCGAACTCTGAGGTCTACCTGCCTCTGCCTGCTGGGATTAAAGGGGCGTGGCTGTTGCCCTGCACGAGACAGGATCTTGATGCTGAGCTGGCCTTGAACTCATGATCTTTCTACTTCAGCCTCCTTTGGCTGGGGCCTGCAGGTATGTGCCACCACCACCCCATCTTGTCTCCTACATTTAGGACCATAAGCTCTCTTCTTATGGTCAGTTTTAGTGAGCACGTGTCGGGATCCTAAGTGTAAAAATACCATGGATGGACAGCTCATATCTCTAGAAGGGCGAGGGATGGTTTTGGACTGAGGAAGCACATGGCTTTTGGGCCATTTCTACAAAATCTACAAGCACCGGTTAATCAACTAGCCCCTAGCTGGCCCTGCAGTGTGGTTAGACGCGTTGTTGTGTTGCCTGACGACCTGTAGTTTAGTGACTAAAGAGACCTCGCGTGACAGTGTTCTGTGTGTGAGTGGGAAGAGCAAGGGCTCTGTTTTCTGGGGCAACAGGTGGAGCTGCCTGCTCCTTCACGCTATCTTTGTATTTTGTAAGCACATCAGGAAAGTTGCTCAATATTGATTTGGGATGTGTCAAGGTATACAGGCCAGGAGATGTCCTCAAGTGTGGTGCGATCTGCTGTGTCTGTGTTTGTTTGCTAGGTTTTTAGAACTGATTTCCCTCCTGGGGTTCACAGATTTATCTAGTCTATTGGACTCGTATGCTCCTGTCTGGACCTCCACGGCTGTGGGCTTCTGAGCACACTACCATTCTCAGCTTTGTATGTGGACTATGGGCTGAAGCTCAGGTCTTCCTGCTTGGGAGAAAAGTCCTGCGCTGACTGAGCCGTTCTTCTATCTCTCTCTGTCACTTGAAAGGCAAAGGCAGCAGCATGTAAAGAGTTCAAAGAAATCTGAAAATAGAACTGGGAAAAATAAAATGTCTGTAAGGATGGCCTGGATCTGTACATCACACACACACACACACACATAATTTCATGCTGTCCAGATTAGCACAGGCGCACCATGTCTTCACCATCCCTTCTTAAACTTAGCAATGAGAAGGGGCTACTTCTCCCAGGCATGGAGCTGGGCCATGAAGCCTCAGAGGACTAAGGTATCCCTGCTGTGAGGCAGCAGCTTCTGGAATGGTTCCCAGCTCTGCCGACAGCAGGCTGTTATTCATGGCATCCTAGTCTCCAGTAAACACAGGGCTCAGTGGTCTTACCTCGTTGAATGTGCATTTCACCCACAAGTAATCCTGTGTTGTGTCACTCTCTTTTCTTCCCACTGTTCCCAGGTCTCTGGGGTCTGGTCAACAATGCTGGCATTGCCGTTCCCTCAGGTATCAATGGGTGGCTGAAGAAACAGGATTTTGTAAAGGTGCTGGATGTGAACCTGCTGGGCTTGATTGATGTGACTCTGAACATGCTGCCCTTAGTGAGGAAGGCCAGGGGCCGTGTAGTCAACGTTGCCAGTGTCATGGGCCGAGTGACTACTTTTGGTGGTGGCTACTGCATCTCGAAGTACGGTGTGGAGGCCTTCTCAGACTCCCTCAGGTATTGAACAGGGATGCAGGTCCCTGAAGTTATGTCTGGCAGGTTTTGATTTAATCCTGCTCTTTAAGACCTCACCGTAGAGAGGACAGTCTTTGGTTTTTGGACTCTCTCATCACCTTCTCCTGGGAGGGAGGTGCTCATTCACTGGGAAACAACTCTCCATGTCTATGGCTGGAGGGCAGGACTGAGACATGAATTCAACTCATCTTTTTGTTTGTTCGTTTTGAGACATGGCCTTTCTATGTAACCTTGGCTGGCCAGGAATTCACTCTGTAGATCAGATTTGTCTCAAACCCAAACAGATCCATCTCCTGAGTGCTGGGATTCAAGACATGTGTCAGGACTAAAGATGCACACATGCCTGGCGAGTTCAGCTGCTAGTGCTCTGCTCCGGAGGAGGGTGCACAGTGGGGAGATTTTCTTTTTTTCAGGTAGAATTGGACCTGAGGTAACCTTGGCAGAGTCCAGACCCTTAACCTTTAGTTCAATTAAGGATGCCCTTGATGTGGGCTGAGGATTTCATTCAGTTAACACGTGCTTTCTACACTCACAAGAGCCTACAGTCAACTCATTCTAGAATCACAAGGTTCTCACCCTGACCTCAAATCTCTGGCAACAGAGAAAATTGAAACTGGGGAGGGTTTGGGGCCTGGGGGCAAAAGGGACATCCTGTGGAGTGGCTGTCCCTGAGTGAGTCAGCATTGTCAGAGCAGTTGCCAGATTTTAGGTCCAAACAGGAACCTAGCAGCCTCTTGGGGGGCGGGGGAATCTGTGCTCTCTGTGGGAGCATCAGCTGATGAATGTGCTGCTGGTTCCCACTTGACAAGAGGATAAGTCAGATGCCGAAGAAGGAGGATGAGTAGATGAGCACAGGCAGGCTTGTGGGCCTGAAGGCCATGGACAAGAAAGTACTTTATGATCTTGGCAAGGCAAATGGAAAAGGTTGAGGCAGAGGAGCCATTTTGGGCCAGGGAACCTGTTGGCTGCAGAGTATGGGGTGACTTCTATCTGAGTCACTGAGACAGAAGACAGAGAGGCTCTAGGAAGACACCTGCGGCATCCGGGGTGAGGGGAGGGGGCCTGAGATCTTCCCGGGACAGATTTGGGGAAACTGCAAACCCAAGAGTGAGGAGGAGGTGACCAGGGCAAGGTTGGGGACCTTTTGGACCTGGAGAATATTGAGAGGTCCTATCTGGAGTCCAGGTTTAGGTCAGTGATGTGCATGAGCCAAATACCTGGGTGATATTCAAAAGTGCCGAGGTGATGCCCTCATCACGCGTTTCATCACCATCTGCTGGACACCCCTGTATCCACAGCTTGTGACCTTTCCTCACCACAGGTTCATCTTGGCAAGTTACTGTACATCCACAGGGAGTCTTCTCAGGGAAAGACCTCTGAAGTCCCTGACATCTGTCTGTCTTGCAGGAGGGAGCTCTCCTATTTTGGGGTGAAGGTGGCTATTATAGAGCCTGGAGCCTTCAAGACTGGTGTGACCAATAATGAGAGGCTATCGTTAAATGTCAAGATGACTTGGGACCAGACCAGCTCTGAAGTCAAAGAGGCCTATGGCGAGAAGTTTTTGATATCCTGTGAGTGGGAATAGGGGAGCAGAACAAGCTTGAATCTAGAACTTTGAGTCTACTGTAACTCTTCCCACCAACCACTCCCCAGTGTTTCTTCTCAAAATAAGCATGTTTATCCCTGTTTCCTTGGTAGCAGGTGGGCATCTTGCCACACAAAGAAGTCTTGGCTACTAAAGGGTTTATTTGAACCCCTCATGACCACGAAATCAAAGTGAAGCCAGAGATGGGAAAGCAGTCATTTTCCCATAAGCTTTGGGTTTTTCCCCTAATGTTGGGGAGACCAAAATTTTCTCTCAATAGAAACGCAGGAGGCTCCTTGTGCAGGGTTCTTCCTTGAAGCAAGGTTGTGGTTCTTCCTGAGGATCCTGGGAAGGTTAGGCTGGGCCATGCCTCCTGATGTGGGGCCCATGGATCCTACAGAACGTTTCCTCTATGTTGGTGTCAGAGCGGGAGTGGTGGATGGGGACAGCACACCTGAGTCATTTCTCGTTCTGCATAGATCTGAAATGGCTAAATATATTGGAACATATCAGCCAAGAAGACCTGTCTGTGGTGACGGACTGCATGGAGCATGCGCTGACTGCCTGTCACCCTCGCACCCGGTACTCAGCAGGCTGGGACGCCAAGCTCCTCTACATCCCCATGAGCTACCTGCCCACCTCTCTTACGGATGCCTTAGTCTACTGGACTTCCCCAAAGCCTGCCGGGGCTCTGTAAACCCTGTGCCTATGTGCACAGTTGGGGAGATATAGGTACAGTGTGAGGGAGGGGATCCTAAGAAGAAAGTAGGAGGGTTGAGGGTGGGAGCTCATGCCACTAGGGTTCATAGTCCAATTTTTCATTCCACTAATTCTCCTCTGATACTCACTCAAAACCAGTGATGCAATCAAGGAAAAGAGCCAAAGAATTCTGCAGCCACATGTGAATGAAGGAGCATGTTGGGAACAGAGGTATAGTTGAGATTCCTGTGTGGGCTGCTGGCGTTCTGTCTGTGTGTGAAGGGAACACCTGTGTGGTTCTGAGAAGACTCCTGGTTGGAGTCTCCTCTGGGGTGGATTGAAGTTACTTCAGATTCCCCAGCTCTGTGGCACATCAGTTCTTCACGCTCCCTATTCCTGGTCAGCGAAAGACTTGTGAAGATTTCCTGTCTAGATTCTTCTCTGCCTTCTTGGTCTTTGTATGCAGAAAGCCTGGGCTGTTGTCTGCTGAGTGGCAGGTTGGAGGCAGTGAGAAGGAAGGAGGGTCCTGGGGCCGTGGGCTCTGTGTGGTGCTGGCCGGTCATGTGTGACTGCTTTACTCAGTATCAGAACCAGTTCTTACTCCCACCCTGGGCTTCTCCTTAGGGAGAGCCAAGGTCATTCCCACTTAAGTGCAATGTCACAAAGTCATGGAATGCCTTAGGAAAATGAAAGGTGGCAAGGGGTCTCTCTTACACACACACACACACACACACACCCTATTTCCTTCTTCATGTCTCCTTTTTTCTCCCTGCTATGTGTACTAGTATAAAACGTAACTTTATATAAAAATAAATTGAAAACATGATATTTTTCTAAACCCTAGACATGTCTCACCAAAATTAACACCGGTTACTATCCAGTGGATAAACCTCGTAACACTTTGACCTGTATGGGTTAATATATGTGCATTCTTTTCACTTTAAAGGTGAGCAGTCTTACCACTTAAAGAACATTTATTCTAAGGACACTATTCAATGAACCAAAATGACTTGACCCCTAACCAAGACCCACCAATTTTAGTGTGCCTTGGTGTTGGATATTGTTTGGTCTCTTTGTGTCTATTTAGTTGTGTTTTCTTGATATTGAGGTGGTCCTGGTCCGACAAACCTCTTCCTCACCCTCCTTGGTGCTGGCATCCCAGCCATGTGCCACCATGGCCAACTTTTTCTTTTACAGATTGCCATAAGCACTGTCTCATGAAGCACCTACTCAACGCAGAGTCTGCAAGCATGTGTCGTTTGGGATCCTAAAAATAAAATGTCTTTATTACATTGTTTTCATGCAATGTATTTTGATCATGTTTTCTCTTTCCCCCACTCCTCCAAGATACCCTCCACGTCCCTACCCATGAATTTCATGTTATCTCTCTTAAAAATAAAAACAAGCCGGATGGTGGTGGCACACGCCTTTACTCCCAGCACTTGGGAGGCAGAGGCAGGCTGATTTCTGTGAGTTTGAGGCCAGTTTGGTCTACAAAGTGAGTCCAGGACAGCCAAGGCTAAACAGAGAAACCCTGTCTCAAAAAACAAACAAACAACAACAAAAAAAAACAACCCCCCAAAAAACCCCAAAACAAAACAATATGAAAATCAACACAAATGAACAGAAAACCAATAAGATAAAAAAAAAATCCAGACCAAAACAACATGAAATTGGTCTCCTCCTAAGTACATGGAGTTCACGTGTGTTTGTCAAGTCCTCTTGGCCGTGAGGCTCCATTGACAGTGCAGTGCAGGAAACTGTTGCTCCCTTTGCTGGCAGGATCATTAGCAATAGCTTCTGGCTTAGGTTAGACTGCATGTTCCCTTCCCCTTGTCAGGGCTGGGTCACTTGATCCTGTGCAGGCCTCCTGAGTGCTGGCATGGTCTCCATGAGCTCCTATGTGCCTCAGCCCTGTTGTGTCTGAAGACAGTTTCTCTGGAGTCACCCATGGCCTCTGCCTCCTAAGATCTCCCCACCTCCTCATCTTCACAGTCCTCTGAGCTTGAGGGAGGGGTGCGATGACGAAGTCCCCTTTGGGACTGAATGCTCTAACCCTCTCACTCTGCACGTTTTCCGGTTGTGTGTCTCTGTGTTCAGTCTCATCTCTTGCAAGAGGACATTGGACTGAGGGGGGTGATGAGGGCTCTGGTGCATTAGTGTAGTTAGCAATGTGCAGCTAGAGTCATTTTATTGCACAATCCCTCAGCAGAATAAGATGATTAGGTTTTGCCCGAGGTCCTCGACCTATCTAGTCTCGGGGCCATGGCCGCTTTAGCAGTGTCAGGTGTGGGTGCTATCTCATAGAGTGGGCCTTGAATCAAATGAAAAGTGTTTAGTTACTCCCATGACATTGGTGCCTCAACCGCACCAGTGTACCTTAATGGCAGGTCACCATGTGGGTCACAGGGCTTGTGGCTGGGTGGTACTGAGGATGACCTTTGTCCACTGGCAGTGCACAGAGCATCATCTGCACCTTAAACGCTACTAAGTGGGGATGAAGACTGTATCTGGGCAGCAGCTCTACATCTCCTAGGTCCATGAAATAAGAAAGTGTTGTCTTCAACAATAGGGCCTTACCATTAGGTTGTGGAGAGCATCTCGTAGCCTTGGTAGTAGCCCGAGATGGTGGTTGGGAGTGGGGCTCCATGGCCAAGGACCCAGCAAAACGTGGCTCATGCTGGGCACTGACAGTTTGCATTGGTGGCTTGGGTCACTTCTGCAGCTCTGTCCTCTGCAGCACACAGCTTGTTGGTTTTTTTTTTGTTTGTTTGTTTGGTTTTTGGTTTTGTTTTTTTTTTTGATTGTTGTTGTTGTTTTTTTTTTTTTTGTCCTTGGATGGACCCACTCCACTGCTCTTTCTGTTCCTGATGGTCATCCCATGGACCTGGCATCTCCAAAACTGCTGCTGGAACTGGCATGCACTTTCACAAATAGCCTCTTCAAAATACCAAGCCTCAAGTTCTTTGCGTGACCCCTTCAGTTCTGGGCTTTCAACTGGCACTGAAGAGGCACCTTCACCAAAGGGCTCTCCTGGCCTCTCACAGAGCCAAGCATCAGTTGCTCTCCATGACCCCTTCATGCCTTCAAAACCAGCACCACCTGAGTGACTCTTACTCATGACCAAGTCTGGCTGTCAACAGGAGTTACAGCCTTGTTTCCCTCAGGAACACAATTCTCTCTGTGCTCTCAGGGAACACTTCCCAGATTTCTTCCTCAGTGATGCTGGTCTCTTCTTAGTCTCTGCTAATGTCTTAGCTCCACGTGACCAGCATCAACTGTCCCAGTAACTCTAAGCATTCACTCCGTGGTCCTGGTCTCTTGCTAATCCAGGCTGAGTCTTCAGCTCCAGCTGAGCAGAATGACAGAACTTAATTCAAAACAGCAAATGTTCCTGATAGAGTCTGTACGTTTTCCTCTGAGCTTCACAAGCCAGGTTTCCATCTTCTGTATTGCCCTGGTTTCTTCTAAGCTACTAAAGAGCTTCCTGCTGGGGTCTCAGCACTCAATGGGTTTTCTAGCTCAGAGTTGCAAAGTCCTTCCACATCCTCTGTAAAACATGGTCAGTGGTACCCCACTACACTGGTACCAACTTGTCTTAGTTTGGGTTTTACTGCTGCAATGACCACCACATGGCCAAAGAGCAAGTTGGCAGGAAGGGGTTTGTTCAGCTTACACTTCCACATCACTGTTCATCATCAAAGGAACCCAGGGCAGGAACCTGGGTTGGGAGCTGATGCAGAGGCCATAGTGTGATGCTGCCCACTGACTGGCCTCAGTTGCGCTCTCAGCCTGATTTCCCATTGAACCTAGGACCAGCATCCCAGGGCAACACCAATGTCAATGTGCTGGACCCTCCCACACTGATCACTACGCCTTCCAGCTGCATGTCATGGAGGCATCTCGTGAACTGAGGCTCCTTCCTCTCTGATGCCTCTAGCTTGAACCAAGTTGACACAAAACCAGCCAGAGCATTGGATTTTGTCAACACCTGAGGAGGGTTGCCCAGTTTTTATATCATTTTTATTATATTTTATAATATTTTTATAACATTGATATTTATCAATGTCGAGAATTGATCAATATTGATTTCTAGGCCACTTCCTCAGGGCCAAAACCATATCACTGCTTTCCAAAATCTCCTCCTGCCAAGGTTTCATTTGTTGGTTTCTCAACTGTGTTTGACCCAGAGATTAATTTCATCTTTTCTTCTTTTTCCTTTGCATTTCCCCCTCTTCCCTTCTCTCCCTAATCCTTCCTTATTATTATCTTTCTTGGCCATTTGAGAGACGAAGGCAGCAGAGAGTGAATGGCTCAGAACAATCCAAAGATAGAAGTGTCTTCCTCAGAATTCTATTTCCATGAAGAGATACCTATGGCCTCGATAACTCCTATAAAGGAGAGCGTTTACTTGCGGGTTGCTTATATTCAGAGACTTAGTCCACTATCACGGTGGTGGGAACTGTGGGGGGCTGCCAGCAGACCTTGTGCTAGAGAAAGAGCTGAGGACCCTATGTCTGGGTGCACAGGAAGCAAGAGGAGGCTGAGGCTGGGAAAGTCCACCCCAGTGGCTCCCTTCCTCCAACAAGGCCACACCCCCTAGTCCCTCTCAAATAGAGACCAAACATTAAGTATATGAGCCTTTGGGGGCAATTCCTAGTCAAACCACCACAGGAAATTAAAGAATCAAATGTCTACAAGGATGTCCTGGATCTGTACAACACACACACACATAATTTCATGCTGTCCAGGTTAGCAGAGGTGTACCATGTCTTCAGCATCACTTCTTAAACTTAGCAATGAGAAAGGGCTGCTGCTTGCTTCCCAGGCAGGGAGCTGGGCCATGAAGCCTCAGAGGACTAAGGTATTCCTGCTGTGAGCCAGCAGCTTCAGCTTCTGGGATGGTTCCCAGCTCTGCAGACAGCACGCTGTTATTCATGGCATCCTAGTCTCCAGTAAACACAGGGCTCAGTGGTCTTACCTCGTTGAATGTGCATTTCACCCACAAGTAATCCTGTGTTGTGTCACTCTCTTTTTTTTCCTACTGTCCCTAGGTCTGTGGGGTCTGGTCAACAATGCTGGCATTGCTGGTTCCCCTGTTCACAATGGGTGGCTGAACAAACAGGATTTTGTAAAGGTGCTGGATGTGAACCTGCTGGGCTTGATCGATGTGACTCTGAACATGCTGCCCTTAGTGAGGAAGGCGAGGGGCCGTGTGGTCAACGTCGCCAGCGTCATGGGCCGAGTGTCTCTCAGTAGTGGTGGCTACTGCATCTCGAAGTACGGTGTGGAGGCCTTCTCAGACTCCCTCAGGTATTGGACAGGGATGTTGGTCCCTGAGGGAATGTTTGGTGCGGTTTTTATTTAATCACCTTCCTTAAGACCACATTATGGGTTTTATAAGTGACATTAAGATGATGGTCACTGTGAAACAGAGAAGGGAAAGAGAAGAACAGTGGCCTTCTTTTGCAGTGGCCATGGCCCAGTCAGCTGTGTGGACTGTGGTAGCCATCAGGTTTGTCAGGGCCTTGTAGTAGGATTGGACTGCATCAGAGTAACCATGGGAACATGGTAAGCTGGAGCCCGGAACATGCATGTGCAGGGAGATGGTCCTTGGTGAAAGGGCAGGCCAAATACAGAAGGAGGGTGGTCAGGTGTAGGCAGAGCATGTGGAGAACCCGAGAGTGTCACTCACTGTCTGCAGGGACCAGGGAGGTGGGGGTGGGAGGGCGCTGCATGCAGGAGGTTGCTTTCTGAAGACACCTGCAGGAACAAACAGTGGGAGATGTCCTGAGAGCTTCCTGCAACAGATGTGGGATGGATGGAGACTTAGGGGTGAGGTGCAGGTGAGTGGGGCAGCCATGGGGTCATGTGCATCTGTACTACATGAAGGTTTAGGTAAGTGACCTACACACCCCAAATCCTGTGTGTGACACCCAAGAGCGCAGAGCCTTCATGGCCGGTTTCATCACCGTCTGCTGAATAACCCGGATCCACCGCTTGTGACCTTTTCTCACCACAGGCTCATGATGGCAAATTATAGTACACACACAGGGAGTCTTCTCAGGGACAGGCCTCTAATGTTTCTACCATCTGTCTGTCTTGCAGGAGGGAGCTCTCCTACTTTGGGGTGAAGGTGGCTATTATAGAGCCCGGCTTCTTCAAGACTGAGATTGTCAGCGGAGATGTGCTTTTGGCAAATGCCAAGGAGATCTGGGACCAGGCCAACCCAGAAGTCAAGGAGCTGTATGGCGAGAAGTTCCTGGCATCCCGTAAGTGAGCTGTGAGGACCAACGCAAAACCTAGTCCAGGATCTGTACTCTGCTCATCGCGTTTCCAGCACTGGTGACCAGTTCTTTCTCTTCAAAGACAGGGTGCTTAGACCCGTGCCCTTGGGTGGTGTGGGTATGTGGTCAGCAAAGGCGTTCTCGGTGCGTGCTGCTCGGTGCCCTCTGAACCTCTACAGTTCACAAAGCTGTATATGAGGTCAGGGATGGAGGCTGAGTTCGACCAGCACCTTCCTGAGCTGAGCTACAAGGAGCTGATTGAGCTAGGTGCCCTTTTGATGCTGGGTTGTGTGTGAGAGTGGCTGTGCTGGGCCATGCCTCCTGATGTGGGGCCCATGAATCCTAGAGAACTTTTCCTCTACGTTGGTGTCAGAGCAGGTGTGGTGGATGGGGACAGCACACCTGAGCCATTTCTCCTTCTGCACAGATCTGAACATGCTAAAGTTGGTGGCACAGAAGTGCAAGGTGGACCTGTCTTTGGTGACGGACTGCATGGAGCATGCGCTGACTGCCTGTCACCCTCGCACCCGGTACTCAGCAGGCTGGGACGCCAAGCTCCTCTACATCCCCATGAGCTACCTGCCCACCTCTCTTGTGGATGCCATAGTCTACTGGACTTCCCCAAAGCCTGCCGGGGCTCTGTAAACCCTAGAAACCACATTGCCTTTTTAAGAAATACATTGGAACAATGCCAAAATAGAACCTTAATTTTGTATCAATATAGAAAGAGCTATATCAGTGTAAGATTTTTGGTTTGCAGTAGCTCTATGATTTAAGAGTAGATTCAGTAATCTACCCATTTTTCATAGTATTCCTATATTTCATGCCCCCATGTTTTAAAAATAAAAAGTATGTATTTTTCACTCTAACATGGTAAAACTGTTCATAGTAATGAAGGTGTTTCTGCCAAGCATTCTGCAATGTTCATCCTGGTTTTATTTTGCAGTCTTAGGATTAAGTATTTTTGAGTTCAAAGTTCTGTAGAATGTTTGTGTCAGTCTCCTGTGAGGTCAGCAATTTGAATGTCCTGAGCAGTTTGAAGTCTGAAGCTCAACTTGGGGTGGTGTTTGTCAGCTTAGTGGCAATCCTGTGTAGGAGGAACAAAGCAGCCAACCCAAAGGTGCCCACTGTTTGTGCAGACCCAGGCAGCAGAAGCAGAGGGCAGTTTTGCCCAGAGGTAGCTTTATCCCAACCCAGCTGGGTTCCTCATTGCAGGGCCCCGTCATCTTCTTGAAGATCTAGAAGGTTACTGTTAGGAACAGCAGAACATTGAAACGTTCTAAATGCCATGCATAGTCAGCTGATCTTTCAAAGATTTTGAGAACCACAATCTATTGAGTGTCTCTGAGGGACACACAAACTTTGTTCCCAGTTACCTGCTTCAGACTCAAACCTGAAAAAACATACAGGAAGCTAGATGAAGCTTATTTCTAGGATTAATTAATACTCTGTATGAGAAGCAGTATCACGACAGAGAGTTTGTATGTACATAACAATCTTATAGATTTTGCGTAATGATTACAGTTTAGGAGAAATCTTAGAGAGTCAAATGAATACCAAGGATTGTGAGATCAGTGGCAATAGAAATGTCCCTTATTTTTTGCTTTCCTCTGTCCCATATCAGGTGACTCTTCTGATAGGAGACTGATATTTTGGATTTCCCTTTAACAAGCAAGCGTGTGTTAGAGAAGAAGAGAGCCATGCCCCTATGACAAAGCTAGCTTTAATTTTTAATGGAATTGGAACCACATAAGACCATTTGCCACGTATGTGTGTGGAGGGCAGCAGAGACAAGCTGGAGGTGGGGAGACCACCTGGGCAGTTTACTCTTTCTCTTGGGACATTTCCTCTTGATGGTCCTTCTTTTTGCCTCAGATGTGTCATTTGTCCAGTGGTGTCCGGATTCCTTAAATGGATGCTTTTATTCTTCTGGAAAAATGAACATAAAACCTTGCCCCAACCCTGACTCTGAGGGGTTCCTTTTTCAGCAGGCTATAGCTTTCCTATGGCAAAATGATTTTGGCAACAAAAAAGTATTATCATTCCATTGAGATTTAAAAAAAATTTTTTAAAAACAGGCCCGGTGGTGAAGTTGGGGGGCCAGAGCTTTAATCCCAGAAGTGAGTGAGGCAGAGGCAGGTGGATCTCTGAATTTGGGCCAGCCTGCTCTACAGAGTGAGTTACAGGACATTCAGGGCTAAAATATAGAAACCTTGTCTCAAAAAAAATTATTTTGAAAATTAAAAATTAAGAATACCTTAGTGTGTGGGGGTAAATATACCTATATTCCCCTTTCCCTTTATGTATAAATGTCAATGTTTTAGTCTATTGTTGGGGGTTGGTCTGATGTATTTTGATGCTAATTAATAAAAGGCCTTCACACCTGGGGAGGGGCAAATGAGGCAGGTGTGGCTAAGTTCCCTGTTGTGCGGAGACAGGGAGAATGTTGGGAGAAGAGAGACCAGAGGAGAAGAGAGGACCGAGGAGAGGGAAGGAGGAGAAGGAAGCCGCCATGGGCTGGATGGAGAAGAAGCACAAGGCTGGCGAGGATGGAGATTTGGCCCAGATGAGGAACCTTTGCAAGTATTTGGGATTATGGATGGGAGGTAGCCTGGTAGAAATTCTTAGAAGCAGATGGCCTGGGATTGGGCAAGTATCCCATACCTGTCCCACTATGGGAAGTAGTTTAGAGGATTAACTTCTGCCCTGCCCCAGGTTAACTAAGGCTATTTTAAAATATAACAGGTGTCTGTGTCTTGATTGATTGCCAGTGGGTAAGAAAATACTGCCATAATAATAATTATAGGCCTAATAATAAACATTTTTAGGCCATAGTAGTAATTTAACAACAAGTGGTGCCCAACGTGGGGCAATTATTAGGCAATACTTGTCATTTAACAGCAACAGGATATTTATTTTTACATCACAGAGTACGTTTTGAATTTCACCCTGTTTTTTGAGAGCAGCTTTTGAATTTGAATCATTGTAATTCTTGTGTGCCTGCCCCTGCCTCCCAAATGTTGGGACTGAAGGTGTGTGCTTCCCAGCATCACCCTGTTCATTTTAGTTCTAGAACTTAGGAAAGACCTCATTTATAGATATCTGCCTGTCACTGCTGGGGTTAAAGGCATGAGCTACCAGTGCCGTGCCCAAATATTTTATCGTAGCTCCAAATCACTCCAACTCTTAGAGGTGTGCAACACAAAGTTGAACTGTAGGAACACTTTGAATTTACTGAAACCATTTTAAAACCTCATAACTGTGTTTTTATTGCTCACCCCCTCCCAAAGAAGGGAAGCCCAAAGCATATGTGGAAGATGGTATTAGGCACATGGCAATCTGCAGCCTAACATTCTAACATGGAAATAAGACACGTGGTTTAAGAAAACACTTTTTAAATCTCATGCTAGTAAGGCAAGAGTGCCACTTGTATATTATGGCTCCATAATCTTGTTTTCTTCCATGCATGATCAAATGAAAGGCAATCGTTAGTCTTTATAAATTAGTTTGGATTGAATGACCAAGCTGTCTGATCATCTCTCCAGTTAGAATCTAATCTGTACCAATTCAGATGATATCTACAACCTCCCACGCCCCTCTCTCTCTTTATGGTTTGTCAATGTATCCTTAGCTGTCCTAGACTCACTTTGTTGACTAGGCTGGCCTTGAACTCACAGCAACCCACCTGCCTCTGCCTCTGCCTTTTGAGTGCTGGGATTAAAGACGTGCACCACCGTGGCCTGCTCACAACTTTTCTTTTCCTGGGGAAACAAAGGCAAACATGTCATCACATATCTGAGTTTTGGTTTTGTGTTTAATACATCTTTCTATAGCCTATTTAATTAGCAGTTTTTTCCACTATCCAATGTCTCTTTGCGGCTGTTATTCCTTTCCCATTAGCATTTACAAATTTTAACATCAATAGGGCACAGTGTAATCTCTCCATAAGGTCTTTATTACCCTTTTCTGTTTATTAAGCATATCTTTTAAAGTGTGGTTAGATCCTTCTATAACTGCTTGACCTGTAGGATTGTGGGGTATACCTGTAATATTCTTTATGTTGTAATACACAATAAAATGTTTCATTTCACTAGAGACAATGCTGGAGCATACCCATTCTTACTTTGTACAGAAATTTCAATAATAGCAATAACTTTTAATAAATGAATTATTTCAGAATCAGCCTTTTCAAAACTTAAAACACTTGTCTATTCAGCCCTTAAATGAGTGTCGATGGTGTGGTACACATACTTTAATTTTACTGAGCTCTTCAATATGAAACACACCCATCTGCCCAATTTCATTTGTTGTTGTTTACCTTTTGGGTTACTTCCTGCAGGTAGTGGAGTTTTGTTATCTAAAGAAAAAGTGTATTTCCTTGGCTTGTTGCCAAGTAATAGAATTCCTGTGGGAGCATGTGTAGTGGGCAAAATAATTAAAATACAATGCAGCTTTGGGTCCAGGTTGTCCACACGGGCACTCTGTAAGTTCTTTTCTAACAGAGTCAATTCTCTCTCAGCCTCAGCTGATGATTTTCTTGGACTATTTAAGTCCTTATGACTTTGTATGGTTTGAAATAAATTTCTTAGCTCTTGAGTAGTTAATCTGATTATGGCCCATAGCCAATTAATATCTCCCAGCAAGTTTTGAAAATCATTAAGAATTTGTAATTTGTCTCTCCTGATTTGTACTTTCTGTGGTCAAGTTTTCTGTAACCTATCTTATATGGTAGATAACTATTTTTTTCAGGAGTAATTTATAAACCCCCATAAAACAAAACTCTCTTTGCTTCATCCAAAAAATTTTTTCTAATGTATGTGCATTTGAATCAGCCAGTAAGATATCATTCATATGGTGGTCAATTTTAGATTGAGGAAACTCTCCAAATTATTTCTAATGACTTATACAAAAGACTAGCATGAGGTAGGACTGTCTAACATTCCTCCTGGTAAGACTTTGGGATGCTATTTCCTGATTGGACAACTATTATTATAAGTTGGCACTGAGAGAGCAAGCCTTTCCCTATCATGCTCATGCCAAGGGATTGTGAAGAAGCCATCTCTTAAATCAATTACTATCAAAGGCCATGACTTAGGTAATAAAGAACGTAAACAGCCCACTGGCTCAAACATCTTAGTTATGGCTCTTAAGTCTGTTAAAATCTTCAATTTTCCCACTTCTTTTTGATAACAAACACAGTGGAAACCCATGGTCTGGTAGATTCCTCCATGCGTTGAGCATTTAGTAACTCCTGGACCAGCTACTCTAGGACCTGCCATTCTCCCTTTGTCATAGGCCACGATTTCACCCATCCAAGCTTGTCAGTCAGCCATCTTAACGGTAGGGTGGGTGGGACCTTTGAAAACCCAATATCAGTCTTGTCCTGCTCATGAACAACCTGTACTGTCTGTGGCTGTTCTTGATTATACCCTTCCATATGTTTCTCAGAAACATTCTTTATTTTCTGTTTACTCCTGAGATTACAGAAATGTTAATCTCTGTTTTCCGTTGCTGCAACAAATCATGTCCCCATAAATACATGGCTATATTAGCCACATATGGCTTTAATCTTTCTATTTGTCAACCAGATGCCATACAGTCGATCCATCTTGCATTTTGTTTTACCTGAGATAAGATTACAACCCCTAGAGGCTGAAAGTTTACCTCCTGAAGAGGCCAATTCTGATGCCAAGATGTTGGTGAAAATATTGTTACATCTGCTTATGTGTCTACTAAACCTTCCATCTCAATGCCATGTATTTGTGTTTTTAACTTTGGTCTCTTGTTGGCTTAAGGTTATTGTGTCATTCCGATGTTGGTTTCTGTATCCCCATACGTGGTCACAAGTTTTGTTTTGAGAAAGTCTTGTCTCAATGTTGCATAAACCTTGCCCCCATTGTGCCCTGGTACGCCAATAAACAGCTGAGAGCTGATTGCTGAGCAGGGGAGAAAACAGGCCTGTACTTCCTGCCAGGCAGGGTAGGAGAAGTTAGAAGAGGCAGGAGGTGAATTCAGCCACAGGCAGAGGTGCAGGAGAGATGAAGAAGATTCAGCGGGAGCAAAGAAAGAAGTAAAAAACAAGTAACTTGGGGATTTTGGCAAAGATGGAGTCAGGATAACGTAGAGTATTAACGACAGTCTCAAACAGGACAAGAAGTCTTGTAAAGACTTTGAAAGAAATATAAAAGAGTCTCAATTTTTGTGTGATAGAAACAGACACAGTTTTATAAAAGTAACTCTAACAGTCTATGTCCATTTATGGCAGCTTTCCAAAATGCTTGTTTTGTTGTCTCTTCTGAAGTTGTGTGTGTGTGTGTGTGTGTTTGTATGCATGTGTGTATGTGTGTGTATATTTGTGTGTATGTGTGTGTGAGTGCGTGTGTGTGTGTGTGTTTGTATGCGTGTGTCTATGTGTGTGTATTTGTGTGTATGTGTGTGTGTGAGAGAGTGTGTGTGTTTGTATGTGTGTGTATGTGTGTGTGGGTGCGTGTGTGTTTGTGTGTGTCTATGTCTATGTGTGTGTGTATGTGCATGTTTGTGTGTGTGTGTGTGTGTGTGTGTATGTGTGTGTGTACCGAAGCCCCTGTACTGTTGATTACATCCAGAGCTGTCTTATTTTTAACATCACACATTGAGCCTTTTAATTGCTGTATGGATGCGTTTCTCCCACATTGACAGGAAACCATGCCATTGAATTTGATGTTGGGGCCTGCAGGACGTTCCCTCAGATGTTTCCCTGGTGGCAACTGTTACTCTGCCTGTCCCTCGTTGATCTGCAACTTATTGGTCCAATGCCAGCCTTTGCAGCACCTTCTGCACACTCTAGAAGGCTGGAGCCTTCTTTTTGGATGGTTTCTAAAGAAATAAATTGTTTCTAGGAATACTTGGCCTAAACGCCCTTTGAAATGACCCTGGTTACACACTCCAAATATCTGACATTTTGGGTTTTCTTAAAACCTTTAGAAATTACCTCTCCGATCAGAGTAGCATCATATATATCAGATCCAATATCAGATGTATCTCTACTCCATTCCCCTACTGGTGGTGATCTTGCCTTTAAAGGTCTAATCACAGTTTTGCATATTCAATCAGCATTTTCAAAAGCCAAAGATTTGGTTAGTATTCTTATGACTTCTGAATGGGATATTATTCTACTTATAGCTGAAATCAGTCTTTGAAAAAAATAAAATCAGTGAAGGTTTTTATGAAGCCTTGTATAATTGTAGCAAATGACTCAGCCCTCTTCCCGCATCTTTGTCCCAGATATTTAAAGTTGCAAAATGATATAGCCGCCATGCAAGGTCTTCAAAGTTAAGCTGTTTTTGTAACTGGGCATATTGACCTTTACCTAGCAACAGATCCTGGAAAACATCCATAGCTCTAGCCTCATGATATTTTTCTGTAGCCCCAGCTTCCTCTTTCCCCTGTGTTTGCCATTGTAACTAAGGATGACCTTCCAATATTGCGGCTTCCAAATTTTTCTGTTCTTGATTGATATTTCTGTCCCAAATTGCCCATGAAGTTAATACCTGCATCACATAGGGTGAATAAATACCATATGAAACGATCACTTTCTTCTATCTCCTGAAGTCTAACATGTCTATAGGATTGCGTTTATTTTATTATAACCTTGGGTGTGTCTGTCATCCCCTGGAAGGTACTGAATAGTAACTGCATAAACTAACCCTGTTTTCTTACATCCATTGGCTGCCCCTGTTCAGTTTTATCATGCACCAGTGCTGTAGAATCTGGTCTAAATTCCTCTGTCTGTGTCTGAGTATTTTTCTTATTTTAATTTATTAGTTTTTGTAAGGCTTGTCTAAACTCCTTTCTTTTGGTCGAAGTCTTTTTCACCTTTGCATTTCTGAATCTCTTAGGCTTGTCCCTTACCAACTGACTTTTAATATTTTTCTCTGCATGTATAACCTGTGCATTAAAAAAAAAGATTTATTTATTTATTATGTATATAGTGCTCTGCCTGCATGTACACCTACATATGAGAAGAAGGCACCAGATCTCATTATATGATGGTTAGGAGCCACCATGTGGTTGCTGGGAATTGAACTCAGGACCTTTGGAAGAGCAGCCAGTGCTCTTTACCTATGAGCCACCTCTCCAGCCCAACCTGTGCATTTTTAAGATTGACTTCAAAGCACTCAGTCATGCAAATACTTAAACAGAGAAGCCTAAGGATTCAGGGTCTACACCCTTCAGTGTTTTTAATAGCTGAGTAGTATTCCATTGGGTAAATGTACCATAGTTTCTTTATCCATTCTTTGAGGGACATCTAGGTTGTTTCCAGATTCTGGCTATTATAAATAAATCAAGCTGCTAGGAACATAGTTGAGCAAGTGTCCTTTTTGTATGGTGAGTGCCTTTTTGGGATATCCCCAAGACTTGTATAGCCTGGTTTTGAAGTAACACTATTTCCAACTTTCTGACAAGTCATCAGATTGAGTTCCAAAGTCATTGTACAAGTTTGCACCCCCACCAGCAATGGAGGCGTGTTCCCTTTCTCACATGAGGTGAGCCTGGCACTGGACCACAGTGTGGCATAAGGAGTGAAACAGTCATGTATTGCCACATGAGTACAGTGGCAAGGATCCCAGGGGAACGAATGTGTGTTACTGAACAGGCAGCGGTGTTTTCCTTGAAAGTGAGTAAGTGAATGCCAAAGGACATTAGACACCAGAAGACCAAAGTCTGTTCAAAGGGCAGAGCATGTGCATGAATAAACATTCATAAAGGCAGTGAACAGAGAACACATTGTGGACCCTGTGCTAGGGGTCCCTACTTCTTCCTGTGTGAGCTGCTGCCAGGCTCAGTTTGAGTCAGAGTGCCTCTCTCTGCTTGACATGTGGCTCTACCTGGTGGCCCTCGTGGGCCTGTGGACCCTCCTGCGCTTGTTCAGGGAGAGGCAGGTGGTGAGCCATCTCCAAGACAAGTATGTCTTCATCACGGGCTGTGACTCAGGCTTTGGGAACCTGTTGGCCAGACAGCTGGACAGGAGAGGCATGAGGGTGCTGGCTGCATGTCTGACGGAAACGGGAGCGGAGCAGCTGAGGAGCAAGACGTCAGACCGGCTGGAGACAGTGGTGCTTGATGTCACCAAGACAGAGAGTGTTGTGGCAGCCACCCAGTGGGTGAAGAAGCGTGTTGGGAACAGAGGTATAGTTGAGATTCCTGTGTAGGCTGCTGGTGTTCTGTCTGTGTGTGAAGGGAACACCTGTGTGGTTCTGAGAAGACTCCTGGTTGGGGTCTCCTCTGGGGTGGATTGAAGTTACTTCAGATTCCCCAGCTCTGTGGCACATCAGTTCTTCACGCTCCCTATTCCTGGTCAGTGGAAGACTTGTGAAGATTTCCTGTCCAGATTCTTCTCTGTCTTCTTGGTCTTTGTACGCAGAAACCCTGGGCTGTTGTCTGCTGAGTGGCAGGTTGGAGGCAGTGAGAAGGATGGAGGGTCCTGGGGCCATGGACTCTGTGTGGTGCTGGCCCGTCATGTGTGTCTGCTTTCTCAGTAGGAAAACCAGTTCTTACCTCCACCCTGTGATTCTCCTTAGGGAGAGCCAAGGTCATTCCCACTTAAGTGCAATGTCACAAAGTCATGGAATGCCTTAGGAATGTCAAACTTGGCAAAGGTCTCTCTCTCTCTCTCTCTCTCTCTCTCTCTCTCTGTGTGTGTGTGTGTGTGTGTGTGTGTGTGTGTGTGTGTTGTGTGTTAGTAGAAAACATAAATTTATTAAAAGTAAATTGAAAACATGGTATTTTTCTAGACCCTAGACATTTCAACTCAACCAGAGTTAAGACACATGTGACTATCCAGTGGATAAACCTAGTAACACTTTAACCTGTCTGGATTAATATATGTGCACTCTCTTCACTTTAAAAGGTGAGCAGTTTTACCACTTGAAGAACATTTATTCAAAGAACACTGCTCAGTGAACTGAGATGCCTTGACCCCCAACCAAGCCCCACCAATTTTACTGTGCCTTAGTATTGGATATTATTTGGTCTTTTTGCATTTCTTTGGTTGTGTTTTTGAGGCAAAGTCTTGCTATAGAGATGGCCATGGTCCTAAAACCTCTTCCTCATCCTCCATGGTGTTGGCACGGCATCCGTGTGCCACCATGGCCAACTTATTCTTCTACAGATGGCCACAAGCACTGTCTCATGAAGCACCTACCCAACACAGAGTCTGCAAGCATGCAAATGTTGGGATCCTAAAATCAAAGTGTCTTTTTTCTATGTCTTTATTTCTTTGTTTTCATACAATGTATTTTGATCATGTTTTCTCTTTCCCCCACTCCTCCAAGATGACCTCCACGTCCCTACCCATGCAATTTCATGTTCTCCTTGTCTTACTCTCTGAAAACAATGTGACAAACAAAACAATGTGAAAATGGACACAAATAAACACAAAACCAATAAGATTTTTTTGAAAATCCACTGCAAAAAAACATGGAATTGCTCCCTCCCCAAGTACATGGAGTCCACGTGTGTTTGCCAAGGTCTCCTGGCTGTGAGGCTCCATCGACAGCACAGTGCAGGAAACTATTGCGCCCTTTGCTGGCAGGATCATTAGAAACAGCTCCTGGCTTAGAGGTTAGACCTCATGTCCCCTTCCCCTTGTCAGGGCTGGGTCACTTGATCCTGTGCAGGCCTCCTGAGTGCTGGCATGGTCTCTGTGAATTCCTATGTGCCTCAGCCCCTTTGTGTCTTTAGACAGTTTCTCTGGAGTCACCCATCGCCTCTGCCTCCTAAGATCTCCCCACCTCCTCATCTTCACAGTCCTCTGAGCTTGACGGAGCGGTGCAATGATGAAGTCCCCATTGGGACTGAATGCTCTAACCCTCTCACTCTGCACGTTGTCCGGTTGTGTGTGTCTGTGTTCAGTCTCATCTCTTGCAAGAGAACGTTGGACTGAGGAGGGTGATGAGGGCTCTGGTGCATTAGTGTAGTTAGCAATGTGCAGCTAGAGTCCTTTTACTGCACAATCCCTCAGCAGAATAAGATGATTAGGTTTTGCCCGAGGTCCGCGACCTATCTAGTCTCGGGTCATGGCCGCTATAGCAGTGTCAGGTGTGGGTGCTGTCTCATAGAGTGGGCCTTGAATCAAATGAAAAGTGTTTAGTTACTCTCTGTGCTCTCACAGAACACATCCCAGGAGATTTCCTCTCAGTGATGCTGGTCTCTTCTTAGTCTCTGCTAATGTCTTAGCTCCACGTGACCAGCATCAACTGTCCCAGTAACTCTAAGCGTTCACGCCGTTGTCCTGGTCTCTTGCTAATGCAGGCTGAGCCTTCAGCTCCAGCTGAGCAGAATGACAGAATCTTTATTTAAATCAGCAAGTGTTCCTGATAGAGTCTGTACCTGATAGAGCTCAGATAGAACCTCTGAGCTTCACAAGCCAGGTTTCCATCTTCTGTATTGCCCTGGTTTCTTCTAAGCCCCTAAAGAGCTTCCCGCTGGGGTCTCAGCACTCAGTGGGTTTTCTAGCTCAGAGTTGCAAAGTCCTTCCACATCCTCTTTAAAATGTGGTCAGTGGTACCCCACTACACTGGCACCAACTTGTCTTAGTTTGGGTTTTACTGCTGCAATGACCACCACATGCCGAAAGAGCAAGTTGACAGGAAGGGGTTTGTTCAGCTTACACTTCTACATCACTGTTCATCACCAAAGGAACTCAGGGCACGAACCTGGTTTAGGAGCTGATGCAGAGACCATGGTGTGATGCTGCCTACTGACTTGCCTCAGTTGCTCTCTCAGCCTGATTTCCCATTGAACCTAGGACCAGCATCCCAGGGCAGCACCAATGTCAATGTGCTGAACCCTCCCACACTGATCACTATGCTTGATGTCACCAAGACAGAGAGTGTTGTGGCAGCCACCCAGTGGGTGAAGGAGCGTGTTGGGAACAGAGGTACCACTGACATTCTTGTGTGTGTCTGCTGCTTTGTCTCTCTGTTTGAAGGGGGGCCTTCCCTCTCCCCTGCCCCCTACTCCTTGGCAAGATCCCTCAAGGGTTTGTGGGACTTGAAGTAACAGCAGCCTCCTAGCTCCCCAGCACATCCCCTGAGCACTTTTTCTCTCTCCAGCCCTCCCAAGCACTCTGTCTCCCAAGCACTCTGGTAAGAAGGCGCTCTGGTGAGGGTTCACCCTCTCATGGTCCTGTCCATGCTCTGTTAATCTTGGCTATGCAGAAAACCTAAATGGCTACATCCTAAGTGACAGGGTTGGGGGTCTTACGGTTGTGGTTAGGGTTAGGGTTAGGGTTAGGCTTAGGGTTAGGGTTAGGGTTAAGTTAGAATTAGGGTTAGGGTTAGGGTTAGGGGTTATGGTTGAGGTTAAGGTACCTTTCTGGAGCCGAGAATGGGACTTGGTCCTGGGCTGTGTGTGCTGGGTCATCTGGCACCATCCTGGGGTGGATCTCCTGTGTCAGCTTCGTACTTGCTCTAACGTGTCACCTGCAATCCTCTGTGTAGGGAGATATGATTGTTCCTGTGTTTAAAGCAGGGCATGGCCAGCTTCAGGACTGACTTGGGAAACTACTAGAAGATGGGTTGCTCTTCTTTCATTAAGCTGGTTGTGTTAATCATTATGGGGCAAAAGAAGCACCTTGACTTAAAAGAAATCTAAGAATAACTTAAAACCATGGTCATTGCTCAAAATACTAAAGCATGTAAAACCACAACAATTAACCTTTAGTTTACCACCCGGTGGATAAGACTAGTAACACTTTCACTTGCATGGGTTAAAATGAAGGCATCCTTTCCTCTTAAAAAAGGGGAAGAATTTTTCCTCAACAACATTTCTTTGGATGATAATATTTAATGAACTAGAAGAACCTATCTTTTGACAGAGCCCCACCAAGTTAATCATACTATGGGATCAGAAGCTGCAATTCGTTGGTGAATGTGTGTTTGATTTGGCTTGGGTTTTTGTTTTTTTTTTTTTTAAGACAGGTTTCTCTGTGAAGTCCTGGCTGTCCTGGACTCACTCTGTAGACCAAGCTGTCCTCGAACTCTGAGGTCTACCTGCCTCTGCCTGCTGGGACTAAAGGGACGTGGCTGTTGCCCTGCAGGAGACAGGATCTTGATGCTGAGCTGGCCTTGAACTCATGATCTTTCTACTTCAGCCTCCTTTGGCTGGGGCCTGCAGGTATGTGCCACCACCACCCCATCTTGTCTCCTACATTTAGGACCATAAGCTCTCTTCTTATGGTCAGTTTTAGTGAGCACGTGTCGGGATCCTAAGTGTAAAAATACCATGGATGGACAGCTCATATCTCTAGAAGGGCGAGGGATGGTTTTGGACTGAGGAAGCACATGGCTTTTGGGCCATTTCTACAAAATCCACAAGCACCGGGTAATCAGCTAGCCCCTAGCTGGCCCTGCAGTGTGGTTAGACGCGTTGTTGGGTTGCCTGACGACCTGTAGTTTAGTGACTAAAGAGACCGCGCGTGACAGTGTTCTGTGTGTGAGTGGGAAGAGCAAGGGCTCTGTTTTCTGGGGCAACAGGTGGAGCTGAACCACACTTTGCCTGCTCCCTCACGCTAGCTTTGTATTTTGTAAGCACATCAGGAAAGTTGCTCAATACTGATTTGGGATGTGGCAAGGTGTACAGGTCAGGAGATGTCCTCAAGTGTGGTGCGGTCTGCCGTGTCTGGGTTTGTTTGCTAGGTTTTTAGAACCGATTTCTCTCCTGGGGTTCACAGATTTATCTAGGCTATTGGACTAGTATGCTCCTGTCTGGACCTCCCCGGCTGTGGGCTTCTGAGCACACTACCATTCTCAGCTTTGTATGTGGACTATGGGCTGAAGCTCAAGTCTTCCTGCTTGGGAGAAAAGTCCTGCGCTGACTGAGCCGTTCTTCTATCTCTCTTTGTCACTTGAAAGGCAAAGGCAGCAGCGTGTAAAGAGTTCAAAGAAATGTGAAAAGAGAACTGGGAAAATAAAATGTCTGAAGCATGGCCTGGATCTGTACAACACACATACACAAACACACACATAATTTCATGTTGTCCAGGTTAGGAGAGGTGTACCATGTCTTCAGCATCCCTTCTTAAACTTAGCAATGAGAAGGGGCTGCTGGTTGCTTCCCAGGCAGGGAGCTGGGCCATGAAGCCTCAGAGGACGAAGGTATCCCTGCTGTGAGGCAGCAGCTTCTGGGATGGTTCCCAGCTCTGCTGACAGCAGGCTATTATTCATGGCTTCCTAGTCTCCAGTGAACACAAGGCTCAGTGGTCTTACCTTGTTAAACATGCATTTCACCCACAAGTAATCCTGTGTTGTATCACTCTCTTTTTTTCCTACTGTCCCTAGGTCTCTGGGGTCTGGTCAACAATGCTGGCATTGCCGTTCCCTCAGGTCTCAATGGGTGGCTGAACAAACAGCACTTTGTAAAGGTGCTGGATGTGAACCTGCTGGGCTTGATTGATGTGACTCTGAACATGCTGCCCTTAGTGAGGAAGGCGAGGGGCCGTGTGGTCAACGTTGCCAGTATCACAGGCCGAGTGTCTCTCGCGGGTGGTGGCTACTGCGTCTCGAAGTACGGTGTGGAGGCCTTCTCAGACTCCCTCAGGTATTGGACAGGGATGTGGGTCCCTGAGGGAATTTTGGTGTGGCTTTTATTTAATCACCTTCCTTAAGACCCGATTGTGGGTTTTGAATGTGACATTAAGATGGTGGCAACTGAGAGAGTGAGAAAAGAGACAGAGAACAGTGGCCTTCCCTTGGAGAGGCAATGGCCCAGTCAGCTGTGTGGACTGTGGTAGCCATCAGGTTTGTCAGAACCTTGTAGGAGGATTGGACTGCATCAGAGTAACCATGGGAACATGGTAAGCTGGAGCCCGGAACATGCATGTGCAGGAAGATGGTCCTTGGTGATAGGGCAGGCCACATACAGAAGGAGGGTGGTCAGGTATGGGGAGAGCATGTGGAGAACCCGAGAGTGTCACTCACTGTCTGCAGGGACCAGGGAGGTGGGGGTGGGAGGGCGCTGCATGCAGGAGGTGGCTTTCTGAAGACACCTGCAGGAACAAACAGTGGGAGATGTCCTGAGAGCTTCCTGCAACAGATGTGGGATGGATGGAGACTTAGGGGTGAGGTGCAGGTGAGTGGGGCAGCCATGGGGTCATGTGCACCTACACTACATGGAGGAAGGTCTTCCGTGGTACCATGGAGCAGAATTTCTAGTTTTAGGTCAGTGACCTCTACACACACCAAAACCTGTGTGTGACACCCAAGAGCGCAGAGCCTTCATGGCCGGCTTCATCACCGTCTGCTGCATAACCCGGATCCACCGCTTATGACCTTTTCTCACCACAGGCTCATGGTAGCAAGTTACAGTACACCCACAGGGAGTCTTCTCAGGGACAGGCCTCTAATGTTTCTACCATCTGTCTGTCTTGCAGGAGGGAGCTCTCCTACTTTGGGGTGAAGGTAACTATTATAGAGCCCGGCTTCTTCAAGACTGGCATTGTCAGAGGAGACGTGCTGATGGCAAATATCAAGGAGATCTGGGACCAGGCCAGCCCAGAAGTCAAGGAGCTGTATGGCGAGAAGTTCCTGGCATCCCGTAAGTGAGCTGTGAGGACCAAAGCAAAACCTAGTCCTGGATCTGTACTCTGCTCATCACGTTTCCAGCACTGGTATCCGACCCTATCCCTTCAAAGACAGGGTGCTGAGACCTGTGTATTGGGGTGGTGGGTTGTGGTCGGCATAGGCTTTCCTGGATGTGAGAGCATGCTGCTCGGTGCCCTCTGAACCTCTACAGTTCACAAAGCTGTATGTGAGGTCAGGGATGGAGGCTGAGTTGGACCAGCACCTTCCTGAGCTGAGCTACAAGGAGCTGAGTGAGCAAGGTGCTTTTTTAAAGCTGGGTTGTGTTCCTTCTGAGGAACTGGCTGTGCTGGGCTATGCCTCCTGATGTGGGGCCCATGGATCTTAAAGAACTTTTGCTCTATGTTGGTGTCAGAGCAGGCGTGGTGGATGGGGACAGCACACCTGAGCCATTTCTCCTTCTGCACAGATCTGAACATGCTTAAGTTGATGGCACAGAAGTGCAACGTGGACCTGTCTTTGGTGACAGACTGCATGGAGCATGCGCTGACTGCCTGTCACCCTCGCACCCGGTACTCAGCAGGCTGGGACGCCAAGCTCCTCTACATCCCCATGAGCTACCTGCCCACCTCTCTTGTGGATGCCATAGTCTACTGGACTTCCCCAAAGCCTGCCAGGGCTCTGTAAACCCTAGAAACCACATTGCCTTTTTAAGAAATACATTGGAACAATGCCAAAATAGAACCTTAATTTTGTATCAATATAGAAAGATCTATATCAGTGTAAGATTTTTTGGTTTGCAGTAGCTCTATGGTGTAAGAGTAGATTCAGTAATCCACCCTTTTTTCTTAGTATTCCTATTTCTTATGCCCCCATGTTTTAAAAATAAAAAGTATGCACTTTTCACTCTAACACAGTAAAACTGTTCACAGTAATGAAGGTGTTTCTGCCAAGCATTCTGCAATGTTCGTCCTGGTTGTATTTTGCAGTCTTAGGATTAAGTATTTTTGAGTTCAAAGTTCTGTAGAATGTTTGTGTCCGTCTCCTGTGAGGTCAGCAATTTGAATGTCCTGAGCAGTTTGAAGTCTGAAGCTCAACTTGGGGTGGTGTTTGTCAGCTTAGTGGCAATCCTGTGTAGGAGGAACAAAGCAGCCAACCCAAAGGTGCCCACTGTTTGTGCAGACCCAGGCAGCAGAAGCAGAGGGCAGTTTTGCCCAGAGGTAGCTTTATCCCAACCCAGCTGGGTTCCTCATTGCAGGGCCCCGTCATCTTCTTGAAGATCTAGAAGGTTACTGTTAGGAACAGCAGAACATTGAAACGTTCTAAATGCCATGCATAGTCAGCTGATCTTTCAAAGATTTTGAGAACCACAATCTATTAAGTGCCTCCGAGGGACACAAACTTTGTTCCCAGTTACCTGCTTCAGACTCAAACCTGAAAACTCATACAGGAAGCTAGATGAAGCTTATTTCTAGAATTAGTTAATACTCTGTATGAGAAGCAGTATCACGACAGAGAGTTTGTATGTACATAACAATCTTACAGATTTTGCGTAATGATTACAGCTTAGGAGAGGTCTTAGAAAGTCAAATGAGTACCAAGAATTGTAAGATCAGTGGCAATAGAAATGTCCCTTATTTTTTGCTTTCCTCTGTCCCATATCAGGTGGCTCTTCTGATAGGAGACTGAAATTTTGGATTTTCCTTTAACAAGCAGAGAAGAAGAGGGCCATGCCCCAATGCCAAAGCCAGCTTTAATTTTTAATGGAATTGGAACCACATAAGACCATTTGCCACGTATGTGTGTGGAGGGCAGCAGAGACAAGCTGGAGGTGGGGAGACCACCTGGGCAGTTTACTCTTTCTCTTGGGACATTTCCTCTTGATGGTCCTTCTTTTTGCCTCAGATGTGTCATTTGTCCACTGGTGTCCGGCTTCCTTAAGTGGATGCTTTTATTCTTCTGGAAAGATGAAAACAAAACCCTACCCCATCCCTGACTCTGAGGGGTTCTTTTTACAGCAGGTTATAGCTTTCCTAGGGAAAAATGATTTTTGCAACAAAAAAGTATTATCTTTCTATTGAGATTTTAAAAAAATTTTTAAAAAACAGGCCCGGTGGTGAAGTTGGGGGGCCAGAGCTTTAATCCCAGAAGTGAGTGAGGCAGAGGCAGGTGGATCTCTGAATTTGGGCCAGCCTGCTCTACAGAGTGAGTTACAGGACATTCAGGGCTAAAATATAGAAACCTTGTATCAAAAAAAATTATTTTGAAAATTAAAAATTAAGAATACCTTAATGTGTTTGGGTAAATATACCTATATTCCCCTTTCCCTTTATGTATAAATGTCAATGTTTTAGTCTATTGTTGGGGGTTGGTCTGATGTATTTTGATGCTAATTAATAAAAGGCCTTCACACCTGGGGAGGGGCAAATGAGGCAGGTGTGGCTAAGTTCCCTGTTGTGCGGAGACAGGGAGAATGTTGGGAGAAGAGAGACCAGAGGAGAAGAGAGGACCGAGGAGAGGGAAGGAGGAGAAGGAAGCCGCCATGGGCTGGATGGAGAAGAAGCACAAGGCTGGCGAGGATGGAGATTTGGCCCAGATGAGGAACCTTTGCAAGTATTTGGGATTATGGATGGGAGGTAGCTTGGTAGAAATTCTTAGAAGCAGATGGCGTGGGATTGGGCAAGTATCCCATACCTGTCCCACTATGGGAAGTAGTTTAGAGGATTAACTTCTGCCCTGCCCCAGGTTAACTAAGGCTATTTTAAAATACAACAGGTGTCTGTGTCTTGATTGATTGCCAGTGGGTAAGAAAATACTGCCATAATAATAATTATAGGCCTAATAATAAACACTTTTAGGCCATACTAGTAATTTAACAACAACAAGTGGTGCCCAACGTGGGGCAATTATTAGGCAATACTTGTCGTTTAACAGCAACAGGATATTTATTTTTACATCACAGAGTACATTTTGAGTTTCACCCTGTTTTTTGAGAGCAGCTTTTCAATTTGAATCATTGTAATTCGTGTGTGCCTGCCCTGCCTCCCAAATGTTGGGACTGAAGGTGTGTGCTTCTAGCATCACCCTGTTCATTTTAGTTCTAGAACTTAGGAAAGACCTCGTTTATAGATATCTGCCTGTCACTGCTGGGGTTAAAGGCATGAGCTACCAGTGCCCTGCCCAAATATTTTATCGTAGCTCCAAATCACTCCAACTCTTAGAGGTGCACAACACAAGGTTGAACTGTAGGAACACTTTGAATTTACTGAAACCATTTTAAAACCTCATAACTGTGTTTTTATTGCTCACCTCCTCCCAAAGAAGGGATCCCCAAAGCATATGTGCAAGATGGTATTAGGCACATGGCAATCTGCAGCCTAACATTCTAACATGGAAATAAGACACGTGGTTTAAGAAAACACTTTTTAAATCTCATGCTAGTAAGGCAAGAGTGCCTCTGGTATATTATGGCTCCATAATCTTGTTTTCTTCCATGCATGATCAAATGAAAGGCAATTGTTAGTCTTTATCAATTATTTTGGATTGAATGACCAAGCTGTCTGAGGATCTCTCCAGTTAGAATCTAATCTGTACCAATTCAGATGATATCTACAACCTCCCACGCCCCTCTCTCTCTTTATGGTTTCTCTGTGTAGCCTTAGCTGTCCTAGACTCACTTTGTTGACTAGGCTGGCCTTGAACTCACAGCAATCCACCTGCCTCTGCCTCTTGAGTGCTGGGATTAAAGGCGTGCACCACCATGGTCTGCTCACAACGTTTCTTTTCCTGGGGAAACAAAGGCAAACACGTCGTCACATATCTGAGTTTTGGTTTTGTGTTTAACACATCTTTTTATAACCTATTTATTAGCAGTTTTTCCATTATCCAATGTTTCTTTGCAGCTGTTATTCCTTTCCCATTAGCATTTGCAAATCTTAACATCAATAGGGCACAGTGTAATCTCTCGGTAAGGCCTTATTACCCTTTTCTGTTTATTAAGCATATCCTTTAAAGTGTGGTTAGATCCTTCTACAACTGCTTGACCTGTAGGATCTTGAGGTATACCTGTAATATTCTTTATGTTGTAATACAGAAAAAATGTCTCATATCCCTAGAGACAATGCTGGAGCATACTCATTCTTAATTTGTCATAGGCCATGATTTCACCCATCCAAGCTTGTCAGTTAGCCATTTTAAAGGTAAGGAGGGTGGTACCTTTGAGAACCCAATATCAGTCATGTCCTGCTCATGAACAACCTGTACCGTCTGTGGCTGTTCTTGATTATACCCTTCCATATGTTTCTCAGAGACATTATTTTCTATTTATTCCTGAGATTACAGAAATGTTAGTCTGTGTTTTTCGTTGCTGCAACACAAATCATGTCCCCATAAATTCATGGCTCTATTAGCCACTTATGGCTTTAATCTTCCTATTTGTCCACCAAATGCTATACTCTCAATCCATTTTGCATTTTGTTTTGCCTGAGATAAGATTACAACCCCTAGAGGCTGAAAGTTTACCTCCTGAAGAGGCCAATTCTGATGCCACGATGTTGGTGAACTTATTGTTACATCTGCTTATGTGTCTGCTAAACCTTCCATCTCAGTGCCATGTATTTGTGTTTTTAGCTTTGGTCTCCTGTTGGCTTAAGGTTATTGTGTCATTCCGATGTTGGTTTCTGTATCCCCATACGTGGTTACAAGTTTTGTTTTGAGAAAGTCTTGTCTCAGTGTTGTATAAACCTTGCCCCCCCCCCCATTGTGCTCTGGTACGCCAATAAAACAGCTGAGAGCTGATTGCTGAGCAGGGGAGAAAACAGGCCTGGACTTCCTGCCAGGTAGGGTAGGAGAAGTTAGAAGAGGCAGGAGGTGAATTCAGCCACAGGCAGAGGTGCAGGAGAGATAAGGAAGAGTCAGTGAGAGCAAAGAAAGAAGTAAAAAGCAATAAACTTGGGGATTTTGGCAAAGATGGAGTCAGGTTAACATAGAGTATTAAAGACAGTCTCAAACAGGACAAGATGTGTTGTAAATACTTTGAAAGAAATATAAAAGAGTCTCAATTTTTGGGTGATAGAAACACAGTTTTATAAAAGTAACTCTAACAGTCTATGTTCATTTATAGCAGTTTTCTAAAATGCTTGTTTTGTTGTCTCTTCTGAGGTTGTGTGTGTGTGTGTGTGTGTGTGTGTGCACGCGCGTGTGTGTGTACTGATGCCCCTGTGCCGGCGATTACATCCAGAGCTGTCTTATTTTTAACATCACACATTGAGCCTTTTAATTGCTCGATGGATGCGTTTCTCCCACATTGACAGGAAACCATGCCATTGAATTTGATGTTGGGGCCTGCAGGACATTCCCTCAGATGTTTCCCTGGTGGCAACTGTTACTCTGCCTGTCCCTCGTTGATCTGCAACTTATTGGTCCAATGCCAGCCTTTGCAGCACCTCTGCATACTCCAGAAGGCTTGGCACATCTTTTTGGATGATTTCTAAAGAAATAAATTGTTTCTAGGAATATTTTGCCTGAAGCCCCTTTTGAAATGACCTCTCTTACACACTTAAAACCTTCTACATTATTTTTTTTAATGTATTTATTTAAGTATACAGTATTTCACCTTCATTTATGCCTGCCCACCAGAAGAGGGCACCAGATCTCACTGTAGATGGTTGTGAGCCACCATGTGGTTGCTGGGAATTGAACTCAGGACCTTTGGAAGAGCAGGTAGTGCTCTTAACCACTGAGCCATCTCTCCAGCCCCCATTTTGGGTTTTCTTAAAACTTTTAGAAATTACCTCTCCGATCAGAGTAGCATCATAAATATCAGATCCAATATCAGATGTATCTCTACTCCATTCCCCTACTGGTGGTGATCTTGCCTTTAAAGGTCTAATCACACTTTTGCTTATTCAGTCACCATTTTCAAAAGCCAAAGATTTGGTTAGTATTCTTATGACTTCTGAATCTGATATTATTCTGCTTATAGCTGACATCAATCTTTGAAAAAAATAAAATCAGTGAAGGTTTTTATGAAGCCTTGTATAATTGTAGCAAATGACTCAGCCCTCTTACCGCATCTTTGTCCCAGATATTTAAAGCTGCAAAATGACATAGCCGCAATGAGTGGTCTTCAAAGTTAAGCTGTTTTTTGTAACTTGGCATATTGACCTTTACCTAGCAACAGATCCTGGAAAACATGAATACCTCTAGCCTCATGACATTCTTCTGTAGCCCCAGCTTCCTCTTTCCCCCATGTTTGCCATTGTAACTGAGGACCAGCTTCCAATATTGCTGCTTCCATATCTTTCCATTCTTGGTCGACACTTCTGTCCCAAATTACCCATGAAGGTAATACCTGCTTCACGTAGGGTGAATAAATACCATATGAAATGATCAATTCCTTATATCTCCTCAAGTCTAACATGTCTGTAGGATTCCATTTAATTTTATTATAACCTTGAGTGTGTCTATCATCTTCTGGAAGGTACTGAATAGTAACTGGATAAACTAAGCCTGTTTTCTCACATCCCTGGGTTGTCCCTGTTTGGTTTCATCCTGGGGTGGTGCTGTAGATTCCTGCCTACAGTCTTCTGTTTATGTCTGAGTATTTTTCTGAAGGAAAGATAAACCTGTTTTTGGGATGAGGTGCGGTCATGTGTGATGGGTAGGATGAGGAACGGTCCTGTGAGAGAAAAGGTGAGTTAATCCACTAGAAGACAAACCACCTCATGCACGAGCTTGATTGTTGCCAGGTGAAAAGATCCCTGAACAGACTTTGGGAGGAGATCTATAAATGAGCCCAAAACAGAAGATGGGGCCTTTTGAGAATTGGGATAGTTTTGGGTGCTCATCGCTTGACTTTGAGATGCTCCTAGAGAGAACTACAGGGGGGGAAGTCTTCGGGGCTCTGGGCTCCTGCTGAGGTTCCTAGTTCTGATTACTTCAGGTTCCAGCAGAAGAAATCCTGCTGATCATGCAAGGAAAATCATTCCTTGTAACTGATATGCTTACAGTTTTGTTATTGTGTTCTTTAATCTCCTTTTCCTATCATTTAGGTTAGTCAGGTTATAAGTGATGTATGCTCGGCTAATAAGTTCATAATAAAATATATTTGTTAAGAAAATTGAGCCTACATTTTTTCTTTATTTTCACTTATAAGTTTTTCTAAGGCTTCTCTAAACTCCTTTGTTTTGGTCTAAGTATTTTTTGTATTTGCATTTATGAGTCTTTCTAAGGCTTGTATCTTATCAATTGACTTTTAATATTTTTCTCTTTTGTGTACCTCTAAAGCTTTTGTTGTTGTTGTTGTTGTGTGGGTACAGGAAGCCACTGTGGCTATCAAAGATAAAATATGAAATACTGAAATGATATTAATCATAATCAGTGCTGAGCCCACTATAGTTAGGATGTTGGGCAGTTTATTTTCTGCTCCTATTTTGAGGCCATCTAAAGTAGCACCATACATGGTCCCAGCTCCTTGTATAATTGTATTTCTCATAACTGACTCTGTCCTTGAGGACTGACCAGGTGACTTTCCAAAGTGATGTCTTCTCAGTTTGGCTGCACTTGGCATGAATTCTCAGTCTGTGAAGTCATGTCATAAGTTGGAGTACCAATTGTTACTGTTAAGGAAAATCTTAGATGTTCAATTTTACCAAGAAAGACTGAGGAACCAGCTGCTGGGATGAAAGCCTGCTAGCTCAGAGAGACAGAGAACTGACCTGATGACCTTCCTACTCAGCAATACCCCAGAACAAAAGAGCCCTTCTCATTCTCCATGTTATATTTTTTTTAAATCTTGGTTTTACTTTTATGTTTTTAATGAAAATAAGATTTTTGCTTCAATTAATAAATACAAAGACGTAACAGTTTCCATTGCTTTCTTCTAGATGTTGTAACTGCCTCACAGCAAACATGAACCTGAGCTCTATAGTCTCAGGGTGGACACTTTGCAGGGCACTTGATAGGTTGGGTGATTGCTTTTTCCTCTTTATTTATAACTTGTGCATTTAAAAAAAGATTTATTTATTTATTATGTATATAGCGCGCTGGCTGCATGTACACCTACATACCAGAAGAGGGCACTAGATCTCATTTTAGATGGTTACGAGTCACCATGTGGTTGCTGGGAATTGAACTCAGGACCTTTCGAAGAGCAGCCAGTGCTCTTAAACTCTGAGACGTCTCTCCAGCCCAATCTGTGCATTTTAAAGATTGACTTGAAAGCACTCAGTCATGCAAATACTTAAGAAGAGAAGCTCAGTAAAGCAGGGTCTACACCCTTCCATCTTTTTAATATCTGAATAGTATTCCACTGTGTAAATGTACCATAGTTTCTTTATCCATTCTTTGGTTGAGGGACATCTAGGTTGTTTTCAGATTTTTGGCATTATGAATAAAGCTGCTAGGAACATAGTTGAGCAAGTGTCCTTGTTGTATGGTGGAATGTCTTTCACGTATATTCCCAGGAGTGGTATAGCTGGGGGGGGGGGCTTTCTTTTTCTCTTTTTCCTCTCCTCTTTTTATTTTTATTTTTTATTTTTATTTTTTACTACTGTGAATACAGTGGTCTGCCCGCGTGTACATACACCCGCAGGCCAGCAGAAGGCATTAGATCACATTATAGATGGTTGGGAGCCACCATGTATGTTGTTGCTTGGCATTGAACTCAGGACCTCTGGGGGAGCAGTCAGTGCCCTTCAGCTCTGACCATCTCTCCAGCCCCTCTAGCTGGGTTTTGAAGTAACACTGTTCCCAATTTTCTGAGAAAGCGTCAGATTGAATTCCAAAGTCGTTGTACAAGTTTGCATCCCCATCAGCAATGGAGGCGTGTTCCCTTTCTCACATGAGGTGAGCCTGGCACTGGACCACAGTGTGGCATATGGAGTGAAACAGTCATGTATTCCCACATGAGTACAGTGGCAAAGATCCTAGGAGAATGGATGCGTGTTACTAAACAGGCAGCAGTGTTTTCCTTGACAACGAGTAAGTGAATGCCAAAGGACATAACACATCAGGAGACCAAAGTCCATTCAAAGGGCAGAGCGTGTGCATGAATAAACATTCATAAAGGCAGTGAACAGAGAACACATTGTGGACTCCCCACTAGGAAACCCTACTTCTTCCTGTGTGAGCTGCTGCCAGGCTCAGTTTGAGTCAGAGTGCCTCTCTCTGCTTGACATGTGGCTCTACCTGGTGGCCCTCATGGGCCTGTGGACCCTCCTGCGCTTGTTCAGGGAGAGGCAGGTGGTGAGCCATCTCCAAGACAAGTATGTCTTCATCACGGGCTGTGACTCAGGCTTTGGGAACCAGCTGGCCAGACAGCTGGACAGGAGAGGCATGAGGGTGCTGGCTGCATGTCTGACGGAAACGGGAGCCGAGCAGCTGAGGAGCAAGACGTCAGACCGGCTGGAGACAGTGGTGCTTGATGTCACCAAGACAGAGAGTGTTGTGGCAGCCACCCAGTGGGTGAAGGAGCATGTTGGGAACAGAGGTATAGTTGAGATTCCTGTGTAGGCTGTTGGTGTTCTGTCTGTGTGTGAAGGGAACACCTGTATGGTTCTGAGAAGACTCCTGGTTGGAGTCTCCTCTGGGGTGGATTGAAGTTACTTCAGATTCCTCAGCTCTGTGGCACATTAGTTCTTCACACTCCCTATTCCTGGTCAGTGGAAGACTTGTGAAGATTTCCTGTCCAGATTCTTCTCTGTCCTCTTGGTCTTTGTATGCAGAAAGCCTGGGCTCTTGGCTGCTGAGTGCCAGGTTGGAGGCAGTGAGAAGGAAGGAGGGTCCTGGGGCCCTGGGCTCTGTGTGGTGTTGGCCGGTCATGTGTGTCTGCTTTACTCAGTATCAGAACCAGTTCTTACCTCCCACCCTGGGCTTCTCCTTAGGGAGAGCCAAGGTCATTCCCACTTAAGTGCAATGTCACAAAGTCATGGAATGCCTTAGGAAAGTCAAAGGTGGCAAGCGGTCTCTCTCTTTCACACACACATACTCTATTTGTGTTAGTACAAAACATAAATTTATTTTTAAAAATTGAAAACATAGTATTTTTCTAGGTCCTAGACATTTTTCGCCAGAAAGAACACACATGTTACTATCTACTCAACAAGCCTAGTAACACTTTGACCTGGACGGATTAATACATGTTCTTTACTTTAAAATACTCACTTTAAAAGGTGAGTAATTTTACCACTTAAAGAACATTTATTCCAATAAAAGTACTCAATGAGCTGAAATGACTTAATCCCTAACCAAAACCCACCAATTTTAGTGTGCCTTAATGTTGGATATTCTTTGGTCTTTTTGTGTTTCTTGGGTTGTATTTGTGAGGCAGGGTCTTGCTACAGAGGTGGCCATGGTCACCAATAAACGGCTTCCTCACCCTCCTTAGTGCTGGCATCGCAGGCATGTGCCACCATGGCCAACTTATTCTTTTATAAATTACCACAAGCACTGTCTCATGAAGCACCTACTCAACTCAGAGTCTGCAAGCATGCGTAGTTTGGGATCCTAATATTAAAATGTCTTTTTTTCTATGTCTTTATTTCATTGTTTTCATACAATGTATTTTGATCATCCTTTCTCTTTCTCCCACTCCTCCAAGATGACTCCCACATCACTACCCATGCAATTTCATGCTCTCTTTGTCTTACTCTCTGAAAACAATGTGACAAACAAAACAATATGAAAATTGACACAAATAAACACAAAACCAGTAATATTTTAGAAAAGAAAATTCCGGAACAAAACAACATGAAATTGCTCCCTCCCTAAGTACATGGAGTTCATGTGTGTTTGCCAGGTCTTCCTGGCCTTGAGGCTCCATTGACAGTGCAGTGCAGCAAACTGTTGCTCCCTTTGCTGTCAGGATCACTAGAAACAGCTCCTGGCTTAGAGGTTAGACCTCATGTCCCCTTCCCCTTGTCAGGGCTGGGTCACTTGATCCTGTGCAGGCCTCCTGAGTGCTGGCATGGTCTCCGTGAGTTCCTGTGTGCCTCAGCCCTGTTGTGTCTGAAGACAGTTTCTCTGGAGTCACCCATGGCCTCTGCCTCCTAAGATCTCCCCACCTCCTCATCTTCACAGTCCTCTGAGCTTGACGGAGGGGTGCAATGATGAAGTCCCCATTGGGACTGAATGCTCTAACCCTCTCACTCTGCACGTTGTCCGGTTGTGTGTGTCTGTGTTCAGTCTCATCTCTTGCAAGAGAACGTTGGACTGAGGAGGGTGATGAGGGCTCTGGTGCGTTAGTGTAGTCAGCAATGTGCAGCTAGGGTCCTTTTACTGCACAATCCCTCAGCAGGATAAGATGATTAGGTTTTGCCCGAGGTCCGCGACCTATCTAGTCTCGGGGCCGTGGCCGCTATAGCAGTGTCAGGTGTGGGTGCTGTCTCATAGAGTGGGCCTTGAATCAAATGAAAAGTGTTTAGTTACTCTCTGTGCTCTCACAGAACACATCCCAGGAGATTTCCTCTCAGTGATGCTGGTCTCTTCTTAGTCTCTGCTAATGTCTTAGCTCCAGGTGACCAGCATCAACTGTCCCAGTAACTCTAAGCATTCACTCCGTGGTCCTGGTCTCTTGCTAATCCAGGCTGAGTCTTCAGCTCCAGCTGAGCAGAATGACAGAACTTAATTTAAAACAGCAAATGTTCCTGATAGAGTCTGTACGTTTTCCTCTGAACTTCACAAACCAGGTTTCCATCTTCTGTATTGCCCTGGTTTCTTCTAAGCCCCTAAAGAGCTTCCCGCTGGGGTCTCAGCACTCAATGGGTTTTCTAGCTCAGAGTTGCAAAGTCCTTCTACGTCCTCTTTAAAATGTGGTCAGTGGTACCCCACTACACTGGTACCAACTTGTCTTAGTTTGGGTTTTACTGCTGCAATGACCACCACATGGCCAAAGAGCAAGTTGGCAGAAAGGGGTTTGTTCAGCTTACACTTCCACATCACTGTTCATCACCAAAGGAACCCAGGGCCCGAACCTGGGTTAGGAGCTGATGCAGAGACCATGGTGTGATGCTGCCTACTGACTTGCTTCATCTGGGTTCTCAGCCTGTTTCCTATAGAAGCCAGGAGCAGCAGAGTTGAATGGCTCAGAACAATCCAAAGGTACAAGTGTCTTCCTCAGAATTCTATTTCCATGAAGAGATACCTATGGCCATGATAACTCCTATAAAGGAGAGAGTTTACTTGCGGGTTGCTTATATTCAGAGACTTAGTCGACTTTCACAGAGGTGGGAACTGTGGGCGGCTGCCAGCAGACCTTGTGCTAGAGAAAGAGCTGAGGACCCTATGTCTGGGTGCACAGGAAGCAGGAGGAGGCTGAGGCTGGGAAAGTCCACCCCAGTGACTCCCTTCCTCCAACAAGGCCACGCCCCCTAATCCTTCTCAAGTAGTGACCAAACATTAAGTATATGAGCCTTTGGGAGCCATTCCTAGTCAAACCACCACAGCAAATTAAAGAATCAAATGTCTGCAAGGATGGCCTGGATCTGTACAACACACACACACACACATAATTTCATGCTGTCCAGGTTAGCAGAGGTGCACCATGTCTTCACCATCTCTTCTTAAACTTAGCAATGAGAAGGGGCTGCTGCTTGCTTCCCAGGCAGGGAGCTGGGCCATGAAGCCTCAGAGGACTAAGGTATCCCTGCTGTGAGGCAGCAGCTTCTGGGATAGATCCCAGCTTTGCTGACAGCACGCTGTTATTCATGGCATCCTAGTCTGCAGTAAACACAGGGCTCAGTGGTCTTACCTTGTGGAATGTGCATTTCACCCACAAGTAATCCTGTGTTGTGTCACTCTCTTTTTTTTCCTACTGTCCCTAGGTCTGTGGGGTCTGGTCAACAATGCTGGCATTGCTGGTTCCCCTGTTCACAATGAGTGGCTGAACAAACAGGATTTTGTAAAGGTGCTGGATGTGAACCTGCTGGGCTTGATTGATGTGACTCTGAACATGCTGCCCTTAGTGAGGAAGGCGAGGGGCCGTGTGGTCAACGTCGCCAGCGTCATGGGCCGAGTGTCTCTCGCTGGTGGTGGCTACTGCGTCTCGAAGTACGGTGTGGAGGCCTTCTCAGACTCCCTCAGGTATTGGACAGGGATTGGACAGCCCCTGAGGGACTGTTTGGTGGTGTTTTTATTTATTTTATTTTATTTTAATTAATTAATTAATTAATTATATTTTTGTCTTCTCACTAGTTACATTTGTTCATTTATTCTTAAATATATATATGTTTTTCACATACACTCTCTTTTCACACATTATATATATATATTTTTCCATATACACTCTTATTGCAGTTTACTTTTATTTATATATTCTCATATATATTTTTTAATATTTATTTACTTATTGTATATGAGTGCTTTATCTGCAGAAGAGGGCATCAGATCACATTATAGATGGTTTTGAGGCACCATATGTTTGCTGGAATAGAACTCAGGACCTCTGGAAGAGCAGGCAGAGCTCTTAACCACTAAGCCATCTCTCCAGCCCCATATATTTATTTTTAATGTAGTCTCCTTTCTCATGTCATTTTTAAAATCTTATATATATTTGTTTTTCATATACACAATCTCACATGTCATGTCTGTTTATTTATTCATATATATATACATTTATTTTTCATATGTACCTTCCTCTTGCATGTTACATTTGTTTATTTATTTATATATATTTATCTTTTATATAGAGTCTCTTCTCACATGTTTTTGTTTGTTTATTCTCATTTATAATTTTTTTTATTTTTCATACATACTCTCTTCTCACATGTCACATTCTATTATTTATTCTCACATACATTTACTTTTCATATATATGCTTCTCTCACAGTTTACTTCTGATTATTTCTTCTTACACATACATATATATTTGTTTTTTATATCTACTCTCCTCTCACTTGTAACATCTGTTCATTCATATATGTATATATATATATACACACATGTATATTTGTCATATATATTATCCTTTCATATGTTACATATATTGATTTATTCTTATGTGTGTATGTGTTTCATATATACTCTCTTATCACAGGTTACATTTATTTCTATATTCTCACATATATAGATTTTTATTGTTGTTCTCTGACACATCACATTCTTTTATTTATTCATATTTATGTATTGTTCATATAGACTCTTCCTTCACACATCACATATGTTTATTTATTCATGTATATACTTTTACTTTTCATATACACTCTGCTCTCACAGGTCACACTTGTTCATTTATTTATATATATATATTTTTTCACATATTCTCTCCCCTCACATGTTACATTTCTCTGTTTACTCTTATATATAAGTATATTTATTTTTCATGTAGACTCTCCTCTCACACATCACATTTGTTTAATCATTCTTATACATATATTTATTTTCCATATAGACTCACCTCTCATACATTTGTTTATTATTTTACCTATATATATTTACTTTTCATATTTACTCTCTTCTCATACATCATATTTATTAATTTATTCTTATACATGTATTTATTTTTCATATAGAACCTCCTCCCACACCTTACTGTTTTAATTCATTCTTTTTTTTTAAATACATTTTTATTAATTTATACATATTACATCTCAGTTGTTAGCCCATCCCATGTATCCTCCCATTCCTCCCTTCCTCCCACTTCCCCCCTACTCCCCTCCCCTCCCCTAAGTCTGTGTCTGAGGGGGACCTCCTCCCCCTGAATATGCTCATATGGTATCACGTCTCTCCTTGGTGACCTATTATCTTTCCTCTGAGTGCCACCAGGCATCTCCGTCCAAGGGACATGTTCAAATATGGGGCACCAGAGTTTGTGTGAAAGTTAGATCTCCTTCTCCACTCAACAGTGGAGAATGTCCATCGGGTAGGGGTTCAAGGTTTTTACTGCCTATTTTTTCCTTGGCTGTTGCCACAGTTTGCGGAAGGCCCCAGGGCCCAGACTCGCCTGTAGTTTTTAAATAGCCTCTCACACATTATGTTTCCTTCTTTTTTTCACATTTTTGATGGTTTTTATTTATTCTTATATGTATATATGAATATTTATTTTTCATATACACTCTCCTCTCATATGTCATAATTGTTTATTTATTTTTATATTTATTTGTCATATAGACTCTCCTATCACACATTACTTTTTAAATGTATTATTCTATATATTTATTTCTTTTTCATACACATTCTCCTCTCACACATTACACTCGTATACACATATATATTTTATGTACACTCTCCTCTCACAAGTCACGTCTGTTTATTTAGTCTTAGGTACATATATATTTATTTTTCATATACCCCTTTCACACATCAATTTGTTCATTTATTCTTATGTATATATTTCTTTTTCAAATGTTCTCTCTCCTCTAGGTCACATCTGTTTATTTATTCTTAAATATATCTATACATTTATGTTTCTAATATACTCTTCTCCCATATGTTACATTTGTTTATTTATTCATATGTGTATATTAATATATATTCATTTATTTTTCATACATTCTCTCCCCTCAAAGGTCATGTCTGTTTATTTATACTTATATATAAATAAATACATTTATTTTTCACATATACTCTCCTCTGATACACTAAAATTATTTATTTTTTCTTATATATGTTTATTTTTCATATAGACTTTTCACACATCAATTTTGCTTATTTATTCTTATATAACTAGACTTATTTTTCATATAGACTACCCTCTCACATGTCATATTTGTTCATTTATAGTTATATATGTATTTATTTTTGTATAATCTCTCCTGTCACAGGTCATGTCAATTTATTTACAAATATTTGTTTGTTTGTTTATTTATTTTTCATATATACTCTTGTCTTATGCATTGTATTTATTTCTAATTACATGTATATGTTTATTTTTCACATAGGCTGCCCTCTCACATGACACATTCCTCTATTTAGTCTTACATATATACTTATTTTCATATATACCCCTCTCACGAGTAACATTCGTTTATTTATACTGACATACTTATTTTTCATATCTTCTCTCCTCTCCCGTGTCATGATTTTTACTTATCCTTATGTTTTTTCTATAGACTCTGCTGCCACACGTCACTTTGTTTATTTATACTTACATGTGTGTGTTTATTTTCTTATATTCTCTCCTCTCACACGTGACATCCGTTTATTATAGTTATATATGTTTTCCCCTATAGACCCTCCTCTCACATGTCCTCTCACACCATTTATTTATTCTTACATATATATTTATTTATTTGTCATATAGACTCTGCTCTCACAAGTCACATTTGCTTATTAAATCTTATATATATACATTTATTGTTGATGGAGACTCTCCTCTCACAGGTGATGCTTTTTTATTTAAATTTGTATATATGTTTATCTTTCATATTCACTCTCCTCTCACGCATCAGGTCTGTTTATTTATTCTTATATTTGTGTATATACACTGATTTCTCATATGTACTTTCCTATCATACCTGACATCTATTTACTTATTCATATATATTTATTTTTCATAACACTATCATCTCACACATTACATTCATTTACTTTTTCATACGTATTTATTTTTCATATATAGTCTCCTTCAACACCTCAGTTTTTTTATTTATTCCCATATATATATTTATTTTCATATACACTCTCCTCTCTCACATCTTTTCTGTTTATTTATTCTTAAATGTATACATTTATAGGAAACATATTCTCTCGCATAACAGGTCATGTCTGTTTAATTTTCTTTTACATATTTTTATGTTGTCATATCATGTTATTTATTTATATTTTTTTTCATATAGAATCCCTCCCACATGTTACTTTTATTTATTCTTATACATGTATTTATTTTCATGTAGATTTTCCTCTCAAATGCCAGGTATTTTTATTCTTACTTATTTTTTATTCATTCATTATTTGTTTATTATTTCTTTCTTTCTTTCTTTCTTTCTTTCGTTCTTTCTTTCTTTCTTCTTTCCTTAAGACTCAATCGTGGGATTTGAATTTAACATTAAGGTGATTGTAATTGTGTGTGTGTGTGTGAGAGAGAGAGAGAGAGAGAGAGAGAGAGAGAGAGAGAGAGAGAGACAGAGACAGAGACAGAGACAGAGACAGAGACAGAGACAGAGAAGAACAGTGGCCTTCCCTTGGAGTGGCCATGGCCCAGTCAGCTGTGTAGAATGTAGTAGCTATCAGGTTTGTCAGGGCCTTGTAGTAGGATTGGACTGCACCAGAGTAACCATGGGAACATGGTTAGCTGGAGCCCGGAACATGCATGTGCAGGGAGATGGTCCTTGGTGAAAGGGGAGGCCACATACAGAAGGAGGGTGGTCAGGTATGGGCAGAGCATGTGGAGAACCCGAGAGTGTCACTCACTGTCTGCAGGGACCAGGGAGGTGGGGGTGGGAGGGCGCTGCATGCAGGAGGTTGCTTTCTGAAGACACCTGCAGGAACAAACAGTGGGAGATGTCCTGAGAGCTTCCTGCAACAGATGTGGGATGGATGGAGACTTAGGGGTGAGGTGCAGGTGAGTGGGGCAGCCATGGGGTCATGTGCATCTGTACTACATGAAGGTTTAGGTAAGTGACCTACACACCCCAAATCCTGTGTGTGACACCCAAGAGCACAGAGCCTTCATTGCTGGTTTCATCACCGTCTGCTGCATAACCCGGATCCACTGCTTGTGACCTTTTCTCACCACAGGCTCATGGTGGCAAGTTACAGCACACCCATCTGCAGTCTTCTCAGGGACCGGCCTCTAATGTCTGTACCATCTGTCTGTTTTGCAGGAGGGAGCTCTCCTACTTTGGGGTGAAGGTGGCTATTATAGAGCCTGGCTTCTTCAAGACTAATATATTCGGGAATGGCATGCTGTTGGCAAATATCAAGGAGATCTGGGACCAGGCCAGCCCAGAAGTCAAGGAGCTGTATGGCGAGAAGTTCCTGGCATCCCGTAAGTGAGCTGTGAGGACCAACGCAAAACCTAGTCCTGGATCTGTACTCTGTTCATCGCGTTTCCAGCACTGGTGACCAGTTCTTTCTCTTCAAAGACAGGGTGCTTAGACCCGTGCCCTTGGGGTGGTGTGGGTATATGTCGAGCAAAGGCGTTCTCGGAGCAGGCTGCTCTGTGCCCTCTGAACCTCTCAATCTCATGAAGCTGTACGTGAAGTCAGGGTTGGAGGCTGAGTTAGACCAGCACCTTCCTGAGCTGAGCTACAGGGAGCTGAGTGAGCACGGTGCCCTTTTGATGATGGGTTGTGTTCCTTCTGAGGAACTGGCTGTGCTGGGCCATGCCTCCTGATGTGGGGCCCATGGATCCTAAAGAACTTTTCCTCTGTGTTGGTGTCAGAGCAGGCGTGGTGGATGGGGACAGCACACCTGAGCCATTTCTCTTTCTGCACAGGTCTGAAAGGGCTAAAGTCGATGGAACACAAGGGCAACGTGGACCTGTCTTTGGTGACAGACTGCATGGAGCATGCGCTGACTGCCTGTCACCCTCGCACCCGGTACTCAGCAGGCTGGGACGCCAAGCTCTTCTACCTCCCCATGAGCTACATGCCCACCTCTCTTGTGGATGCCATAGGCTACTGGACTTCCCCAAAGCCTGCCGGGGCTCTGTAAACCCTACACCTGTTGTTTTTAAACAAAATCTAGATGGGTTGATTTTTACCTGTAAAGACTCAGGTGCCATATGCTGGGGTAAAAGCCTACTAGCTCAGAGAGGTAGAAAAAGTATCTGGTGGATCTTCCTACTGACCCTACATCCCAGAAAGAAAAAGCCTTCTCTTTCTCACCGTAAAACAAAAACAAAACAAAGAACCCCACAAAAACCAATAAACACAAGCAGAAAACCTTTAAATGGAAAGTCTCTTCTTTCCACTTCCTCTCTGTCCATCCTTGGGACTTCTTCCTCTCACTCTCTGAGTTTTGCTTTGGGTTTGATTCATTCAGTTGTTTGTTTTTTTAATGTCCACTCTCTGGCACTTGCTTCACCTCTTGACCAATGGTTGACTTTATTTAGATTAAACGTGTGTTCTATGGCTAAGCCACACCACAGCTAGAAACATTTTTTTCCTAGTGCACAATCTTGAAGTTTACAGGGTGATCAAATATCCTACAGCAAGATAGGATAGATAGTGGAGTTTTCTCAAGGTTGCCAAATGCTAATGGCCTGGATATTGTGAATGTAATTCTTCCCAGATAGCATATAGGTTTTTTTTTTAATCTTAGAGGAAAAGTCTTTTATTTAGGCAAAAAGGCATAAATGTCGCCGTATATTTGATCACACTGTAAACTTCAAGAAGGATAAATATTATCTGATAAAAAGGAACTGCAGAGCAAGGAGTTTCTAAAAGTACAGAAATGACAGGAGACAGCTGCCTGCCTGGACAGTCACCCAAGATTCTTCTGGAATGTTGGAGCATCATCTTCAGCCTCCTGGTCCAGTCTCTGACAGACTTTTCTGTGAAGCAGGAATTATGAAGGAATTGGCTACCTTCTGTTGGTTGACTTTTACACTTTACATTCTTTTGTCCTGCTTGCCCACAGCTTGGAAAGTATAGCATAAGCAGTTGAGGCCAGAACCATTTTTAGCCCTGTGGCAGCTTTGCCACGTTGGAAGCAAACTCTATATGGAGGTTCTTTGATGCTCATCATCTTCTTTGAAGGAGTCTGGGGCTTTGTATTCAGATGTTAATTGTTTGCTCCCCAAGATTCTTACTGTTGTGCAAGCAGTCCCTCACGTGTACCCAAAATGATGTTTATGAACTTTGCTTCCAGATTTATGCCTGACTGGCTAAATAAAATGCCTTAGCTTGACAGGACAGAAGAGAGGTAGGCGGGACTACGGTGTGTGGGCTTGGAGGACAGAGGATGACAGGAGAGAGAGGAGGTGAGAGAGACCAGAGGAGAGAGGAGGAGAGGAAGGAGAAAGAACAGCCATAGGTTATCTTAAAGAGGAGCCATGTTGGCAGGGAGGGGCTAACTCCTAGAATGGCTGGAGGGAAGCGGCTCAGATGGAAAGCAGGTGCCGGTATTTATATTATTTTGGATGGGAAGTAGCCCAGATAGGGATGATTAGGGCAAATGGCATAGAAGGTGGCCCTAGGAAATGATGAGGTTATTTAGGGGGTTAATATTGTCCCAGCCCCACGTAAGAGAAAGGCTTACTCACATCCTAATGCGTGTCTGTGTCTTTTATTGATCGATAGTGGCATAAATATTCACCACCAAATAACTATATGAATTAATAGTAAAATTAACAGTCGATTTTCAGCATCATCCACCCGTGCCCTTCCTGTTGGAGAAAGCACTTCCCACCTGCCTGAGCTGGGCTCCTCTGGAGTCTTGATCCCAGCAGATGGCTCTGTTCAGATCCTGGCTCAGCAGTACAGTCCAGAGATCTAAACTGTAGGACCCTTGGCCACTCCCACGTTCAGCCCGGGATGGATCAGGCCACCCTACCCAGGACAGGGAAGTGGGGCAGCTGGGCACAGTCAATTGGTTTCTTCAGGAACCTCAGGAGGGATGGATGGGCTGAGGAAACCAGCACGGGACAGGGAGGGTGTCTCTGGGCTTTCATTCCACCCTGTGGCACTAGGTGAAGGAGTTCCCCTACTTTGCTATTCTCTCTGACTTTATCTGGAAACCCCAGGAACTCTTCCATCCTGGAGAGTACTAGAAACCCTGACAGCAACAGGAGTACACAGTACAGTTAGCAGGAGAAAGAATACGCATTGGGTATGAGGGCTGGCTTTTGGCACTGAGTGGATAGGCCTAGGGCATTCACAGTTGAAGGGACATGGCTTCCCTGGAGAAAAATGTACCTTCAATCTCCCTATGTTAAGGAAGTCCTAGTGTTCACCTTGTAGAGTGCAGGCCACTAAAGGATATTGAAGTCCACTTGGCCACTAAGATAGTTTGGAGTCCCTTAGTCCCCATTGCTTTGATGAGCAAATGTTTATGGAGCAGTAAGGCAGGGGGCTAGAACAGGGTTGCAGTATGTAGGAGTTACTTTTACATGGCTGTTGTAAAACTGCACGAACTAGATAACATTTTAAATTTTTTTATTTTTTACAAATTTATTCATATTACATCTCAATTGTTAGCCCTTCCCTTGTATCCTCCTATTCCTCCCTCCCTCCCACATCCCCCCCTGTCCCATCCCCTATGTCTGTGACTAAGGGAGACCTCTTCCCCCTATATATGCTCTTAGGGTATCGAGTCTCTTCTTGGTAACTTGCTATCCTTCCTCTGAGTGCCACCAGGCCTCCCCATCCAGGGGACGTGGTCAGAAAAGGGGGCACCAGAGTTCGTGTGAGAGTCAGATCTCACTCTCCACTCAAGGGTGGAGAATATCCTGTTCATCGACTAAGTCTGGGTAGGGGTTCGAAGTTTATTGCCTATATTTTCCTTGGCTTACCAGGCCAAGGACCCCAGGAGGAAGACCCCAGGACCCAGATCCGCCTGTCATAAAGTTCTTCTTCTAGGTTTCCAGGACCCTCTGGATCCTTCTATTTTCCCATTCTTCCATGCTACTCTCACCGAAAGTCTCAATAGGATGTCCTCCCCTCTGACCCAGTTTCCTGGTAAGTCAAGTTTTTCATGGGACGTATCCCTTGGACTAGTGTCTTGATATAAGTGAGTATATACCTTTTGTCTCTTTTTGCCTCTGGGTGAACTCACTCATTATGGTAATTTCTAGTTCAATCCATTTGTCCACAAATTTCGGGAATTCTTTGTTTTTAATAGCTGAGGAGTATTCCATAGTGCAAATGTACCACAGTTTCTTAATCCATTCTTCTACTGAGGGACACTTAGGTTGCTTCCATGTTCTGGCTAGATAACATTTTTAAAAATGCTTTTTTAATGGGTCTTGGATCTCAGTCAATTAGTCCCGATGGCAAACAAAGGCATGCGGGTGCGTTGTGAGAGCGTACAGCTGAAGGAAGCAAGAAATAGTGCTAACCATGAGCAGGTAGTCTTTGGTAACCTGAGGGCCGGCCCCCAGGGGCATACCTCCTCCAACAAGGCCACACCTCCCAATCTTTCCCAAGCACTCTCCAGACCCATGACTTAGCATCATACCATCCTAGTTTGTGGGGGCCATTCTGACTCAAGCCACAGGAGGAACAGGAGAAGGTACTGGAATTAGGAAACAAGGCATGAACAGGAGAAAGGACAGAATTAGCTGGGAGGAGCTGAGCTGGAACCCATGCAGGGTCAGCACCAGGGGTAGGGGGGAGTAGGGGTGGGCAGGAGCAGGGGCAGGGTGAGGGTGAGAAGAACAAGAAGAGGCACGCCCACCTTGAAAGAAGAGTGGCACAGTTCTGGGTCCATAGTTCACTCCCTGTTGATAACCAAAGCTTAGCCCCTAAGGTACAGTGGAAACCCATCCCACTGTTCCTCCTGCTGCAGTTGGGTCAGACACACGCTTCAGCTTGTGCACAAAGGCTGCCTGCTCTTACAGCATGACGTACACTTTAGAGACTTGAACGGAGGCCTTTGGAAGCTGCTTGGAGCCATGGAACTTTGGCTTTGCTCTCTCTCTCGACTCTTCTAACCTCCTCTCACTTCATTGCGCTCTCTCTCTCTCTCTCTCTCTCTCTCTCTCTCTCTCTCTCTCTCTCTCTTTATTTTCGAGGCAGGGTTTTCTGTATGTACCCCTGACTATCCTGGAACTCACTCTGTAGACCTGGCTGGCCTTGAACTCACAGAAATCTGCCTGCCTCTGCCTTCTGAGTGCTGAGGTGTAAGGCGTGCGCCCACTGCTGTCTGGTTTCCATCTCTTATGAGATATGGCATCCTCCACTTTACTGTAGAGTCCTCTGTGGGCAGTCCTGTGTGATGCAGATTCTGTCCCTGCACTAGGAGCCTCATGAGGACACTCCTCGGTACACACGTAACGCACAGTGGACCGTACGTTTTGGGTCTGTACTCCTCGGGATTTCTATGTCTGGGTAAGTATCAGGGAAACCTGTGGGCTTTGTGGTCCTTGTTCCCCAAAACGTCGCTGTTTTTTAGACCTATAATGACTGAAGGGTCTTGATTTTCTGGAGGACAGGGGGCAAGATGGTGGGATCCGCAGGTCCTGCTTCCTAGAACCCTGGGGTTCCAGTGAATGAGGAGCAGACATGAGGGACTATGAGACCTAACAAAGAAAGGCAGATACCTGCAGTGTGTGTGGAGTGTGCACTGTGTTGGGGGATGTCCTGATTGACATCTGATCCTTGACAACAGCAAGGCCACACTGGTTCATGCCCGTGGGTCAGAACATGGCGAGATCCGTGGTTAAGGAGGAATGTGACTGTATCCTTGCTGGAAGGTTCTTGGTTTATCTTGAACTAAAAGCCAGAGTCAATCAGGCACAGCCCCAAAGCTGAGAGCCATATCCAAAACTCTATACACCTCTCCAGAGGTTCTGAGCAAGGCTTGCTGGGAAATTAAGCAAGGAATCCTGGGTCAGGTTAGTCTGGGGGATTCACGGCGGTTACAACTCAAGATAGCTATGCTTATGTCCAGGTGATTCCATGCCACCAAGAGAAAAACGTCCGTCCAAATTTACCTGCTGTTGCTGTGACGAGAACGTCGCGATTGAAAGCAGTGAGGGAGGAAAGCATTTATTTCACCTTACAATGGGTAGTCAACATGAAGGGAGGTCAGGAGGCAGGAGCTAAAGGGCAGAGCATGGGAGAATGTTGCTTCCTGGTTTCCTTCTCCCAGCTAACTTGGCCTATTTTTTTTTTATACTGCCCAGGACTATCTGTCCAAAGGTGAACCTGTTCATAGAGGATTGGATCTTCCTCTATCAATGAGCAATCAAGAAAACGCCCACATAGACTTGCCTGTGGGCTATCTAATGGAAGGATTTTCTCAACTGAGGCTCTTCCCATTTGCTTGTTAGTTGACAGAAACAAACAAGCAAACAACAAAACAACTAACAAGGATACTATCATGAGCAAGTGAAAGTCATTTCCTCCCCTCCCTCCCCCACATCAACTCTGGGAGTTATTATGAGTTTGGGGTCCCAGTTCCATTGCCTTTGTGTTCCTTTGGTGTCAGCCTCCCTGTTTTGGGGCAGCCCCTCCTTCTTCCCAGGCAGCTCAAGTATCTTCTCCTTTCCATGTGGTCTGAGTCCACGTCCAGGTTGGTCACAGCACCTAACTATGTTCACGATGTCTCGGGTCTGCAGCATCAGAGTGCAAGATGGAGAGACATGATGTGTTCCTGGGATTGGACCTTAGTGGGGCCTGTGTAGTGAAACAGGCATGTATTCCCCTATCAGTACGGAAGCAAAGATCCTAAGAGACTAGATGTGTGTTACTGAACAGCCAGCAGTGTTTTCTTTGTCAACAAGATAGGGAATGCCAAAGGCCGTTAGATATGCAAGACCAAAGTCTGTTCAAAGGGCAGAGATTGGGCATGAATTAAATGTTCCAGAAGTAGCGTGGTGAAAGAGAGGACCATGTGGATTCCATGATAGAATCCTGCAGGTCCTCAGTCCCTACTTTTTCCTGTGTGAGCTGATGCCAGGCTCATTTTGAGTTGAAGTGTCTCTCTTTGCTTGCCATGTGGCTCTACCTGGTGGTCCTCGTGGGCCTTTATCACCTTCTGCGTTTGTACCGTGAGAGGCAGGTGGTGAGCCATCTCCAAGACAAGTATGTCTTCATCACGGGCTGTGACTCGGGCTTTGGGAACCTGTTGGCCAGACAGCTGGACAGGAGAGGCATGAGGGTGCTGGCTGCATGTCTGACGGAAACGGGAGCCGAGCAGCTGAGGAGCAAGACGTCAGACCGGCTGGAGACAGTGGTGCTTGATGTCACCAAGACAGAGAGTGTTGTGGCAGCCACCCAGTGGGTGAAGGAGCGTGTTGGGAACAGAGGTACCACTGACATTCTTGTGTGTGTCTACTGCTTTGTCTCTCTGTTTGAAGGGGGCCTCCCCTCTCCTCTGCCCCCTACTCCTTGGCAGGATCCCTCAAGGATTTGAGGGACTTGAGGTAACAGCAGCCTCCTAGCTCCCCAGCACATCCTGTGAGCACTTTCTCTCTCTCTAGCCCTCCCTCCTGTCTCCCAAGCACTCTGGTAAGAAGGCGCTCTGGTGAGGGTTCACCCTCTCATGGTCCTGTCCATGCTCTGTCATCTTGGCTACACAGAAAACCTAGATTGCTACATGCTAAGTGACAGGGTTAGGGGCTTATGGTTGTAGTTAAGGTTAGGGTTAGGGTTAGGATTAGGGGTTATAGTTGTGGTTAGGGTACCTTTCTGGAGCCGAGAATGGGACTTGGCCCTGGGCTGTGTGTGCTGGGTCATCTGGAGCCATCCTGGGGTGGATCTCCTGCGTCAGCGCCGTACTTGCTCTAACTTGTCACCTGCAGTCCTCTGTGAAGGGAAATATGATTATGCCTGTGTGTAGAGCAGGGCACGGCCAGCCTCAGGACTGACTCTGGGACCTAAATACTAGAAGATGAGTTGCTCTTTTTTGAATATCCTAGTTGCAGGAAAAGATTGGTTTATAGAAATCTAATAATAAATTGAAAATAGGATTATTGTTCAAAACAGTGAGGGATGTAAAGTAAAAACAAAATTAACCTGTATTCTTACTACCCTGACATAAAAACCTGCAAACATTTTGATCCTCTACAGGATTAAAATATGTGAATTCTTTTCACTTAAAAAAAATGATCAATTTTACTCCCTAAGGAAAGTTTCTTCAAATAATGATATTCAGTGTTTAGGACCAACCTTAACAAACCTCCAGGTATTTGAATGTATCTTGGGGCTGGTTACTGTGTTCCTTGGCACGTCTTTCTTTTCTTCTACTATTATTACTTTTTGTAAAAAGTGTCTCCTGTCTCTTGTGTTTTGCAAGTGTCTTAGGAAAACTGCTCAGTATATTTAAAAACTCTTTGTTCATCCTTTGGTAATTTCATACAGGAATACGATGCTTTCGTGCTGTACTTCTCCCAGCCCCTCGCTCTCCCTTCTACTTCCTCCCTCCCTCTTCTCATGTGTTCTCCTCCCAACTTGCATCAAGTTGGATAGATCCCTCAATATTGATTCTGGGCCTGCCAAGGTCAGCTTTCTTCAAAGCACAAATGCAGTGTGGCTGCCCAAATTCTCCTCCAACCAGGATCTCTAGTTCACGTTTCTCAAATTCCGTTAGAATATTAGCCTTGCCCTTTGCCTTTCCTTCCCCCTTTCCCCCTCTGCCTTTTCATCTACCTGCTCATCTGCAAGGATATTATTAATCTACCAAATGTAGGCACAGTCTCCATGTGTCCACATCAACAGAGGCATAATACGTCGTCGACATCTGCTCTCACTCCTAGCAGTCGTGAAGCCCCTGGTTGTTGCTTCTCTCAGGCAGTGAGCTGAACTGCCGGGAATCAAAAAAGAGGAAGCTGTTTCTGCTGTGCCCCTCACCTTCTGAGATGCCCCCCCCCCACGTATACAACATGGTTACTTGTATCCCAGTTTCCACCCAATGCCTGTCAGGATGGCCTAACTTTACCCAGCAGAACGCAGATTTTACTCATAACTAGACCTCTGTTGTGTTTTTCTTCTTTCCACCATCCCCAGGACTCTGGGGCCTGGTCAACAACGCTGGCATCTCTGTCTTTTCTATCAACGAGTGGCTGAACAAACAAGAATTTGTAAAGGTGCTGGATGTGAACCTGCTGGGCATGATCGATGTGACTCTGAACATGCTGCCCTTAGTGAGGAAGGCGAGGGGCCGTGTGGTCAACGTCGCCAGCGTCATGGGCCGAGTGTCTCTCATTGGTGGTGGCTACTGCATCTCCAAGTATGGTGTGGAGGCCTTCTCAGACTCCCTCAGGTATCGGACAGTTATGGGGGTCCCATGGGGAACCTTCAGCAGGGTGTTTTATTTAATTGCAACCTTTGAGAAGCCCTCATGGGTAGTCTTGTCTTTCTTCTTTGGGGATCTCTATTGCCTTCTCCTCTCTGAGTGAGGTCGTTGTTTGTTGGGAAGCCTCTCTCTATACCTATGTTAGCTGACTGAAGTCTGAGCTCACGTAAACTCATCCAGCCCGGGAGGCCCAGCCTTCACAAGCAGGGAAATATCTGAGATGCCACTGGGCTTGGCCAAGAGTACAGACCCTCACATCCTTCCTCAGGTTTAGAACCTCCTGGAAGTGGGCTGAGCATCATACTCAACTCAACTGGGTTGGGTTATCAAGTCCCGGTAGGAGTCAACAGTCCTCACATTCTAGCATGACAATGAGATTTTGACTCCGATAAACAAACAAACAAAACCCCAACAACAACAGCACAGACCCTAGCAACCGAGAGAGAAAAGAGAGAGTGTGTCAAGACTGAGAGATTATTCAGCAGATTTGTGGAGGGTCCTGCAGCAGGGGCTCTGAGGTAAGGGCTAAACATAAGAAGAAGGCAGCCTGGTCACCTGGCCTTCCTGCATAAGCAAATGTTAACAGCCCAGGCCCAGCAGGATCGTTAACAGAGTGCCTTTTGTGCTGTGTCACCCTGGAGCAAAGGGCAGGTCAGCCCTGGCCTTACTGGGGCTGGGCGGACTGTCACAGGGCGGCTTTTGGAGAACCTGCAGGGTTTAGGCAAGTACATGTACCATGCTCATGGCTGGTCAGCCATCTAAAGCTGTTTTAGCACTGTAACAAAGTGGGTCAGATTTCCTGCTGGGACAGGCTGCAGGGCAAAAAGGTCTCTAAATGTGGGATCGAGTAGCCCTTGAAGGCATCTGGGGGAACCAGGAAGGATCTGGCCAGAGATTTTCTTAGCCAGTAGTGAGTGAAGGTGGGGCCCAGGGGTGAAGGGGAGCTGACTTAGGGAAGCCTAGTGAGCCCTGTGTGTGCACTACACAGACGCAAGTCTGACGCTGTGTCGTACAACAGAGTATCTAGATTTAGTCCAGTGAGCCGCGTATGCTAAATAGTCGGAGCAACGTTCAGAAGCACAGAGACAAATGTCCTTGCCACGGGTCTCATCCCCCATCTGCTGCACATCTCAGACCCTAAAACTTCTGAACTTTCTTCACCCCAGGCTCGTGTTGGCATGCTGTGCCATTGTCAATTGTATTATTTCCTCCCCCAGCCCCCCCCCCCGCCCAAAGATCTCCAATGCCTTTGACCTTTGCCTGCTGTCTTACAGGAGGGAGCTCTCCTATTTTGGGGTGAAGGTGGCTATTATAGAGCCTGGAGGCTTCAAAACCAGTATTTGTGATGTTGAGAAGCTATCACACACCATAAAGAAGCTGTGGGACCAGATCAGCTCAGAGGTCAAGGAGACCTATGGCGAGAAGTTTCCGGACTCCTGTGAGTGACCTATAGGAACTAAAAATGAGACCTCATCTTAAATTCCAACCCTCCGACTCTTTCTGCCATTGGTACAAGGCCTGCCCCAGGCTGTTTTTCCTCATGGTTGGGATCTTTAGTCCCCCTTCGTAGGGAGCCTGTGGGATTCTAGTCACGTGAAGACATTCTGGATCCTTAAGCCTGGGGCTGTTTCCCCTAAACTCCCCCCCTTTTTAAAAAATATTTATTTATTATTTGTGCAGTATTCTTCCCATATGTGTGCCTGCACTCCAGAAGAGGACACCAGATCCCATTATAGATGGTTGTGAGCCACCATGTGGTTGCTGGGAATTGAACTCAGGACCTTTGGAAGAACAGACAGTGCTCTAACCTCTGAGCCATCTCTCCAGCCCTTCCCTAAACTCTTAATGATTTTTATCTTTTTTTAAAATATTTATTTATCATGTATACAGTATTCTGCCTGCATGTATACCTGCATGCCAGAAGAGGGCACCAGATCTCATTATAGATGGTTGTGAGCCATCATATGGTTGCTGGGAATTGAACTCAGGACCTCTGGAAGAGCAGTCAGTGCCCTTAACCTCTGAGCCATCTCTCCTGCCCATGATTTTTATCTTAACAAGGATTATCTTAGTGATGAAGGTAAAGCCTGGGGTGGAGGCGTGAAGCCACCACTTTCCACAAGCACGGGTTCCCACTGTTGGGTGAGAACCTCCAGCTATCCTGTCAGATAGCTCCCTGACCAGGTACACAGGTGGCTGGGTGTGCACTGCTCTTCCTAGAGGCTGGGTTGTGGCCCTTTCTGAGGAACCAGGACATGCTAGCCTGGACACGGCTTCCGAGTGTGTGGGGGCAGCATGGATTCGGGAGACCCTTCCTTTGCTTGGTCACAGAGCAGCTGTGGTAGAATGCGGACTCTACCCAAATGATTTCTCCTTCTGCACAGATCTGAGATCAGTTAAATCACTGATAAACACCTGCTCAGACGACCTGTCCTTGGTGACAGACTGCATGGAGCATGCGCTGACTGCCTGTCACCCTCGCACCCGGTACTCGCCTGGCTGGGACGCCAAACTCTTCTACCTCCCCTTGAGCTACCTGCCCACCTCTCTTGCAGATGTCATACTCTCCTGGGGCTCTGTAAAGCCTGCCCAGGCCCTATGACGTCTGCACTTTTGTGCAGAATTGGGGGAGTAAGGTGGAGGGAGGGAGCTACCAGCAGCAGGGGTATCATTGTTCGCCATAGTCATTAAAAGAATTCTTCTTTCCTACTACGCAAGACCAGGGACACCCAGAGGAAAAGGCCAAAGGAAAAATACTGCCAAGGGATAAGAATACAAAGGCACTGGCAAGATCCCGTTGAGTTAGGCAAGTTCCCGAGGCTTTGAGCATCGTGGTCTGTTTGGGAGGCTCCACAGAACCGGGGGAGGGAGTTGTGTAAACACCTAGGATGAGCTTCTCCTGTCCCCATATGCACTGGCCTGGCTGCTCACATAAGATGGTAAGAACTCACTTGGCAATCACCTTTGTCCATGGTGTCAGGTGGGGGGGGGGGCCACCCCCAGCACTCCCTAAGCGACACAGACAGGCTGTGCTTAGAAGGCAGAGCCTCTGGTGGTAAGGAATCGGGGAAAGACAGAAAAACCAATTTTGACTTGTCTTGGAACCATGGCTCTCTTTGGATTCCTTTTTGCTTTGGAATAAAAGTTGAAACGATCACTTGTGTCTTGTGCTTTGAACTAGAGAAGCCGTGGGGTGTGGAGACAGAGTTAGGGAAGAGGGGACTCAGAGGGAGCTGGCACAAGTGACTGCACAGCCCTTCCTGCAATGGAGGAGAGTGGCCATGGCTTTTCTTCCAGGACTTTGGAGCATCCTGGCCACAGGATAAAGCAGGATGATGCTTGTCGGGGAGCTGTCTGAGAGGCACTGGCAGGCCCCAGGTCTTCCCTCTCTCATCGGCACTTCTCTGCAGACTCACTCACCAGCTGTCTCAGCTCTCTGGGATTCTGCTCTGTGGCTCCTCTCCTGTCCTCCTGACTCTTCCCCCCCCCCCCCATAGCCCTTGGGAGGATGGAGTGGTTACCATTTCCGGGTCCTGGTTTTCACTTCCTGCTCAATATTTGCTGTGCACCGTCAGAGATGCTCGTGGACTTGTCCTGGCTCCCTAAGACCTGGCTCTGTATGTCAGGAGGTTTGTGATGAAGCCCTCTCTGGTGAGGGCTGAGCAGAGGAAAGTGGTAGAGTCCTGGGTTCAATCCAAAGTTTCCATTGTGAGGAGCCTCTCTGGATGTCCTAAGGCCTCCCTAAATATAGAGATGGAGGCCCACGTTGCCATCAGTGAATCTATTTTAATTGAGCAACGGTTCCTGTCTCAGGAGAAAACAGAAACTGACATCCCATGTTGCAGGAATAAATAGCAAGGAGGATATATGTACGTATACAAACACACACATACACGCACAAATTTTAAAAAGAAAAAGAAAAAGGGGCTGGAGAGATGTCTCAGAGGTTAAGAGCACTGACTGTTCTGTTGTTCTTCCAAAGGTCCTGAGTTCAATTCCCAGCAACCACATGGTGGCTCACAACCATCTATAATGTGATCTAATGCCCTCTTCTGGCCTGCAGGCATACATGCAGGCAGAGCACTATATACATAATAAATAAATAAATAAAATCTTAAAAAAAAAAAAAAGAAAGAAAGAAAGTAAAAGAAAAAGGTGTCTTGGTTGTAGGTGGAAGTCACCTTGTTTGTTTACAACTTATATCAAAGAGTCAAACCAGCCCCTGAAGCCAGCGAACTGCAGAGAGCAGGGGAAGCCCCACGTGAGTGAGGCCCTGAGTGAATGTGTTCTGTTGACATGGGCACCACCATGTCGAGAATCAAGACCTTAGACCCATGGGAATTGGCAAAGCCTTCTTCCTCTGGCCCAAGTTCAGGTGTTTGTGAATGACCAACCAGTGTGTGCAAATAGTAGTGACTGCAGCTTCCTCCTCCTGCACGTTTCTAACTAACGCCCCCACTCCCCCCCCACCCCACCCCCACCCCCGTGCCCAAGCCACAGGATGACAGCTTGTCTGTACACGTGTCTGTATGTCTGTCCTTTCTTCATTCCCTCACTTCCCCTAGTCAGGCCCGGGTCATGAAAAGGGACAGTTCCCCAAGCTCCACTTGATAATTTTGGTTCCTGGGAATCTCTGTAAGAAAATCTGACTAAAGTTACTCAATGTTGCCTTATGGTGATTACAACCCAAGATGGCTTAGTCGCAACAGCCTGAATCTACAGACCAGGGAGGGGAAAAGGCAGCTTGAGGAGATGGAAGCCCTCTAGTCTTTCCTCCGGCGAGTCCTCCCGGGTCCCACTGCCCTTCCCTTCTCCTTTCCCTGTTCAGGAAGTGAGGCTTCCTGTGTGGAGAGCCAGAGCCCTCTTCCTCTCTCTCTATCTGGTTCTTCGACTTGTAGGTCACCAAAGCCTTCCTGCCCTCCCCTGTGGCTCTTTCCTGAAGTCCTACGGGAAAATGACGTGGATTTCTCAGTGAGGACTTTAAAGCTGATGAGAGAATCTAGATTCAGTGAGGGGTTTCTCTTAAATGTGAGTTTTGGGGGGTAGGGTGGGGGAAAGGAGCTGAGGACAATCAAGGATATGTCACTCTACCAGTGAGCTGAGTCACCAGATTTCTTTTGAGAGAGAGAGAGAGAGAGAGAGAGAGAGAGAGAGAGAGAGAGAGAGACAGAGGAAAGATTTTGTGGGTCCACCTTTGAAGTGGCTCAGATTGCAGCTACGCCCTGATAGGCACAGGTGGATGTAAATGTGTTTTTATGCCAAGTCCAGGTTATTAGTAGCAACTGCTTCTGTTCAGAAGTTCCCCGGTTCAAAGGTGCTTGCCTCTGAGACGTGAAGCCACACTCTGAGCCTGGAACTGCGTTAGGGTGGAGCGTGTGTTATAAGTATTGGATGGATTCTCATGTGGGCGTAGGAGGTTCAAGAAATCAAGGTTTTGCCCAGTAATGAGTTGTGTTTTCTTTCCAGCCAGGACAGGAAATACCCAAGGACATTTGTGTATTAGAAAGCAATTCAAAGAGCAAAGGTGGGACAGGGATGAAGTGTTCCAGAAGGCCAGCAAATGGGGAGGAGGCTGAGGACTCCAGTGGCCTGCCCTGCCTGCCACAGTTGGCGCCCTCTCTGAACAGTGCTCAGGCTCTGTGGAACCCTGTGGTTGTACCTGGTGGCTGTACCCTGGGACTCATACAGGGAAAAGTGGGATGGGAGCCACACCCAAACAAGCATGCCTTCGTCATGGGCTGGGGCTCCAGCTCTGGGATCCTACTGGCCAGACAACCGCACATGAGGGAGCCAGGGAGCCAAGGAACAAGACCTCAGGCATATTGGAGACTGTGGAAAGCAGCAAGCCGGAAAGCGCCGCTGTAGTCTCTAAAGGGTGAAGGAATATGTGTGGGATTGGGAAGCAGTCAGAGGTGCTACCCAGATTCCTCAAAGATCTGGGAGGCAAGGCGCAGGGGCGAACAGAAGAACAAAAAATAAAAACAACCGCAGCCTAGGAGGTGGGGGGCTAGGCAGGTGGGCACAGGAAGAGACCTCGGGTGAGGAGGCAACATGAGGAATGAGCATGTGTGTGACGTGGGGAGAGCTATTACTGGCACCTTGGGACAGACCAGTGAGCAGGAACATGCCAAATGCTTGCAGCAATATTCAAATATTCAAATAGCACCCTTCGGATCGTTCAACCCCAGCCACTGACGGCTCTTCCTGCCTTCCTGGGCTTTCACACTGGCCGAGGTGCCGCCTTACATGCGAACTGGATTTTTTGTTGTTGTTGTTTTTGTTTGTTTGTTTGTTTGTTTGTTTCTTCTAAGTTCTCTAAAATGCTCCCCATTGCTCATATACACCACAGGGAAGAAATCTCCCTCTGAAGATTAGTTGATTATAGTTGGCTGCAATGGAGCATCTTCAAAAGGGACACAACCAACACTATGAGGCATGTGGGGTCCTTCCACGACACCTGGGACAGGGCCAACCTGGCAACCGAGGGACCTATCACAGGGAATGTTCTGGCGCTTGTGGCTGAGTGGCACACACCAGGAAGAGAAGGAGATCTCCATCTAGAGTTCCATGTCCCCGTTTTTACCTTCATCACTGCCATGGTCCATCCTTCAGGCTCTGCTTGTGCCCACAAAACAAGGATGCTTAGGCACCTTGTGGCCAGATAGTCAGTCGCTTCTTTAAAATGTCCAGGCATATCGGAATTGGGACCACGGTTTTGTCCAAGTCCTACCCCTGACGTTTACATTTTTATTTTATTAGTTTAAAACATTTTAAGACATCCTCACGTGTCCACTCTAGTGGGTTGCTGGTGGCAGGTAATACGTGTGTGGGGAACAGAGAGAGAAGAAGAGCCTTTCAGGACTCCAGGATCAGGTGGGCTCAGCATCGTTTCATGTTGAGCCCAAGTTTTCCCTGAGATACTGGTCTCTATTCCAAGCAATACAAGGAAGAGCAAACTGCGTTTTTCAGGTGAGGAATTGTCAGTTACGTGCATAGTGAGCTGTCTGTTAGTCAAGGCTCTGAAGGCCCATGGCTCACCTGCCCCCTGAGTACTTTGATCTTTGAGATGGGGTAGGGGCAGGGGCAGAGAAATTGGACTCAGTTTACCTTGTTCTGCCCCCCTCCTGCTGCCTTAGGGTAAGTTTTGGTGTGGCCGGTCTTTGCTCTCCCACAGAATGGAAATGGCCTAGAAGAAATGAGGCCATTTTACTTCTGAAGATTCCTCTGGAGAATAAATGAGCTCCCAACGGACAGAGCAGCCTGAACTCTCAGCCCTCAAGTGCCAGCTAAGTGAGAACTGGCATTTGAAAGTGGGGGGGGGGCACTCCCAGCTTTGTATGTGTATGTGGCCCTACAGCTCTCAGCTCTCAGTGTACTTTTTTTTTTTTTTTGAGACAGGGTTTCTTTGTGTAGCCTTGGCTATCCTGAACTCGCTTTGTAGACCAGGCTGGCCTCGAACTCACAGGGATCCGCCAGCCTCTGCCTCCCAAGTGCTGGGATTACAGGTGTGTGCCACTTGAGTTCAGGCAACCACTGCCTCGGCCAGTGTCAGCAGAGAGGCCTAGAAGGTGACTGGATCCAGTATGGACCTGTTCCAGGTCAGTTCTGAAATTATTCTTCTCTGGGGCCAAATGCCTCAGTCCAACCTGTGTCTCCAAGAACTGAACACCTGCTGCCCCTCGGCCTGCTCAGCCCTTCAGGAACACTGTCTTCTCCCAAGTATGACTTCCTTGATCACTCACTCGGGAGGCCAGCAGAGGGATGCTTGCCAAGCCTGTACAGGATGTGCCATGGCCTCGAGGGAAACACGAAACGCCTAGTTTGTCATCTACCACTGCCCACCTCCATTGCCCACGAGGTTTGGGTCTGCCCTTCCATGATGGGCTGACGAGCTGATTCCCACCTCATACCTTTGGTCCACAATGATCCATCCTTGTTGTGGGAGGCCTAAAGTTAATATGTTTAAACTACCATGCTTAAGAGATTTATAAAACAAACAAACAAAAACCCACCTCTAACTTGTATGTCCCACGTGCCCAAGGACAGATAACTTCCCGGAATGCTGGGGTCTCTTGTTCATGTAAGATCACAAGCCCACCTGTTTTCATTTCACTAAACAAGGTTGGTTGCCCCAACAGCACAGGATGTGCTTGATCACACGTAGGCGGGAGGAATGGAGACAGGAGACAGGAAGTGGGAGTCTGTATGTCAGGATGTATGCTTACCCCGCCACGCACACATTTAGATGAAGGCAGGAAATGTGCAGCCTTGTGGGTTTTGTATTTATTTGTTTATTTATTGATTTTTTTTTTTATTTTTTAATTTTGGTTTCTCTGTGTAGTCTTGGCTGTCCTGGACTAACTTTGTACACCAGGCTGGCCTCGAACTCACAGCAATCCACCTGCCTCTGCCTCTCAAGTGCTGGGATTAAAGGTGTGCGGCGCCACCACCTGGTGGGTTTTGCCCTTATAAGCACCTGACTAAGGTAGTTCATGGCCATTCTCTGGGAACGGAGGGTATGGATCTGGCCAGCGTATCATGCTGGCTAGGATTTAATAAAGCTTGCGTCAAATTTGGCTCAATAATTGTGATAAGCAGTCTTTACTCTCTCCCAGTGGGATCAACAATTGGCGTGATAGTCTCTTTACCTGTGTAGCTGGCCATCGTCAGTAGGTAGTGGGGCACAGAGGTGCACCCACTGCTCCTCCCTCTTTAGGGAACGTTCGCACCCAACCTCTGTATCTGACCCTCTAAACAGGGAAGAGGTTGGCTAGCGACCCTCATGAACCTGGATGTTGAGCCAAGAGAGCACCCAGCCAGCATTGCTGGGTCCCTCACTTTATGCAGTGCTGGGTGGGGTCCCTCAAGACTCACACCCTGCTGGCTTCCTCGTGTGTTTCATCACCTCCCTACCTAACCTGTGAGCTCTGCTGTCATCTGGGGTCTCTCTCTCTCCTTCTATGTAAGTTCTGCCCCTGATTTTTTTTTTCCCCACATCTTGGCTCTGCTCTCCCTACAAATCATCTCGCTTGGGCCTAAGACTCTGCCCCAGTTCTTGCCACGCCCATCGGGCTAGCTGTCACTCTCAGAGAACCGAGCTACCCACACCCTCACTTCCCTCTTGATGCTGCCCACATCTTGCCTCCTGATTTCTCTTGCCATCCACTGTCTTGTCTGCTCTTGGTTGCCATACGGAGAGAGACAGAGAATCTAATCGTTTCTACTTCCGCTTTGCTCCCCTTTGGCAGATCCAGTTAGCCTCTGTGTAGAGGGCTTTACAGCCCCTTCCTTGCCTTCAGTCTCTTTAGCTCATTGAACCACCTAGAATGTGCCCGGTCCTTGAGATAGGCCTTCCCCAAGAGCCTGTCCTAAGGGAGCCGGGGATAGGATGGTGGGAATATTGGTTGGTTTCCAGTATGGAGGGTCCTTGCTGATAATTTGAATATCACCTGCCCTACCACCAGGAAGGTTCTGGTTGGCTTTGGTGTTTTGCTTGTTTGAGACAAGATCTCATATAGTCCAGATTGACCTCTGGCTCGATATGTAGCTGTGGGTGACTTGATCCTCCCATTTCTAGCTCCTGAGTGCTGAAATCACAAAGGTGGGGTGCCACACCCAGCTGCTTGAGTCTTTCTACATTTTTGAAGCTGAAACTCCTACATCCAGCCTCTCTACAGAGGTGCCCGTGGAGTCAGCACAATGAAGCCACGCCCAGCCTGGGGAAACCCTATGTTTTTTATCATCTCTCATGATGGAGACTCAACATCTCCAAGGACTATGGTCAACGGTGGCACCTGCCTGCAATCTCAGAGCCTGATAGAGGCAGGAGGACTGTCACACGTAGTAAGTCAACTTGGTAAGTTCAAGCCAAGGCTATTAGGGAGAACCCTGGTCTCAAAAAGCTAAACTAAATAAACAGATTAAAGATCTCAAAGGGCCAGTGACCTGCATGCAGTTCATTTCTCCTGGGAATTGGCAGTCACGATTTTGCTTTCATTTGCTTTGTATTGGTGTTGTTGTTGTTTTTTTTTTTAATCTTCTTTTTTTCAGATAATAAAAATTATATTTGTTGACATGCCTGAATGCCTGGCAGATAGTTTTGATAGGCAGGAAGTAAAACTGGGGTGGGGTTTTCTTGAGAGAGCTCAGGCCAGAGCTGAGCCCTCCTCTGCCTCCCACGCCGTTTCCCAGAATGCACTCGAATTCACACTGCTATGAATTTCCCCATTTTTTTGATCCCTTCCTGAAAGGTCAAGGAGAGATGGAAGATGTGGCCAGGGCGGTCGCTCTGTCAGAGATGACATGCTTCAGGTTGGACTTGAATTTCTTGCACCTGAGCTAATTGCTGCGGCAATGCATCCACCTATAAAATTACAGAGCAGCTCACCCAGGAGCCCTGCATCTGTTGCGCATTTCAACATCTCTCCTTCTCTGCTCTGAGGACCAGCCTGTCCTAGCATTTCCTGGGCCCATCCTTGGACACCAGCTCCAATGGCGGCCCTCACAGACTTCTCTTTTATGTACCGCTGGTTCAAAAATTGCAATCTGGTTCGAAACCTCTCAGAGAAGTATGTCTTCATCACTGGCTGCGACTCTGGCTTTGGGAACCTGTTGGCCAGACAGCTGGTTGACAGGGGCATGAAAGTGCTTGCTGCTTGCCTCACCGAGGAGGGGGCCCAGAAACTCCAGCAGGATACTTCCTACCAGCTGCAGACCATCCTACTAGATGTCACCAAGACTGAGAGCATCAAGGCAGCAGCCCAGTGGGTGAGGGACCAAGTGGGCGAGCAAGGTGGGGTGAACTGCAACCTTCAACATTCTCTTTCTTCTCTCCTCTCTCTCTCTCTCTCTCTCTCTCTCTCTCTCTCTCTCTCTCTCTCTGTCTGTGTGTGTGTGTGTGTGTCTGTCTGTCTGTCTGTCTGTCTGTCTGTCTGTCTGCCTCCTGTCCCTGTCCCTGTCTCTGTCTCTGTCTGTCTGTCTGTCTCTCTCTCTCTCTGTGTCTCTCTCTGTCTCTGTCTCTGTCTCTGTGTCTATCTCTCTGTCTCTCTGCCTCTCTGTCTCTCTGACTCTCTCGGGGACCCTGATGTCCACATGGGTTGGAGAGGGAAAGCAGGAAACAGGTTGGGAGGCTCAGGTCCAGATGAATCTGGAATCACTGCACGGTTTGGGCAGTTGACACAAGGAAGAAATGTCCCAAAGAAAGTATTTCGCTCTGAGGGGCAGGACAGAGCCAGCAGCTGGAATGTTCTGAGTGTCCAAATCACTAAAGATAGTGACGTCTTTTAGAGATTTGGAGAGTCCCACTGTTGGCTCCCATAAGACTGCAGGCTCAGGCTAGGGGCAAAAGCTGGGATTCCAAGAGTGGGGCACGCCGGCCTCTTCTGTACATCCCGTGGATGTGGCTGCCTCTAGCAGGGGTTACTCTCATGGGAAAATGAGCCTGTACCATGAATGTGTAGGGACTCGCCTGATGAACTTGTAGAGTTCGAGGTGGGGACACAGCATTGCTTAGTTACAGGAGCAAAAACTGGGACAAGTATTTGCTCCCAAAGAGTGGAAAGTAGGCCTCCACGCCTGAGTCGGGTCAACAACTATAGCTCTTTGTTGATTTTTTTTCCCTCTAGCATTTAGCCCTATCCAGTACCTAATGCATTTTACTTTCAAACAAAATATATTGTTCTTATTATTATCAGTGTGTGTGTGTGTGTGTGTGTGTGTGTGTGTGTGTGTGTGTTTGTACAGTGCATGAAGAGATCAAAAGAGGGCATTGATTCTGTTCTGTGGATTTGGAGTTACAGAGAAAGAAAAATCGGAGTAGGAAAGATGTGTGTGGAAACCAGATGATAACTTTTGGAAGTCCACGTCTCTCTTTCTACCACGTAAAGGCTGGGAATTGAACTCAGGTCATCCAGCCTTGTGCTGCAGACACCTTTACCTGTTGAGCCATCTTGTTGGCTCTCTCTTTCTTTATCACGTTTTTTTCTGCTGGAATAAAGCCCCCAAGAGCAAGTTTTTATGACTTTTTACTCACTCCATGCCCTTATTACCTAGGATGATATCTAGGGCCTAGGAAGGTGCTCAGTAAATATTTCCTGGCTGAGTTGGTTAATGAATAATTCAGCAAGGGTGAGTGTCTCCCATCACACTGTCTCAGCCTGGTCCCTGAATCCAGCCTCCAGCTCTTTGTGTTTATGACTCACTGGGTGTGTCCGCTCCTAACATTGCTGTAACAAATTCATGCAAATGTAGTGGGTTTAACAACACACGGTTATTACCTCATCGTTCCTGAGGAAATACATCCAAAATGGTTCTCACTAGCCGGGTCTTCTTGGGGAGGGGGAGGCGGGGCTCTAGGGCAGCACTCACTTCAGGATTCCCATCTTCAGAGGCTGCCTATGTGTCTTAGCTCAAGGTCCACCCCCTCTTCTAGTACACCTGAGCCACGCCTTTTTTTCTTTTTCTTTTTGGGGTTTTTTTTTTTTTGAGACAAGGTTTCTCTGTGTAGCCTTGGCTGGCCTGGACTCACTTTGTAGACCAGGCTAGTCTTGAACTCACAGCGATCCGCCTGCCTCTGCCTCCCGAGTCCTGGGATTAAAGGCGTGCGCCACCACGGACCGGCACGCCACGCCCTTCTTGTGCCTTTTAATTTCTCTGGCTTCTGCATTTTGCTTCCACTCGGGTGTCCCGTGGTTATATGGGCTAACCCAGTGAACCTGGGAGAATGTCCCCAGCTCAAGGTCAATTGATTAGCTGCCCTTCCTCCCACCTGTAGCTTTAATGCTCCCTTTCCCGTGCAACCTAACAAACCTCCATGTTCCTGGGACGGTGATGGCTACGGAGGACTGCTGTTCTGCATGTGCCACTGGGAGACATCTTTCATGTGAGAAGCAGTAGGGATTGTGTGTGGTGATGCACACTTGCATCCCAGAGCTCAAGGACCCGAGGGAGGAGGCTAGAGAGCATCCTGTAGGCAGCAGCCTCTGTTAGCCCTGCTCTGACTATCCTCCAGTCAGAAAAACAAACAAAAACAACACAGCCCGCTTCCCCCAGCACACTATCAGAGGCGTCAGTGGTATGTGGCCCTCGCTAGAGCAGACACCACTGATGTGTTAGGGTCTTGGTGGCTCAGGAGCCTCCTCTGTAAAGCAAGAGAGCCCCCTCACCTGGGAAGGCTCTAAGTCCTGCCCACCTATTGTCCTCCTGGACTCTCTCTAACCTGCAGAAGGAATAAGGTGAGGAGAGGCGTGGCTTAGGAGAGGACTCCGGAGCTAGTGCATCCTGGTCTGCCTTTAGGGGAGGGTGCTCCTGAGACCCTGAAGAGGGAAGAGGCTTCTGCTGGGTGTTTTGTTTTGTTTTTTACCATCGCCTCCCTCGGTGGAATTTCACTCAAAAGCTCAATACATAAAACAAAGGAAAGGAATGCTTCTCCCACAGCCCCCTCCCCTCGCAGGCTTGTGGGAACACTATCTTAGCATCACTGTCTGATGAGGGACCCAAGGCCCAGGGAGGGAAGGGATCTGTTCAAGGCTGATAGAGCCAGGCTAGAGCCTGAGTTTCCTCAGCCCCGAGGCCCTGGGTAACTGCATTGTTTTTCTCTAGTCCTATCTACCTAATTTAAGGAAGTAACATTTTCCATAAGTATTTATTAAATGCTCTTAGGCATTTATCTATAAACATTCTAGCAACACTGTTCTTTCTGGTCGCTGAACTCCTGGAGGTGTAAGACCCCCCAACTTATACACTTTATGTCCCCTCCTAGTACCTGGCACAGAGCAGATGTATGAATGAATGAATGAAGCAAGCTTGCCAGATGAACGAATGGATGCACCGACTGGGTAATAGTGAACTGGAACTTTCTCCTACTTAGAAGGACAGAGAAGAGCATGTGTGAATGGGAAGAGGACACAAGCATTAATCCGGCTATGTGAAATGGCATCTCTTACCCCATATCCAGTGGCTTCAGGGCCACTGGTTGCACACAGCTTGGGTTACAGCTGGCCCAGAACCAGGTTTAATTGGTAGAATGGGGGAGGGGCAGGGTGTCTTGTCAGGAACGTGGAAGCACTTTGGTCTTTGTTCGCTATAGCTCCCGTGCGGTCCCAGGCCACATGGTCCTTGAGTGTATCTGCGCACTGTCCTTGTGTGTAGTTCAACAGCTCAGCCATCCTCGGGCACTGAGCTATTGGGTATCAGGCCCTGGAACTTTCTCGGAAATTTTTCTTGGTCCTGTGTGATCGTCTCTGCCTTTCTCTCTTACCCTAGGCCTCTGGGCCCTAGTGAACAACGCTGGTATAGGCGTGCCCAGTGGTCCCAATGAATGGTTGACCAAGGAAGACTTTGTGAAAGTGATCAACGTGAACCTGGTGGGACTTATTGAAGTCACCCTGAACATGCTGCCGATGATCAAGAAAGCCCGGGGCAGGGTGGTCAACATGTCCAGTTCCGGAGGTCGCGTGGCTGTCATCGGTGGCGGTTACTGCGTTTCCAAGTTTGGCGTTGAAGCCTTCTCTGATAGCATCAGGTGACTGGGTCCTGGTGGTGTTCTTGGGGGCTTTGCCATGGCAACGCAGGCCTGAGAGTGGCAGTGTGTGGCAGGGTAGCTCTCGGGAGAGGAAGCTAAAGCAGCAGCCAGAGCCTTCTCCAAGGACCGAGAGAAGTGAAGAGACCAAAGTGAGGGCAGAAGACGTCAGGTGGGTCGTCCCTTGCATGGCCCCAGAGTGAGGAAACCCCTGAGAGATGTAGGAAGAGACTGGGAGGAGGGGACCGGGGAGGGAGACAGAAAGAGGGATGGGGAGAAAGAGAGAGATGGAGAGAGAGGGATGAGCGAGAGGCAGAGACAGAGACTCCAAACAGGAAGGCCTGCAGCACAGGTGCGTCTGAGCCCCTTAGAAGATGCAGGCCTCTTACAGATTCCCTTGTCCCTTTACCTCACATGGGTGATAGGTGTAGGACTGAGTGGAAAGCATCCAGGAGGAGGCAGCACTTTGGCCTAGATTCTTCCTGTTCTGTTTTGTTTTGTTTTAATCTAATGCAAATTGCCCCAAGCCTGCTGGGTCACTTGGGGAAAGGACTGAAGGCCCAAAGGAGGCTTATCTGTGAAAGGCAGTGCTGAGATTAGCAACCAACGGTGGAATGACCACTTTCAGGTTCCTCCACAGGTGTCTCTGATGCCTGTCATGAGGCTAGACCAAATGCAACTCCTTTATTTTGTTTTTTGTCTTTGCTTTTGTTTTTCGAGACAGGGTTTCTCTGTGTAGCCTCGCCTGTCCTAGACTCTCTTTGTAGACCAGGCTGGCCTCGAACTCACAGAGATCTGCCTGCCTCTGCCTCCTCAGTGCTGGGATTAAAGGCGTGCGCCACCACCGCCCGGCCAAATGCAACTTTTAATCTCACAGGCGCGAGCTTCATTTCTTTGGGGTGAAGGTCTGCATCATCGAGCCAGGGAACTACAAGACATCTATTCTGGGCCAAGAAGCTCTGCAATCGCGCATGAAGAAGCTGTGGGATCGGCTGCCACAGGAGACCCGGGACAGCTACGGAGAGGACTATTACATAGAGTGTGAGTCTCCGGGGAAGATTGGGGGGTTTGGGGGGGTTGCGGCACAGGTCCTTGGATTTCAGTTTATACAGGATGAGACAGAGCCCCAGAGATCGTACATATACTAGTAGCCAAGCGCTGTACGAAGTCTGAGATTAGATCTCAAGCGCCAGGAGACTGTGGGAAAGCTTAGGGGCTTGTGAGGGATGCTGCCTGACCCTGGTCCTCCAAACATCAGGCGCAGGCAGATCTTATGACGATGCACTGAGGAGAGAGAGCACAGCCTGTGTGCTGGAGCCAGACTGTCTTCTTCAAGTCCAGGCTCTGACACTTGGGAGCTTGGATGGTGCCTGCTTTTTGTTGATGTCATTTTCTTTTTAAGAGTTTTGTTATTGTCAGGCACAGTGGCACACACCTTTAGTCCCAGCACTGGAGAGTCAGAGGCAGGTGGATCTCTGTGAGTTCAAGGCCAGCCTGGCCTACAAAGTGAGTCCATGATAGCCAAGGCTACACAGGGAAACCCTATCTCAAAAAAAAAAAAAGTTTTGTTATTGCTGTTGTTGTCCCGTAATGGATTATGGTGAGAATTCAGTTCACAGACACACAGACACACACATAAACAAACACAGAGAGACATACATGCAGACACACACAGACACACACACACAGCGACATACATGCGGACACACCCACAGAGACACAGACAGACAGACAGACACACACACACACAGACACACACACAGACACACACACACACACACACACACACACACACACACACACACATACACACACACAGACTTGTAGAAACACTTGACCCCTGTAAGAACAACCTGAATTCAAATTTTGTACTTCCTGTCGCTATCGCCCTTAGATTAAACATGGCTGCCATCACACTGGTACCTACAAGCTCAACTTTTTACCTTACAAAGAGAGATCCTTAAAGAATCATTACTCAAGCTGGGTGCACCCCTTTAATTCCAGCACTGGGGAAGCAGGGGAGAGCGGATCTCTGTGAGTTCGAGGCCAGCCTGGTCTACAAAGCGAGTCCAGGACAGCCAGGGCTACACAAAGGAACCCTGTCTCAGGATAAAAACAACAACAAAGAATAATTATTCAAAGAGACAGGATGGTACAAAAACCTGCTAAGCTCAGCACTCAGGAGGCTAAAGCAGCCGACCAGCCTGAGCTACATAGTGAATTTGAGGCCACCCTGGTCTACAGAGTAAGACTTTGTCACAAAAACAAAGAGACAGAAATGACCTGAAAACCAAAGGGATGTGTTTATGAATTATAATACCCAGCGGGTGCTTAAGGTTAGCTTTCTGTTACTGCAACAGATAACTGAGATGACTGACCTAGAAAGAGAAAACGTTTATTTGGCCTACAACTTTGAGGATTTTTCAGCCCACGATTAGGTGGCTTTATTGTTGCTTTGGGCCCTGCAGCAGCACATCAGGCTCTCACAGCAAAGTGGTAACTCTTTATCTCGTTTCTGGGAGGCAAAAGAGAAAGAAGAGAGGGCCATGGCCTAACCCTAACCACCACAGTCCCCTTCAAAGCCTCCTGGAGACCTAAAGACCTCTTACCTCACTTTCTGGAGTTCTGAAATTGCCAAACTAACGCAATGAAAGTCAGGCTATCAGTCAAATCCATGGCAGGTCTGAAACTGCCCAGGACTGTGCGCCTAGTCTCAGTGACATGTTTTCCTGGACATTTTATGCCAACAGAGATACACGCCAAAAGCTCTGTCTTCACTCGGAACATCTTTCACAGCTACCCTGAGACTGTCCCACAGCAGACACTGGGGTGGACAGAATGGTACGCCTGCTCCTTGCTGCCTGTAGCTGAGGACACTGTGGGAGAGACAAACACCACACACAATTGGTGACCGATGTGGTTAAGTGTCACTGAGGAGAAACAAGGCTATGGGGTGACTAGAGGATTAAGAGCTGGGTGCTGCTGAAATGCGGATTTAATTAGTCAGCCTAGAAACTCCCCAAGTCTCTGTCCTAAGTGACTGCGTACTGCAGACGGAGACTGGAGTTTCCAGTCGGTAGACATGTTAGTCAATCCCGCAGAATGCGCATGAGCAGTGAGTGCTTGGAGCTCGGGCACCCGCCCATTCCAGGGACCCCTCCAGTCATGTTACACGGCTCTCAGAATGAAGGCTCCTTCAGCTAAGTTCAATTCTCGCATAGATTTTTAGGAGAAGTGAACAACAACAACGAAAAAACAAAGAAAAAACGGCTTAAAGATGAGCCTGGCAGACTTTCGGTGGCGCTCTTACTCACTACCAGCCTGGCAGCGGTGTGAAGGGGCAGGTGGGTGGCGAAAGCTTCTGGAGGCCTAGGTCCCCCGCACTGACGCCCTAGGCGGCTTTTTAAGAAGCTCAGAATGTCTGAGGACCATAAGGAGACCAGATGGGAAGCCCTGCTGAAACTCATAACGGAAAGCTGAAGTGGCAAGTCCTGGTGAGGTCTCAGGACAGGACAGGTCCCGGCTTTAAACCCCAGGCGCAGGCTCCAGATTTCTCGGCATTGCCTTTAACCCTTTGTGGAGTAGAACCATATTAAGGTGGTTCGCAGTCACCAGAGCAGGCATACCCTGGTGGCTCCAGGATAAACTGCAGCCTCATCTACAGCCTGCTGAGAGGCATCAAAACGTTTTATTCACCACCTTCTTAGGGAATGTTGGTTCAAAGCCCACCCAGGAGAAGAGACCAGAAAGTCTCTGTATCTGAGGGATAAAAACTCTTCCTCAAAGGCCCAAATGTAAATCGTCCACTCTTCCTCTCTGTCTAGGAGAGTAAAGGGCTGGATCTCTCCCTAATTCTTTGCAACATTGGAGCTAGCAAATACTTAAGGAAACAGTTTAAGAACGCACCACCCCTGTGTCTGGACCCCTCCTTCCAACCTCACTGTCTCTTGGGGATCTTCTGCTTGAGGCCCAGGAGCCATCTTCCCTCAGCTTGACTCCACCCCTGCTCAGCCTGCGTGGGTTCTATGTCCCTGAGAGAGTGTGCAGAACCCTTAATACATCCTCGATTCCCCTTCCTAGCCCAGGCCTTGCTGTGGGAGACTCGTGCCAGGTACAACACTGGTGGTGTCCTAGAACACCATCACTGTAGACAGCCTGCCTCTACGTGAGCACAGCTCTTGTGTGGGGGCGGGGCACACAATACGTAGCTATGTTCTAATTTTTGTCCTCAGGAAGCTCCTTAGAGGCTGATACAAGGACTCTGGAATGCCACTCTGCGGTCCCCACAAACTGTCCACGAGCAACCTGGCATAATGGATGATTTACCTGCCGAGAGAAGGGCCTAAGTTAGGATAGCTTTGTTACTGTTTCCCAGCGCTTATGCCTCCAGTCAGGAAAGCCTGACCCTGTAGTCCGCTTTCTCTGGAGTCCTCATCACTCTGGATGAAATTTGAATCCCCACGCCCCATTCTAATCGTCTATCTGTTCCAAAGTCGGGGAGCAGGGCATGGTGAGGTGCCCAAGGCTGGTCTGCTGTTTGTCATGAGCCCCAACAAGCTTGAACTGCTTAGATGCCCATCTGTGCTCCACTCGTGTGTGCAGAATCACTAGTTTTTAACACACACATACACACACACACGCACATGTGCGTGCGCTTTTGTAGAAAGCATGCAGTAACTAGGCACCTCACCAGCCAACAGTTTTCCTTACTTTCATGTTTTGTGTCTGCATCTTGAAGGAACCCGCCCCCGCTCCTTAAGGACCCCCATTAAGGCTGAAGTCCAGAAAAAGTCGGCCTATCCAGTTCTCCCCTAAGGACCCCCATCAAGGACAGCCAGCTCGTGTAGGGTCCAGCTTGAACTTCAAGACTCAGATCTCTGGAGGGAAATCTTTAGTCTATTCCCGGAGTCCCCACTGAGAGACGGAGTCCGTTGTCGATGCAAACGCATAGGAATTTATTGAGCCAAGGCATCAGGGTCTGCCAAGCTCTTTCGAGTTGGAGACTCTGAGACGCAGAAGCGTGGGCTTTTTATACCCTTTACAGAAGCAGAACTTAGCAGAGAAATTTGATTGGTTAATAGACCAGCATTGGGACTTTTTTTAGTTGCAGAGGGGTAAGTACAACTTTGGGGTAGTGGACATTTTTAAACACAAGCTGTACCACAAACTGGCTGCCCTTGAGTCAAGCTGGGCTCTTCAGGGTTACTCCCGTCCCTGCCACACACATACAGTGATCTGATATCACTGTCTGTCCTTGGCTCTGTAAACTTTTATCACACGCTTTTTCCATCCTGTCCTCCCACATCATCTGCTCTGCTATAACTATGGTTTGGATTGGAAACGTCTTTCAAAGGCTCACGTGTTAAAGGCTGGGTCCCCAAGACAACAATGCTCAGAAGCTGGGCTTGTGGGGAATGATTGGATCACACGGGCCCTGAGGTTGTCAATGGATCATCAGTCCAGCTGGGCTGTAGTTCAGTGGTAGGGTACTTTTACACACACACACACACACACACACACACACACACACACACACACCAGGAAAGACAGGAGAGACAGATGTGAAGGCTCACACTTGTAATTCCAGTACTTGGGAGACTAAGGCAGGGGGATTGCCATGAGTTTGAGGCCAGCCTGGGCTATATCGTGAGTTCCAGGACAGCTTAGGTTACAGAGTGAGACTTTCACTTCAAGACAAAGCCAAGCAAACTAAAGATTAATCTACTGATGGCTGGTCCTTCCCTGGCCTGTGGGAGATGATGTGGACTTTATCTGCGCCCTAGTTGAAAGGGTGGCTGTGCTCTTAGGGGCTCTACCCGTGTCCCCATTCCCTCTATCTCCACCTTTCTTTCATCCCTTTCTCCTTGGATACCATGAGGAGAGCGACTTTTCCTGCCACCCCTGATGCTTGGCCTCGTGGCAAGCCCAAAGAGCAACAGGACAAAGTGACCGTGGAGTGCAGCGCTCTGAAATTGTGGCCCAGATCAACCTTCCCTTTCTGCTTTTCTCTCAGGAATAGAGAGAAAAGATGGCAACCGTCTTTGCTGTTCTCTAGGGTCCATGTTACCACCTCTGTTTTACGGATGTTGAAGCTCCAGGTCAGACAGCCACGAAGTGGTTTGTTGTAGAAGAGTTGGGCAAGTTCTTCTTGTTGGTCACCTAATAAAGCAATGATATTTCAGGACACAGCTCTAGTGCTTAGAAAGAGAAATAATACATTGTACCAATGATCCTGTGCATGGTGTAAAAGACTTGCTTTAAATGTTGCATCAGATTTCTGAGAGGCAGGGAGCTTGGATAGAATTCAGGAGGGAAAAGCACACATTTTAAAAAAGAATAACCCGGCCGGGCAGTGGTGGCTGGTGCAGTCAGGCATGGTGGCGCATGCCTTTAATCCCAGCACTCGGGAGGCAGAGGCAGGTGGATCTCTGTGAGTTCGAGGCCAGCCTGGTCTACAGTGTGAGGCCAGTGTGGTCTACAATGTAAGTCCAGGACAGCCAAGGAAACCCTGTCTCAAAAAAAAAACAAAAACAAACAAACAAAAAGATAATAATCTGGGCATGGTGGCGCATGCCTTTAATCCCAGAACTTGGAAGGCAAAAGCAGGCAGATCTCTGTGGGTTCAAGGCCAGCCTGGTCTACAAAGAGGACAGCCAAGGTTGTTACACAAAGAAACCATGTCTTGAAATGATGGTGATGATGATGATGATAAAAGGCTTTTGTTCTATCTTCCTTCCACTCCCAATATCTCAAACAGACACTGAAAAGCTGGTTAACTTGATGCAGAGGGCATACTTGAATCTCAGCGACGTCACCAACAGCATGGAGCATGCCATTGTCTCCAGGAGCCCCCGCATTCGCTACAACCCTGGCCTGGATGTCAAGTTCCTGTATATCACCCTGGCTAAGTTGCCCACCCCTGTGACAGATTTCATCCTGAGCAGATACTTGCCAAGGCCAGCAGACAGTATCTGAGCTGAGGAGCTCAAGGGGTGGCCAGTAGGGCCTGGGGGAGTGGGCAAGATGCTCCGGGATCACAAGAGACATTGTTATATATCTCGTGGGCACTGCCGGCTCACGTCTCCTCCCATCTGCTGGGGCCTCCGGAAACCTGGCGCGGCCCCTGCTGACGTAGAGACGTGCAACATAGGCTCCCAGTCATCTGTACAAGTGGTCCTGGCCCTGTAAAAGTGAGGGGGAAGAAAACTGGCTTCTGTTGAGCACCGAGCTGTCACCACCTCTGTAAAACGCCACAAGAGGATCCCCGGCCCCTCCCCACAGCTCTCTAAATAGGCACCAGTTTGGCAATCTATGGGATGTGTAATATGGCAGCCAGAGCTGCCAAAGTGTATCCAGAGATGGCTTCACATAGTTTTCTTTGTATTTCTCTATCTGCAGGTGATTGGGACCCCACAGAGCACTCACTTCTTTAGTCACCACTGATTAATGATTTACGTATTTATTGAGCACTTACTGTGTACCAGGCACAGAGGCTCTAGGGATGAAATCATGGTTTTTGTTTTTGTTTTTGTTTCTTTTTTTTTTTATTGTTTGCCTTGTGTTTTATTGTGTTACAATATCTAGCAGCTAGGACAGTGACAGAAGGGACAGAAAGCAGAATGTGAACATTTGAAGGACCCTGGAGTTACAGTGCAGTAGTTTCCAGACTCAGAAGTTTATATCATAACCACTTGGTTAATTAAAATGCATATGGAAGCTGGAAACAGAGGATCCGGCTCAGATTCCCAATATCCACACGGTGGCTCACAGCTGTCCACAATTCCAGTTCCAGGGGATCTGATGCCCTCTCCTGACCTCCACAGGTACCAAGCATGCAGGCAAAAACACACATACATGTAAAATAAGATAAGTAAATCTTTTTTTTTTTAATACATATGGTATCTGGGCATGGCATCTCATGTCTGTAATCCCAACACCTGTGGAGCTGAGACAGGGGGATTTTTGTGAGGTGCAGGCAAAAACACACATACATGTAAAATAAGATAAGTAAATCTTTTTAAAAAAAATACATATGGCATCTGGGCATGGCATCTCATGTCTGTAATCCCAACACCTGTGGAGCTGAGACAGGGGGATTTTTGTGAGGTCTAGGAAAGGTTAGATTACAAAATGAGACACTGTCTCAAGAAATAAATAAACCAGGCTGGAGAGACGGATCAGGGGTTAAGAGCACTGTCTGCTCTTCCAAAGGACCAGAGTTCAATTCTCAGCAATGACGTGGTGGCTTACAATCACCTGTAATGAGATCTGGCGCCTTCTTGTGGTGGGCAGGCACACATGTGGGCAGAATACTGTATAAATAATAAATCTTTAAAAAGACAGAAAGAAGCCCCAGGAAACAAAGGAAGATTTCATATGAGCTCAGTGTTAGAAAACCTGACTCAGTGGACCTCAGGCAGAACCCAGAACTGTGAACTGTGCACCAAGGACCTAATACATCTGTGCGCCTGAGAGCTCCCGAGAGTTCCACAGGGGACGCAGCTAATGCGCTCAGAGTGGGACTCATTCACCCAAAGCCCCCGCTCACCCTGAGACTAGTGGGCAAACAAACAGATCCCTGTTCCCAGCCACTGTATGGCGATTGACTGTAGCATCTTCAAAAAGTCAATGGACTAAGTAACACATATCTTTAGACACGGCTGTAAACTTCTGGGTTATATGAGCTTTTATTGAAAAGAAAAAAAAATTTTTTTTTTAGATACTGAGGATTAAACCCAGAGCCTGAACCTCCTAGGCAAGCACTCCACCACCGAGCTACATCCGCAGCCCTCGAGTTTTCAGTTAGAACCTTACAAAGGAACTAAGGCTGGCCTTGAGCTTGGTTGGTTGGTTGGTTTTTTGAGACAGGGTTTCTCTATGTAGCCCTGGCTGTTCTGGGCTCACTTTGTAAACCTGGCTGGCTTTGAACTCAGAGATCCGCCTGCCTCTGCCTCCCTAGTGCTGGGATTAATGGCGTGCACCACCACACTCTGCTTCTATAACCTTCAGTATTGCCTCAAACTCACAATATTTCTACCTCTGCTCCCAGAGTGCTGCGATTACAGATATGTGCCACCAGTCCCAGTAATAACAACGATTGAGTAACTAAATAAAAATGTTTAAAAATGTTGATGACTGTCCATGCAATAAAGGTCAAATATGATTATTTAAAATAAAAACGTCTTCATGTTTCATCAATTTCTGGCTGAGGTTGAGGGTATATATGACTTGGTTCTTTCCCAAAACTCTTCCCAAATAAGGCGACTGTCACAGTTTCGAGGGATTAGCAGGAAGACACACCTTGGCAGGGAGGAGGACACACTGCGCGATCCACTACAGTCTATTGCTTTTGCTCCTAGCACTAAATTCTGATTCTGATAGAAAGAACTGAGCTAGAAGTAAAGGAGACGCCTCCCCACTTGACTTAAGTCTTAGAGAGCATGAGCCAGCGGCTGACTGACAGCCTCAAGGACCCAGGTCCTGCTTGCTTGGCTCTGTACTTGCGGCTTCAGCGTCTTCAGTGCCAGTGGCAGGATCTGTCATTGCTTCTCCGCCCCTCACTCACAGAGGAAACGGCTTGCTTTCCGTGGCGTTCCAGGCACAGAAAGCTGTCTCCGCAGAGGCCCCATGGAGGTCTTATAGAATTCCGCATACTCGAAGTGGCTTAGGCTTGTCCATCCCGGAAGCCATCCCCAGCCGGGGTGGTCCTCATCTAGAGAGGAGGGCCCCCACGCAGACTCCCTCCTCCACGCTGGCAACTTGTCTGCCTTGAGCTTGGGCAGGTCTTGTACATGCTGTGGCAATCTGTTAGCTCTTCCGTGGAGCTGCCCTGCTGTGCCCGGAAGTTTCCCTGAAGTCAGCTACCACCTGTTAAACCTTTCTGCCTTGGAGATCCCCGAGCCTTGAGGGGGAGAGGTGAAGATGCATCTTATCTGATGCGTTAGATTAGGCCTGAGAGTTCCCGTATCTCTCACTCTCTATAGGTAGACCTGTTGTGAGTTTCTGTCAGCTGGCACCTCCTGTAGGAAGATGAGGGTTGAATGACACACTGATTTGAGGTGATTACAGTGAGTTATTAAGAGTTCTTTTATTTTCTGTGTCCACTTAGCAGAATAATAGTAGGTAGTTTTTTCCCCTAGGGACAGTGACCTATGTAGCCACAAGTTCTTGGCCTCATGGACAGTGTCAGATAGAGGCTACGTATTGTAGAACGGGCCTTCAAGCCCTTTTTAAAGAATAATTTATTGATTTTAATTTTATGCGTATGAGTGCTGGGAATTGAACCCGGGTCCTCTGGAAGAGCAGCCAGTGCTCTTAACCCCTGAGTCATCTCTCCAGCCCCTCCAGGCCATTTTAAAATGGCATGTGTGCCACTATAACATCGGGGGACATATCTTGCCAGGCAGGCTGCTGTTGTAAGTAGTAGGGTTCACAGCCAGGTGAGATTGATGCTGACTTTTCTCCCCCAGTCTCTTGCACAGCTCTCTCCAGCTGTGAACGCTAGCCAATAGGTATGACACTTCCAACTGGGACCAGCTAGATTTCTCCACGTTCTATGACTCAAGTATGTGGTGTCTTCGGCAATAAGATCTTAACCATCAGGTTCTGGAGGGTGACCAATAGCACTGGCAATATCCTGTAATGTGTGGGGTGGGGTTCTATGGGACCTCAAAATGAGGTAACTTACATTGGGCACTGGAGGTTTTATTTGGTAATGTAAAGTGCCTAGTTGAGGTATTGCTCTCCCTTCATGGTGTAACTCTAGCTAAACTTGTTATTATATATATAATAACATAAATATATATTAAGAAGCAGTTACAGCAGCAGGATCCCGTATGGCCTTTTCAAAGGGCCCTTAGTGCTAGTTACCCCCTTCTCACTTATCTTCACCGAATAAATCTGTTCCGTGACATTTTCATCCGTGTATAAAATGTGTTCACATCGCTCTCACGTGTTCGCCTCACCCCTCCCTACAAACCCCCTTCCCCGTGCTCCGGTCTTAGACACTCATTCACTTGGCTTTCACAGCGCGCCTCCCAAGCTTCTAAAGCAGGCAGTGGCATGTTCTGACTCACCTTCTGGGTCTAAATTATTTATTGCCATTGGTTTGTTGTTCAACACAATGGGTTCCATTGTGACACTGTCATACAAAAAAATTTCCATACAGGAAAAAAATTTATATAAAATGTACATAATATATAATCATATATATTATGTACATTTTATATAAAAATTTTTATATAAAAATTTATATAAAAATAAATGTATTCATTTAAGTGTATGGTTTGATGAGGTTGTTTGGGCTGCTGTTGTTGTTTTGTCTGTTTGTTTCAGTGCTGGGCATCAAACCCAGAGCCTTGTACTCGTGCTACATCCCAGCATCTAAGTCTCACACTGTAAATACACCTAAGGGCAGCACCTACGAGAAACGCAGGATGTTTCCTTCACTCCTGCAAATCCTCGTGTCCACCTTGGGCACTGATCCCCCTCCTCCCCTCCTGAGTCCTCCCAGGTAGCTTTGCGCCTGCTCATCATTAGGAAGGTCTCTTTCTACACAGCGTGGGTGAGCTGGAATGAACCAGAGAGAGAAGCAAGTCCAGAGCTAACGCTAAGAAAAACAGATAATGATCAGCATGTACTGGACACAAGACAGTCTCAAGCACCGGGCCGTCTTCCACATGAGCCATTTAACTGCGTTTAGCCTCTGCAGCAAGTACCCAGATGGTGCTCCTACTTTACAGGAGGAAGCTGAGGCTCAGACAGGCCAGGGGACCCTGCACATGGTCACAGAGCCGGTAAGTACAGTCAGACCTCTCACCCTGGGTCACTTGAAGTTTCCAGGAGGACAACAGCAAATCCTCCACAGTGCTCACCTCATGCCAGAGGGAGTCACTGTTCTAGTTTTAGCCAGGAAGAGACCAGGCCCAGAGAGGGTCACCAAACTGAGTTCTAGAACACCGTACTCCATCACACCTGGCTTTACTTCTGCTCCAGCTGCCCGCTTGGGAACAGCAGGGACTGTCCAGGCTTCCTTCAAGTTGCACGATGCCTTCCCTGATAGCTTTAGCCTTTCTTCCAGCCCATTCCTCAGGAGCTCCGGGCCCTCCAGGGGCGTTTCTTTCCTGGGGAATATGGTTGTTCTCCCTTGGAACTTCAGCGGGTTCCCAGACATCCAGTGCACGCTCCCCCCAACCTCAAAGGAAGGTGGAAGGAAGAATAAGAGCCCAGGTGCCCCAAGTGGCTGCTCTTGCCGAGCCAGCCTGTCAGAGACAGTTTATGCAAGCACGGTGTGCCCACTGCCTCTACACTCCACCAAACACATCAGGGTGCTAATGGAAAACTCAGAATAAGGAGCAAATTGTTCCTTTTTGGAATTTGTGATGTGATGCAAGAAATGAAAATGAGTTGGAAGTAAATAATTCCAGAGGCAAAACAGAGACCCCACTGACAACATGTCAGATGGCTTGGTACATGGGGAGTGATGGCAAATCTCTCTGATAACTCTTCTCTCTAATTTAGGAGAAGGAACGATCCAATTTTTTTATTTAATTTTTTTAATACTTGGGGTTTTTTGTGTTTTGATTTTTTAAAAAGATTTATTTATTATGTATACAGTACTCTGCCTGCATGTACACCAGCATGCCAGAGGAGGGCATCAGATCACATTATAGATGGTTGTGAGCCACCATGTGGTTGCTGGGAATTGAACTTAGAACCTCTGGAAGAGCAGCCAGTGCCCTTAACCTCTGAGCCTACCTCTCCAGCCCTTTAATTTAATTTTTTAAAATTTATTTTATTTATTTATTTATTTATTTATTTATTTATTTATTCTTGGTTTTTCAAGACAGGGTTTCTCTGTGTAGTCTTGACTGTCCTGGACTCGCTCTGTAGACCAGGCTGGCCTCGAACTCACAGCGATCCGCCTGCCTCTGCCTCCCAAGTGCTGGGATTAAAGGCATGCGTGAACACCGCCTGGCCAATTTAAAAACAAAACAACAACAACAACAAAAAAGACTTTATTTCATTAAAATGTTTTAAGAATATTTATTTATTGTGTATTTGCACACATACATGCACACATACACGCACGTGCTAGGGCACACATAGGGGTCAGAGAACAACTTGCAGCAGTCAGTTTTCTCCTTCCACTATGTCAGCCCCAGCTATTAAACTCAGATGCATTTACCTGCTGAGCCACTTCACGGGCCCCTTTGCGGATCTCAGTACTGAAGGAGAAGAGCCTAGCACGGCGCTCTAGCACCTTGGGTAGCGAGGCAGGTGCTGGTGAGCCACCTCGGAGCCACAGATGATTTCATGGTGAGATGAGATGCAGACTCAGCCTTTGGGGACCTGCTGGACAGACAGCTAGATGTGTAAGGTTCCGTAGCAGCTGCCTGTGATGCCACCAAAGAATGAAGGCACAGCTGAGAGAACTAAGTATGACTTTGGTTTGTTTTCTCCTAATCTGGACGCCCCTTATTCCAAATAGCCCCTCAAGAAGACAGCACCAATGTTCCAAATAAGAAAAAGGCATCAAAATATTAATGTGTTCCCTATCCCTCACTTAGTGTTGAACCCTAGGCTCACACAGGCTATGCGGGTTCCCTATCTGTGGTGGAAGTTTTGGTTTTTGATATGTAAACATGATTTTGTTTTAATCGCAGGTGTGGGTTTTGCTCCAGCTTATCTACAGCTGATAACCACCTGAGGGTGTGTGATATTTGTCAGCTGGGAGCTGCCTCATATAGGAGCATGGTCTTTTGTGACGCCCGTGCCACCTCGGTACCAAGTCGAGGGTGAGGGGCTGTGGATTTAACTCATGCACACACACACACACAATAACACACACACACACACACACACACACACACACACTAACACAGCGAGTCCTTCATGCTAAGAGAGCAGCAGCCGCAGCAGCAGCTGCGGCAGCGGTTTATTATTCTCCTTTTGTTCCCCTCCAGAGTTCCAAAGAGCCTTCTTATAGGCAGCAAAACAGGAATCCTCCTCCCAGGTGAAATCCCTCAAGAGGTGATTGCACACAGGAGGAAAAGTCTCGAGGAAGGGAGGGGCGCGTTCTCAGAGCAGTAAACACGACTAGCTAACCAAGATAAACACAGACATGGAAGCTGCTAGAAACAGGAAATGAAACAGCAAGACAGGCAGGCAGCCCAGTCAGGCCTGCAGTCTTTCCCAGTGGGAATAAATGCCAGACCCAGAGCATGATTGGGGGCTCCAAGAAAGATGAAAGTTGCTGGTGCTTACCCACCCACCCACCGCCCCCGATGAGGTTTGGCTGACATTAAGATGTTGGAGATAGCCATGCAGTGGTGGCGCACGCCTTTAATCCCAGCCCTCGGGAAGCAGAGGCAGGCAGATCGCTGTGAGTTCGAGGCCAGCCTGGTCTACAAAGTGAGTCCAGGACAGCCAAGGCTACATAGAGAAACCCTGTCTTGAGAAACCAAAAAAGAAAGAAAGAAAGAGAGAGAGAGAGAGAGAAAGAAAGAAAAGAAAGAAGGCAACTTGATTTCATGCTAGATCATTTTAGCGCTCTGTGGTTGGTTGTTTTTATGAGACAGAAGAACCTCACTCTGTAGCCCATGCTAGCCTGGACGTCACTGTGTAACCCAGGCTGGCCTCAACCCTATGGCAAACCTCCTGTTTTGGGCCCCCTAGATTATAGGCGTAAGTTAATAGACGCAGTTAATTTGAACAATTTGAATGGGTCCCAGGTCTTTGCTCATAGGTCTGACACATGCTGTTGCAATGGTATATGAGAGTTGAAATCCAGATGCCTGCATCACATGCTGTGCACTCTTGGTCAAGCTGTTTCCTCCTCCTGAGTCAGGGCCTCTCCTGATGAAGTGGGCATACCAATGTCTCCCCAGGGGGCTAGGGGAGAGCCCATAACACACTTACAGAAAGTTGTGTAAAAGAACAAGCGGGGGGTGGGGGTTGGGGGGAAGGTAGGGGGAGATTGCTCAGTCTGGGCAAGTGTGTAAACCTGAGTTCAGATTCTCCACACCCACATAAAAGCTGGATACGGCTGCGAGCATCTGTAGCCTAAACACAGGGGCGGACAGAAACAGACAGCTCTCCAGAGCTCCCAGGAGTTCAGTGAGTGTCTCTGTCCCCAAATGAGTAATCAAGAAGGACACTGGACATCAGCCTTTGGAGTCCACACGTATGGGGTGGAGTCCCACACAGACAGGGGGAGGGGAATGGGGGGGGGCACTGGAACTCCCGGCCAACCTAGAAGACCAGCACCCTGTCTTCTGTGCAATAGGGAGCCACTGTGTATGTCCAGAGAAAACTGTCTTCCTTGCACACCTCTGTGCTCCTTTGTCCATTACCCTAAGGTCACCTAGTACCTGGTCCTCTGCCCAGGATCGGCATCTAGCGTGTCACACAGGAACTGGAAGAGGAGAAAAGCTGTGAGCAGTGTTGGTGGCCCCCAGACTGTCCTCGGAGCAGGTGATCAGGAAGGGTCACGTGACTGATCACCTGTTTTGGCGCCACTTTTGGCAGAGCAAGCCACGTTTACCTTTCCAAGGTACCTTCCTGGGATTAAAGGTCCCTCTGCTGTTTACTCACTGTGACTTTGAGCAAAGTATTAACCGCTCTGCGGTTCATTTTTCTCTCAAGCAAGTCATGGGTAATGATAGTATCAATTTCATGGGGTTATTATGAAGATTAAAGGAGTTAATAAATAAAGCACACAGGACAGGGCATAGCCTGCGGTCCGTCTACACCACGGTTTTATGTAATTGTTGCTCTTACCGTTCACTGACGTTTATGGTGACTCAGGGTGACAGAGCCGCCCTCTTGCCCCCCGAGTGCCACGAGAACACCACCACTGACCTATGTCCCACTGCATCCCTTACTTCTGCTCATATTTCATCTCTCCTCGTCACTAAGTCATTTCTTTATATATATTTTTTTATTTTATTTTAATTAATGTATATTAGTGTGAGGGCGTCAGATCTTGGAGTTACAGACAGTTGTGAGCTGCCATGTGGGTGCTGGGAATTGAACCCAGGTCCTTTGGAAGAGCAGGCAGTGCTCTTAACCACTGAGCCATCTCTCCAGCCCCAGTAAGTCATTTCTGTCCCACTCCCTCACGGTTGCCCCTGAAGTCCCTGAGAAGCTGCAGGCAGTCCTTTGAGGAGCTCTAGCCTGAAAAGAAACAGGGGAGTCAAGAGAATCCCTCCACCCTGGCTGAGGCGCTAAAGCCATTTGTGAAGTGTTTGTTTCGACAGCGTGAAGATCCAAGTTCAAGCTCCGGAATCCACAATTTTAAAAAGCTGCATGAAGCTAGGCATGGTGGTGTCCACCTTTAATCCAGACGGAGGCAGGTGTGTGAATCTGTATGAGTCCAAGACTGGCCTGGTTTGCATAGGAAGTTTGGGGACAGCCAGGGCTATGTAGGCAGACCCTATCGCAAAACAAACAAACAAATAAACAAACAAAACCGAGGCATGATGGCTCACGCCTGTCACCCCAGGGCCGGGGAGGAGGTGACAGGCGGGTCCCTGGGGCTTGCTGGCCTGTCCACTTGCTGAGTTCCAGGCCAGTAAGAGACTGACAGGTGGTTCCAAAAGCGAGGTGGATAACTCCTGAGGAACAGCACCCAACATTGTTCTCTGGTCTCCACGCATGTGTGCACACAAAGATACAGAAAGACACATGAGAGACAGAGAGAAGCAGACAGACAGACGGACAGAGAGACAGAGTTCATTAATTGTAAAGATGGGGAGATTATCTGAGTAGAAAAAAAAAATATCACAAGTGGGGATTTTGGTGCCTATCCACTCTTTCCTCTAAGACTGATTGCCTCTTAACGTGGCACCAACTAGCAGGCTCTATCTTTAGCCATTTCCTGTTTCTAATAACAAAATTGTTGTCCTAGTTGGGTTGTTTGGTTTGGTTTTTTTTTGGGGGGGGCGGCATTGGGGGAAGTGTTTTTTTTTTTTTCAACTTGGCATGAGCTAGAGTTATTTAGAAAAAGGAACTTTAGTTGAGAGGGGAAAAAAAAAAATCAAACTGCCTGTAGGCAAATCCATAGGACATTTTCTTGATTAATGATTACTCTGGGAGGGCCCCACCCACTGTGAGTGGTGCCACCTCTGGAGTGCAAACCGAGCAAGCCTTTAGCAGCACCTCTCCATGGCTTCTATTTCAGTGCCTGCCTCCAGGTTCCGGCCCTGACTTCTCTGGGTGATGGACTCATGCGAAAGTGTGAGCTGAAACCAACCCTTCCCTCCTGGAGTTGCTTTTGGTCACAGCTGTGTTTTAGCACAGCAACAGAAACCCCAAGGAAGACAATCAAAGGCCAGAGAAGTTAACAAAGAAAGAAGTTTATTTTGGTTCATAGTTCCAATCAAGGCCAAAGTGCAGCGCTGCTCATGGCAAGAGACTAACCAAACTGGTTCTAGCAGCAGGCCCACTTTCCAGGTAACCCATTAGTCGCTGGGTGGATCACCCATTTGTGAGGACAACAGCCCTAGTCACCAGGTAAAGATTCCCTTGTCTGACCTCTTAACATCTCACAGTGAGAGACTTCAGTTCAACATGAGCTCCAGAGCTAGACAAGCCACCGTAGTTTCTGGCTTACACCTCACCACACTGGAGCCCAGACTTGCCCTCATTAGTACCAAGCTTAAAAAGCTCTTGTTTTGTGTCAATACCCGAAGCCATTGATCCTGGTCCCTACCCAGTGCTTCAGGGCTCCAGGACTAGCCTGGCCTGGGTGAGAAGCTAGTTCCTGATTGATCGCTTCAGACGATGGGCATCTACCACTTAGACCATGTGGTAGAAGAATTTCACAGACAGACAGACAGAAACATGGATGTTGTTTAAGGCCCACAACACAAAGCTAGAAGTCCCCCAAGCTGCATGCCACGGCACCGAAACGACTAGTGGATAACAGATATGACATCTGCTTTTTATTTCACCTACAAACATGCTATTTTCTGTCTATTAATTTGACAGAGGCCCTGACGTCTTGTGTCTTTTTGCTGTGCCATTCCATGGTCCAAGATAGCATCAGGAGAGGGAGGACAGGCTTCTGCCCCCTTTGGGTATGGTATGTTTTGCACAACTCTCTTGTACTTATGTGCACTGCCCAGAACAGAGCCATGCCTTGAGAAAGGCTAGAACTGGTTGGCAATCCTAGGCAGCCCTGTCTTCAACTACAAGTTGCATCATTACAGGGAAGAGGATGTGTCTGTCTCTGCCCCAGAGAGTAGGTCAGGTCTTTCAGGCTGGGCTCGAACTCACAGAGATCCACCTGCCTCTACCTCCCAAGTGCTAGGACTAAAGGCGTGCGCCACCACACCTGGGTAATTTCTCCTCTTCTTCATCTTCTTCTTGTTCCTGTTCATCTTTTTCTTATTCTTCTAGTTCTTCTAGTTCTTCTAGTTCTTCTTCTTCTTCTTCTTCTTCTTCTTCTTCTTCTTCTTCTTCTTCTTCCTCTTCTAACAATCTTGTTGAAGTATCATTTTTGTACCATTAAATTCTCTGAATTCAATGCAAGGGTTAATTTGATGATCTTAATTAGGCATATGTAACTGTATAACTGCGTGTGTTTTATGGATCACATAACTCAGCAATAAAGTTTTCTCTTGTGCCTACCGAGAAACTCTTGAATCTGAGCTGAGCTGTTGTGTGGAATGTTGCTGATGTGTGTTGTGATAGCAGGCATTGTGCAAGGGACATAGGCTGTGAGTTCAGGGCAAAGACTGTATGTCAATCCCAGCCAGACACACCTTGACCTGAGTACACATTTGATCTTCAGTCAACTGTTAGCATGTGGGCAGAACTTGACTGTTGACGACTGTTCTGTGATCTCAGTGGGGTCATTAACACATAGTTTAAGAAGCTAGGCTCTTTACGACGTTGGAATCACATCCTGTATTGGGTTGTGGCTTTAGTTCTCTTTAGTTCTTCTCTGATCCCCTTGACCAACTAACCTACGTACCACCTTTTACCACTTTTTGTCTAACCCGGGCAAACACCTGCTGCAGCTCCCTCGTCTAAATGCACAAAGAAATAGAAGAATAAATGATAGAACGCAGGTGCTCATTCTAGATCATTCCAAGAGGCTTTTTTCACTCTTTTGGTTTTTTGAGAAAGGGTTTCTCTGTGTAACCCTGGCTGTCCTGGACTCCCTTTGTAGAACAGGCTGGCCTGGAACTCACAGTGATATGCCTGCCCCTGCCTCCTGAGTGCTGGAATTAAAGGCGTGTGCCACCACTCCCGGCTACTCTATTACTTTTACCTTAAAAATAAATTGCAACTGTTGCCAGTAGCCCTGGATCCCTGCTAACCCAAAGATACATAATAGTGTAAATGGGACATCAGGCGGAGCCAGGAGCTCAGTTCAAAACAGGGTGGAAGGGCTGGAGAAATGGCTCAGAGGTTAAGGACACTCACTGCTCTTCCAAAGGTCCTGAGTTCAATTCCCAGCAACCACATGGTGGCTCACAACCATCTGTAATGAGGTATGGTGCCCCTTCTGTATTAATTGGGGGCTGGAGAGATGGCTTAGTGGTTAAAAGCACTGACTGCTTTTCCAGAGGACCTGGGTTCAAATCCTAGCACCCACATGGCAGCTCACAACTGTCTGTAACTCCAAGATCTGACACCCTCATACAGGCAAAACACCAATGCACATAAAAATAAATAAATGTCTTTAAAAAAAAAAAAAAAAAAAAAAAAAACAGGGTGGAGATTCGACCTAAAAGGAGCCCCAACACATACAGCCTTGCCACTCTGAACCCCGAAAGGAGCCCCAACACATACATCCTTGCCACTCTGAACCCGAGAAGGGGGTCTGTGGCTCTTCTAAGGGTATCTGGATCACAAAAGATCAGAATTAAGTGGAAAGATTGGGTCCAAGGTGGCCAGTTTGGGGAAGGAGATTTTAGCTTTTTCAAAGAGGCCATATTATCTTTGGCAAAATCATGTCAACAAGAAAGGAAACCAACAAAGGGGTTGAGCATGGAGTTGGCAGATACTAGAAGAAAAAAAAAAGCATTTGAGCTGACTGAGAAATGTTCATGGGAGTCAGGGGAGGAGGAGTAAACACCAAAGGAACAGATAAGGCTTTGAAAATAAACCAGTATATATCTGTTAATAAAGCTAAATGCTGACTCTAAAGCTATTTGAAAAATGAAATAACCAAGATTTCAAATCACTTCCTGGGTTTTTTTTTCTTTTTTTGCTTTGTTTTTGTTTTTGTTTTTTGAGACCAGGTTTTTCTGTGTAGCCCTAGCTGTCCTGAACTCTCTTTGTAGACGAGGCTGGTCTCGAACTCACAGAGATCTGCCTGCCTCTGCCTCCTCAGCGCTGGGATTTTTTTTTTCCCCTTTCTTAACAAAGGTACTCACAAAATGATTGAGAACCGAAACTTGTAAGAAGCTGGGCATCATGGCACATGCCTGTGATCTGACCATTTGGGAGCATCAAGAAGGAGAAGGCTGAGTTGCGGACAGCCTGGGCTGCAAAGAAAGTGGCACTATGTCCCATAACAGTAACAACTACAAACCCTGTAAGACTCTACCGGCAAAAGATGAGCTAGGGATCGGCACACAGCTGCAGCCCCCTGGGGACACACAGCTACCCCACAGGCAGCTGAGGACGACCCTGCCTGCCCGCCCGCCCGCAGTGTGTGAGCACCAGAGATCTTTGAGGTCTTGCCAGGCCTGGACACTTGTGCTGACATAGCAAACAGCCCCTTGGTTATTACAAAGCTGTCCTTGTTTTACTTGGCATTTTCTTAATCAGTGGAGAGACTACATTTCATTTATTTACTGATATTTCTTTTGTATAGTGAATATACTAGCCTTGTTTATTTTTCTAAATTAAGCAGTGGCAGGGAGGGGTCTAAAAGGTTTTATAAAGATTGATTCTCCTCACAGAAAAGTGAAATGCCATCACAAGATGTGACTTTATTAACCAACGACCACTGCTGTCTTTCTTTCCAAAGTGACTCTCCTTGGAGCTTCTTGCATAAAAGGCTGGCCACTCTCTCTGTCGCTTGCTATGGCATCTGGAGGCATTGCTCCCAACTGCCAAAGACTCACTAGTGACTGTACATATATGTTCTTGTAATTTAAATTTTTTTCTGGTCTCTAGAGTAAAGGCAAAGCACAGTCTTATTTCCTAAGACTCAGACCTGTACACTAGCAGCCGTTATACAATTGGCAAGTGGCAGAAAAAAATAAGATGGTACTTAAACGCTGATGGGATGCGAAATGGATCTTGCTATTTAAGTTTCACACTGATTGACCTACCACATGCAAATGAGGATGCTGATAGGAAAAGCTTGCCTTTCCTGAGTGAGGAACTCAACGGAAGGAAAGACTTAGCTTTCACTCAGACAAGAACTTAGACTTAGAGTCTCTCTCTCTCTCTCTCTCTCTCTCTCTCTCTCTCTCTCTCTCTCTCTGTGTGTGTGTGTGTGTGTGTGTGTGTGTGTGTGTGTGTGTGTGTGTGTGTTTATTTGAGATAAGGCTGGCCTGGGACTTCCGGTGATCCTCCTGCCTCCACTTTCTAAGCACTTGGGACTACAGACAGGACCTACCATGCCTGGCTGTAATACTACAGTTCTTACATTCAAAAGATATGCATTTGAATTCTGCCAAGCCTGGTTCTAGGGTTATAATTCTGGAGTTTTTCTAGAGACGGGTCGGTTTTAAGAATTACTTGGTACCATTGCAAATACAGTACAATAAGCAGAAAGCTTTGGGGTGAGCTGAATAGAAGTCATCTGGCAATCAGGTTAGGCTTGGCCCAGCCTTGAGAGGTTTGCTCCCTTTCTCTCTCCCCTCTTGCCAACCACACACATTATCACTTAATTCACACATGTTGCACACACTCACACGCTGAGGCTTCAGGCAGCCTTTCACGCTCATTTATGAGATGACAAGCCACCCAACCTGAGATAAATGTCACAGACAAGTGTCGTGAACGCTGCATTTACCAGAGCAAGGCAAATCTGCAAGCAAGCAGGCCTGCAACAAACGTGTGTGCAACACACTGAGGTCAGCGGGGAGGAGGAGATGGAGAGTGGACTTGCTGCCAGAGAGAAGGGGCCGTGCCTGGTGACCGTCTGCCCTGCCCAAGAGAGACGCTGTCAACCTGCAGAGTGGGACAAGACAGTTCACCCAGGAACTCTAAGGACACAGTATTTTGAAACACCTGACTCCTATGACTCTAAACCTGCCCCACCAATACTGGCAACCACCTTCTATGGCCAAGGACTTGAGCAGGAGAAGACCTGAGTAGTCATCTCCAGGGACCCATGCCAAGCCACTGCGCCATGTGTCTGTCCTTCATGGCATCTTGCAGCCACAGCACTAAAAGGGCCAAAGAGCCCAGCAAACAGCTCAGGTGCTTGTTTCTTTTCCTCACCCATTTGCTTTCTCTAATTTTATATCCTTCATCAGATTTCTATAAAAAAAAACAAACCATGGCTTTACTGATCCAAATTGGTCCTAAAATGTGCATAATTTAATTTTTTTTTTCATTTTAATTCTTCAAAGATAAAGGCCCTGCTGTGTAAGCCAAGTCTGGCCTCAAACTTATGGCCTTTCTACCTCAGTTTTCAAAGTGATGCAATCTCAGGCATGTACCACCTTGCTCAGTCTATAATTTGATTTTTATTATTAGGATTATTAAGTTGCAAGAAATCAGTCATCTGGTAGTCAGTTACTGTGCAACTAAGCTGCCCTTTGCCTTTATTCTAAAGCCATGACTAAGATAAGTGCATTCTTATCAGCCCATGTCAAGGCCTGGAATCTCTTGTGGTAAATATACACGAAGAATCAAACTTAGCAGACTACTGATTAGGCTCTGTTTATATTTTATTTTATTTTATTCTTGAAAGAATATTACTTGCCTTGGCAAAGTTTCCCACTACTTCTGGGGCTCAAAGGATACAACACTGGTTTGTTAGTAAGAATTGGAGGTGGCCTGGAGAGATGGCTCCTTGGGTAAAGGGGCTTGCCACTTGCAGCCAAGCCAGACAACCTGGTCCAACGACCTGAACCCACATGGTGGAAGGAGAGCTCCAACTTCCGCAAGCTGTCCTCTCTGGCCTCTACACGCACACCATGGTACCCCTGTTCTCCCAATGAATAAATACGTGTAAAAATTAATGCAAAGATGTCTCGAGGCAATCAAAAATGTTGCTGCTGCTTCTCTTGTGATAAGTCTAGCCTACAACAAGATGAAAGGGCGTGGGCTGAGTCCCCTTCTTAGGCCTAACACTGTAGCTGGGCATAATGCCCGGCGCAGGCTGATTAAGTCCAATTCACTCTCAAAGCTGCAGAAGAAATGCGCTGGGTTAAGTACGGGAGTGGGAGGAAGCATTCTTAGCGGCAATCTTAAAGGCAATTTTCTTTGAGGACTGGGGTACTTGCTGTTCTTTTCTCTTTTATACTTCTGGTATTTTTCCCCCAAACCACAACTTAAAGTGTTGGAGCACAAGATTGCTTCTAGAAATGACAGAACCCTTCTCGCTCTCATTCTGCTTGAAAGTGTGACTTTTACACAAGTCACAGGGCCGCGCAGATAGCCAAACACTGTTAAATGCCAAGTGACAAGGCTTCCATCGGCGATGGACCATGTGTTTGACTGTGCTCCATGAAATTACATCACTTAATGATGCAATGGCCATCTAAGCTTGTATAATACGCTCCATGGTTTTAGCGCAAGGATGGCATCCCGCTGACACACTTCTCTGAATGTGTCTCTGTGATTAAGAGCATCTGCGGCTCTATAAAGACACTGAGGCAACCGAGCGAGTGCCTTCCAACGCACTGTTTTTACTTACTGCCACAATCTAAGCAACGTATTTGTGTGGCTTGTTTTTAATTGGGGAATCATTTTTCTATCGATTCTTCCTGTGGACTATGAGAGGTCAATCTGTTTCACTGATCGACCTCTCCCCTTGCAAAGTATTGAGTCTGAAAGATGGACAGAGTGATTTGAAGTGTTGCAACATACTGATTATGCAATCACTCCCCAGAGCCACAAATTTTGGGTGTTTTTTTTTATATGGAGTTAATAATTGTTTTTATTTGTTCAGTTTTGGTGTCCTTGTCACTTAGTTTGACTTTCCTGTCATTGCTTATTGCTACATTGAGGACAAAGAACATCTTAGCCATCATACTGAAAACCCAATCAGAAGAGAAATAATTGCTTCCTAGTATAAGCTCCAAGACCACAAGGAAATGAAAGTCTGGTAAATTCGTGGCATTAATAGAAATTACAACAGTCTAATTTATTGCCTTTGCTAACACTGTGACCTCAATAGATTAAAAGGAAGGGTCCGGCGAACTGGCCCAGCAGTTAGGAGTGCTCGCTGCTCCCACAGAGGACTTTTGGTTTCCCAGAAACCAAAGAAGGGCTCAAAAAATGTCCCCGGCTCCAATTCCAGGGGCTCTGATGCCTTCTTCTAGCCCCTTCAAGCACCTCATGTGCAAACATACAGACAAAAAAAGGAATAGAGTAAATAGTACATGCTACAACATGGGTGGGCCTTGCGAAGCTAAGCACAAAGGCCATGTATTAGTTTTAGGAGCTAAGAAGGCGTAACTCTCCCTAAGGATATTTGTCTAGGAGTAGAGCACTGTTTGTTATGGCTAAAGAAACTCCGTTTTAGGGCTGGAGAGATGGCTCAGTGGTTTAGAGCACTGTCTGCTCTTCCAGAGGTCCTGAGTTCAAGTCCCAGCAACCACATGGTGGCTCACAACCATCTGTACTGGAATCTGATGCCTCCTTCTGGCCTGCCGGTGTACATGCAGATAAGATCAATCATATACATAAAATAAATAAGTAAATCTTTAAAAAAAAGAAAAAAAAGAAAAGAAAAAGAAACTCCGTTTTATACTAGATGTCCTTCTTGGTAGCCACTAGCCATTTGTCTCTGCCTCCAGGCCCTAGAGATGAGCGACTGTGTACTTGTAATGCTATGACTAACGGCTCTTCTGCTTCTGTAAAGATACCCAAAGATTGTTTTGAGTTGTCTTAACCACTTAACTTGGCAGAACAGACCTTTTATTTATTTATTTATTTATTTATTTATTTCCTTCTTTTGAGACAGAGTCTCTCTGTATAGCCTTGACTGTCCTGGACTCGATTTGTAGACCAGGCTGGCCTTGAACTCACAGCGATCTGCCTGCCTCTGCCTTCCAACAGATCTTTTTTCCCCCCCTTGCTTTCATACATACTGAAGTTCTTCTTGTGGTTTTTACCTGTAAAGGTTCTTCACGCAGCCCCCTTCTCATGGCAATCTCAAATTTGGATCAGAGATCGTTTGTCCTGCCAGCAGCTAAGAAATATGTCTTTTAATTACAATTGGATTGAGTCATCAGGCAGTGGTGGCTCACGCCTGTAATCTCAGCACTTAGGGAGGCAGAAGCAGGTGGATCTCTGTGAGTTCGAGGCCAGCCTGGTCTATAGGGTGAATCTAAGACAGCCAGGGCCACACAGAGAAACCCTGACTAGAAAAACTCATCATCAGGGCTGGAGAGATGGATCAGAGGTTAAGAGCACTGTCTGTTCTTCCAAAGGTCCTGAGTTCAATTTCCAGCAACCACATGGTGGCTCACAACCATCTACAATGTGATCTGATGCCCTCTTCTGGTGTGCAGGCATACATTGGGACAGAATACTGTATAAATAATAAATAAGTAAACCTTAAAAAAAAAGAAAAAAGAAAAACTCATCATTATCATCATCATCATCAGATTGAATGTATGGTCTGGTCTTTCCCCAGGATCACAAACTCCATAGCACTGTTAAGAGTGTTAGTGTTTCTTTTTGGAGCTAAGACCTCACTAGCCTTTGCCGGCCTGGACCTTAATTGGCTAACATCAAATTCACAAAGACAGAACTGCCTCAGCCTCCCAACCACGGGATTAAAGACAAACCTGCAGACAAAACACTCATGACTCATACACATAGAACAAAATTAGATACATCTTTTTAATTTTTTTTTTCGTTGAACAAGAAGTATCCATTGGGCTGGGAAGGTAGCTCAACCAGCAAGCCACTTGCCTTGCAAACTCAACGACCTGCATTTAATCCAGAAGCCACAAAGAAGCACTGGACGTGGTAGCAGGTGATTGTGATCGCAGTGCTGGGAAGACGGAGACAGGAGGATTCCTGACCTGTCAGACCAGCCTAATTGGTGAGAGCCAAGCCAGTGAGAAATCTTGTCTCAAATTAGATGGACAGTGTTCCTGAGGACAACGTTCAAGACTGTCCTGTGGCCTCCACACACACATCTGTGAATGTACCCATGCCTGTGTGAACACAGAGACAGAGACAGACAGACAGACAGACAGACAGACAGACACACACACACACACACACACTTGCTTTTGTTTTGGTTTTGGTTGTGGGTTTTTTTTTTTTTTCCTTTTTTTTTTTTCCCCCTGAGACAGAGTTTCTCCATGTTAGCCTTGGCTGTCCTGGACTCACTTTGTAGACCAGGCTGGCCTTGAACTCACAGTGATCTGCCTGTCTCTGCCTCCTGAGTGCTGAGATTAAAGGTGTGCGCCACCACGTCTGGCTGGTTTTTGGTTTTTTGAGACAGGGTTTCTCTGTGTAGCCTTGGCTGTCCTGGACTCACTTTGTCGACCAGGCTACACACACCCATTTGCAAATGAACCCATACCCATGTGAATATGTGCCCAAACACACACAGAGACACAGACAGACAGACAGACAGACAGACAGACAGACACACACACACACACACACACACACACACACACACACAACATTTACTGCCTTTAAAATGAGGTCTATTCTTCCAAACCTGGGTGTCTTACAAATCAAGTATCAAACCTAGGGCTTTGTGTGTGTGTGAAGCACGTGTCTACTAACAACTATACCCAGATTTTATAGGAGGCTTTTTGGGTTTTTGTTTTGTTTTGTTTTGTTGTTGTTGTTTTACGACAAGTTCTCATGTAGTCCAGGCTAGCTTCCAGCATACTATGTAGCTGAGACTGACCTTGAACTCATGACCCTTCTGCCTCTTGAGCACTAAGATTGTAGTGTGTGCCAACATACCTGGCTAGAAAATATTAAACTATTATATAAACTATCTAGTCAAGAGTGAAATCCAAAACAAACAACTGCCAAGAAAATTAAATACCGCAAACACATGAAAATTGGCTCAAGTATGACTTACAGTAAAGCCCAATGGGACCGCTGCTTTAGAAAACTTCCTGATAATTTCCTAGAACGGTAAGCTTAGATTCACCATGACTCAGCACCTCCGTTATGGGTGCCAATAGAGAATTGAAAACATGTTCCACAAAGCTTGTACATGACTGTTGGCAGCTACACGTTCATAACAGCTAAAAAATAAAAATTAAAAAAAATAAAAATAAAAGTGATCAAACCCTCTTTCAGCTAATGATAAGCAAAATGTGGAGTGTCTGTCTATACAGTGTGTGCAACACAGCCGTGCAAACAGAGGAGTGTGTGTGGTGACGTTTGCCTTTAATCCAGTGCTTGAGAAGCTAGTGGGGGTAGGTATCTGTGAACTCAAGGCCAGCCTGATCTACAGAGTGACTTCCTGGCCAGCCAAGGTTGCATAGTAAGACCTTGTCTGAAAAGGGGAGAAAAGGTCAACATTAGGTCTTTATTGTAAGGCACCTTTAATGTTTACTTTTCCCTCCAGCGAGGTGGGCCGGAGGCGATTAGACCCTTCCTTTAGGGTACTTTAGGCGGCCCTGTGCACCTGCAGCTGTTCTCACTCATGACAGAAGGTGGTGCACTTCCCCTGTGACTCAGAAGGAAAAAAGGAAGAAAAAAAAAAGGCCTATGATTGGCACAGTGTCAGGTTTAGGAATAATTGGTGCATTTGATCTGTGACTGGTGCACGTGCGAAGCCCGTAACTGGGAGAAAAGACAGCTGTGCACATGCAGGGCTGCGAAGCCACACACGCTGGCTCCCTCTCGAAGCTGGCTGTTCTCCACTGTTTCCAGGTTGGTCTGGGAGGACCCTCATGTATTTGTACCTCCACCCCTGTATGGCGACATGTGGCTCAGAAGCCTCCCAGATGATGGTCTCTTTGTTTATGGATTGATGGAGGGAGGGTGGGGGCGGGTAGAAAACACACAGGACTCTCACATCCGGTTCTGGTGATGATAACAATGTTGCCACTGAGGAAGTAGCTGAGTTACAGGGAGCTACCAAGGGCTACCGTCTCTACACTGAAGTCTCAGGACCGTGGCACCAGCAAGAAGCCCACCAAGCATTTGAAAGATGGGGGAGTGGGGGGAATCAGGGCTTCAAGGTCATGTTTGGCTATATGGCCTGCTCAAGGCCAGCCCTTGTTATATGAGGTCCTGTCCCATCTCCCCCCAAAGCATTACGACTCTAGATTGCCACCAAGAATAGACACACTTGGTGGCTAAACCCTATAACCCTAGCACTTGGCAAGAGGATCTCAGTGAGTCTGAAGCCAGCCTTGTCCACACATCAAGTTCCAGGACAGCCAAAATAAGGTAAAAACACAAAGTGTGATTGAACATTAAGAAGGGGAAAAGCAGAAGATGGGAGCTCAAAGCACAGAGACTAAAAAGCCCCAGTTCTAGAAATGTTTGAGTTGGCTGACAAGGGTTATGGAGCCAAAGGCCTCGACACCCAAAGCTTAGGCGCTGGTACTCCAACCCCCGCCCCTGAGCCCCCCCCCACCCCCCCATACCTCCACTAAAAGCCGGGAGCGATAAACTTCGACCTTGAGTGGCTTTGAAATCTTGAGACATTAGACAGGTTTGACAAGCCAATGTGTGCGTCTCTGTGCCTCAGGGCCGTCAGCACCAGGGGTACACGCTCCTTGCTAGCCCAAGGCTTCTGTCCAGCTACCTGTTTGTGACACTGTGACTCCAGTTATACGAGGTACACATACCAGGCAGCGCACAGTCTCAGAAACTAGATTCACCGTTGCCTAGAGCTGACGGGAGCGACTGCTGACAGGTGCAGTGTTCTTTGTCTCACTTTTCAGGATTCAGTCCAGTCCAGTCCAGAGGAGGATGTCTGGTTCATCTCAGCTCCCTTGTTGCCAGACCAGGAGGAAAGGGCTGCTTCAGCATCTCTCCTCGTCTGAGATATGGCCGGGGTATAAAGGCATCGCCTGGCTGTGAGCAGGAAGTCCTCCTTTAAGCCTGGCATAGGGCACATGGTTTTAATCCCGGCACTCTGGGGCAGAGGCAGGGAGGTCTCTGTGTGTTCAAGGCCAGCCTGGTCTACACAGAGAGCTTCAGGACAGTCAGGGCTACACAGTGAGACCTGTTTCAAAGCAGAAAGGAAGAAAGAAAGAAAGAACAAACAAACAAACAAACAAATTCCTCTCACTGCCTCAGTTCCTAGAGGCATGGTGATGGGTTCTGGAGCTAGAGATGAGAATTCCATAGCCTTTCAGATTTCCTGAAAGCGAGAATTACATACCTTAAAGGGCAGATTTTATGGAATGTGAAATAAATCTCAATTTTAAGAAGTTTTAAAAAAATTGGGCTGTCGATGCAACCCAGATAAAGCACTTGTTCATCACGAATGTAACTCTAAACTAAATCCCCAGCACCATTTAAAAATAAAAGGAAGGGGCTGGAGAGATGGCTCAGTGATTAAGAGCACTGACTGCTCTTCCAGAGGTCCTGAGTTCAATTCCCAACAACCACACGGTGGCTCACAATCATCTATAAAGTGATCTGATGCCCTCTTCTGGCCTGCAAGTGTACATGCAGGCAGACTGTATACATAATAATAAATAAACACATCTTTTAAAATAAATAAATAAATAAAAAGGAAACAACTGGGTAGTGGTGGCACATACCTTTAATCCCAGCACTCAGGAGGCAGAGGCAGGTGGATCTCTGTGAGTTCAAGGCCAGCCTGGTCTACAGAGTGAGTTGAGGAAAGCTAAGGCTACACAGAGAAACCCTTTCTCGAAAAACCTAAATAAATAAAATAAAGACTCGGAAATACAGGGTTTTTCTCTGTGTAGCCCCAACCATTCTGAATTCACTTTGTAGACCAGGCTGGCCTCAAACTCACAGAGCTCTGCCTGCCTCTGCCTCCCTGAGTGCTGGGATTTCAGGTATGTGCCACTGTACCCAGCTCCAAATCTCTTAACATTATGAAATTCCAAATTTTCAAGGGGAAGTGGCTTGATTTTGGGGTATGTACCACAGCAATAAATGTAATGATCTATTTGAATGCATGGGGTAAACGCCTGCTGTAACTCTTGGCAGCTGTAAGGAGAGGAGATGGGATTAAAACAGACATTTTCAGTACATGTGTGCATTTAAATACAACCATAACTCCACTGTCCCCAGAAGACACGGGATCAAACCAACAGGAGGTCTTTACTACTAGCCAGCCGGTGACTGCACTGGGTGCTGGGGCCGAGTGTGACCCTGAGCCTTTCTCGGGGTGAGCTTTTAAACACGAACACTGCGTCCTGGGTTGGCACTCTTCAGTTTAACAAGCACAGTTAGCCAGGAAAGAAACCGCAGAAGTCAGCACATTTAGGGGCTTTCCTAGAAACATGGACTTGGCTGAATCCAGTTTTCCAAGGCCTGCGTGCTACTTCCGTCATGACGTCAGTTGTGCTAAGGTCTAGGAGCCTGTTACAGCAGCAGCTTGACAAAGCCATCCAGGATGGAACGAACGGACGCTGTCAGGCCCCAGCTCCTCAGGCTGCAGGCTCACGCCCGTTTACTGCCTCCGTTCTGACCACGAGGGAAGACAGGCCCGTGGAATAAACGCTGCCGTTGGTTTTGTTTAGCAGGCAGTTTAGCAGCATTTAGGCAATGGGCCGCACCTGGGTGAAGAGCAAATAGAAATCTATTCCTTTACCCGAAGCATGACACAATCAATACTAAGAAGTCCTTTCATTGTGGAAAAAAACAAAAGAAAATAGATATTAATGTCTGTCCCGCCCCTGAAGCAGTATGATTGGTTCAGGCTTGGGCGCTGGCCAAACCATTCCAATGGGAGTCAGCTCTGGGCTCTGGGCTTGGATGTCTGGGGCTTCACAGCTGGCCTGCCTGACAGGGGTTAAACTCAGAGTGCTAGAGACACAAGAAGAGGGGACTCTGTTGTTAGCCTACAGGCCATTCTGCTAGCTGGTCTTCAGGGACCGAGCGGAGTCTTTGTCATCACCTGCCACTGCCAGGAGTGCAGCTGCTCTCTCTCCTCTCCCTCTCCCTCTCCCCCTCCCCCTCCTCCCACTCCCCTTGCCCTCCCCTCTCCCCCCTCTCTCTGTGTGTTCTAAGCACCCCCTTTTCTCCCCCTCCCTGACCCCCTCTTTACCCTCACGGCTCACTGGCAGCTTCTACCCCTTCCCCCAATAAACTCCCTTAATGCCAGATCTGTTGCGTGGGTACACTTTGGCATGGGCCCACCGTGGTACCCCTCACCGCTGCATCATACCGACTGTCCTGATGTCCTCAATCACTTTGGACGTTTTCTTCTCTAAATGTTTTGTCTCTGGAAATAAAGTTGTACCCTGAGATGTTGAACCTCCGACTCTGGTCTCTTCCTGGGTTCTCTCTCCTGGCTCTACTGGAATGACCCCCACCTCCCACCCCTGAACAGAGCTGGGAATGTGGTTTGAATTGCTACCTAGACACTGTGTAATATGCGACTCAGTGAGCTGAAAACCTGTCCTGAGTGACGCCAGGTAAGGTGAAATCTCTGTCCACAGGATTGCAAAGTGGAGGTGAGCGGTAAGCTGGTGCTGTTGTTCACTTTGTGGCTCTGGGTAGGCTGGACAGCAGCCAGCCTCTCTGTGTGTTGTGAGACATGTGTGCATGTCCTTTCCTGCCTATCCTGTACCCTTTACCTACTTAGTATCTGAGCCAGCCCATTCCCGCTTGCCTAAGCCACTGTGAGTTGGATTTTTTGTGACCAGCAAACAAAGCTCCAGTTACAGCTATGGCTGCCTTAAAAACAGCCATAAAAGAAATGCATGTATAAACTATATAATCTGAAGAAATTATTTTAAGAGAAAATAGAACTTTTAAGAAAGGACAGTAGCCGGGTGTGGTGGTGCACACCTTCAATCCCAGTATTCAGGAGGCAGAGGCAGGCGAATCTCTGTGAGTTCGAGGACAGTCTGGTCTACAGAGCAAGTCCAGGGCAGCCAAGGCTACACAGAAATCCTGTCTCAAAAAACAAAACAAAACAAAACAGTAAGGGGCTGGAGAGATAGCTCAGTGGTTAAGAGCACTGACTGCTCTTCCAGAGGTCCTGAGTTCAATTCCCAGCACCCACATGGTGGCTCACAACCATCTATAATGAGATCTAATGCCCTCTTCTGGTCTGTGGGTGTATATGCAGGCAGAGCACGGTATGCACAATAAATAAATCTTTAAAAAGAAAGGAGGGAAGGAAGGAAGGAAGGAAGGAGAGAAGGAAGGAAGGAAGGAAGGACAGTAAAATTATACTGTTAGATTCCAGGTGGCTTGGAAATAGCTATCGCGTTGTTAGCTGAGCAATATGAGATAAACTGGGAAGGACAAGTTAAAAATTCTCCCTGCCCTCTGAATTTACTGCCCCTACCTCACCCTATTTACAATTTATTGCCCTTACCTCACCCTACTTAGAATTTACTACCTCAGTCACCGATTGTTAGCCTATCACTCACTAATTAACCTTTGCAGTTAAGTTCCTTTTCTGTACATGGTATATTAATCCCTGACTTTGGCAGAGCGAGGTCTTCCATCTCCACGGAGTTTAGTAGCTCTCAATCTGTAAGTCAAGGTGACACCTCCCTTCAGTAAGTGGGGTTTTGCTTATTTGCTTTTATAAAGAAGAGTTTCAAGTAGCCCAAGTTGCCCTTGAACTTATAATACCCAGGCCTGACCCCCCCTTTTTTGGGGTGGGGTGGGGTTGGTGTTTGGTTCGGTTTGGGTTTTTTGGTTTTTTTGAGACAGGGTTCCTCTGTGTAACAGAGCCCAGACTTGCTCTGTAGACCAGGCTGGCCTCGACTTGAACTGACAGTGATCCATCGGCCTCTGCCTCCCAAGCGTGGGGATTAAAGGCGTGCGCCACCACGCCCTCCCTGCTCTCTTAAATTGCCTTTATCAGGTATTCTGTAACAGCCAAGAGAAAAGTAACACAGGGTCAGCTGCTGATGCAAGTTCCCTTCCCTTTTTATTTATTATTTATTTATTTTTGATCTTTTGAAACAGGGTTTCTCTTATAGTCCTGGCTGTCCTGCACTCAGGCTGCCTCAGAGATCTGCCTGCCTCCTGACTGCTGGGATTACAGGCATGCACCGCCACACCCCAGCCTGGAGACTCCTTCTTAACCTCTGCTCTAAGACCTCTCCCTGACTTGGAACTGGGTTATCTAGAATTACAGCCCTGTGGCCACACCTCCGCTCTGTTCTGGGGCCACAGCAGGGGCCGCTCCTGCTTTAGACTACGTGACAGAGCTGGGATCTTGGTGCTGACGGGTTATGGATAGGACTTGCATGCTTTGAGCCAACTCTGTATTGTAATACTACTTTGGCAAGTTGCGTGAGAGTAAATGGATTTGGCGTGTTCGATGGGAGCGAAATTACAGTGATGAAAAACAGGGCTAGGTGTAAGTGGGTGAGGGTGCGACTTTAAAGGCATGGAAGGGGAAGCATAGAAGGGTGACCGAACCATATCTTGGTTGTGATGGTAATCAATTATGTCGGCCGGTGTGTTCAAATTCGTAGAATAAACACCAACTGTTAAATGTATTGCATGATAATTTAAATATTCTAAATATTCTAAAGGAGATTGAAACAATAGAGAGCTTCATTAACTTTTAAAGTCCTATTTTTTTGACCATGAATAACAGACTCTTGTTTCCAAAAGGAAAGTGGGTACTGGGTCCCAGTTTTATCCTTTCCCTGCTCCGCAGTAATCTCCTGAGCAGCAATTAAACAAAACAAGCCGCAGGACTTCGGTTCCAGCCACCGGGAGCTGAAGAGGAGCTGTTCTGCGGGTTTCCCACTAGGTGGCGGTGTGGAGTAAAGTGGAGCAGGGCTCTTAAAGAAAGTGGAATTTCTTGATCCACCATCAGCGGTTGAGTAAGCTAACCTGCGTGAGGATCAGTTAGCTTCTCAGAGATGAGGCTTGTTAGGCCACAGCGCTGTGGGGAACACATAGGACAACGTAGTTGGAAGCACACAGTCAGCGGTACAGTTCCCTGCTGCGGAACACTGCGATCCAGGGACAGCACAGCGGTCACTGCGCTAAACCCAGAGTTGCCTTGAGCACTCTCAGGAGACCTTTCCGAGACCAGGCCAGCTGCATCCCCTCAGAGGAGGAGTGGAGGGAGTCACCATCCCCACAACTTCCCAGCTGCCTGTAATCCTGCCCAGGATGCACGAGATTTGGGGAGGTGCTCGCGGATGCAGGTGGCAGAGCTTTTGTGAGTTATCGCTCACACTGGGCCTGGCTTTGGGTACGGTGGCCAGAGTCGCCCGTTTTTTTCGGTTTTGTTTTTGTTTTTTATAGGCAACCCCAGTAAACTCTCTTGACTTAGGGTGTATTCGGTACTTGTGTAGTTCCTGCGACAAAATACCTGCAAAAGCAATGTAACAGGGAGAGCATCGTTTCGTCTCACTGTTCCTAGGGACACAGCCCTTCACTTCAGGGAGGCTTTAGCTGTTCACGCCGTACAGAGAATGGCGGATGATAAATCCTTGGACTCAGCTCACTTTATCCCACGACTCTCACGGTCGTTTCCTCCTAACCATTCCAGGCCTGCGGCCTGGGGGCCTCTGTCAATTGACAGGCACAGTCGAAGGAGACCTGTCAGCCTCCCACCTCCAAAACGGATGTGTGGGCGAGGCACAACTGTCCTCCCAATACTGATGCCAAGTTACCAAGTTACCGTAAGTCAGTCTCTGTCCGTCAGCCTTTGCTGTCTGTCTTAGAAGCTGCCTGCCTTCTTGAGCCTGATGTTTGTGGGAACGGGAACTGGCTGCTAACGAGCAAGAGCCGCGGGGCCACGTCAAGGATGAGACAAGTTGCTGGTCTTCATCCGAAATGCCAGCTGGGAGGCTTTGGTCCAGGATCCGAGGGAAGACGGTCAGCATTGCTTTTCCAGCCTTGGTCACTTCACTCTCACCAGTCACACGGGCACCGGAGGAGCACAGCCACCACAGAGCTACACTCCCTGCCCGCATCATGAGCACAACCATCTTCCTGGGGTGTTCCCAGCCTGCTTTTCCCTTTTGTTCAGGATCCCAGCACATGGAACGGCACTGTCCACACTGCGGGTAAGTCGGGTTTTTTGTTGTTGTTGTTGTTCTTATTGTTTGTTTGGTTGGTTGGTTGGTTTTTCGAGACAAGGTTTCTCTGTGTAGCCTTGGCTGTCCTGGACTAACTTTGTAGACCAGGCTGGCCTCGAACTCACAGCGATCCGCCTGCCTCTGCCTCCTGAGTGCTGGGATTAAAGTCATAAGACACCACCGCCCAGCCCCCCTGCCGGTAAATCGTAACCTTGATTATCCTAATCTAAACCCCTCACAAACATGCTCAGCGTTGTTTCCATGGTGACTCTTCTGAAATGATGGCCAGGCCCTTCCCCATCTTCCTGTAGCCTATGCAGTTCCAGAGCCTTTAGGAAGCCTGAAGCTGGCAAGAAAGGGGAAGAAAACATAGAAAAGGGAGTGTGGCCTAAAGCATTAGGTGGGGAATTAAAAAAAAAAAAAAAAAAGCACAGGAAAGTCAGGAATGAGAGGGAATATGAAGAAGAATGATTTTGCCTGAGTTCAGCCCCTAGCTAGTCACAAAAACCAAGACCCACTAATAAGGACAGTTTGGGGCAACTGTTGTGTCAAGATCTCTGATAAGTTCCATGTGGTCTATTTTTCAATACTGAGATAGAACACTTGAAGCTGTACAATTTCATAAAGAAAAGGGATTTATTTCAGCTTCAATTTTGGATGTTACCAGTAAAAGATGGGGAACCCACCAGGCAGTGGTGGCGCACGCCTTTCGTCCCAGCACTCGGGAGGCAGAGGCAGGTGGATCTCTGTGAGTTCGAGGCCAGCCTGGTCTACAAAGCGAGTCCAGGACAGCCAAGGATACACAGAGAAACTCTGTCTCGAAAAAAAAAAAAGATAGGGAACCCTTATTAGCTTATCCGCGGTGGTGGTACAGAGGCAAGTGGATGTTATGGTACCAGGACATACATGGAAGCAAGAGATGATGTCATCAAACAGGAAGCCTGGGTGAGTGCGAAGCCAGGCTTGCTCCTAACGTAACTACCTTTCCATACACACTTACTAGGGGTCCCTTCCCAGTGACCCAGCTTAGGTGCCTCAGCTGGGGGGCCACTTTTCACTCATCTCAAGCCAGTGCAATGGCTACTACAGGTGAAAGAGGCCCGACCTGACCCTCTCCACGGCCCTCCTCACTCCACAACCATGTTGGGCAATCTCCTGGAGCAAATTCCTGCACAAATTGCTAAGACTAATGACAGAAAAATAATAATTAGTCCCCTCCCTGCGAGGTCTCTCTTGCCCTCTGCCCTCCGAGCGTACAAGGCTGAGACCATCCCCTTTGGTGTGACTCAGAGGCCCTAAATGGAGGGGAAACAGCACTCTCTTCCATACCCAGCCTGGCCATGGACTCTCCGAGCAGCTGGAACCTGACAAAACCCCCACGTCCTGGCGTTGGATTCCAGTCGTCCAACACACCACCAGTTCAGCTGGGTCTGAACTTCCGGATCCCTGGTGTTTCCCCCTCCTTTTCATCCACCTCTTGGCTTCAGTCCTTCTGCAGGACAGAACTCATGGACCCCAGGTAGCCATCATCCTAACCGCCTCTTCCTTGCACTTTTAATTTCCTGCTGACTATGCATCTTCCACATCTTCTCCAGGAAGTACCTGGACCTCTTGGATAACAACAGTACCATCAAAGGGGTGCTGCATAAGCCAATAGTCCATGCTCAACAGACTCTGGGATTATTTTATTCCAAATAGATTTTTTTTTTCCTGAGACAGGGTTTCTCTGTATACCCTTGGCTGTCCTGAACTCACTTCGTAGACCAGGCTGGCCTTGAACTCACATTGATCAATCCACCTGCCTTTGCCTCCTGGGTGCTGGGATTCGAGGTGTGCGCCACCACTGCCCGGCCCAAGTAGATTTTATTTTTATCTTTTATTTATGTGTCTGTGTCTGAGTGCCTATAAGAAGCCAGAAGAGGGTGTTGGATCCCCTGGAGCAGGACTTACAGGCAGCTGTGAGCTGTCCGATTCAGGTCCTGGGAACCAAACTTGGGTCCTCTGGATGAGCAGCAAGCTCTCTTAGCTGCTGAACCATGTCTCCAGCCCCTGCATATAGATTTATTAAGGGACACTTTACGCCACACCGTCTTTTCAAGCACTTGAGATACACCAGAATACCAAACAGAAAGCCCCCTGCTTCCCACGCTTTTATTAAAACCTTTTTCCTTTAATCAGCTCCATTCTCACTGTACTAAATCTTGCTTCCACCTTCATCTCTGTCTTCTGCTTCCTGCTCCTAAAGAGCTGGAGACCAATCTGAAGTTACCAGAGGGGAGCTTTTCTTTTCTTTTCTTTTTTTTTAAAGATTTATTTATTATGTATACAGTATGCATCAGATCACATTATAGATGGTTGTGAGCCACCATGTGGTTGCTGGGAATTGAACTCAGGACCTCTGGAAGAGCAGTCAGTGCTCTTAACGGCTGAGCCATCTCTCCAGCGCCAGAGGGGAGCTTTTCATCAGTAGCTTACAAAGTGCTTCCATGTCATCCTCCCCCCCACCCCATTCCCATCTTTTGCAAGGACACCGCCACCCCCAGATCTAGGACTGATCCTGACTTCCCCACTGTCAGCACTTTTCACGTTGTGTTGTAACTTATGACTTAATTATCTGTTGCTCAAAACTGCCCTGTCAAAAACCCCTGCAGTGAAGGGGTTGAACAATAAAACATTTCTGGAACCTTGACAAAATACACTAGGTCTCCCTCATTCTCATCATCCTGTGATTCCCTGCCCCCACCCCAGACAGGTTTCTCTGTGTAGCCTTGGCTGTCCTGGGCTCCCTTTGTAGACCAGGCTGGCCTCGAACTCACAGGGATCCGCCTCCCAAGTGCTGGGATTAAAGGTGTGTGCTACAATGCCCCGCTGATTCTGACAATTCTAACGAGTGGAAGAATGCATCGTCTGCGCCCTGACGTCACACTTTATTTTCTGGACGCCTGCATCAGCGCTCGCTCGGTGTCATGCTGACCTCCAAGATTACCACCTCAAGCCCATCTGATGCCTGGCCTCACTGCCACATGGCCTCCATGCTGACATGCAGCTGGCACCCTCAGGCTCAGTCCACAAGTCACGCTGCCTGGTCAGCAGGTCACAGCCTATGGTGACCACATTCTGGTGTATGTGCAGCTGGGTCACCACCGGCCTCTCACAGTGAAAACTGTAGTACCAGTCTGTTAGTGTCACCAGAAAGAGCCACATGGCTTCACAGGTGGAAGGCAAAGGCGGTCTTGTCAGGGCTTTGTTCTGACAAGAGGGCACAGCAACCGGGCTATGAGAGGCAGCTGTGCCCCCAGCAGCTCTGTCCCATTCATATCGCCTTGAAGAGGGTATATACTCACATATATCTGCACACTAGCCCAAGGGGCATATCCCATGAAAATCTTCGCTTACCAGGAAAGTGGGACAGAGGGGAGGACATCCTATTTGGACTCTAGGTGAGAGAAGGGAGAATGGGGAAATAGAAGGATCCAGAGGGTCCTAGAAACCTACAAGTAGAACATTATGATGGGCGGATCTGGGCCCAGGGGTCCTGCTCAAGGAGGTTCTTTCTATGCCGCGGTCCGCCAGCACAGAGCGTGCTTTGGGAAATGAACTGGAGAAGCCCTCTCGTTGATACCGGCACACACGTGTCAAACTGCTCCCAATACCACTTCATAGAGTCTCCTCCCTGAAGTAATCTGAAACGTCATCCCTTTATTTTCATATCATCATGGTCCCGAGGCAGGATAGACAGGAAAAACTAAGGGGGCATAGGAAAAGAAGCCTCTCCCCCTGGGATGGAGTTTGCATTTCTTGCTGGCTGACAGATAACGTTCATTTTCCTGAAGGCGTTTCAGAAAAGGATGTTAAAGACAGAGAATGAACTACGCTTACTTAGGGATGTTACGGCCACCCACATCAGCACCCCTCTCATCCCTAAATCTAAACAGTGAACCTCAAGAACCACCTTGTGTAACCAACCACTTTCTGATGAGTCTGAGGCCTGCCCCACAGGCCAGGATACACACCCGGTGGTGTAAATCTGGTCACACCACAGGGGCCGTTCCTAAGTCCTAGGGCAGAACCTCTGGTGTTTGTCTTGCTAAGTAGACATGAAGTCTCCATCAGATTACCTTCCAAACACCTGGTTATGCCTGTCAGCTCCGGCCAGAGAGTCTTCTGGCAGTGAACAGCAGTAACTGCAGGTTCCTAAGTGCCTAAACTGCTGAGACTACAAGACCGCTCTATTGTCCCATGCTGGCTACTTTTATATCAACCTGACCCCGGCCAGAATCATTTCAGACAGGGAATCTCAGTTGAGAAAATGCTCCCACTAGAGTGTCCCGTAGGCAAGCCTGGGGTGCGTTTTCTTGACCTCCCCTGGCTGGTGGCCCTGGGTGCTATATGAGAGCAAGCTGAGGCTCTGAGTCCTCACTGTTGGAGATAAAGCTGAGCTTCGAGCCTGAGTGTTCTCACCACTTCTCTGAGGCCTGTGGGCGATGACTGAAGAGAAAAATCATACAAGAAACAAGAAAGAAAGCAGGAAAGCAAGAAAGCAAGAAAGAAAAAAAAAAGGCGGGGCATGGTGGCGCACGCCTTTAATCCCAGCATTCGGGAGGCAGAGGCAGGTGAATCGCTGTGAGTTTGAGGTCAGCCTGGTCTATAAAGTGAGTCCAGGATAGTCAAGGCTAACACAGAGAGAGACCCTGTCTTGGAGGAAAAGAAGAAGAAGAAGAAGAAGAAGAACGAAAAGGAGAAGAAGAAAAGAAAAAGCAGGCTAGGCAAGCCACAAAGAGCAAGCCAGTAAGCAGCCTGTTCCATGGCTTCTGCATCCACTCTGCCTCCAGGTTCCTGCCCTGACTTCTTCCCTCAGGGATGGCGTGCCATGGAAGCACGTGTGGGAAGCATAAGCCTTTTCCTTCCCGAGTTGCTTATGGTCATAGTGTTCTGCCACAGCAATAGAAACTAAGACACACCCTGTCCAAGGCTCAGGGAATACTGCAGAGGGCATACCAAAGAATGCAAAGGCCAGAGGAAGTGTAAGAGGGAGAGGAACCGTGACTGCTGGCCATGCCGTGGCTGTTCCATTCTTGAATTCTCAGCAGCTGTGATACGAGGCTGAGTGACACCCTGCTGCGTAAGGGTTAGGAGCTCAGGGGACCCCTATCTGTCCCTAAGGATTTATATGCAGTTTATGATTGGGAGGACAGGAAGAAACATTTTCCACTGGTGTGGCTGATGGTGAACATATTGATTAAACTCAGTGGAGTTAGGAGGAAGAAAAGTAGCAGGAGTCAGGAGAGACAGACAGACAGACAGACACCAAGACAGCATATGGCCAAAATGGCTGGATTATACAGGGAAAAGAGAGCTGAGGGAAGGGCAGCAAAGCTCAACGGCTGAAGAGGTTTAGGGTAGGGGGTAGGGGTGACTCCAGTGCAGCCAGAGGGCCCGGAGGACCAAGGGCCTAGGATTAGGCAGCTTCCATGGAGGATTTGGCAGTGGTCATGGCTGTAGTCGAGGCTGCGGGGCTCTGGAGGTAAAGCCAAAGACAAGGAGTGGATCCCCGTGGATCCCCATCACCAAGCTGGGCCACCTGGTTGAGGACATGAAGATAAAGTCCTTAGAGGAGATTTATCTGTTCTCCCTGCCCATTAAGGAATTCGAGATTATTGACTTTTTCCTGGGTGCATCCCTAAAGGATGAGGTTCTCAAGATCATGCCAGTGCAGAAGCAGACACGGGCTGGCCAGCCGACCAGGTTCAAGGCAGGCTCAGAAAAACAGAGATCTGATCACGGCAATTGCCCAGCTGAGGGCCCCTCCTGCCTCATGTCTCTAGTTTATCAAGTGGACAATAACAAGTCCAGAGATGCATATGGTTAATCTAGCACACAGGAGGCAGACGCAGGAGGATCTCTAGTTCAAGCCCAGACTATTCTACACAGCAAGATCTTGTCTCAGAGACACATGCGAGTTTCACTATTGGGCCAAACCAACCAGAAAAATTACTTCCCATAGTCAACTTAAGACAGAACTCTTTCACATTTCTATATTTAAAATAATCTATATTCCTATATTTTAAATTTATATATAGATATATTCTATATCTAAAATTTCTATATTTAAAATTTGACAGCTTGAGCTACAATTTTTACCTACTACAGATCATTTGGGTAGAAGTCACACTAAATTTAGTAGCTAAAGGGTAGATCAGGTGACACTAAAGGAGCGAGGCCTCTAACTCTGCAGTCTAGAAGATGTTATTTCTCAAAAGCGTAAGGCTGAGAAGTAAGGCAGCAGACCCAAATGACTGTAGACTGCTGGAGCCTGGAGCCAAAATGAACCCTCCTCCTTTAATTGATCTTCTCAGATCCGAGGCAGCCCCAAGGGCGTCCTATCTCTGTTATTCTGAGCCCGCCAGACAAGAGGCCATGCCTAGCAAAGTCACGTGTTTCTGTCTTACGGCTAGGATGGAGGGCGCACATTGAGCAGCCGTGAGACATCTCACTCAGCAAAGGGAAGGAAAGGATCACACAGGCTCTAGGCACCAGCAATGTGATAGGCTTGGGGCAAGGGGCTGTGTGACACGAATCTCAGGCTTAGACTGCAAACAGGTCTTGGGCTCCCCTGCTCCCTTGGAATCCATGAGAACAAGGTGAAGGCTCCTGGTATCCCTTTGTTGGAGCTCAGCACAGGAGTTGGGGAACACAGCACCCCAAAAGAAAGATTAGGCTATTCATTCCCTGTTTCATCTTAAGCCTTCCGTAACTGAGACACTATGACATTTGATGGCTTTAGGGAGAAGAGTCGGTTTTCTTGAAAGGTGTGGCTCCTAGTAAAACCATCAGGCTCCCAGGGACGGGCCCCACTGAATAATACAACTGGACTCAATGGCTATTTTTAAAAAAAATAATAAAAATTTTTTTTTCTTTTTCTTTTAAGAAACTCAAAGTTGAAACTGGCAGGGTAAGGAGGTAAGAGTGCAGCTGAGAGAAGTCAGGACTGGGGCCGGGGTGTGTTGATATGAGAGCACACTGTGTGAAATTCTCAAAGAATTAATAAAAGCCCTACATATACTGTTACTTACTTTAGTTTTTAGATCTTAGGAGCTTCAGGAGTTGGACGTGCAGCTCAGTGGTAGATTGCCTCCCTGGCCTGGATTTGATCCCCAGCAGGTGTGTTCCAGAAAGATAAAACAGGCCTTTGACTTGGGGGGGAGGGGGGAAGAAACGTTTTAATTCTCCATTTGAAATTAATATTTACTTTCTGAAGAACAAAACAAGGCATGCCACAGGCAAGGACAAGCGTGTGATTACTCTAAAGAAATAAATTCCAGTGGCTCATATGAAAGGGAACTTGAGCCAGCAACAGTTGGACAGAAAGCACTAAGAAAGCTTGCCAGCCTGTTTCTCCCCCCACACACTGAGACCCAAAACCTGCTAATTTACCCCACCTACCCAAACTAGAAATTTAGAGTAGTCACTCTTGCCTACAAAATCCTGTGCCCTGTAAGCTTTAAAATAAACACAATGAGAGGCAAGTCCCATACCTTGTGTTGAGAAAGGGACAAACAGGATCAGCAGAGAGAACAACATGCCCTGAGTGGTACACGAACCTGCACCCTCCTCACTACACAGAGAAGTGGAGGAGAAGGAGGAGGAGGAGGAGGAGGAAGAGCTTGCTTGTGTTTAAAACTGCTTAAAACTGCCCTCTGTGTTCAGACACCAGCCAGGTAGGTCATTAAGTGACAAAGCAGTTTTGTTTCTCCTAGCTGGCTACAGCCCTGGGATTTGGCTCAGTTGTTATCTCCTCTGTAATTCAACCTGCCCAGCTTGCCAAAACCCATATCCCTCCTGTGGCCAGTTTCAAACTCCAAATGGAATTAGTATTATTTGCTGTTCTTTGCAGGCCTCCTGTCTCCCACACCCCTGGGCCACAGATGTGACTAAAGAGAGTATTTTAGCTCTGGGCTATTTCTGTTTGTAGAGAGTGAAATTTTGTCCTGTAGGGATTTGCGCAAGCAAAACCTTTTCATGACCTCTCGTAGCAGCATAGGTCAGTAGTTCAAACTTATGAACCAGAGACCTTTAATATTTATCTTTAAGCTACTTGACAAGATACCCAGACCAAAAAAAAAAAAAAAAAAAAAAAGAGTACCTCTTGTCTCACTGGCCACATCTGTCAGACACCTGGAAATCTTAACAATATCATAAACTATTAGTTCATTGAAAATTATTTGTTTGCTATTAAGTCACTTAAACTAGTAGTTATTATAACTTCCATCTTACAGGTTCAAAATTCACTTAAAGCCATAACAAATAAATTTGTTTTCAATCATGCTTAGGACAAGATTTTTGTTTGTTTGGTTTGGTTTTGGTTTTTTGAGACAGGGTTTCTCTGTGTAACCTTGACTGTCCTTGACTCGCTTTGTAGACCAGGCTGGCCTCGAACTCACAGCGATCCTCCTGCCTCTGCCTCCCAAGTGCTGGGATTAAAGGCGTGTGCCACCACGTCTGGCTAAGTTTTGTTTTTTGTCAAAGAAACACAACCACAGTTCTGCTTGACCCCTGCCCAAAAAGTCATCCTGTCTCTGAATTTATTGCCTGTCCAGGCATCTTCAGGTTCAACTAGGATGAGTTTCTTTGGTTTGTCCATGTTTGCACTTACAGAAAACTCTGGTAAGAGCTGGGACCAGCATTCACAACACATTGTGGGAGGCAGAACTGGGCAGCTTTGTAAGGCTCTTAAGTTCTGTTTGTTGGTTTTGCTTTTGGTTTATCCAGACAGGGTTTCTCTGTAGACCAGGCTGGCTTCGAACTAACAGCGATCCACTTCCTTCTGCCTCCTGCTGCAGCCTGGAGACCCTTAAATTCTTAAGGAGGAGGAGACCAATTTTTAAAAGTGGATCCAAAGCTAACTCAGAGAATTTAACCTCTACCTCACAAGGAACCAACAGATCTCTCTCTCTCTCTCTCTCTCTCTCTCTCTCTCTCTCTCTCTCTCTCTCTCTCTCTCTCACACACACACACACACACACACAGTCTATGCTAACACATAATAATCTTCCAATTAAGATTTTCTTCCCCTGATACTTAGAACTCAGGTCCCAAAGCCTCAAGTGAAATGTGAGCTTTAACCACACTAAACAGGAATGGATTCAGAACAGCATGAATTAAGACCAAAAGGACTTGCACTGTGGAAGCCCTAGGCAGAAAGAGCTGAATGCCTAGGGTTGGAGCCTGTCCCAGCAGGGGCGGGTGCTGGGGGGACACAGGCAGGAACAGCAACAGACATGGCTACCAGAACCAGTATATAGAAAATCTCTATGTAGATTACAAATTCAACTCTCTTAAGAGTAGACTACAAGGGCTGGGCATGGTGGCGCACACCTTTAATCCCAGCACTGGAGAGACAGAGGCAGGCAGATAGATCGCTGTGAGTTCGAGGCCAGCCTGGTCTACAAAGCGACAAGGCTACACAGAGAAACCCTGTCTCAAAAAAAAAAAAAAAAGCGTAGACTACCTAGGAGAGTGGAGCTACTGGGCTAGGGGTTCCTCCAATAATCCTTACGTGGCTTTAACCCTACTCCAGTGTCAAGATGTTTGGTACAGACTGAGTACCGTGAGAAGCAAATAAGAAAGACGTTGGCTTAGAAGAGGTAAATAAGGCTTTAGAGTGGAGCTAGGAGTGACGCTCACTCAGTCTGTAGACCACCTGGCCAGCAAGCGTGAAGCCCTGGGTCAGATCCCTACCACTGGTGAGGTGGCCCACGGCTATCACCCTGGCCCAGAGGTAAAGGAAGAGGCTCAGAAGCTCAGGCTTGCCCTCAGCCTCACACCCTGTGTGTAGACACATAGGCCTTCTCTCCAGAAAAAAAAAAGTGAGCAGCGAAATTAAAAAGTAAAGTCTGTTAAATTGGTCTGGCACAAACATGTTCTGGGGAAGAATGGGCCGGCTTGTGCTGAGCGTAGAAGGAAGCTGGGTAAAGGTCAGGTTTCTATGGAGCACAGTCAGGGGGTTCCGAAAAGAGACAAACACCTGCCCCCCAAGCCCCTTTTTAAGCTACAGGCCTCTTGTTTAGTTTGGCAGCTTAACGCCGTCCTCACCTTACCTACACCTGTGCCAAGCCCCAAAGTTTGGGATCAGCATCAGCCTCTAGGACTGTAGCTGCCATTGCTGCATTGAGTCTCAGGCAGGCAGAAACAGGTCAACTGCTGCCAGGAACTTATTCCAGCTTTAAAATTAGAATCATTGACGCATACAAAAGATGTGTGTAGCATACATGCGTAAGTTATGAGGCACGTTTTCTTTTCTTTTTTCTTTCTTTCTTTCTTTCTTTCTTTCTTTCTTTCTTTTTAAGGCACATTTTCTAAGTAGCCACAAACTTTCTACCAGCCAGAGATCCAGAGCAGAGCAGACATTACTGGTGCTCCCTGTGCCCTTGCCAGCCTGAGCTGTTTTCCATCACATAGCAACCACACCATCCTGAATTCATTTTCTCTTTCCTGTCTGTCTGTCTGTCTGTCTGTCGCTTGCTTGCTTCCTTTCTGAGAGTGAAGGTGTGCGTGCCTGTGTGTGAGGGGTTACTTACAGAAGTGTGGGTAACCCATAGGTGACACTTTCCCTGTAGCCACAAAAACAGAGTCTCCCCGCCCCCCCAGTTAATCTTTCCCTGCAGCAAAATGTACTGTTAATTTTAAAATAAAACCAAAGGTGTTTAGGAGACATCATATTTCCTTAGGTCTAGACTGAAGATGCCTCAGTTCTGGGGAACTTCATTATTTAATCACATCCGAAGTTGTTTGGGGAACTTTTTCTCCAGTTGCTGCCGAGTCCCGGACACACAAACCCATCTTCCTTTCACCTTCACCGCCTCCGCCCACGCGAGAAACCCGCAGCGCATCCCAACAAGCAGCTCCTCGTGTGGGCAAGAATCTTAAATGAGGACCTCGGCTTTTCAAATCCAATGAATATTTATTAAGCAGCTATTCCGTTCCAGAAACAATCTCTTCTGGAGCCCCCTTGAGAGCCACTTGCAGGAGACAAATAATGGCACCATTGTCACGGCACAGCCAGACGCTGAGTAACGAAGGCTGGGGGGTGGGCGGGGGGCAGAAAGGAGGCCGAGTAATCCGGTTTTACTTTTGTAACTTGTGCTTCCAAAATCATTATGTCCTGTCCCAGCCTTCCCTATGTCCTTTAAACTTTTACAGCTTGAGACATCACCATTGTACACAGCGTCTAGAAACAACGTTTAAAAATCAAGTCGCTAAAGTTAAGGAAAACTTTGTTCACCTGATGAGAAGTGATCACAGTATGTGAGGGTGAAGTGTGTTCTCAGAGCCCAGAAGGCTTTGTTCTTTTTAACAAAGTATATTGTTTTTCCTCCTAAAACTGAACTGCACAGAAGTGGGAGTTTGTTTCAAACTTGACAAACATGTTTACAGAGTTGGTTTTGTGTGGATAATAGAGTGAGGGTGAAATGGGGGAGCCTGGGAACATGCCGCAGGCACCCTCCTTGACGACACTTAGAAAGATGTGGTGTTAGGAGCCATGTTCGCGTATGTATGAGGGGCTAGAGAGGTGGCCCAGTCAGCAAAGAGTTTACTGAACTAGCATGAGGTCCTGAGTTTAGAACCCCAGAACCCACAGAAAAATCTGGCTGGGGGCCGGGCGTGGTGGCGCACGCCTTTAATCCCAGCACTCGGGAGGCAGAGGCAGGCGGATCTCTGTGAGTTCGAGGCCAGCCTGGTCTGCAAAGCGAGTCCAGGGTGATTGAAATGGCAGAATGAGCTGATTGTAAGTTGAAGTTATAATATATAAATGCAGGTTTATCCGGAGCAGCTCTCGACCACCACTCAGAGGAAGGGGGAGGGGGAGTAAGAAAGAGGGAGGAGGAAGTGAAGGAGGGAGGGAGAGAGAGAGGGGAGAAGAAGAAAAGGAGGAGAGATACAGAAAGAGAGAAGAGAGAGCAAGGGGAACCAAAATGTCTGGATGATATGGTGAGGCAGGAGGAGGAGCCCCTGCCCCTGGGATGGAAAGTTCAGGGGAGAGGGCTGGGTGTGCCAGCCACACCCTACAGCAGCTAGGGACCAAGGGATGCTGGGAGAACCTGGAAGGCTGGTCCACTTTGGTATGGTCTGAAATCCAACACAGGACAGCCAAGGCTACACAGAGAATCCCTGTCTCGGAAAAGCAAAAACAAAACAAACAAATAAAACCCAGACACAGTAAATCTGTTAGAAGAAAAGGTGGGGAAGAGCCTTGAGCTCATTGGCACAGGAGACAACTTCCTGAACAGAACACCAGCGGCTCAGGCTCTAAGAGCAACAGTTAGTAGATGGGACCTCGTGAAACTGAAAAGCTTCTGTAAGGCAAAGGACACTGTCAACAGAACAAAATGACAGCCTACAGACTGGGAGAAAATCTTCACCAACCCTACATCTGACAAAGGGCCAATATCCAAAATACATAAAGAAATTCAACACCACCAAACCAAGTAATCCAATTTAAAAATGGGGTACAGAACTAAACAGAAAATTCTCAGCAGAGGAATAGCAAATGGCTGAGAAACACTTAAAGAACTGCTCAGCGTTCTTAGTCATCAGGGAAATGCAAATCAAAACGACTCTGAGATTCCATCTTACACCTATCTGAATGGCTAAGATCAAACTCTCAAGTGACAGCGCATGCTGGTGGAGAAAGGGGAGCACTCCTCCATTGCTAGTGGGAGTGCAAACTGTACAACCACTTTGGAAATCAATCTGGCATTTTCTCAGGAAATTGGGAATAATTCTACCTCAAGACCCCGCTATACCACTCCTGGACATATACCCAAAGGATGCACCACCATACAACAAGGACATTTGCTCAACTATGCTCATAGCAACTTTATTTGTAATAGCCAGAATCTGGAATCAACCTAGATGTCCCTCAACTGAAGAATGGATAAAGAAAATGTGTCACATTTACACAATGGAATACTACAGAGCTATTAAAAAATAAAGAAATCTTGAAATTTGCAGGCAAATGGATGGAACTAGAAATGATCATCCTGCAGGGTGTGGTGGCGCACGCCTTTAATCATAGCATTCGGGAGGCAGAGGCAGGTGGATCGCTGTAAGTTCGAGGCCAGCCTGGTCTACAAAGCAAGTCCAGGACAGCCAAGGCTGTCAAAAAAGAAAAGATCATCTTGAGTGAGTTAACCCAGGCCCAGAAAGACACGCATGGTATATACTCACTCATAAGTGGAATATCACCACTTAATACAGGATAACTGTAGATAACAGAGACTGATGCACCAACCAAGGACCATGTACCATGTGGACCTAGACCCTCTGCTCAGAGGTTGCTGGGCTTTTGATTGAACTGGAATCTGACTGAATTTATGAGTTACTTGGGAGGAACGGATGCTGTGTGTTGCTGTCTGACCCTGAGACCTGTATGCCTGAGAATTGTGCCTGTTTGCATCAGTGGATTCTTTCTCTTCAAGCTCTGTCAATAATAAAACCTTAAGGCATTCTAGGAGGAAATTTTGCTTGTCTGTCAGATTCACTGCTAAGCACTACTCTTGTGAATCTGTGACATAGGATAGATGAGGTCTAAGGCTCACTCCAAAATATTCTAGCTTGGATTTCAGAGTCATGATGATGTTTGAGATACTCAAAAAGGTAAATCAACGGCCTGTGGAGTGGGGAACAAACCACTAAAAGAAAAAAAAATGAACCTGGCTGTGTTCAAAAAGAACAACCTAAAACACAGTGATTGGGAAGAAAAAAGAGTTGACCTTCAGAAGAAGTATTTTGACTATTTTTATCTATCAGAATTACAAGTGACTATGGAACTCTACTAGGTGTAAATGTTGTTTTAATTTCCTCAGATGAGGGCATGAGATAAGTGCCATACCCAAGCTTTGCAGCACACATGGCTGGGGCTGTACTCATTAAGAAAATGCCTTACTCAAAATGCTGGATCTCATGGAGTAGTTTTCTCAGGTGGGGTTGCCTCCTCTTAGATGACTACAGCTTATGTCAAGTTGACATAAAACCAGCTAGTGCACTGCTAATGCCTTGAAAATGCCTGCAATGTCTCGAGACACTGAGGTGGTGTGCTGAAGAAAAGGGCTAGAACACACACACACACACGTGAACCCTTACAGAGATAAACCATCCACAGGTGTACTGTCACCTACGGAAGCAAACTCTTGTTTGTGGTAGTGAATCTGATTTTTCTTTGTTTGTTTGTGTTTGTTTTTGAGACAGAGACTCACTGTGTAGCCCAGGTTGGCCTGAAATTGCCTGTCTGGCTTCAGACTTCTGTGTTCTGGCATCATCAGGCCAATCTTAAGAAAACAGGTTTTGAAGCCAGGTCTGGTGGTGCATGCCTTTAATCCCAGCACTCGGGAGGCAGAGGCAGGTGGATCGCTGTGAGTTCAAGACCAGCCTGGTCTACAGGGTGAGTCTAGGACAGCCAGGGCTACAGAGAAACCTGTCTTTAAAGAAAAAAAAAAAAAAAGGACATCAAAACAGGCTCAGTGGAGGGCTGGAGAGATTGGAGAAATGGCTCAGTGGCTAACCCTCCTCTTCCAGAGCTGGGTTCAATTCCCAGCACTCACATAGGGAGGCTCACATCTGCCTCTGTTCTGTCACATTTGACCTCCTCAGGCACCGGCTCTCCCACAAACACACCCACACACAGACATGCATAAGTACATATCGTTAAAAATAAATCTAAGAGGGGGGAAAAGGCTAAATTGTTCTTACATGGCTCTGTTTAATAGGATGAAAAAGAATGATTGATACACTCTGAAAATATTCTCAGGAGAAAAAATGATTAATTAACATTAATAAATTTCATATGTCTGGAATGTGAACCTTTTGACTAACTGGGAGACAGGGCCAGGCGTGATGGCGCACGCCTTTAATCCCAGCACTCAGGAGGCAGAGACAGGTAGATGGCTGTGAGTTCCAGGCCAGGCAGAGTTTATCGAGAGACCAGGCTTCTGTAGGGGTGGGGAAGGAAGGAAAAAATACCAGATAAATGGTTTAGGCGAGAAAGCTGGTTGGTACAGATAGTTTGAGTTCGAAATAACAACCCCTAAAACACAAAAGATTTCCAAGGATGGCTGAAGTGGGATCCTTCAAGCTGCCTGAGCTGGCTTGCCTGTTGATCTGCCCCATATGTAGTCTACCAGTGATGTAGGTAAATAAGAAAGAGGGATGAAGAAAAGCCGGGCGTCCCAGCCAGCGGAGTAGCGCGTGCGCGGGTACATGGAGGTCAGGGCGTGTTCCATGCAGTCCGTGACTATGGTCAGGTCTGTGCTACACTTCATCAGCTCTCGTTTGGTGACACTGCAAACTGAAGAGAGGAAGGTCAGCAGTCCCTCCTCCTCTGGGTTGTCTTTAAGGCTTTGCTGCATGTGGTCAACATGTGGTCATGCAACGTCTGTGAACATGTTGGAAGGCCAGACCTGTGCTTCCTGATATGATAATTACCAGCCATATACGTAAAGACCAAACCTTTGCTTTTATTTAGTTCTAGAAAATTTTTCTTATTTATTATTATGTATACAGTGCTCTACCTGCATGCACACCTGCAGGCCAGAAGAAGGCATCGTATCACATTATAGATGGCTGTGAGGCACTATGTGGTTTCCAGGAATTGAACCCAAGACCTCTGGAAGAGCTGGCAGTGCTCTTAACCACTGAACCATCTCGCCAGTGCCCCATAAACTTTATTTTTAAAAGTCAACTTCCTGACTGGTTCAATATAGGTACACAAATCTCCTTTTTCAATTGGGAATTTTTGTTTTGTTTTGTTTTGTTTTTTGAGACAGGGTCTCTCTGTGTAGCCTTGGCTGTCCTGGACTTGCATTGAAGACCAGCCTGGCCTCGAACTCACAGAGATCTGCCTGCCTTTGCATCCTGTGAATTGGGAATTTTATTATTTATTCACTGTGTGTATATTTATACATGTCTGCACATGACGCATCACGTGTTTGGAGGTCAGAGGACAGCTTTGTGGGGCCAGTTCTCTCCCACACCTTCATATGGGTTCTGAGGATTAAACTTAGGTCACCAAGTCTATATTGCAAACACCTCCACCAGCTAAGCTCTTTTGCTGGCCCTCACCTGTAAATTGGTGTGTATTTACGTATCATAAAATCTAGACAGTTAAAGTATACAAACCATTGGTTTTTAGTGTATTTAGAGTTCTGCAACCATCACATTTGAACTTTAGAACATTTTCTTCATTCTTAAAATAAACCCTGTAGGATGGGCATGTGGCTCAATGGTAGGGTTCTTGCCTAGAACATACATGACCCTGGGATTCATCACCACATGACACCACGTGCATATACACACATACATCCATATACATGTAAAACATATATACATACATATGTACACACAGTTAAAACATAAACACATCTACACACGCAAACATGAAGCACAGACACACACACACACACAAATACATAAGTACACACACATACAAACACATAAGTACACACACATACAAACATATAACACTAAAGCTACTCTTTTCTCTCCAACGAACCCAAGGCAACATCTACTCTGTCTGTCTATGGCCTGGGCATTTCATATAAATAGAATCACGAATTGTATTCCTTGTATGTGTGTTTTGTGCATTGTATGTGGTGCATGTCAGAGAGTGCTCATAGAAGCTGCCTGCCTTCTAACAGAAGCATACCCATGGTCTCTATGATCTGGGGCTAGGGACACTGCAGGTAAACTGCTTGACACTCGTTGCACTCAGACTCCCAGAAGCCACATAGAAGCCAGGCCATGTCTGTAAACCCCAGGATGGAGATAATAGATAGATCCTGAATAGCCAGTCAAACTGAAATGATATAGCCCAAGTTCATTCAGAAACTTTATCTCAAAGGGTAAGGTGGGGAGCTGGGTGGTGGCGCACACCTTTGATCCCAGCATTCGGGAGGCAGAGGCAGGCAGAGCTCTGAGAGTTCAAGGCCAGCCTGGTCTGCAGAGTCCAATACAGCCAGGGCTACACAGAGAAACCTGTCTGGTCGGGGGGTGGGGGCTAAGGTGTTGAGTGATCAATGGCACCCAGAGTCCACCTCTGCTCTCCACAGGTGCAAGCATACTACACACACACACACACACACACACACACACACACACACACACACACACACACACTAACTTACAATTGTCAAAAAACTGCTGTCCGTAAGATTCCTTAATATGCTCGGGGGTTGCTTCCCAGGCTTTCTTGCTTCTCTCAATGTTTAACTCTGCATCTGTCATCCGAGTTTTGAAGCTCCCAGGTTCAATTATGCTGACTTTCACCCCAAAATCTTGAATCTCACGCCTGAAACAAAAAACTACTTAAGTTATCTCCTTTGATAAAAATAATCACTATTTCAGTATTTCATTTTTCCCTCTTCTCTCTCTCTCTCTCTCTCTCTCTCTCTCTCTCTCTCTCTCTCTCTCTCTCTCTCACACACACACACACACACACCAAGCAAAATTTAAAGAACAGAAAGCCAAGTGTGGTGTCACACCTTGAATCCCAGTACTTAGGAGGCAGAAGCAAGTGGATCCCTGTGAATTTGAGGCCAGCCTGGTCTACATAGTGAGCTCCAGGCCAGCTTAGTCTACACAGTGAGACTCTGTCTCAAAATGATAAAACAAAGAACAAAGAAATTTTTTTTAAAAAACCAGTAACCTAAACATTCCCAGAGCCAATAATTAGAACATTACACCAACTCCTATCCTATGAATCTGTTCTGCTCTTTTGCTTTGTTTAGATTTTATTTTACTGTGTGTGTGTGTGTGTGTGTGTGTGTGTGTGTGTGTGTGTGTGTGTGCATGTGTGCACAAAAGTGAGAGCATGTGCATGTTTACATTCCACTTGTTGGAGATCAGAGTGTAACTGGCAGGAGTCAGCACTCTCCCTCCTAGTGCAGCATTCCAGGGATGCATCCCAGGTCATCAGCCTTGGTCGGACACGCCTTTGCCCTCTGGGCCATCTCACCAGCACCCCCCTCCCCCACTCTGGCTGCTCTTTCAACAAGAGCACTTGCCGCTCTACCAGAGGTCCCAGGTTGTCTCCCAGCACCCATATGGCAGCTCGCACCCGGCCATAATTCCTGTCCCAGGGCATCTGACACAGTCTTCTGACCTCTACAAGCACCAGAAATGGACATGGTGCACACACCTACCTTCAGAGGAACACACACACATAAGATAAAAATAATTATCCTCCAGACGGTGGTGGTGCACACCTTTAATCCCAGCACTCGGGAGGCAGAGGCAGGTGGATCCCTGTGAGTTCAAGGCCAGCCTGGTCTACAAAGCAAGTCCAGGACAGCCAAGGCTACACAGAAAAACCCTGTCTCAAAAAAAAATAATAATAATAATAATTAGCCTTTAGAGTGCCCAGGAGGGAAGGAAGACAAGCGAGGACAGCACTATTATGGGGGTGCTGCGCCAAGCGCTTTGTATGCTCGGACGGAGTGTGTTAAGACTGAGTTCTTCACCTCAGAAATCTCACAGTGGTAAGGTCTGCCTACACCACAAGAAGGAAGATGGCAGGCAACCTGGAAGAGGCGAGTGACAGAGCCTCCCCCAGGGCCCTCAGAAAGAACGAGCTTCTGTCAACAACCCTGGCTTCCAATTCTCCACAATGAAGAACACCAAGGGGATAAGCGTGTTCTTTTAACACACCACGCCCTTTAAACTCCTTGTGTTACTGTGGTATATCCCTGGCTAGCTAATGACTATGGCAGGGCCATGTTCAAGTCTCATTCCCAACCCCTGTGACAGGGAGCTGGCACCGAACTATTTTGTACCCAGTGACTACACATGTTCTGTCCTCAGCTGACAGGACAGGGTACTTGTGTAGACAGTGTCTGGCTCCTGTTACCCATGTGACACAGGCAAATATTTAATGTCCTCTCTGCAGTTCCCAAAGACGCAGAGTGAGGGCAACACCTTAAATGGGATAGGGGTTGGAGAAAGAGCTCAGTGACTGGGTGCTCACCTAATATGTAACAGCCAACAGCCCCAAGCTTAAACCCCAGAACCACAAGAAAAGAAATGGTTGAATAGCTGTAAAATAGTTACACGTACGTAACCTTGTCCCACAATGTGGTGTCAGTGGCACGAGAGATGTATGAATTCAGGACATGGCATGTGCCTTAGTGGTCAAGTGATTGCCTAGTGTGTATAAGGCCCAGTACACACACACACACACACACACACACACACACACACACACGCACACATGCACGCACGCACACACTCACACATACACATTCACACACACACACACACACACACACACACACACACACACACACACACACACAAGCCAACCGGAATCCAGCCAATAGGATTTCCCCAGAGAATTAAAACAAAAGGACATTGCAAAGGAAAGCAAGCCGGGGCTAGAGGGACTTAGGGCCTCAGCTCAGAGCACTATCCGGTCAAGTCTTGACTGACAGCTGAATTTGGGGGGCAAAATCTTGTTTTGAATTTTGGACTCTGTTTCCAAGAACTAGTAACCATATCCATGGATAGGATTTTGAACCAGACCAGTGTGGTAGTGCATACTTATAACCCCAGCACTTGGGGTCTGAGGCCTACAGATCTCCGAGTTAGAGGTCAGCCAAGGGTACATAACAAAATCCTGCCTGAAAAAGAATTTTTTAGTTGGATGACAGCACACACCTGTAACCCCAGCACTGGGAAGTTACAGTAGGATTCTTGTGAGTTCAAGGCCAACCTCAGCTACCTGAAGGTAGGGTAGAGGCCAGCCTGCTCTCTACCTACGACCCTTTGAAAACAAACAAAGGACTTTTAGGTGGTTCACATCTGTGGCCTCGTCATGCAGGAAGGCAGGACAGGAGGAATGCCTATGACTGAAGCCAACAAGAGCTCTGTGTAGAGTGAGATCCAGGCCGGGCTGGGTGAGATCCTGTGTCAGACGGCAACAGACAAGCTACAGGAGTGAGGAAACAAGGTGGTGCGTGAGCACCAGGAAAGCACGTGGATTTTTACCCTTCCAGTTACCTTAGTACGTCTGAAAATCCCTCAACCCCGTACTTGGAGCAACTGTAGAATCCTCCACACAAAGCGACTCTTCCCAAAACACTGGAGACATTGACAATCCGACCCCGAGCCTTCTTCACCAGGGAAAGCATACTCAAAGTCACCTGGACCATACCAATGAGGTTCACTTGGAGCATGGCCACGTAGTCCTCGGGTCTCTGCCACTCAAGGTAGGCAAATGGTTGGAACACACCTGCATTGTTCACCAAACCCCAGAGTCCTAAGACAACAACAAAACGTAAAGCCATACTTGGATTTCTGTTTTAAAATGACAGTTTTCCGAGCCAGGTGTTGGTGGCGCACGCCTTTGATCCCAGCACTCGGGAAGCAGAGGCAGGAGGATCGCTGTGGGTATGAGGCCAGCAAGGTGGCGTGGGGGGGGGGGAAGGGTTTATTTGGCTTACACTTCCACGTCACTGTTTATCACGGGAGGAAGTCAGGGCAGCAACTCAAAAAGTGTGAGGAACTTGGAGGCAGGAGCTGATGCAGAAGCCATGGAGGGGTGCCGCTTACTGGCTTGCTCCTCATGGCTTGCTCAGCCTGCTTTCTTATGGAAAAACCCAGGAGCACCTGCCCAGGGATGGCATCACTCATTATGGGATGGTCCCTCCCTCACTGAAAATGTCCTAAAGCCCAATCTTATGGAACCATAGTCTCAACTGAGGTTCCCTCTTTTGTGTCAAGGTGACATAAAACTAGGGAGGACAGAAACCAAAACCTCCTCTGTATCTCCAGACAGGATAGTTCATTCTTGTAGTCCTAGAAATTGACAGGTTGAAGGAAGAAGATTGTTAACTGCAGGTTGGTCTGGGCTATGGAGGGAGATCTTGTCTCAGTTTTTTTTTTGTTATTGTTTTTGTTTTTGTTTTTGTTTTTCAAGACAGGGTTTCTATGTGTAGCCCTGGCTGTCCTGGACTCACTTTGTAGACCAGGCTGGCCTTGAACTCACAGAGATCTGCCTGCCTCTGCCTCCCTAGTGCTGGGATTAAAGACGTGCGCCACCATGCCCAGCCAAAGCCAGTGTTTTAAACTTTGCTTTTGGCATGCACGTACACATTATACAACTCTGCATATCCCCGCATAAACAAATTGGAAGTGAAAATATTTCTTTGTACCTCTGTTCCCAACACGCTCCTTCACCCATTGGGTGGCTGCCGCAATACTCTCTGTCTTGGTGACATCAAGCACCACTGTCTCCAGCTGGTCTGACGTCTTGCTCCTCAGCTGCTCGGCTCCCGTTTCCGTCAGACATGCAGCCAGCACCCTCATGCCTCTCCTGTCCAGCTGTCTGGCCAGCTGGTTCCCAAAGCCCGAGTCACAGCCCGTGATGAAGACATACTTGTCTTGGAGATGGCTCACCACCTGCCTCTCACGGTACCAACGCAGAAGGTGATAAAGGCCCACAAGGGCCACCAGGTAGAGCCACATGATGAGAAAATATCCTTGAATAGAAAGAGAATAGGTTTTGGTTATGGTTTGGTGGAAGAGCACTTGCACCAGCCCTGGTCTTGAAAAGCAGAGAGGGGCTGAAGAGATGGCTCAGAGGTTAAGAGCACTGACTGCTCTTCCAGAGGTCCTGAGTTCAATTCCCAGCTACCACATGGTGCCTCACAACCATCTATAATGAGATCTGATGCCCTCTTCTGGTATGCAGGTGTACATGAAGTCAGAGCACTGTATACATAATAAATAAATAAATCTTTTTTTTAAAAAAAGAAACGTTACATATACTACAAAGAAAGACTCCTAGCTTTGTCTCAAAAAAGCACATGAAGGGAGCCTGAAGAGGTCCCTAGTGGTTAGTCCAGGGGACCCAGATTCAATGCCCAGCACCCACACATCAGCTCACAACCATTACCAAGGGATCTGACGACCTCTTCTGATCTCTGAGAGCACTGCATCATACGGTGCACAGATGTACCCACCAGGCAAAACATCTATACATATAACATAAAGGTTAAACAAAATTAAGTATCTTACAGTGGCATTGAGGGTAAATTAAACTGGGATTTATTTGATGGGGAGGTCAACTTGTGTGAAGTGTCACAGACAAAGCAATTTGTAAATATAGACCAGCCTGAAGAGCGGTGGAAATCAATATCATTGGCCACGATCTTTCTCACTTGGCAGTACCTACTTAGCATGCATTAGGCCCTGAGTCAGATGCCCAATGGCCCAAAAACTAAGTGTGGGACAGTAGCACTCTGGAGGTAAAGGCAGAAGAATCAGACTTTTGAAGTCACCCTTTAAATATATATATATATATATATATATATATATATATATATATATATATATATATATTTTTTTTTTTTTTTTTTTTAACTTACTGTGTGTGGATATGCCTGGTACCTGCAGACATCAGAAACGAGAATCAAACTCAGATCCTCTTGAATGCAGCAAACACTCTTGGCTGCTAAGGCATCTCTCTCCAGCTCCCTCTTTTGTTTTCTAAGTAACCCACGGAATCCAATTAGTGCTACCCATATACATACAGTGTAGAGCCATCGCTGGAGGATGGTCAGCCGGCCAGGAGCCACACCCTTGAGGGCAATGACTCCAGCAACCCTCAAGTACCAATAGTACCAACAGCTCCTGAGCTAGGGGTACGGGTTTGAGCCCCTCCGTGGCTCCATGCTGGAATGCTGACAACCGTGAGCTTGGATGTCTCATTCAAGCAACCACAGATGCTGTAAATTCACCAGTGCAGACATGCTGTCACCTCTAGAGGGTACCATTTTGTCTGCAGTGTCACCAACTCTTGCTCTTACTTCTTCAAAGATACTCCCTGAATCTTGGAGGAAGAAGGGGGTCTGATATAGTTGCCTTGTTTAAGGCTGAGAACTCCACAGACACTGTGTTCTCTGCGCTCTGACCAGCTGTGAGTTGCTGAAAATGTGTTATTCTTTTTTGTTTGTTTGTTTGTTTATTGTTTTTCAAGACAGGGTTTCTCTGTGTAGTCTTAGCTGGACTGGAGTCACTTTATAAACCAGCCTGGCCTTGAACTCACCTCGATCTGCCTGCCTCTGCCTCTGGAGTGCTGGGATTAAAGGCATGAGCCACCACCCCCAGCGAAAATGTGTTATTCTTAACAAAGCAGGACAGATGTATTCGTGGCAGTGACAAGCCTCACTTCTATAATGGGTCATGCAGCCTCAGCTGGCACTTGTGACACTCATTCCGTGTTTCCTGTGCCCTCGGCGACCACCGCGGCCTGTCTCAGCTCTCTACCTGAAGGGGGCGTTCATGTCTCCACTTCTCAAGTGTTTGGACCGTTTATCATCCTGCCCGGATGTTGTTGCGGTTTCCCACTGACTTTAGCCACTTACAGAATGAGGTAACGCCAAGAGATGCCCTCAAGAAGCCTCAGCGCGGTGCTAGACAGATGCTCTTCCAAAGGTCCTGAGTTCAATACCCAGCACCCACACAGGGGCTCACAACCATTTATAATGAGATCTTGTGCCCTCTTCTGACCTGCAGGTGTACAGACAGGCAGAGAGAGCACTATATACATAATAAATAAATAAATAAATCTTTTTTTTTTTAAAGCACCTTCAGCACTCTGCATCCACCCACAAACTCCTTCCACAAATGCCTTTCTCATCATTTTTCCCATCACCCTCTTTTCATGCCCCTAACCATTTTGCCACACCACTGGCTACAGCCCGTGCAGTATATAATTCCACATCCAGCCATTTTCCCTTCAAAGCAAAATGCACAGCCATATGTACTGCCTCGAGTTCTGCCCACTGTGGACATCCACCATCACTGGTGTCCTGGAGGATTGTCTCAGCAGGGAGCTGTCCACTTATGGGTGATGCTTCTACCCCGTGTGGAACCACTCGTAGGCCAATCAATCACAACCCCATGAAGCCAAACATACATGTTTGGGACAGATGACATTATAACACGTTCAAGACCCAGGTACCCTTGGGCAGCTTCTTCGTGTAAGTGGCCTGTGCCCTCGGGACCTGTTCAGACCCAACTGCACATATGCCGTATCCAGGTGACGAAGGACTGTTGCTGTTCCCACACATCGGGGTGTGCCAGGCAGCACCCAGTTCACACTGAGCAGCTCAGCTCAGTGTGCTTGCATAAAACTTTAATCCTCAGACCGGGCGTGGTGGCGCCCGCCTTTAATCCCAGCACTCAGGAGGCAGAGGCAGGCAGATTGCTGTGGGTTCGAGGCCAGCCTGGTCTACAGAGCAACTCCAGGACAGCCAAGGCTAACACAGAGAGACCCTGTCTCGGAAAAAAAAAAAAAGAGAGAGAGAGAGAAAGAGAGACTTTAATCCTCTTTTCCTGGATTAAAGACAGGTAGACTTCTGCATTCAAGGCCAACCTGTTCTACAGAACAAGTTCCAAGACAGCTAAGGTTACACAGAGAAACCCTATCTAGAAAAGAAAAAAAAAAAAGGAGATCAGCACAGCAGCCTGGTCCGGCTGAAGAGCCTTCTCCTGTTGCAGGCCCCATTCAACACTAGCAGCGTTTTGAGTCACTTGGCATCTGAGCCAGGGTGACATGCCCAAGCGAGGAATGTGTTGCCTACAAAATCCAAATAGGCCCACTGAGCATTGAGCTTCTTCCTTTGTGTCAGGAGGGGCCGGGGGCAAACACTTATCCTTCACCTTAAAAGAAATATCTCTGCGTGCCCCCATTACTGGGCTCCTAGGAATTTTACTACGGCCCTTGGATTTTGGTTGCTTTACTTCCCATCCTCTTATATATAAATTACCAATAACTCCAGAGTGGTTGTTAAATCTTGTCCACTTAGTCCAAACAGCATAATGTTATCAATATAATTGGCAGTTCTGAGACCTCGTGAAAGAAATGGGTAATTGAGGGCCTGCAAACAGGGCTGGAGAACTGGCATACCCCCAAGACAAAGCAATGACGTTGTGCTGGTGGCTGTTAGCTTTCATCATCATTATTTTTCCCCCTTTGTTTTTTTTTTTTTTTTTTTGAGACAGGGTCTCTCTGTGTAGCCTTGACTGTCCTCGACTCACTCTGTAGACCAGGCTGGCCTTGAACTCACAGCGATTCACCTGCCTCTGCCTCCCCCTCCCGAACGCTGGGATTAAAGGCGTGTGCCACCATGCCCTTTGCTCAGTTTTTAAAGTGAATATCTACAGCAGATCTGTCCCGGTCGGTCCCCCATCTCTCCCCACTATACATTTTCTCATTTGGTGATCTAGGTCACTGTCCTGACCTCAATTCAACTGACACCAAATCCCTGATGTCAGCCCAGATCTTCCTCCTGGCACCTCGCCTCTCACTTCCCACTGCCTGCGGAAGACCTGCCTGCGGGGTCTGCCTAACATTAGGTGAACTCAGAGCCCTTGCTTTGTAAGTAGGCCCTGAACTAAGCTACCGCAAATAGCAGAGGCATCAGGTAGGCATGCTATTTGGACCTTTGGAATTTAAGTCTTTGTTTTCTGGGTGTTTGTTATTTGTTTAAGTCCTGGGCTCAGATGTAAGTCATCACACATGCTAAGCGTTACCACTGGACTCCATACCTAGAACTCATGGTCTTAATACAGAAAACAGAGAGTAAACATATAGTGTGTCCCAAAATATACTAATACATTATACCACTGCACACTGTGTGAGGGCTAAGAAAGAAACACAAAGGGCACTTTAAGGGGCAATTGTAGTAATACGTCTAACTCCAACCTGTTCAAAGTAAAACAATCGTCATTTTGTGGCACTCTGGCCTTCCTCCTGGACATGGATTCCCAATCTACATCTGCTCAATAAATAGTTAACACACTTATTAGTGCCTGCGAAACTTTAAAAAGTCCCCTTTTGGGGCTGGAGAGATGGCGCAAAGGTTTTTTGGTTTGGTTTGGTTTTTATTTTTTTTTAATATTTATTTATTTATTATGTATACAAATCTCCTTATAGATGGTTATGAGCCAACATGTGGTTGCTGGGAATTGAACTCATGACCTTTGGAAGAGCAGTCAGTGCTCTTAACCTCTGAGCCATCTCTCCAGCCCTGGTTTGGTTTTTAGAGACAGGGTTTCTCTGTGTAGCCTTGGCTGTCCTGGACCAGACTGGCCTTGAACTCACAGTGATCTGCCTGCCTCTGCCTCCCGAGTGCTGGGATTAAAGCCATGCACCACCACGCCCGGCTGGCACAGAGGTTATGAACACTGATTGTTCTTCATGAGTTCAATTCCCAGCAACCACATGGTGGCTCACAACCATCTGTCTATAATGAGATCTAGTGCCCTCTTCTGGCCTGCAGGCAGAATACTGTATAAGTAATAAATAAATAAAATCTTTTTTTAAAAAAATCCCCTTCTGCTGGGTGCAATGGCACACCTGTAATCCCAGCACTCTGGGAGGCAGAGACAGACGGATCTCTGTGAGTTCAAGGGCAGCCAGGTCTACAAAGTGAGACCAGGACAGCCAAGGCTATGCAGAGAAACCCTATTTCAAAAAAACCAACCAACCAACCAACAAACAAACAACCCCCCCTTTTGTCCAAGTCCACAATGCAGCAAACATTGTAATTCCTCCTCCTCCCCACAGGGAGGCAGTGTTAATTCTGCCTTCCCACTCATCCCCATCCCACCAGCTCCATCCCCTGTTCCCACCTTAGTTCAAGTCCTGAGTATTTGTCACCTGCTTCCAGGCACGGTGTCTAAAATTGCCTGTTTGCTTCCTCCCCTCCCACTTGCCAGCCTTGTGGCTCTAGAGTTTTTATGAAACACAATTGTGCTTGTGTTTCTCCAGTGATTAAACCCAGCAGTGAGGTGATAGGTAGCAGCCTAGATTCTCAGGAGGCAGTGAGTCCTGAGTTAGAGGCAGCCATAAGCAACACAGGGAGAAAACAGCGTGGCTCCCCCACTATCTTCAGATAAGTCCAAATTTTTTTATGAAAGAGCAGACTTTGATTTTATGTTCTGGTTTAAGTCTGATAATCCTTTACTTTAGGCAGCCTGCAGGGAGAGGTTTGGATTCAAAGCTTATGTAGCTTGTGAATAACAAGGAAGTGTGCACAAGAACATAATAAAAGCCCAGTAGGTTAATTTATAAGTAAAACCTAAAATTTTCATTAGCAAACCCATAACATAGATTAAAGAACACTTGCAATGTTCTATGATGAATGTTTTATTTGCTGTAATCACTTGCTTTGGGCTTAAAGGAATTATTACTGTGGGGCTAAACTAAAACGCTCTTATTAAACAAATTCAGTGTAGCCAGGCACGGTGGCACACCCCTGTAATCTCAGCACTCTGGGAGGCAGAGGAAGGCAGATCTCTGTGAGTTCGAGGCCAGCCTGGTCTACAAAGTGAGTTTAGGACAGGCTGAGATACCCAGAGAAACCCAATTTCAGGGGGAAAAAAAAAAAAACCAGAAAACAAACAAACCGAATTCAGTGTTTATCAATAAGCTCTGCTGCTTTGCTGTAGTTTTTATAAAATTACCAAATTTAAGCTGAAAGCCGGCCTTGAAGCACCTAGGAATTGTCATCCATGTCAGTAGAACACGTCCTCCTAGTTTCTCGCCCTTGTCTCACCCCAAAGGAAGTTAACTGACATGAGAGTACTTCAAGTTTTCGAAGAACGTGCTCACTTCAATAGCATTCCCCTGCCAACATTTCTCATCAGATATTGGCATGGTTGGCGTCCTCACTTCATTTTGGTGAAGCCGAATGAGAGTGAAAGAGCAAGCCTGTTAACGCCACATCCCTTGGCCTCGCGTGTGCTGGGCTTCTTGAGACCCACTTCTCACCCTGCCTTAACTTGAACTGTCTGCAGGAAGACCTAGCGGCCGGTCCCTGAGCCTGCCCTGCCCTTTATACTTTTGTGTCTGCACTTCTGGGCCTGGTCTTATTTTATCTTAAGGAACTTCCTCCATAGCGGGCTGGGGTACGGCTCTGGGGTTAGGAGTCCTTCCTGTTCCTCTAGAGGACCCGAGTTCAGATCCCAGCGCCCGTGTTTGGGCAGCTCACAACTGCCTAGAACCTGGGTTCCAGAGAATCTGATGCCATCTTCAGGCCTCTGTAGATACCAGGACATATGTGACAGACACACATTACCAAATCCATACACACAAACTTAACAAAGGTCTTAAAGTTTCTAACTACACCTATAACACTTTTTTTTTTCACCCCTTGTTTGTGCCTGTTGCCCATAGTAGACCTTCACTTCCTTGGGAGAAGAAATGCTGTTGTTTATTTATTATTTTCTTTCTCCCCAGAGTCTGCCTTCAATGCCCAACACGGATTGTGTCAGTATTATCCAGAGAGGCAGAACCTACAAGTTAAACAGGTATCGATATGTGAAAGGAGAATACTGGGGGCATTGGCTCACACAGTTGCAGAGGTTGCGAAGTCTCACAGCAGGTCGTCTCTAACTGAGGTCTCTGTGCAGCCAATAGGGAGGCTCAGTCCCGGTCCTGGTCTTCAGGTCCAGGGAAATTGATCACATACCCTCGGGGTGAAGCCAGAGGACGCAGCCAGCCAGACACCGGTGGAGTCCAGGAGTGCAGGAAGTCTATCACTCTGCCCTTAGGGGCAGGATTAAAGTGTTCTAGGTTTAGCAAGGAGGAAATCACCTTTCTTCTGCCTTGTTTGTTCTTTCCGGGGCCCCCTAGCTGATTGGCCGGTGCCTGCCCACAGGGAAGGCGGATCTTCCCGGTCAGATTAGCAGTTCATTCACCAGTGTGCTCTTCCAACACCCTCATGGGCACACACACACCCAGAAGTAGTGTTTTACTAGTCAGTGTTGTAGACATGCCTTAACTGAGTCTAGGTCACATGCCAATCTAAATCATTATACATTTATTCATTCATTTTTTGCAGACTAAGAGAATAAACGAAAGCGTAATTTGACATAGTGAACTCCACTCCTGAAATGTCAGGCTTAGGGGACAGAGTCTCCCTCCCATAACCTCCAAAATAGTAATAACTCTTTTTTTTTTTTTCAAGACAGGGTTTCTCTGTGTAGCCTTGGCTATACTGGACTCACTTTGTAGACCAGGCTGGCCTGGAACTCACAGTGATCTGCCTACCTCTGCCTCCCGAGTGCTGAGATTAAAGGCGTGCGCCACCATGCCCAGCTAAAATAGTAATAATTCTTAAACAATGTAAGAAGTAAAATAAAGATGTTTAAAAAGCCATATTCCTCTCCGGGCGGTGGTGGCGCACCCATTTAATCCCAGCACTCAGGAGGCAGAGGTAAGTGGATCCCTGTGAGTTCGAGGGCAGCTTCGTCTACAATGTTAGTCCAGGACACCCCAAGGCTACACAGAGAAACCCTGTCTGGGGGAGGGGGAGGATGGTAGGTGGGGGGAGAGGAAAGCCATACTCCTCAAAATCAATTACTCTTTCAGCTGCTAAAGCATGCAAAAATAATGCTAGAAATTGAACTAAAAAGAAATTCCAAACGATAGGTGTCCCGCTCAGTTTAGCTTGGAGAAATAGCCTAGGACTGGCTAGATATTAGCTCCGAAAAGGTAGAGGGTGATATAATCAGACACTCAGTGCAAGGGGCGCTGTGAGGGGGAGGGGGGTAAGCGGGTGTGTGTGTGTGTGTGTGTGTGTGTGTGTGTGTGTGTGTGTGAGATTTCGCTACTTCTGTGCACGAAATCCTAGCAGGAACGAACAAACAAAAAGGCAATACTGCCTCCTAGTGGCGTTAGGCATAAAGGCCTCAACCCCAGGGTCCTGTAAGATTAAATAGCTTCTGTGCTCAGTGGGGGAAATGGCCTGCGAACTGCGAACTGAGTGTTTCAGGCCTTCATCCCGTCCCTTGGGGAGGAAGATTTGAGACTTAAGACCTCTTGATAGTGACTGTCTCTTGAATAAATCCTCTTGCAAAAGCCCTCTGTTAGGTGGTTGACACATATGCAACAGGTGAGAGAGGGGGGAGAGAGAGAGAGAGAGAGAGAGAGAGAGAGAGAGAGAGAGGAGAGAGAGAGAGTGTTCCGGCTCCCAAGATATTCTCTTTTTGCTGAGTCTGCAGTCAGCTGGGGACACTCTTCTGACCATTTTCACTCCGCTAGACATACCCCAGAGTCTTAACATGATCTTGTTACTTGCTTTTTATTGTTTGTTTTGTTGTTATTTGTAGGCTTTTCGTTTTTTGCTTGTTTGGAGACAGGGTGTCCCTGTGTAACCCTTGCTTGGCTTGGAACTTGATATACAGACCAGGCTGACCTTGAACTCATGGGAATCCTTCTGAATCCCCCTCCTGGGTGCTGGCCCTGCTAGTGTCGCCACGGATGAGCCAGCCCAAGGGCATGAGACCCAGAGAGCTGGCTCTTCCCTTTGCTGGCTGCGGCATTGGATGGCCTAGCCGGGACAGGGCTGGAGAGCTCACCTCAGTGGTGTGAATGTGGGAGAGCTGGGAGGCTGAGGGGCTCAGATACCCACCCCCCAGGCCCAGATCCAGGGCTTTGAGCTGGCCCACCCCAACATCTGCCCCATCTGTGACCTGCTGGTGTATGGGAAGGGGCTGGTTCTACAGATCCTAAGCTGCAAGGTCTCATGACACAGGGCAGCGACAGGATATCAGAGAGGAGTCCCAGTGAGGAGCCAGGACTGATGGAGTAACAGAAGCTACCAGACCAAATAGTCATTGCAGTGAGCACTTGCAAGCAAAGAGGTGTGGACAGAAGGGTATACTGTGGGACACACTGTGACAGACTTCAGCTTCCACACGGGATTTTCTTTGCTTTTGGGGAGTAGGATGGAAGGCGACAGGGAGATGGGTGGGATTGGAGCACATGATGTGAAACTCACAAAGAACCGCCTGCCTCTGCCTCCTGAGTGCTGGGATTAAAGGCGGGTGCCACCACCACTAGGCTGAAAACCAAGTTCTTAGGTTTAACTTTACAAATAGTGCAAGAAATAAACCCGCTGTCAAACTTGCAGGAAACCAAACTGTTCTCTCCAGTGATGGTCTGGTCCAAATAACAATGGGTCCAAAACAGCAATTCCCTAAGTGCCAACAACTTCTCTAATTTTGTTCCTAAGTCCAATTTTGGTGCAACAAGAGAAAATAAAATGTGTCTTCCTGCTTCTGGTTACATGTAGCCCTCTTACTACATCTCTCGCAAACCAGCAGCCTCCAATCAGATGCCATCTCTTCTCCTTTAAGCCCTCTCCCGCCTTTGTATTTATTTTTAATTTAAAAAAAATAAAAAATTTAAAATAGCCGGGTGTGGTGTTTTTATATGTATGAGTGCTCTATGTGCATGTACACCTGCAGGCCAGAAGAGGGCGCCAGATCTCATCATCGGTGGTTGTGCGCTACCACGTCCTTTCTGGGAATTGAATTCAGGACCTTTGAAGAACAGACACCTCTATTTATTTATTTATTTATTTATTTATTTATTTATTTATTTATTTATTTATTTAGGCAAGGTTTCTCTATGTAGCCTTGGCTGTCCTGGACTCGCTTTGTAAACCAGGCTGGCCCCGAACTCACAGCGATCCACCTGCCTCTGCCTCCCAGAGTGCTGGGATTATTTTTATTATTTATTTTATTTTCTATAAAGCTCCCGCATTCCTCTGGATTTTTGTGTTTCTACCAAAAGTGTACAATGGTGGCTGACTTACTTGCCATAGAAAGCTCGGACTAAATAGCCTTTGGTGTTTCTCATCTGGTCTTCATTTCGAATCTAGTAATTCTATGACAACTTTCCAAAATCTCTTTAAGAGACATTGATATTATTTCTAAAAACATTAGTGTTTTGCACAGGACCTTTAAAAATCCTACCCTTACTAATCTAAGTCAATATGCTAACGGTCTCTCCTTTTCGGCAGGGGGTGGGGGGGTGGGGAGGCGGGGAAGCCCTGTTGCTAGACGGACTGGATGTCTTCGGAAAGAGCTGTCGGAGGCTTGCCGGAACTACAATTCCCAGCGGTCCCTGCGGCGGCGCGCCTTCAGTGTGTATCCGGCGGCGTCCTGTGCTGTTCCCGCCAATTTTTCTGTCAGTCTTGTCCGGGTCTAGTTCCTTGCTTCATGGAGTCGTTTGATCCCACGGAGCTGCCGGAGCTACTCAAGCTTTATTACCGAAGGCTCTTTCCCTACGCCCAGTACTATCGCTGGCTCAACTATGGCGGAGGTGATGGAGGCTGGGAACGGGATGGTAGTGCGGCGGGGAGCGGGGTGTGAGCGGATTCTGGGCGGGGTGTCCTTGAGTGACTGTAACGGTCCTGATGTGGAGTGCCTTCCTGTATTATCTCCATCCCTCCCCGCCACTTCTGAGGAGCCAAGACAGACGGACCAAAGGACCATACTGCCTCACTGGGGGAGGAGGTGCCTCTCTTCTTCCTGGGACCTGGTTGCAGGTGACACCTCCGTGCGTGGAAGAAAGGCACCTTCCCCACGGATGACAGGCACGGTTCCCTAGCGCATGTGGAATAGCACAGCCCGTTTGGAACAGTGTTGGGCACAAGGACACTCATTAAAAACATTCTAGAGAGTCTAGTGACTCACGTATGTGATCCTTACATTTGGGGGCGGGGGCTGAGGCAGTTGAATTTTCATGAGTTCAAGGCCAGCCTGAACTACCCGGTAAATTCTAGGGCAGCCCAGGCTACACAGTAAGGCCCTGTCGTTTTTTAAAGTATCTGTGTCTTCCTTGTGAGTTAAGGTTATATAATGCCCTAAACTGAACTTAAAATTCCTTTGCAGTGACAAAGAATTACTTTCAACACCGTGAGTTTTCATTCACCCTGAAAGATGACATTTACATTCGCTATCAGTCCTTCAACAACCAGAGTGATCTGGAGAAGGAGATGCAGAAAATGAATCCATACAAGATTGACATAGGCGCTGTCTATTCTCACAGAGTAAGGAATCTTTTTTTTTTTAATGTATTTAATTTTATTTGGTGCATGGGTATGAAGATATCAGATCCCTTGGAACCGGAGTTGCACACAGTTGTGAGCTGCCATGTGGGTGCTGGGAATTGAACCTGGGACAGTGGTCTTAACTGCTGAGCAATCCCTCCAGCCCCAGAGTAAGGAATCCTGTCTGTGTATTTTCTGTGATGATCCAGAGTGGATTGGGGACCCCATGTTTTGAAGGTAATGTTTTAGAGTTTATTATAGTTGATGAAACACAGGGGTTTTTTGTTTTGTTCTTTTGGTTTTTTCGAGACAGGGTTTCTCTGTGTAGCCTTGGCTGTCCTGGACTCACTTTGTAGATCAGGCTGGCCTCGAACTAACAGCGATCCGCTTGCCTCTGCTTCCCAAGTGCTGGGATTAAAGGTGTACGACACCACTGCCCAGCTGAAACACAGTGTTTTTGTTGTTGTTGTTGTTGTTTTGGTTTGGTTTTTGAGACAGGGTTTCTCTGTGTAGCCTTGCCTGTCCTGGATTCACTTTGTAGACCAGGCTGGCCTCGAACTCACAGCAATCCGCCTGCCTCTGCCTCCCAAGTGCTGGGATTAAAGGCGTGCACCACCACGCCCGGTTGAAACACAGTGTTTTTTACAAGTAAATTTTAGTCTTGTTTTAACTCTACTGACTGAAAGTCACAGCATAAAGCAGGAGAGGCCAGTCTGAAATACGTGAGACCATGTCTTAAAAAGAAAAAGATTCTTGCTGGGGTGGTGGCACATTCCATTAATTGCAGAGGCAAGTGGATCTCCAAGTTTGAGGCTAGCCTTGACTACAGAGTAAGTTCCAGGATAGCCAGGGCTGCAAGAGAAACCCTGTGTGTGTGTTGGGGTAGGGGCTGACAACTTAGACTTGGTTATAAAATAAATTTATATTTAAAAACAGTAAAGCCCCTGTCTCAAAAAACAAACAAATAAAAAACAGTAAAGCAGGAGAGATAATTCAGTTGGTAAGGAAATTGAAGACTTGAGTTGGGGGTCCCTAGTACCCCTGTTAAAAGTACTTCAGGCCGGGACAAAAAGATCCCTGGAGTTGGCTGGCCAGGCAGACTAGCTGAATCAGGAGCTCCAGGGTCAGGGAGAGCCCCTGTCTCAGGAAGATGGCAAGTGGCTGAAGAAAACACCAGACCTCCACTTTCAGCATACACACACAGGCATGGACAGACAGACACATGCACCTGCACACACACACACATGCACCTGCACACACACACACACACACACACACACACACACACACACACACACACACACACATGTACCTGCATACACACACACATGCACCTACACACATACACACATATGCACCTGCATACACACACACACACACACACACACATGTACCTGCATACACACACACATGCACCCACACACACACACACGTATGCACCTGCACACACACACACACACACACACACACACACACACGCACCTGCACACACACACACATGCACCTACACACATACACACATATGCACCTGCATACACACACATGCACACACACACACACATATGCACCTGCACACACACACACACACACACATACACACACACACACACACACGCGCGCGCGCACGTAGCTGCACAGAAACATTAAACGATAAGTAGAGACATTTTTGTTAAGTTTCTCAGAAAAGGAGCTAGACCGCGGACGGTCATGGAGCACGTGTTGTGTGAGACCCTGCGTTTGTTGCCCCGGGGTGCGGGAGACTAGCACCACTCTGATTCTCTTCCTAATGCCTGAGACCTGGAAGCTCTTAAGATTTTCTGTCAATCTCTTCTGTCCCTGCTTCTAAAGCTGAACAGTATATACCCTTCCTTGTCTGCTCTGATAGACACCGAGGGGCTCTTACAGAACCCAAAGTCTTCAAAAGTGGGTGGCGATATAGTTTTTATATCCTGCCCTTTCCTTTGAAATATGTTAATTTCTGGGGATCTCAATGCTAGGTTATTAAACTGTTTTCTTTTGCAGTCTTTCTTTCTTTGTTTGTTTTTGTTTTGTTTTCCCAGACAGGGTTTCTCTTGTAGTCCTGGCTGTCCAAGACTTGCTTTGTAGACCAGGCTGGACTTGAACTCACAGAGATCTGTCTGCCTCTGCTGGGATTAAAGGCGTGCTCCACCATGCCTGGCTTCTTTTGCAGTCGTCTTTTTTTTTTTTCTTTTTTTTTTTTGGTTTTTTTGAGACAGGGTTTCTCTGTGTAGCCTTGGCTGTCCTGGACTCGCTTTGTAGACCAGGCTGGCCTCGAACTCAACAGAGATCCACCTGCCTCTGCCTCCCGAGTGCTGGGATTAAAGGCGTGCACCACACCTAGCTTCTTTTGCAGTCTTAACCCACCCCCCTTCACCCCACAGGATAGGTGTGTGTCAAGCACATGGCCATGATGTTTTTACCAAGAAGTGGTTCAGCTGACCATATTCTTAGGGACTCTCTCGATTTTGTCAGAATAAAATCTCCACTAGCAGAGACCTTTGTTCAGTCACTGGTCTGTCTCAGAGCCTGGAACAGTGCCCAGCATGTCTTGTCAGATTCTTCTGAAAGGAACCTCATCTCACAACAGCTGTGAGGAGAGAGGGCTGGGTCTCTGATGGAACCAATAGCTCCAGCACTTACTCTGGACCTGAGTTCACACCTCCAGAGTTCACACCTCCAGAGTTCACACCTCCAGCATCCACGTAAGAGTCGGTCATGTGCACCCCAGATGTATGGGGCAGAGGCAGGAGGGTCACTGGGGGCAGCTGGCAGTCAACGGCGGTGTGGGCTACATGGGACCCTGCCTCAAAACAACAACAAAGACTCACTTGAGATAATTTTTAATCTGTTGAAGGGATCTAAAATAAGTATATATTTGTTGTTTGTATCTACAGTACCAAGGATCAAAGATACTGTACAGTATCTACAGCAGCAAGGAAAGATTTTTAAAACAGCCTGCAACAGGGGATGATTCCTTATTAGAAACCTAAAATACAGGGCTGGAGAGAGGGCTCAGAGGTTAAGAGCACTGGCTGCTCTTCCTAGAGGTCCTGAGTTCAATCCCCAGCAACCACATGTGGCTCATAGCCATCTATAATAGGATCTAATGCCCTCTTCTGGTAGGCAGGCGCATATGCAAGCAGAATGTTATATATATAATAACTAAATAAATCTTTAAAAACAGAAAGAAAGAAAGAAAAAAACCATCAAAAAATAAACCTAAAATACCTTTATTATTTCTATCAAGTGAATTCATTACACCTTCTTTTAATCTTTTTTGTGTATTATTTATTTATTTATTTATTTATTTATTTATTATATTTACAGTGCTTCACCTGCATTTACACCTGCACGCCAGAAGAGGGCACCAGACCTCATTATAGATGGTTGTGAGCCACCATGTGGTTCCTGGGAATTGAACTCAGGGCCTTTGAAAGAGGAGCCACTGTTCTTAACCTTTGAGCCGTCTCTCCAGCCCTAAACCTTCTTTTAAGTAGATAAAAATTAAAAACTGTCATCGGTTCAGAGTGTGTGAGATCCAGAGTGCTCAAAGTGTCATAGACATGGTATTCTGCAGCTTCTTTGACGCGTTTCTTTCCCCATGTGAGTAGGCATGGGCAGCTCTGAGAGAAACTGGTGTGTTTTGTGTCCGTAGCCCAGTCAGCACAACACAGTGAAGCTGGGGGCTTTCCAGGCTCAGGAGAAGGAGCTCGTCTTTGACATTGACATGACCGACTACGACGACGTAAGGAGATGCTGCAGGTAAGCGCTGACGCGCTGGGGTGGGTGACTGCCACCGACAGTGAGTAACGATGGCTGTGCTCAGTTCTGCAGACATATGTTCCAAGTGCTGGACCCTCATGACGATGGCCATGCGCATCATAGACCGAGCCCTGAAGGGTACGTGTCAGAAAGTGTGCTTCCCCTCAGCCTCCGTCTTTCACTATCACATCTCACGCGTCTCTAGTATTTTCCCCTGAAACATAAAAGGGAAAAGAAAAAGAGAAAAAATTGTATTGAAAACATTAGGGGCCGGGCGTGGTGGCGCACGCCTTTAATCCCAGCACTCAGGAGGCAGAGGCAGGCAGATTGCTGTGAGTTCAAGGCCAGCCTGGTCTACAAAGTGAGTCCAGGACGGCCAAGGCTACACAGAGAAACCTTGTCTCAAAAAAAAAAAAAAAGATAACATTAGTACAGCTGTTGAACAAACCAGTGTGTACTCCCCCAGTACAGTCCACGGTGAAGCAGCTGTGTGCTAGGTACTATTCTCCATAAGAGAAGTGAGAAGATAAAAAACAGTCATAACCCAGGCTGGTTTTGAACTTGTTCTGTTGCCAAGGATGACCTTGAACTTCCTGTTCCTCCTACCCTGGCCCTGCCCCTGAACTGGTTCCCAGCAGCTGTGTAGATTGGCTCACAGCTGCCTCTGACGCTAACTCTAAGGGATCCCGTAGCATCCTCTGGCCTCTGCAGGCGCCATCACACGTGCTCATACACACAAACACATAAACACACACAGCCGGGTGGCGGTGATGCACACCCAGCAGAGGAGACAGAGGCAGGCAGCTAGACTGAGCTCTGTAGGGCCTAGTCTATAGACAGCCAGGGCTCCACGGAGAAACTCTGTCATGAAAAACAGTAATAAAAACAGCCCCAAGCTGGGCGTGGTGGCGCACGCCTTTAATCCCAGCACTCGGGAGGCAGAGGCAGGCGAATCGCTGTGAGTTCGAGGCCAGCCTGGTCTACAAAGTGAGTCCAGGACAGCCAAGGCTACACAGAGAAACCCTGTCTCAAAAAACCAAAACAAAACAACAACAACAACAACAAAAAAAAACCCAGCCCCAAACCATCCTGGGTTAACATAAGACCCTGTCTCAAAAAATACCCTCCACGAACCTGGGAGCGGACGATGAGAGCGCTTGTGGGAAACATAAGCAAAAACTAGGTTGTAGAATTATCTTAAAACGTATTATTTCTGGGTTGGAGAGACAGCTCAGAGGTTAAGAGCACTGACTGCTCTTCTAGAGGTCCTGAGTTCAATTCCCAGCAACTGCATGATGTCTCACAACCACCTATAATGTGATATACCCTCATCTGGCCTGCAGGCAGAATATTGTATACATAATAAATAAAATAAAAATAAGCAAACTCTGAAGCACATATTTAGAAAAAAAAAGCTTATTATTTCTGGCTGGGCAGTGGTAACGCACACCTTTAATCCCAGTACTTGAGAGGCAGAAGCAAGTAGATCTGTGAGTTCGAGGCCAGCCTGGTCTACAGAGAAGTCCCAGGACAGCCAGGGCTACACAGAGAAACCCTGTCTCGAAAAACCAAACCAACAAAAACCAACTTATGATTTCTGGCCTCCTCAGAGGACTTTGGATTTAAGCACCGCCTCTGGGTGTATTCCGGAAGGAGAGGTGTCCATTGCTGGGTCTGTGATGAGTCCGTCCGAAAACTGTCCTCTGCCGTGCGCTCTGGGATAGTAGAGTACTTGAGTCTTGTGAAGGTGAGCGTCTCTTAATTAACAGTTTTCATGTCTTTCTCTAGTAGGTATTACCCAGCCTGGAACTTTTAGAAACACAGAAAATTATCTTTTATAGAATTCATATCTTAGAGTAAGTGATCTTAGAAATGATCATTTAAAGTCATAGTAGCTACTTTTTAAGAGAGAGAGAGAGAGTGTGAGAGCGAGCTCAGGCACTTGTGGTGGCTCACAGCCATCTATAATGAAATCTGGTGCCCTCCTCATGCAGGCAGAATGCTGTATAAATAATAAATCAAGCTTTTTTTAAAATTTCATTTCTCATGGATGGAGAAAGGGCTCCCCTGGGGCCCCACCCCTTCCTGTAGAGCTACTTGGGGCGGGGCCTGTCATTTTCATCAGTGGCTAAACTCAGTGAGTCATATTCACAAAGACCTGACAATTGTCAGGTGCGGCAGCACACATCTGTAATCTTAGCAGAGGCAGAGGCAAGCGGATCTGTGAGTTCAGGGCCAGCCTGATCTACAGAGTGAGTTCCAGGATAGGCAAGGCTACACAGAGAAACCCTGTCTGAAAAAAAGAAATACCTGAAAGTGGGACAAGGGACTGTTGGGAAGAGGGGTTTCAGTAGGGGGGGTGTAGCTAAGATCCATCGTGTAAGGTGTCTCATGCCCACAGTCCCAGCCCTTGGGGCACTGAAACAGGAAGATGGCTGTGAGCCTAGCCTGGGCTGTGGTATGAGACCCTGTCTCCAGCAACAACAACAACAAAATGCTAAGCATCTTGTTGCTAAGTGCCCTCCTTTGTAGCAAAGAGAACATTAATTTGCTCTTCTAGTTCATTTTGTCAAAGAAAGTTGGAGGTACTTTCTTCTGTGCTGGAGAGATGGGGTTTAAGAGCACTCACTTCTGTTGCAGAGGTCCAGTTCCTGGCAGTCTGACCCTGCCTTAGGGCCTTTTCGGCTACACTCTAGCGGTGCACATACATGTACTTGGGCACACACATACACAAAAAATTAAAGTACATTTGTTTAGATAGCAAAATAGCACCCAAGTTTCTGTACTTCATAATTTAGCCACTATCTCTGGTTTTATATAGTTTTAAGTGGGATAATAGCATTAAAATGTTTTAAGATAATTTATGCTTTATAATATACATAAAGTTTTTTTGTTGTTTTTTGTTTTGTTTTGTTTTGTTTGGTGGTTTCTTTTTCAGGGTGGTCAAGATGTTAAAAAGAAAGTTCACCTAAGTGAGAAGCTTCACCCTTTTGTCAGGTCTGTTCAGAAAGAACCCCACCCCACCCCCCAGGCCCTCTGGTTTGCTATGTGAGCTTCTAGAAGGGTCCTGATGTTAGTTTTCACCACTGAATAGTGTTTTTAGTAACAGTTGTGGTTAACAGCCTCCTATTTTACATTGTCCTATTCCAGTGCGTTCTACTGTCGTTTTCAATGATATTTCGGATTTCATGAGAAACATGACAGTATTTCCTTTTTTTTTTTTTTTTTTTTAATTTTTAAGAATTTTTTGGTTTTTCAAGACAGGGTTTCTCTGTGTAGCCTTGGCTGTCCTGGAACTCCCTCCCTCTGTAGACCAGGCTGGCCTCGAACTACATGTATGCAACCACTGCCCAGCTGTTGCCGTATTTTGTTTTGTTTTATGGCAGGATCTCTGTAGAGATCCTCCACCTCTGCCTCCTGAGCACTGGGATTAAAGGTGTGTGCTACCATGCCAGGCAGCTGTTGTGATTTTTAAAACAAGGACCTACCTATACGCTAGTATTGATGAGTTAGTTGGTTATTTCTACCATTGCTGCATGATGTATGATGTTAGTAACTTTATAGATTCTAGATTTAGGAAGGGATCATTTAGGCCAGGCATGGTAGCACACACCTTTATTTAATCCCAGCACCAGGGAGGCAGAGGCAAGCCTGGTACATAGACAGTTCCAGGGTAGCCAGAGTTACACAGTGAAACCCTGTCTCAAAATAAAATAAAAATGCTTTAAAGAAGCAAACATTTCCCAAATACCTACCTACCCCATGGCAGGTATGCGCTGGGCTCTTTCCTTTTTCAGTGTCTAGTTTTAACACAATTAACTGACAAAAGGGTCTCATTCTGTTTATCTGGTTCAAAAAGTTCAGGAAATATAAACATTGTCCTCCAGTAAGACTGCCTGTGTGTCCTGTGTTGTTAATGCTGTTGGGACTTTGTCCTTACTTTTATTCCTACAGAAGATCTATAAACATAATTAAAAAATACTTTGAAGAATATGCTCTAGTTGGCCAAGATATTCTTGAAAATAAAGAAAATTGGGATAAGATTTTAGCCCTTGTTCCTGAGAATATCCTTTGTTGTGCTTACTTTGTGAGCCAGTCGTGTCTGTCTGTGACATCACAGGCGTGTGCTGCTTATGTGGTCTCTGACATCACAGACGTGTGCTGCCTGTATGGTCTCTGACATCATAGACGTGTGCTGCTCGTATGGTCTCATATGTCCTAGATATTTAATCTTTTGTTTTACACAGTTATCTCCTGCACTTCTGCATTTTGGTATCGCTGGGCTCCAGTAAGAATGGGGGCTGGAGAGATGGCTCAGAGGTGAGGAGCACTGTTCCAAAGGACCAAGGTTCAATTCCTGGCAACCACATCATGGCTCAGGCCATCTATAAAGTGATCTGATGCCCTCTGCTGGCATGTAAGTGCACATGCAAATAGAGCGCTCATAACATAAAATAAACAAATAAATCTTTAAAAATAAAAAATACAGTAAAAGGGGCCATTTTGTAAAATAGTTTTTGCATTTTACCAGTTGTTCCTAGAATTAATGGGTAAAGAATGAGGAGTCATTTCGTCTGGATATGTACAAGACAGGAAGACTTTCTTATGTTGTAGTAGCTTACAATCATTTTAGTATTCTTTCATTTTCATACCGCTGCTACAGTTTTACAAGGGAATTTTTTGAAGATTTATTGATTTATTTTATGTATTTAAGTGCTATATCCACATGCACACCTGCCTGTCAGAAGAGGACATCACATCTCACTTTAGATGGTTGTGAGCCACCATATGGTTGCTGGGAATTGAACTCAGGACCTCTGGAGGGGCAGCCAGTGCTCTTAGCCACTGAGCCATCTCTCCAGCCTTACAATGCTATAAGTGCCTACTGTTATGTTTTAGGGATCATTAATAGTTTCTGAATGTGTGGAGCATCACCATCCTTGTAATAATACATTCTACAGATTTATTTGGTTCTTTGATTTTTCGAGACAAGGTTTCTCTGTGTAGCCTTGGCTATTCTGAACTCACTTTGTAGACCAGGCTGGCCTCGAACTCACAGCGATCCACCTGCCTCTGCCTCCCAAGTGCTGGGATTAAAGGCCTGCGCCACCACACCTGGCCACAGACTTATTTGTTGAGTCACCCCCAAATGAATATGCTCCTTAATGATGCGTCACCTCTTCACGATGAGCTTCAGAGAGGCTTTCAGAAGTTCCACAATTCGTCTCAGCGCTGGGAGTACTTGAAGAAAGTGGTCAGCACATCTCAGGTAAGTGCCACTGGGACCTGCTTTTTTGAGTGTCACAGTACGACCCCTAATTGAGTCGCAGCTGGTTTTACTTGGTTCTGACTTTCTTTTTAACCGTCTTTGGAGAGGTGCCCAGCGGTTCCTTCTGATCCTCATGGTGGCCTTGCGTCTGCTTATAGAACACGAAGAACGAGAAGTGTGGCCCCTGGCTGGAGTGGGAGATTGTGCTCCAGTACTGCTTCCCACGCCTGGACATCAACGTGAGCAAGGGCATCAATCATTTACTGAAGAGCCCTTTCAGTGTCCACCCTAAAACAGGTACAGTGCGGAGACGGTGAGGGGGACCAAGGGGAAGCATTTGTTTTCGCATGGGGTCTCACTGGGTAGCTCTGGCTTTGTAGAGTGCTTGCCTGGCACGCACAGCCCTGGCTTCCATCCCCAGCACCATAAACTGTGTGATGGCGCAGGCCTATAATCCTGCTAATTAGGAGGTGGACACAGGAGGATCAGAAGATAAAAGTCATCAGCAATGTGGAGTTTGAGGCCAGCCCAGTGCTGTGTTTAAAGGTGTGCGCCACCAAGCCTGGCTATCAGAGTATATTTTTATACAAACTAAGCTGCTTGTGCTGGAAAATATCTTATAATATCACCATTGTTTGTATAGCCCAATTGACCAAAATATCATTATGAACACATGATGGTATGTAGAATGATTATTAATATCTAATCTTGAATTATTTTAGTGAAATCAGCAGCTTACTTCTTAACCAGCTTTATACCCAAATAACCACACAAAGAGACCAGGATATATTTAATTAGCCTGTAGAACAATGCTCCAATAATTACTCCATCATAAACCTCTGTGCTAGAAGTTTCTTCTCATTCAGATTTCCTACATTCTACTTGCTTTTAAATCATCTCCTAGGGCTGGAGAGATGGCTCAGAGGTTAAGAGCACTGGCTGCTCTTCCAGAGGTCCTGAGTTCAATTCCCGGCAACCACATGGTGGCTCACAACCATCTATAATGTGATCTAATGCCCTCTTCTGGTGTGGAGGTATACATGCAGGCAGAAGTCTATATAAATCATAAATAAATAAATCTTTAAATCATCTCCTAAAGCCGGCTGTGGTGGCACATGCCTTTAACTCCAGCACTCAGGACACAGAGGCAGGCGGATCGCTGTGAGTTTGAGGCCAGCCTGGTCTACAAAAAGTGAGTCCAGGACCTCCAAGGCTACACAGAGAAACCCTGTCTCAAGAAACCAACCAACAACAAGAATCATCTCCTAAGCCTGGTTCATTTCTCTTGCTGTTTCCCAGTCTTCTCATGGCTCCATCCTCTCCTTCCTTCTCTTTCTCTACCCCTCACTCCATCAAGATGCCCCACCCTAGTCTGTATTGCTCAGTATCGGCTAGTTTGTTTTTGTTGACAACGCAGAGAACTAATGGTGGAATGTTTACACAAACCTGAGACAGGAGATACTTAGAATAAACATCACAGTGCATTGTCCCCATTGAAACCAGATAGTGGGGTAGAGAAATCAGCATTTGAACGAAGAAGGGTTGTACACAGTCCTCAAGAACAGAATGCCAAGCCGGGCGGTGGTGGCACACGCCTTTAATCCCAGCACTCGGGAGGCAGGGGCAGGCGGATCGCTGTGAGTTCGAGGCCAGCCTGGTCTACAAAGCGAGTCCAGGACAGCCAAGGCTACACAGAGAAACCCTGTCTCGAAAAAACCAAAAAAAAAAAAAGAAAGAAAGAAAGACCAGAACGCCAACAATGGTATATTTCCAAAAGATGCCCAGTGTGGGACTGTGAGGTGACAGCAGGTAAAAGGCCCTTGCCACCAAGCTTGCTGACCTAAACTCAATTTTCTAGACCCACATGGTTAAAGGAGAAAACCAACTCTTACAAGTTGTCCTCTGACTTACACACACACATATAAATAAATGTTTTAAAAAGAACCTTTTGGGGCTGGAGAGATGGCTCAGAGGTTAAGAGCACTGACTGCTCTTCCAAAGGTCCTGAGTTCAGTTCCCAGCGACCACAAGGTGGCTCACAACCATCTGTAATGAGATCTGGTGCCTTCCTCTGGTGTACAGTTGTACATGCAAGCAGAACACTGTATACATAATAAAACTTTTTTTAAAACTTTAAAAATTACACACACACATACACAGGAGCTAGAGACTGCTCAGTGGTAAAGACCATGTATTGTTCTTCCAGAGGACCCTACTGTCTCAGTACTTAGGGCTTTTAAAAGTTCAAGACCAACCTGGGCTACATAGTGAGACCTCAGTTCAAAACAACCTTAGTGTGGGCGCTTATGTATATAATCCATCCCAGTACTCAGGCAGAGACAAGAAGGTTGTTGCAAGTTCAAAGCCAGCTTTCTCTGCATAGCAGTGACTTCAAGGACAGCTAGGGCTGTAGAGTGAGACTCTGTCTCCAAAAACTAAGTTTAAAAGCTCTTATAATAGCAAAGTCTTTGGAGGCCGGGCATGATGGCACATGCTTGTAATCCCAGCACTTGGGAGGCAGAGTCAGGTGGATCTCTGTGAGTTCGAGGCCAGCCTAGCCTACAAAGTCCAGGACAACCAAGGCTACACAGAGAAAACCTGTCTCAAAAAAAAAAAGAAAAAGAAAGAAAGAAAGAAAAGAAAAAGAAAAAAAGCAAAGTCTTGGGAAAACTGTGTGATGTGAGCAGTGGGAGAGAAATGTGTGTGTGTGTGCACGTGTACAAGCACGTATGTAATGCTAAGGAGGTCACTAAACTATATCCTCAGCACTTTGTAAAATTTTAACCAAGCATAATTCAGAGGCACAACAACCTACAATCGAGCGTTTCTAACTTTGGTTCTTACAGGTCGCATTTCTGTGCCTATTGATTTCCAGAAAGTGGATCAGTTTGATCCGTTCACTGTTCCCACCATCAGGTATGCTCCAGGTCCCTGGGCATCCTTTATTTGTGACTGTTTTTCTGAATTTTCAGTGGATTATACTGGATCCCTGGATAGAGAAGTGTGCACATACCATGATGCAGAGGCAGGGGGATGACAGGCTCTTATGTCTGGGAATGGGAGTGTAGCTCCACTGGTGGGGACATAATATTGTAGTCCACACCTGTAATCTCGGGCCTCAGGGAGTGGGAGTAAAACAAGCAGGAGCTCAAGGTCATCCTTGACTATATAGCAGGTCTGAGGCCGACTGAGAATACATGTGCCCTGGCAGGGTTGGCTGAGTGGCAGAGCACTGGCCCAGCAGGTGCCAGGCCCTGAGGTCAGTCTCCATCACTGCATTCCCCAGGCTGTACTACCATAGGATCGTGAAAAGCTCTGAAACTTGTTCTGCCTCGAATTTAGCTAAGCTGTCGGCTTGTTTGTTGTTCAGGGCCAGGAATGGTAGGTACCCAGGGCTGTTTGCACACTAAGACAATCGCTCTATGGCTAAGCCACACCTCAGGCAGATGGTTTTTCACAGACTTTGAGTTTTCATATGCTAGTATGTCAGTGGGGTCAGGTGCCAACTGTAAAGTCCCCTTATTCTATTCCCTGTAGTGCCATCTGCCGAGAATTGGATGTGGTTTCCACTAATGAAAAGGAAAATGAGAATGAAGCTGAATCTGACGGCAAACGTAGAGTCAGAGGTGAGGTGATGTGCTGAAGCCGCACTCTGACACAGATTTTTTATTTTTGGTTTTAGTTTTTGTTTTTGTTTTTCAAGACAAGGTTTCTCTGTGTAGACCAGGCTGGCCTCAAACTCACAGAGATCCGCCTGCCTCTGCCTCCTGAGTGCTGGGATTAAAAGCGCTCACCACCAAGCCCAGCCTCCTTTCCTATTTTATCCCTTTTAGGCCTGTGTTTTCTATCTGCCAGAGCTAAGACTTTGAGCACTATGCCAAACAAAGGGTTGGGGAGCTTTCTTTCTTTCTTTCTTTCTTTCTTTCTTTCTTTTTTTAGGTCAGCTTTTAAGAGAACACGCTGCTCTTGCAGAGGACTGGTTCGGTTTCCAGCTCCCACACTGTAGCAGCCAGTTGCAACTCAAGTCCCAGTGCGGGTCCATTGCCCTCTTCTGGCTCCCATGGGCACTGCATGCATGCTGCGCACAGACACATTCAGGCAAACACTCATATACATGACATAAAAATAAAGTCTAAAAGCCGGGCATGGTGGCGCATGCCTTTAATCCCAGCACTCGGGAGGCAGAGGCAGAAAAGTGTCTGTGTTCGAGGCCAGCCTGGTCTATAGAGTGAGTTCCAAGACAGCCAGGGCTACACAGAGCAACCCTGTCTGTCTCACAAACCTTGGGGGGGGGGGAGGCGGTGGCGGCGAGCAGCAGTGGCTTTGTCCAAATTCTCTTGTGTGGTGGGTCTGTCTAAAGTTCCTTACGTCTTCTGGACTTCATTGTGGTGGGTGGTGTCTGCGTTTAGAAATCCTCCCGTTTCTTCTGAGTGTGGTCTCTCCTAACGCCCCTGTCTCCCCTGGACTCTGCTGCAGCGAGCCCCTTTGTTCTCTGACCAGTCCCTTCCTTTGTATCGGGTTGGCTAAGGGTTTGTCAGTCTTACCAACTTTCTCAAAGAACCAGCTCTGTTTGTTTAGAGTATTCCTGTTCTTCCTGCCAGCGTGCTAGTTGTAATGGGCATGTGTTGTCATTTAGATTATAAGAAGACCAGTCTAGCACCCTACGTGAAAGTCTTCGAGCAGTTTCTCGACAACCTGGATAAGTCCCGGCAAGGGGAGCTTCTCCGGAAGAGCGGTAAGAGCACGGTGCTCTCCCTGTGTCTGCAGGAGCTTCTTAGTCCAAATAGTTTAACGCTCCAGGAAATGAGCCCAGGGTTGTTTATCCTGAAGGAACAGAACAGGCAGAGGCAGGAAACTAGGATACACTTTCGAGGTTATCGAAAGCATAGCCATCGGGTGACAGGTGTCAGAAAGTGGCAGGGTATGTCTGAAGAAGCATGCTGCAGCCCAAATACAGGCGGCCTTAAATTCCAGGTGTGGGAGTCCTGGGGACAGGGACAGAATAGTAAGGCCTTTTAAGAAGAAAGTGCCATGATTGTTGTCTCACCAAGAGCAAAGAGGGCTAGGCGCCCCCTGCATTGGCAGCGCCCTCGCCTAGCATGGCCGAAACTTGAGTTCGCTGCACAGCACTGCTCACCCTTGAGCGGTGAGAGCAGGAAGATCGCACGCTGGTTCGGGCCGTGGGGTGGCCTGCCAACCTGAGTTCAGTCCCCAGAACTCACACGGTCGAAGGAAGGAACCACATAGCAAGTCATCCTCTCCCTTCCGCGTGTGTCCCCCACTCCTGTGGGAGCCGGTTCCTCCACACACAAGATGAGCAAGGCAGTGGGAAGCGGCTCAAGCAGGCGAGGCCGGAGTGACACCTCAGCAGCTAAGAGTGGAGCTCAGTTCCCAGCACCCACACTGGGCGACTCAGCCATCTGTGGCTCCAGTTCTAGGGGCCCCAGGGCCCTCTTCCAGCCTCTGAAGGTACACGAACATCACTGCAAATACATAGGTAGACAAACACGCACATAACTTAAAGTATTGCAGCAATACAGAAAGGAGCTTTGGTATCATCCTCAACTCCAGAAGGAATTCAAGACTAGCCTGGGCTGCGTAAGACCCTACCAAAAAAAACCAAAAAGGCTAATTGGGGGAAATTAGTGATTAAATAGAACTCAAGAGGCCACTTGGGCTATTGCCACTAGGGCAGTGGCACTGGAAATCTCCAATAGGTACAAGTACTGTAACCGTCTTTGAGATTTGGCCCCAATATATAACTCAGGCAGACATAAAATTCACTATGAAGCCCTGTCTGACGGTGAACTTGCAGTGATCCTTCTGCCTCAGCCTCCTACGTGCTAGAATCAGTGCGAGTCACCATTGCCAGCTTAAACTTGGTAGTTGTTAGACGCGGAGAGGTGTGGAGGCGCCCCCTGGAATCCCGGCACTCAGAAGGCTGGGCACAGTGGAGAGTTTGAGGCCAGCCTGGGCTGTGTAGCCAAGTTCCATCCAAAAAAAGAAGTGAGAGGCGGAGAGACGGCTCAGCGGTGAAGAGCACTGGCTGCTCTTGCAGAGGACCTGGGTTCAATTCCCACCACCCACATGGAGGCTCACAACCATCTGTAACTCCAATCCTGGAGGATCTGGCACCCACTTCTGGTTTCTGTGGGCACTCCAAGTACGTGGTGCACAAACTACAGGGAGGCAAAACACACGCATAAAATAAAAATAAGTACATCTTTTTTTTTTTTTTTTGAGACAGGGTTTCTCTGTGTAGCCTTGGCTGTCCTGGACTCACTTTGTAGACCAGGCTGGCTTGGAACTCACAGTGATCCACCTGCCTTTGTCTCCTGAGTGCTAGGATTAAAGATGTATGCCACCATGCCCAGCTAGAGTGAACAATTTTCAAAAAAAACTGATAAATATTCTGGAAAGTAGTAACAATATTATAGAAATACCAACACCGCTCCCACTTCATTTTTTAAAAAGATTTATTTATTAAGTATACACTATTCGGCCTGCATGGACACCTGCATGCATGTACACCTGCAGGCCAGAAGAGGGCACCAGATCTCATTATAGAAGGTTGTGAGCCACTCTGGTTGCAGGGAATTGAACTGAGGACCTTTGGCAGAACAGACACTGCTCTTAACCCCAGAGCCATCTCTCCTGCCCTCCCACTTCGGTTTTTTTGTTTGTTTGTTTGTTTTTTAATATTTTATTTATTTATTTTGTAATTTATGTGCATTGGTGTGAGGGTGTCAGATCTTAGAGTTACAGACAGTTGTGAGCTGCCGTGTGGGTGCTGGGAATTGAACTCTGGTCCTTTGGAAGAGCAGGCAGTGCTCTTAACCACTGAGCCATCTCTCAAGCCCCCCACTTCGCTTTTTAATTTCATTTGTGTTGGATTCCAAAGTGCTTATAGTGAATACTCAGATGTCTTTATTGGATGAACTTTAAAAGCCTCCTCATTGCTAGTATTCCAACTAGCCATATCAAGTTCTTTGATTTCTTTTAACCACTGTGTGTGTGTGTGTGTGTGTGTGTGTGTGTGTGTGTGTGTGTGTTTGCATACACATTTGCCTCAGAAGACAACTTGTGGTAGTTAGTTCTCTCCGTCCGCCCACGCAGGTCCTGGGGAGTGAACTCAGATCTTCAGGCTTGGCAGCAAGCGCCTTTACCCACTGAGCCATCTTGCCAGCCAAGTCCTCTGTATTCTCATTTTGTACTGGGCTTCAACTAGTATGAAAACAAGTGATGTGAATTTAATAGACGCATTAAACAAACCTGATTATGTAAATGGTTTTACTTTCATTTACTAATTCTTTCATTTAAAAAACAATATTTTTAGTTTAAAATTTTTGTTTTCTGGGGACTGGAGAGATGGCTCAGTGGTTAAGAGCATTGACTGCTCTTCCAGAGGTCCTGAGTTCAATTCCCAGCAACCACATGGTGGCTCACAACCATCTGTAATGTGACCCAATGCCCTTTTCTGGCCTGCAGGTGTACATATAGGCAGAACACTGTATACATAATAATAAGTAAATAAGGCCGGGCGGTGGTGGCGCACGTCTTTAATCCCAGCACTTGGGAGGCAGAGGCAGGTGGATCGCTGTGAGTTCAAGGCCAGCCTGACCTACAGAGTGAGTTTAGGACAGCCAAGGGTACACAGAGAAACCCTGTCTCAAAAAACAAACAAACAAAAAACAAAACAAAACAAAACAAAAAATAATAAGTAAATAAATCTTTAAAAAAATATTTTTTTGTTTTCTTTTGTTTCTGGTGGTGGTGCATGCCTTTAATCCCAGCACTTGGGAGGCAGAGGTAGGCGGATCGCTGTGAATTCGAGGCCAGCCTGGTCTACAGAGTGAGTCCAGAACAGCCAAAGCTACACAGAGAAACCCTCTCTTGAAGAAAAACAAAAACATAAACAAACAAACAAACAGCAGTCGGGAGGCAGAGGCAGGTGGATCGCTGTGAATTCAAGGCCAACCTGGTCCACAAAGTGAGTCCAGGACAGCCAAGGCTAATGCAGAAAGACCGTGTCTCAAAAAAAAAACTAATAAATAAATTTTTGTTTTCTATTTTGTTTTAGATTTACAAAAAGATTTCTGAAGAAAACAACTCCCATGAAACCAACGTGAATGCCTTTCTCTTCAACCATGGACCAGATGCTTTAATAAACACAGCAGAATTGTCCATGTGCCTTAGTCCTTAAAGCAGAATTTGCTTTTCTCAAGAAATAATTTATGAGCCAGGCGGTGGTGGTGCACGCCTTTAATCGCAGCACTTGGAAGGTAGAGGCAGGTGGATCACTGTGAGTTTGAGGCCAGCCTGGTCTACAAAGCAAGTCCAGGACAGCCAAGACTACACAGAGAAACCCTGTCTGAAAAAAAAAAAAAAAAAAAAAAAGAGAAGAAATAATTTATTATATTGAAGAAATTTCCCGAGACCAAAAAGAGTGTCAAAGATCTTGAAAGAAATAATAAGTAAATCAGGGATAAGTAAGCTGAGAAAGTTTGTAAAATTTAATATAGCAAAAAGATCTGCCATGCTCAGTAGGGCATACCTGTAATCCTAGCACTCAGGAGACAGAGGCAGGTGGATTGCTGTGAGTTCAAGTGAGTTCAAAGCCATTGTGGTCTACAGAGTGAGTCCAGGACAGCCAAGGCTACACAGAGAAACCCTGTCTCAAAAAAAAAAAAAAAAGATTATGAGTTTCATAGAACCATTTTCCTTTTATTCTTTTTATTGTGACATCTCATTTATACATTTATATCATTATACTTTTTTTCTTATCACCTTCTTTCCCCCAACAGCCCTCCCGTAGGCTTTCATGTCATGTATATCTTTTTGCTCATCTGTTCTTCCTTAAAATTATTTTTATGGGCCTGGAGAGATGGCTCAGTAGTTAAGAGCACTTTTTGCTGGTCCAGAGGTCCTGAGTTCAGTTTCTGCCAAACACATGGTGGCTCACAACCAGCTATATTGGGATCTGATGCCCTCTCCTGGTATACAAGTGTACATGCAAACAGAGCACTAATATGCAAAATAAATAATTTTTTAAAAATATTTTTAAATAGATAACTAAACCTACCAAAATTTACAAAGATGAAGCCAGGCAGTAGTGGCACATGCCTTTAATCCTAACACTTGGGAAGCAGAGGCAGGCGGATCGCTGTGAGTTCCAGGCCAGCCCGGTCTACAAAGTGAGTCCAGGACAGCTAAGGCTACACAGAGAAATTCTGTTTCAAAAAACAAAAAAAAAGTTACATTGTGAGACCCTGTCTCAAAAAAAAAAAAAATTGTCAGGTCCCGAGTTCAATTCCCAGCAACCAAATGTGCCTCACAACCATCTGTAATGAGATCTGTTGCTTTCTTGTGGGCAGGTACACATGCAGGCAGTATACTGTATAAATAATAAATAAATCTTTTTTTAATAATTTCATTTCATTTTATGTGCCTTAGTATGAAGGTATCAGAGTTACAGACAATTGTGAGCTGCCATGTGGGTGCTGGGAATTGAACCCTAGTCCTTTGGAAGAGCAGGCAGTGCTCTTTTTTTTTTTTTTTTTTTTTCAGGCAGTGCTCTTAACCACTGAGCCATCTCTCCAGCCCAATAAATAAATCTTAAAAACAAAAAAACTTCAAGTTAAAAAAAAATGTTAAAATACTTAAACCTGCTCATCTTCTTGTCAATAAAAACTATTAAAAGCCATTTTACAAAATTCCTTATTTACATTTCTGTATACTATGGATTATTTAGTATTCATCTAAAAAATAGTCAATTAAAATTTTTATAATATAGAATCATAATTTAATATTATAATAAGTTATTGACGCTACAGAGACAGCACAAAGTTTCAAGCTTCCTTGGGCACTGCACAAATGTGGTTGACATACATTCAGGCAAAACACCCATGCATATAAAATAAAATATAGAAAATAAGTAAAAATAATTATTAAAGACTCAGGATTTTAGGGGAGGGAAGATAGGATTTCTTTCTCTGTGTAATCCTGGCTGTCCTATAACTCATTTTGTAGACCTACACTGGCCTCCAACTGAGGAGGAATGTCTTGAGTGGATATAGCAACTGTCAATAAACCTCTGTTTAGCCAATCAGTGGGCGGAAGGACAGGAAGTGGAAGGCAGGACTTCCTGGAGAGGGGCGGAGTCAAGGATTGACAGTTGAGAGGGGAAAGAGGACTGATGGCAGTTGATGGTCAAGGAAGGAGGAAGAAGTGTCCGAGGATCAGATTGGCAAGTGCTTGAGCTCTATGTATGTTAGTATGTTATGAGGTTTAGAGTAGCTTGTTTTAGTTTATGAGTGGATTAGAATCAGTTTAGATTCTGTCCGGCTGTAGTGCCTGCAGCTTTAAAGTACGTTTCAGTTTCTCTGAGTCAGTTATCGGCTTCCTAGGCCAAACATACAATTTATTGTAACAAAATGGCGCCCAACGTATTTCTTGTATCCACACCCTTGAAAAAGATACTTTGTTATATGGTGGGAGGAATCCATTGCTATGGTTCCTCTCCAGCACACTATGGCAAAGGCTCCTGGGTCGTTTTGGCCTTTTCTTGACTTTTGTTGTTCAAGGAGAAAGGCAGAAAGCTGAGAAATGCCAGGCTAAGTTACCAACAATGAGAAGGGAAGAAGGTACCAAACTCTTTTCCATAGAGTTGATAGCAGCTGAAAGTCAAAACTTCTTAGCTGCAAGGCGTTTGTCAGCTCTCTCTGGAAAGGGTCCACCTATGGGACTTAGCAAGAAGTAATTCAAAAGAATGGTGCAACTGACTCAAGACTTAGAATTTTTTTTTTGTTAACTCTTGAATATTACTTGAGATTTTTGTAGATTTTGACTGGAATTGAGATGAAATATTTGTGCAGGGCAGTGGTAACACACACTCTTAGTCTTAACACAGTGGAGAAAAAGGCAGGTGGATCTCTGTGAGTTCCAGACCAGCCTGGTCTCCACAGGGTGTGGCCTCCCCTGCTGATAAGTTACCTGCAAAAACAGCCTAGGCTTTAAACCGACAAATTTTTCATTAATAGACCTGCAAGCTGCGTGCCTCCCACATTGAAAAGCCTTTGTATGCTGAGTTGAGGGGTCACTGCTCTGGCAGCTGCTTATCTCTCCAAAGGTGAGGTTTTTTCATGGGAGACAGGTGACGGTCACACCAGATGCAAAAAGACACTGAGGACTTACAGGTGACAATGTACACGTCCGCTTAGTTAGGTTCCCCAAAACTCAAAGGCTAAAATTCATATATTTAAAAGTGTAACCTTAATGCCTTTTCTTTCGCTCCAGGCAACTGGCTTGTCTCTAAAACGGGATACATTTTCTCGGGAGACAGGTAGTGGCCTGGCCTATGTATCAGGGGCCACAGAGCCTAGAGAATGACATTTAGAACTATACATTCTTGTTTTGATTTCTAATAACTAATGATTGTATGTTCTTTGGTAATGGTAATATTATACTTTCTCTTTGAAAGAGGTCAAAGCCGGGCGTGGTGGCGCACACCTTTAATCCCAGCACTTGGGAGGCAGAGGCAGGCTGATCACTGTGAGTTCGAGGCCAGCCTGGTCTACAAAGTGAGTCCAGGACAGCCAAGGCTACACAGAGAAACCCTGTCTGGAAAAAAAAAAAAAAGAAAGAGGTCAAAATAAAACAGACCTGGATGAAAGGGAGACTGCTAACTTAAGTCAGTCTATATGTACATGAATTCAAACTACAGAACCAGCCTCGATATTCTGTGTGTCCTGTATACCTCATACATTTATAGTTTCAGAACTGTATAGTGCTTGTGAGAAATTATATATTTTCAGAACAAAAGTACGAGACACTGCTGCTGCATCAGACCTGACAGGATGCATCCTCCGGCATGCTGAGATGCTGACAGCCTGCGTTCCTCATGTTCCAGCCACAAGTGATTCGGTTGCTGTTCATCATCAGAACAGAACATCTCCCAGCACAGCTTCTAAGAAAGCTCCTGATTCCAATTGGTCCCATTTCAGACTGTCCCACACAAGACTTTCTTTTCTTTCCTTTTTTTTAAAAAAGGTTTTATTTATTATATATGCAGTGCTCGAAGGCCAGAAGAGGGCACCAGATCACATTATAGATGGTTGTGAGCCACCATGTGGTTGCTGGGAATTGAACTCAGGACCTCTGGAGGAGCAGTCTGTGCTCTTAACCTCTGAGCCATCTCTCCAGCCCCCGAATGTTTATTTTTAATTTATTGTACTATTCAATTTTATCACAAGAATATACATCGTTGGTTCAATAGATAGATAAGGTAAAATATTTAGATAAAGTCTTCAAAAACCTCAGAGACCTACAGAATATGGCATTTAAAGAATTTTTTATTGTTTTGAGGATTCTTTGAAAATGAGACAGGTTGACTCCTGGCAACACCCAGCCTGCCTCAAAGAAGGTAATGAGCATCTAGGAACCTCATTATGGAGATGGCTTCAGATATGACAAACCAGCCAGTGGGCCCAAATGTCCTTATTTTCTGCCACAGACAGAATTCTGCCTGAAATGAGCAAGCTTGGATACAGGTGGAGTTGACAGCCAAACTTTGCCAACACAGGGTAGGCAAGTCCTCAGTAGTTCCTGCTTCACAAATATGCCTGTCAGATATATTGGGCCAGAAGGCTAAAGATGATGCTCCAACATGTTAAAGAGTTTTGAGTGACTGTTCAGGCAGTGAAGTGTCTCTGTCATTTTTTTTTCATCTTGGAAGCTGCTAACCTGCACTTCCTATTTACTCAGCTAATTAATTTTATTCCTTCTCAAGTCTCCGATGGGGTTGAAGACAGCGAAACATTATGAGTATAACATGAATATAACGATTGTTTTGTGGTTCTTGTGTGTGTATATTGGTGTAATGTAAATGTATAGGTAAAAGGGTTTTTTTGTTTGGTTGGTTTGGTTTTTGGTTTTTGGTTTTGGGGTTTTTTTTTTTTTTTAGTTTTTCAAGACAAGGTCTCTCTGTATCCTTGGCTGTCCTGGACTCACTTTGTAGACCAGGTTGGCCTCAAATTCACAGCAATCCGCCTGCCTCTTCCTCCTGAGTGCTGGGATTAAAGCCGTGCGCCAACTCGCCAGGCCTAAAAGGGTTTTGTTTTGTTTTGTTTTAATTAGACTAAAAAGGGGAATTGTGGAGGAATGTCTTGAGTGGATGTAACAACTGTCAATAAAGCACTGGTTAGCCAATCAGCTAGGTAGAAGGACAGGAAGTGGAAGGCAGGACTTCCTGGAGAGGGGCGGAGTCAAGGATTGACAGTTGAGAGGGGAAAGAGGACTGATGGCAGTTGATGGTCAAGGAAGGAGGAAGAAGTGTCCGAGGATCAGATTGGCAAGTGCTTGAGCTCTATGTATGTTAGTATGTTATGAGGTTTAGAGCAGCTTGTTTTAGTTTATGAGTGGATTAGAATCAGTTTAGATTCTGCCCAGCTGTAGTGCCTGCAGCTTTAAAGTACATTTTAATCTCTCTGTGTCAGTTATCAGCTTCCTAGACGAAACAGATATTGTAACATCCAACTCAGATTTTTTAAAAGTAATACTTGTATAGCTCTTCAACAGAATACCCAAAAGACCATTTATTTCCTTTTTCCCTGACTTGGCAAGACACTGATAGACATATAGCTTGTATACAAACAAGTTGTGTGTGGTACTGCACATACCTGTCATCCTGGTACTTGGGAGGCCAAGGCAGAAGACTTTCTAGGCCATCCTTGCTACATAGTCCCAAGACAACCTGGGCTATATGAGACCCTATCTGGGAGTAAAAGGGGGAGGATCAAAGGACATTGAGCTTGACGCCAAATTTGTCTTCCAAACTTTGGTCAGTGTGTAAAGAAACCCAGAGAATAAATTATAGGTTGGACAAATGGTAAAGCACTTGTCTCACAAGCAGAAACACTAGTTTGGATCTCTGGAACCATGCAAAAGTTGGTCACAGTAGCATGAATCTATGATTCCAGCAACTAAGGCGAGATGAGTGGTAGACAGAGCAATCCCAGAAACTCAGGACCAGCCGGTCTACCACAGGTGAGGAAAAGACCCTGACGCAAACAAGGCCCAGCAACTGTTCTTTCACCTTCATGTGTATGTGCATAAATTGTTTTCCTAGGTTAGACTCACCAACTGGGTTAGAGACAGTGGGCTGCTGTAGCCTCCAGGCTGTTCTGCCTGGAGGAATTGGCATCTGCTCATCTACTATATAGTCCTGGAAAGCCCTGTCCAACGGGAAGTAACTCAGCTGCTAAATCCAAGGTGGCGCAGGCCTGTAATCCCTGCACTCAGGAGGCAGAGGCAGGCGGGTCTCTGTGAGTTCAAGGCCAGCACTTTATGAGGAAGCCACACCCCAGCATCATTCATTCCCTTCCCTCATGTTCAGTTTGTTGTTTTTCAGAAGAATTGGGTCTTCCAAATTAGTTACTGTGAGTAGACCTTCTTCTAGCTGTGTTGCTCCAACTGACCTCCAGATTTCCATCCTCCTGCCTCAGCTTCCCCAGTAGATGTGGTTACAGATGGGCTCCAGTGTCTGACTTAGCTACAGTTATTTTTTAAATATTTTATTTATTTATTTTATGTATGAGTGCTCTATCTGCATATACAACTGCAGGCTGGGAGCCGGGCGTGGTGGCGCACACCTTTAATCCCAGCACTCAGGAGGCAGAGGTAGGTGGATCGCTGTGAGTTCGAAGCCAGCCTGGTCTACAAAGAGAGTCCAGGACAGCCAAGGCTACACAGAGAGACCCTGTCTCGAAAAACCAAAAAAAAAACAACAACAACAACAACAACAACTGGCTGGAAGAGGGCTTAGAGGGTATAGATGGTTGTGAGCTGCCATGTGGGTGCTGGGGATTGAACTCAGGACTTCTGGAAGAGCAGCCAGTGACATATTACTTGTATCTAGCAACACTGTGAAGCAGTAACCATCATCCCCTCTTTACAGACGAAGGCAAAAATAGCCTAAGTGATCCAGATGAGATTCAAGAAGATTGTGTATTGGTTTTCATGGGGCTGGAGGTTTGGTCTTATTTAGCCCAGGCTGGCCTCAAACTCTAATGTAGTCAAGGACAACCTTAAACTGCTTATCTCTACTTCCCAAGTGCTGGTCTTAAAAGCTCTCACCATCATGCCTGGCTTTAGTACCAGGCCAACCTTATTTGCTGCAGAAGTATAACAACTGAGCTCTCCCCATCCCCAAATCTGTTCATAGTCACTGTCTCTCCTATATGCAGATGATTTCAGAATTTCCCATTCTTTGTAAAACCCTCACACCCCAATTAATCCTGATTTGCTCATTCTGATTTTCACACATTGTACTCAATTTCTCAAAACTTTTATTTTATTTTTATTTCTGTTTTATGAGCATAGGTATTTTGCCTGCCCAGAAAAGGGCTTTGACTTTTCCAGGAGTTTACATACAGAAGTGCTGCAGTTTCTGGGAATCAAACCCCTGCCTTCTGAAAAAACACCTCGTGCTCTTAACTGATTTATATCTCCAGCCTAGATTTTTTAAAATGTATTTATTTTTCTTTTATGTCCATTGATGTTTTGCCTGCATGTATGTCTGTGTGAGGGTGTCAGATCTTGGAGTTACAGACAGTTGTGAACTGCCATGCGGTTGCTGGGAATTGAACCCTGGTTCTCTGGAAGAGCAGTCAGAGCTCTTAACTGAGCCATCTCTCCAGCCCTAGATTTTATTATTGTAAAGTTTCAAACCAGGAACAAACTGTTGAGGTGCATATTTAACATATCAAAAGAGGCAGGTGGATTGCTGTGAGTTTGAGGCCAGCCTGGTCTACAGAGCCAGTCCAGGACAGCTAGGGCTACACAAAGAGACCCTGCCTCAAAAAACAAACAAACAATCATATATATATATATATATATATATATATATATATATATATATATATATATATATATGAATCAAAGTGGGCCTGGCCTCCAGCTTCTCCCAGCATTCCTCAGTTCCTACTTGTTACAGGGTAAGGCTGAACTACACCCCTGCCCCACCTTGAACTGTCCAGCCTAAGGGCTGAACTGCCCTCCCCCAGAGGCTCTTCCCTATATAATCCAGAAATCTTGGCTTCCTGGCTGCTACACTTGATTACCTTTCCCTTACCCTTCCCCCACTTGGCGCAGCTCAGTCTGGTCATGTCCACTGTGACTCTCCCAGATGTCCTGCCTGTGGCTATTGCTCACCTACATAGCTATAAGAAACTTTTGTTCTAGCTGGGGTGTGGTGGCGCATGCCTTTAATCCCAGCCTTAGGGAGGCAGAGGCAGGTGGAGCTCTGAGTTTAAGGTCAGCCTGGTTTACAAAGAGCCTAGAACAGCCAGGGCACACAGAGAAACCCTATCTGGAAAAGCCAATCCAAACAAACTACAACCACCTTCAGGTGATCTAAGTGACCAGTTTCAAATTTGTTGAGTTGAGAGATGCTGTGTTAAGTCAGTGACTATTTCACAAAATACTGGCTTTATAGTATATTCTACTTTCAAAAAGTATGAGGTTTTGTTTTGAGACAGGCTCTCAATGTCTAGCCCAGGCTGGCTCCAAATTTGCTAGGTTCAGAGCCAGGTGGGTAACTCTGAGAGTTCGAGGTCAGCCTCGTTTACATAATAAGACCTTGTCACAAAAACAAGGCCAGGTTTGAGTGCCTTTTAATTCCAGCAGAGTCAGATGGAGATAAGAGGCCAGCCAGGGCTACAAAAAGAGACCTTGTCTCAATAAAACAAAAAACCTTACACACAAAACCCACTGTGTTGAAGTTTTGCAGAGGATGACTTTGAACTTTCGATCCTGCCTCTGCCTCCCAAGTGCTGGCTGGGTTGCAGGCTTGCCTCACCACTTCAGATTTTACATGGTGCTGGGGATGGCACCCAGGACTTGTTGCACGATAGGCAATCACTCCACCAACCAAGCTACATTCCCACACCGACCTGTGGGTTTTTAATATTTAGTCCTGGGACCCTAAAAACGGGTGAGCTTTAGAGTATCTGAGAAATGCCCAAAATATCAGGGGAAGCAAATTGTAGTGTATGCTCTGTGTGTGTGTTCTTTTCCAGGAGAGAACAGAGCTTTCGCAACCCTAGGTCACTTCTCTCCAACCGTGCACACACAGGCTCCGCGACATTCGCTTTCCTTCGCGTCACCTTCTATCAAACAAGAGAAAAGACGGACGCCATGGTAACAGCTGTCGCAGTTAAGCGTCTCTCGGGGTCAAAGCCGCGGCTGGGCGGGCCCTACCACTCCAGCCAGGCCCGAGCGTCCGCTTGGGAATTCGCAGCCTTATTTAGAACGCGTCACCTCCCCGCCCCGTCGCTCGGATGGCAGCTGCTCTGCTCGCCACCGGAAGAGGAGGCACGTGCACCTGACCCGGAAGCGCATGTTGGTCCCGCCCCATCGGCGCTCCGGGCTTCCTTCTGCAACAGGCGTGGGTCACGCTCTTGCTCGCTCTCTTTCTACCGCCATCTTGGTTCCGCGTCCTCCGCTCGGTAAGTGCTGCCCGCGCCTCTGCTTTCCATCCGTAACCATCCTCGTCCGCGGCGAGCTCAGCGGCCTGGGGGTCTCGTTGGGGGGGCGGCGGCGGCGGCTGTGTGGGGCTCCGAGCTCCTCCTCGCCCCCGCGACTGCCGGCAGGACGGGCCTGCGGTCTGGGGTCCGGGTCGGATCTTAGGCGTGGGGACGTGGAGGCAGCTGGGGTGTCGGCATGCGGGGGTCCGGGGGCGCATACGGGGTCGCGCGCAGCTCCGATCGCCCTGCGGCTTGGCCGGGACTTCGGGCACCTTGGACTCTAGTTGCTCGGAAGTGGTCACCATGGAGTTGGGGAGGGGGTCCCAGGCCAGTTGGCGAGGATGTTAGGACGAGAAGGGGATCGGGGTAGCGCCTGGAGTCATGTGACCGGGAGCCAGCCCTTGGGGTCGTTCCCCGCGCGTCGGGAGCGCAGCGAGCGAGGATCGCTGTCCTTGTGCGTCCCAGGGACCCGGGCAGTGCAGAGTCAGCTGTCTGCTAGGGAAGCGGAGAGGAGGCCAGGTCCTCACCCGCCTTCCAGTCGCTTCGGGGACCTCCAGGATCCGTTTTCTTACCGGCCTCACGACGCGAGTTTTTCCGAATGCTGGACTCTGAGCCGGGCAGGTGAATTCGCCCCGGTTAATTCGGGCCTCCGTTTTGTTCCCTTCAGAAATGCCTGGTGAAGCCACAGAAACCGTCCCTGCTACGGAGCAGGAGTTGCCACAGCCTCAGGCTGAGACAGGTAGGTCCCCATAACTCTTACTGTTAATTAAAATTGATCCTAAAGCCATCTGTTTGGTGGGTAAGGTGACAAATAAACTTCCTGCCATTTGGAGTTAATCGCCATTTAAAGACGTTTTTTAAAATGGGAACTGTGGTTTTAGTACAAATTTTTAATTGCTTTCTTGCCGGGGCAGAGTAGAAGAGTAGAATTTATAGATTCCTCTGCCGGCTTCTTCTAGTTACACCAGCTGCTTGAAAAACTCCTGTGTGGAATCTAGACATCATAGAGGAAACCTGAGCATGGAAGGGCAGGGTGGCTCTGGTCTGTGGAAGCTGGCACAGGCGGGCCAAGGAGACCTGAGCTTTGGTGGAGTTATGGCCAGCAAGTTGCCTCTGCGTTTTATATAGCTGGGATTGGCACCAAGTCTTTGTCACATGTGCAGCTCGTAAGCACGTCCTACCGTAAGCCTTAGCCTGCGTTAGTTACCTTGTAGGGCCTGAGAGTGCTGGGATAGCTGGCCTGTGCTAGCGTATTGTGTTGTGTGGGAGGCAAGACTGGAATAGGATGCCGAGTGAAGAAGATAGGCTAGCGTGCTTGCTGGTCAGCACACTGACATGAAACGTAGGAAGAGACCGGAAAGAACGGGAATGGTTTTGCTGAGTCAGTTCTGCAGACCCAAATGGAGGGGGTATCTTATGGGTGTGCCCTCTGTTTTGATTGTAATAGAATTTAAAAATGTGTTACTTGTGGCAGTTTCTGTTTTCTTTTGGAATTAAAGTTAGTTATACTTAAAGGCGGTAGAAGCCTCCTTCCGCCACCTGTTCCACTGTAGCAGCTGAAGGGATTAAAATCCAGCAGTTAGACTGGAAAGAAGTTGGGGCCTGAGCTGCAGAAGGGGCAGTGGGGGAGGAGGGCTCCCGAGGATCTGCAGCCTCAGAGCTAGCCAAGGGTTAAGCGAAACTTTACAAGTGTTGAGGCTGCAAACGGATTTTGAATATTCTGCTCCCAGCTTTTTAAATGACTTCTGAAGGAAGCAGTGTTGTTTAGTACAGCCCTCGTTAGTCTAGAGTTGCACGACTGTTGAGGGCACAGGGTGACACTGTGGCTGACTAGTCTTACTAGAGAGAATTGAAAACAGTGAGATTTTGGTTATAATATAAAAGCAAGTAATGTGGCTCCTATCCTAACAGTAAGACATGCTCCGGTGCTTTAAATTCTGGTTAACTTGTTTCGGAGCATTTGCATTACAATTAGAGGCTTTGGCCTACTGATTCTCCCAGGAAGACTGGTTCAACCACCTCTCTGTCCTATGATCTGGGCATAGACTGGTTGAGTGGCTTGTGAGGTTGGGTGTCTTCATGCCTTTACTGTTTCCTCTGGCGTCGCCTTGAGTGGCAGAGCAGAGCCTACCCGCTCAGAAATCTTTGCAGTGTCAGATAGTGAACTAAGATGAGATGACCTTCCTACCTAGATTGAAGGGTGTGGGGCTTGTATTGTTGCTTTATTATAATTCTTTCCTAAAGTATGCCTTGATCTGGGCTTACTTTAGGGACATAATACCCACCTTGACCTCCTTGGATGGCAATTGAAATGTGTGAAGCACTGAAGTTGAGGAAGGGACTGTGTGTGTCCCGCCACTGGCTGGCACTGGTGTTTGGTATGAAATGTTGAGGAGTTACAGCTTTAGTAGAACTGAGTTGAGCCAGGTTTATCCTTTCCAAAATTTATTCCAACATAATGAGATTCCCCCCTCCCCCCATGCACTAGTAGAAGCCTAAAGGTATTGATACATTTTCCCCCTTTATTCAGACACCCCATCATTAGCATTGCTCAGAAAAGATTTGTTCCAGGGGTGATGATGGCGCACCTGTTTTTGTTCTTCCAGACAGGGTTTCTGTGTGGCCTTGGCTGTCCTGGACTCACTTTGTAGAGCAGGCTGGCCTCGAACTCACAGCAATCCACCTGCCTCTGCCTCCCGAGTGCTGGAATTAAAGACATGCGCCACCGCATGGTGATCCAGCTTTAACCCCATCAGAGAGAGAGACCGGGTAGACCTGCTTTCCAGGCCACCTGGGGAGACTCTTGTCTATAAAACAAATCATTGGGAATAATGCCAGTTTTGTGGAGGGAGGAGAGGGAAGGTATGTTCTCAGTCCACTCGTGGCGCGGGCTGGAGTCTCAGCTGTTTAGGAAGCTGAGGCAGGACTGTAGTAAGGACAAGGCCAGCCTTCAATTGGTGGGACTGTCTCAAAAGGGGCTGAGGTTATACAATCTCAGTAGAGTTTTTGCATGGCATGGGTGAAGCACTAGGCTTAATCCCTGGTAACAGGGAGGGTGTAGGCCCGGGCTCCTCATTTAGAGATGAGCTGGTTTTAGACTATTTGCCCCACCTTAAAATAGTTGGTTTATTTTTGTAGAGCTTGGGAAGCGTGGGGAATGAGAAGGATGTACTCCACCTTGTCACTGAAATATGTGCAGGCACAGTCGATGCTGCTCACCACCTGTTTGTGACCCTGTGGTGACCTTCGTTCTCAGATGTTAAAGGCTGTTGTTTCCTGTGGGGCATGTTGCCAACTTGGGCTGCACAACTCACCCTTTTCCCTCCCTTTTATCTCCCCCCCCACCCCCGTTTTTTGTCTCGCTTTTGTTTTTGTCTTATTTTTGCTTTTCTCCAACTGTGCTTCCTATGTCTTCAGCCTTGAATGTTACTGCTGCTTTAGGGCAGCCTGGACCTCCCCCTCCTTGCTCCCTGGCCCCCCAACAAAACCCTCTAGTAACTGCTAGTCAGCCTTGCCCGTTCCCACCTCCCAGTATCTCCTCAGCCCCATCTCCCGAAACAGCTGTGCCTTTGGGAACTGCCCCTCACACTCCAACTTTCCTCCCACACCTGATAGGGCCTCCCATCTCCCCGGCTGCCTTGGCTTTGGCCTCTCCCATGTTAGGTCCAGCTCAGAAAGGCGCCCGCTCCTCTTCAGCTCCCTTGTCTCTGGTTGCTTTGGCTCCTCACTCAGTTCAGAAGACCTCGGTGTTTCCACCTTGCCCTCTCACCGCTCCTTCCTCTGCTGCTGTAGCAGAGGCAGGGGCACTGACAGCCGTGGCAGCCTCCATGGCTCCCTTAGCACCAAAGGCCTCTCCTAGTCAGGTTCCCCCTCAGGTGGCCCCGAGTCTGAAAGGCGCTACCCCGAGCCCTCCAGATGTAGGCCGCATTTTTCCTTCCCACCTTGAAAGCCCGTTGGGTTCTGTTCAGTCTGGATCAGCATGCCGTCCTCAGACACTGTCCACCGCTCCCCCAGCCACCACTTCCCCAGTTAAAGGTGTCCCCATTTCCCCGGCTCTGCCACAGAAGGGACCTGTTAGCTCACCTGCTCACAACACTGTAGCCCCCGGCACCCCCCCAGCGCCCCCCGCTTCTTTGGCCTCTCATCTCCCAAGTTCACCTCACAGTTCCTTGGATTCCCGTACCCAGCCTTGCAGTCAGCCAGATCCTGCTGTTCCTGTAGGTCATCCTACTGTTGCGCCATCTTATCCACCTGAGAAGTCTGTGCTTCCTCCCCTTGCTTCCAGACCTGAGCTGGCTGCAGCGGCGGCGGCTCCATCTGTTGACAAAGGTTCCTCTGTTGTTACTAATGTAATCTGCAGCCCTCTTGGCTCCTTAGACTTAGCTGCTGCCACCTTGTCTCCTTTAGCGTCTCTCATCCCCAGAGATCCTTCTAATGCTGCTCCGCAGCCTTTGCTAAGTCAGCTTCCTGCTTCTCAAAAAGCTGGCTCAAAAGACACTCCTGTCCGCCATGTTGGAACTGCCCTCCCTGTGGTGGACAGCCCTTCTACCACTTCTGGAGCACCTGCCACTTACCTGTCTGCTCCAGTTTCATCAGGCCATGGAAGTGGTAAAGGCCCAAGTTTGCCTGCTGCCTCTCTTGGTGCACCTGCTGCTCAGAAGCAGTGTCCGGCTCCTCCGGTACCAACTGCTCTAGGGGCGCCAGTTTCTCCTCTGCCTGCCACTGAAGGCCTTAACAGTCCCCCCACTTCAGTATTGATTAATGCAGGAGCCCCTGTTTCTCCAGCCCAGGCAGGACTCCCTACTAGAAAAGAGCCTCCCTCTTCTCAAAGTGTATTGTCTCTGGGGGTGTCTTCAGAAGACACTATGACAGGGAGGGCCGTGGGGGCCCCTGCCCCTGGAGTGAGGCCAGGGACTGCTACGACTTCTTCCCTGGGTGCTGACTTCCCAGCTGTTGTTAGCGCAGGTTCTTATGTTGAGCCAGACCCTGGCAGTCGGCCTCTCCAAAGTTCCACCACTGCCTCGGCAGTAGCTCCGTTTCTCTTAGAAACTTCTGGTTCTAAAGAGCTAGTTCCTAGAACTGCCGAAGGTACCTCTACCTGTAAAACACCCACTTCTGTCACTTCACCTCTGGTCCCTCATGTCTCTGGAGGCTGTCCTATGGCTTCTGCTATGGCTTTGTCCCCCCAGAGTGTCACTGTTTCTATGAGTACTTTGGCATTGGCCCCTGAAATTCCCAAGTTTATGCCTGTTCCTGCTCCACCCTCAGCTGGGAAAGCTGATGTTTCTTGTACATCGTCTTTGACCTCTTTTCCTGAAGGGCACCCAGATGCTTCCGCGTCTTCCAAAGGAACCCTGCTTCATCTAGCGGACGCCCCACCTTTAGAGACTAGTGTGGGCCCTCAGACTAAAAGGCCTACGTCCAAGAAGGGATCTGCTCCCCCAGCGGCCTCTGCTCTTCCTCCACTTGAGGCGTCCTTCCTTCCAGAGGCCAGTCTTTCTTTCCAAAGTCCTAAAGGCTCACCCCGTCAGCTTCCTCCCCTCCCTCTGTGCTCCAAGGGAGCCCCCATTGCCTCAGCAGAGGTTCTTCCTTCCCCCCAAAAGACCCCAGAAGTTACAGCTTCCAAACTGGTCTCAGCAATCCAGTCCCCCAAAGTGGCCCCTGTTGTGCCAGATGTCACTCCTACCTCTCCCCCAAATACTCCAGCAACTGCAGTCCCCAAAGATGCTTCAGCAACCCTGTCTCTCAAAAGTGTCCCTGCTGTGACATCTCTGTTTCCCCTGAAGGCCCCTGCAGACACATCTCCTAGTGGAGCCCCTGTTTCTCCGAATGAGATTCCCTCCTCCCCGGCAGCTGCAACCCCCAAAGAGACTTCAGCACCCTCAGCTCTTAAAGTTGCCTCTACTGGCTCAGCTGTGACTTCTTCCCCACAGAAGGCTCCAAAATCACTGTCCCCTAAGGGTGCCTCAGCTATGACCCTAGTACCCTCCAAAACGGTACCAGAAATGGCAGCCTCCAAAGAAGTCTTACCATCCCAGTTTCCCACAGAGACCCTCCCTGTACAATCTCTGGCTCCCACCGCCTCACCAAAGTCCCCAGCAGCGGAGGCACTAAGTGAGGCTCTAACAGGGTTATCCCCTAAAAGTGCCCCTACTGCTCCAGCAGAGAGTCCTATCTGTCATAAAAAGGCCCCCAAAACATTAGTCCCCAAAGGACCAGCAATCCTATCTTCTGAAGGGGACACACCTGTGTCAGTGGAGATTTCTCCCTCCCCGCAAAAGACCCCCAAAACTGCAGCTCCTAAAGAAGCTCCTAGAGCCAGGGCCCCCAAAACTGCAGCCCCCAAAGGAACTCCCGCAACCCCATCTCCTGAAGGGGACACAGCTGTGTCAGTGGAGATTTCTCCCTCCCCCCAAAAGACCCCCAAAACTGCAGCTCCTAAAGAAGCTCCTAGAGCCAGGGCCCCCAAAACTTCAGCCCCCAAAGGAACTCCCGCAACCCCATCTCCTGAAGGGGATACAGCTGTGTCAGTGGAGGTTTCTCCCTCCCCCCAAAAGACCCCCAAAATTATAGCTCCCAAAGAAGCTCCTACAATGCCATCTTCCAAAAGGGGCCCCAAAACTGCAGCCCCCAAAGGAATTCCACCTGAAGGGGTCACAGCTGTGCCACTGGAGACTTCTTCCCCAAAAAAGACCCCCCAAACTGCAGCCCCCAATGAAAATGTAGCAGCCTCATCCCCAAAAAGGACCCCCCAAACTGAAGCCCCCAAAGGAACTCCACCTGAAGGGGTCACAGCTGTGCCACTGGAGATTTCTCCTTCCCCAAAGAAGATCCCCAAAACTACAGCCCCCAAAGGAACTTCCCCTGAAGGGGTCACAGCTGTGCCCCTAGTGATTTCTCCCTCCCCCAAAAAGGCTCCCATGACTGTTGTCCCCAAACAAGTTCCTGTGACCGCATCTCCCAAAGGTACCCCTACTACTCTAGCTGAAAGTCCTACCTCTCCCAAAAAGGCCCCCAAAGAAACTCTAGCAACCCCATCTGTGGGAGTCACACCTGTGTCAGAGATCTCTCTTTCCCCCAAAAAGACCCCAAAAGCTGCAGCCTCTAAAGAAAATTCATCAGCCCCATCCCCCAAAAAGTCCCCCAAAACTGCAGCTCCCAAAGAAACTCTAACCCCACCTACTGAAGGGATGGTTACCACTGCACCACTGGAGATTTCTCCCTCCAAGAAGGCTCTCAAAACAGTCCCCAAGGAAACTCCAACCACATCTTCTGAGGGAGACACAGCTGTGCCACTAGAGCGTCCTCCCTCCCCTCCACCTGCAGCCCCCAAACATGTTCCTATTATCCCACCTCCCAAAGGTGCCCCTCGTACCCTAGCTGAGAGTCCTGCCTCCCCTAAAAAGACCCCGAAAACTGCAAACACCAAAGAAACCTCAGCAATTCCATCCCCCCAAAAGATTCCCAAAATGGCGAGTCCCAAAGAAACCCCAGCAATCCCACCTTCCAAACAGACCCCCAAAGCTGCAGTCCCCAAAGAAGCTCCACCCCCACCTCCTGAGGGGATCACAGCTGTTCCACTAGAGATCCCTCCTTCCCAAGGAAAGGCCTCCAAAACTTCAGCCCCTAAAGAAACTCCAGCAGCCATACCTCCCCAGAGAGCCTCCAAAACGGCAGCCCCCAAAGAAACTCCAGCAATCCCACCTTCCAAAAAGACCCCCAAAACCACAGCCTCCAAAGAAACTCCAGCTCCATCTTCTGAGGAGGTTACCACAACACCAGTGCAGATTCCTCCCTCCCCCAGAAAGGCGCCTAAGACTGCAGGACCCAAAGAAACACCCCCACCCCCATCTCCTGAAGGGGTCCCAGCTGTTCCACTAGAAATTCCCTTATCTCACAAAAAGACCCCCGAAATGGCAGGTCCCAAAGAAACGCTAGTAACCCCTTCAAAAAAGCTCCCCCAAACTGCAGCCCCCAAGGAAACTCCACTTAAAGGGGTCACAGCTGTGCCACTTGAGATTCCTCCTCCCCCAAAAAGGGCCTCCAAAGAAACTCCAGCTCCATCTTCTGAAGGGGGCAGCACCGCAGCCCTGCAGCACCCTCCCACTCCACAGAAGGCCTCGGCAGCTGCCACCTCCCAAGCACCCAACCCTGCAGAGATACAGGAGATGGCTGTCTGCCCTGGGGAGACTCCAGTAACTCCAGCTGCACCCCCAGTTAAGACTTCTTCCTCCCGTAAAAAGGCCCCAAAGACTGCAGCTCTCAAAGACACTCCAGCAACCCTGTCTCCCAATGCTGCCCCAGCTATCATTGCTCCCTCCCCCACAAAGCGTCCCCAAACCCCATCATCCAAAAAGGCATCGAGAACCTCAGGCCCTAAGGAGTTTTCAGCAGACCCTTCTCTTGAAGCTGTCAGCTCCCCGCCACAAATGGTTCCCCCTCTTCAGAAGGCCCCACCAACTGGGGTCCCCAAGGAGAACGCAGCAGCCACTGCCCCAGCTGTTGTTGCTCCTGGCTCCGGCAAGGCACCAGCAGCCTCGTCTCCTGCACATGCTTCCACTCCCCTGCCTGCAGCTTCCCTTTGCTCAACTCCTACAGTCAAGGTTTCTCCCTCCAGCAAGGCCCCAGCTGCAGCAGCTCTCCAGACAGCTGCAACTCCCACACCTGAAAGGGCCCCCATAGCCCCAGCAGCAGCCACTCTGAAAGAGGCCACACCTAAAAAGGCTCCAGCCACTGAGACCTCCAAAGAGACTTTACCAACTCCATCTCCCAAAGGGGCCCCCCAGGAAACCTCAGAAACTTCAGCCTCCAAAGGGGTTCTCAGCTCCACAGTCAGCTCTCCTGCCCTTCCTAAAAAGGGCGCATCCTCCAAAAAGGTCTCCACTCTCCCAGCTGGGGCTCTTCCCTGTCTTAAAGAGGTTCCCAGTCCCTCATCCGTCACTCTCCCTTCCTCAAAAGACTCCCCAACTTCCCTGCTGTCAGGCACTTGTGGCACAGGGTCTGAAAAGCTCCCAGCAAAGAAAGATCTTACAGCTCTCAAAGAAGTGCCTGCCGCCCCTGCTCCAGAAGGCACACAGGCCGCCGCTGCTCCCGCTCAGACAGGCCCAAGAGCCAAGAGGAGTTCTGCTTCACCTCCTAAGCGCCCAGATCCCTCTGCTAAGAAAGATACAAAGGGCCTCCTCTCTGCAGTAGCTCTAGCCCCTCTGACCGTCCCTGGAGAGAAAGACTCCTCAAAAACTACAGAAGCTCTGCCCGTTTGCCCTGCAAAAGATGACAATTGTCTTCACTCCCCAACGGGTCCCCTGGATGCAGTCACCTCTGACAAAGTCCTTTCTGAAGCTGGGTCTGCCTCTGTGGCTCCAAAGCCTACCCCAGCAGCCTCCCTGACTCTTGCTCCCTCCCCAGTTCCCCTTCTGCCTCCTAAACAGCCATTGCTTGAGTCCTCGCCTGGGTCAGTGCTGGAATCCTCTAAGCTCCCAGCCCCTGCTGATGAGGATGAGCTGCCGCCTCTGATTCCCCCGGAAGCAGACTCTGGGGCGGTGCCTTTCGAGCCGATCCTGGTCAACATGCCCACCCCTAAACCTGCTGGGATCCCTGCCCCAGCCCCCTCTGCCAAGCAGCCTGTTCTGAAGAACAACAAGGGTACTTGCCTCGGTTTGCTGTGTGCATGGTGTGTTGCCCGCACCCCTCTGGGGCTGCCCACCAATACTAACGAGGATGCGTCGCTCTGTACAGTGTGTCTGCTTGATTTCTCATAGTTCGCATAATGGTGACTTGAACTGTAGAGGCTCTAGGAAAATGAAACAAAGTCTTGGTTTCTGTCATCTCAGATAGACTTTGTGTCTTGAGTAAAGTGACCCAGGCTTCACTCTGGATCTGACCTTCCCTTTTAGCCTGACTGAGCTGATAGGGAAAACCAAGACCTGCCGGGCCTTTATTACTCTAATTCTTACCATAGCACTAACCTTGTCCCTGGGCCTGGAATTTGCTTTAAAAAACAAAAACAAAGAAAAGTTGAAGTTATTTCTTTTCTTCTTAGACTACCAGTTGCCCAGGGACTGACTTCCTTTTGAAAATATAGAGACCTGTTTTTCCTGGCCTGAGATTGGTGTGGGTGTATGCTTTCCTCTTTCAGTAGACTTTCCTGGTGCTTGGCCTTTTAATTGAAGGGGAATTAAGATGTCACTTACATTTAGAAGTGGGGGGAATCGTGGGTCTGTGTCTAGTAGACATGAGAACTGTTAGAGCATACTTGGGAGGCTTTCCAGTGACGGGGGGTGGTTTGAAAGGCAGCATGTGTGTGCACAACTGCTTCTGACCTTTCAAAGATGCCTGTTGTCTGAAAATTTCTGGGATGAGTGGGCTGGGGATAAAAGTTGGAATCTCATGGATGCTTGGTGTTTGTGCCAAGAACTGACTACCTTAAGAGAGAAGGCAGTGATAGCACATAGGCTACTCAGCTGAGTCGGGCAACTGTCCCACATCTCTTGAGGATGGGTCTTTAATGGATTCCTTAGGCTGGGCCACAGAAGCCAATTAACTTACATTTAGTCTGGTAAGGCCTTGCACAAAGCAGTGGCAACTAGTTAAGGCAAGCCATGATGAGGCGCCACCTCTTTAAATTGTACTATTAAACGAAAGTTATCTGTCATCTTAGGGTCGGGGACAGAGTCTGACAGTGACGAGTCAGTGCCAGAGCTTGAGGAACAAGACTCCACACAGACAACCACACAACAAGCCCAGGTATGTGTCCCCTCAGTAACTGTCAGGAAAGCACTGGAAGGCAGGTGTGCTGCCAGTACCTATAATCTTTTTTTGTTTGTTTTTCGAGACAGTATCTCTGTGTATCCTTGGCTGTCCTGGACTCTTTTGTAGACCATGCTGGCCTCAAACTCAAAGCAATCCGCCCGCCTCTGCCTCCCCAGTGCTGGGGTTAAAAGTGTGCACCACCATGCCCGGCCAGTACCTATAATCTTAGCCCTTGGAAGCTGAGGCAGTAATGTTGAAAGTTTAAGGCCAGCCTGGGTCACAGTGAGACCATGCCTCCAAACTAAAATATTGGTTGAGGGTCTAGCGAACCAAGATTGATTGTAATGGACATGGCTATTTGAACTGTGAATCTCTGTGAAGCAAAACCACATGGAAACATCCAGAGCTTTGGATATGTTCAACTCAAAGAGGCAGGAGGATCTCTGAGTCCGGTGTCCAGACACAGGACTTCCACGACAGCGAGGGCTACGCACAGAAAAGAAAATCCTTTTTGTTTCTTTTAGCTGGCGGCAGCTGCTGAAATCGATGAAGAACCAGTCAGTAAAGCAAAGCAGAGTCGGAGTGAAAAGAAGGCCAGGAAGGTAAGGCGGAGTGGGGCTCTAGGGTGTGTGCTGTAACCCCAGCGCTTGGGACCCCACACAGAAGAGTTAGGAGTCAGGCTAGCTAGGTATGTGGCAGGTTCAGAGCTAACTTAGCGTGTTTGAGACTGTCTCCCCCAAAGGCACCTGTGGCACAACTCTTGGTGAGCTGCTAGAGCTGAAAGCACTCAGCTGTCCCTTCCTTATATAAACTTGGCTCAGGAGAGACCTGCTGTGGATGTTGAGTGTGGTACCGGGTTAATTTTTTAATGTTCATCTCTCTCCTTCAGGCAATGTCCAAACTGGGTCTTCGACAGGTCACGGGGGTGACCAGAGTCACTATCCGGAAATCTAAAAATATCCTCTTTGTCATCACAAAACCAGACGTCTACAAGAGCCCAGCTTCAGATACCTACATAGTTTTTGGGGAAGCCAAGGTGAGTTGCTGCAGGCCAGTATTGTTCTTTCTGCGGCTGCAGCGGTTCCTTCTGCTTGTTACTTGTTTCTACAGTGAGGGCAAATGCTCAGTTAGCAGAACGTGCGCTGCCTGGGGTGCCGTTCCTTACTCTGTCTGTCTCTGCCCTGTAGATTGAAGATTTGTCTCAGCAAGCACAGTTAGCAGCTGCTGAGAAGTTTAAAGTTCAGAGTGAAGGTATTTCAAACATTCAAGAAAACACCCAGACTCCAACCGTACAAGAGGAGAGTGAAGAGGAAGAGGTATACCACAAATCTTGTGAATTTTATTTCATCTCTGCTGGCAGTTTTGCTCCAAAACACTGCTGAAGTTAATCTTACCTTTGACTTATTAAGACTCTCCTCCCCCGCCCCCCTTTGTAGGTTGATGAAACAGGCGTGGAAGTTAAGGACATAGAGTTGGTCATGTCACAAGCAAATGTCTCCAGAGCAAAAGCAGTTCGAGCCCTGAAAAACAACAGTAACGATATTGTAAATGCTATTATGGTGAGTAGACACCAGCCTCAGTCAGGAGGCCCCGCCCCATTCCAGGGTCTGAGCCTCTGCAAAGCCCTACCTCTGCTGATAAATGCCTAATTATCTTTTTCCCTTTACAGGAATTAACAATGTAACTATTTGACATCAAGACAACCCTCCCCACCCTCCCTTTGGTGTTTGAAAAGTGGACCTGCAGCTTGGTTTGAAATTTGTACTGTTTCTATCACTAATAAAGTTATGGCTTCTTGTTGGATGATCTCAGTAGGTGTTTCATCTTTGCCCAGAAGGTAAACTGAAGGTGCTTAATTTTAAAACCACCTGCGCGCGTGTGTGTGTGTGTGTGTACACTATATGGGGAGAGGTTGCTGGGAATTGAACTGAGGACTTCTGAAAGAGCAGTCAGTGCTCTTTTTTTTTTTTAATTTTATGTTCGATGCTATTTTGCCTGCATGTATGTTTGTGTGAGGGTGTCAGATCTTAGAGTTACAGACAGTTGTGAGCTGGCATGTGGGTGCTGGGAATTGAACCTGGGCCCTTTGGAAGAGCAGTCAATGCTCTTTAATTGCTGAGCCATCTCTCCAGCCCCCTTTAAAAAGTATTAGTCTTGCCCATGCCTTTAATCCCAGCACTTGGGAGGCAGAGGCAGAAGGATCTCTGAGTTTGAGGCCAGCTTTGTCTGCATAGTGAGTTCCAGACTTACGTCATAAGCCTTATTTCAGAAAAAAGTTTTTGACTCTAGGTGACACAATATAATCAGTAATCTTTCTTGTCAAGTTTCTCCTGTAGCCCAGGAGAATTCGGACTGTTGGCTAGTCTACTGCCTCAACTTCCTGTAGGTTAAACTACCACACACTGTAGTAGCATTGAGATGAAAAAGCAGGAGGATTGGAGGTTTGAGGTTACCCTTGACTACATAGCAAGTCTGAGACCACCTGAGTTACAGGAGACTATCAAAAACAAAGGTGGGCAACAAAATTGATTTTGTTTTAGAAGCTTAAAATTCACTGTTGTACGGCTGAACTTGCCAGGAGCAAGTAGGACAACAAAACTGCTTGCCTATTTGATGCTAGAAAGCAGAAGGAGAGGAACCCTGATACATTTCTTTCTTTTGGTTTTTTGACACAGGGTTTTCTCTGTAGCCTTGGCTGTCCTGGACTTGCTTTGTAGACCAGGCTGGCCTTGAACTCAGAGATCCTCCTGCCTCTGTGTCCCAAGTGCTGGGATTAAAGGCGTGCACCCTGATACATTTCATAAGGGACTAAGCCTTCTACATGTGAGCTGTTAGAGGACAGTCAGGATTGATTAAAGCACTGACCGTGGTGGGAGTCAGGAGCTCCTGATTTTGAGGCAAGCCTGGTCTACATAGCAAGTTCCAGGTTAGCCAGGGCTACACAGACTGTCTTCAGAACAAGTAAAATCTCTTGGCTCAGTCTCATTTAAAGGACCTTGTGGGGGCTGGAGAGATGGCTCAGAGGCTAAGAGCACTGGCTGCTCTTCCAAAGGTCCTGAGTTCAGTTCCCAGCAACCACATGGTGGCTCACAACCATCTATAATGGGATCTGGTGGCCTCTTCTGGCATGCAGGTGTACATGCAGGCAGAACACTGTATACATAATAAATAAATAAAACTTTAAAAAAATAAAATAAAGGACCTTGTAGTAAGTGTGCTTGTCAGTCCTGAATGGATCTCTTACCTCTCTCCATCCTCCATTTAACAGTCTCATAAGCCCTCACCACCTGGAAATTTGTTTACGTTTATCAATTTTTAAAAAAGATTTATTATTTATACAGTATTCTATCTACATGTGCCTACACACCAGAAGAAGGCACTAGATGTCATTACAGATGAGTCATCTCTCCAGCCCCACATTTATCAGTTTTTATATGTATTTTGCATGCATCACTTGAATGACGTGCCTGGAGAGATAAGAGGTGTCTGATCCGCTGGAACTGGAGTTACAGATGGTTGTTAACTTACATGGTGTGGTTGCTGGGATTTGAACCTGAGTCCTCTGAAAGAGAAGTCAATGCGTTTAGTCACGGAGCCATCTGTCTAGCCCCTGCAATTTCTTGAAAATACCATTAAGTTTGCCTTACACATACCCAGTGCTCTTTTGTTTCGGTTTTATGAGGCTAAATTCCAGAACAGTTGGGGCTATGCAGAGAAACTGGGGGGATGGGGGGTGGGAGCAGTGTAGTGTTGCTTTTTTTGCCATTGAGCAAGGAAATTAGAGCACATGGCAGCACACTAATTTCACACAGCTTTTGAGCTTGCTAGTTAGTAAACGTGTAGAGACAAAAGCATGTACATAATTGTTTCTGGCATAACAACTTTTTGGTTATGTGAAACGTCAGTTTTTAAATTTATTTATTTTCTGGTTTTTCTTCTTTTCCGAGACAGGGTTTCTCTGTGTAGCCCTGGAATCACTGGAGACCAGGCTGGCCTTGACCTCTGCCTCCCTGACACTAAAGGAATAGAGTAGAGTAGTGGGTTATGAGCTGCAATGCGGTGTCTATGGAAGGTGGCTGTTTGAAAAGAACTTTAGATAAGGGAAATCCCCAATAATTGGGGTTTAAGTCTAAACGTTATCTTGTAGTTTGTTCCTTTATTTTCAGTTCATCTTATACTTTGTTACCAAGACTTTCTACAACATTTTTCAAACTTCAGTAGCATACCATTGTCAGAAAATGAATACAACTAGCCTAACATTCAACACCACCATTGTTTAGCCAGTTTTTAACTCTGCTGATATTGGGGAATGAACCTGAGAGCCTCACTCACATGTTAGTCTAGCACTCTATACAGATTTTACTCCAGCCTTTCTTAAATATTCTTTGGTTTTGGTTTTCAAGGAGAGTCTCTGTGTTAGCGTTGGCTGTCCTGGACTCACTTTGTAGACCAGGCTGCCCTCAAACTCACCATGATCTGACTGCTTCTGCCTCCCAAGTGCCACCATGCCCAGCTGAGGTTTTTTGTTTTTTGCTTTTTTAATACAGTGTTTTGCCTGCAGGCCAGAAGAGGGTGCCAGATCACATTATAGGTGGTTGTGAGCCACCATGTGGTTGCTGGGAATTGAACTCAGGACCTTTGGAAGTAGTCAGTGCTCTTAACCTCTGAGCCATCTCTCCAGCCACAGGTTGATTCTGAATGTCCTCTTCTTGAATGCTGAGATGACAGGTGTGTGCCGCTACACATACAGCAAGAGCAGAATTCTGTACAGCCTAGGTATGTATGTAGGTATATAAACTAGTCATAAGTATTAAAACATTTACTGATAAATCCTAGTTTTTTGAAACAACTCTTTGGTACACATGTAACTGTTATAAAGATGAAGGCAATCTTGCATACTAATGAGATAGTGATGCTTATGTTGCATGAAGAAATCTTGGGGCGCTGTAGGGATTGCTTATGCATTAAGATACTGCAGAAGCCCCCCTCCCCCCAGAAGAGAAACCCCGCATACTGCTGGAGAGGGCATAATTGCCTGTGACTCCAACTTAGGGCATGTAACACACTGACTCATGTATATGTACGCTCACACAAATCCTTTGGGGCACTAGTAGAGACAGGGTCTCTACATAGCCCTGGCTGTCCTGCAAAACTCTTTGTAGTCCAGAGTGGCCTTGAACGCAGAGAGAGATATCCAGCTGCTTCTGCCTTCCAAGTGCTGTGATTAAAGGCCCTGCTACCACATCTGGCAGAATTAATTTTAAACAATGTTACGTGGCTACATAGCTAGCTCAGTAGTTAAGCACATGCTGCCTTTGCAGAGGATCCAGAGTCAGTTCCCAATACCCACATGGCTACTCCTAACCTTCTGTAACTCCAGGTCTGGGGGATCCTACGCCCTCTTCTGGCCTCCACAGGCACTGCATTTTCACATGGTGCACGTACATACATAAATCCAGGCAAATCACCCATACACATATTTTGAACTATGATTGTGTGTGGGGGTCTGTGTATATGTGAGTGTACATGTGTGTGTATATCCACAGAGACCACAGGCATCAGACCTGGAGCTGGAGTTATAGGTGGTGGTGGTGAAGTGCTTGACACCTACATATTATCTTTTAATCATCTACCTTGTTATGTATATATCAATTATCTGTCTGTTCCCTATTTATCAATAGTCTAGCTATCATCCTTTATGTCTATCTCCCACTTACTATTTTTTATCTGTATTCACAGTTAGGAACTGAATTCAGGACCATTAGAAAAGCAATACTAAAGCCATGTCTCCAAACCCCACAAATGGCATGTTTTTTTGTTTTTTAAGACAGGGTTTCTCTGTGTAGCCCTGACTGTCCTGGACTCACTTTGTAGACTAGGGCAGCCTGGAACTCAGAAACCTGCCTGCCTCTTCCTCCCTAAATGGTGGGATTATAGGCACATCCCACCATGCCTGGCTGAAATCGCAGTTTTAAAAATTGAATATTCTAATAGAACAACCCAAGCATAAATTCGTTTGATATGTTTTCTCATGGTAGGAAAGTTGTTTTTCATAATTAAGCCAATATAAGAACTGAATATTGCCGGGCGTGGTGGCGCATGCTTTAATCCCAGCACTCGGGAGGCAGAGGTAGGTGGATCGCTTTGAGTTCGAGGCCAGCCTGGTCTACAAATCGAGTCCAGGACATCCAAAGCTACACAGAGAAACCCTGTCTCGGGAAAAACAACTGAAGACTTGGGCTGAAGAGATAGCTCAGCAGTTAAGAGCACTGTCTCCTCTTCCAGAGGTCATGGTGGCTCACAACCATCTATAATGAGATCTGGTGCTCTCTTTTGCCATGCTGAAAATACTGTATAAATAATAAATCTTTAAGAAACTGGGCTCCAGAGAATAACCCCGAGTATACCTCAGAGCTAAAGACACAGGCACTGCGCTCAACTCCTAGCACTACAACAAAGAAAAGGGCAGGCTAAACAACATCTTAGAGTTAGCTTTCCACTCATTTTATGTGCATTGGTGTTTTACCTGTATGTGTGCCAGTGTGCCGTGTTACAGTTGTGAGCCACCATGTGCTGTGTTACAGTTGTGAGCCACCATGTGCCGTGTTACAGTTGTGGGTCACCATGTGCCATGTTACAGTTGTGAGTCACCATGTGCCGTGTTACAGTTGTGAGCCACCATGTGCCGTGTTACAGTTGTGAGTCACCATGTGCCGTGTTACAGTTGTGGGTCACCATGTGCCGTGTTACAGTTGTGAGTCACCATGTGCCGTGTTACAGTTGTGAGCCACCATGTGGGTGCTGGTAACGGGAGAGTCCTTTGGGAGAGCAGTACGTGCTCTCAACTTGTACACCATCGCTCCAGACCCTCTGCTTTTCTTTTGAGGCAGAGTATCAATCACTACATAGCCCTGGATGGCCTGGAACCCACTATGCTGGCCTGGATTGAATAGTGCTGGGGTTAAAGGTATATACCACACCTAGCCTTGTTTAAGTTTGTGTGTATGTGTTTGCATAGTGTCCACGCCTGGTGCCATTTGAGGCCAGAAGTCAGATCTGGGACTGAACCCGGGACCCATGGAAGAGCAGCCTGTTCTTTTTCTCCCAGCTAAGATGGCCCCCTTTTGTGCTTCCAACACTTTTGACTTATTTCCATCCTAACAGTTGGTCTGTTAGGATGGAAAGTGGTAGCGCCATGGAGTGAACCCAGGCCTCACTCATGATAGGCTGTACCGCTAAGCTACAACTATGTAGCCCTGGCTTTCCTGGAACTCACCCTGTAGACCAGGCTGCCTCTGCATGGGCCATGACTGCCAGCTCTTTTGAAATTTTGAGCTGGAGAGATGGCTCAGAACTTAGAACACTGGGTGGTTTTTGTTTTTCTAGACAGGGTTATCTGTGTAGCCTCGGCTGTCCTGGACTCTCTTTGTAGACCAGGCTGGCCTTAACTCACAGAGATCACCTGCCTCTGCCTCCTGAGTGCTGGGATTAAAGGGGTGCACCACCACCGCTGGTTTGTTTTTTTAAGATTTAGTTATTATGTATACAATGTCCTGCCTGCATGTACAGCTGCAGGCCAGAAGAGGGCATCAGATCACAGTACAGATGGTGAGCCACCAAGTGGTTGGGGAGCTCAGGACCTCTGGACAAAACAGCTCTTCTTGAAGACCCAGGTTCTATCTCCAGGATGCACATGTCTCACACAATCCAGTTCCAGAGGCTCTCACGCCCTTTTGACCCCCATGTGGGCATGAGGAGCACACATGGTACACATACATACTGGGAGAATACTTACATATAAACCTCAGGGAAAAAATTAAGAATTGAAATTTTGAGGCAGGGAAGTTGCCCAGACTATAATATGCTGCCCAGATAGGCCTCAGCTGAGATTACAAGCCTGTGCCACTGTAACAGGCTAATTTCTTTACCCTGACGGGTGGTCAAGTTCTTAGAATCCTAGTATTTCATTTACCTGGCTCAGAGGTTAAGAGCACTGACCGTTCTTCCACTGAGAGTTCTTCCAGAGGTCCTGAGTTCAATTCCCAGCAACCACATGGTGGCTCACAACCATCTATAATGTTATCTGTTGCCTTCTTCTGGCCTGCAGGTGTAAATGCAGGCAGAGCACTGTATACATACTAATAAATACATCTTTAAAAAAAAAAGGAAGTCTGGGCCAAACCGGGTGTGGTGGTGCACGCCTTTAATTCTGCCTCTAAGGAAAGAGGCAGGTGGATCCTCGCTTTCAGTTCGAGGCCAGCCTGTTATACAAAATGAGTCCAGGACAGCCAAGGCTACACAGAGAAACCCTATCTCGAAAAAACAAAAAATAGTTTTTACATCCCCTTTAGCCATATTTGAGCCCAGGGCCTCTATTTTGCAGATCTAAATACAGCTTTCATTGCACAGCACAGCTCCCCTGGAAACTCTCTCCCCAAACGTTTTATGCTTTAAAACCTGTGTCGGGCCCTAAATAGTGGCTCGTTCATCTACCTCTGTCCTAATTCTGACGAACAAATACTGTTTGGTTACTAATCTAAAAACCCTAGCGCATTATTCGCAGAACCAGTCCATCCACATGGAGACAGAATGTCCACAAAGTCTTCTTCCCTCCTGGTCTCACCCACGGCGCCTCGTCTCAGGGCAGGGGAAAGGCAAATTGTTAAAAGCAGGTTCTCAGCTAGAGGCCGCGCTTTCCCACTCCCCAGGGCGGGATTCCAACACTCAGAAAAAAGCGAGCCCGGGCTGAGAACGGAGCTGGTTTTCCACAGACGCTAATGGGTGCCGCCAGCCGGGGATGCATGGCTGCACAGGGCTGTGATCTCAACACTCGCGGGGCCGAAGCCGTTCATTGCCGCGAGCTCGAGGCCAGCCCCTGCCTCAATCAAAAATGTCCACCATCACATCCTTCCGGAGCCAGATTCCTGCACTAGCGGTGCCTCCCGCCGCCTCCCCGGGCAGCCCGCGCCGCGTGCTCGGGCGGTTAGCGGCCAACGGCCGAGTAACGCGAGACAGCAGCCCGGGAAGCCGCACACCACCGAGGCCGCGAGGGCCGACGGGAAGGCTGAGGGCGGACGGGCGGGCTCGGAAGCGTCGCGAAGGAACCCGGAGGCCCCGCCCTTTCCGTAGAGATCTCTAGAAAGCCGCGCCGAGCCCGGGCCCTCGGACTGCGCACGCGCGGCGGTCGGGCCCGGGCATTTTGCTGCGTCACCAGCCGCCGCCCGGCCTCACCACCCCCCGCTCGCACGCACGCACGCTCGCTCGCTCCCTCGCTCCTTCTCCGTCCTCGCGCCCCTTTTCCTACACTTCCCTCTTCCCCTGGGCTGAGGCGGCCGCTCTCCGCGCGGTGCATTCTGGGCATCGAGGTCGATCCCGTCGCCTTACGGGAGCGAGAAGAGGCCGCGACCGGGCACAGGACGCCGGAGTCGCCGCCGCCGCCGCCGGAGAGGAGTCCGCTCGCCAGCCGCCGCCTGTGAGGCCCGCCCACCCGTTCGCCTGGCCCCCTCCCCGGTCACCATGTGAGTGCGACATCCCGCCGTGGGAAGGTCGTCCCGGAGCGAGGCCGCGCCGGGAACTCGGCGGCTGCCGGGAAACGGCTCCCTCGCCCGCCCTCCCCCCCCACCTGCGGCCCGCCGCCTTTCTCCTCCATGGCCCGGGGCAGCGCTGCCGTGTGAGCTGCGAGGTCCTGCATCCTCGGTCCGGTTACCGTTGGAGGACATTTTCTTCCTCCAGATGTCCGCTTCCCCCACCCCCCACCCCCGGTCCGTCCCCCCCAGATCCCACTTTTCCTCCCCGGGCGGCCTGGCGCGCTCGGGACTCCGGGAACTTAGGCCCCCAACTCGTCCGGGAGCTTCCTGCCGGGAGGGCGCCCGGAGCCCAGCCCTCGGTGCTCGCCTCCCGACCAGGCCCCGGGCTCGGAGCACTCGTGAGTGCCGGCGTGCTGGTGCGACCGGGAGGCCACCACGCGGCCCTCCGCCCTCGGCGGCACGCACTGCTAGGCAACTAGGGGGGCCATGCCGTCACCACGGCGAAGTTCCCCAGCGCCCTTCCACACCTTCCTAACTCCGGTCTCCTGAAAAGGGGGAACGTTTTGCCCTGCCGTGGCGGCCAGTAGTAGTTAACTGTGGAGCGAGTCGCCCTGCACGTGTCTAGTCACAAGATACTTGTGGACCTTTTCTGTGTTCCTCCGTAAACTTTGGGTGGATGGAGCACGGAACGGAGATCTAACTGGTCCGAAGACTTTAATTTGTTTATGCGGAGCTGGTTACAGATTCTATTAACAATCTTAGCTTTTTGGTAAAGAGGGCTTGCTTTTTTTTTTTTTTTTTAAACCTATTAAGTATTTTTGGTCTTACTTTTCTAGGCCTTAGCAGGAAAACTTTTGTGAAAAAAGTTGAAGTACAGGATTTAGGAGTGGTAATAGGTGGGTGCTATGCACGACCTTAACGACACCCTAATACTAGTTAGTGGGTGAGAAACAGGTTCTAGTAGAAGAAGGCATGTAGTGCTAGAAAAGTGTAAAGAAATTTGGAGCCGCTCCCCCATAAAACCCGATATTGAACAGGTTTGGCTTCTACTTTTTTAATTATATTTATTCTGTGTGCTCCTGGAGGTGAGAGGACACCCTGAACGGAGGTCTGTGGGGGATAGAACTAAAGTTGTCAGGTGCAGCAGGAGCCATCCCTTGCTCAGCCCTCTCACCAGCACTGATGCATATTTTACCTTTGAGGTGTTGTGGACCCAGCCACGTGCTAAGAAGAAGCTCTATCAACTGGGCTGTATTCCAGGGTCAGACTTGCCTTCTTAAAACAAACTTACATAAAACAACCTTTATTTCTTCTTTGATACTTAATTTACTACATGGATTTGGGCATCTGTAAGGAGAAAAATGAATTGCTAGGTAAAAACAATTTAGTAGATGAACATATTTCAAACAAAACATCTTTTCATCTAGAAGTACCGATTTAAGAGCCAGAGCGTTGGCTCGGTGGTAAATAGTTCTGGTTCTTGTAGAGGACCCGGGTTCTGTTACCAGTACCACACAGCGGCTCGCCATCCGTGATCTAGTTTTAGGGGATGATGTTCAGGCAAACTTTCCTGCACGTAATAAATCAAAAAACACAAGTAGTATGCTTAAAATGACGTTTGAAAGAGTTCTGTGGGTAACAGATGAAAATCGTAGGCAATATATTCTAACCGTCTTCTAATGGCAATACTATTATCTTCAAAACTAATGTTTTTTATTACAGCTTATTTTTCTTAAGATTTGTTTTTATTGGGCTTGGAGAAGTAGCTCAGATTGAGAATGCTTGCTGTTCTTGCAGAGGACTCAGGTTCAGTTCCCAGCACCCACATGGTGGCGCATAACCACCTATAACTCTAGTTCAGGGACCCAGGGCCCTCTTCTGACCTTTATGGGTACCAGGCAAGCGTGTGTGTGTGTGTGTGTGTGTGTGTGTGTGTGTGTGTGTGTGTGTGTGTGTACACACTCTGACGCTGGTGCCTGCAGTGTTGGATCTGAATGTGGAGTTTGGCACAGTTGTGAGCCACCCAGTGTGGGACCTGAGTTTTCTGCAAGAGCAGTGGATGTGGATGTTTGCCTGCGTTTGTCTGTGTATCACCTGCTTGCAGTTCTTCAGAGGCCAAAAGAGGTATCTGGTCCCCATGTGGGTGCTGAGGATAGAACCCTTCGTCCTTTGGAAGAGCAGCCAGTGCTCTCAGCCATCTTTCTAACCTCTATTAAGTTTTGGGTTTTTGAGTGAGTCCTCACTGTGTAACCCTAGCTGCCTTGGAACTCACTATGTAGACCAGGCTGGAAATCTACCTGCTTCTGCCTCCTAGAGTGCTAGGATTAAGAGTGTGCACCACCACTCCAGCCCCTATTAAAGGGTTTGTGTGTGTGTGTTTGTGTGTGAGTCAGGGTCTATGCTACCGAGGTAGCCTATAGTCTCCACATACAAAAGGTTCCCCTTGAATTTTGAATCTTTCTCCCTCCACCTCCCAAGTGTTGGAATTAGAGGTGGTGCATACCTTCATGATCAAGGCCAGTCAGATCTACATAGTGAGGCTCAGTGTGCATACACGCCTGTTTTGTTTTGTTTTGAAGACAAGGTTTCTCTGTGCACACCAGGCTGGCACTCAAGGGGCAGGTGTGGTGGTGCAGGCCTTTAATCCCAGAGCTCTGGGATGTAAAGGCAGGTGGAGCTCTCAGTGTTTGAGGCTAGCCTGGTCTACAAAATGAGGCCAGGGCTACACAGGGAAACCCTGTCTCAAAAAGAAACCAAAACGACGTTAAGGCATTTATTAGCTAATGACTTAGAATTCTAAAGGGAAAATTGGAAGAATCAGCCTAATGTTAATGTTGTTCAATTTGATGTTTGCTGTAAATACACTATTTTTATAATTTGAGACAGGGTCTTACTATGTAGACCAGGCTGGCCTTAAACTCAAGGAGATCTACCTGGCCTATTTTTGCTATATTTTTACTTTCCAGAAATCCAAAATCTTGAGCCTTCTAAACTTGGGAAGAGTAACTGATGATGGCCGTTGTTCAGTGTTGATTTCCTAACCACTGTAACCTGGCAACTGATTATTCCTTTTTTTCTTGCTGAGTTAGACTTTAACTAGAAGGCATAGGGACAAAGTGACGAAAATTGCTGGGTTGTAGGGTTACTCCTATTGCTAATTTAACATTTCTGTTGAATTGTATTTTCTGTTTTAAAAAATTAGAAGGTAAAACCTCGTTTAGGGGGTCTTAAATACTGACTCTCCCTCCATGCCAGGCTTTGGGGGTTTTAGGTAGGTCTCCCTATGTGTGCCAGGCTGACATGGAACCTGTAATGAGTCCTGCCACCATCCAGACAGTGAGATCACAAGCAATGCCACCATGCCCACCTGTGTATGAATTCTCAAAAGCAGAATTGTTGTCTTTCAAATCTTTTGTTACCAAGGTAAAACCTGGGGTTTGGCTCGCCCTTCCACTGCACTGTAGCCCTAGCCAAGGAGGGGAATGGGACAGAGTCTTATTATGTAAACCACACTAGCCCTGAACTCAACAGAGATCCTAAGCATTGCCTTCTGGGTCCTGGGATTAAAGGTATGTACCACCACTTCTGAGCTAACCCCCTTTTAAAATAGACCACAAGAACTACTGGAAATCCAGCTTTGAGAATCTAAAACTTAATAGAACCCAGGGTCTTGTGAATGTTTTCCTTGGTGACCTGTTGTTTTGGCATATAAAGAACAGCTTTGTTGCTGGGCGTGATGGCGGATGCCTTTAATCCCAGCACTCGGGAGGCAGAGGCAGGCAGATCTCTGTGAGTTCGAGGACAGCCAAGGCTACACAGAGAAGCCCTGTCTCGAAAAACAAACAAGAACGGTTTTGTTTTCGTTCTTTTGTGAATTCCTCATCCTTCTGCCTCCTCGAGGAATACCAGCACTGGAAAGGTAAGGGTTTGTTGCAGTTTTAGGCCATCCTGACTGTAGTTAAGATTCTTGTAACAAGACTTTCCTTTAAAAAGAAACAAAAACCTGAAAGGGGACTTTTCTCTGGGAACGTGTTTAGCAAGGAAGAGCAGTAGCTGAGCAGGCCTGAGGCTCTGGGTTCACATTTCCTTCATCCGCATAAAAGCTGGGTACTCTGCTGCATGGGCAGGGCACTGCGACTATTGGGGTTTGCGAGCCATCTGCACACGTTCATATGTACTACATGCAAACATACAATCAATTTGTATGGTTTATACGCGCACACGTGTGTATGTGTGTGTGAGAGAGAGAGAAGGCCTGAAGCTGAGGCCTGAGCAGTTTTCCTACATAACCATATACCATGTTCATTGGAGCCATGGCCCTTAAGGTGGCACAGAGAACATAGACCAGGCTGTTCTGGAACTTGCAGTGATTGTCCTACCTTAGACTCCCCGGGGCAACACAGCTGGCTCAAGGGAGAGCTGGGAATTCACTCTCTTGTTAAATCCTGCACAATTCCCAGCACAAACTTGCAGTAAACATTAATGATTCCAAGCTCTAATGAGCTTTTTATGGCATGGTCACATGAGATGCTTTTGATGGTTACTCTGAGCATATCTTCAGTTGAATCCAACTATGTCCCAAGTTGAGCAGATTAGAAAACAAATTGGGGTGGTGGTGATGGAAAAAATAGCAAGGCTCGGAGATGGTCCAGCACTTAAAAGCTGGGTGTGGTGGTGCATGCCTTTAATCCCAGTGCCTGGGAAGCAGAGCCAGGCAATGCTCTGGAGTTGGAGGCAGGACAGCCAGGGCTGTCCAGAGAGGCCCTGTCTCAAACTACAGGAACTCAGCGGCTCTTGAAGATGGCCAGCGTGGCTCCCAGCATCCAAGTGGGACTCACACTCTCCGTAACTCCAGAGCACATGTCTGTGGCAATTGTTGTGTTTGTAACTAGATAGAAAAGATTTTGTTCATGTGTGAGCATGTAGGTGTCCGTATGTAGATGGCAGTGCTGAGAACTGAGCACAAGTCTTTGGTAGTGGTTGGTAGGTTCTATTTTACTTTTTTCAAAACAGTTTTCTCTGTAGCTCTGGCTGTACTGGAACTCACTCTGTAGACCAGCCTGGCCTTGAACTCAGATCCTCCTGCCTCTGCCTCTCGGCTACTGGGATTAAAGGCATATGCCACCACTGCCTGGCTTTATTTAAGGTCGTTGAAATGCTGAGCCATCTCTACCCCATCATCCTATTTTCCCCCAATATTTCAAGTAAAAACAAGAATTTGTCACATTTGTATGTGCAGAGACTTGGTTTGTAAAGAGGCTGTTCTAGTCTAGCCTGCTGTGAAAAGGCAGGTTGAGTCTCACCAGAGGGAATGCACAGTGTTAACTCAGCTAAAAGGTCTTTCCTAAACTAGAGGACTCGCATCTGGTCTGCTGTGAAACCTCACAGTTAAGCAAGAGTTACTTTGGCTGCTTTTTCTTGTCTAGGAAATGGTTCTAACAGAGATGCTCTCTTTGTCTTCTCATCTCCCCTACAAGGGCTCCAGCCATATTGGAGGTTTAAGGTTTGCGCTTTGGGGCTGAAGAGATAGCTCAGAGGTTAAGAGCACTGACTGTTCTTGCAAAGGTCCTGAGTTCAATTCAATTCCCAGCACCAGGTGGTGGCTCACAACTATCTATAATGAGATCTGATGCCCTCTTCTGGCCTGCTGGCTCACATGCAGGCAGTGCGCTGTATGTGAATAATAAATTAAAAATAAAAAAGACCGTGCTTTGACTCAATTATCTTCTAAAACCTGTTTCCAACTAAAAGTCTCATTTTGAGGTGCTATTCAGACGAGCGGAAAAAAAATGGGCAGAAAACAAGTCAACCCATAACATTGGTTACTTGGTGTGACTCTGAGAGGCTGACTTTCCACTGCTTCTCTTTTCTTCTCTTTCTGTTTTTTTGGGGGGAGGGGTGTTTATTTTGTTTTTTATTTTTCAAGACAGGGTTTCTTAGTGTAGCCCTGGCTGTCCTGGCCTGTCACTTTGTAGACCAGGCTGGCCTCTAAATCATAGTGATCCACACCTGCCTCTGCCTCCTGAGTGCTGGGACTAAAGGCCAGTGCCACCACACCAGGCTGATTTCTGTGTCTTAAATGATGAGTGAACAACAAAAGAAAAGTTGATTGGTTATATTGTTTAACTTTGTCACTATAAATGTGCACTTTTAGAGCAGTTCTTAGCCTGGCAGTGGTGGCACATGCCTTTAATCCCAGCACTTGGGAGACAGACATATCTGGGTTCTAGGACAGCCAGGGCTATGCAGAGAAACCCTGTCTGGGGAGGAGGTTGCAGGAGATCAGTTTGGTTTCCAGAACCCACAAGACTAAAAGAACCAACTAACTGCAAGTAGTTCTCTGACTTTCTACAGGCACATTTGTGGATGGATACCTGTGTGTGTACACACAAAAACTATAAAATAGACCAGTAATAACTTAAATTCATGTTTTATAAGGGAAAAAGGTATTTGAAATCTCTGATACCAAATCAAACTGAGTAGGTGAGGTACGCCAGTAATTACAGTATTCAAGAGGTGGGACAATTCTTTCACTGCAGGCCAGCCCACACTTAAACAGTGAGACCCTGTTTTTGTTTTGTTTGTTTGTTTGTTTTTTAAAGAAAAAGCCAAGGGTGTGAGGCACAGTAAACAATGAGCTCGAGGCATCTGCCAGTAGGTACTAAAGAGATGGCTTTTATTCTGGCCCGCTATTGTCATTTCAAGTTGGGAAGCTACCATGTGTCATGGTTTGGTTTGGTTTCAGTTTTTCAAGACAGCTTCTCTGTAGATGAGGATGGACACAGATCCACCAGCCTCTACCTCCCGTGCACTGGGGTTAAGGGCATTCACCACCAGGTGGGGCTGGGTTAGCACCTCAAGTAGTAGAGATTGGCTACAAGTGTTCCTCCCGCCCCCCTCTACAAGAGAAGCCGGTCCTCTGTACTACTGAGCAGCAGTCTCTCAGCTCCTGTCTGTTAGTCTCCTGAGTTCTGAGATGACACTACCCTGCTGGGTGTTTCTGTTCCAGGCTTTGGTGCATCAGAACCAGACGCTGCACATGTTGGGAAAGCATGCCACTGGGCTACATTCCTGTTAATTCTAAGTTTCTTTTCTTTCTGGGTTTTTTTTTCCCCCTTCGACACAGGGGTTTCTCTGTGTAGCCTTGGCTGCCCTGGACTCCCTTTGTAGGCCAGGCTGGCCTTGAACTCCCCAAGATCCACCTGCCTCTTCTGTCCTGAGTGCTCAGGTTAAACAAGTACACCACCACACCCAACTTTTACTTCGAAATTTCTAACGTTGAAAGCAGGGCTGTAAAAATAGTATATTACTTTGAAAGTGGCTTAGTTCTCTTTAAAATAAAATGTATATATCTTAGTTTCAGTAGTAATGGTTTAAAACATCATCTTGTGATTGGATAGAGTTAAATGTTAGATTTTGGCTTTAAAAGTTCCTGTTAACTGCTGAGTACAGCAGCTGTAAAAAAAAAAAAAAAAAAAAGAGGGTTTTTGGTTGTGTTTGGTTTGGGGTTCTGTTGTGGTTTTTTGTTTGTTTGATTGAGAGCATTTTTCTACATAGATTTGGCTGTCTTAGAACTCACTCTGTAGACTAGACTGGCTTCAAACTTAAAGATCCCTCTGCCTCCATAGTGCATAGTGTTAGCTACCACCACCTGGCTTGTTTATTTTTAAAGATTGCTTTCTGTAGGTAGGCAAGGGAGCATCAAGTGTTGACGGCCAACATGGGCTACATGAGCACCCTGCCTCATTCCCCCAAAATAAAATCCCTAACATGGAATTTTAAGTCCTCCAGAAATTGGTTTGAGCCCTTGGAATGTAGGGTGCGTGTAATGTGAAACCTGAACTGTGATGAAGAGAAAAATTACTGTGAAGTTAAATTTAATGAATTCTTGCTTGAATTTATCATTTTCTCTATAGGCAGCCCGCTTCTGCAAAGTGGTACGATCGAAGGGACTATGTATTCATTGAATTTTGTGTTGAAGACAGTAAAGATGTTAACGTAAACTTTGAAAAATCCAAACTTACTTTCAGGTAATTTGCCTTTTGTCTTAGCTAAAGTGACTTACTGTGATGAAATACCATGACCTTGGGGTGAAAGGGATTTATTGGGCTTACCCAGCCACTGTTAATCATCAAAGGAAGTCAGGGCACGAACTTGGAGGCTGATGCAGAGGCCATGGAGGGGTGCTGCATGGAGGGCGGAGCAGTACAGCCTGCTTACTTTTTTGTTTTATTTTTTGAGACAGGGTTTCCTCTGTGTAACCTTGACTGTCCAAAGGAAAAAAAAAAAAAAATGGAGTGCCATAACTTGTTTTCTTTTGCTGAAGTTATATCTGATCTTCTGTTTAGAGAGGCTTATTTTAATTCCACTCTCTTCTTTTTTTAGTTGTCTTGGAGGAAGTGATAATTTTAAACATTTAAATGAAATTGATCTCTTCCATTGTATTGATCCAAATGTAAGTAGTATTGATGCTTTAATTCTGACTTAAATTATGAGGAAATGAGTCTGCTGGTCGTTGTCTAATCTCCTTCCACCCCCACCCCAGAGACACCATGGCCACTGCAACTCTTAGACTTAGTTCAGGGCTAATCCATTTCATGGAGGGAACACTGGCAAGCGTGTCGACACACGTGCTGGAGAGGAAGCTGAGAGCTCTACATCTGCATGGCTAGGAAGAGGCACTTCCCAGTAGTGCCGGTCCCTATGAGCCTGTCATTCAAATGAACACAATAGTAAACATTAAATCTGCATAGCCTAAGAGTTTAGAGACTGCTCTGTTGTGCATCTTCCCTTTCTACATGTTATTTTTTTCTGTCACTAGACAGATGACAGTAACTTTGAAGTGTGTCTTCTCAAAAAATCAAGTTTTTAGAAAATATAGGGAAAGAATTGAAAAAAGAACCAGTTAGGTGAGTTGTACCTATAAGTCGAACTTTCAGAAAGTTGGGGAGAGACAGCTTTTGCCTACATAGAAAAACCAGCCAAAGGAAAGAGACAAAACTTTGTGTAGAGAGGGTCCCTCACATACTAAGAACACCCTGAGTTCAAGACCAGCAGGGATATGCAGTAATGGCCAAATTATGGAAATAAAGCTCAGTGATGGAGTTGCTTCCCTGTGAAATGGGAAAGTAGGATATGGCATAATTCAAATGCTTATTTCTCTACTTTCCCTTATCTAGTCACAATCCTTATTCTGAGAATCTCCTGCCTCCATGCTGTGTAAACACTGTTCCCTAATTGCCTTCTGATGTGCCAGTAAAACAGCTTACAACCAACCGTGGGGCAGGGGCAGGACTTTGGGGGAGGAGTTAAAGAGGAAGTAGGGGATTTAGCCCTAGGAGAGGTCTAGGGGACATAGGGAAAGAGAAGTTCAACAAGGAAAGCCACAAAATACAGTAGTTATCTCTGGGAGGAAGCCAAATTAGCTTAGAGGGTTAAGAATACTGTTAAAACTGTTTAGTTCTTGTGCTGTGAAGCTTGTTAATATAATACAGCCTCAAATATTTGTGTGATAGCCGGGTTAAGGGAGAAGCTGAGAAACAGTTTTATACAAATAACCTTAACAGCAGAAAGAGATGGGCAGCAGGGCACCTACCTATATAATCTTAGCAGTCTGAGAGGCAGAGGCAGGCAGAGCTCGGTGAGACCAGCCTGGTCTGCAAAGAATCCAGGACAGCTAGGGCTACACAGAGAAACCTGAAACCACTACCACCCCAAAAACAAAGGAACAGGCGTGTGTGTGTGTGTGTGTGTGTGTGTGTGTGTCTGGTTGTTTTGGTTTTTTGAGACTCGGTTTCTCTGTTTAGGCTTGGCCGTCCTGGACTCACTTTTGTAGACTAGGCTGGCCTGGAACTCACAGCAATCCTCCTGCCTCTGCCTCTTGAGTGCTGGGATTAGGAACAGGCTTTTTTTTTTTTTTTTTTTTTTTTTATCATGATAGTAGAGAGAAAATGGTGTGATGCTTTTGTTTTAGGATTCCAAGCATAAAAGAACGGACAGATCGATCTTATGTTGTTTGCGAAAAGGAGAGTCTGGCCAGTCGTGGCCTAGGTTAACAAAGGAAAGGGCAAAGGTAGGTTTTTGTTTTCTGTATTTGACATTTAACCTTTTAATAAGAATTAATAAATATGTATTTGCAATATGGAATCTTTATAATAGTATTAAAGATGGTGTTCTATTCTTGGATCTCAATGAATGTCACAGAATCAGTCCCTAGTTGATATAGCCTTTTTGGTTTTTGTTTTGCTTTTCGAGACAGGGTTTCTCTGTGTAGCCCTGATTATTCTGAACTCAGCAGGCTAGGGGTAGCCCCACCCATGATGGGCTGGGCCCTTGCTCATTGATAATGTCTTATAGCCTGATTAACCCCCCCCCCCCCTCCGAGACAGGGTTTCTTTGTGTAGTCTTGCTTGTCCTGGACTTGCTTTGTAAACCAAGCTGGCCTTGAACTCGAATCGATCTGCCTGCCTCTGCCTCCGGGCACTGGGATTAAAGGTGTGTGCCACCACACCCAGCTCTCAAGGATTTTTATCTTTTGTGCTAATTCTGTGTCCCATTAGTGATTACAAGTAACATGGAGGCAATGTTTTTGTTGATCTGTAGCTTAATTGGCTTAGTGTGGACTTCAATAACTGGAAAGACTGGGAGGATGACTCAGATGAAGACATGTCTAATTTTGACCGTTTCTCTGAGGTAAGTTCTCTACCTGCCCCATAATGCTGTTTTTGTGGTTGTGGTTGTTGTTTTATTTTGTGTGTGTGTGTGTGTTTTAATTGATTGCTTGGTTATGTATACAGTATTCTGACTCCATGTATGCCTGTACGGCAGAGGAGGGCACCAATTCTCACTATAGATGGCTGTGAGCCACCATGTGGTTGCTGGGAATTGAACTCAGGACCTCTGAAAGAGCAGCCAGTGCTCTTAACCTCTGAGCCATCTCTCCAGCCCCCTACTTTCTTCTTTCTTTTTAAAATTTTTTATTTAAGTAATTTATTCAGATTACATCTCATTTGTTAATACCTCGCTCCCTCCCTCTTTCATCCTATTCCACTCCCCTAGGTCTGTGACAGAAGCGGGGACCTTGTCCCCCACTATTACGATCACAGCCTATTAGCTCTCTTCCTGGTATCCTGCTTACTCTTTCTCTTAGTGTTACCAGGTCTCCTTACCAAAGGGAAGTGGTCAAATAGGGAGCAACAGAGTTCATGTCTGAGTCAGTCCCTGCTCTCCACACAGTTGTGGAGAATATGGTGTCCATTGGCTAGATCTGAAAAGGGGTATTAGGTTTACTGCATGCATTGTCCTTGGTCTGCTTTTTTCATTTTAATGTGTGTGTCTGGACCACATGGGAACCTAGTGCCTATGGAGATCAAAACACAGTGTCAGAATCCCTGAAAATAGAGTTACAGAGGGTTATGAGCTGCTTGGTGCTTGCTGGAAATCAAAACCTGGTCTTCTGCTAGAGTAACAGATGCTTTCAACTAGCCCCTCGGAGTCACCTTTTTTGGTTTTCGAGACGTTTGTCTGTGTAGCAGCCCTATCTGTCCTGGAACTTGGCTCTCTAGGCTAGGCAGATATCTGAGTTCAAGGACAGCCAGGGCTATATATAGTAAGACCTTGTCTCTGAACAGAGAAGGTGTTTTTGTTTTTGTTTTTTGTTGTTTGTTTTAAATTTTTTTTGGTTTTTCGAGACAGGGTCTCTCTGTGTAGCCTTGGCTGTCCTGGACTTGCTTTGAAGACCAGGCTGGCCTCGAACTCACAGCGACCCGCCACCACGCCCGGCTCAGAGAAGGATTTTTATGTAAATATCACAGATATCTTACTATGACCACAGCAGGGAAATAATTTTAAGGAGGGATGTGATTCAGGTAGTGCTTGCTCAGCTTGTATGAGCCCAGATGTCATTCTCAATCCCCAGAATTTTTGAAGCCAGAGATGATAGCACAGACTTAGTAAGTGGAGAATCAGGGTCATCCTCAGCTACAAAGTAAGTTCCAGGGCAGACTGGGGACACAGGACTGTCTCAAAATGAAGAAAGATTCCAACATGTGTTTAACTGGTTACTGAGCATCTCAAATGGTTCTTATTCAGTAGGGAGAGAATATGTTGTGCCATCATTGACGGCGTTTGTTCCTTTCACCTCCTGACTCCTGCCAAATACGATATTGCTGTAGTCTAGTCAGCACCAGGCCTTTTGTAGGGGACAGTGTCTCTCTTTGAAATTCTATGTAGTTGAAAATGCACTGAGATTTGCCTTCCAAGTGCTGGGCTTAAAGGTGTGCGTCACGATGGCACCTTCCTTCCTAGTCTTCCTTCAAGAGGCTGAATATGAAGCCGGGCATGGTAGCACACGCCTTTAATCCCAGCACTCGGGAGGCAGAGGCAGGTGGATCACTGAGTTCGAGGCCAGCCTGGACTACAAAGTGAGCCCAGGACAGTCAAGGCTACACAGAGAAACCCTGTCTGGGGGAAGAAAAAAAAAAGCAGTTTCCCTTATGGAAATCAAAGTACTTAAATTTCTTTTGCTGCATTCCTTGATGCTGAATTAAAAACTTATTCTGCAGTGTATAGCTTAGTAAAACTGTTTTTTTTTTCCTCCTTCAAATAGATGATGGATCACATGGGTGGTGATGAGGATGTAGATTTACCAGAAGTAGATGGAGCAGATGATGTAAGTATATGAGGCCTTTTTTAAATAGTAAAAGGCAGTTAATTTACATGGTCTTGTGTGCTCAGTAGCTCTCCTGCAAGTGTTCATTGAGCCCTACTCTCACTCCCTGTCTTGTTTCTTAACATCTTAAAGAAATGCTAGGTTGTGTGTGTGTGTGTTGATATATCCAGTTTTTAGGGATTTTTGCCTACTGGGGAAATTGTATTTTTGTAGCTTATTAGGGATCATATTTTTAACAAGTCATTATATAAAGGTAAGAGTTAAGAGATTATCATTACCAAGGAGGTAGGATTTAAAGCCAGGTCAATGACGCTAGTAATCAAGAAATATCAATGTGTTAAGAGGAGGGTGTATTCAACTACTTTAGACTTTATTTCCTCAACAATCTCTTAATATCTTGACACAGTTTATGTAATAGGAGAATTCTCAGCTTCAGTCCATAGAATTAGAATTTATTGTCTTCTTTGTATTGTCATTTTTCCTTTCATCCACTGCCAAGAGAGGACAACAAAGTTGTAGGAGAGTGTGGGGGTGAGCTCAGCTCCATCAAGAAGCACACAGCACTTTTCACAGAAAGACGGTACTGCTGCTACATGGCTGTGCACTTTAGGAAATTGAGGTCTTGAGTTTATCATTAAATTCCTAGGTTCCGTGTAACTATACTCTGCTGCTGTAGTAAAAAAAAATGCTTAGAATTTTTAGGATAAGTTATTCTGTTAACGTATGTATGATCAGCTTGGTAACCTTATAAATTTTCTTCTTCAGGATTCGCAAGACAGTGATGATGAAAGTGAGTGTCTTGGGTTTAGTTTTGTTCTAATTTTTCTAGTGCATTGGTTGTCTGCACTGGGACCAGAGTTTTAGAGCAGACACCATCTGTGGCTTGATTGTTTAAGCTAAAGGACAATTTAGTTTAAAAGAACAGTGGGGTAGATAACATGAAAGTCTGAGCAGGCACCAGGAAAAGTGAAAGGCAAGATTACACTTTCCAAAAGTAATTCTTTTACTTATTTGTTTGTTTGTTTGTTTGTTTTTCAAGACAGGGTTTCTCTGTGCAGCTCACTCTGTAGACCAGGCTGGCCTCGAGATCCGCCTGTTTCTGCCTCCTGAGTGCTGGAATTAAAGGCTTGCCACAACCGCCCGGTTTATAATTATTTTATGTTCTCTGTTTTACCTACTTATGTCTGCACTACATGTATATATGGTGTCTGGAGAGAACAAGAGGCTCTCAGAAGCCAGGCATGTTGGCATACACCTTTAATACAAGCACTCAGGAAGCAGAGGCAGAGGCACACAGATCTCTTGAGTTAGAGGCCAGCGTGGTCTACGAGGCTAGTTCCAGCACAGCCAAGGCTACACAGAAAACAAAACAACAACAACAAAAAAGAAGTCTGTCAGAGCCCTTGGAATTGGAGTTACAGCCAGATGTAAGGAAGGAGAAGGCTTGGGAGGCAGGGATAGGCGGGTCACTATGAGAAGTCCAGGGCAGCCAAGGCTACACAGAGAAACCCTGTCTTAGAAGACAAAAAAAATAAAAGAAAGAAAGGAGAAGGCATTTCCAGGAATGAAGATGGGCTAGTGAACTAAGGAAAGAGCCTAAAGGCCTGTCACAGTTCTTAGACACCTTTTCCTCTTTAAGATGTGGTTGCATGCTTTTACAAGTGCTCAGAGATGGCTGTTAGGGAGCTCTGTCTTTTAAGTGTTAGAGTCTTCCTAGTTCTCTTGTAGACCTTGCTAATTGTTTCTAAAAATACTTTCAGAAATGCCAGATCTGGAGTAAGGAATGTTGTCATCGCCTGGATTTTGAGAAAGAAAAATAACTTCTGCAAGATTTCATACTGAGAAAATCCCTGAGTTGATGGTAGCTCTAAAGGCAGATGCTGTACTTGCCTCCTTTAACCCGTTTTTCAACCTGGATTTTTTTTTTTTTTAAAGGCTTCACTAAGGGTTGATAACGTACCATTGTATGGGGCAATTTAAGTCAGCTAAGGCAATATCCTTATGCATGAACATTTCCCAGGATTCTATAAAGCAGTTGAGATCCCAGGCAACTGATACAGCAGCTCTGATGAATAAACATGTTCACCTAAGTCTTCTCTCTTCATAACACAGTTATTTACATCTTAGGAGGGTCTCAGCTTAGGGAAAGACACAGGTGTAGATCCTAGACCATGACTTGAAGGAGGCTGAGACAAATTTGCTGATTATCCTAAAATGATAGCTTGCCATTCTTCCAGTGCACCCTTCAGAATTATTCCACTAAAGTTTATTTTTCAAAAATATATACATCATTGTAAGTGATCACTTCTCAGTGTTCAGGTGTATTTTAGCTAAAACTAGTGAATGCCCTAACTTAGATGGTTTTGAAGCCTATACATTTGGTATTGTTTGGCCCTTAAGCTTTTACATCTCTTAGCATGGAGGACTAAGAAAGCTGTACATTGTTGCTTGAGAGTATGTACATTTTAGAACAGATTTGTATTTGCACTGTCAGTATGGCAAATGAGTGGAACATGTTAATACACTATTGGGTTTTTGTTTTTTTGTTTTTTTTTAATTTTCTGTTTTGATTTCAGCTTATGCCCTGGCTGGAAAACCTCAATTTATGTTCATGACAGTGGGGATTTTTTTAAATGTCTACATTCTTTCTAATAAACTGTTGGAAGATTTCTTGGCTGTCCTTTTAAGTCTCTTTTTGCTGTAATTTGATGTATTTATCCCTTACTGGAATGGAGTTTATTTCTGAGGGGAAATTTGGAATAGAGGCTTGCTGTACTGTCACAGGAAACCCTGTAACATGGGACTGTAAAGGGAGGCTGTGGGCGCACCGTGCAGCAGCTGGACACGTGTTGTGACTCGATTGAAATAAAACAATGTGTTGTCCTCCTGTACCGTCTTTCAGCTCCTCCAGTGTTGCCTCTTTCCCAGCTTCTGAAATCTGTGTAGCAGGAATGCATTGTGTTCCAGGCCATGTTACATGAAGTGCCAAAGATAAAGATGTTAATTCCTTAGTAATTTCTGTGTGTGCGTAGCTCAGAAGTTAAGTCAGAAAAGGACAGATTTGGGAAGGTGGCTCAGGTGGTAGTTGTCAAGGTTACAAAGTGAGACTTAACTCTGGCAGCATGGCAGCACACTAACGTAGGTTTCAGGACAGCCTAGCAGAAACAAAAGGATGCTTACAATTAAGCCTGCCAACCTGAGTTTGACCTCCAGGACTCACATGGTGGAAGAAATGACCAACTCTGCTAGGTTCCAAGATGGCCAGGGCCACACAGAGAAACCCTGACACCACACAGTGCTCCAGGTTTATGCAGGTCTCCTCAGATGCAAGAAGACTTTAAGCCTTTGTGGTAACAGGTTGTTCCATATGTGTCTGGGAATTTGAACCCAGGTCCTCTGAGCAGTTAGTAGCTATCTTAACAACTTAAATGGGCAAGAGGGGTTGCCCAGCAAGAGTAGAAAACCATCTCAGGCCCTGGACACTTCGTACACATTGATTATAAACCTAAACCAGAACTCCAGTCCTCATGAGTGTCAAGTGTTCAGACTGCTGAGCCAGGATCAGAGGGCAGCCTAGGCTATAAGCAAACTAAAAAGGGAGTTTAGAACAGAAGTTAGCCTGTGCAGATCCTATGGTGTGTACCTACAGATAGGAACATACAGGGTCTCACTGTGGAGTCCCTGCTGGCCTGGAATTCACAGCAGGCTGCCTCTGCCTCTGGAGTTGGGAGTGAAGGCACACTCCACCACATCTAAATGTTAGCTATCTAGGTGGGGTTTGGACATATGCCTTCAAGCCCAACACTCAGGATCCTGACAAGCCAGCCTGGTCCATATAAGACACCAATTTTAAAAAATGTGTGCATTTACAGCAAAATACGGTGCAGCCTGACCATACCTGTGGTCCTAGCACTTAGGTACGGGCAGGGCAGTCCTTCATCCTTGGCTGCATAATATTTAAACAAGGCTGGCCTAAAAGGCTAGTTAGTCTAAGTCTGTTTTAGTGTGAGCCTGGGTTCAGAGCAGTGCAAGTGTTAGGTACTTTGTCCTTACAGAAATTCTGCTAGGCTGAGCAACTATCCAGCTTTGTTTTGTTGCAGTCCGGTGTGTGGGACAGGTAGCCATGCCTTATTTTTAAAAGTAAGATGGACTCTAATGTGGCTGAAACTCCCAAGGACCAGTCTCACAGCTTACAATAAACCTTCCATGGTCTGCCAAGCATGCTTGTGCACTCCTTTTGTCCCAGCACTTGGTAGACCTGGGCTGCACAGACCCTGTCTCAGAAATGGGGGCAGAAGGGGTGCGAATAGAAGCATATGAAACATTTCATTTTAGAACTGGACATTGACTCTAGGTACTCCCATACAACAGGAAAGCGCTCTACCCCTGAGCTACACTTAGGCCTATTACAATACACTTAGTTATTTCTGAGCAAGGAAGTGAGATTGAGGCAACAATATAATCTATAAGGTATTTTCTGAGTGATGTGCATTTGTGTACCATGTGTATGCAGTGCCTGTGGAATCCGAATGGGTGTCAGCTTTCCAGAACTGGAGTTACAGGTGGCATGAGCTGAGAACTGAACCCGGATCCTCTGCAAGCATTCAACCTGAGCCATCTCCATCCTCTACCCCTTAGCCGCTCTCAGCCTGTAGGCTGCAACCCTTTCACAGGTCACATTTCAGATGTTTACATTATTCATAACAGGTGGCAGTGGTTCTCAACCTTTCTAATGCTGTGACCCCTAATGTGGCTCGTTGTTCCTGTGCTGACCCCACCACGAAATTATTTTCATTGCTACCCTGCTGCTGTTACAAATCATACCTGTTTTCCAATAGTCTTAAGACCCCAAGAGGCCATGACCTGTGCACAGGTTGAGAATATTAACTTGAGAGCACGTTCCTATACTATTGTGCTAATAGTACGGTGGACATATCCAAGCCATAGTCTAAAGGGGATATTGCATGTGTTTGAGGAATGATTTTCCCCCAGATTTGTAGGTATTTTGACGATATGTTTGTTCTGTATATCCTGTGTGTCCCTTGGGAGTACTGGGAATTGAATCTGGGTCCTCTGGAAGTCCAAGGCTCAGAGCATCTCTCCAGGCCCCTGTTTCTGCTTTTTGATTGGTTCCTGCTGGGAAGCTTAAATGGGTCTTGATTTAGCAGTCCTGCTCCCACCAAGTGCTGGAATTACAGGTATGGTCAGCTCTTTGTGGCATTGAGGTGCATTCTGTGGTCTCCTGTGTACTCACCCTACTGGGTTATAACCACCAGCTCTTTGTTTCACAGCCCTTGGTAAAAGTTGCATTTCAGGGCTGGAGAAATGGCTCAGCAGTATCTCTTGTATTTGGGTATCAACCAAGAAATACAGGCCTATCTCAACCAAAGCTAAGCAAAGATATTTTTGTTTTAGTATAATTTTAACAGGTCTTATTTCAGTGAAGAGTGGACCAGGGATATAGCTAAGTGGTGGGATGCTTCCTAAATTCAGTCCCCAGCACTTGGGGTGGGGGGGTGGGGTAGGGCCACTGGTGGTGGTGTCATGAGCTTGTTGCACGGAAACATTGACAACAAAGAAATTAACAAAACTAAGAGTTAACAAATGTGAGCACAATGGGTTTTCAAAAAAAAGAAATGTGTATGTCCTGGGGGACATGTATGTATACCCATTGTAACTCAGGTCCACTGATCCAGTGTTGTCATCTGACCTCTGGGCACCTAGCCATGTATGTGGTACACACTCATACACAAGCAAAACACACAAAATTAAAAAATACTTTTGAAAGTCTTAGTCCCCAGGTGGGAGTGGCACACTCCTTTAACACCAGCATTCAGGGAAGCAGAGGCAGGCAGATCTTTGTGAGTTCAAGGCCAACCTAGTCTACAGAGTGAGTTCAGGGACACACAGAAACCCTGGTTCGAAACATAAAGTCATACTCCCTGTATACGAGTGTTTGCTTTGCATGTCTGTATGTGTACCACACACACTTGGTTTCAGAGGAGACAAGAAAAGTGTGCCAGATCCCTTGGTACTGAGGTTACAAACAGTTGTGTACTAACAAATGAGATGTAATCTGAATAAATTACTTAAATAAAAATTTTTAAAAAGAAAGAAGAAAGTAGGGGGCTGGAGAGATGGCTCAGAGGTTAAGAGCACTGGCTGCTCTTTCAGAGGTCGTGAGTTCAATTCCCAGCAACCACATGGTGGCTCACAGCCATCTATAGTGAGAATTGGTTTTACCATGAAGCCTTGAGAGGCCTGGCACTCCCTATACAGACCAGGTTGGCCTAAAAACACATTTATCTCTCTCTACCTTTGAAGTCTCTGAATAAAGGTGTGTGCCACTGTGCCTGGCATCGTTTTTGTTTGTCTTTTAAAGACAAGGTTTCTCTGTGTAGCCCTGGCTGTCCTGGACTTGCCTTGTCAACCAGGCTGGCCTCAAACTCACAGAGATCCACTTGCCTCTGCCTTACCACGTGCCGGGACTAAAGGCCTGCACCACCAGCCTGGTTGTTTTTGTTTTTGCTCTTTTAGATAGGGTCTCTTTCTTTTTCTTTCTTATTTATTTATTATTTATTTATTTATTTATTTATTTATTTTGAGGCAGGGTTTCTCTCATAGTCCTAGCTTGCCTGGAACTCACAGAGATCCACCTGCCTCTGCCTCCCAAGTGCTAGGATTACAGCCATGCACCCCCACACCCTGCTTAATAGGGTCTCACGTAGCCCAGGATATATAGCTGAAGACGGCCTTCAGTGTTTCCTCCCACTTTTAGAAATACATCTATTTATTTGGGGGAGGACAAACATGGACATAAGAGGACAACTTGCCGAAGTTAGCTCTTTCCTCCGACCTGAGTTTGGAACTTAGGTCCTCAGCCTTTATTGGTAAGCTTATTTATTAATGAGCCGTCTCCTGAGCCTCCTTGATCCTGTTTTCACTTCTCCACTGCTAGGTTTACAGCCATGCACCGCACACTTGGCTTTATGAGGTTCAGTACAGTATCCACAAAGGTCGATTCCAAACCCCAAGTGTTGATCAAACTCTCCTTGTTGACCTTACTTGATTTCTGGGGAGGGAGAAGCAATGCTAGCGGTGCTCAGACCTAGGGAGGCATAGAGGAGGATCATGGGAGCTCTGACAGGAACAGCCAGCTCTAGGTTCAGTGAAGAGACAGGTGTGGTGGTGCACATCATTAATCCGGGAATTGTGATGCTGAGGCAGGTGGACCTCTGTGAGTTCTAGGCCAGCCTGGTCTACAAAGAGAGTTCCAAGACAACCAGGGTTATATAGAGCAGTCTTGCCTCAAAAAGCCAAAAGATAACTAAAAGTAAGTAATAAATACGATGAAGAAGGGCTGGGGAAGATGTCTTAGTGATTAAGGCTATTCTTCCAAAGGACCCAGGTCCATTCCCAGCACACACCTCTCCCCCGAGCGCGCGCGCGCGCGCGCGCGCACACACACACACACACACACACACACACACACACACACACGACTCACAGCTGTCATAACTTTAGTCCCAGCAGATCCCATGCCCTCTTCTGGCCTCTGAGGGTACCACACATCCACATGATGCATGCATAGAAATACATGGAAGCAAAACAGCCATGTACGGTTTAATCCGGTGCTGTGTGTGTTCTCACAGCAAGGCAGTTTCCTGTTAGACCCCACACCATGCCCACTGTTGCTGCTTAAAGTCAGCATCTCGGGGAAGGATGCCATAGAAGCTGTGACTTAACATTCTGCAGCAACACATGCTTCCGGCCAGCCTCCAGTCTCATTCAGAGATCCTTTGAGAGACCTGGCTCAGCTACTCAATCCGAAGCCTATCACTTCCGTTCTTCCTTTTATCTGAGGCAGGGGCTCGCGTGGCTTAAATTGGCCCTTAGGACTCCTTTGTTTGTTTGTTTTTTGTTTTCTGAGACAAGGTTTCTCTGTGTAGCCTTAGCTGTCCTGCACTCGCTTTGTAGACCAGGCTGGCCTCGAACTCGCAGCGATCCACCTGCCTCTGCCTCCCAAGTGCTGCCCTTAGGACTCTTGACCCTAGTGCTGGACCCCGTCACGTTCTGGAATTACGGGGTTCTGCCACCGCGCCTGGTTAGGGCGATGGCAAAGGGCCTCGTCCTCCTGCGGAGGCGCCTGACAGCTTACACCCCACTTTCGCATGCCACCTTGGTGGCTGTCACCTAAGTCAGGGCCCAAGGACAGGCAAAGGCAGTCAGCGCGGTCCGCAGGAACCCCGCCCCTTTGCCTACACGCACTTCCGCCAGATACCTCGCGTATTGAAGTTCCTATGACCCAATTAGGCTTCGCGGCTTAGAGGGGTGCTCTTCCAATTAAACAAAGGCACCTGAGATTGACACTGGTTCTGACCAATAGATGAGGACCTTCGAGTGGCTTTCCCTATAGGAGCGCGATCTAGCGTGATGAGCAGCCAATTTATCCAATGGCCATGCCTCCCGCAGAGTAGGCCCCGCCCCGGCTGCAGAACGGACGGCGGGGACCGCTGCGGCTCTCAGTCTCCACCCGGACTCCGCCATGTTGAGTCTTGTGGGGCGTGTGGCCTCGGCCTCGGCCTCCGGGGCATTACGGGGACTCGGCCCTTCGGCGGCATCGCTACCCCAGGCGCAGCTCTTACTGCGAGCCGCTCCCGCCGTGGTGCATGCTGGTAAGTGCACTCCTGGAGGAGCGGGGTTCGGGTCTTCTCCCCGTGACCTTGAGCCCTGGGCCTGGGGGATCCGTGCTCCGTTAAGGGAAGTCCAAGGACAGTCGCTCGTGGCAGCGTCGGACGAACCAGCATGGCCCGTTTTGTGGTGAGAGGGCGGCTGGCGGCCACCTTGACCTTGTGGAGCCGCCTGGGGTACCTGTCTCACGGGTAATGGCGGCTTTGTGCACGAGGTCAGCGGAGCGCTCCATTGCAGCGTGGCTTTCCGAGCCTGCGGGATACTTAGTCTGGCCTGGGCTGGCCTTTCCTTGGGAGCAAATCTGGGCTTCCGTGGACCTTGGCCGCCCAGTATCCTTTTGTCTGTTAGCCAGGGACTATGCGGCCCAGACGTCCCCGGCCCCGAAGGCAGGCGCTGCCACCGGGCGGATCGTGGCGGTCATCGGCGCCGTGGTGGACGTCCAGTTCGATGAGGGACTACCGCCCATCCTAAATGCCCTGGAAGTGCAAGGCAGGGACACCAGACTGGTATTGGAGGTGGCGCAGCATTTGGGTAAGTGGATTTTCTTTCTTTTTTTTAAAGGAGCTTTTTAAGTGTAAATAGCACAAAATCCATGCCGTCTCCCATCTGTGATGATCTTAATCAAAATGACTTTCGTTCTACTGAGTTTGCTGAAGCCACTTTCAGATGCTGAGGGGGAGTCTGGTTTGCTTTTGGCCACCCGTCACCACGAGCTTTGGTTCCTGTAACCTCTAAGCACTTCTTGACAGGGGAGAGCACCGTCAGAACCATCGCCATGGATGGCACTGAAGGCTTGGTTAGAGGCCAGAAAGTCCTGGATTCAGGCGCGCCAATCAAAATTCCTGTTGGTCCAGAGACCTTGGGCAGGATCATGAATGTCATTGGAGAACCTATTGATGAGAGAGGTCCCATCAAAACCAAACAGTAAGTTCCTCTCGTTGCTTTCATGAACCCAGGCACTCTTTCCTGAAGCTTTAGACATTAGGGTAATTAATGATTTGGAGTCAAGCAGTTTTCCTACAGTACTACTTAAGTTTCTGTTGTATTCAATTGAGATTTTGCAGGGCAGTGGTGGCACTCGCCTTTAGGCCCAACCCCTAGGAGGCAGAGGCACTCAAATAAATCTCTGTGAGTTTGAGGCCAGCCTGGTCTACAGAGCAAGTTCCAGGACAGCCAAGGCTGTTACACAGAGAACCCTGTCTCAAAAAACAAACTAAAAGGTTCCTATTAAAATGTTTCTACTTAGAACCCCACCCCATAAATTATTTAAAGCTTGTGTTGATGATTTAGGTTATAGATTCTCTAAGGTTTACAGATTTTTGTTTTCTTAATGGTATATAAAGGAATTTTGTTATGTTTAGGATGAATAAGAGGAAAATGTTAGGAAAGGGGGCTTATTTGTTCCTGAGTCAAAAGTTTTTATTGCAGAAAGTTAGAATCACACGGCAGCTTAGCTTACATAGACAAGATTAGATTTGACCTGAGTGGCTTGTCAGTGCAGGGACGCAGTGCCGACCCTCTTCCCTCTGTGTTTTACAGATTTGCTCCTATTCACGCCGAGGCTCCCGAGTTCATGGAGATGAGTGTTGAGCAGGAAATTCTGGTGACGGGTATAAAGGTTGTGGATCTGCTGGCCCCGTACGCCAAGGGTGGCAAAATCGGTATGTTGGTGGTTTGTGTGACATAATAAGGGAAGCGCCCCTTCGTTGATGATTAGCTTCTGACTTTCGTTCTTCTGAGTTTGCTGAAGCCAGATGCCATTCCTGAGAAGGGAGACACAACTGAATGTTGTCTGACAGTCGCTTCATTGGGAAAGCGGGGATCTGAAACGCTCTTCTTAACCTAGGACTCTTCGGTGGTGCTGGCGTGGGAAAGACGGTACTGATCATGGAGCTAATCAACAACGTTGCTAAAGCCCACGGCGGTTACTCTGTGTTTGCTGGTGTTGGCGAGAGGACCCGTGAGGGCAATGATTTATACCATGAAATGATTGAGTCTGGTGTTATCAACCTAAAAGATGCCACCTCCAAGGTAAGCTCCGAGTTGATTGGTGTCCACATGATCCTATGCAGAAAGCTAGTGCCAGCTGAAGCCATGTTTTATATTTGATGTTGAATGCCCTAGGATCTGTAAACAGTCTTTCCTTCCACCATTTTTCTCTGGTGTGTGGTATTTCTAGACTTTAGTTTTGGTAGATAATCAGTGTTTGAAGCTATATTGGGGGTGTTGAATGGAGGCTATGCGCATCTTCAGTTCAGTGTTTTGAGTTTCGTGTCTAGCGGGAAGAAGAAATTTGTAAACGGAAGCATTGGCGTCTGAGTGGAGCCCATAGTAGTCTCTGACTGGGAATAATGGGTTGTCTGTGGCATCCTTATTGCTCTGCCAGCTTTTCTGACGCGTGTTTTCTGCAGGTAGCCTTGGTCTACGGGCAGATGAATGAGCCCCCTGGTGCTCGTGCCCGGGTAGCTCTGACTGGTTTGACTGTCGCGGAGTACTTCAGAGACCAAGAAGGCCAGGATGTCCTGCTGTTCATCGACAACATCTTCCGCTTCACCCAGGCTGGCTCAGAGGTGTCTGCCTTGCTGGGCAGAATCCCTTCTGCTGTAGGCTACCAGCCGACGCTGGCCACTGACATGGGCACAATGCAGGAGAGAATCACCACCACCAAGAAGGGCTCTATCACCTCTGTGCAGGTGAGAGACCGAGTGGACAGGACTTGAGCTGAAGAAAAGGCATCCAGGGAGATAATGAGCCCTTCTTATGTGTTGGGCTAGAGGGATGGTTCAGTGGTTAAGAGCACTTGTAGGTCTTCCAGGGTTTCCCAGGAGCCATGGTCCATGGCTGGTAACCATCTAAGATCGGGACAGCCTGGGCTTACTTACTTACTTATTTGGTGGTGGCTGTTTGAGAAAGGATCTCATTATTATGTAGCCTTGGAACTTGGTGTCTAGACCAGGCAGGCCTTGAGCTCATGATCCACCTGCCTCAACCTCCTGAGCATTGGAATTAAAGGCATGTGTACTCCAGCAGGGCTTTGAAGTAGGAACAGTTAACCAGTTAGAATAATGTGTAAAGATGTACTTGTATGCCAGGCTGTCAAGTTAAATTAAATACAAACGCACATTAGCTGCGTCTGGAGTTACATGCCTGTGATCTAACACATAGGAAGCAGAGGCAAGGGGATCTACAGAGTGAGTTCCTGGCCAACTTGGCTATATGTCATTGTCTCAAAAAAACCAAGAAAGTGGAACACGAATAATTTGAAGGTATCTGGAGCTGGGGAGATGACTCATCAGCTAAAAGTACTTTCTGAAGCTAGGTGGTGCGCGCCTTTAATCCCAGCACTTGGGAAGCAGAGGCAGGTGGATCTCTAAACTCCAGGCCAGCCTGGTCTAGATTGAGTTCCAGAACAGCCAAGGCTGCGCAGAGAAACAAACAACTTTCTGTTCTTGCAAAGCACCTGGATTCTATCCTAGTACCTGATGGTGCCTTACAAGCACCTGTAACTCCAGGTCCAGGGCATCTGACCTCTTCTACCTTGTGCAGGCCAACTCATGCGTGTGGTGCACAGAAACTCATAAGGCAACAATAATAAAACAGGACCCTTTTTTTGAGATCTGCCTGTGTAGTTCTAGCTAGCCTAGTATCAGAGCAATCCTCCTGCCTCTGTGTCCTAAGAGCTGGGATTACAAGCAGGAGCCACTCCTCTGCCTTTCATTGTTTCCTTGTGTGTGGTAGAGGCAAGTGTTCTGTGGCTTGAGTTTCGAGTGCTGAAACAGACCGCACACTAGAGGTCCTCTCGCGGTCGTGTTCACGTAGCTACTACAGTGCAGGAAGATCAAGATGTCAATAAAAGTTGGTGCCATTACAGTGGAGTTGCAACATAGCATAGTGTGCTGGCCCGGACAGGGTAGACAGCATACCTTACTCCAGCACCAGGGACCTAAGACAAAGCATGGGCTTATGTAGTAAGACAGGCGCAGATGTTGGGAAACGGGTGGCTTAAGTAGGGATTCCTCTGGTTGCTGCTGCTCTCCATGGGTTCTTGATTCACTTTAGGCCATCTATGTGCCTGCTGATGACCTGACTGATCCTGCCCCTGCAACTACCTTTGCCCATTTGGATGCTACTACCGTGCTGTCCCGAGCTATTGCTGAGTTGGGCATCTATCCAGCTGTGGATCCTCTGGACTCCACCTCTCGAATTATGGATCCCAATATTGTTGGCAGTGAGCACTATGATGTTGCCCGAGGAGTGCAGAAGATTTTGCAGGTGAGTGTCTGCCCCCTGGGGATGGTGGTTATTGGATCATAAAGAATTTGAAAAATGTAAAGACTGGATCTCTTCTCGTCATTTGTGTGAGCAGGCAAAGTTGAGAAGGGACTGATCAGGTTGTCCGGCTGGTGGTGACAGCAAGCCCCTTTAATCCCAGCCCTCAGGAAGCAGAAACCGGCCTGGACTACAGAGGGAGTGCCAGGGGTGGTCAAGACTACAGAGAGAAATCCTGCTTCTGAAACAACAACCAAAAAAGACCAGTTGGGTTTGGTGGCGTCCAAGACAGGGTTTCTCTGTGCAGCCCTGGCTGTTCTGGAACTCACTCTGTAGACCAGGCTAGTCTTGAACTCACAGAGATCCACCTGCCTCTGCGTCCTGAGTGCTGGGATTACAGGCCTGCACCACCACGCCTGGCTCCAGTTTCTCTAATGGAGCTGATGAGGAATAGGGAGGAGATGCTGCTCTTGGCTGAGGGAACCTGGGACTCTGATAGAGTTCTAAATTGAAGGGATAACGCACCTAGCTCTCACCTCATCCTGCTGTCTTGTAGGACTACAAATCTCTCCAGGACATTATTGCCATTTTGGGTATGGATGAACTTTCTGAGGAAGATAAACTGACTGTGTCCCGGGCAAGGAAAATCCAGCGTTTCTTGTCCCAGCCATTCCAGGTTGCTGAGGTTTTCACAGGTCACATGGGAAAGCTTGTGCCCTTGAAGGAGACCATTAAAGGGTTCCAGCAGATTTTAGCAGGTGAGATTTTTCTACCAAGCTAGCCATAAAAATGATAGAAAACTGAAATACAAGACAGTCCTGATATATATTGTGTACCTTTCGCTAAAGAGGCCATTGCCCTGCTCTGCGGTAAACTGTCCCATGTCACTGAGCCAGAGAGTAGGAATTTGAAACCAGAACTCAAATGCTCCCAAGTTAAGGGTTTTTTAAAAATTAATTTATTCATATTCCCCATCATAGCCCTGGTCCTCCTCTTCCTCCCTGTCCCCCCACCCCCACCCCAATGCCTCAGAATAGCAGAACCCATTTCTCCCACTACCAACCCACCCCAGCACACCCTGGCTCAGCAGGACTGAGCAGCCCCACCAGGAGGAATGATGGAAAAGCAGGTGACAGTCCATGTCAGAGACAGCACCCCCCCCTTACTAGGGGACCCATATGAAAACTGAGCTGCCCATCTGCTGTGTCTGGGGGGGGGGGGTGTTAAAGTGCTCTTGTGCCTGTGTGTGTATATGTGCATGTGGGATCCCATGGGGTTGCATCCCCTGGGAACAGCCACTGAAGGTAGAGGTGGTGGTGAGCTGCCATGTGGTGCTGGTGCTGAACTTGTGTCCTCTGGAAGAGCAGTCACTGCTGAGCCCCAAACTGTGTTCTTGGAGGGGACATGTGTGTGCACACATTTAGTCTCAGTGCTCCCAAATAGATCTCTGGGTTCCTGAGTTCCAGGCCAGCCAGAAAACTCTGCCCCCAAAAAACAAAAAGTAAATTTCACTTGGAAGTTTGTTTCCTTACATCATAAGAATTTATCAGTCTGACCAGTGGCTTCACGTGGTGAGGTGTGTGTGCTGCACAAAGTCAATTCACCTTCTCACTACTCATTCTCCTGTGCAGGTGACTATGACCATCTCCCAGAGCAGGCCTTCTATATGGTGGGGCCGATTGAAGAAGCTGTGGCAAAGGCCGACAAGCTGGCAGAAGAGCACGCCTCATGAGGGGTCCATTTGCCAAACTCAGCACTCTGTACTGTCCTCTCCTTCCTCCATGCTGAAAGCTCAGTTTCCTGTGTAGGCCACACAAGAGCCTTGATTGAAGACGTGATGTTCTCCCTGAGGAGTATTTAAAGTTTTCAATAAAGTGTACACCCCTCGCTTGTCTGTCTTGCTTCTGAGTCATCCCACAATGCAGTTGGCAGTAAGAGGCTGCAGTTAGCATGTGCTTGGAACAGGACTATCAGAAAGGGCCATTCATCGGTGGAATGCTGTGGGCCTTGTGTGGCTTCCTGTGGCTTTTTTTTTTCTTCGAGTATTTCATATAGCTTCTTTTGTTTTTGAATCTTACTGCATAGTCCTGGGCTGGTCTCCACGATCCTGCTTCAGCCTTTCAAGTGCTAAGATTACAAACCAACTCCACAATGTTCATTTCCACATTAAGTAGGCAAGGTAATCCCCCCCCCCCCCTTCAAGACAGGGCCTCACTGTAACCCTGGCTATCCTATCCTGTACCCCCTTTATAGATCACACTGTCTGTGAACTCAGAACCTGCTTCAGATCCTAAATGGGATTAAAGGTATATACAGACCTGGTACAAGTTTAAAGACAGGGTTTTTCTTGTAGTCCTGGCTGTCCTGGACTTTGTGAGACTGGTCTGTCTCCCAGAGTGCTGGGATTAAAGGTGTGAACCACCATACCCAGCACAAAATCGGTTTTTTTTTTATTAAAAGAGGAAAATAGGTTGATTTATTCCAAGACCAGGCATTAATGATTTTATGAGATGTGGACGATGTGTTACAAGTGAGGGTCTTCTGGGCCTTGTCTAGGTCTTCAGGAAGTTCCTAATAGACTCCCTCCAGATATTTGAGCAAGCCTAGACTTGCATGTTTGAGACTGCAGGTTTAAAAAAAAAAAGCACGAGATTGGATAAAGATCCCTTATGAGAATTAGGAAGATTTAGTTGATGATACAATTTTTTTTGTTGTTTCTCGAGACAGGGTACAAAGACAATTTTTAGGTTGGGCCAGATGACTGAAGCAGACAGGTGCGTCAGTGTGAGTTTAAGGCCAGCCTGGTAAACATAGCCAAGGCTACACAGAGAAACCCTGTCTCCAAGCTGCAACACCACCATCCCCCGGCGCCCCCCCCCCCCCCAAATAAAAAAACCCACACGGTGTTTAGTGTTGCTGTTGGGGCTTTGGAACAGCATTGGGAGTTCTTCATAAAATGTGCACTTAGTGCACTATAGTAGGGCATATTTTGTGCCCTACAACCTGTTTGAGCCCAGCTAGTGGCCTCTTGTGGCAGCATTTGAGACTACAAGAGTGGAATCTCACCATTTTGAAATCTATTACAGGCTATTTTCTGGGAGGTACTTCTGTCAGCTAATGACTGTTTACAAACCAGCTGGAGCTTTGTCCTGCGGAGGAGCTTGCATCCATAGGCGCCACCTTGCAAGGTTGCCAACATCGGGCAGAAGCTCCTCCGGGACAGCTGAACTCACAGTTCTGAGCCCCCGGTGACCTGGAGAGCTCTAGGAGAGGCTCCTGGGGCGGAGAGGAGGCCTCAGCTTCCTTCCATCTGATCATGACGTCCTTGGCTCCAGTCCCTCCCGTGTCAAGATCTGGACACAAGGTGGCGCCCCTGAGTTGCCAGTGCTTTGGTAGACTTGCTCGGGTTGGGGGAAATGCTGTAATGGGGGTGGGAACACCTCCTCCAGATCCTTACTGGAGTAGGTAAAAAGCGGGTGAAGACCTAAGAGTTCAGGTGACCTTGTTCTGCTTCGTCACCCAAATACAGACTTGCAAACGGATATTCTAAAGGTCATTTGCGTCCCGGTGTTCATGTCCTCTAGCATTTATCGAGACCTTTTCCCTCTCGTTAGCTGCAACTCTGTTTCCTTCTGCCTTTACTGTCCTCTTTTACCACAGTCCTGAAGTGTTAACATAGTTGTAACCTTCCTCCATACTTCTCCTGGGTCAGCCCTGTCCTCGCCTCCTCCCTTTCTCCACCCAGCGAAAGCCCCGCCCTTCCCTCCGCCCTCCTACCCCAGGCTGTCACACAGGGACATCACCCTACAGCAGTTTAGGCTGTGTGGTTCGCAGGAAGCATACACTGGCTTTTTGGTTTTGGTGTTTTGTTTTGTTTTGTTGTTTTTCTTTCCGAGTTCCCAGCTCATAGTTGGGGAGAACCTACCAGTAGCCTTCAAGTGCAGCGAGGCCCAAGGACAGTGAGAAGCTGGGTCCGACCCTGGAGTCCTGCCAGCCTGACATGGGTAAGTGTGATAGCTGCCCCGGGGAAAGGCCTGAGGGATGCCGAGCTCCCTCCCTGGCTGACTCAGCAGGGGTGGGGTGGGGCCTAACCTTTGCTCTTTTGTGGCGGGGGGTGGGGGGGTGGGGGGTGGGTTGTGAAGGAGAGGAAATGGACTGTGTGGGGGACACAGGGCTTAGCTGCTGAACACGAGACCCTAGCATTGGCAAGCTCCGGCTCTAAGGAAGAGCCTGGGGTTTAGGTGATGGCTTCCTTCCTCACCCGCGAGGCGGGCCCCTCCACTCCCATTTAAGTGGCTGAGAACCAAGCAGTATTTTACAGTATTCATTACTAGTCCGCTCCTGGTCCTGTTAAGGGTGCCTCCCCTCCCCCTAGTTTCTCTCAGGCCTTTAAAGCCCAGCCTTTCCTCCTCCCCCACCCTAACTCACCACCAGGTCGGGGCTGCACTGAGCAGCTGCTTCCTGTTGCCCCAGAGGTTGCTGCAAGGGTGGTGGTGGTGGCTGAGGCCAAGCTGAGCTACGATTAAAGCTGATTCTCACAGTCCTCCATGAGCCTCACTACGCTGCTACGGATGGCCTCCACGATACCCAGAGGGTTGACAGGTCAGGGACAGGGCCGGGAAGGAGAAGCATGTTTACCCAGCGAGGTGCCTGCCGTGCGCGATCCAGACGCCCTCTCCTGCTGCCCTAGGCCTCCTTGAACCTCGGTGGCTCCCACTGTCTCCCCAGCCGTCTTTGTGATTAAGTCTTTGCCGCCGCCCCGAGAGAGAGAGAGACAGAGAGAGAGAGAGCGCGCGAACGAGCGAGCGAGCTCTTGGGGTACCCCATACCGCTCAGGCCCACCGCCATCCCCAGCTGCGCCGTAGTAGAAGTTTCTGTCCTTTTCCTGCCTCTGGGATCCTTCCTGGTTCCGGCCCCTAGGAGACGCCACCCGCTTTCCCCTCCCCCAGCGGAGCCTCCGCCACCGCCGTCCCTGAGCGAGCGAGACAGCGAGAGAGCGCTCGTCCTCCCTCACCCGAGGAGCTCCTGCCCCTTTAAGCGCCACCTCCCCCCTCCACCGCCGCCGGCCTCGGGCTAGGGGAGGAGGCGCCGCCGCCGCCCGGCTCGGCCACCTGCGCCTCCGCCGCCGCCGCCTGGCCCGGCCCGGCCGTGCTCCAGGTGAGGCCCGGCATCCCGTTCCAGGCCGGGAGTCCCGGGGCAGGGCGTCCTCGCCGGTCGCCGTGCGATGCCCCGGGATGCCGGCTCTGACCTTCCCTGCGCCGCGCCGTGCCGGACGGCTGCCCTCTCTGTCTCCCTCCGCGCCCCGCAGCGCCGTCTCCTCCGCGCCCATCCCGCCCCTGTCCTCTGCGACGCACCGGGACCCGTAGGCTGCTCTCGCCATCCTCTCCCGGCCCAGGATCTCCCCTCCCCCGCCAGGAAGACCTCCCTCCCTCCCTCCCTCCCGCGGTCTAGGTCTCGCCTCCCCTGGAACCGGCGCTTTCCCACGCCACGCTAACCCCAACGGGAGGGGGAGTAACCGCCACCCCAACCACTCTGCTCGCTGTCCGTCTGTCCTGGCAGGCGGACGGGAGGGAGGGAGGGAGGGAGGGAGGGACGGACGGACGGCGCACACCACGGCCCCTGTCCGCCCCGCTCCGTTCACCCCTCGTGTCCAACCGTGTCCCACTAGAGGCTTTCCTGCGGGAGTTTGGGGTCGGACCTTAGCACCGCCCACTGAGACCGGGTGGGAAGGGCCGGGGACCCGGCTGGGGCTGGCCCCTCCCCCTCGTCCGGGCGCCAGTGGCAGCCTCGCTGCGGGAACCAACCTTGGGACACTCGGCTTTTAGCGGCTGTTGCGGCAGAGAGGACCCGGGCTAAGTCTCTAAGGGATTTGGGGTGCTGGGTAAGGCAAAGGAAGCCCGACCTTTTCTATTTCAGGTTACCCCAGGAAAGAATGAGCTGTGTGTCTGGTGTGCCCACCGTGGAGCTGTCCATTGAGAAAAGACTAAATGTGACGGCCGCCCGCGGGCCCACTGGGGAGGGCTTATATTCCCCCCCTCCTATATTAAAAGGGAATCTACCCTTCCCAAAATACACTGAGATTGTTTTGCCCGAGCCTGATTGGCGACAGGGACCAGTGGGAATAGCTACAGGGCGGAGAGCAGTGGCCTACAGGGTGATCTGCCCAGTCAGCGAGTGGGAGGTCTTTATAACCACCTTACCTTGAATGGAGAATACTCGGTCCGCCAACGCCGCCTGAGCCCCTGCCTCCTCCTCCAGTGCCCCTGCATCCAGGGTTTTGAGAATGAGTGTCAGGGTTTGTCTTGTACGATTGAGTCACAGCTAAGTGTGCAGTGCCTGTGCTGCTGAGCCTGTCGGGGTTGGGGAAAGGGAAGTTATAGCTAGGATGCACCTAGGGTGACCCTCACAGCCCCGACCATCTGGCTCCAGAGTGGCTCGCACTGTGGCAGCTGACCCAGAGTCAGGGAGGTAGAGCAGGAATGGGCAGAGTGTGCGAGAAAGGGGGAGCGGGTGTTTGTCTCCACCCTTCGCTCCTCGTCCTCTGGCTTGTTTTGAGGGAGGTTCCGTCAAATTCCCCAGACATTCCTCTTACAAGTTGCTGATAAAATAACCCCTGTCCCTTTCTCGTTTTAGTAGCTTTTCGAAGCGAGGCTGGTTGGATAACCAGCCACGTTTTATGGGATTGAGAAATGGTTTGAGGACTTACGGGGTCTGTAGTTCAAATTGGGCTGGCCATGAGGAGGGGGTCACGAATGCTACAAGGTTGCGGCACCTGTCAAAAAGTAACCACTTAGTTCTGGGGCATATTTCCAGCCCAGCGTTAGATAGAGCAGGGAAGATCCCAGGGTAGGTTGATAAAAACGATCCTGGACCAAATGGGAAAAATGCATTTTTCTTCTTTTTAAGAAAAAATTTTTTAAAAAAATGTTTTTCTCTTCTAATCCCAAGTGGTCTTCTATCCTACCCTTTTCTTCCTGGCTCAGGGCTGGATGAGGGCCTAGAGGTTGCCCAGGAGACTAGGCCTAGGGCTCGGAAGGGGTGGGGATACTGGGGCACAGGAGTAACCGGCTCTTCCGGAGTCAGCCGTGGGTGTGTGTGGGTGTGTGGTGGTGAAGCGAAGGGGGCGTGGCCACGGACGTCTGACCGGCGCAGGCTCCTCCCCTGCATGCCCTGTCTCTCAGTGCTTACCCCTGGTGGGAGGTAGGAAGATTCTTCTGGCCTGGAAAAGGAAGAGGAAAAGGAGATACCAGCTTCCCCCTACACCTGCTTCCTCCCTTTCCTGCGCTCAGGTGCCAGTTCCAACCTAACCTTTTTGTTTTTGTTTTTATTTTTATTTTGGGGTTAGACATTTTCTTAGCATAAGTTTACTTCTCCTTTCTCCGGACGGACGAACTCCTTGTCCCTTGAGCTTGGCCTCTACTTAGGGCTTTCAGGTTAGTGGACTATTAGAAGGGTGAGGTGTACCCCCCCACACACACACACACCAGACGATCTATAAATGTCCTATTGGTTTTTCCAGACTAAGTTTCACCATGTAGTCGTGACTAGCCTGGAATTTGATATGTAGACTGAGCCGGCCTTGAGCGCACAATGATCCTCTCATCTCTGCCTCTTCAGTGTAGGAATTACTTCATGTAGAAATTACACGCCCACTGTAGGGCCCGTGGTGGTGCACGCCTTTAATCCCAGCACTCGGGAGGCAGAGGCAGTCCGATCACTGTGAGTTCAAGGCCAGCCTGGTCTACACAGTGATTCCAGGACAATCAGGGCCACTCTGAGAAACCCTGTCTCAAAAAAACCCAAAAACCCATTTTAACACGTAAGATTTTGCTTTTCCGTGTCTGCTCCCCTTGGGGGAGAGAGGGGGAACCCCTTAGTGTCTGCTGGCCCATACTGTCGGCTTTTCTATGGAAACCTTCCTTTCAGCCTCTCTGAACTGTTTGCAATGATGGGTGGGGAATGTCCTCCACACACGGAATCCCTCTCTGAAGTAAGGAAATCCAGTTTAGACTGCTGGATTTGGCTGTCCACACCCAGCTTTCCAATCTCCTGGCACCCTCCAAGAGGAAAAGGTATTTGCTGACACCTCCCAACCAGCCAGAATCTCACCAGCTTTCTGTCTGTTGTTCTTCCCAGGTGTTCAGACTTAGTTTTGCATCCTTTAGGCAACTGTTAACATTCTAAATTACATTTCATTGAGCTGTAAGGGAAGGGAATGAAGTTTCTTTTCTAGTCATGTGTCTAATGTATGACCTTGAACGAGTCAGTGAGCCTCTGTGGGTCTTCATTTCTTCATCTAGCAAATGAGAAGTTGGAATTTTAAAAAACAAAACAAAACCAACCCAATAAGCTGTAACTTCGTATGACACTGTTTCCCAAACTCTTAATTCCTTGCTAGATTTTACATTGCAGTTTCCCAAGGAACACAGCTATGTAGCCTTGTTAGAAAAAGTACAGGAACAGTAAAATAAACATTTGGGACATTTTTTGAGGGGTGGTTGTTTTTGTTTTTGTTTTTGTTTTTTCTTGGTTTTTCAAGACAGGGTTTTTCTATGTTATCTTGGCCGTCCTGGACTCGCTTTGTAGACCAGGCTGGCCTCGAACTCTCGGTGATCCACCTGCCTCTGCCTCCGAGTGCTGGGATTAAAGGCGTGCACCACCACGCCTGGCCAGGAACTTTTTACTGCCTCTCTCCCACCCTTTGGCCACATTTAGGCTTGACTGTGTGGAGCCAGTACTGAGTCTTTTCCTCCGTGTGCAGGAATCCTGATGTCTGAAGCCCTGCCGACGACACCAGGAAAGTAGTGATCCAGGCAGGACCAGGTTGTCCCCCAGGACGTAGGTGAGTGGACTTCTGCTTCCCCCCACCCCCCACCCCATCTCCCTTCCCTTTCCTTGGTGTGAGTCGCTGCCTAACAACTCCTACTTTCTCACTATCCTGCTGAGGAAGTGAACAGCCCCGAAGTTATCTCCCAGGCGTCCCCTCTCAGTTAGGAAAGGAGCATCTATCTGCCTTTGGCCCCAGGGAACGTGCTGTAGTCGGCTAGGTTAACCTGGGAAAGGCTTAGCTACCCTTACAGTTTGACCTGGGTCAAACAAGACTGCGAGGCTCCGCGGCGCTAGGACCCGGATCGGGGCGACAGGGAGGGCACTAGGACCTGCGGCAGCGGGGGGCGGAGCCCGCGGCGTCCCCGCCCCCTCCAGCTCCGGCCCCCTCCGCCCGCCGGCCATGTTGGCTCCGCTCCGTCCCCGCGGGTAAGCCGCGGCCCCCTGCCCGTCCGGACCCCGACCCTGCACCCCTGTCCCGCGGGCACCCCGAGCCTGGCCATGTGACCTGCCCGGACGCCGTCGCCTCAGGTCTGTAGGGTGTGCGGCCGGGGCCTGCGGGCTAGGCGGAGGTGGAGGCTGAGGGGACCCCGGCCGGGGCTGAGGTGGGGGCTGAGGGGACCCCGGCCGGGGCTGAGGTGGGGGCTGAGGGGACCCCGGCCGGGGCTGAGGTGGGGGCTGAGGGGACCCCGGCCGGGGCTGAGGTGGGGACTGAGGGGACCCCGGCCGGGGCTGAGGTGGAGGCTGAGGGGACCCCGGCCGGGGCTGAGGTGGGGGCTGAGGGGACCCCGGCCGGGGCTGAGGTGGGGACTGAGGGGACCCCGGCCGGGGCTGAGGTGGGGGCTGAGGGGACCCCGGCCGGGGCTGAGGTGGGGGCTGAGGGGACCCCGGCCGGGGCTGAGGTGGGGACTGAGGGGACCCCGGCCGGGGCTGAAGTAGGGGCTGAGGGGACCCCGGCCGTGGCTGAGGTGGAGGCTGAGGGGACCCCGGCCGGGGCTGAAGTGGGGGCTGAGGGGACCCCGGCCGTGGCTGAGGTGGAGGCTGAGGGGACCCCGGCCGGGGCTGAAGTGGGGGCTGAGGGGACACCGGGCCGGACAGGCATGGGGGTTGAGGAGACACCGGTTGGGCAAGGGTTGGGGCTGAGGAGACACCGGCCACGACAGGGGTGGAGGCTGAGGAGACCCCGGCCAGGGCAGAGGTGGAGGCCGACGGGGCTGAGGTGGAGGCCGACGGGGCTGAGGTACCCGGGGCCGGGGCTGAGGTGGAGGCCGACGGGGCTGAGGTGGAGGCTGGCTAGTGGAGACCCGTCCACGCGCGGCGGGATCCCCGGGAGGGGCTCCACCTGCTGGGGCGGCAGGGCTGCGCGTGCGGGGTGGGTGCGGGGTTCCCTGGCGGTCCGTGTGGAGCGGGGGTCGGAGGGTGACGCTCGCGTTCTGGGTGTGGAGGGCCTGGGCCGGGAGAGGCCCGCGCTGGAGACGGAGGCGTCTGCGGAGAGGAATAAAGAGGGATTCCTTCCGCTCCAAGGAAACCCTCTCCGAAAGGGATCCCCGTTTCCGGAGCCGAGACGATGCTCTCGCCCGGTCCCTCTGCTTCCAGCGTCCCCGACTTCCAGACGTCAGTGCCAATGGCAGGCGTCCTTTGTGGAGCTTGCTGGAGTGCGGGGTTTGTGTCCTTCGGGGAGGGGGGAGCGCCACCGCCTCCATCTGTACACAAGCCGCCCCTCCCCCAGCCGCCCCAGGAAGTGGCCGGGAAATGGCAGCTGTGCGTTCGATGCTGCGCCTCTTTTTTTGAAATGTCCATTTTAATGTAATTTGCTTTCTTTTTCTGAGGCCTCCTGGGCAAGCTTGGATCTTGCCAACCGGGTGGCCCGAGAGAGCTCTCATTAGACTTTTCACCTGTAACATTCATTTGTCAACCAGTCGTCAACTGTAGCTGACCCCTCTGGAGACCGGCTGTTCCGGACCCCGCCCCGCCGCCCCGCGGTGGAGGTCACAGGGAATCAAACTGAGCTGTCGCCGCCAGCGATCGCCCTCCAGTGCTAGTGGTGCAGATTGAGCATAGAGAACTGCGAACTACTGGGCCTCTCTCTTTATGCAGTCAGTGGTTTTCTTGATCTGCTCCATGCTTTTAAGAGCCTCTGAGCAGATAGGCTTGCGAGGAGAAGGGGGAATGCGCTTAGGATTGTGTACACTTTTGGGGGCTGACTGTTGATGTGCGTCCAGCCCAGTCCCCCAGGGACACCCTTCCTGCCTTGACTTGGGTTCCTCCTGCACGTTTAACTTCTACAGAACTAATTAGGGGAATTTGCTATCATGACTTAACTCTGGTCTATAAAAGAACATTTCTTGAAGTGTGGGGTTTTTCCCTTTTGTGTATGCCCGAATTTTTTTCGCTTTCCCTTTTCTGCTTTATGTGTATGGGAGGTTCGCCTGTATGTATGTCTGCAGCACTGGTGGGCCTGTAGCCCTCAGGAGACCTGACACGGCTTCAAATTCCCTGGAACTGGGGTTAAAAGATGGTTATGAGCTGCCATGTGAGTGCTAGGAATTGAACCTGGGTCCTTTGAAAGAGCAGTTAGTGCTCTTAACTGCTGAGCCATCTCTCCAGCCCTGTAATGTGAGTTTTTATATTTTAGGACATAGAAGTATTTTTCTGAGGTGCACCCCTGCCCCCTTTTCTTCCTTATTTTGGCAGTAGGGTCTCCTGTAGCCCAGGCTGCATGTAAACTCAGAGAAGTCTGTGTAAAAGGAACTTGTATTTGCCTGTTTCAGTTGTTGTGTCTGAGGCGTCCTGGCTCTGTCTGCTAACCTAGGCCTAGTCCTGGAAGCTTCTGGCCTCCATACAATCTAACCTAGGCTTAGAACATTTTCAGCCTCTGAGACTTGCCTCTTAATAAGCTCGCCCTTGTTCTTTCTGAGCTCTGGGCCAGCTGACTGATTCAATCTGGCTTCTCTGGGCCCCTGAATTTCTCTGCTTGGCCTCAAACTAACTCAGCAATCTGCTCTAATCTTCTGGATCCTTCTCATTCTCTGTTTGATTCTGTCCTCACCTGTGTGTAGCTTCTCTCATTCAACCTCTCTTTGTAAAACTCTCATGGTAAAACCGGCTTCCCTTTCCTCTCTATTCTCATCAAAGTTGGGAGGATCCTATTCTGTCAAATCTTCTCTGATTTGTCACTTTCATTTTCTGCCACTCAATTAGACATCACTTTCAAATATGGGTACTTCTCTCTATAGACTAACTTTACCTTCATTGTTTGGGATTAAAGGTGTGTACCACCACCCCTGGAGCTAAGCTTTTCTTTACCTGATACTTTTTCCCTACAAGACTGGCCTTGAGCTCAGATCTGCTTGCTTCTGTCTCCTAGATTAAAGATGTGTTTGTATCCCAGCCAGATCACAGACCTGGAAGGAAAGGGAGGCTTATTTAAGAGCAGTGTAGGGGAGCCGGGTACTGTGGTGCACACCTTTAATCCCAGCACTCAGGAGGCAGAAGTGGGTGGATCCCTGTGAGTTCAAGGCCAGCCTGGTCTACAGAGTGAGTCCAGGACAGCCAAGGCTACACAGAGAAACCCTGTTTAAAAAAAAAAAAAGCAGTGTAGGAAGAGAAAGGAGTTTACTGAGGCAAATTGAAGAGAAAGCAAACTAGACACAGAATGAGAAGGATCCAGAAGATTAGAACAGATTGCTGGAGTTAGTTTGAGGTCAAGCTGGGCAATTCAGTCAGAACTGAGAGAAGCCAGATTGAATAAGTTAGCTGGGAGAGGAGCTTGAGCCAGAACAGCTGAGTTGAACCAGCCAGCCAGAGTTCAGAAAGAAGTAGAAAGAGTGAGTTTATGCTGGGCATGGTGGCGCACGCCTTTAGTCCCAGCACTCAGGAGGCAGAGACAGGCGGATCGCTGTGAGTTCAAGGCCAGCCTGGTCTACAAAGTGAGTCTAGGACAGCTAAGGCTACACAGAGAAACCCTGTCTCAAAAAACAAAGCAAAGAGTGAGCTTATTCAGCAGTATTTCCCAGAGGCTGAAAACACTCTAGGCCTCAGTTAGTAGAGGGAGTTAGTGAGCTTCTGAGATGACAGTTACTATTACAGGTATGTGCACATGTGTGCAGGTGCCTGTAGAGGCAGGCAGGTGTGAGCTGCCTGGGTGCTGCGAACTTCAGACTGATCCTTTTGTAATCCAGACTGGCTTTGAGTGTATCACAGACCCACAGGTGACCTTTAACTTGTGTGCTTCTTGCCTCTAACTCCTAAGTGCTGTCTGACTATTCAGCTGTGGGATCCATGCCAGTTTATAGGGGTTAGGAATAGACTCCAGGCTTTTGTGTGTGCTAGGCAATCACTCTACCAACTGAGGATATTTACAGCCTCCTCTGTTCTTTGGGTGTTCAGTTGTGTCTGTTAGAAAAATATGTTTAGAACTGAGGTTGATTTTTCTAACATTGCCAGTTCTTCATTCCTTTGCCCTGTTTACAAGGGATAGCTAGTCCAGTCAGCTACAGATGGCATAGCTCAAGCAAGCTGCACAGGCCTTGGGTTTAGTCCACAGCAGTGCAGGGTTTTGTTTTGTTTTTCTTCTTCTTCTTCTTCTTCTTTTTTTTTTTTTTTTTGGTTTTTTGAGACAGGGTTTCTTTGTGTAGCCTTGGCTGTCCGGGACTCACTTTGTAGACCAGGCTGGCCTTGAACTCACAGCAATCCGCCTGCCTCTGCCTCCTGAGTGCTGGGATTACAGGGTTGTGCCACCACGGCCCAGCTCCTGTAGGATTTCTTTAAAATATGTCGTTGTTTTGAGAGAGGGTTTCTCTGTGTAACTCTGGCTTTCCTGGAACTCATTCTGAGACCTGAGTATTGGGATTAAAGGCTTGTACCACCACCATCCTGGCTTTTTTTTTTTTTTTAATAGGCAGGATCTTTTTGTGTAGCCCTGGCTAGCTTGGAACTCCCTGTGCAGTATAGGCCAGTCTGACCTTCAACTCACAGAGCTTCAATCCCCACCTGCCTCTGCTGTGACTCAGTGCTAGGCAAGAGTTTGAGTTTGATCTGGGTAAAAAGGCCAGACAGGCATGTGGTTGTGGTCCTAGCACTGGAGAGGCAGAACTGGAAGACCTCAGGGCTCACTGGCCAGGCAGAAATGACAACTTCAAGCCACTAAGGGACCCTGCCTCCAAGGAGATAGGTGGTGCTTTTGAAGTTATCCTGTGATCTACGTGTGCACTAACACAAAAGCTCTGCCACACACATGGACATCATGGACATACTTTAAAAAGTTGGTGGCTGGGTATGGTGGTACTTGCCTGTAATCCTAGCACTTGGGCAGATCTCTGAGGCTAACCTGGTCTCCATACTGGGTTCCACTGTAGCCAAGGCTATATACATAGTGAGACCCTGTCTCAAAAAGACAAAGTTTTAAAAAATGAGGCTGGAGACATCTTATGCATGCTGCTGCTCTTGAAGAGAACCTCAGTTCAGTTTTCACTACCTACCTCAGGCAGCTCACAACAGCCTGTAACTCTGGCTCCAGAGGATGGATCCAACATCTCTGGACTCTTCAGGCACCTGCACTCACTGGCAGAGGACCTGGGTTCTATTCTCAGCACCTACATGGTGGCTCTAAACCATTCCTAACATCGTTTCAGGGCATCTGATGTCTTCTGCTGACCTTGATGGGCACCAGAAATTGTACAAGTATAAAATTTTATCTTTATGAAGCTGGGCGTGGTGGCACACATCTTTAATCCCAGCACTTGGGATGCAGAGGCAGGTGGATTTCTGTGAATTTTGAGTTTAGCCTGGTCTACATAGTGAGTTCCAGGAGGGCCAGGATTATATACTGAGCCTGTCTCATAGAAAAGAAAAAGAAAGAGAAAAATGGAATTTATTTCTCTGAACATAGGAACAAGCTTACACTGAGCTCCTATGGCAGTAACAAAACCTAAGCCGTACTTCATTTGGCTGTTTTCTCTGCTTAGGATTAAATTAAACACTGGAAACATGATGGTGGGACTTAACATCCAGGTGATGTGAGAGAGCCTGCCTGGACAAGGCAGTTTTCTTTGAGTCGGGCCTTCCTACCTCCGTGTAAAATTTCATCACCTTCCTTCTACCTTATTTAGAGTTCTGGTTTGAAATGGGGGTTGAAGAAAGAACATTTTGAGAGAGACGAAGCCTCAGTCAGAACTTGTTTTAGTTGCCTTAATCAGAATTCCAAGAGAGGTTTGAGTAGGTTAGATAAAAGGACATCTTTCAGTATGAATTTGGCACTTGGAACTGTAATGGAAGACAGTGACTTAGGCAAGGAGGAGGCATTTGCTTGGTATGAATGTAAAGAGGTACTGTCTCTAGGGTCAGGAACTGAGAGCATCGAAAGCTTGGAGCTTCCCCAGGATGTGTAGGGCATCAACCTTGATGCCATCTGTTCCTTGGGTTGCTTGTCTAAGGCTGTGTTAAAAGTGCAGAGTGTTAGTGCTTACTGCCCTTAGCACCAAATGCTCCCAGTACCAAATGGCAGCTCACAGTTGTCTGTAACTCCAATTCCAGGGAGCCACCTCCACTTCTGAGGGTTCCTGCCTGTATGTGGTGTGCATGCACTTAGAGGCCCACACATACACATGCTGAGAAGCAAGTTGGCATGTTGATATGCACCTGTAATCCCAGCATTGTCCAGGCTCTTACTCTGTAGGCTAGTTGGCCTAGAACTGGGCAAGTAGACCAAGGTAGCCCCAAACTCACAGAGATTCACCTGCCTCTACCTTCCAAGTGCTGGGATCATTGCCACCACACCTGGCATTTTCTTGTATTCTTAAATTGTGACACCTGAAATCAGGAGTTAAGATGTATAACATCTGGATACATTATCACCTCTGTAGGCTCTCCCACACTAGTAGTTTTTAAAAATAATGTCTTTTAGAGCTGGAGAGATGGCTCACTGGCTGCTCTTCCAGAGGACCTGAGTTCAATTCCCAGCAACCACATGGTGGCTCACAGCCACCTGTAATGAGATCTGATGCCCTTTTCTGTCACGCAAGCATACATGCAAATAGAGCATTCATGTATATAAATTAATAGTAATAATAATAATAAGTCCTAGGCTGGAGAGATGGCTCAGAGGTTGGGAGCACTGGCTGCTCTTCCAGAGGTCCTGAGTTCAATTCCCAGGAACTACATGGTGACTCACAACCATCTATGATGAGATCTGGTGCCCTCTTCTGGTGTGCATGAAGACAGTGTACTCATATACATAAAATAAATAAATCTTTAAAAAAAATAAGTCCTTTTAAAAAATATGCCTTTTAAATACCAGCTTGGTGGGACATAGCTTTAGTATCAGCACTGGGAGGCAGATGGATCTCTGAGTGTGAGGCTAGCCAGGGCTACACAGAAAAACCCAGTCTCAAAAAACATGTGTAGGCCAGGCATAGTGGTACACGCCTTTAATCCCAGCACTGGGGAGGCAAAGGCAGGCAGATCACTGTGAGTTCAAGGCCAGCCTGGTCTACAGTGTGAGTACAGGACAGCCAAGGCTACACAGAGAAACCCTGTCTTGGGGGAAAAAAATAAAAACTGTCTCAAAGAATGTTGTACATAACTCTTTTGTCTAATAAGAAAAGGTAGCATGGCTGAATGTTTGAATCCCAGGCCACCAGGGGCTACATAGTGAGACCCTGTCAAACAAACAAAACCTAACATTTAATACAAGGGCCTTTATATAGATTTTCTTGTTGAACCCTCACAAGCCCTAGTAGGAGATAATAAAAATTTTTCTAAATAATTGGTCTGAGGTCAAAGAAGCCAATGAGAAGTAGAACTGAGACCTAAAGTCTGCTTCTAAACTGATCTCATTGTATATCAGTATTTAGGAATGAAATGGCTGTGGGTCCTGTGACCCTTCAGTTGGGGCAGGTGTCAAATAGCCTTTTTTTTTTTTTTTTAATTAAGATTTATTTAATGTACACCTGCAAGCCAGAAGAGGGCACCAGATCTGATTATTCATGGCTGTGACCCACCATGTAGTTGCTGGGAATTGAATTCAGGACCTTTGGAAGATCATCCAGTGTTCTTAACCTGTGAGCCATCTCTCCAGCACGACAAATATCCTTATTCTTTTTATATCCCTGTGTCTTTGAGCTGACCACTCATTCCTAACTATGTAATTTGTGAAGTGGGATATGCTATTTTCTCAGTAACAAAGGAGAAGGTCACTAGTTTCCTTGTAGGTTTAACAACAAAAACAAAATAAAAAAATGGAAATGTGACCCAGCTTTGAGGGTATAATCCAGAGGACACAGGAAGAAAGATGTGTTACTGTTCCCCACATACCAGGCAATGTGTGCCTGCCTGAAACTGGAGGAGGAGAGGGGGAAGTGCAGGTCAAGTGGGACTGGCTCTTCAGTCTTCCTTCCCAAAGCGAATATTGCATGTTCTCTTTGCTTTGTGGTTTAAGCTTTGGAAGTAGCCCAACCTAAGAACAAGGATTTAATTTTATTGGTTTATGTGTTTCACTCAGGATTACGAATCTCATGATGCTTATTTTTCTGATCCCTGTTCTGAAGAATGGGCTTTCCGTATAATGGGGACATCCTGGAAGACTGTCATCTTTCCTCTGTAGACTTGATTTTTTTTTTCACGGATGCATAGCCGATTGAAGCCACTACTTAGTTTACACTTGATCTTAGCCAAAAAGCTGAGATGTGATTGCTATTTATTTTAGGTGTGTCTGTATGTGGGCCCACAGGCGCCACAGCAGGCATGTAGAGGAGAGGACAATTCAGGAGTTGGTTCTTTCTTTCAACCATGTGGGTCCCAGGGATTGAACTCAGGCCGTCAGGCTTGGCTGCAAGCACTTTTACCACTGAGCCATCTTGCCTGCCCTTATTGTAATTTTGGAGTGAGGCTGGGTTATTCTATATGAGAGATAAATTAGTACTGAAAACTTTTCCTGAGTTGAACTTGGTGGCATATACCAGTAATCTCAGCACTTAGAAAACTGAGGCAGGAGTGTTGCTATGAATTGAGGCTATTCTAGGCTATAGGAAAGACTCTCAAAAAACAAGCAAACAAAATCCAACTCCCTCCAGCTAACTGCTCTCTTAAACAGAACACAAACTGCTTTTATTTTTATTTTTTGCTTTATCTTTTTTGTTGGAATGGATTAAGGTGGTGACATAATAGACTCTTAGAATCACGTGGTACATGGGAAGCTTCCTGCTGCCAGGTCTGTAGACTAAGCTCAATCCCTGAGACCCACATGGTAGGAGAGACCTGATGTCCCAAATTATCTGCAAACCTCTGCGTGAATGCCATGGCATGTGTGCCTACATGCATATAAGCAACCTGTGTGTGTTTGTGTGCACGAGAGCACATTTGTGTGGGTGTGTGCGTGCGCACGCATGCGAGCACGAGAGCATGTGCATGTGAATGTAGTGTGTATGTACACTGTTCACACACACCTAATGGTGTTTAATTATCAGTATACAGCATATCCACAAACCCTGATTGGCTTGCTTTGGAACAGGATCTCACTATGTAGTCCCTTTGCTCTTTTTGCCTTAGCCTCTTGAATGCTGGGCTTGTAGGCATGTGCCAGCAGGTCTGACTGGTGTCTGTTTACTTCTCAGAGGTGGTGGCCAGTGGTCAAGTATATTCTTTTTTCTTTTATTTTTTCTTTTATGTGCATTGGTGTTTTGCCTGCTGGTATGTCTGTGTGAGCGTGTCAAGATTCTGGGGTTATAGACAGTTGTCAGCTGCCATGTGGGTGCTGAGATTTGAACTCAGGTCCTCTGGAAAAACAGTCAGTGCTCTTAATCGCTGAGTCGTCTCTCCAGCCCAGATATATATTTTCATAACCAACTCATCTTTTATAAAGGACAATTAAAGCCGGTCGTGGTGGTGTATGCCTTTAATCTCAGCACTTGGGAGACAAAAGCAAGCAGATCTCTGAGTTTGAGGACAGCCAAGGCTACACAGAGAAACCCTGTCTGTGGGGAAAGAAAAAAATATTTCACCGGGTGTAGTGGCTCATGTCTTTAATCTCAGCAACTCGGGAGGCAGAGGCAGGTGGATCACTGAGAAACCCTGTCTTCAAAAACCAAACAAGAAAAAAAAAAAAGAAAGAAAGCTTTCAGTATAAATGCTTCTGCCATCCAAAAGTTAAAGTTATTAACATAATCCAAAGGCTTTCTTTCTTTCTTTCTTTCTTTCTTTCTTTCTTTCTTTCTTTTTCTTTTTTGTATAGAAACAGAATCTCTCACATATTAGGTTAATGTGCACTAGTACATCACAAATATCTGATAGGTCAGACTTTCCCAATAGTTCTTAATTCTGCTTTGATCCCTCCTGGACTCTATCAGAGGTAAATTTATTTCATCAAGGGCCTCATTTCTTAGCACTCCTAGTGCTGGGTTTGTAGGTGTGATACCATGCTCGACTTAAAGTTGGGTCTTTGCACAGGTTAAGGGCATATTTTCTTCTTTCTCTACTTGCACCTTCTCTTAGTACCCTACATTGAAGCGTGAATAAAAGGAGGTGGGGCGCTGCCCCCACATGACAGTATAACCTTGTTTAATCACAAGTATGTTTTCTTTTTCTCTTGTCCTACAGAAATGGAGGCAAATGACCATTTTAACTTTACTGGCCTTCCCCCTGCACCAGCTGCCTCAGGACTGAAACCCTCTCCTTCCTCAGGGGAGGGCCTCTACACTAACGGGTCTCCCATGAGCTTCCCCCAGCAAGGGAAAAGTGAGTGTGGGCCATAAGACCCGGGGAGGGAATGGGCATGTTGGAGCAGGTTGACAGGAGATTGAGATCTGTTTGGGATCACTACCCCACAACTCTCTGCTGGCAGGTAGTGACAAGAAGTAAATCCACAGCTCTTACTAATGGCCAGAGAGAAGTTGAGCTTCTGAGAACAAGTTAAAGGGGCTATGGAAGCCACACTTTCTGTCTTGAGTCTAGATTGGAAAAAGCACACAAGCTTTTCCATCTTAGCCTGGTCTTTTGTTGGTTCTGCTTCCTGGCTCCTGGCAGAAAAGGAGGTAGCCACTGCTGCTGATGGTGAGGGTTGTGGACCTATGACAGGTTCTGCCCTGGGGAGCAGGTCTTGGGAATTAGAAAGCTTTTGGACTAGGGATGAGGAAGGTGGGTGAAGGTCAGGAAGGCCCACAGCAGAAGTGTTGCAGCTGCTTCTTGTCCTTGTGTGGAAGGTGAGGTGTGCAGTGCCTCCCCTAGAAATGTATAATTCCACACGAGTTGCTGTTGACCTCATTTTCTTCTTTTTTTTCTTTTGAGGTAATGTAATGGCTTATTCTAGCCCAGGGTGACTATGAACTAGTGACACTCCTTCTGCCTCAGTCATCTACCAGTTACCTTTCTTTTTTCTTTCTCTTTTTTAATTTTTTTAAATTTTAATTTGTTTACCTTTATTCTATGTGCATTGGCATTTTGTCTGTGTATATGTCTGTGTGAGGGTGTCAGACCTTGGCATTAACAGACATTTGTGAGCCACCATGTAGGAGTTGGGATTTGAACCTGGGTCCTCTGGAAAAGCAGTCAATGCCCTTAACTGCTCTGTCTCCAGCCCCCCTGCCAATTTCTAAATTTGCCTGGATTTCAGGTCATTTTGCTTAGAATTAGAATTTCACATGTTTTTCTCCTTTCCAGTAGAAAATTCTGACTTATGTCCTCTCCTGTAAAGATAAATACAAGCCTTCTTTTTTTCATTGGAACTTCCTGCACTTACACCTGCTTTGGAGTCCCCCCCCCCCAACATTTACACCTGCTATAGTATTCCCCCGTACACACACTTGCTGTAGGAGTCCCCCATACACACTTACACCTGCTTCTTTAGAATCTTGGTCCCTTTCATTGATTGTTGTCTGTTACAAACTCAGATACCTATTTTCCTAGCTGGATTCTTTTCTGCAGCACTGGTCATGCAAAGATTTTTACCCACTGCATATTACCCTCCTGAGCCTGTGGGGAGGGTCTAACCCCAGCCTTCTGAGCTGGAATCTTGTCACTGTGGTGACTGCAAAGTCTTTTCTTAGTCCAGCACAGAGTGCTGGTTCTGCATGTGTCAGTGAGGTGGAAGCTACCCCTTCTGGTGTCACTGTAGGGCCAGGTAGGCACTAAGGAGAGAGGTGGATGGAGAGGTCAGTCATACCCTCCAAGGAATCCCATAAGGAATGAGTGGGGAAGAGTGCAAGTCACTGAAGGAAATGTACATGTAGCTGCACGCAGTAAAGCCCTGCAGCAGCAGTAACAGCTGTTGCCACCAGCTCCTGGAGCACACCAGACACTCCCCAGACCCTTAGCAGTCAGTCTCAGCGACAGCTGCTAAGCTTACACACAAGAACATCCAGCTTTAGTGTTCCTGTGAGACCCAGAAGATAGAGGTAACAGAAGAGTCCCCTTACTTAAACTTTCATCACTGTTCATTTGAGGTTTATTTGGTAGCATTATGCATGTATATTCATAGCTAACCTTTTTCAATTTTTTTCTGACAGGTTTGAATGGGGATGTGAATGTTAATGGCTTATCTACTGTATCTCACACTACTACTTCAGGGATTTTGAACTCTGCTCCCCACTCCTCCAACACCTCACACCTCCATCACCCGAATGTGGCCTATGACTGTCTTTGGAACTATTCACAGTACCCACCTGCTAATCCTGGCAGCAACCTCAAGGACCCGCCCCTTCTTTCTCAGTTCCCTGGGGGACAATACCCACTCAATGGCATCCTTGGGGGCAGCCGACAACCTTCGTCCCCAACCCACAACACTAACCTTCGAGCTGGGAGCCAAGAGTTCTGGGCCAATGGTACCCAGAGTCCTGTGGGGCTTAACTTCGATTCACAGGAGCTGTATGATTCCTTTCCTGACCAAAATTTTGAGGTGATGCCCAATGGACCCCCAAGTTTTTTCACCTCCCCACAGACTTCTCCCATGTTGGGATCTAGTATCCAGACCTTTGCACCTTCCCAGGATGCAGGCAATGGGATCCATCCTGATGAGGCAGCAGAAAAGGAGCTGACTTCAGTTGTAGCAGAAAATGGCACTGGCTTGGTTGGCAGCCTGGAGCTGGAGGAAGAGCAGCCAGGTATAGCTGGGTCTGTGAGCTGGGTGTGGCCGTGGGACGGTGGCTCTGGGTGTGAGGAGAGCTTGTCTTTCTAGTACTCGGCAGTGGAGGCTGATTTGCATGCTGGTGATGAGCAGCCACGTGGCTTGTGTCTGTGGCTGCAGCACCAGTCAGTAGTGGGGTGCAGAGTATCTCAGCTCATGCAGAGCTGCCGGCCTGAACAGGGCAGCAGCCCAAACAGACCCTGCATCAGCAATGGCTTCCTGGCCAGTGTGCAAAGCCTAGACTCTCTCTAGTTCAGGTTCATTCAGGCTCAAAAAAGGGTGGGCGGGGACCTTTGTTAAAATAGGTGAGGCCAAGAGGCTGTTTAATTGTGGCAGGGCTAGGTATTGCTGAAGAGAACTCGACCCTAGTGACTGGTGGAGCACACTGCTGCTGTCTACTCAGCCCCCTTTCCTTTTGGTTGTTAATGTTTACATATGTGACTACCTCTTTTGTTTTCCTAAAAATAGATAAAATTCCTAGTTTGCAGTTCATAGTCAGTGCAAGGGTGACTACCCTATGAAAAATCAAAGAATTTTTTTCTCTGTCCCACTTGTTGGGAAATACACGGTAGGCTTCAGATCTCAGTCCTGACTCTTTGCCTCATGTATGCCTGGTGTTAGCAAGACATCTGGACAGCATATTGAGGGCATCAGATTTGACTTTGGGTGTCTCCTGGGATTACCTAGAACTTAAGATGTGTGGCTACAATGGCTCTGTCTCGTCTGTGGCATCTTTACACCAAGAGGTCTCCGTCCTGGTCCCTGACCCCACAGTGAGCTGTCTGGATGACCCTTCACATCTTCCTGATGAACTGGAAGACACGCCCATCCTCAGTGAAGACCCCCTTGAGCCCTTCGACTCTCTGGCAGCAGCAGGTGGGCTCTGCAGAGAAGTTAGAGAGCCCAGGAAAGGCTAAGGGACTCTGGGATGTCGGTTTGTAGGTGACCCTTTAGTAAGCTGCAGTCTAAACTGCTGGCTGGGCCAACTTTACTCAGATGCATTGGTTCATTTCCCAGACTCTTTCTGTCTTCCAGTTGGCTGAGAGCCCTTGGCTGCAATAATTCACTGGATAGGCTATAACTATCACACGGTCAGGTTATTTGGGTTCTAACTAGCTAGAAAGAAAACATTTGCCAATTAAATATAAAAAGGCCTATTTTATGATAAATGTTAGATTTCTGCAAGGGTCTGTGGGTAGATAAACAGTCAGTACCTCTGCCTTCATTGTCAAGGTCTCCTCCTGACTTTGCATTTGAAGAGGGCTATGTTTCCCATGGTTGATACTGTATAGCCTGGTAGGTAGGGTAGCTAGGTATGTGGGTCGTGCCTTTGACACCATCCTGAACTACATAGTGAGTTCCAAGTTACTCTGAGCTAGAGGTGAGACCCTTTCTTGTTTCCTTCCCCCTTCCCCAATTCATTACACTAAAAACTAGAATTGGATTATTTTGTGGGGGCTAGTATTTCTTAAAGAAGTCTTGCTGTCTTAATGTTCTGCTTTTTTTTTTCACCCCCATAAACAGAGCCAGTGAGTGGTGGGCTTTATGGCTTAGATGACACAGAGTTGATGGGCGCAGAAGACAAGCTGCCTCTTGAGGACAGCCCTGTGATCTCGGCCCTCGATTGCCCTGCTCTCAATAATGCCACTGCCTTCAGTCTCCTGGCAGACGACAGTCAGACAGCAGCCTCCATCTTTGTCAGCCCCACCTCCCCGCCTGTCTTAGGGGAGTCTGTCTTGCAAGGTACATGATGAGAAGTCTGACAAAGTTCTCACCTGCAGAAAAAGCAAGAGAATGGGTCCCTTAGCATGGGAAGTGTGTTGGTGTCCAGTGGGAATAAAAAAAAAGACATCAGCCACCGGGCACAATGTCACACACCTTTCATCCCAGCACTCAGGAGGCAGAGGCAGGTAGATCTCAAAGTTCGAGGCCAGCCTGGTCTACAAATTAAGTCCAGGACAGCCAAGGCTACACAGAGAGACCCTGTCTGCAAAAAACAAAAAAACAAAAAGACATTGGGCAGGGTACGTTGTTGACCTGTGCCCTGAGACTGGGAAACTGTGGAGGAAAAGAAGGGCAGAGGCCTTTCTAGCTGCAGGAAAAACTGTTTCCCTATATGAGAATGACAGTGCTAGCTTTACCCTTTAACTTGGGAAAGAGCCAGTGCTTCTTTTTTAAATTTAATTTTATGTGTTTAAGTGTTCCTAAGAGTATATCTATGTACCGTGTGTGCTTCTGGTAACCTTGGAGACCACAAGAGGGTCAGACCTGATGGGGCTTCTAACCACTAAGCCATCCCTCTAGCCCCTAGAGCTACTTTTTCCCCCCACTAAAAAAATCCTTAAAATAAGCATGTTTACCATAGTGCAGGTTTGGTTGGATAAATACATTTACTTGATATCATTTTCTTTCATTTACATATCCTTTGGATTTTAGACAATAGCTTTGACCTGAACAATGGCAATGACTCTGAGCAGGAAGAGATGGAGACTCGGTCTTCAGATTTCCCACATCCCCCGACTGAGCTAGGCCCTGACCAGCCACCTGCTATTGAGCTACATCCAGCAGTCTCACCAACAGCGTCCCCACCAGCATCTGCACAAGTCTCGCCTGCCCTCCCAGACATCTCCATGGAAGCCTCTATGACAGCTCCAGCGACTTCTCAAGCTTTCTCTTGTCCCTCAGCTGCCATCCTGACAGTCTCCCCAGCAAATGACAGTGTCAGCACTGTCCCTGAAGCTTCTGCTGATCGGAAAGAGACCACTGGAGAAGCCACCACAGTTTCTGGTAGTGGTAAGTGTCCAGACTCTGTTGCATTTTTTTTTACGTATATGAGTGCTCTCTTTATGCACACCAAAAGAGGAAATCAGGTTCCATTACTGATGGTTGAGGGCCACCATATGGATGCTGGGGATTCAACTGGAAGAGTTCAGCAGTGCTCTTAACTGCTGAGCCACCTCTCCTGCGACACACACAATTTTTTTTTTAATGGCTTTTCAAAGCAAGGTTTCTCTGTGTAGCCCTGTCTGTCCTGCAGTTGCTCTGTAGACCAGCCTGACCTCAAATTTACAGAGATTCACCTGCCTTTGGGAGGCTGGGATTAGACTCTGTTCTCTTGCCTGCCTGGGTTCTACAAAAGTTTATGTCATATTGCATACCTCTCTTCTCTCCCAGCCTTTTTATTTTATTTTATTATTATTAATTTTTATTCTTTTGGTTTTTCAAGAGAGAGTTTCTCTGTAGCCTTGGTTGGCCTGGACTCACTTTGTAGACCAGGCTGGCCTCGATCTCACAGAGATTCAACTGCCTCTGCCTCCCAAGCGTTGTGTCACTATATTCAGCTGTACTCAATTTCTCTGCTTGACTTCTTGCCATTTGTCATCTTATTCTCAAGGTGACGTACTGAAGAGACGCATTGCCACCCAAGAAGAAGTTCGTCTTCCTCTCCAACATGGGTAAGTGCTCAAAATTGCTACATGTATTGGCCTCACCAAGCTTCAGAATGGCTAGGAAGAAAAGAGCTCTTTCTTCATCTAGGTTGGGCAGACAGGAGTAGATCACAGGACAGTGAGGAGATTGTGGAACCCTGTGTTGGTGTTGCAGGCTGTCATGCGGCCACCTGTTGTGGATGTTGGGATCGGAGCTGAGGTGCTCTTAATTGCTGGGCTATCGCTCCAGACTAGTTTCCAGTCTCTGAGGGTCTGTCTTCCCTTAGGTATTCTTTGTTCATCTGCCAGTCACTTGGTTGTGATCAAGCATCCTTTTCCAGACCTAGCTCACCAGAGCTAGGTAGACCTGTTTGCATAGAGAGGGACAGCAGTGAAGGAGAGAAGCCTCCTGCAACAATAACTTTACTTAATGACCAAACCAGCTGTGGTCAGAGGTCTTGTGGGAATAACCGTATTCCTTGATTTTCACCACAGCTGCTCTAGGCAACTTGCTGTCCCCATTAGTACTGCTGTGATATTTAAGGCAGAGTTATAATCCACTGCTCAGAGCATAGGCACTAACTAAAACCTACCTGTTTAGTTACTTCGTGCAGTCGGCCTCCAGTTAGTTCACTCTTAAGCTTTGCTCTGACCCAAGCCAGGGCACTTAGGAGTGTTAGCTGCTCATTTCAGTAGATCAATAAAAAGGAGGGTGGAGATCTGTGCACACATTTGCCATCCACTGTGTGGTTGTTTTCCTGAAATATTTGCTTTAGCTCAAGCATTGTGAGCCTGCTTGTCAAGCTTATATGCTGTGCTGTTTGTGTATGCAGGACTGTCTGTCTGTACGACTACCTGCATGCAGGGATAGGGAGACAAATGTAGGGGAAATCTCTCAGTGGGCTTGGCCTCTGGGTGGCATGGGAGTGGGTAGGGGTGTGACCTGGTGGCAGGGCCCATGTGCTTCTCTGGCAGGTGGCGGAGAGAAGTGCGCATCAAGAAGGGCAGCCATCGGTGGCAGGGGGAGACTTGGTATTATGGCCCCTGTGGGAAAAGAATGAAGCAATTTCCAGAAGTTATCAAGGTAACAGCATTTGTAGCTTTTGATTTGGTTTTTTATTTTGTTTTTTTTTTTTGGGTTTTCAAGACACAGGTTTCTCTGTGTAGCCTTGGCTCTCCTGGACTCACTTTGTACGACTTTTTCTTGGGTCACAAGAGAGCAGGCTAGCATTGTGTGCTCTGGGGCCTGTTGTGCTTGCTATAGCTAGCCAGACACAGACACAGTGGGGCCATGCCTTCTCTAATATCACTTATTTTTCCTCTCAGTACCTGAGCCGAAATATGGTACATAGTGTCCGCCGTGAGCACTTCAGCTTCAGTCCCCGCATGCCTGTTGGAGATTTCTTTGAAGAAAGAGATACACCAGAGGTGCCTGCCTGAGGGTTAAATAGTTTGGAAGGATTATAGTTTGTTTTGGTGGAGTTTGGTGGCTCAGGGAGTCCGGGAAAGTTCAGAAGGCTTAGTGGCTTGTACTGATTGTCTCCTTTACAGCTCAGTGTTCCTTGTTCCTTTAGGGCTTGCAGTGGGTCCAATTATCAGCAGACGAGATTCCATCCAGAATTGAAGCAATCACTGGCAAACGTGGCCGACCTCGAAACAATGAGAAGGCCAAGAACAAGGAAGCTCCCAAAGTGAAGCGGGGTCGAGGTCGGCCTCCTAAGGTCAAAATGCCCGAGCTACCAAGTAAGACAGACAACCGACTTCCAAAGAAGCTGGAACCCCAAGGTACGTTGTTATTTGTAGCTCAGGCGTTCTGCTCCCTCCAGGAGGCCTCTGAAACAATGCTGGATTGCTGATTCCTACATCTTGTGGGAGGGACTAACATCCGGACAGGTGAACGTAAACAGCTTGTTGCCTTGGAAGGCATGGTCAGAGTCCAGCGCTGCCACGTCTCTTTTTTGAGTTTACCACCATGGGCTATCCCCAGACACAGTGACAACGGCCAGAGGAGAAGCTCATGCTTCTTTCTTCCTGTCTCTCAGCTCCTGGCTACAATTTCTGTGCTTTTTGTTGTAGAAACTCCAGTGCACACCTGAGTCCAAAAGCCAGTTGACGCCCTGTCTCAGTGGGATAGGTAAATGGGAAATGTCTGGTTTTTAAGTAACATCGCACATACAGTGCAGAGCGTGGAATAGTCTTGTTAGCTCCATTCAGAGTTTCAGCTCTGCTTTTTGGCGGAATCGTTTTTCTTCCCATGTTGCAGACCAGCCCTAGAGCTTTGCTCTTGTCTACCAAGTACTCTACCAGAGTTAAAGCCCAAACCTCAGTATATTTCATTTTTTTCAAAAAGCTTGTGTGTAAATGTTTTGCACATAGTGACGCACTGCCTCTATGCCTGGCGCCAGTGAAGGCCTTTTAAAGATGGTGTCAGACCCCCTAGAACTAGAGTTTGTAGGTGGTGGTATGCTGCCATGTTTTTCTGAAACAGGGTTTCTCTGTGTGGCCCTGGCTGTCCTGAACTTAGTCTATAGACCAGGCTAGCCTCGAACTCACAGAGATCCACCTGCCTCTGTCTCTGCCTCTGACTGCTAGGTGCTGGGATTACGCGCCTGGCTTAGTGAAAGCTTTAAGAGATTTATCTTCCATACTTTAGTAGAAGGTTGCTGTGGTATATGGTGATGTCTCTGTATCAGAAATGAAACAACAGGGACTGTCAGTCACATCCCTTTTAGAAATGAGTCATTTGCAGGTCTGTGCTTTGGTTCAGATCTTTGGGTAGAGTGAGCTGTGGAAGTTGAGATGAGCACTGGCTGTAACAGTGTTGAGCTGATTCTCTGAAAAAGTCTGTTACCTGCCTATGCTTCCTTGGTGCACACTAGGTTGCCAGTATCACAGAACAGTGCTCTTTCTGTCTATGGCTGTTTAGATTCCTTCTGCTTTCTCAGCTCTCTGCATAAAGCAGGCTGTGTGCATCAGTGCAGTGCTACCCTTGCTGCATAGCCTGGGAAAGGGCGCTCTGCACTTGGAGTGTCTTCTCCATCAGCTGGACTCAGTCCGGGGTTTCTGGACTGGCGGTGCTGGGTGAGCCTTTTGTACAACTACCTGAGCTGACACTGCTCCCACCCCTGTATCTCTTGAATGTTTTGTTACTTATTAGCTACTCAGTAAACAAGCCCAAAAAGTGGCCCAAAACCAAAGCAACAACAGCAACACTTGTTCTTCCTGGAGCTGCATGAGAAGCCAGCTTTGTACTAGGCATGTGGTGCCCTGGGTGCCAAGCTTGCTTTTCTACCTCACTTCCTTCACAGAAACACTGAATGAGGAGGATAAAGCAAAGATGAGTAAAAGCAAGAAGAAGATGAGGCAGAAGGTACAGCGGGGAGAGGCTCAGACTCCTGTCCCAGGGCAGGTGAGCAACGCCAGTGGGCTAACTTTTTCTACAACCTGCTTTCTATTTTCTTTGACCTCCCAACAGTTCCCCCTTAATATATAGCGCTGCACACATTAAATGGGCCTTCCTGAGCTTAACCTAGAAAAGTGGGCTCATTCAAGAAAAATATGGGGCCTCTAGGGTGAGAGACTGGATGCATTGCCAACCCCTCCTCACCCCCTCTCACCTCCGTTCCAGCAGAGTTTGAGGAGAAATTACTTCCCTTATGGTTTACAGGCCAGAAACAAGAGGAAGCAAGACACCAAGAACGTAAAGCAGAGGGACACAAAAAGGAAATTTAAGGTATATACATAAATACACGTCCCAAGTGCAATTTCTTTTCCCAGGATGCATTATGCATGCTACATAAGCACCCTACACCCCAGAGTTAATTCCTATCTTTCAAGTCTGATTCTGAAATCATCACAGAGATTTTCCAAACACACCCATGTCAGTGTTGTGTTATAATTTGTTTGTTTGTTTGTGTTTCAAGGCAGGGTTTTTCTGTGTAGCATTGGCTGTCCTGGACTGACTTTGTAGACCAGGCTGGCCTCGAACTCACAGTGATCCGCCTGCCTCTGCCTCCCGAGTGCTGGGATTAAAGGTGTGCACCACCACACCCAGCTTTGTTGTGTTATAATTACATTTTGTACTCTTGAGTTTGGGAGAGGAACTAGGATCAAGTATGGCTATACAGATTTTTTTTTTTAATTTAATGTGCATTGATGTTTTGCCTGCATGTGTCTGGTGTCCTGTTGTCAGATCACCTGAAACTAGAGCTACAGACAGTTGTGAGCCACCACCATGTGGTTGCTGGAAATTGAACCCAGGTTCTCTGGAAGAGCAGACCGTGCTCTTAACCACTGAGTCATTTCTCCAGCCCCATCTTTTTTTTTTTTTAATGTGCATTTGTGTTTTGCCTACATGTATGTCTGTGTGAAAGCATCAGATCTTGAAGTTACAAACGGTTGTGAGCTGCCATATGGTTGCTGGGAGTTGAGCCTGGGTCCTCTGGAAGAGCTCTTAGCCATGGAACCACTGAGCCAAGTCTCCAGCCCCTAGATAGGCATCTTTATGCCACTTACTTGGTCCTTTCTCCCTGGGTGGGTAGGCTGAGAAAGAAAAGATGAAGACAAAACAGGAAAAACTAAAGGAAAAGGTGAAGAGAGAAAAGAAAGAAAAAGTAAGAGTGAAGGTGAAAGAGGTGACCAGAGCCAAACCAGCCTGTAAAGCAGATAAGAGTCTCGCCACACAAAGGCGTCTAGAGGAACGGCAGAGGCAGCAGGTTATCTTGGAGGAGATGAAGAAGCCCACGGAGGATATGTGTCTGACTGACCACCAGGTATAAAGGGTCATGGAAGGGGCTGAATATCCACATACTGCCTCCTGGCCAGTCTAACAGGATACCCACTCATCTCTCTCTTTCCAGCCCTTGCCTGACTTCACACGCATCCCTGGTTTGATGCTGTCCAGTAGGGCTTTCTCAGATTGCTTGACCATCGTGGAGTTCCTGCACAGTTTTGGCAAAGTACTAGGCTTTGACCTTACCAAAGATGTTCCTAGTCTCGGAGTCCTTCAGGAGGGACTCTTATGTCAAGGTGACAGCTTGGGCAAAGTGCAAGACCTGCTGGTGCGGCTCCTGAAGGCTGCCCTCCATGATCCTGGCCTGCCCTCCTACTGCCAGGTGAGCTTTCCTGCGCCCCCTCTAAAAGAACCAGAGAAGTAAGGAAAGTAAAACTGCTTCCTGTTTCTAGTTTTCTAGGTGCTTTTTTTTCCCCCAATGCTTCATTTGTTCATTTTGTCTTTTTCTTTGTAGACTTTAACTTTTTTTGGTTTTTCAAGACAGGGTTTCTCTGTGTGGCCTTGGCTGTTCTAGAACTCTCTCTAGGCCAGGCTGGCCTTGAACTCAACAATGATTTGCCTGCCTCTGGGATTAAAGATGTGCGCCACCGCACCTAAATGTCTTTCAGCTTTTTCTAGTAACTTTTTTCCTTAATTCTTTAATATTTTATGTATAGAGTTGTTTTTCCTTCCTGTTTGTTGTACCATATGTGTGTCTGGCACCACATGCCCCAAAAAAGGGTGTTGGATCCCCTGGAATTAGAGTTACAGCCAGTTGTGAGCTGCTATGTGGATGCTGGGAATTGAGCAGCCGCTGCTCTTAACTGCTAAGCCATCTCTTTTGCCCTGTGTCCTGGCATTTTTTTCTCTTCGCAAAAAATTCTTCTAGCTGGGTGTAGTGGCATGCACCTTTCCTTTCAGCACTGGGGTGGCAGAGGCAGATGGCCGCTTTGAGCCTGTTGTGCAAAGCAAGACCCTGTCAAAAATAAAAATAAAGAGAGGCAGGGTTTCTATGTGTGTAGTCTTGGCTGCCCTGGACTCCCTTTGTAGACCAGGCTGTCCTCGAACTCACAGAGACCCACCTGCCTCTGCCTCCCCGGTGCTGGGATTAAAGGCGTGCACCACCACTGCCCAGCAAGAGAACATTTTTTAATAATTAGGATTTATTTTTATTTCATGTGGGTGAGTGTTTGCCTGCATGTATGTACGTGCCTGATGCCCCTGGAGACCAGAAAACAGGGTTGGATCCCCTATAGCTGGATAATGGATGGTTGTGAACTGCCATATGGGTTTTGATAAACAAACCTATGTCCTTTCAAAAGCAATAGTCATCTCTCCAACCCTAAATTGTTTGAAATTACATTTAGAGAGAGAGAGAGAGAGAGAGAGAGAGAGAGAGAGAGAGAGAGAGAATGAGTGTGTGTGTGTGTGTGTGTGTGTGTGTGTGTGTGTGTGTGTGTGTGTGTTCGTTCAGATGACAACTTGTGAAGAGTTAGTGGGTTCTGGGAATTATACTCATTTGTATCGAACTTAGTGGCAAATGCCGTTACCCTCTGAGCCATCTTTCCAGCCTCTTCCTTTTTTCTTAGAGTTGTGTCTTGACCCTGGAGCTCCCTCCAAGCTCACCCAGCTTGAGTTGTTCCTGTCTCCCTTCTCATTGCCATTATGCTTCCTTCCAAACAGTCCCTAAAGATCTTGGGGGAGAAGGTGTCTGAGATCCCACTGACCCGAGACAACGTGTCTGAGATCCTACGCTGCTTCCTCATGGCATACAGAGTGGAGCCATCCTTCTGTGACAGTCTGCGCACCCAGCCTTTTCAGGCACAGCCACCTCACCAGAAGGCTGCTGTTCTAGCCTTCCTTGTGCATGAGCTCAACGGCTCCACCATTATCATCAAGTGAGGGCTTGGGTGGCAGAGGTCGATCCTGTGCTGTGGATAGGAGTGGGGTTGGGGAGAGCCTTAGCTCTCTAGAAGCCACAGGGTGATATGTATCCGTTGCTCTTCTCTGAGGATACTGGAATGACTTGGCATAGACTCTCATTGCCTTCCCAAGAAGATCGGAAGCCTGCCCTTGTCAGTTAGCTAGTCTGAGGGCTAGACTGAAATTCCTGTAGCTCCTTGTAATACTTAGTCTTTTTTTTTTCCTTTTCTTTTATCTTTTTTTTTTTTTTTCCTGACACTTCTCCCTCAAAAACTATCTGTGTTGCCCTGCAGTGAGATTGACAAGACTCTGGAGAATATGTCTAGCTACAGGAAAAACAAATGGATTGTTGAAGGACGACTCAGGAGGTAAGGGTAGGACAGAGTAGAACCCAGAGAGGGGGCGAGGCATGGCCAGAATGTTGTCTGGTATGGTGGCCTTCTTTGCTTGACACTTAGCCAGGGCTCTGGAAAATGTGCGTTTCAGGTGTTTGGTTTTTGGCATTAAATTTCTCACCAGTCTCCCCTCATCTCTATTTCTTAAGACTGAAAACTGCTCTGGCCAAGCGAACTGGGCGGCCTGAGATTGTGATGGAAGGGCCAGAAGAAGGCCTGGGACGGAGGCGCAGCTCTCGAATCATGGAAGAAGCCAGTGGCATAGAAGAGGAAGAAGAGGAGGAAACTGTGACAGCTGTCCATAGCCGAAGGGGTCGAAGGGATGGAGAGGTACAGACCCGAGGCAGAGGGGGTTCTTTTTTTGGAAACAGGGTTTCTCTGTGTAGCCTTGGCTGTCCTGGACTCACTTTGTAGTCCAGGCTGGCCTCGAACTCACAGAGATCCTCCTGCCTCAGCCTCCTGAGTGTTGCAATTAAAGGTGTGTGCCACCACCGCACCCAGCTTAGAAAGTTTTGTTTTGTTTTTTTTTTTGGTCTGGTAGCTCCCTTTTTTCTCAGTGTCTGTTTGTTTCTGTCCAGGTTGATGCTGCAGCATCTAGCATTCCAGAGCTAGAGCGACAGATAGAGAAACTCAGTAAGGTACTGCGCTTTCAGTCGTATAAAAATTACCACCTTCTTTAGAGTACATCAGATCCAGGGGAAGTAGATAAACCCCAGTTCCCTCCCATAAATGGAGATGTATCATGTCCTGATAGCAGGGTCTCTTCATTCATGTTCTTTTTCCAATCTCTACCCAGCGCCAGCTCTTCTTTAGAAAAAAGCTGCTTCACTCATCCCAGATGCTTCGAGCAGTCTCCTTGGGTCAGGACCGCTATAGTCGCCATTACTGGGTATTGCCATATCTGGCTGGAATCTTTGTGGAAGGATCGGAGGGGAACATAGGTAGGTGTATCTGTGGAAATGTCAAATCTTTCAGTTCAAACAACAGCAAACACTGATTTCTTTTTTTTAATGAGTGTCTTATTTGCGTACATGACAGAAGAGGACACCAGATCTCATGATAGATGGTTGTGAGCTACCATGTGGTTGTTGGGAATTGAACTCAGGACCTCTGGAAGAGCAGACAGTGCTCTTAACCACTGAGCCATCCCTCCAGCCCAACACCTCTTTCTTGAGCCTCGGGCTCTTGGGCTTTAATTCTGTGATGCAGTGGAGTTGACTGAGCACGGCTCCAGAGTAGAATTGTGCTCTTGCGTGCAAATGCATTTGTAAACAGGCCTTATTGGTAGTAAATATGCTTTGTAAGACAACTGAGCATTGGGGCTAGAGAGAGGGCACAGGGGTTAAGAGCATGCACTGGTCTTCTCAAGGACCTGAGTTGGGTCCCCAGCACCCATGTCACATGGCTCACAGCCACCTGTAGCTCAAAGGTATCCAGTGCCTGTGGCTTCTGCAGGCATCTACACAAACATGCACACATCATTTTTTTCTCCCAAAGGCAACTAAAAATTCAAACAAGCTGATACTCTCTAGTACTGAACAGAGCTCAGGTATGGGTTAGTGGCAGGTGTTAACAGTAATATTCTGGAGTTGATTCCAGCACCAACAATAGGCCTCAGCTGAGCCTGCTGATGATGACTGACTCCAGTACTTGGGATGCCAAGTCAGGGGCATCTAGAGTTCAAGGCCAGCCTGAGATATCCAGCAAGCCCCTGCCTCAAGAGTGCTTAACCTATAGCTGTTTCTCACTAAAGTCCCCTAAGATTATCCCAGCACGTGGGAGGCAGAGGCAGGTGGATCTCTGTGAGTTTGAGTCCAGCCTGGTCTACAAAGTAAAGTCTAGGACAGCCAGGGCTGTTACACAGAGAAACCCTGTCTCAAAAAACAAAACAAAAAAAAGGCTGGGCAGTGGTAATACACGCACGCCTTTAATCCCAGCACTCGGAAGGCAGGCCCAGATGGATCCCTGTGAGTTCCAGGACAGCCAAGGCTATACAGAGAAACCCTGTCTCAGGGGGCGGGGAGATTATGCTATGGCTAGTCGTCATTTAAAGCAAAAGATTCTTACTGGGAGGCAAAGGCCAATGGATCTCTTGAGTTCAAGGCCAGCCTAGTCTACATAGAAAGTTCAGGACCAGCCAGAGCTAATAGAGATACTCTTTGTCAAAAACAAATAAACAAGAAATGATTTCTTCCTTATATATTTTGTTCATTGGCATATAAACTGTTAACCAGTAGATTCTAAAAAAATAAATTAAAAAAAAGCAAGCATAGCCGGGCATGGTGGTGCACGCCTTTGATCCCAGCACTTGGGAGGCAGAGGCAGGCAAATCGCTGTGAGCTCGAGGCCAGTCTGGTCTACAGAGTGAGTCCAGGACAGCCAAGGCTACACAGAGAAGCCCTGTCTGGAAAAACTAAAACAAACCAACAAACAACAACAAAAAAACCCAAAACCCAAGCATGTTCTGTTTATATATATACATTCTTCCCACTGTATAGCCATGTGTTTGTTTCTCTATACAGTTACTGAAGATGGAATAAAGCAAGAAACTGAGTTCCTGACAGAAGCACTCACGTCAAAACCCAACTCTGCCACAGTCTCTATAAAAAGGGAGTTAACTGCCTCCAGCACCTCTGCTTCTCCTGCCCGGTCTCGGGGCCGACCTCGAAAATCTAAGCCCGGGTCTCTGCAACCTCAGCAGCTTAAGTCCACCATCAGGGAGCATGGTTCAGAGCAAGCCCAGACTCAAGTTCACCCAGGACCTCAGCCTTGTCCCCAGCTTCAGGCTTCGACCCAGCCCCAGTCCAATAACGGGTTCCTCGAGCCAGAAGGCTCCCCTCTGTCCCTGGGTCAGAGCCAGCATGACCTCAGCCAGTCCGCCTTCCTGTCCTGGCTGAGCCAGACTCAAAGCCACAATTCTCTGTTGAGCAGCTCGGTCCTCACGCCTGATAGCAGCCCAGGGAAATTGGACTCTGCTCCATCTCAGTCCCCGGAGGAGCCAGAGCCTGAGGAGGCAGAGCCCTCCCCGCACCCTCACAGCCCCTGGTTTAACTTCTCACCCCAGATCCCCTGTGATGCTGCTCCCACACCACCCCCTGCAGCTTCTGAGGACCAGCCTCTTCCCTCCCTCCAGCTGTCTGCCTCCTCTAAGCCAGTAAGTAGCCAAATCCATCTGCACGCATCTTGGTCCGGGCTTCCTGTCTCACTGAAGTAGGAAATACATAAACATGGAGGATCTTCATTCCTTCCTGTCTTTCCTTTACAGATGAATATACCCGGTGCTGCCAGTCTCTGTTCTCCAGTGCAGTTCTCTTCCACCCATTTCCCTGAAGGGGGCTCTAAGAGGCCCTCTGGAGACTCTGAAGAAATGCCACTGCGTCCCACAGGGCTGGGACCACCAAAGCGTAGAGGGAGACCTCCTAGCAAGTTCTTCAAGCAGGTGGAGCAGCATTACTTAACCCAGCTGACAGCCCAGCCTGTCCCCCCTGGTGAGCAAACTTGGCTGGGACGGGATAAGCATGGCAGTAATAGCAGTTTCCACTGTGGGCAGTGTGATTCCTGCCTGACTCCCATCCCTCTGTACACAGAAATGTGCTCGGGCTGGTGGTGGATCCGGGAGCCTGAGACTCTGGATGTCATGCTCAAGGCACTGCATCCCCGAGGCATCCGGGAGAAGACGCTTCATAAACATCTTAGCAAGCACAAGGACTTCTTGCAGGAAGTTTGCTTACAGCCCTTAACTGGTAAATAAGAGACCTTGGCCGAACCCAAGCTGTAGTCTGATGTGCACCAGTTCTGATGGACCACTCTCTCTTCCCAGACTCCATCTTTGAGCCTGGTCCACCACCTGCCTTGGAAGAAGGAGCTATGAGCTGGTCCCCCAAAGAGAAGACTTACGAGGCAGACCTAGCTGTGCTCCAGTGGGTGGAAGAACTAGAACAGCGGGTTGTCCTTTCTGACCTCCAGATTCGGGTACACTGGCCTTGCTGTTGTTTAGAGGGGGGATTTGGCTTTATGTGTGTGGATGTTTTACCTGCATCTGTGTCTGTATAGCATGTGTGCGCAGTGTCCTTGGAAGCCAGAAGTGTAAGGTACTCTAGAACTGGCCAATTGACTGTTGTGAACCCCAAGATGTTGGTGCTGGAAATTGAGCCTACTCTCACTCTAGCTCAGACTGGCCTGGGATTGCAGTCTTAAGCCACCACACCTGCCTTTGTGGGGAGGGTGTCAGGAAAGGCCCTTGGTTTCTTCTCCCTGAGTGGTCTCCTGTGACCACATTTCCCTTTACAATGGGTTCTGTCTCCCCTGACCCTCCCCCCACCCAGGGCTGGACGTGCCCATGCCCAGACTCTACCCGAGAAGACTTGGCCTACTGTGAGCATCTCCCTGACTCTCAGGAAGACAGCCCCTGGAGAGGTCGGGGCAGGGAAGGAGCAGTGCCTCAGCGGCAGAGCACCAACCCTCTGGACCTTGCTGTGATGCGACTGGCTGTTCTGGAGCAGAACGTGGAGCGGCGTTACTTGCGGGAGCCCCTGTGGGCAGCCCATGAGGTGGTCGTGGAAAAGGCGCTGCTGAGCATAGCCAGCGATGCCCCTGAAGGCAGCACCACAGAGATATCATACGAGATCACCCCTCGTGTTCGTGTCTGGCGGCAGACACTTGAGCGGTGCCGTAGTGCAGCCCAAGTATGCTTGTGCATGGGACAGCTGGAAAGGTCCATCGCATGGGAGAAGTCTGTCAACAAAGTGGTAAGTCTGGAAACGCTTAGGAGATGGCTGGCTGGTGAGAGTGGGATCGGGGATAGGCAGGGGTTAAGAACTCGCTCTACCTCCTCACAATGTTGGTCCAGACCTGCCTTGTCTGCCGGAAGGGCGACAATGATGAGTTTCTCCTGCTTTGTGATGGGTGTGACCGCGGCTGCCACATTTACTGTCATCGGCCCAAGATGGAGACTGTCCCAGAAGGAGACTGGTTCTGTGCTGTCTGTCTGGCCCAGGTAAGGTTTCTACTGTCTGATCCCCATTCTCAAGAAGGATTTGGTTTGGTTTGGTTTTTTTGTGAGAGGGTTTCTCTGTGTAGCCCTGGCTGTCCTGGAACTTGCTTTGCAGACCAGACTGGTCTTGAACTCACAGAGATCCACTTGCCCCTGCCTCCCAAGGGCTGGGATTACAGGCATTTGCCCAGCTCAGAGATTCTTGTTTTGTTTTGTTTTTCAAGACAGGGTTTCTCTGTGTAGCCTTGGCTGTCCTGGACTCAACTTTGTAGACCAGGCTGGCCTCAGGAATTTACAGAGATCCATCTGCCTCTGCCTCCCTGAGTGCTGGGATTAGAGGTGTGAGCCACCACACTTGGCTCCTTTTTTCCTTTAAATCACCAGTCCCACAGATGTCCCCAGGGATGAGTCTCTGACTGCAGTCATCTCTATGAAATAGGAATGATTATTGTTAATTTTACTGCCCTTCTCCTTGATTATCTAAATGAATTCACACGTTGGCTTATGTGTGAACATTTGAAGCCACAGCCATACGTAGGCAGGATTCTAATGAACGGGAGGGCAAGCAGCACAGCCCTACACTGCTGCTCACCTATGCCTATCCTCAGCAGGGAGAGAAAGAACTCACTCAGAGACCTGGTTTTCCAAAACGAGGCCAGAAACGGAAAAGTAGTTTTCCACTGAACTTCCCAGAGGGTGACAGCCGGCGCCGGAGGGTGCTGTCAAGGAGCCGAGAACACCCAGAAGATGGGGTGTCTCCCTCCAAGAGACGGCGACTGTCAATGAGAAACCAGCACAGTGACCTCACATTCTGCGAGTGAGTCAGTGAGTTGTAGGACTAGCCTGTGCTGTCTGTGGCAGAGGAGCTGGGAGAGTCAGCGTGTGCTTCCTGTGTACCAGGGTTATTCTGATGGAGATGGAGTCCCATGACGCAGCCTGGCCTTTCCTGGAGCCTGTGAACCCTCGCCTGGTGAGTGGGTACCGGCGTGTCATCAAGAACCCCATGGATTTTTCCACCATGCGAGAACGGCTGCTCCGGGGCGGGTAAGATGATGCACTCTCCTGGTTGTTCCTGTCACCTTGCTCAAGCATACTGCTCAGAGCTAACAGCTCACAGCCCGTCTCCCTTGCCCAGGTACACTAGCTCTGAGGAGTTTGCAGCTGATGCCCTGCTAGTTTTTGACAACTGCCAGACCTTCAACGAGGATGACTCTGAAGTGGGCAAGGCTGGGCACATCATGCGCCGCTTCTTTGAGAGCCGCTGGGAGGAATTTTATCAGGGAAAACAGGCCAATCTGTGAGGCGAGGAAGGTGGGAGTCACCTTGTGGCATCTTCTCCAACCTTCCAAACGAAAGCCTGCCACTCTGACCTGCTGATGGCTGCCCTGGGTGGACTCTGGTCCTGACCCTTGGCAGTGCCCACATCCTCTTGTTCCTGATCCCTTTTCTCTCTTGTTCCTCATGCTCCTCAAATAAGAGAAGTAGAGATGAGGTCCTTCTGGACAGAAAGCCAAAAAAGAAAGAATTTTTTTTCCTAATTTAAGTGGAGAGGGGTAAAGAAGCCCTTCCCCCCCCCCAGCTTCCTCCCCTCCCTGTACATGCCCCAGCATCCTGGGGTTATTTAACAATAGCAATAGTCCTAGTGAATGTGTAAAACCGAGAAACACTCTGTACTGTGTGCGGACCCGCAGTGACGGCCAGTAAAGTGGACTTAACTCCCAGGTGTGTCGAGCCGGACACCGGGCCCTGGACATGCTGCTTCCATGTTCAGCCCTTCCTGCTTCTTGCTTTCTCTCTTTTCTTTTCTTCTCCTCCTACCCAATAATGTAAAACTATCTTGTACGGGTTCTAACTTTCCCTTCCCTCCCCAGTCTCCTTCCCCTTGTGTGGAAAACAAAGTTCAGAGTTCCCCTGTCTTTCTGTCCTCATCTTCTGCCAATAGTTAACCCTCTTAAGATGTCGGCTCCTCATCCCATGCTGAGTTTCTAGCCTTTTCTGAAACTCTAGATGGGGAGCTGGGCAGGTGGGCAGGTGCCCTAGGCCTTCCAGCCTCCTTCCCCTGCTTCCCAAACCTCCCTCTTGGGAACTCCTCAGGGACAACTACTGCTGAGTCTGAGTGCTCCTCCGAGATGGAGGCCTGGTAGCAATTGACTGGCCTCAGGGAGAGGGGGAGAGAGGTGTGTGTGTGTGTGTGTGTGTGTGTGTGTGTGTGTGTGTACACTTGCACACACGAGAGCTGTGATTGTGACCCTGTTTAATGTAGTGTTTTTATTCCCACCCTTCCCATTGTTTTCATACCATCACGTTTTGTCTTGGGGAAAACACAGGAACTATTTCTCTGGAGACAAGGCTGTCTCTCCTCATGGTCATTTCTGTTCCAGCCTCTTCAAACTGTGCAATCTTGTCAGCAGGAACTCCCTCCTCTCTCAGTAGCTTTGAGTCTTGAGCTTTTGCTGGGAGACGGGTAGAACTGGATCTTTCCTAAACCATGAGTGTCTGGGTTGAGCTGTGTTTTCCCGCCTCACACCTACTGTCCCCAGGGCCCTTCCCCAGCAGCAGAGATCCTGGAGCACATGATGGGCAGCAGCTCTGGGTCTACCACTGCCCTGTGTGTAATTAACCCAGGTTAAGCCCCAGCACATGAGAGGAAAGCTGCTAACTGAGCTATAGCCATGGGCCGCTGGCCCCTGCTTTCCTGCTCAGCAGAGCCCCTCCCACCAGAAATTACGGGTACTTGCACTGAGGAGGTGGCTGCTAGCTGGCCTAAGCAGAGAGCTGAGGCACCCAAGCTATGTTCCATGGGTGGGCGGAGGGTGTCAGGTGAGGGGCAGCATTCCTGTACTCCAGCAGTGCTGAAGGGTGGGGGCAGCACAGGCTCCTGGGCAGCCCCTGCTCCTTTTCAGCCCGCCCTCACCCCACTCCCTAACCCCATTGCCTATTTCTAAAGTCGCCTTTTCTGTCGATAAACCTCAAAACTTAATTTTATTTGAGATTTTTTTTTTTTGCTTTTAAATAAGAAGTGGATTGAAGAATATTTGAATTGACTTTATATTATGCATAAATATTTATATTTTATCTAAATAACTGCGCCGTAACAAACTTTGTGTTAGTCAGATGTTTGGAACTGTTATAGTTGGGGGTAACTCTTTTCCCCATGGCAAGTTTCCCCTGGCATAAAATGTACTGGAGTCGTTCATTATTGGCGTCCGGTGGGGAGAGCGGGGCCACAGTCCTGGCCTTGTGCTCCTCTCCACCTCCACCTCTTTCCCTAGGGACCAGGCCCTGGAGATCCAAGACTGGATTTGAAGAAGTGAGGGCTGAAGGGACTGAGGCGTAGGACATGTTCAGAGGGGCCATTTCTCACTTTTCCTTCCTCATCTTCACTGCCCCTTGAGCTAGGTGGATTCTCTGATTGACAAAGAGTATTTGGTAGGGAAAGCAGGTTAAAGATAAAAAAGAGCCCACCCTGCCCTTCGTGTCCCCTCCCTTGTCTGGTAACAGCAAGAAACCATCAACACCAAGTTCCCATGTTCCTTTTACAACAAAGGGACTGACTTTTATATAACCAAATGTGGTGTTTTAGTGACTTTTTGATAATGTACAGTTTTTTGTGAATTTAAATTTATTTCTTTCTATATTTTTAGGACCAATCTCATTTTTAATAAGGTTTAAAAAAAGGAAAAAAAAGTCTAGATTAAAAAAAAAAACTCGTTTTGCCATGTGATGTTCCACAGGTGCAGCTGTAGAAAGTGCTTGTCATTGAATAAAACCACATTTGATAGAGACTCAAGATGACTTGTGTGTTTCTCTAATGGAGCAAAGCCGTCCCTAAGGTAGAACGGGTGTGGGTACGTCCAACTCCCAGGCAGACCTAACGTGGTATCACCAGTTTTCCCTCTACAGTGACAGACAAGACGCTAAGACAGGCCTTTGTGTTTTATTTATTTTTAAAGAAAAAAGGTTAACGTTAGCAAAAGTAAAGCTCTTATAAATCACAGGGAAGGAGAGCAAGCGAAAGAGAGGTAGTATTGGAGCAGACATGGAAGAATATAGAACTGCAGGTTTCTGGGTAAAGGGGATATGTATAAATTAACTTGCTCTCCTGGGTGATAAGTGCATCCAATAGCCATCACCCGGCCCGCTCAGGAAGGGGCAGGAGCTGTTCAAGCCACAAGCAGCTCTGCGGCAGCCACCCATCAGTCCTCTTATTCTGGGGTCTTAAGCTGCTCCAAAGTTGGCATCAGACTACACAGCTCAGCCCCTGGCTTGTAGGTGATCAGGGAGCAACATCACAAAAGATAATCCAGAAAGAGCAGTGTCAACTTAGACCTGAAGAGCTTGCAGTTGTCCTAAGGATGATGTTAAGCAAGTAGGCGCTTGTGCCTTGTTGAATCGGGAGACTGAGGTAGTTGAGTAATGAGGACGAGGAAGCTTGGAGATTTGCTTGGACGGTAAATGCTTATCGTGAATAAGCAAACAGAGAAGAGAGATTGTGGGGAAGGTGAGAGCATCGCTGCCACATGGAGACTAACACAGACTGGTTTTAGCTGCTGAGTGAAGGCAGGCTCTTGTAGAGCCTGAATCTACTTCAGGAGTGCCCTGGTACCTGAAGGCACTTTAGAAGGCAGGCTAACAAGGCACATTTTGAGAGATGAGCTGACAGGAGACTCAGGTCTCAGAAAGGCTGGGTGAGTTTGGGCCTGACCACCTACTCAACTGCATCGCTCTTGACAAGTAGGCCTCAGTGGTGCAGTTCCACTTTCCAGAGGTCGGGGGTCGGGGTGGGGGTGGGGACGGGGACTCAGAGGGATGCCTGCTTGTTGGGAGGGACTGAAAGCAGGAACAACAGAGTGACCCTTCCCCCTGTAGCAGTTAATGCCTCACCACTGCCTTATCTTTACTATTGACAAGAGCTGTTCCTTCACAGGCTTTGGGCAGCTCTTCAAATCCTTGGGTTAAAACACTAAAAATACCTCATTGTTCCCACATCTTCCTAGTTAATGCCAGCACCTTCTCCGTCTGGAGCCTAGTAAAGGATTGCACATCACTGGTGTAGGCTCTGGTTATATTCTAACTGGATACAAAAACACAAAACACCTCATTTTAAGTGTGGTATGAGCATCTATAACGAGTGGGGGATATTAAGTGCAGAAAGAAAAATCTGGCCTCCATTCAGACAGGATTCAGGCACGTATTAAGAGCCTTGGGCAGCGTGGTGGAGCAATGGCTTACAGCTCTCCCTGGCTTCCCAGGGACCATCCCTCACAGCTGCATCCTGTTGTCTCCAGTCACTACAATCTGGAGCAATGAGCTAATGAGAGGAAAAGAGTGGATGGACTCACCAAGCAGAAGTTACGCAGTGCCATTTAGCTACTATAAAAATAAAATTACAAGTTGTCTTCCTTTCCCATGCTCACACCTGTTCAACCAGAAACACTGGAATCTAACCAGTGTGCTCACATGAGGAAACCCTCAAAAGGTAATTCAAAATGTAAGGCCATCAGCAACAGTGGCAAAGAGGACTGTCTACAGGACCCTGTTTGTCAGGATGGTGTGCTGTCACTGAGAAGTAGAGCCCTTTAACTGGATGTATCTGCCTCAGGCTGGAAGCTCCAGTGAGAAAACTGGTAATTCTGTACTTTATACTCTGCTGTCCACTGCCCTCAGCCCTTTATTCCCAAAATGCACAGCACAACCACGCCTGGAGTCCCACACAGCTGCAGAAACAGCTTCCTCTTCCACACCAGCCTCTGCACGTGCGTAACTATCTCGTGGAGGTGTGTGTGCCTGTGACTGTGTGAGGAAGGCCTTGTAGAGGAGGACAGTTTTGAAATGCCTGTCTTTAAGGTCCCTCCTGACCTTTCAGGTAATGAGCTGGGTGTATTATTGTCTTTTTTCTATTCTAGCACCCTGTTGTCCTTCCACAAGAAGGAATATTATTTCTGGTGTTCTGGTTCCCTGGGGAAGGGGTCCAAACACACCAGGGCTAGGCAGAACAGTTTCCACTTTCATCCCTTCAAACCGCATGCATACAACCAAGAGTGAGCCCTGCTAAGACAGCTCCTGCTGATTAAGTGATGCGACAAGGTACAGCATAAGTAAAGCCATGTGTAGTTTGGATGACATACTGTGAGACCCTAGACAGAATGATCCTCCAGAAGGCAGAATGGTCAGAATTCAAAGTCATAGCTGGCACTACTGGTCAGTTACAGGAAGGTTGCAGGCTCTATGTTGGGGATTTCACCTACCCCAAAAGGTACAAACATACTTTGGTTAGACAAATCTGCTAGGGAGGGAGGGGTGAGGTGGGGCTGTGTACTGTCTGGTGTTGAGGACCATCCTTGGTCTGTGACAACTACTTGCCAAGCATACATGACCAATCTCCAGGCATGGCAATCAGGAATGATAAGCAGCAACATAGACGGCAGCAGCTTGTTGGGGACAAATCCACCTCCAGGTAAAGTGAAGGACAGAACTTCCTCGGCGTGAGACCTTGGCCAGAATGAAGACCCTCCAGGAGGCAGAGCAGATGTCCCAGGGTCCTGAAGCTGGATGACACTTGTCTGTAGCACTGTCCACCAGATTTGGCTTCCAAAGGCTGCACAATGTCACTCATCTGCTTCCTGAAGGCAAAGTGTAGTCTCTCTTGTCTCCTAGGACAGGAGGGCAGTGGGAAAGCCACCTCTACTGTCCGCACTTCTCTACTTGTGTGTTGCTCTCCCTTACCCCAGTTCCACATGAAATTTAAGTCAATTTTACAAATTAAAAACTGTAAAAAAGAGGTGCATGCCTGTAATCCTAGCACTTGAGGCAGAGGCAGGCAGATCTCTTGTGAGTTCAAGGCCAAGCCTTGAGTTCAAGGACAACCAGGGCTACACAGAGAAACCCTGTCTTGAAAAACCAAACAGAAACTATAAAAAGGCAAAGTAGGCAGGCTCGGCTAAATGTAAAAGGAAAAAAATCTGGACAAGAAGTTTAAAAAAAAAAGGCAACTAGCCAGGCATAGTGGTGCACTCAGGAAACAAGAGTTCAAGGCCAGTCTGGTCTACGTTCCCTGTCTTAAAGGGAGGGAGGTGCAGTGTGTGAGCTGAGAACTTTGCAAAACAAAATTTAAGTCTGCATATTAAAACACATACTGACAAATATCAAAAATAGTCCATAACTAGTTTCGGCACTCAGGGCTCCTTCATCGATTCTCCAGCACTATTTTTTCTTCTTTTTTAAAGAAATCGTTGAAAAAGTCTTCCTAAGCAATTCCAACATACCCAAACCTTTTCATGAGGACCAGAAGCAGCTCAGCCAGAGTCTTTGGGGTAGGGGAAAGGTCCACTGCAATTAAATACAAAGCAAGAAACTTCTTTGCAAAAGAAAAGACTTTTTGATCTTAAATGTAGCACATACAAAAAGCAACATGGGAAACTAGCCCAAGGAAGAGTGCCAGGGCCTGTGAGGGAACACTGGCCACCTGCTGAACCTTCGGAAGTCTGTTTACCAAAGATGGGGCAAGAATCCCAAAGGAGGCATAGGCTGGAGCAGGTATGGAGGGGTGTGACAGCTAACCTGTCTGGCTATAGGCCAGACCAAGCAGCAAGCAGCTATCTCCCATCATAAAGGTCTTACCTCATTACTTGCTGAACTGGAAAGGATAGAGCCCATGGTCTGAGGGGGTCTCCACTGCCACTTGGTTCTGCTGACCACTGCTCTCCTGTATCAGGGTCAACGAAAGTTACTGAAGCGTTCCCCTGCGCACCTCCCACTGAAGACGCCTCCCCAATTCACCCACTCCCCAGCCGCAGGTGTGCACACAGCATCCAGGCTGCTGGAAAGAGGGCGAAATAGTCCAGCTGCCTTAAAAAACACTTAAACAATTGCTCATTTTCTGAGCATTGAAGCAACTGAAGTTAGCAACCTAACTGAGCTGAGCAGGCTGGCTGAGAACAGCAGGGAAGCCTTCTTCCTGAGCGCCTCACACCCACCAGTGAGGAAGAGTCAGCAGTGCTGAGAGACAGGGCTTGCTCAGGACAGAAATCTGCCTTTCATGTGTGCTAGCCTCACTGCAAAGAAGGAATGCTCCTACCTCAACAGAAACACTGGAGGAAGGCACAGTGGGATACTGGGAGACGCAAGCTCCTTGCATAGCGGCCGCAGCTGGCATGAACTGGAATGAAAAACAGTGTTTCTGAGCTAGGATAAAGCACTTAGGAGCTTTGAGAAACACAGCTAACTCATTGGTGTGGGTGCTTCTTAAAAGTGTTCCTGGGGCACTGGCTGGTCACCTCTTCCTCCACACCCTCGCTTTCCTGCAAAAGGTGAGCTTCACCCTTTCCTTAGCATCCCCAGTGAGAGGTTCCCAGGAGCGCGTGCTGCTGCCTAAGAGTACACTCGTGTTGAGAACATCCTGGTTCTGTGAGAGGTTCTTTCCTGTGTATCGGTGGCCTTGAACCTTTGACGGTCTTCCTGCCTCAGCCTCCTGAGTGCGGCTCTGAGTGCACCTTTACTGGCCCTGAAACACTTCGATCCTCGTAACTACGGTGCCAAGGAGCATCTCACAGGCAGTTCTTACTCTGCGGGAGTTGATAATCTAGAGACAATCCTTTACCGTGCCCAAGCTGTTGAGTGACAGGTGGCCCAGTTGCTGGGTAAGATGTCCCATCAGGGAGGCAGGCTGGAGAGAGAGGGCATGGTCCATCCCTGGTGTCAGAACTGAGCCCTAGAGAACACAATGAAGGAAAAGGTTATGCAGCACAGGCTCATGGGGCAAGCAGAGCCACCATTTTATTTCCTTTTTTTTTTTTTTAAGACAGGGTTTCTCTGTGTAGTCCTGGCTGTCCTAGAACTCTCTTTATAGACCAGGCTGGCCTCAAACTCAGAGATCTGCCTGCCTCTGCGTCCCAAGTGTTGCGATTAAAGGTATGTGTCACTACACCCAGATTTTTATTTGCTTTTTAAGAATAGTTTATTAACTGCAAATAAGTGGTAAGCAAGCTGCACAGGAACTACAGAACTGTCGAGAGTAACCCGGCTCTGCAATACAAACGGCACCCTGACCTTCAGTCTGTAGAGCCACAGAACTAAAGTTTACTGTTGGTTTGCACAATGCACCGAGCCAGAACTCACACCCACATATGATGACAATCAAAGCCCTTTGCTTTTGTTTACAGCTCTTGCTTCTGCCCACTTCTGAACACTCACTGAAGGCTGCATGAGGTACGACTGGTGTTGCATCCAAGATGGGTTAGGTACTTGTAGAGGAGACGTCTGAGTCATTCTCTGATACAAGCAAAAACAAATAAATGTTAACTCCCTAGGCTCAGTGATGGAGAATGCTCAGCAACCCACCACACTGACATGTCCCTCCAGAACAAAAGCTGTCAGCCGGGCGGTGGTGGCACAGGCCTGTAATCCCAGCACTCAGGAAGCAGAGGCAGGTGCATCGCTGTGAGTTCAACGCCAGCCTGGTCTACAAAGAGAGTTCCAGGATAGTCAGGGCTACACAGAGAAACCCTGTCTTGAAAAAAAACAAAACAGGGACTGGAGAGATGGCTCAGTGGTTAAGAGCACTGCCTGCTCTACCAAAGGACCCGGGTTCAATTCTCAGCATCCACATGGCAGCTCACAACTGTCTGTAACTCCAAGATCTGACACTTTCACACCAATGCACATAGATTAAAATTAAATAAGATTTTTTTTAAAAAGAAAAGAAAAAGAAAAACCAAACAAACGAAAGCCAGGCATGGTGGCACACACCTCTAATCCCAGCACCCGGGAGGCAGAGGCAGGTGAATCTGTGAGTTCGAGGCCAGCCTGGTCTACAAAAGTGAGTCCAGGACACCCAGGGCTACACAGAGAGACCCTGTCTTGGGCGGTGGTGGCGCACGCCTTTAATCCCAGCACTAGGAAAGCAGAAGCAGGTGAATCTGAGTCCCAGACCAGCCAGGGCTGCATACTGAGACCCTGTTTCAACAACTTTAAAAATGAAAAAGAACAAGCTGTTTACACATACTAGCAGCTTACAACTCAAGACACCCAGTTAAACACAGGCAAAGGGGCTGATAAAATAGCCCAGCAGGTAAAGGCATGTTACCAAATCTGATGACCTGAATTAGGTCCCCAGAACCTACCGGGGAGGGGGAGGGGGAGGGGGAGAGGGAGGGGGAGAGAGAGAACAGAGAACGCACACACAAAATGCACAGAAAATAAACACAGAACAGAGAGAGTGGACAGAGAACACAGACACCACACACAGAGCACGTGCACAGAGAACACACAAAGAAAACATACACACACAGAGGGAGAGGGAGAGAGAATAAAATGATCTTAAAAGAAGATATTGGGGCTGAAAGACGGTTCTGCTTTCCCAGAGAACTCTGGATTGGTTCCCGACAGACACACATACACACACACACACACACACACATGCGCGCACGCTCACAGGCATCAGTTCCAGGGGATCCACCACCTGCTGACCTAAGGCACCAAGCACACACTTAGTGCACATAGATACGTGCAAGCAAAATACTCATACACATAAAGTAAAAGATGTTGTAAGAATAACAAAATATTTTAAATATGGTTACATTTTTTATAAAATAAATTACTCCCAAAGCCCCACACATGAACTTACTCACATGAAAGTCATATACAAAAGGCAGTGAACACAAGTTTACTTGGGATGGTAAAAAGAGGATGGCTTTCTTTTTGAAACAAGGTCTCTCTTATGTAGCCCTGGCTGTCCTGGAACTCACTCTGTAGATCAGGCTGTCCTGGAAATCACACAGATCCACCTCTGCCTCCAGAGTGCTGGGATTAAATGTATGCACCACCGTGCCAGCTCAAGAGGACGCCTCTAAAAGTGTTTATATACACACAACTATGCATGGGCACACATACAGGAATACATGCTGTTTATATACATGCATAAATCACACATTACACTCCTATATACCATTACTTGTGTACTTCATAGAAAAGCCCCACAGCTTACCTGATAGGAGGACACAGGAGATGGAAGATACGGGGAGAGTGCAGACTGGGCAAGCATCCTGCTGTGAGCAATACTGTAAGGGGCTGGGTACAACCTATAGGAAAGAGCTTTGTTCAGTGAGAAGCCTCAGGGAACCAGAGCTATCTCCACTGCTATTTGAGAACCAAAGTGCCTGGACACAAACCACTGACCTTTTCAGGTGATTTAATTACATGAAATACCCTTACCCATTCTGAAGAGCCGCGGTGGGGTCATAGGTCAAGGCCATACCACCCTATAAGAAAGAACGCAGTGTTCATATTGCAAGCCCAGAGGACCCACACGTCCCACCTTTTGGGGGATTGTATAGGTTGTAAAACCGCACTGAAAATCAAGGAAACATTCGGCAGGGCTCGGCCACACATCCTGCTCCCAAAGCCAATGCCTCCAGTGTGTGTACTTCCTCAGAGATCTTTTTACCATTTCTCCGTTCCTTGGCCAGGCCCGTCCATTTTGCACAAATTTTCCGTGGTTCTGTCGTTTCTTTGGCCCACCATCAGCAAATTTGCAAAGCAAGGGGTCAGAGGGTGCTGGTGAGAGAAAAAGCGGACAGTTGCTGGGCCATGGTACAGCTCACACCTCCAGTGGCTCCCAGCCCAAGTCCCAGAGGCCTCACCTGCTACTCCGGGGGGTGTCTTTATATACTTTCCATTAAAGTGGGTGATGACAGCTTCACACGTCTCTGTGGACTCCATCCTAAGACACAAGTGAGGAATAAGGCTCTCACCTGCCCAGGACGTGTGTTCTACAGACATCCAGTGAGAAAACCCAGGTTCCTAGCCCCACACAACGCTCAGGAAGTTGTGTGAGATACACGCATGGAGTTTCCGTTGCAAAGCTATCTCTTTCCCTTTTTATTCTTATTTATTTTTTGTTTTTTTTTCGAGACAGGATTTCTCTGGCTATCCTGGAACTCTCTTTGTAGACCAGGCTGGCCTGGAACTCACAGCAATCCGCCTGCCACCATGCCTGGCTCCTTTTTTATTTTTAAAGACAGAATGTGTGTATATAGACCTCTGGCTGGCCTCGAACCCTCTACCTAAGGATGACTTTGATCTGATTCTCCTGCCTCAGTGTTGCCATTGCAGTAACACTCCTGCATGTCTGGTTTTTATGCAGTGGTGGAGTTTGTCAAATAAGACAGGAAAATACTCAGGAGTCCATCCCCAGGCCTTTACTGTAAAATTCCTAGTGGAGGGCTGAGGTTGATTGGGAAAAGGCCTGTGCCTGCAGGGGCAGCAACTTGAGTCCCATCCCACAGGGTATATGGAGAAATCCAACTTCTGTGGTCATCCTCTGACCTCAACACATGCGCATTTGTACACATCAAACAAATAAACAAAAAAAGTTTTTCAGGTGTCTGTTAAACAATTAAAAAAAAAAATCCTAATGATGCCAGCATGGTGGTGCACTCCTTTACTCTCAGCGCTCAGGAAGAAGGGGCAGGCGCTCTGAGAGCTCGAGGCCAGCCTGGGTCTTATCAAGTTCCTAAAATGACTAAAATGAGACCCCATCTCGCCAGGTGCGGGGATGCTCACCTTTAATCCCAGCACTAGGGAGGCAGAGACAGGCAGATCTCTGTGAGTTCGAGGCCAACCTGGTCTACAGAGTGAGTCCAGGACAGCCAGGACTGCACAGAGAGACCCTGTCTCAAAAAACCAAACAAAAAAAAACAAAAAACAAAAAAACAGAAAGAAAGAGAGGGGAGGGGCGGGGGGCCGAGAACTTGTCTCAAAAAAGGGAGTGAGGGGAAGTAAAGAAACGGCTCAGTGGGTAAAATTACTTACTGCTCTTGCAGAGGACCCAGGTTCTGTCTCAAGAGCTCACAACAATGTGTAACTCCAGGTCTGGTGCCCTCATCTGACCTCTGAAGGCAGCAGGCTCATACACATGAAAATAAATATGAAAAGCTTTGTTTCTGGGATGGAGAGATGGCTCAGAGGTTAAGAGCACTGTCTGTTCTTCCAAAGGTCCTGAGTTCAATTCACAGCAACCACATGGTGGCTCACAACCATCTATAATGAGATCTGATGCCCTCTTCTGGCCTGCAGGTGTATGTGCAGGCAGAACACTGTATATGCAATAAATCTTTAAAAATTTTTTCTTTTTTCTTTTCTTTTGGTTTTTCAAGACAGGGTTTCTCTGTGTAATTTTGGCTGTCCTGGACTCGCTTTGTAGACCAGGCTGGCCTTGAACTTACAGAGATCCACCTGCCTCTGCCTCCCGAGTGCTGGGATTAAAAGCGTGCACCACCATGCCCAGTTAATTTTTTTTTAATTTCTAAATTTTGTTTCTTTGATGAAACGATATGAACTATGGTTTTGTTGATACTTATTTTTATTTCTGGAAATAATTATGAAGGCCCAGTTAGCTATGGCATATCGTTCTCTGGCAGTTGAAGCTCACTGTGCCAGTGAGATAGCTCAGTGGTAAAGGTACTACAGCCAGGCCTGAGGAGCTAAGTGATCCCCAGAACACACACAGAGTGAAGGGAGAGAGGTGGCTCCTGTGGCCGTCCTCTGGCCTCCACACAAGTGCTATGGCATACTTGTTTCCCCCACGAGGGTTTCCCTGTGTAGCCTTGCCTGTCCTGGACCTCAATGGGTAGACCAGGCTGGCCTCGAACTCAGAGACCCGACTGCTTCTGCCTTCTGAGTGCTGGGAGTAAAGGTGTGTGCCACCACCGCCTGGCATAAATAAATGGTTTTTCAAGGGGGTGAGGGCTCGTGTTCCATGGAGAGAGAAGGGGCTATGTCAGCAACTACTTCATTACAGCTTCCTGCTAGGGGAAAAAGCACAGAGAGAGAAATGATGCAGGTGCCAGCGTGTGGCAGCACCCAAAGCTCTACAGTTAGAACACTCAGGGCAGCTGGCTGCCTTTCGCATATGTGCACAACACAGACCCCTGCGTGGTTCCTCTTCTAAAATGGGAATCTTGTCGTATACAGCCCATGTTAGCTCTGACCTGGAGATCCCCTGTCTCAGTCTACACATGACAGGATTTTAGCGGCTCTCCACTTGGGCTGGCAAGATGGCTCGGCAGGTCAAGGAGCCTGCCTCCCGGTCTGGCAACATGAGTTTGACCCTGGAACCTACATGGTAAAGAGGAGACCGATTCCTAAAGTTGTCCCCTGACCTATGCACTCCTGCCGTGGCACTTGCATAGCCACACGAATACACATACACACAAGCTCACAAAGTAACAGAGAAAATGTAATAAAAAAATACAACTAAACAAAACACTGGCTGTCCTTTAATCCCAGCTACTGGTGAGGTGGGGCTCAAAGTCTACTAAATTACCGGGTGAGAGCCAGGCAGTGGTGGCACACGCCATTAATCCCAGCACTCAGGAGGCAGAGGCAGGTATATCTCTGTGGGTTCGAGGCCAGCCTGGTCTACAAAGCAAGTCCAGGGCAGCCAAGGCTACACAGAGAAACCCTGTCTTGAAAAACCAAAAAAAAAAAAGTGAGAGCCGAAAAGCCATGAGCACAAGCCCAGGGAATTTCCTCTTGTCATACCTGAGTTGCTCTTAGGTGGCGCCACTCAGACTGAGCCTGCTCAGAACATTTTGTTTCCTAGCCGCAGCCTGTTTTATTTGGGGTGTTCTTTGAGACAGGGTCTCATGTAGTGCAAGCGTTCCTTATCCTCTTGCCTCTGTCTCCCAAATGTTAGGATCACAGAGTGGGCCACGACACCCACATCACTTGTAGTCTGAGTACTCGTGGGCAGAGACTGAAACACAAGGCCCCAGACTGTTGAGCAGCCAACCAACAGTCTCATTTCAAGTGAAACTCACCTGGCTGTCCGCCCACATCTGCCTCCCGAGTGCTGGGACTACAGGCATGTGTCACTAACTTTTACGTATATTTATTCTATGTCGGGGGCATGCGAGTTGGGGATCAGAGGACTTGTGGGGAGTCTCTTTCTCTACCATGTGAGTCTGTGGGTCAAACTCAGGTAGGCAGGCTTGGCAGCAAGCATCTTTACCTGTTGAGCCATCTTGCCAGCACCCAAACAAAGTCTTTCAATAAATCCTGTTTAGCTAATAGGGCTAGGATCAGCTTAAGCTCCATGACACACGAGCCCAGAAGAGGGCGGCCTGGGGAGCAAGACAGAGAACTAAAGGTCAGGCACAGGGCAGCCGCCGTACAGGTTGTTCCATTTCATCATATTGATCTGAGGACCGACCAGGCTGTGCTCTGTTGTCTGTTCTTGGGGTGAGGGTGGGGAATCTGGGGAGTCGCTCCCTCCCGCTTGTAAATCACAGACCTGGTAGACTTAGAATGAGGTCATAGAAGGGAGCATACAGAATTATTCTGCTCTGGGTTAGGGGAAGGTGGTGGGAGGGGATGAAAGACGGAAAGGAAGCTGTGAGGCATGGGGCGGCGCCTGGAACCCCGACATTCGGAAGGCAAAGGCAGTAGGAATGCAGTCGGCTCAAGGAGTTACGTGCCAGGCCCTTGGTTGGATATTCAGCGCGCGCGCACACACACACACACACACACACACACACACACACACACGCACGCACGCACGCGCGCACGCGCACACACACACACGCGCGCGCGTGCATGCACACACACACATACACACACACACACACACTCAAAGTAGACTTGTTACCAGGGCTTTAGACAATTTTCTTTTGTATTTTATATGTTGACTGTGTGTGTGCAGAAGGACAGCACATGAGAAGATCAAAGGACCACAGGCTGCTGTTTCTCTCCTTCTGCCGTGTGAAGGGGTCAGACTCTGGCCATCAGGCTTGGGGTACAGTGCCTTTCCCTGCTGAGCCACCTGGCTGGCTCTTAGCAGGTGTTTTTGCCCATTATTTTGGTGTGTTTTCCTTACTTATGTCTTTTCAGCCACATTGTTTAACCATCTCTTACCTTGCAAAGCCAACCCCTCTGCTGGTCCCAGTAGTGTCTCGGAGGATTCGAGTGGAGATGACCTGGCCGAAGGGCTTCAGCATGCCCTCCAGCTCCTGCTCATCCATGGACAGCGGGAGGTTTGAGATGTATAAGTTTGTGGGGTCTTGTTCCTGTTGCTATGAACAGAAAAGTGAAGACTGAGGCTCACCTGTTTATTCCTGGGCCATCCTTGGCCCTCACATACAAAATAAAAACATTTGAGAAAAGAAACATTTAGGGGGTTCCAAACAAAGAGATTCTTAGCTGTCTGTAATTTCCAGTCTGTCCACTACTGTACAGTCCAGTCACACAAGCCACCAACCATGTTTGACAGTGCCTTTAAGAACCAGGCCCGAGGTGGGCTGGAGAGATGGCTCAGAGGTTAAGAGCACTGTCTGGTCTTCCAGAGGTCCTGAATTCAATTCCTAGCAACTACATGGTGGCTCACAACCATCTATAATGTAATCTGATGCCCTCTTCTGGCCTGCAGGTGTACATGCAGACAGAACACTGTAAATAAATCTTTAAAAAAAAAAAAAAAAAAAAAAAGAACCAGCCCTGAAGCCAGGTGTGGTGGCGCACACCTTTAATCCCAGCACTCAGGAGGCAGAGGCAGGTGTATCATTGTGAGTTCAAGGCCAGCCTGGTCTACAAAGCAAGTCCAGGACAACCAAGACTACACAGAGAAACCCTGTCTCAAAAAACCAAAAAAAAAAAAAAAAAAAAATCCAAGAAGAGACTAATACCCTATGAGCATCTACAGGGGGAAGAGGTCCCCCTCAGTCACAGTCATAGGGGAAAATGGGAGGGAGGGAGGAATGGGAGGATATAAGGGATGTGATAACAACTGAGATGTAATATGAATAAATTTAAAAAATATATTTTTAAACATCTTTTTAAAAGATTAAAAAAAGAAAAAAGAAAGAAAGAAAGAACCAGGCCCGGCAAGAAGAGAAGCTCAGTGTTGCCATCAGAAGGTCTAGTCTCCTGGGAGCCCAAGTGAGAGGCTGCGCTAGGGGCGGGACAAACAGCACAATGGCGGTTCTGCCCCAGGGCTGGGCGGGGCAGGAGTTCCTAGCAGGCAAACAGCACAAGGAATGGCGGTTCTGCCCCAGGGCAGTTTTGCTGCCGATTTGGTTTTCTCCGTGTACATATGAGGCTGGTTTGTTGTTGCTGTTGTCTTGGAAGTTGCTAAATTGCCAAGGATAAGCTTGAATTCCTGACCCTCTGTCTCTTTCTCCCATGTGCTAGGATCACAGGCGTGTGTGTGTGTGTGTGTGTGTGTGTGTGTGTGTGTGTGTGTGTGTGCGTGCGAGCTGTGTTTTCAAGACTCAATCATCACTCTGCCTTAGTCAGCCATTTCCAGCAACATTAATCCCACTTCCAACTTCAGTTCCCTTCCCTTCTGTTTGTCCCTACAATTCATTTTTTTACTTTGCGTCTATGGGTGTTTTTGTGTGCATGTATGTCTGTGTACTGTGTACATGTACTGTCCATGGAGGCCAGAAGAGGGTATTGGATCCCCTGGAACTGGAGTTGGGATGCTTTTTTTTGGGGGGGGGGGGGTTTGACACAGGGTTTCTCTGTGTAGCCCTGGCTGTCCTGGACTCACTTTGTAGGCCACGCTGGTCTTGAACTCACAGTGATCCACCTGCCTCTGCCTCCCGAGTGCTTGGGATTAAAGGCGTGCGCCACCACCGCCCAGCTAGAGGAGTTGGGATGCTTTTAAGGTACAACGCAGGTGCAAGGAGCTGGACCCAATCCTTTGGGAGGGCAGCCAGTGTGGTCCTCTCTCTACCTCCTCCCTATCTCCTTTTTTCTTTTGAGACAAGGTCTCACTCTGTAGACCAGGCTGGCCTGGAACTCTCAGCAATCTTCCTTCTCTGCCTCCCAAGTGCTGGGATTACATGCCGAGCCATCCTACCCACTTCATTTTTCCTTTAACCATTAGAAAACAAAAACCAAAAAAACCAAGAATGGGGCTGGAGAGATGGCTCAGCAGTTAAGAGCACTGGCTACTCTCCTAGAGGTCCTGAGATCAATTCCCAGCACCCACATGGTAGCTCACAACCATCTGTAATGTGATCTGACGCCCTCTTCTGGTGTGCAGGTGTACATGCAGACAGCACTCATACATAAGGTAAATTAAAAATTTTTTTTGTTTTAATTTAAAAAGAAAAAGAACGGCTATCTTGAGGCCGGAGAGATGGCTCTGTGGTTAAGAGCACTGGCTGCTCTTCCAGAGGATGTGGGTTCAATTCCCAGCAACCACATGGTGGCTCCCCACGATCTGTGACTCCAGTTCCAGGAATGGTTGCCCTTATCAGCTTCTTCAAAGTAGTCAAGATGCCTCTTCAAGGCCAATCCCACACGTGGGGATTTCAGAAAGGCTCCTATCTTTCTGGGGATTGACATGGGGGCAGGGGATGAGCCCACAGAACCCTCAGCCCCAGGGAGATCAAAGCAGGAGGCTCGGTTCTCTTCCTTGCTTGCTCTTAGCTTCCTGCCCTCCCCCGCCCCCGCCCCCCAAGCCCCTTCCCAGGCCCTGTAAAGCATTCCTCAGAACCTGAGTCGCACAGCGGCTTCTTCAGAGAACTGCTGCAAAACTATAACCATCTGTCCTAGGAAGGCGGGGCGAGGCAGCTGCAGGAGCACCAAGAGGCCCTGCCCTCCTGCCGGCCACACACAGCACAGCCTCCTCCAGCAGCCAGGTGCACCCTGGCTCAGCATGTCTGTGTCAGGTGCTACCAGAAAGGTGGCGAGGACCGGAGTCCAATTACCATCACCCACGTCAGGTGGCTCCGCACTTACACGTGCACGCACTGTAGACTTTCTCATCAATTTCACTTTCGCAAGCACTCTGGCTGGGCAGTAGCTTACCTTAGCCATCTGTGCCTGCACACCGCTGGCTTTCAGTGCTGTTACAGCCTTCTGTGCTGCTGAGGGACTGTCGAAGTCCACAAAGCCATAGCCTGGAACAGGGAAACAGCATCACAGGGAGGCGGGAGGTGGGAGAGAGGTGGGAGGCCCAGGCTTTTGAGGATAGAAGGAGAAGTTATGGTCCGTGTAAATGATGTAGTGGGGGAGAGAGAGAGATTGCCCTCAGGTGCCTGTCCCTGTGACCCCTCCCCCCCCCCCACGCAGAGCTCAGGTCCACTCTGTGGCCACAGGAAATGAGGTCCTTCTCCTGCGGCTTCAGATCTAAGGTGTTAAATCCTAGACTCCCTGCATTTGTAAAGGACCCCCCATCTCTTTTCCAGACACCCCCAGAAGTGCTGGGCAGAGCAACCCGCCACCTTCCCTCAATTCTCAGAGCCCCACTCAGAAGGCCTCAAGCCCGCATTGGACAGAACAGCCAGCAACCAGACTCCTGCCTGGCACAGAGCCCTCAGACTCCAGGCAGCAAGAGGCAGCAGCACCGGAAGCAGCTTCTCTCACCTTTGCACTTGTTTGTCGTCTTGTCCAAGATGGCCTTAGTGGACACAATCTTGCCATATCTAAGGGAGAGGAACACACAAAGTGATGATCTGGGGGCTAAGGACAGGACAAAGAAGAGCCGGGTGCACTCAGCAGGCGGAGGCAGGCGGATCTCCGTGAGTTCAAGGCCAGCCTGGTCTACAAAGAGAGTTCCAGGACAGCAAGGGCTACACAGGGAAACCCTGTCTGGAAAAACACCTGTGGAGAAATAAGCTTGGTCACACCCACACCCACGTAAAGTATGTACATGTAGGCCCAGCTCCATTGGAATTCCTTGAGGAAGTGAAATATCTTTTTTTTTCTTTCTTTCAAGTTTTTTGTTTTTGTTTTGTTTTGCTTTGTTTTTTCTAGACAGGGTTTCTCTGTGTAGCCTCGGCTGTCCTGGACTCGATTTGTAGACCAGGTTGGCCTCGAACTCATAGAGATCCACCTGCCTCTGCCTCCCAAGTGCTGGGACTAAAGATGTGTGCCACCACTGCCCAGCTAGCAGAAATAAATCTTTTTTTTTTCTTGGTTTTTTGAGACAAGGTTTCTCTGTGTAGCCTTGGCTGTCCTGGACTTGCTTTATAGACCAGGCTGACCTTGAACTCACAGCGATCCGCCTGCCTCTGCCTCTGCCGCCCAAGTGCTGGGATTAAAGGCATGCGCCACCATGCCCGGCTAGAAATAATTCTTAATGCTACTTTTCTTTCCGACAAACAACATTCACCCTATTAAAATAAGTCCTAAGAGATGGTTCAGCAGTGAAAAGCACTAAGAAGTGTTTCTGGTCCCAGGCGCTGTGGCAGCCGTGGGTTACCGTGCAGACATGGCCAAGTCCAAGAACCACACCACACACAACCAGTCCCGCCGATGGCACAGAAATGGCATCAAGAAACTCTGGTTACAAAGACACGAGTCTCCTAAGGGTTGACCCCAAGTTCCTGAGGAACATGCGCTTTGCCAAGAAGCACAAGAAAGGCCGGAAGAAGACACAGGCCCTTGTAAAGCCTAATGCTGTTAAGCCCAAGATGCCAAAGGGCCCCAGCCACAAACGCAGCCAGCTTGCTTTCATGGCTCATCCCAAGCTTGGGAAGTGGATTCGAAGCTACATTAGCAAGGGTAGTAGAGTTTACCAACCACAGCCCAAGGTTCAAACCAGGACAGAGGCTTCAGCCCCAGCTCAGGCTCCCAAAGGTGCCCAGGGCCCTGTGAAAGCTGCATAGAAAAGGCATCTGCACTGTGAAGACGGATGGACTGCTGTGACACACCTACCTACACACTATTTACAGATGATCAGCGTCCTATGCTGTTTTTACAAATAAACCCGAGGAAGGATCTGTTTTTTGTTTTTTTGCTTTTTTTTTTTTAAAGAAGAAGCTGGGCGTGGTGGTACACGCCTTTAATCCCAGCACTCAGGAGGCAGAGCAGGCAGATAGATCTCTGAGCTCAAGGCCAGCCTGGTCTACAAAGCAAGCCCAGGATTCTCAGCACCTACATAGCAGCTCATAACTATCTGTGACTCCAGTTTCCAGGGGTCCAAAAGCCTCTTCTGGCCTCTGTGGACACCAGGAATGCACAGGGTGCACAGACATACAAGCAGGCAAAACACCAGTACACATTAAAAAAAATAAGAATAATCACTTTAAAAATAATAACTCTTACCTCTGGTCCCCTAATCCGAACACTCTACCACTCTCCTATGTGAACCAGCCTGGAGTGCGTAGGCTCAAATCCTCCCTCTGATGCTTTCTAGCTACGCGGGATCTTGGACAAGTCCTGTGGCCTCACCACTGCCACTTTACCCCAACACTTTTCAGTGCCAACAAATGACTTCCTGCGCTCTCTGACCTGCTTTTCCAGCTTCTGACTGAGTTAAATGTCTGCAGTGTGCTTTCACTCTCTATTTTGTTTGGTTTGGTTTGGTTTGGTTTGGTTTTTTGAGACAGGGTTTCTAGTGTTAACAGTCCTGTCTATCCTAGACTCACTTTGTACACCAGGCTGGCCTCGAACTCACAGGATCCACCTGCCTCCGCCTCCCGAGTGCTAGGATTAAACACCTTTAATCCTTTAATCCCAGCACTCGGGAGACGGAGGCAGGCGGATCGCTGAGTTCGAGGCCAGTCTGGTCTACAAAGCGAGTCCAGGACAGCCAAGGCTATACAGAGAAACCCTGTCTCAAAAAACAAAACAAAAAAAAAGGCATGCGCCACCATGCTTGGCTTCACTCTCTGTTTTATGAGTCCGTATTTTCCAGCTTTTTTTTGGGGGGGGGGATTCCTTGTTGGCAGCAAGAGGGTGCACAGCTCCAAGAGCTCTAGTCAGGAGGTGGTGCAGATCTCAGTTTGTGTCAGAAGCCTCCCGCTAGAAAAAGCCGCTACATGCTATATGAAAATGTCAGAGGCAGAACAGCAGCCACACTGTCACAGGATGGGGGCTGAACAGAAACAGATGGCAGGAACTAAATTTGAGATTAATACTCCAAACAAGCATTAAAAAAAAAAATCTATCCTCAAAAAAAGAAAATCTATCCTCTTATCCTTAAAGAATATGAAATGGTTGCTCAGTTTGTTTTCCCCTCTGGCTGCAAATAACCTGTGGGGGCGTGGGGTGGGGGAGAACGTATTAAAAGGAGGTGGGGGCCAGTGGTCCTGGGGACGTTTGAGGCTCTATACTCCATAAGCCGAATTTAAGGCAAGAAGTCATAAGAAGTGACAGCCGGCCAGAGGACACTCAGCTGCTATCCCCACTAAGGCCCCAGGGTGGAGCCTGCTGTGGCCTAGCAGCCTTAGAGCTCAGAATTTCCACTGCAGCTGGCAACAGCTGGTCAGCGCTTCCTCCTCCTCCTCAGAAGGAGCCCCTCCCAGAGACCCAGGAGTTCCAATCCCAGGCCACGCCCCTCCTTCCCACCAACCAGAGTCTGGGACCCAGCAGCCCAGGAAGAGATCACTGGGACAAAGGCAGGAAGACCTCTGGGCGCGAGAAACGCCCTCTTCTCCAAGAGGCCTCCGAGCTCCCTGCTCCGCTCCGCTCCACAGGGCTCCACCCAACCAGTCCCTTCTTGGTTTCTGGTTTGGTTTGGTTTGGTTTTCCCAAGGCAGGATTTCACTGTGTAGCTCTGGCTGTCCTGGGTCTAGCTCTGTAGGCTGGCCTTGAACTCAGAACCGCCTGCTGGGATTAAAGGTGTGGGCCACCACCACCACCTGGCTTGTTTGACAGACTTTTAAAAAGATTTCATTACTCTCAATTATGCGTGCATCTATGTGTGGAGGTGTGTGCCTGTGACTACTAAGGACCACCCTGCAGTCTTCCTCAAGAGCAGCTTATGTTTTCACCATTAGCCTTTTCAGCCTACTGAGGCAGGCTACCTATCATTCTGTAGTCCTGGCTGGCCTGACAGATCTCCTACCTTGTGCTCCCACATAGTGTCAGCACACGTGTTAGCCTCTGGGCCAAGCGTTCAGTCCCTTCCAGACCCCCGACCTCCATCCTATGTGCTGACCCTGGGCAAAAATGAAAGCCCAAAAGGACAGAGAAGCCAAACTGAGTTTCTTGGCCTGGAGACGTAGCACCTGGCTAGAGTGCTCGCCTAGTACACAGGAGGCCTCAAGTGTGCCGCACAGCAGAGGACTTTGAACCCCCAGCCTTCCTGACTCCATCTCCTGAGTGTTGAAATTACAGACATGGACCATGTGAAAACCATGAGGAGGGAAGGGAGAGACTTGGGGGGCGGGGGGAGGCAGGAAGGGAGTTTGTGGTCCGGATGCAATATACGAGAGAAGAATGAAAAACAAAATAAAACCGAGCTGGGCGTGGCGGCACTCGCCTTTAATCCCAGCACTCGGAGGCAGAGGCAGGCCCATTGATCGATGGCAGTGAGTTCGAGGTCAGCCTGGTCTACAAAGCAAGTCCAGGACAGTCAAGGCTACACAGAGAAACCCTGTCTCAGTAAAAACAAAACAAAACAAAACAAAAAAGCAAACAACAACAACAACAAAAAACCCTAAAACAAAACAAAACTGGGAGGCAGAGGCAGGCGGATCTCTATGAATTTGAGGCCAACCTGGTCTACAAAGCGAGTCCAGGACAGCCAAGGCTACACAGAGAAACCCTGCCTCGGGGGGAAAAAAAGACCAGGCAGTGGTGGCACACATCTCTAATCCCAGCACTTGGGAGGCAGAGGCAGGCTGATCTTTGTCTCAAAACACGTCTCCCCCCAAAAAGACGACGACGACGTCGATGATGATTAAGTGAATATCTCTATCCGAGTGTGGGATGGTCACTGTCAATTGTCAATCTGACAGAATCAGGAGCCATCTGGGAGACAGGCCCTGGGGGCACCCACGGTGCCCAGGATGGCCTTACCCACTGTGGGTAGTGCCATCCCGGGCTGGGATCTTAGACTACATACGTGCAGAAATGGAGCTGGGTGGCAGCAAGCAGCCATTTTCCTCTTATCTTGGGTGTGGGTGCAATGTGGCTGCGGCCTCAGGCTCCCTCACCTAGACCCCTCCAGCATGACAGCGTGGCCTCGAGCTCCGAGCCAAAAGAAGCCCTTTCTCTCCCCTCCCCCTCCCCCTCCCTCTCCCCTCCCTCTCCCCTCCCTCTCCCCTCCCTCTCCCCTCCCTCTCCCCTCCCTCTCCCCTCCCTCTCCCTCTCCCCCTTCCTCTCTCAGGCTGATTTTGTTTGAAACCCACCTTCTGAGATATGGTGTGACTCTGAGGTAAAAGCATAGCACTGGATTGGGTTGGGTTTTTTTTGTTGTTGTTTTGTTTTTCTAGACAGGGTTTCTCTGTGTAGCCTTAGCTGTCCTGGACTCGCTTTGTAGACCAGGCGGGCCTCGAACTCACAGAGATCCACCTGCCTCTGCCTCCCGAGTGCTGGGATAAAAGGCGTACGCCACCACCGCCTGGCTAAAAGCACAGCACTGGAAATTCATGCTAAGAGCAGGTGGCAAGCAGCCGGCGGCTCTCCTCTGCGCTGTCCCCCGGAAGCCCCCTGGACTGAGAGCACAGCTTACGGCTGACAGAGCTTGACAAGGTCCTGGTCGGTAGTGCCCGGCTGCAATCCCCGAATGTAGAGGTTGGTCTTGCTCAGCTGGTCACTCCCGCTGCTGCCGGTAGGGGTGCTGTTCCTCGGACTTGGCGGTGCCATCTGCTGAGACAATGACACATATGGCTGCAGGAAGACATGAAATCAGGTCAGAGAGATCGCACGTCTATATGTTGGAGACTGAGGAAGCCCCTGACTCCATGGGAGTAGAGACAAAACATTAACAGAAACCAACTCAAAAGGGGAGTAAAACAGTTAAAAAGAATTGTAAGCCGGCTCAGCAGGTAAAGGTGCTTAACACCTTTGGGGAGTAAAGAAAAGACTCTTAAAAGTTGTTCTCTAACCTCTACACGTGCAGTGTGGAAAGCCACCCCCGCCCCGCACACACACATACATTTGCACACACTCCTATGCACACATGCATGCAATAAGTATATAAAATATACTATAAAATTATTTAAATAATTATACAAACTAGCCGGGCATGGTGGCGCACGCCTTTAATCCCAGCACTCAGGAGGCAGAGGCAGGCAGATCGATGTGAGTTCGAGGACAGCTTGGTCTACAAGGTGAATCTAGGATAGCCAAGTTTTGAAAAAACAAAAATAAGTAAGTAAATAAATAAAGAGAATGAAATAAGCCTGTTTGGGAGAAGGGTGCTTTGTATTACGGTCGGGTGTTTCTAGTCATAAATATGTTGCAGAACACGATTAATGTCTGCCTCTCACATCCATCACTATCAAATCATAAAGGACATACACATTTGGAAGGCAGAGGTAGGTAGATCACTGTGAGTTCGAGGCCAGCCTGGTCTACAAAGCGAGTCCAGGACAGCCATGGATACCCTGTCTCGAACCCCCCTCCCAAAAAAAGTACTTGTAGGAACTTGAAAGCTGTTGTCAACTCGGATTGTAACAAAAAATGTTGGGGCTGGGGAGATCGCTCAGTTAGTAAAGGGCCTGTCCTGCAAGCATGACACCTGAGCTCAGACCTCAGCACCTGTGAAGAAAGCTGGATGACACACACCTGTAATCCCAGTCCTAGGACGGAGAGACGGGTGAGCTCACTGGCCAGCCTAGGCCAATCCAGGCTGCGGGTTCAATGAGAAACCCCTTCTTTGGAGGCAGGGGCAGGAGGATCTGAGTTTGAGGCTAGCCTGGTCTACAAAGCAAGCTCCAGGCCAGCCAAGGCTACATGGTAAGACCCTGTCTCAAGAAACAAACAACAGGGCCGGAGAGATGGCTCGTTAAGAGGTTAAGAGCACTGGCTGCTCTTCCAAAGGTCCTGAGTTCAATTCCCAGAAACCACATGATGGCTCACAACCTCTTCTGGCATGCAGGTGTTAAATAAATAAATCTTCAAAAAATAAAAATAAAAAAGAAAGAAAGAGAGAAAGAAAAAGAAAAGAAAAAACCCCAAGCCAGGTGTGGTGGCGCACGCCTTTAATCCTAGCAATTGGGAGGCAGAGGCAGGTGGATCTCTGTGAGTTCCAGGCCAGCCTGGTCTACAAAGAGAGTCCAGGACAGCCAAGGTTACACAGAGAAACCCTGTCTCAGAAAAGAAAGAAAGAAAGGAAGAGAGAGAGAGAAAGACTAAACCAATAAAAGACAGTCTAAGAGGAAAACTCTCAAGCATCCCGTATCTGACTTCCCAAAGGAAACTATTTAGAAAGAAAGATGGTGTAAACCAATCATGCCCACCTAATAGGTTAGAGAAAAAGAGGCTCTGTGTGTGTGTGTGTGTGTGTGTGTGTGTGTGTGTGTGTGTGTGTGTGTGTGTGTCTAGGGAACTCACTTACTGGAAGAGCAAAGAATACAAAAAAGCTGCGGTTTGCTCAACACTCTAAAACAAACTGATGCAATTCAGAATCTTTTGTGTTGCCTTCTGTTTGAGGCAGGATCCCAGATATCCCGGGCTTCAGTCTTAAACTCCGCTGGCTTCAGTTCCTCAACGCTGGAACTGCATACATGTGCAGCCACACTGGGCTACATTTCAAAACTCTGGCAGCCACTCATTCGCCACCAAACTCATTCTTGACCTGGGCCCTTAACTTCATTACTGACCACCAGAGCAAGAGAAAGCCCTCCCTCACCAGGAAGCCATAGCTGCTGGTGCATGGCAGGCACGGTGTTTGTGAAGACGAGAGAAATCAGCTCGCAGGATCCCTTATTACACATCAGTCCCAGACTGAGACCCGGATATGAGCAGTCTATATGATGTGGCCTCTATGTGTAACAGATGAATATCTTTGCTTGGGTTCCAACTCTTTGTTTTGTTTTCCCAGACAGGGCTTCTCTCTGTAGTCTTGGCTGTCCTAGACTTATTTTGTAGACCAGGCCGGCCTTGAACTCACAGTGATCTGCCTGCTTCTGCCTCCCCAGCGCTGGGATTAAAGGCGTGCGCCACCACGCCCAGTGGGTTCCAACTCTTAATGCCTCCAAATAAGAGAAAGGTCCACATTCTCCGTGGAGTTAACAGATTCTCCAGTAACTAACTACCCATGAGACCTCTGGGCTATTTCAGTCACTCAGTGAATACTTGAATTGTCCACTGCACGTAAGCACTGACTGACACTCTAAGAATCATTAATAAATCACAGTGCTGTTTAATTTATGTAGTGCTGGGGAGTAAACCTAGGCCTTGACCATAAGCCAGGCAAAGGCTACATCTTCAGTCTATTTTACTTTTTATTTTGCGCATGGGTTAAGTTGCCCAGGCAGGCCTTCAACATTCAAAACTCAACTTGGTAACCCAGTGTTTTTCTTTTAATAAATTATTTTTATTTTATGTGCGTTAGTGTTTTGCCCAAATATGTCTGTGTGAAAGTGTCAGTCAGACTCCCTGGAACTGGATTACAGACAGCTTTGAATGGCCATGTGGGTGCTGGGAATTGAACCCAGGACCCATGGAACAGCAGTCAGTGCTCTTAACCCCTGGGTCATCTCTCCAGCCCTAAACTAGTGGGTTTTATTGGGGTCACTTACAGGAGCAGAAATGACTCAAAGACAGCTGCATCACCCCAGCCCACACTGCACAGCCTGCCGCTAGCTCAACAGGTTGCCGGGGTCTTTTCCAGGCAGGTAGGTTGGCCTGAGCCTCTTCTGGGAATCTCTGCTTGTTTGAGTGTCCCTCTGCAGTCCTTACTGCTTACACAAGCCCGTGTGAGCTATTTATACAGCCAGGGTGACCTCAGACCCCTCCTGCGTCAGCCTCACCGGCTGATTGCACAACTACGGCTGGCCACAATATATTTAAATACCCTCCCACAAGGAGTTTACGAGCTAGAGCTCACAGCCCAGGAAACTATCAGAATGAAAAATGCATTGACGGGGTCTGGAGAGATGGCTCCGCGGTTAAGAGCACTCACTGGCTGCTCTTCCAGAGGACCTGAGTTCAATTCCCAGCACCCACATGGCTGCTCACAACAACTCCAGTTTCACACAGAGACACATGCAGAGCCTATAGGACAAGCACAACAGCAGTTCCAGAAGACAGCCACTGGGAAAATACAAAGGAAACCCCCGCCAAGACACCTTGTGTGTCAGCCTCAACAAGCTGGGGGCCATCTGGAAAAGGGGACCTCGGCTGAGAAGTTGTCTCCACCAGGCTGGCCTGTAGACAAGCCCTTGGGACATTTTCTTGATTAATGATTGACGTAGGTGGACCCAGCGTTGGTTTCTGCTTCCAGGTTCCTGCCTGACTTCCTTGGATGATGTAAACAAGCTATAACATAAAAATAAATGTGTTCATCCCTGTGGTAGTCTGAATAGGAATGGCCCCATGGACCCATGTGTTTGGCCATAGGGAGTGGCACTAATAGGAGGCGTGGCCTGGATAGAGTGGGTGTGGCCTTGCTGGAGGAAGTGTGTCACTGCGGAGGCGGGCTTTAAGTGTCATGCTCAAGCTAAGCCTAGTGTGGCCGTCTCCTTTTTTTTGCCTGTGCATCAACATGTAGAACTCTCAGGCTGGAGAGATGGCTCAGAGGTTGGGAGCTCTTCCAAAGGCCCTGAGTTCAAATCCCAGCACTCACATGGCGGTTCACAGCTGTCTGTAACTTGAGTTCCAGGAGACTGGACACCTTCACACAGACGTATGCGAGCTCACAACCATCTATAATGAGATCTGGTACGCCTGTCTGGCAGGCAGAGCACCATATACATAATAGTTTTTGTTTGCTTGTTTTTTTGTTTTTTGAGACACGGTTTCTTTGTGTAAGAGCCCTGGCTATCTTGGACTCACTTTGTAGACCAGACTGGCCTCAAACTCACAGAGATCTTCCTGCCAGGGCTACTACACAGAGAAACCTTGTCTTGAAAAACCAAAAAGAAGGGGGCTGGAGAGATGGCTCAGAGGTTAAGAGCACTGACTGCTCTTCTAGAGGTCCTGAGTTCAATTCCCAGCAACCACATGATGGCTCACAACCCTCTGTAATGAGATCTGGTGCCCTCTTCTGGCCTGCAGGCAAAACATGGTGTACATCATAAATAAAAAAAAGAAAAAGAAAGGAAAAGAAAGAAAGACATAAGTAAGAAAAACTATAACATTAATAATACTCAAACCAGGGCAAACAGCTAAGAAAACACATAAAAGCAATTTTTCTTTTTTAACCAAGCCTTGACTTTTATTACTTAAAAAGCTGTGGTGGTTGGGAGGGGGGGGCAGGAAGCTGCATATTGCTTTCTGCCTCTGCTTGTGCCTTCAAGTCTTTCACAACGTTTTCTGCTCCTCAATAAGGCAGCCCCACTTGATCCTGTCGCAGACACACTTGGCACACACAGGACCACCACAGGCTCTGCTGACATGTTTCTGTCTTAGGCAGTCTCACAAGGACTTTAGGCCTCACAGCACAAATCCCTCGCCGTCTGCCTGGACCCACACCTCAAGCGATTTGGGTGCTTTCCCAACCCCCTTAGTATAGAGGTAAACAATCCTGTTGCTAGGGGTTCAAGACTGCATAGTTCTGTTAGAGGCTGTACTTCAGGGGAACACTGGACCATTCCGAGTGCCTCTAGCACTGCCCGGGAGGAGGTAAAAGCAATTTTCAGTTCAGGTTCTCAACTGCCTAGTTGACAATCAAAGTTAATCAGTATAGTTAGAAAAATAGAAATTTCCCAGACCAGGCATGGTGGAGCAAGTCTTTAATCCCAGCACTCAGGAGGCAGAGATAGGAGAATCTCAAAATTCAAGGCCACTCTGTTCTACATATTGAGGCCAGACAGGGATACACAGTGAACCCTGTTTGAAAAAAAGACAAAGAAAAATAAAATAAAATAAAATAAGTGTGGGCGGGGTTGGGGGGGAGGCTCATGAGGCCTCACCCCTACCTGAGGATAAAGCGGATGGCCAGCATGGACATTCACTGCTGGTAAAGTACATCAACCTGTAAACATCCACCTACCACAGCCTTGTAAAGAGCCTTAGTGAAACTCACTGAGACACATACAAGTAGAAAGGGGAATAGCTGAGAAGAGGAAAGGGAGTAACGGGGAACAGACTGCGTATGACAGAATACATAACATAGACGTCATAATGAGTCCACGCACCAGCACTTGGTAGGCAGAGGCAGGAGGATCTCTGAGTTCAAGGCCAGCCTGGTCTACAGAGCGAGTTCCAGGACAGCCAGGGGTACACAGAGAGACCCTGTCTCGGAAAAACAAACAAACAAAAATGTTGGAATGAAACTTTAGTTTTTTCGAGACAGGGTTTCTCTGTGTTATCTTGGCTGTCCTGAACTCACTTTGTAGACCAGGCTGGCCTTGAACTCAGAGAGATCCTCCTGAGCTTCGCCTGCCTCTGACTCCCCAGTGCTGGGATTAAAGGCGTGCGCCACCACGCCCAGCTTGGCACTAGCATTTATATACCCTCTGAAAAGTTCCCAGAATGCCAAAGTCACACAATGGTAACATACGATCTGCACCTGGCAAAACCACGTCCCTGCCAGAGCACAAGGCAAATCACAGTCAGCTGCTTCAGAGAGTCAGAAGCAGCCCCACGTCCCCACACCTACCAATTACAGCTGGGATCAGGCTGTAAAGTGAGTAAATAAATAAATAACAACAACGGCCAATAAATATTAGGTAAGAAGTAAAAAAAAAAAAAATTCCAGAATTCTCAAAAATGTCACTACAAGACCGACCCCTTCTAAATATATATATATCAGGTAGAAGCTTAGCATAAACCATTCCTTGTCCCCTACCCCCATTTTTAATGACTGGCGACATGGTTCGGTGGCAGAACATTTACCTAACATGTGCTGTGCAAGGCTCTAGGTCCAAACTTCAGTACCACCAACACCACCAACACCACCTCAGAAACAAACAAACAAACAAACAAACAAAAAAAAACAGCAAAGAGATCTATTCTATTCATCAAAAACATCTGCTAGATTCAGGAGTTGGTCTGATGTTTGTAAATGGACCAAGTTAAATGAAATCTATTATCATCATTACGTTGCAAAACACTTCTCCGCCCCAGGTGCCTCACTGCAGAGGGCCACCTGCTCAGTGTCTTTAAAAACAGTAGCATGCCGGGCGGTGGTGGCGCAGGCCTTTATTCCCAGCACTAGGGAGGCAGAGGCAGGCGGATCGCTGTGAGTTCGAGGCCAGCCTGGTCTACAAAGTGAGTCCAGGACAGCCAAAGCTACACAGAGAAACCCTGTCTGGAAAAACAGGTTACAGTGACAGCTCACTGGTGGGTGCTTGCCTAGCTAGCATACACTGGGGCCTTGGCTCAATCTCTAGCACGCACCCAAAACAGAGACACTGGAAGGCCTATTGGCTTTTGTTTCTCTTTTAAGACAGGGTCTTACTATGTATCCCTGGCTGGCCTGGAACCCATCCACCATACCTCCTGAGTGTGTATGTGTAGGGGGCGGGGTGCACCACCTCTCTTGGTGCTCCTAAAAAGGCTTTGTTTGGTTTCCAGCACCTCACAGCCACCTGTAACTCCAGCCCCAGGGGCATTTAACGGCCTCGGTCCTTCGGGTCCCTACACACCCACATGCAGATGCAAACACATACCGTGATTTTAAGGAGACAATAATATCCTAGAAGAAGAGAGATGATGATAAAGACGAGACCCGCTCTATAGCAGCAAACAGCTCGCCGATATGAAGCAAGCACTCTGCATCTCCAGCTGTAGGTTACGGAGTCTGTTTTTGGGTGTATGATGGTTTTTATTTACAAATTTATTGGCAAAAAAAAGGGGAGAACTTTACACAGCTTTACTAGAAGGCATTGGTAACCTGTTGGGTTAAACAAGTTCCATTCTCAGAGTCCATCTAATTGTAGTTTAGGGATTTTTTTTTTTTAAAGATTTATTTATTTGGGACTGGAGAGATGGCTCAGAGGTTAAGGGCACTGACTGTTGCTCCAGAGGTCCTGAGTTCAATTCCCAGAAACCACATGGTGGCTCATAACCATCTATAATGTGATCTGATGCCTCCTTCTGGCCTGCAGGTGTATGTACATGCAGGCAGAGCACTGTATACATAATAGTCAAGAAATCTTAAAAAAAAAAAAGATACAGAGAGACTAGCCTCAAACACACACACACACACACACACACTACCACTGCACACATGCATGCTTGTACACATACATGCACGTGTGTACACACACCCCACCACACACATGCATGCTTACACACACACACCACCACTCACATGCATACTTCTACATACACACAAACACACGAACACACACACCACACACGCATGTGCACACACAGGCACATGCACACAGATGGGAGATGGTTCATCAGGTAAAAAACTTGCCAAGCAGTCGTGAAAATTGGTGTTTAGGTCTCAAGACCCCTGTAAATGCCATAAATCCAGGTGGACACAGTGTGCCCACCTGTGACTCCAGGCTCCATAGGTGGCAAAGAGACCCCTGGAAGCAGGCGAGCTAGCCAGAGTCTGAAATGCTGACAGCCTTTGCCTCAGTGAGCAAGGTAACGATTGTCCACCTCAGCCTGGAGGCTTCACACATGTGCACACACATACCACACAGACACCTAGTGGGGGGGGGGAATCCCAAAATAATGCCTTTCCTTTTTTTCTAAAAGAAATGGTTGTAGCTCTGGGAGTTTTGACAACACACGCCAGGGAGGGGACGTCAAGGAAGGTGGGATCTGACTGCATAAGTAAAACATTCCTCTAGTTCCAAACCTCTCACCTCCCTAAGCTACCTACTTCACCTCGGGCTGAGGCAGCTCCCTCTACGTGGAGGCACAGTTCTGAGACTTACAACGAATCTTCCTTGCTTCATGTTTTTAAATCTAACTCAAGGACATCAACTTTTTTTTTCCCTCCCCCCGCCCCCCCCCCCCGACGGTTTCTCTGTGTAGCCTTGGCTGTCCTGGACTCACTCTGTACACCAGGCTGGCCTCAAACTCAAGAGATTCACCTGCCTCTGCCTCCCCAGTGCTGGGATTAAAGGTGTGCACCACCACACCTGGCTTGAGTTTCTTTACTTTGCCTTGTCTGTCCTGGAATTCACTATGTAGAGGAGACGGGCCTTAAACTCACTGAGATCCACCTGCCTCTGTCTCCCAGGTGCTGGGATAAAGGTGTGTACAAAATGGCCCAGTCCACTTCGTAACTTTATGTATTTACTTACAGCTTGCTTCTGCCTTCCTTTCCTTCGAATAGACTCTTGGTCTGGCTGGGCTGGACTTACTGTGTGCACAGGGCTGGCTCAAACTCTATGGAGTCATTCTGCTTGTTTCCAAAATGCTGAGATTCCACACAAGTGCCATGCGCCAACAGGCCTGCTTCCCTTTTGTAGCTACTTTAATTCCGATGCATAGCAATTTAACACTGCATTCCAAGAAACACTGCCTTGATTAGCTGATTTTAGATTGTTTGTTCTGTTGTGTTGTGTGTGTGTGTTTCTTTGGTTTTGTTGTTGTTGTTTTGTTTTTCGAGACAGCGTCTCTCTGTGTTAGCCTTGGCTGTCCTGGACTCACTTTATAGACCAGGCTGGCCTCGAACTCAAATCAATGCACCTGCCTCTGCCTCCCAAGTGCTGAGGTTAAAGGCATGCACCACCATGCCTGGCTAGGTAATTTTAAATTGTAATTTTTCTAATTATTTGGTTTTGGTGTTGGGAATTGAACCCAGAGCCTTAAGTAAGCTAATCAAGTTTTGCCATAGACCTACAACCCCATCCCTTTAAAAGAAAAAAAAAAAGGGCCAATTAATTCCAGCACTCAAGAAGCAGAGTCGGGCGGAGCTCCGTGAGTTCGAGGCCAAGCCTGGTCTACAGTGAGTCCAGAACAGCCAGGGCTACACAGAGAAACCCTGTCTCAAAAAAACAAAAAAACAGACCAACTAAAAAGGATTTTTTTAGGGACTGGAGAAATGGCTCAGTGGTTAAGAGCTCATACTGCTCTTGCAGAGGCCCTGGGTTCAGTTCCCAATCCCCACATCAGGTGCCTCAACTGCCTGCAGCCGGCCTCTGAGGAATCTGGCTCGCCTGGCCTCTGCGGGCACCTGCATGTATATGCACATACTCACACCCAAACACAGAATTTTTTTTTCTTTTGTGCTTTGAGGGTTTTTTTTTGTTTGTGTTTCAAGGCAGGGTGTTGGTTGTCCTGGAACTCACTCTGGCCTTCAACCCTGCCTGTCTCTGCCTCCCAAGTGCTGGGAGTATAGGCCTGTGCCACCACTGCCCAGCATGTACACACAATTTAAAATAAAATGAAAATTTAAAACTTTAATGATGTGTGTGTGTGTGTGTGTGTGTGTGTGCGCGTGTTGGTCTGTTTGTCTCATACATACCCCTCTCCCATATGTGTGTGTGTGTGTGTGTGTGTGTGTGTGTGTGTGTGTGTCTCACTCTCAGCCACCCCACCCCCACCCCCACCCCCACGTGTGCGTCTGTTTGTGTGTGTCTATCTGTTGGTCTGTGTTTGTCTCATGCCACCCCAGTGTGGGTGTGTGTCTGTCTGTGTCACCCCACCCCACTCCGTGTGTGTGTGTGTGTGTGTGTGTGTGTGTGTGTCAGTCTGTCTGTCTCACTCTTAGCTACTCCCATGTGCATCTCTGTATGTGTGTGTGTGTGTCTGTTGGTCTGTGTTTTTCTCACGCCTCCCCAGGGTGTGTGTGTGTATGTGTCTGTCTGTCTGTCTCACGCCACCCCACCGCCACCTCCCATGTGTGTGTATCTGTGTATGTCTACCTGTGTGTTTATGAGTACGTGCTTGAGTGCAGGTATCCACAGAGGCCGGAGGCATCAGGTCCCCTCTGGGGCTGGATCTATGGGGGAGGTACTGAGGTGGATACTAGCAACCTAACTTTGTCCTCTAAGAGCAACACACACTCTTCACCTCAGCGCCATGTCCCTATCACACAGCCAAGAATGGTCCTGAGCTTACAGCCTTGTCTCAGTCTCCTGAGCAACTGGGTTACAGTATATTTCACTACTCTTGTCCTTATATTTGACTACATTACCATAGCCATGACAAATAAATAAACAAATTAAATTAAAAATAATGACCGGTGGCGCTGGAGAGATGGCCTAGAGGTTAAGAGCACTGTCTGCTCCTCCAGAGGTCCTGAGTTCAATTCCCAGCAACCACACGGTGGCTCACGACCATCTATAATAAGACCTGGTGCCCTCTTCTGGTGTGCAGGTATATATGTGGGCAGAGCACTGTATAAATAATAAATAAATAAATCTTCTTAAAAAAAAAAAAAAGGACTGGGAGACAGTTCAGTAGGTAAACTGCAAACATGAAGGCTTGGGTTCAGATCCCCAGGGCCAGTGGCTGGAGTCATAGCTCAGCGGTTAAAGCAGTGGCTGCTACTCCAGGTTCAGTTCTCTGTTGCTAGGCAACACTACCCACATGGTGGCTCACAAGCATCTGTAACTCCAGCTCCAGGGATCTGACACCTTCTTGACCTCTATAAACACCAGGCACACAGCCGGGGTTGGTGGCGCACTAAATCCCAGCACTCGGGAGGCAGAGGCAGGCAGATTGCTATGAGTTCGAGGCCAGCCTGGTCTACAAAGTGAGTCCAGGACAGCCAAGACTACACAGAGACACCCTGTCTCAAAACAAACAAACAAACAAACAACAACAAAACCCCAGGCACACATGTGGTAAACGTTCATACATGCAGCAACACGTTCTTATACATAAAAAAATGTCTCCCCAGAACTCCCACCGTTGGGACAGGGCAAATGGATCCCCAGAATATACTGATAAAGTCAACCCAGGCAACAGGTGGCCAGTCATGAGAGGTTGTTACCTGGAGCCACCTGCTCCAGAGGCAGGCACAGAAACAAGGAGAGAGCTTTGGCCCACCCCTTCTGTTCTCAGGATGAGATTTTAAATGTCAAGTTTGAGAGAGTTTGGAACATGCTACATCCTAACAGTTCCCAGGCCAGTGCCTCAGAAGGCGCCACAGTCCCAGAGCCCCACATGACACTTCTGTCTTAGACAGATCCCTGCTGGCTAGCCTGGGATTTGTATCAATCTCCAGCCTCTGCCTCTCACGTGCTGAGAGCACTGGCATGTGCCCCCACACGCACACTAAAATAGTCTTAGCAGAAAGAAAGTCTGGTAGAACGTGCATACTGTAAGGCATTTTTCTATAGGAGTGGGATTTGAGTAAGCATTTATAGGACATGGGGACTGGAGAGATGGCTCAGAGGTTGGGAGCACTGTCTGCTCTTCCAGAGGTCCTGAGTTCAATTCCCAGCAACCACATGGTGGCTCATAGCCATCTGTAATGTGATCTGACGCCCTCTTCTGGCCTGCAGGTGTATATGCAGATAGATCACTCATATACATTGAATAAATAACTAAAAAAGCAAATAAATAAATCACAGGACATGAAGAAACTACAGGACTTTAATTTGGTTTTGTTTTTTGTTTTTTGTTTTTGTTTTTTTGAGACAGAGTTTCTCTGTGTAGCCTTGGATGTCCTGGACTTGCTTGCCTCTGCCTCCCAAGTGCTAGGATGAAAAGCTTGTGCCACTGGTCCAGGCTGATGACTTGCTTTTCTATCTATCTACTGCATGCATGCTCTGCTACACGTACACCTGCAGGCCAGAGGGAAGCTTGGCCTACACAGCTACAGAGTACGTTTCAAACCAGGGCTACATAGTAAGAATCACAGTCCCCACCCCCGCCCCCAACGCCCGGATTCACATGAGAAAATACACAAGAACACTTATCCTGAAACAAGAACAGATGCATCAAACTCTGCATCAACAACAAGATAAAGAGCAACGTAGCAGCCCTCAGTGCGTACACCCAATAATTCACAGCCCATACAGAGACACCACAGCAGCCCTGTCCGCAGCCGCAATGTGCAAATATTGCTCCCTCAGAAGGTTTTGTTTTGGGTTTTTGTTTTTGTTTTTGTTTTTTGAATTTTTCCAGATAGGGCTTCTCTGTGTAGCCTTGGCTGTCCTAGACTCACTTTGTAGACCAGGTTGGCCTCGAACTCACAGTGATCCACCTGCCTCTGCCTCCCAGAGTGCTGGGATTAAAGGTGTGCGCCATCCTCAGAAATTTTAGAACATTGACCTGTAAGAATTTAGAGCTCGGCGTGGTGTGCAGATCCCTGTGAGTTCCAGGCCAGCCTGGTCTACAAAGTGAGTGAGTCCAGGACAGCCAGGGCTACACAGAGAAACCCTGTCTCGAAAAACAAACAAACAAAAGAGAATTTCGAGATTTCTTTTCTTACTTAACATTTTAATGTTTTTGTTTGTGGATGTAGAGGTCAGAGGAGAATGTGTGGGAATCTCCCACCATGTGAGTCCCAGGATGTGATGCAGGCTTTAAGCCATGACTTTTGCCCTCTGAGTCATCGTGACAGACCCCCAAAGACTTTTTTAACTACTTATTCTTTTCAGGTGTTACAGCAATCCACCCGCCTCTGCCTCCAGAGGGCTGGGATTAAAGGCGTGTGCCACTATTCCTGGCCATTTAGTTTAATTTTAATGGGTATCCTGAAAACTTAGAGGGGAGAGAGAATCAGAAAATGGCTCTAATGGAGCACTGGGGAGGCTGAGCCAACCTTTAATCCCAGCACTCGGGAGCCAGAGGCAGACAGATTGCTGAAGTTCGAGGCCAGCCTGGTCTACAAAGTGAGTCCAGGACAGCCAAGGCTACACAGAGAAGCCCTGGGGGCAGGGGGAGGAAAAAAAAAAAGATCCAGGTGCGGTGGCTCATCCGTGCCTGTGATCCTGTGACCAGCCAGAGTTACAGAATGAGTTCTAGGCCAAGCTGTGGTAAAGAGAGACCATGTCTCAAAAACCAAAAAAAAAAAAACTTTTTTATACAGTACGATATGAATTTGAGGAGAAGAAAGATAGAATGTTCCCCTTTCAAGCACACATACATATAAAATGAATATATATCTATATATATGATAGGCCATCAGTCTATATATACCTACTGAAACATGAGATATATGGGTATATAATCAAAATATGCATAAAGCTTCATCTGTTCTTTTTTTCTGTTTACTTATTTATTTTTATTTTATTTTATTTATTTATTTTTATTTTTTGTTTTTTTCTAGACAGGGTTTCTCTGTGTAGCCTTGGCTGTCCTAGACTCATTTTGTTGACCAGGCTGGCCTCGAACTCAGCCTGCGTCTTCCTCCTGAGTGCTGGGATTACAGGCGTGCGCCACCTCACCCTCGCCAAGCTTTATTCTTCTTAAGCGTATAAACAGAATGAATGTCACATAAACTAAGCGCCACTGCCCTGATGAGACAACCAGTGTCCCCCTGAGTCTCTGAAATGGTCTCTTGAGGTCCCTGAGGACATGAGCCTTTCCCCCCCCTCCAACATTCCATCACACACGCACAGATCTCTGCACCACGTTTTTTCTTAAAGGACAGCTGTAATGCTCAGAGGGGGTAAAAAGTCATCCTGCTAGAGCTCGCGGCTCCTCCTCCAGCACTGCATACCAGGAAAAGCCAAGAAACTGCCGAAGGTCCTCTCTAGCAAACGTGGACGAGACTGTCCATCTCTCTCGGGGCTGTTTAACTTCTCAGGCAGCCGGGGGTTAACCGTAAAGACTCCAGGGACCCTCGCTAAGCCTGGCTATCTGCAGGGTTCCAAGTATCAGCAGGGAAGCCAAGACCCAAAGAATCACAGAGCCGTCTGCCCTAATCCCGAGGCACGTTATCTCCCCAAATTCCTCTGCGGGACGCTGGGGTGGGGTAGGGTCCAGAAGCACACACACTCACACTTAATTCTGGACGAGCCTCAGGACACGTCTCTCTCTCTCTCTCTCAGACTACCTGTAATTTCAGCGACCTAGCGGTCCGAATAAAAAGCCAGGCGGGGTGGGGGTGGGGGTGGGCTAAGGGTGGGCTCAATTAACCAAACTGATAAACTAATCTTGTGCGGAGCGAGCCTGGGGACGAGGTCTGAGATGTCAAGTTAGCCCCGCAGGAGGGCTGGCACACAGCCGCAGCAGGCAGGCAAAGTAACTTCATCTCACAAGATACAAACTTGCAAAGTTGATGTTTTGGTTTTGGGTTTGTTTTTTTTTTATCCCGCTGCCTCCCCGCCCCCCCCCCCCCCCCCGCCCCAAGTCTCACAAACCCCTGGCTCTAAATTCCTTCAACTTCAGAACCAGGTGCAGGGAGAGGCAGGCGGAGAAGTGGCGGAGGAGAGGCGCTGCGAGGGGACGGAGGAATCCAGCTCCCTCTTAAAGGGGAAGGCTGAAGCCAAGGGCACCCCCCGCCCCGGATCCCCGGGAACGGCAGCGCCACGGTCCGCAAAAGCGCCTTTTCCTACCTTCCTGTTGTTCTTGTTATAGGCGAAAGTCGAAACCCCGGGCCTGGAAGTCACCGATAGCAGCATTTTGTCTCTACTGTGAGGAGCTCAGAGAGGGAGAGAAGTGAAGGGAAGGGAGGGGGAAAGAGGGAGGGAGGAGGGGAGAAAAGAAGAGGGAGAGAGGAAGGGAGGAAAAGAGGGAGGGAAGGGAGAAGGGAGGGGGAGGAGAAAGAGGAGAAAAAGGAGCGGGGGGGGGGGGCCTGCGGGGAAGAATGAGCTAGGTCTGCTCCTTACGTCATTGAGAGAAGTTAACCCAGAGTCAGGCGCCTCTTCCACTGGGTCCTAGTGCCCGCATGTTCTAATTCGGTTTGTTTCCCACAGACTTTAGCAGTTCAGGCTAATGAGAGGAGTTCTAGGTCACAAGGGATCCCCATTCCTCCTTGAACAAGTTCTGGTTATCACAGAAAGACGATTACCCTACCATCAGTGAAAAGACAAAGGTTTTTGTTGTTTTGTTTTGTTGGTTTTTCGAGAGGGGGGGGTTTCCTCTGTGTAGCCCTGGCTGTCCTGGACTCGCTTTACAGACCAGGCTGGCCTCGAACTCACAGAGCTCCTCCTGCCTCGGCCTGGGCCACCACCTCCCCGCTGTTGTTTTGTTTCCCTCAGATCTCAGCTGCAAGATTTCAAGCTTGGCTGCAAGATGACTTAGCGGTAAAGGTTATCAGGCCGAAGTTAGGTTCCCAGATCTACATGGTAGGAGAGAGCCACTACCAAAAATTGTTCTCTGACACCCCCACGGCCCCACACACCAAGCACCCACGTGGCATGCTCACAGGTGCACATAAAAATAAATCATGAAAACATTTTCAGCTGGGTGTGGTGGCGCACGCCTTTAATCCCAACACTCCGGGGAGGCAGAGGCAGGAGGGTCACTGTGAGATCTAGGCCAGCTTGGTCTACAAAGCAAGCCCAGGACAACCAGGGCTACACAGAGAAACCCTGTCTCAAAAAACAAAACAAAACAAAACAAAAAAATAAATAAAATTAAAAATAAAGCAGGATGTAGGAGGCACTTGGGAGGCAGAGGCAGGCAGATCTCTGTGAGTTCAAGGCCAGCCTGGTCTACAAAGGGAGTCCAGGACAACCATGGCTGTTACATAGAGAAACCCTATCTCGAAAAACCTAAAATAAATAAATAAATAAATAAATAAATAATAATAAAGAAAGATCATGGCTAGGAATAGCAATACATCATTTAAAGCTGTAACTCCTGTACACACGAAAGAGAACCACCAAGTTTGGGGCCAGCCTGATCTACATACCAGGTTCCAGGGCACCCAAGGCCACATACTGATGGTGGAATACACAAAAGAGGTTGAGGCAGGAGGATCACAAGTTGCAGGCCATCCTGGGCTATATTATTTTTTAGATGATGTTTTACTAGATAAAGGTGCTGAAAGTTCTGGATTCAGTTCCCAGGATTCACACGGTACAAGGGAAAAGCCACTCCTGAAATGTGTCCTCTGACCTACAGACATGCACTCCCAACACAGAGACACAGACACCACACACACACACACACACACACACACACACACACACACACACACCCCACACACACACACATACACACACACACACACCACACACACACCACACACACACACACATACACACACACACACACACACACCACACACACACACACACACACACAGTGTTTTTGAAATGTAATGAGAGAGAGAGAGAGAGCAAAGGTGAGCAGTATACCAAAAAGCAGATAGAAATTAAATTATATGATGGAAATAGTTTCAGCTCCTTCGTTCTGTTCCTTCTGGGGCACCCCTGACAGGCTTACGCTACAATCCCCAGCTCAGATTCTCCCAGCAAGAGCTCATACTTAAGGCATCATCGGCAAAACAAGTCCAGGAGCCTCGCTGCCTTGTGATTGTTTTGGACAAGTGGAAGCTTTTAATCTTATCATTATTTTATTTACTTATTTATTTTCGGTGTTACTGGGGATCAAAAACCAAAGGCTCTAGAAGGCTAAGCAAGATCTCTCCCATGCACTAAGCTAAGCCTTCAACTCACATGGAAGCTATCTTATTTAACTTTATTATTTATTTACTTACTTATTTATGTAAGATAGGGCCTCACTCTGTAGCTCTCACTGACCTCAAACTCAGTATCTGCCTGTCTCAGGCTTCTTAGTGCAAGATTACAAACCTATACACCAACCTGACGCCCCGGTGTGTTTGGTTGACTTGGGTTTGGCTATTTTGTTTGATGATGCTAAGAGATACAGCGCTGTGCCAAGGGGTACATTCCCACCCTTCTAGTATATACTTGATCCTTTTTGGGGGGAGGGGGCAGGTTTCGAGACAGGGTTTCTCTGTGTAGCCCTGGTTGTCCTGGACTCACTTTGTAAACCAGGCTGGCTTTGAACTCACCCTGCCTCTGCCTCCCCCTGTGCTGGGGTTACAGGTGCACACCACCATGCCCAGCCACTTAATCCTTATTTAATGTAATTAATTAAGTAATTAATTAAAAAAATTTTTTTTGTTTTTTTGAGACAGGGTTTCTCTGTGTAGCCTTGGCTGTCCCTGACTCACTCTGTAGACCAGGCTGGCCTCGAACTCAGAGCGATCTGCCTGCCTCTGCCTCCCGAGTGCTGGGATTAAAGGTGTGCGCCACCATGGCCGGCATTAATCCTTATTTTAAAGTTAGATTTATTTAATCATTTATGAGTATTGTGTGCTGTGGATGTTCCTGGTGCCTACGGAGGTCTGAAGAGGGCGTCAGATTTCCAAGAGCTGGAGTTACAGATGTCCGTGAGCCACCAGGTGAGTGCTGAGAATCAAGTCTGGGTCCTCGGCAACAGCTCCTAACCACTTAGCTCGCCAGCCCTGTTTTACTTCTTTTGAGAGAGCATCTCTTGTAGCCCAAGCTGGCGTGGATTTCCAAGTAGTCAGAAATGACCGTGCACCTGGGTCCTCCTGCTGTTGTCCTGGGTGCTCAGAAGCCGAACACCACGATGCCCAGCTCTTTGACTTTTTTATTCTACTATTCCCTAGCCCTTAAGGCCCACACAGCTTAAACAAGTATAAAAACTCACCAGGTATGGATCCTATAGCCAAGCTGAATGACGTTCACAGAGTTAGGACGCGGTCTCTGAGCTGTCAAAAAAAAAAAAAAAAAACAAATCGTAAACTCTTTTAAAAGCGTGCTCTAAAGAGAAGGAAAACAGGAGACTTTTTAGGAAAGAATATAACTCATCGAGAATATCACACAACTGCAGTAACACTCACCTCAAACAAACACGCCCGCCCTCGAAGAAAAGAAAACTCAAAAAGGGTACAGAGGAAGCCCACCCACCCGCCCAGAGCAGGGAGGCCACCGCCTGCCTGCCTTCAGATTCCTTCCTCAGGCCTCCCCACACACGTGCTCCAGAAAGTAAATTAACCCCGTCTTTGTCACAACAGGCATTAACCCAAACTCTCGCAAAAATGAAGCTCCTCCGCTCTCTGGATTTCCTGTCACCACTTGGCTGGGATGAGGGAACAGACGGTACCGCACACATGCAGGGCTACCCCAACTCCAACTTTCATTTCCAACAGGAAGTGCCTGCTCAACTCAAGGGACACAGGAAGGGTGGGAACAGGCTCCATGTGGGAACTGCAACTGAGAATGCAACTGGCAGCCCAAGACAGTAAATAAGTAAATCATAGCATCTCTCGGGGACGCTGCATTTTTTTTAAGAACTTCCCTTTTCCACCCTCGGAAGTTTTCATTCATAACGACCCGACTGGTTCTTGTTATTTTAGAACGGGCTTCCTAAAGGACATCAAGTGGTCCCCTCAGGATGGCCAAGCCAGTTGCAGAACAGCCAGGGTTGTAAGGGAGACCTGGCCTGAAGAAAAATTAAAAAAAAAAAAAAAAAAAAAAAAAAGCCAGGCGTGTTGGCCTTTAATCTCAGGACTCAGGAGGCAGAGATAGGTGGATCTCTGTGTTCTCGGCCAGCCTGGCCTACAGATCAAGTTCTAGGAACAGCCAGGCCTACACAGAGAAACTCTGTCTCAAATAGCCAGAAAGAAAAAAAAAGAATACAGAAAAAAATAAGTGTTTTTTTTTTTTAAATAAAACTGTTCTATTTTATTTTGAGTCAGAGTCTTATTTTGTAGCTTAGGCTGGTCTCAAGCTCAGTCCTGCTCACCTTCTTTCCTCCTGGATGAGAGACATGAGCTACTGTACCCACTTTAATTTACAGCTGATACACAAAAACATGAATATTATACATACTAACAAATACCAGTCTGTGCTTTTCTGTGTAAATTGTGTAATATTTAGATTAGGTTAAACATTTGTCCATTCAAACATTTATCGTTTGTGATGAAAACATTAGAAAAAAAATTTTTTCTTTCTAAAGCCAAGTTTTTTGTCAACATTCTGTCCAACTAGGGCGGCAGTGGTGCACAGCTCTGGTCCCTGCAGGCAGAGGCAGGTGGCTCTCTGTGACAGCCAGGGCTACACAGTGAGACCCTGTCTCAAAACAGAACAAAACCATTCTAGTCTCTTTCCTCAGCTCACGAGCTAAGCGACCCTGAGAGAACTAACTGCCTCACAGGTCTAAAACTTTAAAAAGTAATCTTTATTTGGCTTTTCCAGACAGGGTTTCTCTGTGTGGCCCTGGCTGTCCTAGACTCACTTTGTAGACCAGGCTCCAGGCTGGCCTCGAACTCATGGCTATCGGCTTGCCTCTGCCTCCCGAGTGCTGGGATTAAAGGCGTGCCCCACCATGCCCGGCCTATAGGTCTTTTTTTTTTTTTTTTTTTTTTTTTTGAGACAGTCCCTTGTATACTAGACTTTTCTCATTTGTTAAATGGAGTAAACAATTACCTATTTCTTATAAATGTAATTAAATGAAACAAAATGAAGCCGCCTGTAGGAGCTCCGGATACTCCTAAGCAGGTAGGCTGCGCCCACAATGACTGTCACTGTCTCCCAGAGTGTATCCACTTGACTATTGTGTAACAGACATTTGAAGACCTTAAGTGACCCTTTCCAGAAACTAGCATCTTAGTTGCAATCAAGGATATACTATGGGCCAGCAAGATGGCTCAGCTGGTAAAGATACCTGTTGCACTAGCCTGGAGTCCTGGAGCCCACAGAGGAAGGAGAGAACAGCGGTCCAGAGTGGCCCTCAGGTTAGCATATACATCATGGCGCAAGCGCACCTGAGTACCCATACACTCAATACTGATTAATTCAAACTAGAGCTGGAGAGATGGCTCAGTGGTTAAAAGCACTGGCTGCTCTTCCAGAGGTCCTGAGTTCAATTCCCAGCAACCACATAGTGGCTCACAACCATCTCTAATGAGAACTGGTGCCCTCTTCTGGTGTGCAGGTGTACATGCAGGCAAAAAATTATATATATGATAAATAAATAAATCTTTATAAAAAATAAATTCTACTAACTTAAGTACTAAAAGCTGAGGCTCACACCTGTAATCTGAGCACTCAGGTGGATCTCCAGAGTTCCAGGCATATCTGATCTACACAGAGTTCCAAGCGAGCCGGGGATACCTGGTGAAATCCTGCTAGAACACAAAGCATACTCTAGGATGCACCGGGGAGGCTCAACTACATACCAAGAAAACATCAGATAAGTTTCAAAGTTGCTTGCATTCCTTCATGGCTAAGCCTGTCCACTTTTTTGAGTTCTAACTCAAAAAACATTAACTTTTCTTCTTTTCCCCCCTTTATAACTCTTTAGACATTGGCTCAAATCCTAAGCAAGATTTCTCTCACTCCGGGAGTTCTCACTTTTTCTCTCAAGACTCTCCCAACAACGCAGCTGTTTGCAGACCTCCATGGATGGATCTGCCTGCTTTCTTGGACTCTAACTCAAAAGACATCTCCAGGCAGCGGTGGTGGTGCACACCTTTAAGCCCAGCACTCGGGAGGCAGAGGCAGGCAGATCACTGAGAGTTTGAGGCCAGCCTGGTCTACAGAGTGAATCTAGGACCGCCAAGTTTACACAGGAAAACCCTTGACTCCAAAAAACAAAACAAAATAAACAAACAAAAAAAGCATAACTTTCTTTCTCTTAACCTCCCCCCCTTCCCAGCCTCTGTCAAAATTGATATCTTCCCTGCCCTGCTGTCTTCCTCTCAAATTCTGATAAAATGGTCCTGGAGTTTCAAAAGAAAAAAATTGTTATGTTTTGTTTTTGTGAGACAGAGTTTCTCTGTGTAGCTTTGGCTGTCCTGGACTCACTTTGTAGATCAGGCTGGCCTTGAACTCACAGCAATCCACCTGTTTCTGCCTCCGGAGTGCTGGGATTAAAGGTGTGCACCATCACTGCCCAGATGGTTCTAGAGTTTCAAAAGAAAAAAAATTGTTATGTTTTGTTTTTTGTGAGACAGGGTTTCTCTATATAGGCTTAGCTGTCCTGGACTCTTTGTAGAACAGGCTGGCCTTGAACTCACAGTGCTCTGCCTGCCTCTGCCTCCCAAGTGCTAGGATTAAAGGTGTGGGCCACTACCACCAGGCTGTATATTTTTTAAAAATATTTATTTATTTAATGTATATGAGGGTTTTATCTGCACATACACCTGCAGGCCAGAAGGGGGCACCAGATCACATTATAGATGGTTGTGAGCCACCATGTGGTTGCTGGGAATTGAACTCAGGATCTCTGGAAGAGCAGGTGGCACTCTTAACCACTGAGCCATCTCTCCAGCCCAAGCTTTGTATATTTTTAAAGGGAGTGCTGTGGAGGAGACGAGGAGGGGAGCAGGGAGTTCTAGAGAAGTATACAGGAGGAGGGAGAGTTCCAACCTCCTGCAGGGCTGCTCTGACTTCTCTCTGTTCTCTTCATTGACTGCTCACAGTTTTCTAGGCTTAGTGTCTGTCTGTCTGTCTGTCTGTCTGTCTGTCTCTGTCTCTGTCAGTCTGTCTCTCTCTCTTTCTCTCTCTCTCTCTCTCTCTCTCTCTCTCTCTCTCTCTCTTGCACACCTTTAATCCCAGCACTCAGGGAGGCAGAAGCAGGTGGATCTCTGTGAGTTCCAGGCCAGCCTGGACTACAAAGTGAGCCCAGGACAGCTAAGGTTACATAGAGAAACCCTGTCTCAACAACACCCCCCACACACACAAAAAAAAAAGAGAGAGGGAAGTAAAAAATAAAAAGTAAAGAAAGAAAAAAATATATATATATACACATATAGTGACTGTGTGTCTGTGTCTGCAAAAACCAGGGGACGGCACTGGGTCTCCTGCCGCTGGAATTATAAGCAGCTGTGTGCCTTGTGCCGCCAGGTGTAGGCGCTGGGAACTGTAGTCAGGTCCTCTGGACAGCAGCAAGCACTCTTAGCCCATGAGTCATCATCTCTTCAGCACTTTTTTTTTTTTTAAAGTACACAGACTCACAAAGTTGCCCAACCTGGCCTGGAGGTCAGTTTGTGAAAAATGCAAGCGAGTTGGGTGTGGTTGCTTATGCCTGGAGTCTCAGCCCTTGAGATGTAGAGGAGAAGGATTCGGAGTTGCAGAACAGTCACACTTGCGTAATGAATCCGAGGCCAGCCTAGGCTACAAGACCCACACCAACACGCATGCGCGCACTCTGAAGCCCAGCACTCACGGACGTTCCCAACCACACAGGAACCTGAAGCAGGACATTTGCATGAGCTCTCCTGAGCTACACAGTAAGATCCTGTCGCAAAACAGAATGAAACAACAACAACAACAAACAAAAAACAAAACAAAAAAAATACACTTTCAAATAAGAATCACAATGGGGCTGGAGAAGTGGTTCAGTGGTTAAGAGCACTGGCTGCTCTTCCAGAGGTCCTGAGTTCAATTCCCAGCACCCACATGGTGGCTCAGAGCCATCTATAATGAGATCTGATGCCCTCTTCTAGCAAGCAGATGTACATGTGATAGAGCACTCCTATGCATAAAATAAATAAATATTTTTTAAAAACACAGGATTTGGAGCTGGCTGGACTTGATCTGTCTGATGAAAGATGTCTGTCAATATTACTACAACCAGTTCATGTGCGCTTAAAAGTAGGAAGGCTAGCCAGGCGGTGGTGGCGCACGCCTTTAATCCCAGCACCAGGGAGGCAGAGGCAGGCGGATCACTGTGAATTCAAGGCCAGCCTGGTCTACAAAGTGAGTCCAGGACAGCCAAAGCCACACAGAGAAACCCTATCTTGAAAAAACAAAACAGAAAAAGAAAAACCAAAAATAAATAAATAAATAAACATTTTAAAGAAGAAGAAGAAGAAGAAGAAGAAATGTTCGGCCTCCTTAGTCATCAGAGAAATGCAAATCAAAATGACACTGAGATTCCATCTTATACCCATCAGAATGGCTAAGATCAAAAACTCAAGTGACACCATATGTTGGCGAGGATGTGGAGAGAGAGGAACACTCCTTCATTGCTGGTGGGAATGCAAACTAGTACAACCACTTTGGAAATCTATCTGGCGCTTTCTCAGAAAAATGAGAACAGGGCTTCCTCAAGACCCAGCTATTCCACTCCTTGGGATAAACCCAGAAAATGCTCTACCACACAACAGGGACATATGCTCAACCATGTTCATAGCAGCCTTATTCATAACAGCCAGAACATGGAAACAGCCTAAGTGTCCCTCAATAGAAGAATGGATAAAGAAACTGTGGTATAGCCGGGCGTGGTGGCGCACGCCTTTAATCCCAGCACTTGGGAAGCAGAGGCAGGTGGATCGCTGTGAGTTTGAGGCCAGCCTGGACTACAAAGTGAGTCCAGGACAGTGAAGGCTACACAGAGAAACTCTGTCTCGGAAAAAAGAAAGAAAGAAAGAAAGAAAGAAAGAAAGAAAGAAAGAAAGAAAGAAACTGTGGTACATGTACACTATGGAATACTATTCAGCTATTAAAAACAAGGAATTCCCGAAATTTGTGGACAAATGGATTAAACTAGAAATTATCATAATGAATGAGTTCACCCAAAAGCAAAAAGATACAAATGGTATATACTTACTTATATCGAGACATTAGCCCGAGGGGTATGTCCCATGAAAGACTTTACTTACCAGGAAAGTGGGTCAGAGGGAAGGACATCCTATTGGGACTTTAGGTGAGAGAAGCATGGGAGAATGGGGAAATAGAAGGATCCAGAGGGTCTGGAAACCTACAAGAAGAACATTATGACGGGCAGATCTGGGTCCTGGGGTCCTTCCTGCTCAAACTGTGGCACCAGCCAAGGACAATACATGCAGTAAACTTCGAACCCCTCTACCCAGACCTAGCCGATGGGCAGGACATTCTCCACCGTTGAGTGGAGAGTGAAGTTTGACTTTCATACAAACTCTGGTGCCCCATTTCTGACCACGTCCCCTGGATGGGGAGGCCTGGTGGCACTCAGAGGAAGGATAACAGGTCACCAAGAAGAGACTTGATACCCTATGAGCATATACAGGGGGAGGAAGTCCCCCTCAGTCACAGTCATAGGGGAGGGGAGTAGGGGGGAAGCAGGAGGGAGGGAGGAATGGGAGGATACAAGGGATGGGATAACAATTTAGATATAATATGAATAAATTAATTTAAAAAAAGAAGAAGAAAGAAAGAAAGAAGACTTGGGGCAGGAGAGGGATGCTGCAGAGACAGATGCACCAACCAAGGACCATGCACGGTGAGGACCCAGACCCTCTGCTCAGATGTAGTTGATAGGCAGCATAGCCTCCTTGTGGGCATCACAATATGGGGAGTGGGGACCGCTTCTGACGTGGACTCTGGCCCCCACACGTTGACCACAGAGGAAGAGGAGACAGGCAGTCCAGATGGGACTTGCTAGGATGAGGTGAGACGTTAGTGGAGGAGGGCCTCCCTTTCTGAGGACTAGAGGAAGGGGGAGAGACTATGAGAGAGGGAGGGTGGGACCAGGAGGTGATGAGGGAGGGGCTACAATCAGGGATGTAAAGTGAACAAGTTAATAAAACATTAAATTAGGGGGCTGGAGAGATGGCTCAGTGGTTAGGAGCACTGGCTGCTCTTCCTAAGAGGTCATGGGTTCAATTCCCAGCAACCACATGGTGGTTCACAACCACCTATAATGTGATCTGATGCCCTCTTCTGGCCTGCAGGTGTACATGCAGGCAGAGCACTGTATACATAACAATAAATAAATCATTTTTAAAAATTTTAATTTAATTTACTAATAAAAACAGAAAGTACTCAGGCTGGCCAGCGTGCTAGTGAGGGTCTCGATATGCTTCAGAGGTGAGGGAACAGAGACTATGAAAGCCAAGGACACCCCAGCTACAACATAAAAGCTCCTTCCACTGACTGACATGCCTGCCACAAGTACTCTGGCATGAAAAGATCTAAACAGCTGAATTTATCTCTCTGTAAAGAAATGAGAAAAAGGGTTTGGAGAGATCGTTCAGAGGTTAAGAGCACTGGCTGCTTTTCCTAAAGGGTCCTGAGTTCAATTCCTAGAAACTGCATGGTGGCTATAATGAGAACTGGTGCCCTCTACTGGCGTACAGGTGTACATGCAGGCAGAGCACTGTTTACATAATACATAAATAAATCTTTTTAATTTTTTTGGATTTTTCAAGACAGGGTTTCTCTGTGTAGCCTTGGCTGTCCTGGACTCACTTTGTAGATCAGGCTGGGCTCGAACTCATAGAGATCCACCTGCCTCTGCCTTCCAGGTGCTGGCGTTAGAGGTGTGTGCCACCACTGCCGGGCTCAAATAAATAAATCTTAAAAAAAAAAAAAAGAAAAGAAAGAAAAGCAGGTTTAGAAAGAATTGGAAACAAAAATACTGCATATATGGCTTAGCTGGTAAGGTGTTCTCCTATCACGAGTTGAACCCTAGGTTTGGCCCTCGGCATCGTATAAAGCCAGGTGTGGTGGCACCCACGTGTACTCTCAGCTCTTGGGAGGGGAGGACACTCAGGAGTTCATGTCATCTCCCTCTACCATAGCCTGCACTATGTAAGACTCTCTCAACCAGCAAAACAGAGATGGACATAGGAAAAGGACCCGCAGTGAGGAGCAGTGTTGGCCTAAGCATACTCATGCCCCTGCAATGTGCACACAACACAACACTTGTTTGTGTGCCTCCTGCCCATGAAGACAGACTCAGGTCCCGTGGAACTACAGTTGCAAGCTGCCTTGTGGCTGCTGGGGAACTGAGCTTGGGTCCTCAGCAGGAATAGAACTTACTCTTCCCCGCTGAGCCATCTCGCCAGACCCACCCTCACGCCCTGCACTCCACGTGTTTGAGTCAGGGTCTTACTAGATGGCTCTAACAGCTTAGAACTTACTATGTAGACCAGACTTGCGGAGGCCTGCCTGCCTCTGCTTCCCAACTGGTAGGATCACAGGCGTGCGCCACCGCAGGCCCCAAGGCTGGGTTCTAGTCATTCTCAGAATGAATGGCGCCGATTATACACTTCTTATTTTTAATATTTTATTTAATTTTTAATGTGCATTGGTGTGAGGGTGTCAGATCTTAGAGTTACAGACAGTTGTGAGCTGCCATGTGGGTACTGGGAATTGAACCCGGGTCCTTTGGAAGAGCAGGCCGTGCTCTTAACCACTGAGCCATCTCTCCAGCCCCCCTCACCCCCCACCCCCCACCCCCGATTATATACTTCTATTCCTGAGTTTCCTTCACACCTGAGATACAGTTCTGCCCGGCCCTAACTATCTCTAAAAGAAGTAGCTTACATGATCTCAACAGGGCTCATGACCTCAGTTTCACTAGGATCCATCAGATGAAACTACTGTATTTATAGCCCAAATGTCAACATATTTCTCACCAAATCCTGGTAGTTTCCTATGGCTGCACTAGCTTATAGCAATAAGTGTAAGATCATGACGATGACATTGAACCAAAACACTGACTGAGGGGCTGGGACTGTAGTTCAGAAGTACAGCCCTCGCCTAGCCTAGCATGCACAGGACCTCAGTTTAATCCCCAGGAATGCCTAGGAGCAAACAACAACAACAACAACATAAAACCATTGATTTGAAGTAGCCTTGACAATACCTCGTATAAAACTGTCAGGTGGTAACAACAACACCTTGCTAGGGCCCATGGTGTACACCTTTAATCACCTGGCTGAGGGGGCTGAGTCAGGGTGAGCAAGGCCTGTGGCCCCAGTATGTGGGAGGTGGAGAAAGGAGTTTCCAGAAAAACTGGACAACCACACTAATGAAAGACTCTTTCTCGGGCCGGAGAGGTGGCTCAGAGGTTAAGAGCACTGGCTGCTCTTCCAAAGGTGCTGAGTTCAAGTCCCAGCAACCATACATGGTGGCTCACAGCCATCTATAATGAGATCTGGTGCCCTCTTCCGGCGCACAAGCAGAACACAGTACACATAATAAAAGAAAAACTTAAAAAAAGACCCTCTCTGAGTGATCAAGGCAGACATCTGATGGTGACCTTGGGTCTCCACGTACATGTATGTGTAGCCACAAGCACGTGTGTGCCCATATACGCACAAACACACACACACCACACACATTTCATACGCAAAAGAGAGAGATGGTGGGTGGGGATCTGGGGCAAGGCATGTGTCCTAAGGCTCTTTCTATGCTTGTTTTTGACGACACTACAAAGCCTACACTGACCTCTGACATGTTGATCTTGCAGCTGGAAATACCACAGAAAATAGGGGTGTGGGTTCCCAGCACCTACATGGCAGTCAACAAGCATCTGTAACTACAGTTCCACAGGGCTCAGCATCATCTTCTGACCGCCACAGGCACTGCATGAAAGTGGTACCCTACAGGCAGGCAACAAACCTGCCTCAGCCTCCAGAACGCTGGGCTCTCACGTGTGTACACATGCCAGCCGGGGATCTAGATTTCCTGAGTCTCGATTCTCTCCTATGTGTGTATGATGGTCATGTGCCACCACACCTGGCTTTGGGTTTGTTGTTGCTGCTTGTTTGTTTTTATTTTTCTTTTTTTTTTTAAGATTTATTTATTTATAATTATGTATATAGTGCTCTGCCTGCATGTACACCTGCAGGCCAGAAGAGGGCATCAGATCTCATTATAGATGGTTGTGAGCCATCATGTGGTTGCTGGGAATTGAACTCAGGACCTTTGGAAGAGCAGCCAGTGCTCTTATCCTCTGAGCCGTCTCTCCAGCCCCTTGTTTGTTTTTCTTTAAAGACATGTCCTTACATGTTCCAGCCTGGCTCAGAATGGCTATGGAGGATTGACATTGAACTCCTGATCCTGCCCCCAATGTGCAAGCATTACAGGTGTGAGACACTACCTCGTTTTTTTACCTTTTTTGGGGGGGAGCTTTTTGGTTTGGTTGGTTGGCTTTTGTTTTGTTTTTTTCGAGACAAGGTTTCTGGCTGTCCTGGACTCACTGTGTAGACCAGGCTGGCCTTGAACTCACAGAGCTCCACTTGCCTCTGCCTCCACAGTACTGGTACAGGGATTACAGGCTTGCGCCTACCACACCAGGCTCCACCCACTGACTTTTAAAAGGTTCACTTCCACCTCTGTTATGGTTTTTTTTTGTTTTGTTTTGTTTTTTTGAGACAGGGTTTCTCTGTGTAGCCTTGGCTGTCCTGGACTCCCTTTGTAGACCAGGCTGGTCTCGAACTCACAGCGATCCGCCTGCCTCTGCCTCCCAAGTGCTGGGATTAAAGGCGTGCGCCACCACGCCCGGCTCTGTTATGTTTTTTTAAAGATTTATTTATTATTAAGTATACAGTGCTCTGCCTGCATGTACACCTGCAGGCCAGAAGAGGGCATCAGATCTCATTATAGATGGTTCTGAGCCACCATGTGGATGCTGGGAATTGAACTCAGGACCTCTGGAACAACAGGCATTGCTCTTAACCTCTGACCCATCTCTCCAGCCCCTCCACCTCTGGTATGTTGACCTTTCATATTATTTTGTTTTATTTTTTAGAGATTTATTTATTTATTATACAGTATTCTGCTGACATAGACATATGTGCCTACACACCAGGAGAGGTCACAAGATCTCATGATAGATGGTTGTGAGCCACCATGTGATTGCTGGGAATTGAACTCAGGACCTCTGGAAGAGCAACCATTGCTCTTAACCTCTAAGCCATCTCTCCAAGCCCCAGTTTTACTGCTTCCTGACACAAGGTCTCACTACATAGCCAGGGTACGATGGGATTCAGTCTCTCACCTCAGCTTGGTGACAAAGGCAGAAACTGGGGGGAGAGTAAAGGGTTTATTAGGCTTTACTCTTGCACGTCATAGGTCACAGTCCCTTGTGAAGGACTGAGGCAGAGACCCTGAAGAAACACTGCTCCCTTGTCACAGCTTTTCTATACACCCAGGCCCACCTCCCTAGGGATGGTACCAACCACATTGGTGGGCAGAGTAGGAGTGCGGTGGGGGAGTGCGGGCTCCTATATAAATTAGTGCACCTAAGACAACTCCTGTGATGATCAGCTGGAAGCAGCTCGCCCACTAGGGGTCTCCCCAGGTGTCAAGTGGACTAGCAAGGTCAGCATCACACAGCCAGACAGCCGGCTCTAATTAACTGTGTGTTCTTCAGTTCTGAAAAGCAATTCACCAGTGCTAGACTAGAACTCTGACACTGAGGTACACCCCAGCCCACATGAGGGACAAGGACTCTAACACTGAGGTACACCCCAGCCCACATGAGGGACAAGGACTCTGACACTGAGGTACACCCCAGCCCACATGAGGGACAAGGACTCTAACACTGAGGTACACCCCAGCCCCACATGAGGGACAAGGACTCTGACACTGAGGTACACCCCAGCCCCACATGAGGGACAAGGACTCTGACACTGAGGTACACCCCAGCCCACATGAGGGACAAGGACTAGAACACTGAGGTACACCCCAGCCTCACATGAGGGACAAGGACTAGAACACTGAGGTACACCCCAGCCTCACATGAGGGACAAGGACTCTAACACTGAGGTACACCCCAGCCTCACATGAGGGACAAGGATTAGAACACTGAGGTACACCCCAGCCCACATGAGGGACAAGGACTAGAACACTGAGGTACACCCCAGCCTCACATGAGGGACAAGGACTAGAACACTGAGGTACACCCCAGCCCACATGAGGGACAAGGACTAGAACACTGAGGTACACCCCAGCCCACATGAGGGACAAGGACTCTAACACTGAGGTACACCCCAGCCTCACATGAGGGACAAGGACTAGAACACTGAGGTACACCCCAGCCCACATGAGGGACAAGGACTCTAACACTGAGGTTCACCCCAGCCCACATGAGGGACAAGGACTCTAACACTGAGGTACACCCCAGCCCACATGAGGGACAAGGACTAGAACACTGAGGTACACCCCAGCCCCACATGAGGGACAAGGACTAGAACACTGAGGTACACCCCAGCCCCACATGAGGGACAAGGACTAGAACACTGAGGTACACCCCAGCCCACATGAGGGACAAGGACTCTAACACTGAGGTACACCCCAGCCCACATGAGGGACAAGGACTAGAACACTGAGGTACACCCCAGCCCACATGAGGGACAAGGACTCTAACACTGAGGTACACCCCAGCCCACATGAGGGACAAGGACTAGAACACTGAGGTACACCCCAGCCCCACATGAGGGACAAGGACTAGAACACTGAGGTACACCCCAGCCTCACATGAGGGACAAGGACTAGAACACTGAGGTACACCCCAGCCCCACATGAGGGACAAGGACTAGAACACTGAGGTACACCCCAGCCCCACATGAGGGACAAGGACTAGAACACTGAGGTACACCCCAGCCCCACATGAGGGACAAGGACTCTGACACTGAGGTACACCCCAGCCCACATGAGGGACAAGGACTCTGACACTGAGGTACACCCCAGCCCACATGAGGGACAAGGACTCTGACACTGAGGTTCACCCCAGCCCCACATGAGGGACAAGGACTCTGACACTGAGGTTCACCCCAGCCCCACATGAGGGACAAGGACTCTAACACTGAGGTACACCCCAGCCCACATGAGGGACAAGGACTCTGACACTGAGGTACACCCCAGCCTCACATGAGGGACAAGGACTCTGACACTGAGGTTCACCCCAGCCCCACATGAGGGACAAGGACTCTAACACTGAGGTACACCCCAGCCTCACATGAGGGACAAGGACTCTGACACTGAGGTACACCCCAGCCTCACATGAGGGACAAGGACTAGAACACTGAGGTACACCCCAGCCCCACATGAGGGACAAGGACTCTGACACTGAGGTTCACCCCAGCCCCACATGAGGGACAAGGACTAGAACACTGAGGTTCACCCCAGCCCACATGAGGGACAAGGACTCTAACACTGAGGTACACCCCAGCCCCACATGAGGGACAAGGACTCTGACACTGAGGTACACCCCAGCCTCACATGAGGGACAAGGACTAGAACACTGAGGTACACCCCAGCCCCACATGAGGGACAAGGACTCTGACACTGAGGTTCACCCCAGCCCCACATGAGGGACAAGGACTAGAACACTGAGGTTCACCCCAGCCCACATGAGGGACAAGGACTCTAACACTGAGGTACACCCCAGCCCACATGAGGGACAAGGACTCTAACACTGAGGTTCACCCCAGCCCACATGAGGGACAAGGACTCTAACACTGAGGTACACCCCATCCCCACATGAGGGACAAGGACTCTAACACTGAGGTACACCCCAGCCCCACATGAGGGACAAGGACTCTAACACTGAGGTACACCCCAGCCCCACATGAGGGACAAGGACTCTGACACTGAGGTTCACCTCAGCCCCACATGAGGGACAAGGACTAGAACACTGAGGTACACCCCAGCCTCACATGAGGGACAAGGACTCTAACACTGAGGTTCACCCCAGCCCCACATGAGGGACAAGGACTCTGACACTGAGGTTCACCCCAGCCCACATGAGGGACAAGGACTCTGACACTGAGGTACACCCCAGCCCACATGAGGGACAAGGACTCTAACACTGAGGTACACCCCAGCCCACATGAGGGACAAGGACTCTAACACTGAGGTACACCCCAGCCCCACATGAGGGACAAGGACTCTAACACTGAGGTACACCCCAGCCCACATGAGGGACAAGGACTCTGACACTGAGGTACACCCCAGCCCACATGAGGGACAAGGACTCTAACACTGAGGTACACCCCAGCCCACATGAGGGACAAGGACTAGAACACTGAGGTACACCCTAGCCCACATGAGGGACAAGGACTCTAACACTGAGGTACACCCCAGCCCACATGAGGGACAAGGACTAGAACACTGAGGTACACCCCAGCCTCACATGAGGGACAAGGACTAGAACACTGAGGTACACCCCAGCCCACATGAGGGACAAGGACTAGAACACTGAGGTACACCCCAGCCCCACATGAGGGACAAGGACTAGAACACTGAGGTACACCCCAGCCTCACATGAGGGACAAGGACTAGAACACTGAGGTACACCCCAGCCCCACATGAGGGACAAGGACTAGAACACTGAGGTACACCCCAGCCCACATGAGGGACAAGGACTCTAACACTGAGGTACACCCCAGCCCACATGAGGGACAAGGACTAGAACACTGAGGTACACCCCAGCCCACATGAGGGACAAGGACTAGAACACTGAGGTACACCCCAGCCCACATGAGGGACAAGGACTCTGACACTGAGGTACACCCCAGCCCCACATGAGGGACAAGGACTCTAACACTGAGGTACACCCCAGCCTCACATGAGGGACAAGGACTAGAACACTGAGGTACACCCCAGCCCACATGAGGGACAAGGATTAGAACACTGAGGTACACCCCAGCCCACATGAGGGACAAGGACTCTAACACTGAGGTACACCCCAGCCCACATGAGGGACAAGGACTCTGACACTGAGGTACACCCCAGCCCCACATGAGGGACAAGGACTCTAACACTGAGGTTCACCCCAGCCCACATGAGGGACAAGGACTCTAACACTGAGGTACACCCCAGCCCACATGAGGGACAAGGACTCTAACACTGAGGTACACCCCAGCCCACATGAGGGACAAGGACTAGAACACTGAGGTACACCCCAGCCCACATGAGGGACAAGGACTCTAACACTGAGGTACACCCCAGCCCACATGAGGGACAAGGACTCTAACACTGAGGTACACCCCAGCCCCACATGAGGGACAAGGACTAGAACACTGAGGTACACCCCAGCCCACATGAGGGACAAGGACTCTAACACTGAGGTACACCCCAGCCTCACATGAGGGACAAGGACTAGAACACTGAGGTACACCCCAGCCCCACATGAGGGACAAGGACTCTAACACTGAGGTACACCCCAGCCTCACATGAGGGACAAGGACTAGAACACTGAGGTACACCCCAGCCTCACATGAGGGACAAGGACTAGAACACTGAGGTACACCCCAGCCCACATGAGGGACAAGGACTCTAACACTGAGGTACACCCCAGCCCACATGAGGGACAAGGACTCTAACACTGAGGTACACCCCAGCCTCACATGAGGGACAAGGACTAGAACACTGAGGTACACCCCAGCCCACATGAGGGACAAGGACTAGAACACTGAGGTACACCCCAGCCCCACATGAGGGACAAGGACTAGAACACTGAGGTACACCCCAGCCCACATGAGGGACAAGGACTCTGACACTGAGGTACACCCCAGCCCACATGAGGGACAAGGACTCTAACACTGAGGTACACCCCAGCCTCACATGAGGGACAAGGACTCTGACACTGAGGTACACCCCAGCCCCACATGAGGGACAAGGACTAGAACACTGAGGTACACCCCAGCCCACATGAGGGACAAGGACTCTGACACTGAGGTACACCCCAGCCTCACATGAGGGACAAGGACTAGAACACTGAGGTACACCCCAGCCCCACATGAGGGACAAGGACTAGAACACTGAGGTACACCCCAGCCCACATGAGGGACAAGGATTAGAACACTGAGGTACACCCCAGCCCCACATGAGGGACAAGGACTAGAACACTGAGGTACACCCCAGCCCACATGAGGGACAAGGACTAGAACACTGAGGTACACCCCAGCCTCACATGAGGGACAAGGACTCTGACACTGAGGTACACCCCAGCCCCACATGAGGGACAAGGACTCTGACACTGAGGTACACCCCAGCCCACATGAGGGACAAGGACTCTAACACTGAGGTACACCCCAGCCCACATGAGGGACAAGGACTAGAACACTGAGGTACACCCCAGCCCCACATGAGGGACAAGGACTCTGACACTGAGGTACACCCCAGCCCCACATGAGGGACAAGGACTCTGACACTGAGGTACACCCCAGCCCACATGAGGGACAAGGACTCTAACACTGAGGTACACCCCAGCCCACATGAGGGACAAGGACTCTAACACTGAGGTACACCCCAGCCCACATGAGGGACAAGGACTCTAACACTGAGGTACACCCCAGCCCCACATGAGGGACAAGGACTCTGACACTGAGGTACACCCCAGCCTCACATGAGGGACAAGGACTAGAACACTGAGGTACACCCCAGCCTCACATGAGGGACAAGGACTCTAACACTGAGGTTCACCCCAGCCCCACATGAGGGACAAGGACTAGAACACTGAGGTACACCCCAGCCCACATGAGGGACAAGGACTCTGACACTGAGGTACACCCCAGCCCCACATGAGGGACAAGGACTCTGACACTGAGGTACACCCCAGCCCACATGAGGGACAAGGACTAGAACACTGAGGTACACCCCAGCCCCACATGAGGGACAAGGACTCTGACACTGAGGTACACCCCAGCCTCACATGAGGGACAAGGACTAGAACACTGAGGTACACCCCAGCCTCACATGAGGGACAAGGACTCTAACACTGAGGTTCACCCCAGCCCCACATGAGGGACAAGGACTCTAACACTGAGGTACACCCCAGCCCACATGAGGGACAAGGACTCTGACACTGAGGTACACCCCAGCCCCACATGAGGGACAAGGACTCTGACACTGAGGTACACCCCAGCCCACATGAGGGACAAGGATTAGAACACTGAGGTACACCCCAGCCCCACATGAGGGACAAGGACTAGAACACTGAGGTACACCCCAGCCCACATGAGGGACAAGGACTCTGACACTGAGGTACACCCCAGCCTCACATGAGGGACAAGGACTCTGACACTGAGGTACACCCCAGCCTCACATGAGGGACAAGGACTAGAACACTGAGGTACACCCCAGCCCCACATGAGGGACAAGGATTAGAACACTGAGGTACACCCCAGCCCACATGAGGGACAAGGACTAGAACACTGAGGTACACCCCAGCCCACATGAGGGACAAGGACTAGAACACTGAGGTACACCCCAGCCTCACATGAGGGACAAGGACTCTAACACTGAGGTACACCCCAGCCCACATGAGGGACAAGGACTCTGACACTGAGGTACACCCCAGCCTCACATGAGGGACAAGGACTCTGACACTGAGGTACACCCCAGCCTCACATGAGGGACAAGGACTAGAACACTGAGGTACACCCCAGCCCACATGAGGGACAAGGACTAGAACACTGAGGTACACCCCAGCCCACATGAGGGACAAGGACTAGAACACTGAGGTACACCCCAGCCCACATGAGGGACAAGGACTAGAACACTGAGGTACACCCCAGCCCACATGAGGGACAAGGACTAGAACACTGAGGTACACCCCAGCCCCACATGAGGGACAAGGACTCTGACACTGAGGTACACCCCAGCCCACATGAGGGACAAGGACTAGAACACTGAGGTTCACCCCAGCCCACATGAGGGACAAGGACTCTAACACTGAGGTACACCCCAGCCCACATGAGGGACAAGGACTCTAACACTGAGGTTCACCCCAGCCCCACATGAGGGACAAGGACTCTAACACTGAGGTACACCCCAGCCCCACATGAGGGACAAGGACTCTGACACTGAGGTACACCCCAGCCCACATGAGGGACAAGGACTCTAACACTGAGGTACACCCCAGCCCACATGAGGGACAAGGACTCTAACACTGAGGTACACCCCAGCCCCACATGAGGGACAAGGACTCTAACACTGAGGTACACCCCAGCCCACATGAGGGACAAGGACTCTGACACTGAGGTACACCCCAGCCTCACATGAGGGACAAGGACTAGAACACTGAGGTACACCCCAGCCTCACATGAGGGACAAGGACTAGAACACTGAGGTACACCCCAGCCCACATGAGGGACAAGGACTAGAACACTGAGGTACACCCCAGCCTCACATGAGGGACAAGGACTCTAACACTGAGGTTCACCCCAGCCCACATGAGGGACAAGGACTCTAACACTGAGGTACACCCCAGCCTCACATGAGGGACAAGGACTAGAACACTGAGGTACACCCCAGCCCACATGAGGGACAAGGACTCTAACACTGAGGTTCACCCCAGCCCACATGAGGGACAAGGACTAGAACACTGAGGTTCACCCCAGCCCACATGAGGGACAAGGACTCTAACACTGAGGTACACCCCAGCCCACATGAGGGACAAGGACTCTGACACTGAGGTTCACCCCAGCCTCACATGAGGGACAAGGACTAGAACACTGAGGTACACCCCAGCCTCACATGAGGGACAAGGACTCTAACACTGAGGTACACCCCAGCCCACATGAGGGACAAGGACTAGAACACTGAGGTACACCCCAGCCTCACATGAGGGACAAGGACTCTAACACTGAGGTACACCCCAGCCTCACATGAGGGACAAGGACTAGAACACTGAGGTACACCCCAGCCTCACATGAGGGACAAGGACTCTAACACTGAGGTACACCCCAGCCCCACATGAGGGACAAGGACTAGAACACTGAGGTACACCCCAGCCCACATGAGGGACAAGGACTAGAACACTGAGGTACATCCCAGCCTCACATGAGGGACAAGGACTAGAACACTGAGGTACACCCCAGCCCCACATGAGGGACAAGGACTAGAACACTGAGGTACACCCCAGCCCACATGAGGGACAAGGACTAGAACACTGAGGTACACCCCAGCCCCACATGAGGGACAAGGACTCTAACACTGAGGTACACCCCAGCCCACATGAGGGACAAGGACTCTGACACTGAGGTTCACCCCAGCCTCACATGAGGGACAAGGACTAGAACACTGAGGTACACCCCAGCCTCACATGAGGGACAAGGACTAGAACACTGAGGTACACCCCAGCCTCACATGAGGGACAAGGACTCTAACACTGAGGTACACCCCAGCCCACATGAGGGACAAGGACTAGAACACTGAGGTACACCCCAGCCCACATGAGGGACAAGGACTAGAACACTGAGGTACACCCCAGCCCACATGAGGGACAAGGACTAGAACACTGAGGTACACCCCAGCCCACATGAGGGACAAGGACTCTAACACTGAGGTACACCCCAGCCCACATGAGGGACAAGGACTCTAACACTGAGGTTCACCCCAGCCCACATGAGGGACAAGGACTAGAACACTGAGGTTCACCCCAGCCCCACATGAGGGACAAGGACTCTGACACTGAGGTACACCCCAGCCCCACATGAGGGACAAGGACTCTGACACTGAGGTACACCCCAGCCCACATGAGGGACAAGGACTCTAACACTGAGGTACACCCCAGCCTCACATGAGGGACAAGGACTAGAACACTGAGGTACACCCCAGCCCACATGAGGGACAAGGACTAGAACACTGAGGTACACCCCAGCCCCACATGAGGGACAAGGACTCTAACACTGAGGTACACCCCAGCCCACATGAGGGACAAGGACTAGAACACTGAGGTACACCCCAGCCCCACATGAGGGACAAGGACTAGAACACTGAGGTACACCCCAGCCCCACATGAGGGACAAGGACTCTGACACTGAGGTACACCCCAGCCTCACATGAGGGACAAGGACTAGAACACTGAGGTACACCCCAGCCCCACATGAGGGACAAGGACTCTAACACTGAGGTACACCCCAGCCCCACATGAGGGACAAGGACTAGAACACTGAGGTACACCCCAGCCCCACATGAGGGACAAGGACTCTAACACTGAGGTACACCCCAGCCCACATGAGGGACAAGGACTCTAACACTGAGGTACACCCCAGCCTCACATGAGGGACAAGGACTCTAACACTGAGGTACACCCCAGCCCACATGAGGGACAAGGACTAGAACACTGAGGTACACCCCAGCCTCACATGAGGGACAAGGACTCTAACACTGAGGTACACCCCAGCCCACATGAGGGACAAGGACTAGAACACTGAGGTACACCCCAGCCCACATGAGGGACAAGGACTCTGACACTGAGGTACACCCCAGCCTCACATGAGGGACAAGGACTAGAACACTGAGGTACACCCCAGCCCCACATGAGGGACAAGGACTCTAACACTGAGGTACACCCCAGCCCCACATGAGGGACAAGGACTCTGACACTGAGGTACACCCCAGCCTCACATGAGGGACAAGGACTCTGACACTGAGGTACACCCCAGCCTCACATGAGGGACAAGGACTAGAACACTGAGGTACACCCCAGCCCCACATGAGGGACAAGGACTCTAACACTGAGGTACACCCCAGCCCCACATGAGGGACAAGGACTAGAACACTGAGGTACACCCCAGCCCCACATGAGGGACAAGGACTCTAACACTGAGGTACACCCCAGCCCACATGAGGGACAAGGACTCTAACACTGAGGTACACCCCAGCCTCACATGAGGGACAAGGACTCTAACACTGAGGTACACCCCAGCCCACATGAGGGACAAGGACTAGAACACTGAGGTACACCCCAGCCTCACATGAGGGACAAGGACTCTAACACTGAGGTACACCCCAGCCCACATGAGGGACAAGGACTAGAACACTGAGGTACACCCCAGCCTCACATGAGGGACAAGGACTCTGACACTGAGGTACACCCCAGCCTCACATGAGGGACAAGGACTAGAACACTGAGGTACACCCCAGCCCCACATGAGGGACAAGGACTCTGACACTGAGGTACACCCCAGCCTCACATGAGGGACAAGGACTAGAACACTGAGGTACACCCCAGCCTCACATGAGGGACAAGGACTAGAACACTGAGGTACACCCCAGCCCACATGAGGGACAAGGACTAGAACACTGAGGTACACCCCAGCCCACATGAGGGACAAGGACTCTGACACTGAGGTACACCCCAGCCTCACATGAGGGACAAGGACTCTAACACTGAGGTACACCCCAGCCTCACATGAGGGACAAGGACTCTAACACTGAGGTACACCCCAGCCCACATGAGGGACAAGGACTAGAACACTGAGGTACACCCCAGCCTCACATGAGGGACAAGGACTCTAACACTGAGGTACACCCCAGCCTCACATGAGGGACAAGGACTAGAACACTGAGGTACACCCCAGCCCACATGAGGGACAAGGACTAGAACACTGAGGTACACCCCAGCCTCACATGAGGGACAAGGACTCTAACACTGAGGTACACCCCAGCCCACATGAGGGACAAGGACTCTGACACTGAGGTACACCCCAGCCTCACATGAGGGACAAGGACTAGAACACTGAGGTTCACCCCAGCCCACATGAGGGACAAGGACTAGAACACTGAGGTACACCCCAGCCCACATGAGGGACAAGGACTAGAACACTGAGGTACACCCCAGCCCACATGAGGGACAAGGACTAGAACACTGAGGTACACCCCAGCCCCACATGAGGGACAAGGACTAGAACACTGAGGTTCACCCCAGCCCACATGAGGGACAAGGACTAGAACACTGAGGTACACCCCAGCCCACATGAGGGACAAGGACTAGAACACTGAGGTACACCCCAGCCCACATGAGGGACAAGGACTAGAACACTGAGGTACACCCCAGCCCCACATGAGGGACAAGGACTCTGACACTGAGGTACACCCCAGCCCCACATGAGGGACAAGGACTCTGACACTGAGGTACACCCCAGCCCACATGAGGGACAAGGACTCTAACACTGAGGTACACCCCAGCCTCACATGAGGGACAAGGACTAGAACACTGAGGTACACCCCAGCCTCACATGAGGGACAAGGACTCTGACACTGAGGTACACCCCAGCCCACATGAGGGACAAGGACTCTAACACTGAGGTACACCCCAGCCCCACATGAGGGACAAGGACTCTAACACTGAGGTTCACCCCAGCCTCACATGAGGGACAAGGACTCTAACACTGAGGTACACCCCAGCCCACATGAGGGACAAGGACTCTAACACTGAGGTACACCCCAGCCCACATGAGGGACAAGGACTCTAACACTGAGGTTCACCCCAGCCTCACATGAGGGACAAGGACTCTAACACTGAGGTACACCCCAGCCCCACATGAGGGACAAGGACTCTAACACTGAGGTACACCCCAGCCCACATGAGGGACAAGGACTCTAACACTGAGGTACACCCCAGCCCACATGAGGGACAAGGACTCTGACACTGAGGTACACCCCAGCCCACATGAGGGACAAGGACTAGAACACTGAGGTACACCCCAGCCCCACATGAGGGACAAGGACTAGAACACTGAGGTACACCCCAGCCCACATGAGGGACAAGGACTCTAACACTGAGGTACACCCCAGCCTCACATGAGGGACAAGGACTAGAACACTGAGGTACACCCCAGCCCACATGAGGGACAAGGACTAGAACACTGAGGTACACCCCAGCCCACATGAGGGACAAGGACTAGAACACTGAGGTACACCCCAGCCCACATGAGGGACAAGGACTCTAACACTGAGGTACACCCCAGCCCACATGAGGGACAAGGACTCTAACACTGAGGTACACCCCAGCCCACATGAGGGACAAGGACTAGAACACTGAGGTTCACCCCAGCCCACATGAGGGACAAGGACTAGAACACTGAGGTACACCCCAGCCCACATGAGGGACAAGGACTCTGACACTGAGGTACACCCCAGCCCACATGAGGGACAAGGACTAGAACACTGAGGTACACCCCAGCCCCACATGAGGGACAAGGACTCTAACACTGAGGTACACCCCAGCCTCACATGAGGGACAAGGACTAGAACACTGAGGTACACCCCAGCCCCACATGAGGGACAAGGACTCTGACACTGAGGTACACCCCAGCCTCACATGAGGGACAAGGACTAGAACACTGAGGTACACCCCAGCCCCACATGAGGGACAAGGACTCTAACACTGAGGTACACCCCAGCCCACATGAGGGACAAGGACTCTAACACTGAGGTTCACCCCAGCCTCACATGAGGGACAAGGACTAGAACACTGAGGTTCACCCCAGCCCACATGAGGGACAAGGACTCTAACACTGAGGTACACCCCAGCCCCACATGAGGGACAAGGACTAGAACACTGAGGTACACCCCAGCCCACATGAGGGACAAGGACTCTAACACTGAGGTACACCCCAGCCCACATGAGGGACAAGGACTAGAACACTGAGGTACACCCCAGCCCCACATGAGGGACAAGGACTCTGACACTGAGGTACACCCCAGCCTCACATGAGGGACAAGGACTAGAACACTGAGGTACACCCCAGCCCACATGAGGGACAAGGACTAGAACACTGAGGTTCACCCCAGCCCCACATGAGGGACAAGGACTAGAACACTGAGGTTCACCCCAGCCCACATGAGGGACAAGGACTCTAACACTGAGGTACACCCCAGCCCACATGAGGGACAAGGACTCTAACACTGAGGTACACCCCAGCCTCACATGAGGGACAAGGACTAGAACACTGAGGTTCACCCCAGCCCACATGAGGGACAAGGACTCTAACACTGAGGTACACCCCAGCCCACATGAGGGACAAGGACTCTGACACTGAGGTACACCCCAGCCCCACATGAGGGACAAGGACTCTAACACTGAGGTACACCCCAGCCCACATGAGGGACAAGGACTAGAACACTGAGGTACACCCCAGCCCCACATGAGGGACAAGGACTAGAACACTGAGGTACACCCCAGCCCACATGAGGGACAAGGACTAGAACACTGAGGTACACCCCAGCCCACATGAGGGACAAGGACTAGAACACTGAGGTACACCCCAGCCTCACATGAGGGACAAGGACTAGAACACTGAGGTACACCCCAGCCTCACATGAGGGACAAGGACTAGAACACTGAGGTACACCCCAGCCCCACATGAGGGACAAGGACTAGAACACTGAGGTACACCCCAGCCTCACATGAGGGACAAGGACTAGAACACTGAGGTACACCCCAGCCCACATGAGGGACAAGGACTAGAACACTGAGGTACACCCCAGCCTCACATGAGGGACAAGGACTCTAACACTGAGGTACACCCCAGCCTCACATGAGGGACAAGGACTCTGACACTGAGGTACACCCCAGCCCACATGAGGGACAAGGACTCTAACACTGAGGTACACCCCAGCCTCACATGAGGGACAAGGACTCTAACACTGAGGTACACCCCAGCCTCACATGAGGGACAAGGACTCTAACACTGAGGTACACCCCAGCCCCACATGAGGGACAAGGACTCTGACACTGAGGTACACCCCAGCCCCACATGAGGGACAAGGACTCTGACACTGAGGTTCACCCCAGCCCACATGAGGGACAAGGACTAGAACACTGAGGTACACCCCAGCCCACATGAGGGACAAGGACTAGAACACTGAGGTACACCCCAGCCCACATGAGGGACAAGGATTAGAACACTGAGGTACACCCCAGCCCACATGAGGGACAAGGACTCTAACACTGAGGTACACCCCAGCCCACATGAGGGACAAGGACTAGAACACTGAGGTACACCCCAGCCCACATGAGGGACAAGGATTAGAACACTGAGGTACACCCCAGCCCACATGAGGGACAAGGACTCTAACACTGAGGTACACCCCAGCCTCACATGAGGGACAAGGACTAGAACACTGAGGTACACCCCAGCCCACATGAGGGACAAGGACTCTAACACTGAGGTACACCCCAGACATGAGGGACAAGGACTAGAACACTGAGTACACCCCAGCCCCACATGAGGGACAAGGACTCTGACACTGAGGTTCACCCCAGCCTCACATGAGGGACAAGGACTCTGACACTGAGGTTCACCCCAGCCCCACATGAGGGACAAGGACTCTAACACTGAGGTACACCCCAGCCCCACATGAGGGACAAGGACTCTGACACTGAGGTACACCCCAGCCCCACATGAGGGACAAGGACTCTGACACTGAGGTACACCCCAGCCTCACATGAGGGACAAGGACTAGAACACTGAGGTTCACCCCAGCCCACATGAGGGACAAGGACTCTGAACACTGAGGTACACCCCAGCCCCACATGAGGGACAAGGACTAGAACACTGAGGTACACCCCAGCCCCACATGAGGGACAAGGACTAGAACACTGAGGTACACCCCAGCCTCACATGAGGGACAAGGACTAGAACACTGAGGTACACCCCAGCCCACATGAGGGACAAGGACTTTAAACACTGAAGGTACACCCCAGCCCACATGAGGGACAAGGACTCTGACACTGAGGTACACCCCAGCCCACATGAGGGACAAGGACTCTGACACTGAGGTACACCCCAGCCCACATGAGGGACAAGGACTAGAACACTGAGGTACACCCCAGCCCACATGAGGGACAAGGACTAGAACACTGAGGTTCACCCCAGCCCCACATGAGGGACAAGGACTCTAACACTGAGGTACACCCCAGCCCACATGAGGGACAAGGACTAGAACACTGAGGTTCACCCCAGCCCCACATGAGGGACAAGGACTCTGACACTGAGGTACACCCCCAGCCCATCACATGAAAGGGACAAGGACTCTGAACACTGAGGTTCACCCCAGCCTCACATGAGGGACAAGGACTAGAACACTGAGGTTCACCCCAGCCCACATGAGGGACAAGGACTCTAACACTGAGGTACACCCCAGCCTCACATGAGGGACAAGGACTCTAACACTGAGGTACACCCCAGCCCACATGAGGGACAAGGACTCTAACACTGAGGTACACCCCAGCCCCACATGAGGGACAAGGACTCTGACACTGAGGTACACCCCAGCCTCACATGAGGGACAAGGACTAGAACACTGAGGTTCACCCCAGCCCACATGAGGGACAAGGACTCTGACACTGAGGTACACCCCAGCCCACATGAGGGACAAGGACTAGAACACTGAGGTACACCCCAGCCCACATGAGGGACAAGGACTAGAACACTGAGGTACACCCCAGCCCACATGAGGGACAAGGACTAGAACACTGAGGTACACCCCAGCCCCACATGAGGGACAAGGACTAGAACACTGAGGTACACCCCAGCCCACATGAGGGACAAGGACTAGAACACTGAGGTACACCCCAGCCTCACATGAGGGACAAGGACTAGAACACTGAGGTTCACCCCAGCCCACATGAGGGACAAGGACTAGAACACTGAGGTACACCCCAGCCCCACATGAGGGACAAGGACTAGAACACTGAGGTACACCCCAGCCCACATGAGGGACAAGGACTAGAACACTGAGGTACACCCCAGCCCCACATGAGGGACAAGGACTAGAACACTGAGGTACACCCCAGCCCACATGAGGGACAAGGACTCTGACACTGAGGTACACCCCAGCCCACATGAGGGACAAGGACTAGAACACTGAGGTACACCCCAGCCCCACATGAGGGACAAGGACTAGAACACTGAGGTACACCCCAGCCCACATGAGGGACAAGGACTAGAACACTGAGGTACACCCCAGCCCCACATGAGGGACAAGGACTAGAACACTGAGGTACACCCCAGCCCCACATGAGGGACAAGGACTAGAACACTGAGGTACACCCCAGCCCCACATGAGGGACAAGGACTAGAACACTGAGGTACACCCCAGCCCACATGAGGGACAAGGACTCTAACACTGAGGTACACCCCAGCCCACATGAGGGACAAGGACTCTGACACTGAGGTACACCCCAGCCTCACATGAGGGACAAGGACTAGAACACTGAGGTTCACCCCAGCCCACATGAGGGACAAGGACTAGAACACTGAGGTACACCCCAGCCCCACATGAGGGACAAGGACTCTGACACTGAGGTACACCCCAGCCCACATGAGGGACAAGGACTAGAACACTGAGGTTCACCCCAGCCCACATGAGGGACAAGGACTAGAACACTGAGGTACACCCCAGCCCCACATGAGGGACAAGGACTCTGACACTGAGGTACACCCCAGCCTCACATGAGGGACAAGGACTAGAACACTGAGGTTCACCCCAGCCCCACATGAGGGACAAGGACTAGAACACTGAGGTTCACCCCAGCCCACATGAGGGACAAGGACTCTGACACTGAGGTACACCCCAGCCTCACATGAGGGACAAGGACTAGAACACTGAGGTTCACCCCAGCCCACATGAGGGACAAGGACTCTAACACTGAGGTACACCCCAGCCTCACATGAGGGACAAGGACTAGAACACTGAGGTACACCCCAGCCCCACATGAGGGACAAGGACTAGAACACTGAGGTTCACCCCAGCCCACATGAGGGACAAGGACTAGAACACTGAGGTACACCCCAGCCTCACATGAGGGACAAGGACTAGAACACTGAGGTTCACCCCAGCCCACATGAGGGACAAGGACTAGAACACTGAGGTACACCCCAGCCCACATGAGGGACAAGGACTCTGACACTGAGGTACACCCCAGCCCACATGAGGGACAAGGACTAGAACACTGAGGTTCACCCCAGCCTCACATGAGGGACAAGGACTCTAACACTGAGGTACACCCCAGCCCACATGAGGGACAAGGACTAGAACACTGAGGTTCACCCCAGCCCACATGAGGGACAAGGACTCTAACACTGAGGTACACCCCAGCCCACATGAGGGACAAGGACTCTGACACTGAGGTACACCCCAGCCTCACATGAGGGACAAGGACTAGAACACTGAGGTACACCCCAGCCCCACATGAGGGACAAGGACTCTAACACTGAGGTTCACCCCAGCCCCACATGAGGGACAAGGACTAGAACACTGAGGTACACCCCAGCCCCACATGAGGGACAAGGACTCTAACACTGAGGTTCACCCCAGCCCACATGAGGGACAAGGACTAGAACACTGAGGTTCACCCCAGCCTCACATGAGGGACAAGGACTAGAACACTGAGGTACACCCCAGCCCACATGAGGGACAAGGACTCTGACACTGAGGTACACCCCAGCCCCACATGAGGGACAAGGACTAGAACACTGAGGTACACCCCAGCCCACATGAGGGACAAGGACTAGAACACTGAGGTACACCCCAGCCCACATGAGGGACAAGGACTCTGACACTGAGGTACACCCCAGCCCACATGAGGGACAAGGAGTAGAACACTGAGGTTCACCCCAGCCCCACATGAGGGACAAGGACTCTGACACTGAGGTACACCCCAGCCCCACATGAGGGACAAGGACTCTGACACTGAGGTACACCCCAGCCCACATGAGGGACAAGGACTAGAACACTGAGGTACACCCCAGCCCACATGAGGGACAAGGACTCTAACACTGAGGTACACCCCAGCCCACATGAGGGACAAGGACTCTAACACTGAGGTACACCCCAGCCCCACATGAGGGACAAGGACTAGAACACTGAGGTACACCCCAGCCCACATGAGGGACAAGGACTAGAACACTGAGGTTCACCCCAGCCCCACATGAGGGACAAGGACTCTGACACTGAGGTACACCCCAGCCCACATGAGGGACAAGGACTCTAACACTGAGGTACACCCCAGCCCCACATGAGGGACAAGGACTCTGACACTGAGGTACACCCCAGCCTCACATGAGGGACAAGGACTAGAACACTGAGGTACACCCCAGCCCCACATGAGGGACAAGGACTCTAACACTGAGGTACACCCCAGCCCCACATGAGGGACAAGGACTAGAACACTGAGGTACACCCCAGCCCCACATGAGGGACAAGGACTAGAACACTGAGGTACACCCCAGCCCCACATGAGGGACAAGGACTCTAACACTGAGGTACACCCCAGCCCACATGAGGGACAAGGACTCTAACACTGAGGTACACCCCAGCCTCACATGAGGGACAAGGACTCTAACACTGAGGTACACCCCAGCCCACATGAGGGACAAGGACTAGAACACTGAGGTACACCCCAGCCTCACATGAGGGACAAGGACTCTAACACTGAGGTACACCCCAGCCCACATGAGGGACAAGGACTAGAACACTGAGGTACACCCCAGCCCCACATGAGGGACAAGGACTCTAACACTGAGGTACACCCCAGCCCCACATGAGGGACAAGGACTAGAACACTGAGGTACACCCCAGCCCCACATGAGGGACAAGGACTAGAACACTGAGGTACACCCCAGCCCACATGAGGGACAAGGACTCTGACACTGAGGTACACCCCAGCCTCACATGAGGGACAAGGACTAGAACACTGAGGTACACCCCAGCCTCACATGAGGGACAAGGACTCTAACACTGAGGTACACCCCAGCCCACATGAGGGACAAGGACTAGAACACTGAGGTACACCCCAGCCTCACATGAGGGACAAGGACTCTAACACTGAGGTACACCCCAGCCCACATGAGGGACAAGGACTAGAACACTGAGGTACACCCCAGCCTCACATGAGGGACAAGGACTCTGACACTGAGGTACACCCCAGCCTCACATGAGGGACAAGGACTAGAACACTGAGGTACACCCCAGCCCCACATGAGGGACAAGGACTCTGACACTGAGGTACACCCCAGCCTCACATGAGGGACAAGGACTAGAACACTGAGGTACACCCCAGCCCACATGAGGGACAAGGACTCTAACACTGAGGTACACCCCAGCCCACATGAGGGACAAGGACTGGAACACTGAGGTACACCCCAGCCCACATGAGGGACAAGGACTCTGACACTGAGGTACACCCCAGCCTCACATGAGGGACAAGGACTCTAACACTGAGGTACACCCCAGCCTCACATGAGGGACAAGGACTCTAACACTGAGGTACACCCCAGCCCACATGAGGGACAAGGACTAGAACACTGAGGTACACCCCAGCCTCACATGAGGGACAAGGACTCTAACACTGAGGTACACCCCAGCCTCACATGAGGGACAAGGACTAGAACACTGAGGTACACCCCAGCCCACATGAGGGACAAGGACTAGAACACTGAGGTACACCCCAGCCTCACATGAGGGACAAGGACTCTAACACTGAGGTACACCCCAGCCCACATGAGGGACAAGGACTCTGACACTGAGGTACACCCCAGCCTCACATGAGGGACAAGGACTAGAACACTGAGGTTCACCCCAGCCCACATGAGGGACAAGGACTAGAACACTGAGGTACACCCCAGCCCACATGAGGGACAAGGACTAGAACACTGAGGTACACCCCAGCCCACATGAGGGACAAGGACTAGAACACTGAGGTACACCCCAGCCCCACATGAGGGACAAGGACTCTGACACTGAGGTACACCCCAGCCCCACATGAGGGACAAGGACTCTGACACTGAGGTACACCCCAGCCCACATGAGGGACAAGGACTCTAACACTGAGGTACACCCCAGCCTCACATGAGGGACAAGGACTAGAACACTGAGGTACACCCCAGCCCACATGAGGGACAAGGACTCTAACACTGAGGTACACCCCAGCCTCACATGAGGGACAAGGACTCTAACACTGAGGTACACCCCAGCCCACATGAGGGACAAGGACTCTAACACTGAGGTACACCCCAGCCCACATGAGGGACAAGGACTCTAACACTGAGGTTCACCCCAGCCTCACATGAGGGACAAGGACTCTAACACTGAGGTACACCCCAGCCCCACATGAGGGACAAGGACTCTAACACTGAGGTACACCCCAGCCCACATGAGGGACAAGGACTCTAACACTGAGGTTCACCCCAGCCTCACATGAGGGACAAGGACTCTAACACTGAGGTTCACCCCAGCCTCACATGAGGGACAAGGACTCTAACACTGAGGTTCACCCCAGCCCCACATGAGGGACAAGGACTCTAACACTGAGGTACACCCCAGCCCACATGAGGGACAAGGACTCTAACACTGAGGTACACCCCAGCCCACATGAGGGACAAGGACTCTGACACTGAGGTACACCCCAGCCCACATGAGGGACAAGGACTAGAACACTGAGGTACACCCCAGCCCCACATGAGGGACAAGGACTAGAACACTGAGGTACACCCCAGCCCACATGAGGGACAAGGACTCTAACACTGAGGTACACCCCAGCCTCACATGAGGGACAAGGACTAGAACACTGAGGTACACCCCAGCCCACATGAGGGACAAGGACTCTAACACTGAGGTACACCCCAGCCCACATGAGGGACAAGGACTCTAACACTGAGGTACACCCCAGCCCACATGAGGGACAAGGACTCTAACACTGAGGTACACCCCAGCCCACATGAGGGACAAGGACTCTAACACTGAGGTACACCCCAGCCCACATGAGGGACAAGGACTAGAACACTGAGGTTCACCCCAGCCCACATGAGGGACAAGGACTAGAACACTGAGGTACACCCCAGCCCCACATGAGGGACAAGGACTCTGACACTGAGGTACACCCCAGCCCCACATGAGGGACAAGGACTCTAACACTGAGGTACACCCCAGCCTCACATGAGGGACAAGGACTAGAACACTGAGGTACACCCCAGCCCCACATGAGGGACAAGGACTCTAACACTGAGGTACACCCCAGCCCCACATGAGGGACAAGGACTCTAACACTGAGGTACACCCCAGCCTCACATGAGGGACAAGGACTAGAACACTGAGGTACACCCCAGCCCACATGAGGGACAAGGACTCTAACACTGAGGTTCACCCCAGCCTCACATGAGGGACAAGGACTAGAACACTGAGGTTCACCCCAGCCCACATGAGGGACAAGGACTCTAACACTGAGGTACACCCCAGCCCCACATGAGGGACAAGGACTAGAACACTGAGGTACACCCCAGCCCACATGAGGGACAAGGACTCTAACACTGAGGTACACCCCAGCCCCACATGAGGGACAAGGACTAGAACACTGAGGTACACCCCAGCCCACATGAGGGACAAGGACTCTGACACTGAGGTACACCCCAGCCCCACATGAGGGACAAGGACTAGAACACTGAGGTACACCCCAGCCCACATGAGGGACAAGGACTCTAACACTGAGGTACACCCCAGCCCCACATGAGGGACAAGGACTCTAACACTGAGGTACACCCCAGCCCACATGAGGGACAAGGACTAGAACACTGAGGTACACCCCAGCCCACATGAGGGACAAGGACTCTAACACTGAGGTACACCCCAGCCCACATGAGGGACAAGGACTCTAACACTGAGGTACACCCCAGCCTCACATGAGGGACAAGGACTAGAACACTGAGGTTCACCCCAGCCCCACATGAGGGACAAGGACTAGAACACTGAGGTTCACCCCAGCCCACATGAGGGACAAGGACTCTAACACTGAGGTACACCCCAGCCCACATGAGGGACAAGGACTAGAACACTGAGGTTCACCCCAGCCCACATGAGGGACAAGGACTCTAACACTGAGGTACACCCCAGCCTCACATGAGGGACAAGGACTAGAACACTGAGGTTCACCCCAGCCCACATGAGGGACAAGGACTCTAACACTGAGGTACACCCCAGCCCACATGAGGGACAAGGACTCTGACACTGAGGTACACCCCAGCCCCACATGAGGGACAAGGACTCTAACACTGAGGTACACCCCAGCCCACATGAGGGACAAGGACTAGAACACTGAGGTACACCCCAGCCTCACATGAGGGACAAGGACTAGAACACTGAGGTACACCCCAGCCCACATGAGGGACAAGGACTAGAACACTGAGGTACACCCCAGCCTCACATGACGGACAAGGACTCTAACACTGAGGTACACCCCAGCCTCACATGAGGGACAAGGACTCTGACACTGAGGTACACCCCAGCCCACATGAGGGACAAGGACTCTAACACTGAGGTACACCCCAGCCTCACATGAGGGACAAGGACTCTAACACTGAGGTACACCCCAGCCTCACATGAGGGACAAGGACTCTAACACTGAGGTACACCCCAGCCCCACATGAGGGACAAGGACTCTGACACTGAGGTACACCCCAGCCCCACATGAGGGACAAGGACTCTGACACTGAGGTTCACCCCAGCCCACATGAGGGACAAGGACTAGAACACTGAGGTACACCCCAGCCCACATGAGGGACAAGGACTAGAACACTGAGGTACACCCCAGCCCACATGAGGGACAAGGATTAGAACACTGAGGTACACCCCAGCCCCACATGAGGGACAAGGACTCTAACACTGAGGTACACCCCAGCCCACATGAGGGACAAGGACTCTAACACTGAGGTACACCCCAGCCCCACATGAGGGACAAGGACTAGAACACTGAGGTACACCCCAGCCCACATGAGGGACAAGGACTCTAACACTGAGGTACACCCCAGCCTCACATGAGGGACAAGGACTAGAACACTGAGGTACACCCCAGCCCACATGAGGGACAAGGACTAGAACACTGAGGTACACCCCAGCCTCACATGAGGGACAAGGACTAGAACACTGAGGTACACCCCAGCCTCACATGAGGGACAAGGACTCTAACACTGAGGTACACCCCAGCCCCACATGAGGGACAAGGACTAGAACACTGAGGTACACCCCAGCCCACATGAGGGACAAGGACTCTAACACTGAGGTACACCCCAGCCCACATGAGGGACAAGGACTAGAACACTGAGGTACACCCTAGCCCACATGAGGGACAAGGACTAGAACACTGAGGTACACCCCAGCCCCACATGAGGGACAAGGACTCTGACACTGAGGTTCACCCCAGCCTCACATGAGGGACAAGGACTCTGACACTGAGGTTCACCCCAGCCCCACATGAGGGACAAGGACTCTAACACTGAGGTACACCCCAGCCCCACATGAGGGACAAGGACTCTGACACTGAGGTACACCCCAGCCTCACATGAGGGACAAGGACTAGAACACTGAGGTTCACCCCAGCCCACATGAGGGACAAGGACTCTGACACTGAGGTACACCCCAGCCCACATGAGGGACAAGGACTAGAACACTGAGGTTCACCCCAGCCCACATGAGGGACAAGGACTCTAACACTGAGGTACACCCCAGCCTCACATGAGGGACAAGGACTAGAACACTGAGGTACACCCCAGCCCCACATGAGGGACAAGGACTAGAACACTGAGGTACACCCCAGCCCACATGAGGGACAAGGACTAGAACACTGAGGTACACCCCAGCCTCACATGAGGGACAAGGACTAGAACACTGAGGTACACCCCAGCCTCACATGAGGGACAAGGACTCTAACACTGAGGTACACCCCAGCCCACATGAGGGACAAGGACTAGAACACTGAGGTACACCCCAGCCCACATGAGGGACAAGGACTAGAACACTGAGGTTCACCCCAGCCCCACATGAGGGACAAGGACTCTAACACTGAGGTACACCCCAGCCCCACATGAGGGACAAGGACTCTGACACTGAGGTTCACCCCAGCCCACATGAGGGACAAGGACTAGAACACTGAGGTTCACCCCAGCCCCACATGAGGGACAAGGACTCTGACACTGAGGTACACCCCAGCCCACATGAGGGACAAGGACTAGAACACTGAGGTACACCCCAGCCCACATGAGGGACAAGGACTCTAACACTGAGGTACACCCCAGCCCACATGAGGGACAAGGACTAGAACACTGAGGTTCACCCCAGCCCACATGAGGGACAAGGACTCTAACACTGAGGTACACCCCAGCCCCACATGAGGGACAAGGACTCTGACACTGAGGTACACCCCAGCCTCACATGAGGGACAAGGACTCTAACACTGAGGTACACCCCAGCCCCACATGAGGGACAAGGACTCTAACACTGAGGTACACCCCAGCCTCACATGAGGGACAAGGACTAGAACACTGAGGTTCACCCCAGCCCACATGAGGGACAAGGACTCTGACACTGAGGTACACCCCAGCCCCACATGAGGGACAAGGACTAGAACACTGAGGTACACCCCAGCCCACATGAGGGACAAGGACTCTAACACTGAGGTACACCCCAGCCCCACATGAGGGACAAGGACTAGAACACTGAGGTACACCCCAGCCCCACATGAGGGACAAGGACTCTAACACTGAGGTACACCCCAGCCCACATGAGGGACAAGGACTAGAACACTGAGGTTCACCCCAGCCCACATGAGGGACAAGGACTCTAACACTGAGGTACACCCCAGCCTCACATGAGGGACAAGGACTAGAACACTGAGGTACACCCCAGCCCCACATGAGGGACAAGGACTAGAACACTGAGGTACACCCCAGCCCCACATGAGGGACAAGGACTAGAACACTGAGGTTCACCCCAGCCCACATGAGGGACAAGGACTCTAACACTGAGGTACACCCCAGCCCACATGAGGGACAAGGACTCTAACACTGAGGTACACCCCAGCCCACATGAGGGACAAGGACTAGAACACTGAGGTTCACCCCAGCCCACATGAGGGACAAGGACTCTGACACTGAGGTTCACCCCAGCCCCACATGAGGGACAAGGACTAGAACACTGAGGTACACCCCAGCCTCACATGAGGGACAAGGACTAGAACACTGAGGTACACCCCAGCCCCACATGAGGGACAAGGACTCTAACACTGAGGTACACCCCAGCCTCACATGAGGGACAAGGACTCTAACACTGAGGTACACCCCAGCCCACATGAGGGACAAGGACTCTAACACTGAGGTACACCCCAGCCCCACATGAGGGACAAGGACTCTGACACTGAGGTACACCCCAGCCTCACATGAGGGACAAGGACTAGAACACTGAGGTACACCCCAGCCCACATGAGGGACAAGGACTCTGACACTGAGGTACACCCCAGCCCACATGAGGGACAAGGACTAGAACACTGAGGTACACCCCAGCCCCACATGAGGGACAAGGACTAGAACACTGAGGTACACCCCAGCCTCACATGAGGGACAAGGACTAGAACACTGAGGTTCACCCCAGCCCACATGAGGGACAAGGACTCTGACACTGAGGTACACCCCAGCCTCACATGAGGGACAAGGACTAGAACACTGAGGTACACCCCAGCCCACATGAGGGACAAGGACTCTGACACTGAGGTACACCCCAGCCCCACATGAGGGACAAGGACTAGAACACTGAGGTACACCCCAGCCCCACATGAGGGACAAGGACTCTAACACTGAGGTACACCCCAGCCCACATGAGGGACAAGGACTAGAACACTGAGGTACACCCCAGCCCACATGAGGGACAAGGACTAGAACACTGAGGTACACCCCAGCCTCACATGAGGGACAAGGACTAGAACACTGAGGTACACCCCAGCCCCACATGAGGGACAAGGACTAGAACACTGAGGTACACCCCAGCCCACATGAGGGACAAGGATTAGAACACTGAGGTACACCCCAGCCCCACATGAGGGACAAGGACTAGAACACTGAGGTACACCCCAGCCCCACATGAGGGACAAGGACTAGAACACTGAGGTACACCCCAGCCCACATGAGGGACAAGGACTAGAACACTGAGGTACACCCCAGCCCACATGAGGGACAAGGACTCTGACACTGAGGTACACCCCAGCCCACATGAGGGACAAGGACTAGAACACTGAGGTACACCCCAGCCCCACATGAGGGACAAGGACTAGAACACTGAGGTACACCCCAGCCCCACATGAGGGACAAGGACTAGAACACTGAGGTACACCCCAGCCTCACATGAGGGACAAGGACTAGAACACTGAGGTTCACCCCAGCCCACATGAGGGACAAGGACTCTAACACTGAGGTACACCCCAGCCTCACATGAGGGACAAGGACTAGAACACTGAGGTACACCCCAGCCCACATGAGGGACAAGGACTAGAACACTGAGGTACACCCCAGCCCACATGAGGGACAAGGACTAGAACACTGAGGTACACCCCAGCCCACATGAGGGACAAGGATTAGAACACTGAGGTACACCCCAGCCCCACATGAGGGACAAGGACTCTGACACTGAGGTACACCCCAGCCCACATGAGGGACAAGGACTCTAACACTGAGGTACACCCCAGCCTCACATGAGGGACAAGGACTAGAACACTGAGGTACACCCCAGCCCACATGAGGGACAAGGACTAGAACACTGAGGTACACCCCAGCCCACATGAGGGACAAGGATTAGAACACTGAGGTACACCCCAGCCCCACATGAGGGACAAGGACTCTGACACTGAGGTACACCCCAGCCCACATGAGGGACAAGGACTCTAACACTGAGGTACACCCCAGCCTCACATGAGGGACAAGGACTAGAACACTGAGGTACACCCCAGCTCCACATGAGGGACAAGGACTCTAACACTGAGGTACACCCCAGCCTCACATGAGGGACAAGGACTAGAACACTGAGGTACACCCCAGCCCACATGAGGGACAAGGACTAGAACACTGAGGTACACCCCAGCTCCACATGAGGGACAAGGACTCTAACACTGAGGTACACCCCAGCCTCACATGAGGGACAAGGACTAGAACACTGAGGTACACCCCAGCTCCACATGAGGGACAAGGACTCTAACACTGAGGTACACCCCAGCCTCACATGAGGGACAAGGACTAGAACACTGAGGTACACCCCAGCTCCACATGAGGGACAAGGACTCTAACACTGAGGTTCACCCCAGCCTCACATGAGGGACAAGGACTCTAACACTGAGGTACACCCCAGCCTCACATGAGGGACAAGGACTAGAACACTGAGGTACACCCCAGCTCCACATGAGGGACAAGGACTCTAACACTGAGGTACACCCCAGCCTCACATGAGGGACAAGGACTAGAACACTGAGGTACACCCCAGCCCACATGAGGGACAAGGACTAGAACACTGAGGTACACCCCAGCCTCACATGAGGGACAAGGACTAGAACACTGAGGTACACCCCAGCCTCACATGAGGGACAAGGACTCTGACACTGAGGTACACCCCAGCCCACATGAGGGACAAGGACTCTAACACTGAGGTACACCCCAGCCTCACATGAGGGACAAGGACTAGAACACTGAGGTACACCCCAGCCCCACATGAGGGACAAGGACTAGAACACTGAGGTACACCCCAGCCTCACATGAGGGACAAGGACTAGAACACTGAGGTTCACCCCAGCCCACATGAGGGACAAGGACTCTAACACTGAGGTTCACCCCAGCCCCACATGAGGGACAAGGACTAGAACACTGAGGTACACCCCAGCCCACATGAGGGACAAGGACTCTAACACTGAGGTACACCCCAGCCCACATGAGGGACAAGGACTAGAACACTGAGGTACACCCCAGCCCACATGAGGGACAAGGACTAGAACACTGAGGTACACCCCAGCCCACATGAGGGACAAGGATTAGAACACTGAGGTACACCCCAGCCCACATGAGGGACAAGGACTCTGACACTGAGGTACACCCCAGCCCCACATGAGGGACAAGGACTCTAACACTGAGGTACACCCCAGCCTCACATGAGGGACAAGGACTAGAACACTGAGGTACACCCCAGCCCACATGAGGGACAAGGATTAGAACACTGAGGTTCACCCCAGCCCACATGAGGGACAAGGACTCTAACACTGAGGTACACCCCAGCCCACATGAGGGACAAGGACTCTGACACTGAGGTACACCCCAGCCCCACATGAGGGACAAGGACTCTAACACTGAGGTTCACCCCAGCCCACATGAGGGACAAGGACTCTAACACTGAGGTACACCCCAGCCCACATGAGGGACAAGGACTAGAACACTGAGGTTCACCCCAGCCCACATGAGGGACAAGGACTCTAACACTGAGGTACACCCCAGCCCACATGAGGGACAAGGACTAGAACACTGAGGTACACCCCAGCCCACATGAGGGACAAGGACTCTAACACTGAGGTACACCCCAGCCCACATGAGGGACAAGGACTCTAACACTGAGGTACACCCCAGCCCCACATGAGGGACAAGGACTAGAACACTGAGGTACACCCCAGCCCACATGAGGGACAAGGACTCTAACACTGAGGTACACCCCAGCCTCACATGAGGGACAAGGACTAGAACACTGAGGTACACCCCAGCCCCACATGAGGGACAAGGACTCTAACACTGAGGTACACCCCAGCCTCACATGAGGGACAAGGACTAGAACACTGAGGTACACCCCAGCCTCACATGAGGGACAAGGACTAGAACACTGAGGTACACCCCAGCCCACATGAGGGACAAGGACTCTAACACTGAGGTACACCCCAGCCTCACATGAGGGACAAGGACTAGAACACTGAGGTACACCCCAGCCCACATGAGGGACAAGGACTAGAACACTGAGGTACACCCCAGCCCCACATGAGGGACAAGGACTAGAACACTGAGGTACACCCCAGCCCACATGAGGGACAAGGACTCTGACACTGAGGTACACCCCAGCCCACATGAGGGACAAGGATTAGAACAGTGAGGTACACCCCAGCCCACATGAGGGACAAGGACTCTAACACTGAGGTACACCCCAGCCTCACATGAGGGACAAGGACTCTGACACTGAGGTACACCCCAGCCCCACATGAGGGACAAGGACTAGAACACTGAGGTACACCCCAGCCCACATGAGGGACAAGGACTCTGACACTGAGGTACACCCCAGCCTCACATGAGGGACAAGGACTAGAACACTGAGGTACACCCCAGCCCCACATGAGGGACAAGGACTAGAACACTGAGGTACACCCCAGCCCACATGAGGGACAAGGATTAGAACACTGAGGTACACCCCAGCCCCACATGAGGGACAAGGACTAGAACACTGAGGTACACCCCAGCCCACATGAGGGACAAGGACTAGAACACTGAGGTACACCCCAGCCTCACATGAGGGACAAGGACTCTGACACTGAGGTACACCCCAGCCCCACATGAGGGACAAGGACTCTGACACTGAGGTACACCCCAGCCCACATGAGGGACAAGGACTCTAACACTGAGGTACACCCCAGCCCACATGAGGGACAAGGACTAGAACACTGAGGTACACCCCAGCCCCACATGAGGGACAAGGACTCTGACACTGAGGTACACCCCAGCCCCACATGAGGGACAAGGACTCTGACACTGAGGTACACCCCAGCCCACATGAGGGACAAGGACTCTAACACTGAGGTACACCCCAGCCCACATGAGGGACAAGGACTCTAACACTGAGGTACACCCCAGCCCACATGAGGGACAAGGACTCTGACACTGAGGTACACCCCAGCCTCACATGAGGGACAAGGACTAGAACACTGAGGTACACCCCAGCCTCACATGAGGGACAAGGACTAGAACACTGAGGTACACCCCAGCCCCACATGAGGGACAAGGACTCTGACACTGAGGTACACCCCAGCCCACATGAGGGACAAGGACTCTAACACTGAGGTACACCCCAGCCCACATGAGGGACAAGGACTCTAACACTGAGGTACACCCCAGCCCCACATGAGGGACAAGGACTCTGACACTGAGGTACACCCCAGCCTCACATGAGGGACAAGGACTAGAACACTGAGGTACACCCCAGCCTCACATGAGGGACAAGGACTCTAACACTGAGGTTCACCCCAGCCCCACATGAGGGACAAGGACTAGAACACTGAGGTACACCCCAGCCCACATGAGGGACAAGGACTCTGACACTGAGGTACACCCCAGCCCCACATGAGGGACAAGGACTCTGACACTGAGGTACACCCCAGCCCCACATGAGGGACAAGGACTCTGACACTGAGGTACACCCCAGCCCCACATGAGGGACAAGGACTAGAACACTGAGGTACACCCCAGCCCACATGAGGGACAAGGACTCTGACACTGAGGTACACCCCAGCCTCACATGAGGGACAAGGACTAGAACACTGAGGTACACCCCAGCCCCACATGAGGGACAAGGACTAGAACACTGAGGTACACCCCAGCCCACATGAGGGACAAGGATTAGAACACTGAGGTACACCCCAGCCCCACATGAGGGACAAGGACTAGAACACTGAGGTACACCCCAGCCCACATGAGGGACAAGGACTAGAACACTGAGGTACACCCCAGCCTCACATGAGGGACAAGGACTCTGACACTGAGGTACACCCCAGCCCCACATGAGGGACAAGGACTCTGACACTGAGGTACACCCCAGCCCACATGAGGGACAAGGACTCTAACACTGAGGTACACCCCAGCCCACATGAGGGACAAGGACTAGAACACTGAGGTACACCCCAGCCCCACATGAGGGACAAGGACTCTGACACTGAGGTACACCCCAGCCCCACATGAGGGACAAGGACTCTGACACTGAGGTACACCCCAGCCCACATGAGGGACAAGGACTCTAACACTGAGGTACACCCCAGCCCACATGAGGGACAAGGACTCTAACACTGAGGTACACCCCAGCCCACATGAGGGACAAGGACTCTGACACTGAGGTACACCCCAGCCTCACATGAGGGACAAGGACTAGAACACTGAGGTACACCCCAGCCTCACATGAGGGACAAGGACTAGAACACTGAGGTACACCCCAGCCCCACATGAGGGACAAGGACTCTGACACTGAGGTACACCCCAGCCCACATGAGGGACAAGGACTCTAACACTGAGGTACACCCCAGCCCACATGAGGGACAAGGACTCTAACACTGAGGTACACCCCAGCCCCACATGAGGGACAAGGACTCTGACACTGAGGTACACCCCAGCCTCACATGAGGGACAAGGACTAGAACACTGAGGTACACCCCAGCCTCACATGAGGGACAAGGACTCTAACACTGAGGTTCACCCCAGCCCCACATGAGGGACAAGGACTAGAACACTGAGGTACACCCCAGCCCACATGAGGGACAAGGACTCTGACACTGAGGTACACCCCAGCCCCACATGAGGGACAAGGACTCTGACACTGAGGTACACCCCAGCCCACATGAGGGACAAGGACTAGAACACTGAGGTACACCCCAGCCCCACATGAGGGACAAGGACTCTGACACTGAGGTACACCCCAGCCTCACATGAGGGACAAGGACTAGAACACTGAGGTACACCCCAGCCTCACATGAGGGACAAGGACTCTAACACTGAGGTTCACCCCAGCCCCACATGAGGGACAAGGACTCTAACACTGAGGTACACCCCAGCCCACATGAGGGACAAGGACTCTGACACTGAGGTACACCCCAGCCCCACATGAGGGACAAGGACTCTGACACTGAGGTACACCCCAGCCCACATGAGGGACAAGGATTAGAACACTGAGGTACACCCCAGCCCCACATGAGGGACAAGGACTAGAACACTGAGGTACACCCCAGCCCACATGAGGGACAAGGACTCTGACACTGAGGTACACCCCAGCCTCACATGAGGGACAAGGACTCTGACACTGAGGTACACCCCAGCCTCACATGAGGGACAAGGACTAGAACACTGAGGTACACCCCAGCCCCACATGAGGGACAAGGATTAGAACACTGAGGTACACCCCAGCCCACATGAGGGACAAGGACTAGAACACTGAGGTACACCCCAGCCCACATGAGGGACAAGGACTAGAACACTGAGGTACACCCCAGCCTCACATGAGGGACAAGGACTCTAACACTGAGGTACACCCCAGCCCACATGAGGGACAAGGACTCTGACACTGAGGTACACCCCAGCCTCACATGAGGGACAAGGACTCTGACACTGAGGTACACCCCAGCCTCACATGAGGGACAAGGACTAGAACACTGAGGTACACCCCAGCCCACATGAGGGACAAGGACTAGAACACTGAGGTACACCCCAGCCCACATGAGGGACAAGGACTAGAACACTGAGGTACACCCCAGCCCACATGAGGGACAAGGACTAGAACACTGAGGTACACCCCAGCCCACATGAGGGACAAGGACTAGAACACTGAGGTACACCCCAGCCCCACATGAGGGACAAGGACTCTGACACTGAGGTACACCCCAGCCCACATGAGGGACAAGGACTAGAACACTGAGGTTCACCCCAGCCCACATGAGGGACAAGGACTCTAACACTGAGGTACACCCCAGCCCACATGAGGGACAAGGACTCTAACACTGAGGTTCACCCCAGCCCCACATGAGGGACAAGGACTCTAACACTGAGGTACACCCCAGCCCCACATGAGGGACAAGGACTCTGACACTGAGGTACACCCCAGCCCACATGAGGGACAAGGACTCTAACACTGAGGTACACCCCAGCCCACATGAGGGACAAGGACTCTAACACTGAGGTACACCCCAGCCCCACATGAGGGACAAGGACTCTAACACTGAGGTACACCCCAGCCCACATGAGGGACAAGGACTCTGACACTGAGGTACACCCCAGCCTCACATGAGGGACAAGGACTCTAACACTGAGGTACACCCCAGCCCACATGAGGGACAAGGACTCTAACACTGAGGTACACCCCAGCCCCACATGAGGGACAAGGACTAGAACACTGAGGTACACCCCAGCCTCACATGAGGGACAAGGACTAGAACACTGAGGTACACCCCAGCCCACATGAGGGACAAGGACTAGAACACTGAGGTACACCCCAGCCTCACATGAGGGACAAGGACTCTAACACTGAGGTTCACCCCAGCCCACATGAGGGACAAGGACTCTAACACTGAGGTACACCCCAGCCTCACATGAGGGACAAGGACTAGAACACTGAGGTACACCCCAGCCCACATGAGGGACAAGGACTCTAACACTGAGGTTCACCCCAGCCCACATGAGGGACAAGGACTAGAACACTGAGGTTCACCCCAGCCCACATGAGGGACAAGGACTCTAACACTGAGGTACACCCCAGCCCACATGAGGGACAAGGACTCTGACACTGAGGTTCACCCCAGCCTCACATGAGGGACAAGGACTAGAACACTGAGGTACACCCCAGCCTCACATGAGGGACAAGGACTCTAACACTGAGGTACACCCCAGCCCACATGAGGGACAAGGACTAGAACACTGAGGTACACCCCAGCCTCACATGAGGGACAAGGACTCTAACACTGAGGTACACCCCAGCCTCACATGAGGGACAAGGACTAGAACACTGAGGTACACCCCAGCCTCACATGAGGGACAAGGACTCTAACACTGAGGTACACCCCAGCCCCACATGAGGGACAAGGACTAGAACACTGAGGTACACCCCAGCCCACATGAGGGACAAGGACTAGAACACTGAGGTACATCCCAGCCTCACATGAGGGACAAGGACTAGAACACTGAGGTACACCCCAGCCCCACATGAGGGACAAGGACTAGAACACTGAGGTACACCCCAGCCCACATGAGGGACAAGGACTAGAACACTGAGGTACACCCCAGCCCCACATGAGGGACAAGGACTCTAACACTGAGGTACACCCCAGCCCACATGAGGGACAAGGACTCTGACACTGAGGTTCACCCCAGCCTCACATGAGGGACAAGGACTAGAACACTGAGGTACACCCCAGCCTCACATGAGGGACAAGGACTAGAACACTGAGGTACACCCCAGCCTCACATGAGGGACAAGGACTCTAACACTGAGGTACACCCCAGCCCACATGAGGGACAAGGACTAGAACACTGAGGTACACCCCAGCCCCACATGAGGGACAAGGACTCTAACACTGAGGTACACCCCAGCCCACATGAGGGACAAGGACTCTGACACTGAGGTTCACCCCAGCCTCACATGAGGGACAAGGACTAGAACACTGAGGTACACCCCAGCCTCACATGAGGGACAAGGACTAGAACACTGAGGTACACCCCAGCCTCACATGAGGGACAAGGACTCTAACACTGAGGTACACCCCAGCCCACATGAGGGACAAGGACTAGAACACTGAGGTACACCCCAGCCCACATGAGGGACAAGGACTCTAACACTGAGGTACACCCCAGCCTCACATGAGGGACAAGGACTAGAACACTGAGGTACACCCCAGCCTCACATGAGGGACAAGGACTCTAACACTGAGGTACACCCCAGCCTCACATGAGGGACAAGGACTCTGACACTGAGGTACACCCCAGCCCCACATGAGGGACAAGGACTAGAACACTGAGGTACACCCCAGCCTCACATGAGGGACAAGGACTCTAACACTGAGGTACACCCCAGCCTCACATGAGGGACAAGGACTCTGACACTGAGGTACACCCCAGCCCACATGAGGGACAAGGACTCTGACACTGAGGTACACCCCAGCCTCACATGAGGGACAAGGACTCTAACACTGAGGTACACCCCAGCCCCACATGAGGGACAAGGACTCTAACACTGAGGTACACCCCAGCCCACATGAGGGACAAGGACTCTAACACTGAGGTACACCCCAGCCCACATGAGGGACAAGGACTCTAACACTGAGGTACACCCCAGCCCCACATGAGGGACAAGGACTAGAACACTGAGGTACACCCCAGCCCACATGAGGGACAAGGACTCTAACACTGAGGTACACCCCAGCCTCACATGAGGGACAAGGACTCTAACACTGAGGTTCACCCCAGCCTCACATGAGGGACAAGGACTCTAACACTGAGGTACACCCCAGCCCACATGAGGGACAAGGACTCTGACACTGAGGTACACCCCAGCCTCACATGAGGGACAAGGACTCTAACACTGAGGTACACCCCAGCCCCACATGAGGGACAAGGACTAGAACACTGAGGTACACCCCAGCCTCACATGAGGGACAAGGACTCTAACACTGAGGTTCACCCCAGCCTCACATGAGGGACAAGGACTCTAACACTGAGGTACACCCCAGCCCACATGAGGGACAAGGACTCTGACACTGAGGTACACCCCAGCCTCACATGAGGGACAAGGACTAGAACACTGAGGTACACCCCAGCCCCACATGAGGGACAAGGACTAGAACACTGAGGTACACCCCAGCCTCACATGAGGGACAAGGACTCTGACACTGAGGTACACCCCAGCCCCACATGAGGGACAAGGACTCTAACACTGAGGTACACCCCAGCCCCACATGAGGGACAAGGACTCTAACACTGAGGTACACCCCATCCCCCACTTCCACCTCTTGCACCCCGATTGGGGACACCTATGAAGTAGAGACTCTTTTTGTTAATCCTTTTTTCCTTTTCTTTTTTCTGTGACATGATTTTTCCTTGTAGCTTTGGCTTCCTTGGAACTCACTCTGGAGACCAGGCTGGCCTGGAATGCAGAGAGTCCTCTGCCTTTGCTTCCTGGGTGCTGGGACTAAACACACTGGCCGTCGTCTGGAGTCCGATCTTTTCACCTTTGCTATCTTGGTTTTCTATTGCAGTGATAAAAACACCATTACTAAATGCAACAGGAATGGGTAAGGGGTTATTTCAAATTACATGGCCCGTATCTCAGTCCACCATGACGGGAAGCCAGCTTCTCCAGTGTAGGGAAGCGGAGGCCATGGAGAAATGCATACTGTTTGCTCGGCCATCTCTCTTAAACAAGCCAGGATCACCTGCCCTGGGGCAGCACTACCTGCAGTGGGCTGGGCCCTCCCCTCCCACAGCAATCATTAATTAAGAAAATGCCCTGCTGGGGCTGAAGAGATGGCTCAGTGTTTAAGAGCACTGATTGCTCTTCCAGAGGTCATGAGTTCAATTCCCAGCAACCACATGGTAGCTCACAACCATCTATAATGTGATCTGATGCCCTCTTCAGCACTGTTTATATGTTTAATGTTTAATAAATAAATAAATATTAAAAAGAAAAGAAAAGAAAATGCCCTACAAACCAAGCACAGTGGCTTACACTTTCATCCCTGCATTTAGGAGGCAGAGGCAGGAGGATCTTGTCAGTTTGAGGCCAGCGTGGTCTACAAAGCGGGTCCAGGACAGTGAAGGCTACACAGAGAAACCTGTCTGAAAGAAAGAAAGAAAGAAAGAAAGAAAGAAGGAAAGAAGGAAAGAAAGGGAAAAAGAAAAAGAAAGAGAAAAAGGGAAGGTGCCCTACAGACTTGCCTGCAGGCCATTCTGATTGTGAGATTCCCTTTCCTCAAATAACTTCAGCTTATGTCAAACTGACAAAAAAAAAACCCCAACCAGGACACTATCCAAATATAATTTAGACTCAAAAATGCCTGTTGACAGAATATAATTTTCATCCTTTTTAGACAGTCTCCATGGGAAAGTGAGCAGCAATGGATGCTAGGAGGAACACTGCCATCTGCTGGGCAGAGCAGGTCAAAGGTAGATGAGAAAAGCTGGGGGCATGGTGATTTGCTTTTGTTTATTGTGGGGGATGCACCTATAGGTATAAGCCAGAGGACAACACTGTGGAGTGGTTTCTCCTTTTTGCTTTTGCTTTTTTCTTTGTTTGTTTGGCTTTTCGAGACAGGGTTTTCCTGTGTAGCCTTGGTGTCCTGGACTTGCTTTGTAGACCAGGCCGGCCTTGAACTGACAGCAATCCACCTGCCTCTGCCTCCCGAGTGCTGGGATTAAAGGTGTGCACCACTACACCCAGCTCCCCTTTGGTTTTACACTGGTTCCAGGGATCAAACTCAGACTGCTGGATTCAGATTTGAACAGCAAGTATTTTTACACACACACACACACACACACACACACACACACACACACACAGTATCTGTTTGAAGCAGGCCTCGCTGTGTAGTAGAAGCTGCCTTGAGCTGTTCATCCTTCAATCTCTTCCACAAAAGGTCAAAGTGCGCCTGGGGCTAGTTTTTGCCCAATCAGCTCCCATTTAAAGGAAAATGCAACAAACTTGAAGCTCATTACTGGTTATATAAAAAGCTACTTCAGAGAACCAGGGATATGAAGGAAGCACATACTTCTGGATATTAATTAGAAACCCCCTGACCCATGGCACTTTTCTCTTGAACAGATCTAAAAGCTTCAGAGAACTAATAATTTCCCCATGAAATAAGGATAAGACTAGCCTGCCGCATAGTTAAGAAAACCCCAAGCCTGGCATGGTGGAGCATGCCTTTAAACCCAGCACTTAGGAGGCAGAGGCAGGCAGATCGCTGTGAGTTCAAGGCCAGCCTGGTCTACAAAGCGAGTCCAGGACAGTCAAAAAACAAAAAACAAAACAAAAAAACCGAGAGACACACGCACATGCACACATACACAGAGAGAGAGAGAGAGAGAGAGAAGAGAGAGAGAGAGCTGAGTTCACTCTCTGTTCTCCACATGTGCACACAGAAACACATATGAAAATCCCCACACACACACAAATTAACGTTGAATTACGTTTATACTGAGTATTAAGAATCTTAATTGAATCCAGGCGTGGTGTCACAGATGCATGAAACTTCAGCTACTCAGGAGACTGAGGCAGGAGGCAGCAAATTTGAGCCTAGCAATTTAACTAACTAGTTCCTGTCTCATAAACCCAAAGCAAGGATGGGGACCCTGGGCTTGCATATACCCAGCATCCAAGAGCCCTTTGGTTCAGTCCCTAGCCTGGAACAAAACTGGGCAAGGTGACACAGGTCTGCACTTCAGAGGTAGAAGCAGAGGGACCCGAGGTTCAAGGCCATCCTTGGATAGTAAGTTCAAAGGCACTCTAAGAGACACCCTATCTGAAAAGCAAGGTCAGGTGTAGGGCAGCAAGCGGTAGTCCATTCACGAACTAGCGGAAGTGATTGGCTAGGAAAGCAGATAAGCCATAAAGGGAATGGCTAACAGAAGGAAAAAACAAACAGAAGGTCCGCCTCATTTCAAACTAAACACCCCCTCTGAACAGTAAGGCAAAGAGCAGCCCTCCTAATAAACACACAAGCATGGTCTTGATATTTATTTTCCCATGGGCACATTTGTGTTTGTGGCAAGGTCTCCTCACATAGCCTGACTGAGCTTGCACTCCTGAGCCTCCTGTCTGAGCTTTGCAAGTGTTGGGATCTACAAGGAGTGCATCACTCCTGGTCGGCATCTTGGTCGCTTAAATTCAGAAGTGAAGATTAAACGTTTAGTCTGTTTGGTTTTTGAGACAAGGTTTCTCTGTACAGCCTTGGCTGTCCTGGACTCGCTTTGTAGACCAGGCTGAAAATTAAAAGCTTTGTAATTAGCCTGGGCAGCTCAACAGACAACTTCCAGTACTATCTCATGGCATAGAACGCCTTTTACAAGGGAGGTGTGGTGCATGCCCGTGATCCCAGCACTCGGGAGGCAGAGGCAGGCAGATCGCTGTGAGTTAGAGGCCAGCCTGGTCTACAAAGTGAGTCCAGGACAGCCAAGGCTACACAGAGAAACCCTGTGTCAAAAAAAGGAAGAAAAGAAAGAAAGAAAAGAAAAAACAAAACCAAGAACCAGCAAGTGAGGGAGCTTTCTTCTTGTCTAATTCAGTTGTCAATTTTGGAGAAGGTTGCAGGGAGGAGAAAGCCTGTCATCAGAGAGTTCAGTCTAATTTCTGGCCTGGGTTATCTTGTGCAAGCACTCTTAACACAAGTGCTTGCGGGGGTGGGGGCGGGGACCTGAGTGCCTAAGTCAGGGGGTTGAATGAAGGTCGTTGTCAGGCAAGCCTTTACCCACAGAGGCTTCTCAGTGCTAGCTTCTTCTCCTCTCTTCAAAACAAACCTAATAACTGCTTTATAGGTCACTTCTAGGGAGGCACACCATACACACTCAATGATAGGTAATATAATTCGTAGCAAACTGTACTGCTGCGAGGTGCCGTGGCCACGGGAGTGAAAACTCTGGGAACCCATACCGGCCCTAGAGGAAGACGACCTTGAACTACTGCTCCGCCCGCCTCCACCTCCCTCCTACTGGACTACAGCAGTGCTGACCACTCTCAAAGGTTTTTGTGCATTTTCCGCACCAAAGAGAACGAGAGGGGTAAGTGATTAAAACAGACAAAACAGATTAAAAAACAAAACAAATCAGGAATGGTGGCACACACCTTATTCCCAGCACTGTGGAAGCCTAGGCAGGTGGATCTGTGAGTTTGTTCCAGAGCTACATAAAGAGGCTCTGGAAAAAACAATAAAGAGATTATATAAAAAGTAAACCTGGGGGAGCACTTATATAATGTGTTTCTTTCTTTCTGTGTGTGTGTGTTGCACGCACTTGTAATCCTGGTATTTTGAGAAACTGAGGCAGGTTGGCCAGGTGTTCGATGCCAACACGGGTTACAAATTCAGCGCCTCGGCAAAAGAGCTATATCCCAAGGCCTTGGCTCTAAAACAACAATTTAAAAAAAAAAAAAAAAGAGTTTTCGTGCTCACTGGCTTATTTTTACGCCTGAACTTTAGAGAAAGAATGTTAAGTCCTCCGCGGCCACCAGTGGGAGATAAAGCCAGAACCTAGGCTCCGTGACAGCCGCGACCCTCTCCACTCACCGCCAGCGCGCGTCCGGGACCCGGGTGTTTGCAGCCCGCAAAGCGTGTAGCTGCGCACGGGCCACTTCTGGCCTGGCTCCCGCACCCCGCTCACTCTTATCTCTCTCTCCCGAGTAGCATTTTCATCTGCACCAGAGAACTCCATCGTTCCCAGCCTTGTCGCGTCTCCTCCAACTCCGACTGCGCAGAGGATGGGTGGACGCGGGGACCTGACTCCCGCAGCTTCCCGCGCCTCTCCCCGCCTCCGGTGACCTTCTTTCTCAATGATTGGACGCGGGCCCTGTCCGTCCGGACTCCAGGTCCCGTCCCCTCCCCACCCAGCCCCGCTACCAGCCTCGCCTTAGGCGAACCCCGGGCTCTCCGGGGTGGAGGCGGTGGAGGGGCTATGGGTGCACCTGTAAAGTCGGAGTCGCCGGGGACCGGCCCCTCCCCCGACCCCACCCACCCGGCTGGTCCTCCACCTCCCCGGCTTGGCTTGCCCAAGGACTGTTCCTAGGCTCCTAGTCTCGCCCGCTACTCGCCCGCCCCTCCCTCCTCGCCGCGGCTGGCACGTCTGGAGCTCCCGGGCAGAGCGGGCGGCGCGCCGGGGGCATGCGCTCCATGAGGGTTCTGCAGAACGCGCTGAGCCGCGCGGGCAGCCACCGCCGGAGGGGAGGCTGGGGTCATCCGAGCCGGAGCCCGCTCCTGGGCGGGGGTGTCCGGTACCACCTCAGTGAGGCCGCAGCGGCGCAGGGCAGGGGGACGCAGCACAGCCACCAGCCGCAGCACACGGATCAGTAAGGCTCGCGGGACAGGGGCAGGGGACAGGCTGGCTCCTACTCCCACTGTCGTTCTCGCTAGCTCCCTGGGAGTCCCCTTCCCCAGAGAGCGCATCTTCTCTCCTCTCCGCGCTCACTAGCCTGCGATGCCTTTTCCTTTAGATGTGGGGCTTTGGGTCCGCCGCGCTCGGGCGGTCAGGTGCCGTCCGCCCGGGAGGGCGTTTGGGCAGGTCGGTCTTCGAGATGAAGCCTGTCCAAGGTGCGTACTTAATTGGGAACGCCGATGGGCGCGGAGTTTTGCTTGGTGTACATGTCTGAGTGCACACCTGCACCCCATCATCTCTTTCTTCCCTTGTCCCGGTATTTTAGGGAATGCTGTGTACCGGCTTCCCGCTCCAGGTCCAAGTGCACTTGGGTCTTTCTGTGTGGTTTCTTGTTTATGCGTGTCGTCAGTGGGTAATGTGTGGTGCGCGTCATCGCTGATGCGCGCGTATGTTGCGTATGTGTCCGGCGTGTTTTTTGTAGCAGAGCTTAACTGTAGAGTATCTTACACGCAGGCAAAAACACCAACTTGGTCGTTGAATGGGAAAACCGTGAGACAGATTTTCTTTTTTTTTTTCTTTTGGTTTTTCGAGAGAGAGAGAGAGAGAGCTTCTCCGTGTAGCCCTGGCTGTCCTGGACTTGCTTTGTAGACCCACCTACCTCTGCCTCCCCAGTGCTCCCAGTGCTGGGATTAAAGGCATGCACTATCAAGCCCGGCTGGAGACAGATTTTCTAAAGCAGTCAGAGCTACTATGTTGCTCAATCTCTCTGGATTGAAGAGTTTTTCCTTTAGGCTCATCTTTAACCCAGGAAGGGGACCCTCTCCCACCCCACCACACACACACACACACACACACACACACACACACACACACACACACGCACACACACAGTGCCCAGGAATACTTGGCGGCTGTGCCCTCTCCCCAACCCAAGTGTTTCTGAGCAGGAAACCTTGTTATCCGCAGACATCCAGCTGGACATTGGCCTGGTCATTATAGCAGAACAGGAAACGGGCCATCTTTCCCTGTCACTGGCACCTACTTAGTAATATTTAGAAACATGATAAAATGAGACACATTGGCATAGCAAACCTCACCACCAATACTGGGGGATAAGTAAAGACCTTTAACCCCTCGAACGCCTCTGGGGTGGGGAGCCCCCAGATGTGTTATAATTCAGTGCAGTAGGTGACAGAATGGTTTTCAGGAGACCTGGTTTCCTGTGGCTGCGTGAACTCCAGGGAACTTGTTGGTAAAGGCCTTGAACCTTGGCTCCCTGAGTGGAGGGTTAGCAGGGTTGGAGAGTCATGGGCTCTGGGCCTGTGACACTGTGAGGAAGAAGGATTTCTGTGTTTGGAGGGCAAAGGAGGTTACCTTGTAATCCTGATTCTTTAAAAATATATAGTTTAGGGCTTAAGAGGTGACCCGGTCCTTTAGACTACTTGTTATTCTGGCAGCGGACCTGGGTTTGACGTCCAGCACCTGTGTGGTGACTCACCGCCGTCTGCAGCTCCCAGGTACTCACATGTGCATTTATACACATAAAATAAATCTTTTTTTATTTTTTTGGTTTTGTTTGTTTTGAGACAGGGTTTCTCTGTGTCACCTTGGCTATCCTGGACTCGCTTTGTAGACCAGGCTGGCCTCGAAAAAATAAATCTTTAAAAAAAAAAAACACTTAGCTTCATTTTCTCCTGTCTTGAAAAAGAATACCATGATAGGGGCTGGAAAGATGGATCAGAAGTTAAGAACACTTGATTTTTTGAGATAGGGTTTCTCTGTGTAGCCCTCGCTGTCCTGGAACTCACTCTGTAAATGAAGCTGTTTTTAGTTTTTAGTTTGTTTGCTTGGTTGGTTGGTTTTGTTTTTTGTTTTGTTTTTCGAGACAGGGTTTCTCTGTGTAGTCTTGGCTGTAGACTCACTTTGTAGACCAGGCTGGCCTAGAACTCACAGCAATCTGCCTGCCTCTGCCTCTTGAATGCTGGGATTAAAGGCGTGCACCACCACCGCCCAGCTCTGTTTTTTCATTTTTATCTTATGTGTATGAGTGTTTTGCTTTGTACATAATCTGTGTACCACATGCATACCTGGCACCTGCTGATGTCAGAGCAGGGTGTTGGATCCACCTGTAGTCCTAGCACTCAGGAGGCAGAAGCAGGCAGATTGCTGTGAGTTCAAGGCCAGCCTGGTAGAAAAGAAAGAAAGAAGGAAAGAAAGAAAGAAAATACTCAAATGCATATCAAGTTCAAATCCAGCCTGGGCTAAATGGAACCACCTTATAAATAGTTTGTCTAAGCTAAGCAGTGGTGGTGCTTGCCTTTAGCCTGAGCACTCAGGAGGCAGAAGCAGGTAGATCCCTGAGTTTGAGCCCAGCATGGTCTATAAGGAGGCTGTCTCAAAACTCTGTTTCAAAAACAACAACAACAAAACCCAAGTATAGTAATATTAATAGAAGTCTTTAGATCAGTGGTTCTCAACCTTCCTTATGCACAACACAACCCTTTAACCCTCAGCTCCTCAGGTTGTAGTGACCCCCCAACCATAAAATTATCTTTGTTGCTACTTCATAACTGTAGTTTTGCTACTTTTATGAATTGTAGTGCAAGCCTGGTGGTGGTGGCGCACGCCTTTAATCTCAGCACTTGGGAGGCAGAGGCAGGCGGATTGCTGTGAGTTCGAGGCCAGCCTGGTCTACAAAGTGAGTCCAGGACAGCCAAGGCTACACAGAGAAACCCTGTCTCAAAAAAACAAAACAAAAATGAATTGCAATGCAAATGTCTGTGTTTTCCTATGGTCCTGTGAAAGGGTCATTTGACCCCCAAAGGGTCGAAACCCACAGGCTGAGAACCTCTAATTTAGCTGCTTTAGGAGTTTTATACCAGTTCAAGAGACCTTTGCAGCGTCTAAGGGCCTGCCTCGTAGTATAAGTTGGGTTTTTTGTTTTAGATTTTGGTTTTTCCAGACAGGGCTTCTCTATGTCGCCTTGACTGTCCTAGACTCATTTTGTAGACCAGGCTGGCCTTGAACTCACAGAGAGTTGCCTGCCTCTGCCTCCCCAGTGCTGGGATTACAGGTGTGCACCATGGCGCCCGGCTAAATTATTATTGAAGATCCATGTATGAGATAGGGAGAGAAGATGTATAAAGCACAGGGGCCCAGCAGTGGAGCACCCGTGTCTTTCATTAGGATGTGCATGAGGCATATTAGGAGCAAAAACAATACCTGGAGATTTAGGACAGCTACCACGGTGCTGGGTGCATTTGGCCTGCACCTTGAAAGCCAGTGGAAGATGACAGGCACAAAGGGCTTATAGTGTAAACAAAGGCCACCGCAGCCTCATAGTGTCTGTCCCACTTAGGAAGTCATAATTGAGGTATGATGTTACTTTACCATAACTGACATACAAGGATGATTAAAAAAATTGGAAAACAGGGAGTTTTAAAGATTGGTGGATTCCATACGGAGAACTGAGAACGAGCCAGGCATAAACATAGAGAGGGGATTAGAGGAAACGGGGGTGGGGGTGGGGTAGGTATGATAAAAGCACGTTATATCGTTATGAAATTATGGAAGGATATGATGAAAGAGCTAGCCATGGTTATCTGTTACCTTGCCTGTAACTCCAGCACTTGGGAGGCTGGGACAAGGTGGTCGTGTGTTTAAGGCCAGCCAGGCTACACAGCAAGACCCTGTCTCAAAATCCTACCCCAACAGAGAAAACAAAACCAAAAACTTTCTCTGTCACATTGCCACCGTCACGCACACAGTTAAGTGCAACCCATTCATCTGGCCAGGGTCATCAAAGTCCTGAGCGGACTGGCTTACAGGACCGTGCGGGCAGGCGCATGCAGGATTCATGGGTGACACCAGGCATTCCAGCATCCGCTGTCTGAAAGGCGTCGGGCACAAGCATGAGGCTCATTCTGTTGGAGTCAGAAGGAGAGGCTCTGAGAACTTAGGACCCTTAAATGAAGCATTTGTACTGTAAAGGAGAAGAAGGATGAAAAAGACAGAAGAGAAAGGAAAAAATGGAACCTAATCTCTAGGCACTGGATTTTCATTTTGTTTGTTTGTTTGTTTTTTATTTTTATTTTATTTTATTTTATTTTATTTTTGGTTTTTCAAGACAGGGTCTCTCTGTGTAGCCTTGGCTGTCCTGGACTCGCTTTGTAGACCAGGCTGGCCTCGAACTCACAGCGATCCACCTGCCTCTGCCTCCCGAGTGCTGGGATTAAAGGCGTGCACCACCATGCCTGGCTCTTGTTTGTTTTTTAATGGGTTCTCCCCATGTAGCCCTGGCTGTCCTAAAACTTCCTGTGTAGTCAAGGCTGGTCTTGAACTCACAGAGATCTACCTACTTCTGCCTCCTGAGTGCTGGGCTTAAGGGCATGTGCTCTCAGGCCCAGCTAGAACTGAGGTTTTTTTTTTTTTTTTTTGCTTTACTGTTTATTTCTATTTGTGCTTATTGTGTGTGCAGTGGGGGTGCTGCCCGCAGAGGCCAGAGGAAGGCATCCATCCTCTGGAGGTACAGGCAGTTGTGAGCCGCCTGGCCACCTGAGCCCTGGGAAGTGAACTCAGCGCTTCTGTGGGGCTATCATGTGCTCTTAGCTGCTGAAACAGGTCCATGTTCCAGGAAGTGGGGAAGGAGCATCCTCAGGCTCCTGCCTTCCCCATCTCTTCCCCCAAACAGTGATGCGTCAAACAGCGGCATGCTGCCTCGGCTTGGTGACCTGCTCTTCTACACCATCGCTGAGGGGCAGGAACGCATCCCCATCCACAAGTTCACTACCGTGAGTGTCTGCCTGAGCAGAGAACCCTGGGTCCTTAGAGTCTCTGGGACATGAGAAAAGGATGGTTGACAAGTGCAGGGTGCTGAGCGAATGGGCTGCTATGTGAGGATGGAAAATACAGAGGGATAACGGCTTCCTGGGCTAAAGGACCAGTGCCAATTCCCGCAAACCCAGAAGATAACATCTTCCGTGAGCAGTGGCAAGAGACTTGGGTTCCAAAGCCGCTCCAAGCCCTTTCTGCTTAGTTACCAAACCCGTTCCTTTTACCTGTTGTAGTAACCGCAGTCAAGTGACTTGAGTGTCCAGCAGGAAAAAATTGAGGAATAGGTTGCTGTCCTTGGCTGACCTAACCAGATCTCTGCTTCCCCCCAAAAAAAGGCCCTGAAGGCCACTGGACTGCAGACGTCAGACCCGCGCCTCCAGGATTGCATGAGCAAGATGCACCGCATGGTCCAAGAGTCCAGCAGTGGCGGCCTCCTGGACCGGGAGCTCTTCCAAAAGTGAGAGCCCCAGACATGACCGTTGCCTCCAACACAATTCTGTAGGATGAAGGGGGTTGGGAATTAAACAGCTCAACCCTTTCATTTTGTTTTATTTATCACATAAGCAGTACATACTCGTTATGAACAATAATACAGGAGACTATTTCCTTCTCTACCTGGTCCTAGCCCCTTTCCCAGATGTAAACACCGCTAACAGACTAGTAAGTACACGCTACAAGATGTCCTGTGTGTTCACATACATGTACAGCTGTGTATATTAGGGCTTCTCAACGCTGAAGCCCACGTGATATTAATGTGATATTAACATTTTTCTCATAATGTGAGGACCCCTTGCCATATCCTGAGGACATCTCACTTTGGAGGTTAGGAAATTTAAACCCCAGGGAGATAAAAAAAAAACAACATGCTGAAAGTCACATGGCTCTTAGCCCAAAGCCAGCTGAACACCCAGGCCCCTCTTTACCCCCACCTTCTATGGACCCCCGGCGAGGCCCAGCTGTGTCTCTCCAGCCCCTAACACACTCGTGTCTGGGATCCAGGTGTGTAAGCAGCAACATTGTGCTCCTGACTCAGGCTTTCCGAAAGAAGTTTGTCATTCCTGATTTTGAGGAGTTCACGGGCCATGTGGATCGCATATTTGAGGATGCCAAAGAGCTGACTGGAGGCAAAGTGAGGGCCAGGGGAGGGAGGGAGGGAGGGAGGGAGGGATGGGGGGCTCTGGGCCAGATACGCGTTGCTTCTCAGAGACGACTTCTTGGGGCTGGGGACTCAGTGACACAGGATAAGAACCTCTAAAACTGAGGGTGCGGTCGGTCTCCTGTGGTTCTAATAGCATGCTACCTGGGTTTTTATGGACTCGAGGCCGAAGCGAGGCTTGGTGGCACAGGCCTGTAGTCCCAGCTCTCAAGAGGCTGAGGAGCCAGGCGTGGTGGCACACACCTTTAATCCCAGCACGCGGGAGGCAGAGGCAGGCGGATCTCTGTGAGTTCAAGGCTAGCCTGGTCTACAAGCGAGTCCAGGATAGTCAAGGCTACACAGAGAAACCCTGTCTCAAAAAAAATTTTTTTTTGAGGCTGAGGCAGTTTGTTGTCAACGTGCGTTACATAGAGAGACCCTGTCTCAAAGTAAAGGGATTCAATCTAGCCTTCAAGGAGCCTTACAGGGCACAGAAGCTGAGAACCCACTCCTGGAATTGCTTTTTTTTTTTTCCCCAAACCCCATGGACTTCACGTCTATGCCTCCAGGGTTCCGACTACAGAGAGGTGAGGTTGCCAGGGACTCCGTGTTTCTGGACCCAGTACGTAAAAGGGAACTTGTTTGCCATGTAGGAGACAGATTTTAGCTTTTACCTGAAATGTCTGACCCTGATTACAGCTATGGTGTCTCCTTTTCCTCTAACCATTTACGCCCAGGTAGCAGCCTACATCCCTCACCTGGCCAAGTCAAACCCAGACCTTTGGGGCGTCTCCCTGTGCACTGTGGATGGGCAGCGGTAAGATGCTGGGTGGTGCTGGGTTTTCTAGTGCACACCTTTAATCTCAGAACTCAAGAGGCAGAGGCAGGAGGATCTCTGTGAGTTTGAGGCCAGGCTGGTATCATAGTGAGTTCCAGGACAGCTAGGGCTCTGTAAAGAGACCCTGCCTCAACAGCAAGCAGAGATGCTGCCGGGTGAGAGGAAGGAACTGCAGGGTGCAGGTGCAGAGCGAAGTCCAACCCGACTCATGGCACCTGTCTGCCTCCAGGCACTCTGTGGGCCACACGAAGATCCCCTTCTGCCTGCAGTCCTGTGTCAAGCCCCTCACTTACGCCATCTCCGTGAGCACCTTAGGCACCGAATACGTACACAAGTTCGTGGGCAAGGAACCCAGTGGTCTGCGCTATAACAAACTCTCCCTCAACGAGGAAGGTGAGCATCTACCAGGCACGAGCTCCCAGCTGCCTTCTCCTGAGCCCTGAAGCTCGCCTCTTCCTTTGTTGTCTTTGTTTCTTTGTTTCTAGTCCAGGTAGGAACCAGACCCAACCCCTGGTTAGTTGCAGAGTGGGAAAAATGTAGAGCAGGCTCTTGTTAGTGGCTGACAAGACTCTTGAGTGTTTGGTTTTTCCCCAGGAATCCCCCATAACCCCATGGTCAACGCCGGCGCCATTGTCGTCAGCTCCCTGATCAAGGTAGGTGCCACCCTAATCTCCCGAAAGATAATATTCTCTCAACTCCCCTCATCCCTACATCCACTTATGTGTTCAGCTCTCCAGGGAGATTAGGGGTGGGGCGGGGAGGGGTGAGGGGGTGTCCCGAGTTATTTGAGGGTTAATATGAGGCATGGAAAAATGCATCAGGAAGCCCTGCATTCTAAGCTAAGTTGTGAGAGCAACCACATCGCTCCCCTCTCCCTCACACACACAGTGCTCCCTGCCCCCAACCCCCCAGGGTTCCTGACCCTCACCAGAGTGAAGTGAGCAGGTCATGACCCCTGCCGAGGACCAAGAGGCAAATGCCAAAGGCAGGGGGAGGACTGCATCATCAGCCATTGATTGGCCACTCCTGGGTGCGAGGCCCACTCAGAGAAGGGTGAATGGCCAGCCCGGGGCAGTTATTCACGTCACCTGGAACTGTGAGTTGGCCTTGAGCAAGAGGTGTTGTGCAGGCCATCAGCTGCAGGTCTCTCAGGACAGCAGCAGTGTGGGCAGTGACACTCTGGGGCCAATCACAGCGCCTCCTGAGGAAGGTGGTGTTAGGAACTCTTCCCCCTAGGAACTGAGGTGTCAGCATCCCGGAATGTTGACTCTATAGCTGACATGCAGGATAGCAGTGCCTGGGGGCGGAGACCGAGGCAAATGTCTCTGTATTCTGTGACAGTCTGTCTACAGCCCTACCTTTGAGATCCACCTCACCCCGTTCCCCACCGTCTTTGGACACCCTAGGCACTTCAGTCTCTGGCACCACTAAAAAGAAATTGTTTTTGTTTCATTTATCAATATAATATAAAATAATAATTATATTACTATATATAATATATTATATATATAATATATATATAAATATAATATAATAAGCCAGTGGCAGAGCATTTAACAAGCATACCTGAGGTCCTAGTTTTAATCCTGGTAGTAGAAAAAGAATCATTTATCAATATAATTGAGTATCCAACAGACAAATTTCATTTCTGTCTGGGAAGGTATGGGAACCAGGGTTAGGCTGGAGTGAGGCTATAGAAGCAGATATAAAGAATGTGAGTTGGGGCCGGGCGTGGTGGCGCTCGCCTTTAATCCCAGCACTCAGGAGGCAGAGGCAGGAGGATCGCTGTGAGTTCGAGGCCAGCCTGGTCTACAAAAGAGTCCAGGACAGCCAAGGATACACAGAGAAACCCTGCCTAGAAAAAAAAAATGCGAGTTGGACCATGGTAGCTCATGCTTATAATGCCAGAGCTCAGGAGGTAGAGGTGAAAAGATCAGGAGTTCAAGGCTAGTCTGGGATCCAAGAGACCATTACTAAAAAGTAAATAAAATGGAGGAAATGTGGAACTTAGGTAAAAACTGGAGATAGGGATGAGGGAGAGCAGGGAGGAGTTAGGTTTTCTGAACCTTCGTTCCTTGATCTTTAAATGCTGCCTGTCATTTGCGGAAAGATGTCTCTGTGAAGCCCAAGCTGCCCTTGAACTCTTTAAGCAATCCTCCTGCCTCATGGGTCTGCAACACCACACAGGCTAATGGTTTGGTTTTCTCTATCACGAGACATAAACCTGCATACAGAAAGGTCTCAGATGGTTTTTTTTTAAATATTTATTTATTTATTTATTTAATGTATATAACTGCTTTATACCTGGAGGCCAGAAGAGGGCACCAAATCTCATTATTGATGGTTGTGAGCCACCACATGGTTGCTGGGAATTGAACTCAGGTCCTCTGGAAGAGCAGGTGGTGCTCTTAACCTCTGAGTCATCTCTCCAGCCCAGGTCTCAGATGTTTAAACAAGAAGGATCAGCTACTTGGAGGCCAGAGGAGCGCTCATCCTCAGTTCCCCCGAGGTCTACACAGACCTGTCTCAGAACAAACCAAAGGCATTGTAAACTGTAACATTTTCAGTAGCAAGGGCCAGTCTCACCTGTCAGCTCCCTCCCTCCAGCCCTGGGATTCTCCTAGGCCTGTGCCACTGACTGTTCCCCCCCCCCCCCTCTCTCTCTGCAGATGGACTGTAACAAAGCCGAGAAGTTTGACTTTGTAAGTTTTTTTGCACTCAACTCTTAACTTTGCCCCAGCAAGCTGTAGTCTGCAGCTGTCCCCAGAGCAGCGGCGGGAACCTCTGGCTGAGGCCTCTCAGGGTGGGAGGGTCCGCTAGGGCTCCTTAGTCAAAGGTGACATTCCCGCCCCCTCCTCCTCCAGGTGCTGCAGTATCTGAACAAGATGGCTGGGAACGAATTCATGGGATTCAGCAACGCCACGTGAGGCTCTGTTTAGAGGACTGCCCGAGGATGTTGTACTGTTGTTATGTGTGCGCTTGGTGGGAAAGGTGAAGGGGGAGGGGGAAAGAGAACATATATCATCTTAGGAGGAAACTGAAGGGGAATTTTGGCTTCTCAGCATCCTCTGAGTCCCTTCACTGACGTTTGTTTACTTGGAGAAATAGTGTCCCATTTCTGCTTAGCTGTAATGAGAAAGGTATGGTAGCTTGTTCCTAGGCCCTAGCCAAGACGTTCTCTGTCTGTCTGTCTGTCTGTCTGTCTGTCTGTCTCTCTCTCTCTCTCTCTCTCTCTTTTAAGACAGGGTTTCTCTGTGTAGCCTTAGCTGTCCTGGACTCGCTCTGTAGACCAGGCTGGCCTTGAACTCACAGTGATCCCCCTGCCTCTGCCTCCCAAGTGCTGCGATTACAGGTGTGTGCCACCACCACACTTGGCCTAGTCAAGACTCTCAAAGACAAAAAAACCTTGCCAGGTTTCCTAGACACAAGGACTAGACAGCTTGGGGTGGGTTTTTTGTTTCGGCCTGTTTACATTTTACCACAATGCTACAGCAAGAATTTGCTCAAGGGCCTGGAGAGACGGCTCAGAGGTTAAGAGCACTGGCTGCTCTTCCAGAGGTCCTGAGTTCAATTCCCAGCAAACGCATGGCTTCTGGCCGTCTGTAATGAGATCTGGCACCTTCTTCTGTCCTATAGGCATACATGCAGACAGAACACTGTATATATAATAAATAAATCTTTAGAAAAAAAAAAAAGAACTTGCTCATGTTCAGAAGTTCCCACCAACATTGTATATTAGTTCATATTAGTCTATATAATAGTGCATATTAGACTATAAAAGGGGCTGCTTTTACTCTGACCCAGGCAATGCAATTCTGTACCCCAGGAACGATAAGTTCCCTCTCTTCCCTTACCTACCTCTTAAACCAAAAAAAACACTGAATTATTGGTATTTGCTTCAGATTCCAGTCAGAGAAGGAAACTGGGGACCGGAATTATGCCATTGGCTATTACCTCAAGGAAAAGAAGGTAACTGGGAGAGGCAGGAGGGGAAGGCTCAGAGGGTTCTGCTGCCACCTCAAGGGCAGAGGGATCTGATTGTGTGAGAGAGGCCCTGGCCAGGTGAGGTTTGTCCTGAGACACCGATTTGCTCTTCTCTCAGTGCTTTCCTAAGGGCGTGGACATGATGGCTGCCCTTGATCTCTATTTCCAGGTGAGCAAACACTCCCGGAGCCCAGGGAACGGGACACACCACCCTCTCGTTATGCGGCAGTTACCGCTGCTCTCTGATGGTTCTGTCAGAACGTACGGAAAGATCTGGATCTCAAGAACATTCTTTGTTACTGTGTCCACACTGCCCTTTGACCTCTCTTGTCTCCGTAGCTGTGCTCTGTGGAGGTCACCTGCGAATCAGGCAGCGTCATGGCAGCCACTCTTGCCAACGGCGGGATCTGCCCCATCACGGGCGAGAGCGTGCTCAGTGCCGAAGCGGTGCGCAACACGCTCAGCCTCATGCATTCCTGTGGCATGTACGACTTCTCTGGCCAGTTTGCTTTCCACGTGAGTGTTCCCGGCCCTGATGTCCATCTGCCAGGACTGCAGGGCCAAGAAGAGAGAGTGAGGTGAAGATTGTTCTCGCCTTCACAAACACCTAGCCAGGCAGGTAGGCTAAGAATCCTTAGGGGAATGTGTCAAAGGCATTACATCCCTCACACATAGCTGACTCCTGTCTCAGCTGTCACTTCAGGGAGAGGCACAGTTGATTTGTTGTCATTTGTGTCCCCGACCCCCACCCCCCAGGACAGGCTCTCCCAGTGCCGCTGAGGGTAGCCTCAGGTTCACAGTGATCTTCCTGCCTCATCCTTTAATGTACCAGAACTACAGTCATGCCCTTACACCTGGCCTTTTTCCTTGTTTGGGTTGGCATTGGGGATCGAACACAGGCCTTACCATGCTAGGCGAGTTCTGCACACTGGCTCCATCCCCAGGCCCTGGAGAATTTCTGGTTGATCTATCTCAAACAGAACTGCCTCCACCTCTACTCACAGCACCCCAGTCCTTTTCATTTTTGCATATCTATTCCTAAAGATTTATTTGTTTATTGGGAGGGGGTCATGTATAGGTGAGTGCAGGTGCCCACTGAGGCTGGAGGTATTGGATCGTTGGGGAGCTGGAGTTACAGGTGACTGTGAGCCTGCCGGTTTGGGTGCTTGGAACTGAACTGGGGTCCTTTGCAAGAGAAGTGCAAGTCGGGAGGTGGTGGCGCACGCCTTTAATCCCAGCACTCGGGAGGCAGAGGCAGGTGGATCGCTGTGAGTTCGAGGCCAGCCTGGTCTACAAAGCGAGTCTAGGACAGCCAAGGCTACACAGAGAAACCCTGTCTCAAAAAACCAAAAACCAAACCAAAACAAAACAAAGCAAGAGAAATGCAGGCTCTTAATTATTGAGGCACTTCTCCAGGTCTCTCTGACTTAAAAATACACACACACACACACACACACACACACACACACACACACACACTTTTAAAAAGATTATCAGCACTTGAGAGGCAGAGGCAAGACAATCTCTGTGAGGTTAAGAACAGCCAGGGTTATACAGAGAAACCTTGCCTCAAAAAAAAATTTTTTTTTTAAATTTAAGCTTTATGTGTGGGTGTTTTGGCTGCATGTGTGTCTGTGCACCACGTGCATGCAGTGCTCAGACAGGCCAGAAGAGGACAGTGTCAGACCTTTTGAACTGGTGTTAAAGATAGCTGTGAACTACGGAGCAGGTATTAGGAACCAAGCCACAGACTTCTGAGAGGGCAGCGAGTGCTCTCAACCCCTGAGCCTTCTCTCTAGCCCTCAAGTCCCATTTTTAAATCTTGAAATTCTATTTATCATGAGTGTATGTATACGCATGATGGTGCATCTGGAAGTCAGAGCACAACTTTGGTTTTTTGTCTATCTCCTTTTTTTTTTTTAATATTTATTATGTACAGTGTTCTGTCTGCATGTACTCCTTCACGTCGGAAGAGGGCACTAGATCCCAGTATAGATGGTTGTGAGCCACCATGTGGTTGCTGGGAATTGAACTCATGACCTTTGGAAGAGTAGGCAGCGCTCTTAACCCCTGAGCCGTCTCTCCAGCCCTTTTGTCTAGCTCCTACCACCAGAATAAGAGTTGACTGAGGGGGCTGGGCGTGGTGGCGCACGCCTTTAATCCCAGCACTCGGGAAGCAGAGGCAAGTGGACAGCTGTGAGTTCAAGGCCAGCCTCGTCTACAAAGTGAGTCCAGGACAGTCAAGGCTACACAGAGAAACCCTGTCTCAAAAAACAAACAAAACAAAACAAAACAAAACAAAAAAAGAGTTGACTGAGGGACTGTTCCCTGTCCCATGTCTTAGAGCACTGGCTCCTTTTGAAAAAGACCTGGGTGCAGTTCACCCACATGGTGGCTCACAAGCATCTGTAACTTCTGTTCCAGGGGGTCTGTTGCCCTTTTCTGGCCTCCTAGGGCACTAGGCACATATGTGGTGCACATATATAAGCTCATGTACATAATATTTAAAAACAATTTCTTTTTTTAAAGGGAGGGCTGGAGAGCATTCCCCAGTTTGAGCACAACACCCAGTAGAGACAGTAGTCAGAGACAAAGCAAACATCCCCCCAACTCTAGTAGGACAAGACAGTAGGTGAGGCAAATTAAAACTCTAAGAAGTTAAGCCAGGCACAGTTGGTGCACACCTCTAATCCCAGCACTCTGGGAGGCAGAGGTAGGCAAATCTCTCTGAGTTCGAGGCCAGCCTGGTCTACAAAGCGAGTCCAGGACAGCCAGGGCTATAGACAGAAACCCTGTCTCGGAAAACAAAAGAAAAAAAGTCTAAGAACTTGAGGTGGGTTGTGGCTTCGCCCATGGCATCGCTTAGACTTAGTCTACCTTGCTCCTCAGGTGGGCCTACCAGCCAAGTCTGCTGTGTCAGGAGCCATCCTCCTGGTTGTCCCCAACGTCATGGGGATGATGTGTCTGTCACCCCCCTTAGACAAGCTGGGGAACAGCCAAAGGGGCATCAGCTTCTGCCAGGTAAGCTGGTCTGCATGGAGTACTTAATCCTGTCTAATTAAGAATAAATTAATGAGCCAGGCACAGTGGCTCAGGCCTTTAATCCCAGCACTTGGAAGGCAGAGGCAGGAGGATCTCTGTGAGTCCGAGGCCAGCCTGGTCTACAAAGTGAGTCCAGCCCAGCCAAGGCTACACAGAGAAACCTTGTCTAGAAAAAACCAATAAATAAATAAATAAATAAATAAAAATTAATTAATTAATGAGCCAGGCGTGGTGGCACACCACATTAAATCCAGCACTTGGGGGGCAGAGGCAAGCGGATCGCTGTGAGTTCAAGGCCAGCCTGGTCTACAAAGCAAGTCCAGGACAGCCAAGGCTACACAGAGAAACCCTGCCTCAAACACCCCACCCAACCCCCACCAAAAAAGAGTAGATTAATGGTAGCCACTATAATCAGAGCAATTTTGTGCTCCCAGAAAGGGAAGAGATATGTAAACAATGCCTTTGGCTTCTAATTCTAGAAGTTGGTGTCTCTGTTTAACTTCCACAACTATGACAACCTGCGGCACTGTGCTCGGAAGTTAGACCCACGGCGAGAAGGAGGAGAAGTGCGGGTAAGCGAGACACCCCCCTCCCCCGACTTCCCCCCCCCCACCCTCTGCCCCTCCCCCCACCCCCTCCCAACCGCACCCCCCACCCCCCACCCCTGTAGCCTAAGGAATTTCAAAAGGAAACATTCCATAATGCTGCAGCGGTGGCTCTGGTGATCCATGGAAGGTGGTCACCGGGTAGAGTGGGCGTGGGGACATTCAAAGCCACGACTGGTCTGAGGTGGCTGCGATGTGTGTTCCAGAACAAGACGGTGGTGAACCTGCTCTTTGCCGCATACAGTGGAGATGTTTCAGCTCTTAGGAGGTAATTCCATCGCGACTAAGTGAATGTAATAAAACACTTGCCATCAGACATCTTTTTTAAAAAAAAAGATTTATTATTTATTTATTATCATGTATACAGTGCTCTGCCTGTATGTACACCTGCAGGCCAGAAGAGGGCATCATATCACATTATATAGATGGTTGTGAGCCACCATGTGGTTGTTGGGAATTGAACTCAGGACCTCTGGAGGAGCAATCGGTGTCCTTAACCTCTGAGCCATCTCTCCTCTCTCCAGCCACCACCCCCCCCCCTTTTTTTCCGAGACAGGGTTTCTCTGTGTAGCCTTGGCTGTCCTGAACTCGCTTTGTAGACCAGGCTGGCTTTGAACTCACAGTGATCTACCTGCCTTTGCCTCCCGAGTGCTGGGATTAAAGGCATGCGCCACCACTGCCCGACCTTCAGACATCATATTAGGATGCAGTATAGCAAACTGCTAAATACTGCATTTCACGGTTAGGATTGACACATGGCATTTAAATAAGTGCGTGCGTGCACATGTCCCAGTTTGCGCAGTTGCATGTTTGTAGCCATGCATGTGGTGGCCAGAGGATGACTTCAGGTGTGACTCCTCAGGGACAGAGTCTTTTTGAGACAGTCTGTCGCTGACCTGGAGCTAGCTCATCAACTTATCACCAGCCAACACCCACCCGTTCCCACCCCCGCACAGGGGAGGGGGATTCACCTGTCTCTGTTCCCCGCCGCCAGTCTGGGATTACAAGCCTGTTTTAATGTAGGTTGTGTGGATCAAACTCAGGTCTCAGACCCTCATGCCTGCCCAGCGAGCCACCTCTCCAGCCTGAGGACCTGTTTGTTTGTTTTAAAAGCATAGTGCCTGCCATAAGCTAAGAGCTAATGGCAAATGGCAGTCACTGTGACTGACTTGTGAGTCCACGCAGCTGGGCCCCACTTCAGAGCGCTGTCTACTGACTGGACTGTCGTGGGTAACCCAGGCTGCTCTCTGCTACCCTCAGGTTTGCTCTGTCAGCCATGGACATGGAGCAGAAAGACTACGATTCCCGCACAGCCCTGCATGTCGCTGCAGCTGAAGGTAGTTCTTTGGTGTTTTTTTGTTTGTTTTGTTGGTGGTTTTTTTTTCCTGAGACAGGGTTTCTCTGTGTAACCCTGGCACCCCTGGACTCACTCTGTAGACCAGGCTGGCCTCCAACTCAAGAGATCTACCAGTCTCTGCCTCCAGAGTGCTGGGATTAAAGGCGTGTGCCGCCGCCGCCACCCAGCTCAGGTGAAGGTATTCAAAGGGCTAAAGAGGAAAAGCAGCGTGTAAGACCTGCCCTTTTGCACCAGGTCTGTTACCCCTGCCCTGTTACCCCTATCGCTGTGTTCATATAGAACAACAGGCAGTTTTGTCTCCGGGCCCTTCAGCTGGCGGATGGATTGTAACTAGGTGCTGGCAAGGGGCAAACGTCAAGGACTATAGCCTCCAGCTACCAAGGTCTGCACACCAAATACTTCAGGCCCTACCTATACCATCTCATTTTCCCCCACCCTTATTCTTAGGTCACATTGAAGTTGTCAAATTCCTGATCGAGGCTTGCAAAGTGAATCCTTTTGTCAAGGATAGGTGAGTAGTCAGTCCTAAAGGGGAGGAGGGTGACCCACCTGCCCACTCCCCTCCGCCCCCTTCTCCCCCCCCCAAGCCACTGTGCGCATGCGCCTACGCATGCCGCGCTGGCGCTCTCCATGTCGACTTTGCCTGAACCGTCCCTGTTCCTCACAGGTGGGGCAACATCCCCCTGGATGACGCAGTGCAGTTCAACCACCTGGAGGTGGTCAAGCTGCTCCAGGACTACCACGACTCCTACCTGCTCTCAGAGACTCAGGCGGAGGCAGCAGCAGAGACCCTGTCCAAAGAGAACTTAGAGAGCATGGTGTGAGCTCAGGCCAGGGCCAGGCCCCGGCTCGAGGAAAAGCGAGAGCTGGCCGCACATTTAACACACAGCCACCAGAAACAATATGAGCGGCTGCTCCAGGAGCGGCAGCATGGCCGTCTGGTGACACAGGCCAGGGCTTTCTGTGAGAATCAAAAACGCCCTAGTCCCTCAGCAAAGGACACAGAGAAAGCCTCCGTGGACACCTGCAGCCCACTAGCTGGCCAGAGACCTCCAGGAAGGGGTTTATGGCTTCATGCGCTCAAAAGTAGCCCGCCGGTCTTTTCCCAGGTCCCCATTTTCCTCTCTGAAGAAATTGCCATGACGACAAGGGCATCCTTGGGAGAGACTCTAGCTGCCGTGCATAGGCATCTGCCGCAGAGTAAGAGAACCGGGCGGGACCCACTGCGCCTGGCTTTAGAAGTCTGCAGAGATCTGTCCCTCTTAGCCAGGACAGGCTGCTACCGCTAACAGCAATTTTATAGACAAAGTATTTTGTGTTCAAATAAACTTTAATTACACGAATCCTCGCTCTTTGCTCAGTCTAGTCACTCTCTACATCCCTCCGCTAAGGATGGGGACCCAGCTTTATAACACCGTCACAGGAAGTAGCATAAGACAGAACTTGGGGTCAAGGTGCAAACAACATATAGTTCCCATACAGGATTCTACCAAGTTCCTCAGCCCAGAATACTCTTTAGATTGAGTATATTCTGTGGCCCAGGGCGATGGGCGCTGTGGGTCCGAACAAGCCCCAAAATGGATTATGTCAAGCTGCCTTCTTTTCTCCGGAGCTTTCAATCGTGGCAGATACGCGCAGAAGGAGCTTCCCAAGGGTAGAGACTCTGGCACTACAGCCCTACCTAGCTCACTGGTGCCTCTTCCCCTTTGTCACCTAACTGGCACAATGGTTACTGAATGAAAACTGGCCGGGGATGTACCCGAGGTATGCAGAAGACAGACGGACATGTGGATAGCTGCATCTGGGTAGGACTGACGTCTGTGGTGCTGAGGTACTGGGGATTCCCTGACCCACAGAGTCAATAAAGCTCTGAGGGAGCCAGAACCTAAGACTCTGAGGTAATCAGAGAAAAGGCCACATCTGTGACTACCACTCCTCCAGTCAGAGGTAGGAAGCATGGTGAACCCCCAAAACAAATAACGCGTGGGTAAGGGAAGATGAGGTAGTGGCTGAAAGATAGCCCCCCCATCCACTCCCCCCCCCCAATGAATAGTCTAAGACACCTGAACACAAACAAGTCGAAGGACCCAAGGAAGCTGGTCCTCATTCACCGGACGATCTGGGAAACTGGCAGTTAACGAGGGCAAAGTTTGGCTGTAAATCTAGCTTTCACAGAGTAGGGACCAGAGGCAGCTGGCTAAAATATTGCACAAAGGATCCCAACAGAAGTGTGAGAGCCACCACTTGCTTGAGACAAAGAGCAAAACACTCAACAAAACTGATAGCGAGCATGACTAAGGGACCCGGATAACGGCCACGTCAGAGCCCCTTGGGCACGTCAAGTCCTGAGTGGGTGACCAGTTCTCCATCCCAAAGAGCAAAAGCAGGCGCCACTGGGCCGCGGAAATCTGTCTGTATCGTGTGCACCACAGAGACCTGCCTCACGTCCACCAGGCTCAGCTTCTTCGCCTCGTAGTCCAGCAGCAACCCCACCTTCTCTGGCTGCCCAACACCCTCAATTGGGGCTTTTTCGTTGGCCAACATGCTGTGCCACTTGCGCTGGGCGTAGGAGAAAACCCAAGACCGGTCATCCACACCGACGCAGCTGTCCCGGGCCATGTCCACGTCTGCCACTCCTATCCGGAACTGCTGGGAACGCTTCACTGTCACCTCCCAATAGTGCCTGCCACTGGTGACCGCGGTGTCCGCGAGCACCACAGCCCACTCGCGGAAGCGCTCCACGTTCAGGGCCACCCTGCTGGGCTCCAGTCCCACCAAGCCGTACTTGACAGCCGTGTCACCTCTGAAGAGGGCCAGGCTGCTGTGCGCAGTTTTCTCCTCCAGTTTGAAAGAGATGCCTGTGGGCAGAACAGAAAGAAGGGCATCCTGAGGGCTGGGTTTGATCTGAAGTGCGCTTTGGGGGAGCCGGGAAAACTCAGCGTCATTATGGAGAGAGTGCAGCCGCAGCACAGGGGCGCGGGGGAGCCGGAGTCTGGCGCCCCGGGCTTGGAATGTTGGAGACCAAGGCACATGAGGGAGAGAAGGGAGGAGGGGTAGGGCTCTCTGAGCGCGCTCTGGAAGGGATAGCGTGGGAGCAGAGAAGCCTACCTCTCCGGGCCTCCCCGGCAGGGTCCCCCCAGCGCTTGGCTCCCCAGAGGCACAAGTTCCACCCGCGTGCCAAGCGCAGCGCCATCTTGTGCCACGGACGCACAGGGCACGCCCCTCTGGAAGGGGACCGGCCAATGACTGCCCTGCGCAGGAGCACGTGGTGAGAGACGCGGCTCTGCCTGGAGATACTGGGAGAAAACGCTATCCCATTGACTCTTAGTCTGGGTGGTCTGCACTCTTTTGATTTTGCAGACAGATGTACTGGCCATCACAACTAAGCGGGACCTCCAGAGGGACTATGTAACCAGAGGCTTTTTGTTTGTTTGGTTAGGTTTTTTTGTTTGGTTTGGTTTTGGTTTTGGTTTTTTGAGACAAGGTCTCTCTGTGTTATCCTTGGCTGCCCTGGAGTCGCTTTGTAGACCAGGCTGGCCTCGAACTCATATCGATCTGCTTGCCTCTGCCTCCCGAGTGCTGGGATTAAAGGCGTGCGCCACCACACCCGGCCTTGGTAGAATTATTTTTGAAACAGGGTCTCCAAAACCCCAAGTTGTCCTGGAACACACTAATGTAGACCAGTCTGGCCTCGAACTCACGAAGAGGAGCCTGTCTCTGCCTCCCTCAGGTGTGCACCACCGCGTCCGGTTTATTCTTTTTTTTGTTTTGTTTTGTTTGTTTTTCGAGACAGGGTCTCTCTGTGTTAGCCTTGGGTGTCCTGGAGTTGCTTTGTAGACCAGGCTGGCCTTGAACTCACAGCAATCAGCCTGCTTCTGCCTCCTGAGTGCTGAGATTAAAGGCGAGTGCCACCGCGCCCTGCTCTGCGCCCAGTTTAAAAGAAATATTTTTTAAAGTACTTTACGCAGGGGTGGTGGCACACCCCCTGAATCGCAGCACTCAGGAGCAGAGGCAGGTGAGTTTTGAGGCCAGCCTGGTCTATATGTGAGTTCCAGGGCAACCAGGGCTACACAGAGAAACCTTGTCTCGAAAACACCGCTCTCCCCACCCTTAAAAAAATTGCATAAATCTGCGTTTCCCGGAGCCCTGCATTCTCTTTGGACAGGTTGTGTCTATGTAACACTTTCCATTTCTGTGTCTTTTGTCTTTCTTGAGACTTTTCTTTCTTGTAACCTTTGCAAGCCTCAAAGTCTAGATTGTCCTGCCTCAATTTCCCAAATGCCAGGTTTTACTTGTTTGCTTTCTTTTAATTTTTAAAAAGTATTTGTTATCGTTGTTTTTGAGACAGGGTTTCTCCTGGACTCATTTCATAGACTAGGCTGGCCTCGAACTCACAGAGATCCGGCTGCCTCTGCCTCCCAAGTGCTGGGATTAAAGGCGTGTGCCACCACTGCCCTAAAATTATTTTTTATTATTCTTTGATACAGGGTTTCACTATTGATAGGGATCGGCTTGCCTCTGCAGCCCTAGTGCTGGGATTAACAACATGGCTTGTGTTCATCATTTTCATATAAAAAATGTATACCCGGGCATGGTGGCGCATGCCTTTAATCCCAGCACTGGGGAGGCAGAGAAAGGCAGATCCCTGTGAGTTCGAGGCCAGCCTGGCTTAGAGAGTAAGTGAGTCCAGGACAATCAAGGCTACACAGAGAAACAACAACAAAAAAAAAAAGTATAAATGAGCTTGAAAGGAAAGTTTGTTTGTTTGTTTTTTTGACGTGCAGTGACTCATTCTTTCCACCAGGGTTCAGTGAAGCCTACCCTTTTCAGCCATTTTAATAGAAGAGATGCAGTTTGTTCAATTTTTTTCCTAATTACAAAGCTACTTTATTATTTTATTTTATTTTTGAGACAGGGTTTCTGTCCTGGCCTCTCTTTGTAGACCAGAAGTGGCCCAGGGTGAGAAGGGCTACCTGAGGGGATGAAGCCGAGAGGGACCTGCTGCAGAGGCAGTGCTGTCTCTCGGGGCTGGGGCCTGTGAGCACTGGCTCTGGGCACATGGGCAAAAGGCAAGAGCGTTGGCCACTCGCTACTTGGGTTCCTTCTCGTTTTCCTTTTTCTGAGGGGCGGCAGAGGGAAGGCCACGGGCTCTGCGCTCTGCTGCCAGCTCAGCTTGGTTACCTCTGTCCCCAAGATAGCAGCGGCTCCCACTAGCCTAGGAGCAAAAGTGTTGAGGGAATTTCCTCTGGAGACATCCTACCTGCTGTGCTAATGCTTTGGGATTAGGTAAAGAGGAGAGAACTGGGTTTCTGTAGGCCTTCTGCCCCACCATGACGAGAGGCCTGAGGTACCCACAAACTTCACACAGTCATGTAAGATGTGCCTCCCAGGGGCTGGAGAGATGGCTCAGTAGTTAAGAGCAGTGACTGCTCTTCCAGAGGTCCTGAGTTCAATTCCCAGCAACCACATGGTGGCTCAAAAAAAATTATAGATATAATGTGATCTGATGCCCTCTTCTGCAGATAAAGCACTCATATACAATAAAAAAAAAAAAAAGATGTGCCTCCCGCCTGGCCTGGTGGCCCACGCCTTTAATCCCAGCACTCACTTGGGAGGCTGAGGCAAGTGTATCTCTGTGAGTTCAAGGCCAGCCTGGTCTACAGAGGCAGCCCAGGACAGCCAAGGCTACACAGAGAAACCCTGTCTTGAGAAGGAAAAAAAAAAAAGACATGCTCCCCCCCATTCCTTTCTTCTTTTTTTCTGTCATGACCACTGAGCTGTATTCCGGGCTATTTTTACATAATTCTTGTTTGCTTGTTTGTTTTAATTTGTAGACAAGGTCTCACCAAGTTGCCTCAAGTTGGCCTTGGAGCTTAGGCTGTAACCCAGGCAGCATTTGAACTGTGGATCCTCCAGAAGCAGCATCCTCAGTAGCTGTGATTACAGGTCTGTTCTGTCAAGTCTGTACTGTCCGCCTATCTCCTCGCTATTTTATGCTGAATCAAGAAACAGCTTTACCTGCCTCCTCCTCCTCTTCCTCCTCCTCCTCCTCCTCCTCCTCCTCTTCCTCCTCCTCCTCCTTCTCCTCCTCCTCCTCCTCCTCCTCCTCCTCCTCCTCCTCCTCCTCTTCTTCTTCTTCTTCTTCTTCTTCTTCTTCTTCTTCTTCTTCTTCTTCTTCTTCGAGACAGGGTTTCTCTGTGCCTCCCTAGTGCTGGGATTAAAGGCATGCACCACCATGCCAGACACCTGGCACTTCTTATATTATTCCGTTTTCCACAATCAAATTAACTTACCTTCATAATTTAGATGATTTATCTGCTTATTTTTTATCTGCTTATTTTTTAACATGTATTTTATCTTTAGTTGTGTGTATGTGTGTAGGAGGCAACACGTACACAAGTGCAGGTGTCCTTGGGAGCTGAGGAGAGCCCAGGTACCCTGAGGTAGACTTACAGGTGGTTTTGAATCCTGGAACTGATTCTTCCATTCAGTAACAGCCTCTCTTAACCACTGAGCCATCTCTCCATCCCCTCTGCATTGTTGTGAACAAGCAATTAATTCTTTTTTTTTAAAGATTTATTTATTTATTACATATACAGTGTTTGCCTGTGTGTATGTCCACAGGCCAGAAGAAGACATCAGATTTCATTATAGATGGTTGTGAGCCACCATGTGGTTGCTGGGAATTGAACTCAGAACCTCTGGAAGGGCAGACAGTGCTCTTAACCAGTGAGCCATCTCTCCAGCCCAAGCAATTCATTCTTAATGTTTCCATGCATCCTGATGGGCAAATGATAGACTCTTGCTTGGCAAACGAAAGAGAGAAAGACGTTTGAGGTGGTGTAGGAGCTTGGGCTAACGCCCTGGGCTATAAACAGAGCAGGAGTGTTTCAGGGACGAGGAGGAACGCGGAGGACCATGCCGAGAGGATGGAGCATGGCTGAAGAGCCGAGCCTGGGTCCACAGAAGCATGCATGCGCTGAGGGGATCTAGGGTGGTCTTCAGGCCTTCAGGAGCTGCCTAAGGCAGCACGGGAGTGACACGTTAGATCCTGTGCAGAGGTAAAGCCGGAAGCACCGTCCAGCTCGAACTGGAAGGGACAAGATGAGAAACAGGGAAGCAGGGTCTTGGGTCACCAGAGTTTTAGAGACAACGTCGTGTGACCTGGCTGTGTAAGAGGCGGATGACTTATGAGGTGGGGAGGGGATGACAGCGATCTGTAGGGGACGCAGAAGGAGAAGCCTGTTGGGATTGAAGGAAAGGAATCCGCTAAGTTTGGAGAGGCTGGATTTGCGACGTCTATGGGACAACCGTGTGAAAATGTTCTATAGCTGTGCGGATACAATTATGGTCTTTGATAACTTCATGATGCAGATAATGTATCTTAACTATTTTTGTTTTGTTTTTTCGAGATAGGGTTTCTCTGTGTAGCCTTGGCTGTCCTGGACTCATTTTGTAGACCAGGCTGGCCTCGAACTCACAGTGATCCGCCTGCCTCTGCCTCCCGAGTGCAGGGAGTAAAGGCGTGCGCCACCATATTCAGCCTAGCTTCTGTGTTTTCTAAAGAAACCAAAATTCGGGCTGCTCTTCCAGAGGTCCTGAGTTCAATTCCCAGAAACCGCATGGTGGCTCACAACCATCTATAACAAGATCTGGTGCCCTCTTCTAGCCTGCAGTTGTACATGCAGACAGAACACTATATACAGAATAAATAAATAAATAAATCTTTTTTACAAAATCACAAAATTGTCACTAACACACACACACACATTTCAAATACAGAGATGTTTATGGATGAGAGCATCCAAGGAGAGTAAGTAGAAAAATAAACAAGAATGCAACAATATGTGACATTGACACATGAAGCACTCGGAGCAGAACCTGACCTCCAGCGAGCACACGTAGACCTGGTCAGGGGTTGTATCTGACTCACTAGAAAGGAGACAAAAGGAGCAGAACCAAGCCGGCCTGCTCTCCTGATTACTCTGTGTCTTAAATCGCATGCTGGATTTCAGGGTACACGGGGTCCTGGTCTGATCCACCTGCTGACTGGATCCCTTTACAGTCGGCGGGAGAGGGATGAACTGAGAGCTTCCTGATTGTTCTAGACTATTCCAGGAGTCAGCAGTCAGCAAAGCGTAACCAGAGAAAGCAAGAGAAGGGGGGGTGGCCGGCCTCAGGAGCTAGCCAAAGGGCTGCTGGGCTGGCTCAGTGTTCTGTTGGGGCCTTTGTCCTGCTGAAACTGCACACAATGGGGCTGCGTTGCATGCTGACATGGCGTTCTGAACGTGGGGCTAGGGTAGAGAGAGTACACGATGGAGGGATGAATGGTATCCGGTCCCTATGGACTACATCTCCACTCATGAATATTGAAATCACTAGGGAGGATGGTTAGCACACGGTAAATACTAATTATGTTAATCTATAGCTAATCCAAGAATCAATTCGTTTATTTAGGCATATCTCACTTGATTTCCATACTCCTCCTCAACTGTCACAAGATCAGCAAGGTCAATATTTTATGGAACGCAAACCTGGTTCCATTTTAGGTACCAAAGACCGCGGGCCACCTTGGGGTAGCCATGGCAACTACACAGACTCCACTATGGAGGAATAAAGACAATTAGCTCTGCCTGAAGAGTCCTTGAGCTGTAGAGAGCTACCCTTTCCCTATCACTGTAGAGATTCCTTATGTAGTGCTCAGGGGCACTAAGAAATGGGCTTTCATTCTTAAACAGAGGAGTAAACATGGGCTCACCAGCCAGCCCAGGTACAGCGAGCTTTTGAAAGGTTGGTCATTAGTTCCCAGGGGATAACTCCTGCATGTGAAGAGACAGATGATACTACAAAAAGGTTTAGCATCACAAGGCATTAATACTTCTGATAAAAAGCCGGTCACAGTGGTGCATACACCTAAGCCTGCCTCTGGGGACAGAAGCTGGGGTCTCAGTGAGTTCAAGAACAGCCTGGTGTATAGAGAGAGTTTCAGGAGAGCTACATAGAACCTGCCTTTAAAAAAAAAAAAAGTCACGATGAAGGTCAGGCATACTACTGCACACACTTGGGAGGCTGAGGCAGGAGGATCATGAGCCTGAGGTCAGTTTCAGCTACATAGCAAGTTTAGAATCAGTATAAGCCACATAAAAGACCTTGTGTGGGGCTGGGGAGATGGCTCAGAGGTTAAGAGCACTGGCTGCTCTTCCAGAGGTCCTGAGTTCAATTCCCAGCAACCACATGGTGGCTCCCAACCATCTATAATGAGATCTGTTGCCTTCTTCTGCTGTGCAGGCACACATGCAGGCAGAACATTGTATACATAATAAATAAGTCTTAAAAAAAAAAAAAAGACCTTGTGTGCGTGTGTTATGAAGACAGGGTTTCCCCGTGTAGCCCTGGCTGTTACTAGATTCAGTCTGTAGACCAGGCTGGCCTCAAACTCACAAAGATCTGTCTGCCTCAGCCTCCTGGAGTGATGGGATTACAGGCCTGTGCCACCATGCCCAGGTGAAAAAAAAAAAAACAGTTTCAAACAAACAGTGACCGGAGATATGACTCAGTGCTTAGGAGCATTTGCTGCTCTTCCAGAGGACCTGCGTTTGGTCCCCAGCACCCATGTCAATAGCTCACAGCTGCCTGGGACCCCAGCCCCAGGAGGTATGAGGGCTTTGGCTTCCCGGAACAACCACACTCATGTGCACATGAAGACACACACACCTCCACTCCACAATGAAAAATAATAAAAACAAACCCTTAAAACAAAAAGAAAACATGTAAGACTAAATGAAGTTATATATATAGGAGATAGAGGGACGAGGCCTAAGAAGTCAAGGCTAGTTTTGGCTACGTTGACAACCTGTCTCAAAAACAAACAGATACGTAAATAAGTAAATAAATAAGAAACAGCTGAAGACATGGCTCAGCGAGCAAAAGCACGTTTGCCACCTGGCCGTGCAAGCCTGACAACTGACGCTAATCCATGGAATCCGTATGAAGACGGAAGAAGACAAACAACCCCACAGAGTTGTCCCTCTGACCCACATACACACAGACAAACACGGTATGTACACACAAACACCCCACTAATCATAATAATAAATAACATTTATATAAAAGGACGACAATTTTGGAAATCATCCAATTTTATTACATCACAAATACTTTCTCTTGTTCTATTGAAAGAGAAAACTTAGCCAGGCAGTGGTGGCGCACGCCTTTAATCCCAGCACTCAGGAGGCAGAGACAGGCGGATCGCTGTGAGTTCGAGGCCAGCCTGGTCTACAAAGAGAGCCTGAGTCTGAAGGCCCGAACCCAGTGGCTCTGCAATCCCAGTGCTCCTGTGAGGAGACGAGAGGGAGAAACAGGCAAATCCCCAGAAACTTGTGAGCCAGGAAGTCCGGGTGCTGAACAATGGAGAGTTTGCCTCAAACAGTGTGAGATATGAGGGGCAAGAACCACTAGACTGGGTGGTGGTCCAGGCTGTGGTGGCAGCATGGCACAGGCTCTTAATCCTAGTGCTAGGGAGGCATCGCACCCGACCATTTATTTATTTATTTACTATATTACTTAAGCAATAGGAAAGGTAAAAAAACCATGACACACCGGGCAGTGATGATGCATACCTTTATTTTTTTATTTATTTTTTTTTTGGTTTTTTTTGAGACAAGGTTTCTCTGTGTAGCCTTGGCTGTCCTAGACTCGCTTTGTAGACCAGGCTGGCCTCGAACTCACAGCGATCCGCCTGCCTCTGCCTCCCGAGTGCTGGGATTAAAGGCGTGAGCCACCACGCCCGGCCTTGATGCATACCTTTAATCTCAGCACTCAGGAGGCAGAGGCAGGCAAATCTCTTTGATTTCAAGACTAGCCTGGTCTACAGAGGGAGTTCCAGGATAGTCAAGGGTACACAGAGAAACCCTGTCTCAAAAAAAACCCCAAAAGCCAGGCGGTAGTGGCGCACACCTTTAATCCCAGCACTTGGGAGGCAGAGGCAGGCAGATCACTGTGAGTTCGATGAGGCCAGCCTGGTCTACAAAGCGAGTCCAGGACAGTCAAGGCTACACAGAGAAACCCTGTCTCGAAAAACAAAACAAAACAAAAGGAAAAAAAAACCTACAAAAAACCCCCCAAAACTCAAAAGGAGGCTGGAGAGATGCCTCAGTGGCTAAGAGCACTATCTGCTCTTCCAGTGGCCCTGAGTTCAATTCCTAGCATCCACATGGTGACTCATAGCATCTATAATGAGGTCTGGGGCCCTCTTCTGGTGTTCAGGCATACATATATATGTAATAAATAAATAAATCTTAAAAAGAAAAACAACCCCCTCCAAAAAAAAAAAAAACCCAAAACCCAAACCCACCAAAAAAAAAAAAAAATTAAACTAGTACGGAGACCAGAAGATCATTTGCTGGAGTCAGTTCTCTTCCTCCACCAGATGGGCTGCAGCGATCAAACCTAGGTCATCAGCTTGGAAACAAATGCCTCCCCACACTGAGCCATCCTGAAGGCCCAGAGGATCTTGGGAGAGTCAGGCCTTGAGGCCCTACGTTCTGAGCCAGAAGCTATCCAGGGCCTACTGCCTTTAGACTTGGCAATGCCCTGGGCGGCTGCAGCCGGCTGCTCACCCAGGGAGGCAGCTATCCCTGCTCTGACTAGGACAATGACTTTGAGCAGGTACCGAGGTAAGATAGCTGACAGAGCGTTAAGGAATCAGCAAGACAGAGAGAAACACTGCTTAGCAACCTCTCTGGAAGCCACATTCGCTGTGAGGCAGGTTAAGTGCACTCTAAATAGCCGCAGCTGGTCAGGATTGGGGTTGACTGGCTTTAGCTCTATCTCTGACACCCCCCTAGGTGGGTTGTATTAGTCAACTGCCCGTCATTATGAAGAAAAACCTCAAGGTTAACTGACGAAGAGAAAAGGTTTTACTTTAGCTCATGTTTCTAAAGTTTTCAGTCCAAACCTGAGTGACTCCACGGCTTTGGGCGGCCAGCAAGTGCAGCACATCTACAGGTGAGAAGCAGGCAACGCTGAGCAGGCGGCTTTCCTCAGGAGCTGAGCGGGGAGGCACAGCAAGAGAAAAAGAGAAAGAAGCAACTACTGGGAAAGCCCCTTTGAGGGCAGTTCCCTCTAAGCCCCACCCACCAAGCAGTATCCTGGAAACCAAGTCCTTTAACTCGCTGATCACTGGAGAATACAACCCTCTCTCTCCCTCTCCAGACCCCACTCAATAGATTCAGGTTTTGTTTTGTTTTGGATTTTTGAAACAGGTTTCTCTGTGTAGCCCTGGCTGTCCTGGGCTCGCTTTGTAGACCAGGTTGGCCTCGAACTCAAAGAGTTCCCCTGCCCTCTGCCTCTCAGTGTGCTGTGATTAGAGGCATGCATCACTGATAAGGCTGGGTGTAGTGGTATGCACTTAAATCCTAGCTACTCAGAGCCTGTGGTAGGCGGATTCTGAGTTCAAGGCCAGCCCAGACTATACAGTGGGGGCCCCATCTCAAAAATAAATAAACTAATAGAAACCAAGTAATATGCTAACGGTGTTACTATATGCAAGATTTAGGTTACTTTTATGAGCTTATCTCCAGTTACGGTTTTGTTTAGTTACATTTATTTATTTATTTATTTATTTATTACTTATGGTGTATATGAAAGGGCATGTGTCAGTGAACAACTTGAGAGAATCAATTCTCTCCATGTACTGTGTGGGTCTGAAGAATCAAACTCAGGTCTTCAGCCTTGGTGGCAAGCACCTTAACTCACTGAGCCAACTCACTGGCTTCTCTAGTTATATTTGAAAGATGCTGGCATTAAAATAAATGAGGAGCCTGATGTGAAAGGAAAGGGCCTGGGGTCCAGCTATCCACTGAGTTCTTAATAATTTTTATTTGTCTGTTTCTTTTTTGAGACAAGTCTTCAAACTCGTATGTAGCCCAGGCTAGCCTCCTGTCTCAGCCAGAGTGCCAGGATTGCAGGTGTGATACATGACAGCTGGGTAATTGTTGGCACATGACAAGGATTAAAGAGGGAGGTTCTTGGCTGAAGATAAGGAAATCTGACCCCTTGGTGATGACTAAGCTCCCTTTCTGTTCCTCTTATAAAGGGGGCTCTAGGTTGTGAGAAAATAATTTTGGTGATAATAGGACTCCTGACTGGCTTCTGTGTGTTAAGTGTTATGCTCTGCGTGAGACACTTTAACTGCCTTTTAATCTACAAGATTTGTTATTTTTAAAAATAATTTTTTGGGGCTGGAGAGATGGTTGAGTGGTTAAGAGCACCACCTACTCTTCCAGAGGTCCTGAGTTCAATTCCCAGCAACCACATGGTGGCTCACAACCACCTATAATGTAATCTGGTACCCTCTTCTGCAGATAAGCACTCATATGCAATAAATAAAATAGATAAATCTTTAAAAATAAAAAATAATAAAAAATAAAAATAAAATTTTGGTGCAGAAGATACTGAGCCCCCAAGGAGTTTATATTAAATCAATTCAAAAGAAATTTAGGTCAGGTGTGATGGCTCTCACCATTAATCCCAGCACTAGGGAGACAGAGGCAGGTGGATCTCTGTGAGTTCAAGGCCAGCCTGGTCTACAAAGCAAGTCCCAGACAGCCTAGGCTAACACAGAGAAACCCTGTCTCAAAAAACAAAAACAAGAAATGTAGCTTCTTTTGCTGAAAGTCAGGCACCAGGTTTGTGGTGGTGAGCAATCAGATACATTTCCCATTCCCCTGGGCTTAACCTGCTCAGGGAATTCACCACCTACAAAGTCACAATGCAAGGATTACTGTTGCTACTGAGGTTACTGTTGTCACTGCTGCTCTTCTTCCACCTTGTGACCCAGAATACCCTCTGTTCATGCCCTTGCCAGTCTGCCTGCTTACAGCTCTACTTGCTTATTTTTAAAACTTTTCAAAAAGATTTATTTTTAACTTACACATATGAATTTTTGGCTGTGTGTGTGTGTGTGTACATCACATGGGTGCTCGGTGCCCACAGAGGTCAGCAGAAGGTGTTGGATTTCCCAGAACTCTGAGCAGCAGGTGCTCACTTTCATTGCTTAGACAGCTCTTCAGCCTACTTACTTATTTGAAACAAGGTCTCACTATGTATCTTCGGGGCTCTCTCTGAATTCGGAATCCTGCGGCCTCTGCTCGCATGTACTGGAACTACAGACCTACCAGCATCCTGTTCTTCTCCTAGTGTGGTTTCAGTTCATCTGTAGGTATTCTGAAAAATGTATTTTTGCTTCAGTTGAACCTAGGTTTCCTACAGGGTAGGTAAGTACTCTACCAACCAGACAACATCCTTATCCACTCAGTCTTTTTTTTTTTCTTTTCTTTTTGGTCCAACATAGGGTTTCGCTGTGTAGCCCTGGCTATCCTGTAGTCTAGACTGGCTTTGACCAGTTTTTATTTTTTATTTTTTATTTGTGTGTGTGTGTGTGTGTGTGTGTGTGTGCCACCACACCCAGCTTATTGTTGTTTTTATTTAAATTACTTATTTATTCACTTGTATCTTCCAGTTCCCCACTCCCTCCCTCTTTCACTCTATTCCCCTCCCCTAGGCCCAGGGCAGAAGGGGACCTCCTCCCCCACCAGATGATCACAGCCTATCAGGTCTCAACCCTGTAGCCTTCCACTGAGTGCCACCGGGCCTCCTCCCCACCCACCAAAGGGAAGTGGTCAAATAGGGGGCACCAGAGTTCATGTCAGAATCAGTCCCTGCTCTCCACACAACTGTGGAGAATGCACTGTCCATTGGCTAGATCTGAATAGAGTTTTTGGGTTTGTTTTTCTTTCTTTCTTTCTTTTCTTTTTTCTTTTTGTTTTTCGAGACAGGGTTTCTCTGTGTAGCCTTGGCTGTCCTAGACTCGCTTTGTAGACCAGGCTGGCCTCGAACTCACAGCAATCCTCCTGCCTCTGCCTCCCAAGTGCTGGGATTAAAGTTGTGAGCCACCACTGCCCAGCTTATTTTTGTTTTTATGTTCACAGAGGCGGGAGAGATGGCTCAGACCTTAAGAGCACTGGCTGCTCTTCCAAAGGTCCTGAGTTCAATTCCCAGCAACCACATGGTGGCTCACAACCATCTATAATGAGATCTGGTGCCCTCTTCTGGTGTGCATGCAGGCAAAACACTGTGTATATATGATAAATAAATACATCTTTAAAAAAAAAGACTAGCACAGCATAAATATTTTTTCTTTTAGGTTTATTTATGTGTGTGCGTATGTGTGTGTGTGTGTGTGCATGTGTGTGTGTGTGTGTGCATGTGTGTGTGTGTGTGTGTGTGTGTGTGTGTGTGTGTGTGTGTGTGTACCAGGCATCCAATGCCCTGGAAGTAGAGTTATGTATGGTTGTGAGCCACTAATGCTGGGTGTTAGGGCTGAACCCCGATGTTCTACAAGACAATAATGTTCTTAACCGCTGAACTATCTCTCCAGCCCTCATATTTTTTTACCTGAGACAGTCTTCCTATACAACCCTGGTCAGCCTGCTACTTGTTATGTAGCCTGGGCTGGCTTTGAGCTTGCTGCTTAAGGCTTGGGCACTGTCGCTTTAACCTTGGTGGAGGCAGTCCTTGAAGCCCCATACCCCAGTGGGCGCTCCATGCCAGGCACAAATCTTTCATCTCATGTGACTGACACTGGCTTTGAGCGAGCATTTGTGGGGATGAGCCTGGCAGAGAGGTTTGGGGTGACTTCCTCCGGCCTTAACCTCAACAGTCTGTCAATCATATCTGCAGGTGGACAAGTCCTTGGAACTTCTAAAACTGCTTTATTGCTAAGAATCATCCTTATTATTGAGTGACACTGACTATTAACAAGTGTTGACTATTGAGTAATATTCCTATTGACTGCACTGTTTGTCACTTCACTCTCCTGTTGACTAAAGTCTAGGTCACTGTCAGTTTTCCCACTGTGAACAGCTGTCTGTTAGTATGTCCATAGAAGAGTTTCTCTTGGATATATGAGTGCGTTTTTGGGTCAGGAAATATGTATTTGCTTATTTTTTCAGGTAGTGCAGTACTATATACCTTAACTTACACTCTAGCCGGTACTTGAAACTTTCTGTCACTTTGTATCCTCACTTACACCTGCCCCGACATTACTAAGGTCTCTACTCACAAAGTTTCTCTGTGTAGCCTTCCTTGGCTGTCCTAGGCTCACTTTGTAGATCAGGCTGGCTTTGAACTCACAGAAGTCCATCTGCCTCTGCCTCCCAAGTGCTGGGATTACAGGCCTGTGCCACCATGCCCGGCAAGGTCTTTACTCTTAACCATGGCGTTTCCCTTGCTACTGTCTGAGGGTGTTCTCTGGAGGCAGCACGAATCCTGTGTCTTCCAGGGTTGACAGAGGTACCTGGAATCTGGGAGCACCACTAGGTGAGATGCAACACAGTTACAGGACCTGAAGTCAGGAGACTTGAGATGCACCCAATGTGTGAAAGAGTCCTCCATCCTTTGAGTACCCCTGATCTCAGCAACACTTACTCCTGCTCTGTAGGTTAGAATGGGGGAGGGGGGCTTCTTCCATTAAGGTTCTGTTTTCCCCATCCAACTCCAAAGTGCATCTTGCAGGAAGACAGAAACACAGACTCCTTCCCCCCTGGACAGCCTTTGTCTAAGCCATCCTCACAGGGCCTGTTCCCGTCCAGGGCTTCACATGGACAGCTCCGACTTGCCAGACTGTCCAGGTGGAAGAACCTGCCCCTGCCCCCCATTTGGTCTTCTCTACTCACACAGCCCCCCTCTCCTAGGTCCCATGTCCCTCTCTAAGGCTGAACACAGCTGGACCTGTTTCTCCTTGTCCAGACCTGCTTCCCCAGATCCGGCTCCCAGACCTTAGCACGGGGAGCGAGGCTGGGCACTCCAGCACCTAAGTCACAGGGGTCCTGGAGAACAGACTTTGAGTCACTTCACCAGATGCTTCCTTTCATTTGTCACTTCCTGTTACCCCTCATGTGCTGGTGAGTGTAACAACTGACCTCTTTTCTCCTTCTAGAACCCCCACCCCAACCCCACTTTCAGCTTATGCCCCCTACCTCCCCCCTCTCCCCCCCCCCACTCTGTCTCTGATTTAAAAGGGCAGGCTGTGGGTTTGGAAGGGGAGCTGCTGGCACGAGCTGGGGGTCGGGAACCCGAGGCTCTGGGAAAGCCAGACACAGCAGAACTATTCTGCAGGGTCCACAGATTCCAGTCCAGACCAGCCAATGGGAGAAGGCCCCGTAATCCCAGGGAATAAAGAATTCTCTTCAGTTATTCAATTTCCCTGCTGCACCCCACTTCCTTATCCCCTCCCCCACCCTTAACCCTGGTAGACTCAGAGGGGCAGGAGACCCCCACCCACCCAGCCCGACCTATATCTAAGGGAATGAACTCACCTGAACACCTTCCAAGAAATCTGAGGAATGTTCTAGGCCAGATGTCAATCAGGACTTTGAACCCCAACTTTGACACAGATAGAGTGTTCCAGTTCTCCATCCATGAGCCCCATCCTCCTGGCTCTGACTGAGGAGAGAAAGAGAATCCATCCTCTCTGTCAGATGTTCTGTTATGGATTCAGACCTCTATGGGCATGAAGGGGTTAAGAGGCTGAGCCAGTTACCCCAACCTGCCCCTCCCAGGGATTAAGAGTCCTCTATAAAGGGGACTGTCCACCCAGGCAAGTCCAGGGGGTTATTAGGGACCCAGGCACTGTGCCCACCCCCCACTGCCATGTGGGAACTTCGCTCTGCCTCCTTCTGGAGGGCCATATTCGCCGAGTTCTTCGCCACTCTCTTCTATGTCTTCTTTGGGCTGGGGGCCTCACTGCGTTGGGCCCCGGGGCCCTTACATGTCCTGCAAGTGGCTTTGGCCTTCGGCCTGGCCCTGGCTACACTGGTGCAGACTGTGGGTCACATCAGTGGAGCCCATGTCAATCCCGCAGTCACTTTTGCCTTCCTCGTGGGCTCCCAGATGTCCTTGCTCCGTGCCTTCTGCTACATGGCAGCCCAGCTTCTGGGGGCTGTGGCTGGAGCAGCTGTGCTGTACAGTGTCACCCCTCCAGCTGTGCGAGGAAACCTAGCGCTCAACACGGTAAGGGGCTGCGGAGCACGGCATCATGAGCGTTGCTCTAACATGCTTGCTCATGTATGTGCATGCACGTGTGTGTGTGTGTGTGTGTGTGTGTGTGTGTGTGTGTGTGTATGTGTGTGTGTGCACACGCGCGTGACCGGCAGGGCGGCAAGGTGGGGGAGGGGGAAGCAATAAGTGCTTTGGAGGGGAAAAGAGAGCATAGAGCCCTCCATGGAGAATCGTGAGGTGGGGACTCCAGCCTTGGCCTTAGCCCCCCGAGTGCTAAGGTCACACACAGACGTGCCCAAAGGCACCCAGCCTCTGTGCTGCTGGGAACAGAGCCCAGGGAGGTGTGCATGCTAGCCCAAATGAGCTGCAATTCTAGCTCTCCTTTCGGGTCTCTTCTTTCTTCCCTTTCTTCCCTTTCTTTTTCTTTCTTTCCTTTGAGACAGAGTTTCAGGGGTTGTCATGGAACTTGTTCTGTAGACCAGGCCCTTGAACTCACAGAGAGCCGCCAGAGAGCTAAGACTAAAGGTGTGCGCCACCACAGCCAGGGCAGGTTCTTAGATAACTTTACTTTATAAAGCCTCAGTTCCCGCGCTCATAAGTGCAATCTTTTTGTTGTTGTTGTTGTTGTTGTTGTTTTGTTTTGTTGAGACAGGGTTTCTCTGTGTAGCCTTGGCTGTCCTGGAACTCACTTTGTCAACCAGGCTGGCCTCGAACTCACAGAGCTCCACCTGCCTCTGTTTCCTGAGTGCTGGGATTACAGGCGTGCACCACCACGCCAGGCTCAGGTGCAATCATTTTTTACAACAAAGAAGTGCTGGTAGGAGAAACTGAGGTAGAGGTACATCTGCTGGGAGAGGCTATGTGTCCTTCCTCTCCTGGGAACTGAACCGTAGGGGGATGCCCGTGTGAGGTGGTGATCGGTGGCAGTGCTAACAGGTGCTTCCTCTTCCCTCCCCCTCCCTCCTCCTTCCCCCTCCGCCCCCTGGTTGGCCAGCTCCATGCAGGGGTAAGCGTGGGCCAGGCCACCACCGTGGAGATCTTCCTGACGCTGCAGTTCGTGCTCTGCATCTTTGCTACGTATGACGAGAGGCGTAATGGGCGCATGGGCTCCGTGGCCTTGGCTGTTGGCTTCTCCCTCACCCTGGGGCACCTCTTTGGGGTAAGCAAGAAAGGCGGCCCCGAGGTGTTCCTGACTTGTAAGGGTTCTGTCTTTGCCACGCCCATCCTGAGGACCACCCATCCCTTTCAACGCTGATTAGCACAAAGGGTTAAACTCTGTATAGCTACTCCATCCAATCCTTCTTGGGCTCAGGGTGGAAAGCCACACCTCTTGAGTAGAACTGTTCTTCTGGGTCTCTAAGTCTGTCCCCAGATGGATTATCAGTGCCACTAGCTACCCTGGAGAATCATGAAGTTGGGACTACCCCATTTGGGCTGGGATGTGGGCGTTAGGAGGGAAGCCGGAAGGGTGGGTGGGGCGTCTCAGTTAACAGCCCTGTCTTTGCAGATGTATTACACGGGTGCAGGCATGAATCCCGCCCGCTCCTTCGCCCCTGCCATCCTCACCCGGAACTTCAGCAACCACTGGGTAAGTTAGAGTACAGGGTAAGATCACAGAGCACGCGTGGGTGGGGCTGGGTTCTGTCTGGATGCATCTGACAGCGTGCAGCTAAGAAGGCTGCCAGAGGCCTCGGAGAGGTTGCATGTAAACATTGCACTATTGTGCCAAAAAAGAAGCTCTTGGCTGGGTGTGGTGACGCAAGCCTGTAGTGCCAGCATTGGGGAGGCTGATGCAGGAGGAGTATTTGAACCCCAAAAGTTGGGGCCGGCATGGCGGCAAAGCGAGACTTCTCATTTCTGAAACAAACGGACAGAGGGCTCTTGCTGACAATGGTCTTCTCTTGTTAGCTGGGGCTTTTTTTTTTTTTTAAGATTTATTTATCAAAAAAAAAAGATTTATTTATCAAAAAACAAAAACAAAAAAACAATAAAGCCGGGCGTAGTGGCGTATGCCTTTAATCCCAGCACTTGGGAGGGGACAGGCAGATCGCTGTGAGCTCAAGGCCAGCCTGGTCTACAAAGTGAGTCCAGGACAGCCAGGGTGATGTAAAGAAATCCTGTCTCAGAAACCCAAAATACAAAACAAAACAAAACAAAAAAACCAACAAAAAGATTTATTTATGTATAGTGTTTTGCCTGCATGCACACCTGCAGGCCAGAAGAGGGCACCAGATCACATTATAGATGGTTGAGAGCCACCATGCTGTTGTTGGGAAGTGAACTACCGTCCTCTGGAAGAGCAGCCAGTGCTTTTAACCTCTGAGCCATCTTTCCAGCCCCTAGCTGGGGCTTTGTACTGAGTATCCACTGATTCGAGAACCAGAGGTTGCTAAACAGTCAAGGACACTTAAGACAGAAGTCAGAGTATGTCCACCTTATTGTAATAATTCTCAGCATTGTGTGTAACTCTGACTAGAAACCCACTCTTTGCCTCTGTCCATCAATTATAATATATAAGACAGGGCGTTAGAAAAAGAAAGCAAATGTGAAAGCTATCTGTGTAGCGCACCTAACACAGACTCTGGCTTGGAGTACTCATCAATAAATAACGGTAATGCTTACACTGCTTTGGGCATGTGCAAGATAAACATGAAAATAATTTAAAAGAATCTACCAATCTGGGTACAGTGGCGAATGTCTTTAATCCCAGCACTGGGGGTGGGTGGAGAGGGGTAGAGGCAGGTGGATCTCTGTGAGTTCGAGGCCAGCCTGGGCTACAAAGAGAGTCCAGGACAGCCAAGGCTAACACAGAGAGACCCTGTTTTGAAAAACCTTAAAAAAAAAAAAAAGTCAAGATGTACAGCCATTTCCACAACAGCATTAGTTATAATAGCCGCCAGTAAAAGCAACACTAATTCCCCTTGCTAGATGAATGTAAAAATCAAACGTGGCCCATATATACACGGAATATTATTCCACTATAAGAAGAAAAGATGTTCTGATAAGGTAATGACACATACCACATGGACATTATGCTGAGTAAAATTACCTGTCACCAAAAGATAATTTTTATATAGTTCTACATACACGAGGTAGAATATTAAGTTCATTTAGACCAGCCAAAATGGTGCACACGGACATTTCCAGCGCTCAGGAGGTAGAAGCAGGGCCATCGGGAGGCCAAGGCCATCCTAGGCTACACAGCAGTTCTGGGCCAGCCTGTGCTACATGACACCAAAGAGAGGAAGAGAAGGGGGAGAAGGAAGGGAGGAAGGGGAGAAAGAGGAAAGAAAGGAAGAAAAAAGAAATACAAATTGCTAGAAACAGAAGGTGGAAGGGTGGTGTCAGGGGCTGGAGTGGAGGTCAGACGGGCAGCCGAATGGCCTTCGTTTTGCAAACACAAAATCCTGGGCACGAGTTACATGACAGAGTGCATGTATTTACCACTCCTGAGCCTCACATACACTTTAAAATGTTAGTGAGCAGGCGTATCGGCTTGTGCTAGTCACAGCACTCAGTAGGGCAGCTTAGGAGGACTGCCTTGAGTTTGAGGCTATGGTGAGTCACATACAGTGTCTCAAAAACAAACAGTTCTTCAGAGCCCAGGCGTGGTGGCACCTTTTATTCTGGTACTCCAGAGGCAGGTGGATCTTCAGAGTGAGTTCCAGGACAGTCAGGGCTACACAGAGAAACCCTGTCTCACAAAACAAAACAAAATCAAACCCAACAGTCCCAGGATGCTGCTAAGCAATGCTGTGCAGGCACAAAGCAGAGCTTACTGCCTTTCTCTGCATGAACTTGAGCACAGCACTTGGGAGGACCAGAGGGTCTGGAGTTTAAGGTCATATTGAGCTGATGAGAGCCTGTATTAAGCAAATAACGATAAACGATGTTTAATAAAGTAAACTTTATGTTATAAAGGGTATTTTGCCACAATTTGGGTTTTTTTTTCTCTAAAACAATACGTAGACTAGTTCAAAATAACAGCAAATATAATATATGTATGCTAAGGAGGTAGAGGCAGGATAGAAGAACAAAAAAAATGGTTAGTAAGCCAGAAGAAAATGATAGCTTTTGATGTACAGATAGTAGCCCTGGCTGTCCTGGACTCACATTGTAGACCGGGCTGGCCTCGAACTCACAGTGACCGCCTGCCTCTGCCTCCCAAGTGCTGGATTAAAGGTGTGAGCTACCATACCTGGCCCTCCTTATCTTTAAAAAAAAAAAAAACTTCATTGTTTTGCTTTTAGGTACACTGGTATTCTGTCTCCATGTATGTCTGCGTGAGGGTGTCAGATTCCCTGGGCCTGGAATTAGAGACAAATGTGAACTGCTATGTGGGTGCTAGTAGGTGAACATGGGGCCTTTGGAAGAGCAGCCAGTGCTCTTAACTGCTCAGCCATCTCTCTAGCCTCGAGTTTAGATATTTCTAAAGAACAATTTAACTTCATTTTTGTTTTGTTTTATTTTGGGGGTTTTGTTGTTTTGAGACAGTTTCTTACTATGTAACCTTGAATGCCTGGAACTTGCTATGTAGCCTAGGCTGGCTTTGAACTCTCAGAGACCCACTTCCTCTGCCTCCCTAGTGCTGGCATTAAAGATGGGTGCTACTAAGCCAAGCTACGTATTATATACATTTTATTTTTAAATTTTATTTATTTATTTTGAAACAAGGTTTCTCTTTGTAGCCTTGGCTGTCCTGGACTCAGTTTGTAGACCAGGCTGGCCTCGAACTCATGAAGATCCACCTGCCTCTGCCTCCCGAGTGCTGGCATTAAAGGCATGCGCCATCACCGCCTGCCTATATTTTATTCTTTAATGTATGTAGGTGTTTTGCATGTATGTCTACACGCTACGTGCCTGCCTGGTGCCCTTGGAGGCCAGAGGAGCATTGAGATCCCTGGGAACTGGAGTTACAGATGGCTGTGAGCTGCCATGAGGATGCTAAGAATTGATCCTGGGTCCTCTATAAAACCAGGCAGAGCTCTCAGCCAACCACTGAGCCACGTCTCCAGCCCCATTAAGTCTAGAATGTCACACCATGTGGGCTGGTGCTCTGTTTGGCTTTGCACATGCTTAACATGCAGAGCCCTGAATCCAGCAACAGCAGAAGCCTACATGGATGTCTACTAAGACAGTGCCCAGCCAGCCATGCAGGATAAGAGCAGGATGGCTTGTTTTCCCCGAAGAGTCGAGTCCCGCAGCCTGAGCTTGCCTTCTCTCTTCCCACAGGTGTACTGGGTGGGCCCGATCATCGGAGGGGGCCTGGGCAGCCTCCTCTACGACTTTCTCCTCTTCCCCCGCCTCAAGAGCGTGTCTGAGAGGCTGTCTATCCTTAAGGGAGCCAGACCCAGTGACTCCAATGGACAGCCGGAGGGAACAGGGGAACCCGTGGAACTGAAGACTCAGGCCCTGTGAGAGCTCCAGCTGGAGAGAGCAGTCGACAGCTTCTGGGTTTCATGGAGGGGCCTAGCCAGGCCCCCGGATGAAGAAAGAGACCGTGGGGGAGGGGATGAACCTCTTTATTTTTTAACTTATGTTTTCCATTTTTTCCTTTTGCTGTGTGAAATCTTTCAAGTTGCATTCACGACTGGCTGGTGCAAACTTCCCTTCCTCCCTACCCCAGCCTCCTTCGCCGTGTGTGTGCACAGACTGTTCATATGAATGTGGGTGCGTGTGGTGGTGTCTTGAGTTTTGAGGACACAAAAGCTAGGGAAGGGAAAAGAGGTGTCAACATGTATGTCTGTCCCCAGCCCAGTCTGGTGAATACAGGGAACCCCCCCCCCCAAATCTTGGAGTTTCTGACATTTTACCCTGCTTCTAGTCAAGTATGTGGCTCTGGAGGGGGTCAAGGGAGAGATGACTCACCCCTCTCAGGCAACAGACAAGGAATTCTGGGGGTGAGTGAGCAATCCAGAACACTGGGCAAGCGGACCTAAAAGCTTTGAGGGAGAGTTAACGGGGAGACCATAGCCTACCCCAAAGACAGGGGTAGAAGGAGCTCCGAGAAAAGGAAACACTGGGTTTGAGTTCTGTTAAGCCTGCCTGCATCCACTGGCTGGGCTGCCTGTTCACTTAGAAGCAGCCAACCAGGGACCTTCCAACCGAAATAGAAGGCGGTCTAGAAAATGGACCGCCTTACACAGCCTGCCTAGTGGTACTGGAGACTCAAAATTGCTCTCTGAGGCTAAAACGGATAATCTGGTGTCTGAGGTAAATTTACAGGAGTTGAGGGGATTTATTTAGAGCATACTGAACTTTGCAAATGGCCTCTTTGTACTTCTATCTCTAGCTCCATAGTGTTTTCTTTTTGTACGTCTTTTCACTTCTCTCCTTTTGTCTCACAACAAATTCCTGCTCCCACAACCATATCGATCTCCTCTATCCAAATGCTTAATTCTGGGGATGATTTTTTTTTTTTAGCCTTATCTTGTACTGTTGGTAAAATAGCATCGTCTCGCCAGGGGCGCAGGTGACCACGAACGAACAATGAATATTTATTGCAGATCTATCCATTCTGAGCCTCCTGTATATACTTCTCAAGGTTCAAAACCTATGCCTATAGTAAGACAGACAATCCTAACTCCATCCCACACACCAAACCCTCCACTTCCTCCCAAATAAAACACAACTTTTCTAACTCGCCATTGGAGACTTCGGAATAGTCCACCTGACTGGAAGGGGAAGAATGTCTGTAAATGCTACCTTAATTCGACCTCGACCCATTATAACTCAGTAGAAGACACGGAGCGTTCTGGTTCTTACTTTAGGGTAGATGCCTAAACAACCCTTCTCGGCATCCTTCCGTATCCCTCTCCCCTCCTCCCCAGTCAAGTGGCTCAGCCCGCTCGGCCCCGCCCTGCCCCGCCCCGCGCAGGCGCAGACTGGTCGCTTCGAGCCCAGTGGCGGGAAAGTCGGCGAGCTCCTGCTCATCAGGGCTGCCGGCTCTGTTAGGCTCCGGAGGACCCGCGGGGAGCGGGTGAGTGTGTGGACAGGACGGAGGCCGATACGGGAAAGCTCGGAGGCGGCGGTGCAACCGGGGCCCAGCGGGGACAGCGTGCAGGGGTGCAAACGGGGGCGGCGTGCGGCTCCGGGCGGTGGGGGCGGGGCCCCGGCGCGCACGCACGTTCTGACCCTGCCCCTTTCGGGCGCGCACGCGCATTCTGACCTGCCCCTGGCGGGCGCGCGGTAGATAAGCCGCGCTCCCCGTCCCCCGCGCATCCCCGTGCGCCCCTGAGCCCCGGGTAGGGAACGGACTGTCTGGCCAGGGTCTTCCAGTTCGGAAAGCAGAGCAGAAGGCTTCCCATTGCCAACCAGTCCAGACCCGAGGACATGTCGGCCTGGTGCTCGTCGGGTTTTCACAGACTGTGTTTCATCCTTTTGCCCCCAGATTTGGTAAAACCTAAGGAGGATGCCTCTGTTGGGGATGCCAGGCAGATGGAGATCATTTAGTTGAGGTTCTTTGCAGGAGTGTCATTTCTTTGTCTTTGATGCTGACGGCCTTCTTTTGGGGAGAAAAATGAAGCCCGTCGTTTTACATTTACTTTGAAGCCTCGTTTTGGTCATTAGGTGGGTGACATGCACCTCTGACATTTTTCTGATCCAGTTTGACTCCCAGCCTCGGGGGAGGAGGAGGGGGGGCGGAAAGGACGTGTTTGCTTCGCGTTCTTTCATACCCCAAGGCAGATGAACTCCCTCTGCTGGGGAGTTCTTGTCACTTAAGTGCAATTGCCATGAAATCCAGTAATTTAGTTTATTCATCCTTCCAAGCTGGTCACCTCCCAGATGGCTCAGCGGGTCGGGCTGCCTGAGGATTTGAGTGCTATCCTAGAGGCCCAGAGAGCACTGACTCCTGCAAAATGACATTTGAACAGGAACGCTCGCAGACACACACACACACACACACACACACACACACACACGAGACATAAATAAAAGGGTCTCAGTATTAGCCCTGGCTGACCGAGAATACTCTATGTAGACCAGGCTACCCTCTGACTCACAGAGATCCATCAGCCTCTGCCTCCCTAGCACTGGTCACTTCCCTCCTTGTGTCCCTGAGGTACTGTACCTGTTTATTGAGCGCCACCTCCCCAGAGTTAGAATTGAACCAAAGGCCCTAGAACACCAAGCCCCAAACACTACATTCCAATTCTACTTTCCTGTCTCATTAAGAGGTAGAGGCTCCCTGAGTGTCCCAGACCGATCCACTTTTAACTGACCAGGATCTTCTTTAGCCCTGGCTGGCGGCCACCCCCCAAGCTCTGGGATTGCAGGCGTGCCATGCCTATATTTGTGCAGTTCCCTGTGGAGTTGCTTGATTTCCTGTGAACCGCCGTGTGGTTGCTGGGAATTGAACCCAGGTCCTCTGGAAGAGCAGCCTGTGCTCTTAACCTCTCTAGCCCCAGCACAAAGTTCTTGAAGAGGAATCTGAGCAGACCTCTCCATGGCTGCGACTGCACCCTTTCTTTTCCGAGGCTTAATCTGATACAGATTTGGTAAAGGATGGGCTGGTCTGCGGCCTTTGGTGAAGGCAGGACTCCGACCTCACACACGGGTGCATTCTGCCGTCTTCAACTATGTGAAGTTTGAAGTTCCTGTGTGAAAGTACTGGGTTTAGTACATTCAAAAATCCATAAGATAGGGCTGGAGAGATAGCTCAGACGTTAAGAGCACTGCCTGCTCTTCCAAAGGTCCTAAGTTCAATTCCCAGCAACCACATGGTGGCTCACAACCGTCTGTAATGAGATCTGGTGCCCTCTTCTGGTCTGTAGGCACACATGCAGGCAGAGCACTGTATACATAATAAATAAATTTTTAAAAAAATCCATAAGACAACAATTAGGTAGAGGAAGAGAGAAGAGAGCGCACAAGGGTTGAAGTAAGAATTTGGTGTACACATCTCAGGTTTTCCACTCCTGTCCTGCAGGTGGTCAGAGAGAGCCTCGTAGGGAAGTGTGTGTGGCCTGCAGCTCAAAGGTCACATTGGGAGAAGAAGAGGCCTCCAAGATGGAGAGAATATGCTGTGAGAGGAGTTTTGTGCGTTGGGATGTGTATGTTTGTGTTCCTAGGTGAGGTCCTAAAACAGCCAGAGAGAGCGATCGAGCCATGGACCTGAGCCATGCGGGTTGGAGGCTGTAGTTATCTATCCATGTAGGGGAGAGGCCAGACAAGCAGGCAGTATGCAGCTTTCCGTTAACTGAGTGAAAAGATAAACAAGATGTTCTTGCTTCCAAACTCTAAAGCAAAGAAGAAGAAAAAAAGGGGAAACTCTTCATTTTTATGTCCCTGCCACCCACCCCACCCACCCTTTTATCTTAAATTTATGGCAGCTCTGAGGAGTCAGTTTTCACCTTCCAGTTTGGGGCAGGGTCTTTTGTCTACAGGGCCACACTGTTTATTTTTATTTTTTTTTTTGTTTTTTGAGACAGGGTTTCTCTGTGTAGCCTTGGCCATCCTGGACTCACTTTGTAGACCAGGCTGGCCTCGAACTCACAGCGATCCGCCTGCCTCTGCCTCCCGAGTGCTGGGATTAAAGGCGTGCGCCACCACGCCCGGCTCAGGGCCACACTGTTTATTCCAGGCATGGCTAGCCCTCACGATGGCCACTGCTGCTCGAGCCGAGCCATCTGTGTGTGTGGCCTGGGCATCTGATCTCAGGTCTTTCAGCTCAGGTGGAAAGTGTTTTTACCCGCTGAGGCATCTAGCTAGCCTCCTCTTTGTTGGCCGTCAGAACATTTAGTAGAGGAGAGAGAGAAGAAACGATTTCAGCAGGTTATATAACACAGCCAGGCCTTTCACTCCGCATCCCTCACAGCTGTTTTGAATGAGAGGCAGTATAAAGGAAAAAGTGGGTCAGAAGCTACGGGTGAGGAGTCCCACGGCCTGACGGCCCTCTCTGGGGCTGGGGGAAAGGAGCTCTCACTAGGAATGTCAGCCTTTAATGCTAACATACATTATAAACAGTCCCAGGGGCTGGGGGCACACACCTTTAATCCCAGCACTCGGGAGCCAGAGGCAGGCGGATCATTGTGAGTTTGAGGCCAGCCTGGTCTACAAAGCGAGTCCAGGATATCTAAAAATACACACAGAAACCCTGTCTCGGGGGGAAAAAAAGCCAAAAAATAAAATAAACAGTCCCAGAACAGGTGTGGTGGAACACACCTTTAATCCAGGCAGGAAGATCTTTGTGAGTTTGAGGAACACCTACTTACATTGTGAGTTCCAGGACAGCTAGGAATACATAGAGTGACTCTGCCCCAAAGGGAACAAAAACCATAAATAAAAAAAAGGTTTCTGTTTTTTTATGATGGTGCCACACTCGGGTGTTGAACACACCAAGAAAGTACTCTTCAATCGAGAAAGCTCTTTTATCTTTTTCTGGCCAGCTTCTTAGATCCACACTCGGGAAGGACAGAAAGGAAAGGCCTTTGGTCTGTTGTGCATGTCTGTGTGCATGCACATAACACACAGAAACACACACACACACATTCACACAGACATATGTACACCAGTGGTCTCCCTGGAAAAGCTGAGTGTCTTTGAGGACACTCAAGGGTTGCATGTTGAGAAGCTACCTCATCAGAGACCTGGTCCCTGAGAATGGGCAGGAAAGAAAAGGCTCCTCTCAGGTCTCCCTGTCATTTAGTGTTTTACTGGCTCCTTGTCTCACCGGGTGTTGCAGCTCAGAAGTAGGTTTAGCACTGTGGTTGGGGGTACTAGGACAGCATGCGAGTGAAGAAGCAGACCAGTTACATAAATAAATACAACCCGAGTGCAGGCAGGCAGTGTTACCCATCACCTCTCCCGTAGGGGTGGAGTCAGGCCCTTAGAGCTAGGGACCAGAGCCAGCAATGGTCTATTTAGAGGATGCTTCCACCTGCAGGACAAGGTACAGCTGAGGATGTCTTGGGGACGGGATTGATGAGTATTCCTGATCTTCCACAGGAGTGGGTAAAGAACATACGGTGTGTGTGTGTGTGTGCACGTGCACGCATGTGTGCGAGTCTGTGGTATTAATGCTGGTCCCAGTGGCTCGAGATTCTGGGTTTGTGCCATCTGGTGAGGGTACAGGGATCCAGATGAATGGGGACATGCTGCAGAAGAGGAAAGTGCAGAAGCAGGCAGGGGAGGCTTACTCTCTTCTCACTGCTGCCTTTACCTCCCTTTCTGTTGGAGCTGACTTCCGCTGAAGTCACTGGGTTTTATGAGTAACATTGGAGGGCAAGGAAGGGACTTTCTGTACAAATATCGGTGCCTCAGAAGCCGAGGGGATCCTGGGGGCGGGGCGGGGGGGGGGTAGCTCCGTCGATGGAAGTGTTGTACAAGCGTAATGGCCTGTGGTTGTAATTCCATCGCTGAGGAGGCAGACAGGAGGGTCTGTGGCAAGCCACCCCAACCCCAGTGAGCGACGTTGTCTCAAACCGATGAGGTGAACACGCCTTGAAGGAGTGATACCTGAGCTGACCTCTGGCCTCCACACACATGCGCACAGACAAGCACACATGCATACTTGTGGGCCCGCCCCCTACATACACAAGTCTCACATACAATCACTATGCGCTCAGGACTGGGGTCAGTTCCTTTCACTTGGAGGGAGGGGGGGACACGTGGCCTGTGGATAGCACTCAGGTTCTCAGCCTTGGTGGCAGGGGCTCTTCTCACCGCTGCACTAGCCCAGAGCTAGCACACGTTCAACTCCTGTGGTATATCCAGGCGAGGTCTGTCCTAGGGAGAGCTGTAGAAGACGGAAGATTCCATCTGACCCCTCCTGAGGCTGCAGAGCTCTCTGAGGTGAACATCTCAGAGTTGATCCCCTTTTTTCCTACTGGGTTGTCTTAACTCTGAGCCATGTTTCTCTGGTTTCAGGACCTGGCTGTGGTGTGGGCCAGATCGTAAATCATAAACTGGACTTTCTTTTGTCCCTAATCAGCTCGAAAGAAGCCTTAACAAAAAAAACTTTGTGGGGGGGGGGGGCTGCGGCCGGGAGAGTGGCAGATACAGCTCAGTGGTACGTCACTTACCCACCAAGCACAGGGGCCTCCCTGGGTTTGAGTCCTGTGCACCACAATTGATTACTTAAAAAGCTGCTTTCCAGCTGGGTGTGGTGGCACATGCCTTTAATCCCAGCACTTGGGAGGCAGAGGCAGGTGAGTCACTGTGAGTTTGAGGCCAGCCTGGTCTACAAAGCGAGTCCAGGACAGTCAAGGCTGCACAGAGAAACCCTGTCTTGAAAAATTAAAAAAAAAAAAAAAAAAAAAAAGGCTATTTTCCCAGCCAAGTGTGATGGCGCACACCTGTAATCCCAGTACTCCGAGAGGCAGAGGCAGGCGGGTCTCTGTGAGTTCCAGGACACCCCAGGTTGTTACACAGAGAAACCCTGTCTCCAAAACAAAACAAAACAAAAACGAAAAAAGTGAAGCAATTAAGGGTGTTGCCCGGAATATCCCTGGGTGTCGCTCCCCAGCTTGTTCCTTACCACAGAGGCCCTGCATCCCTCTTCCATGTCACACAGGCCTCAGGGTTCCATCTCCTGTCTCCACCCTCATCCCCCTGCCAGCTGGGCCTCCGCATGATGAACTGTGAACTCCTAGCCACATGTAGCGCCCTTGGGTACTTGGAAGGAGGCACTTACCACAAGGAGCCAGATTGCCTAGGTGAGTGCTCCTGCGGAACCAGGAGGAAAACCAGGAGGTCTGATGGATTTCTTCTGCCATGGGTAGGAGGAGCACATGCACCTGGGCAGCCTCTTGTTGGGTTGCAAGTGATGTTTTGTTCTTTTTTAAATTTTTTTTTTTATTCTGTGTCTAAAGAGAGCGTGAAGGATTTGATCCGCTACCTGAGGCATGAGGACGAGACGAGAGATGTGCGGCAGCAGCTGGGAGCTGCGCAGATCCTGCAGAGTGACCTTCTGCCCATCCTCACGCAGCACCGCCAGGACAAGGCTCTGTTCGATGCTGTCATCAGGTCCTCAGCCTCTTGGCTTGTGCCGTGGGCAGCCGTGTGTGTTTGTGTGTGTGTGTGTGTGTGTGTGTGTGTGTGTGTGTGTGAGAGAGAGAGAGAGAGAGAGAGAGAGAGAGAGAGAGAGAGAGAGAGATATCAGGTCCTCAGCCTCTTGACTTGTGCCGTGGGCAGCCGTGTGTGTGTGTGTGTGTGTGTGTGTGTGTGTGTGTGTGTCTGTGTGTGTGTGTGTGTGTGTCTGTGTGAGAGAGAGACACAGAGAGAGAGAGAGACAGAGAGATCAGGTCTGTGCTGGCAAGGAGACCTAACCAACCACGCCTTCCTGCACTGTCTCCCCAGGCTGATGGTAAATTTGACCCAGCCAGCCTTGCTCTGCTTTGGCAGCGTGCCCAAGGACCCCAGTGTACGGCACCATTTCCTGCAGGTTCTGACTTACCTTCAGGCCTATAAAGAGGTGAGAAGCCTTTTCTCCATGGGGGCTGGGTCGTCAGCGTCTAGAGAGGGAGGCGGTACCTACGAGCTGTGCCCTGTTCCACAGGCCTTTGCCAATGAGAAGGCATTTGGAGTCCTGAGTGAAACTCTGTATGAGCTGCTGCAGCTGGTAAGTGCATCCCCTTCCCACACAGCCCACGGCCACTCAGTACCTCACCTCCCCTGGGCAGAGGAAGGTCCTCAGCCCTCGGGGACTGCTCAGGACGGCCCCCTCCCTCCCCACTTCCTTTCTTTGCTTCCTTAATTTCTTTCTTTTTCTTTTTCAAAATTACCTTATTTTATATGTGCAAGTGTTTTGCTCACATGTATGTATGTGCACTGTATGTGTCAGGTGCCCCCAGAGGTCAGAAGAGAGTGTTGGAGCCCCCGGAGCTCCAGTTATGGATGGATGTGAGCTGCCGTGTGGGTACTGGGAACTGAACACCGGTCCTCAGGAAGAGCAATTAGTGCTGTTAACTGCTGAGCTATTTCTTCAGGGCACACCCCGCCCCCCCCCCTTTTTTTTTTCAAGACATGCTTTCTCTGTGTAGTCCTGGCTATCCTGGACTCACTTTGTAGACCAGGCTGGCCTCGAACTCACAGCGATCTGCCTGCCTCTGCCTCCTGAGTGCTGGGATTAAAGATGTGTGCCGTGACCACCACCCAGCTTTTTGTGTGTGTGCTTCTCCCCCGCCCTTTTTTTTTTTTTGAGATAGCCCAAGCTAGCTTCACACTTAAGTTCACTATGTACCTGAAGATGGTTTTGAACTCATGATCCTTCTGCCTTGCCCTCCTGGGTGCTGGGATTAGAGCCATGCACTGCCATACTCTGGGTCGTGTTGTGTCCCTTTCCATGTCCCTGCCCTATAGTACTGGGATCGAATCCAGGCTCCGATGGATGCTAAACAAGCACTGGGCCACTGAAGTACCCCTAACGCTCTTTTGTTTGTTTGTTTGTTTGTTTGTTTTGTTTCTGAGGCAAGGTCTCACTGCATCGCCAGAAAGACCTTGAATAGATGTAGGCAGGCTTGGAACTTGCAGTCCCCCTGCCTTCTGAGTGCAGGGGTTAACAACCTGTGCTACCATTCCTGGCTTTTCTTTTTCTTTTTCTTTTTTTAAAATTTTTTATTAATTTATTCTTGTTACATCTCAATGGTTATCCCATCCCTTGTATCCTCCCATTCTTCCTTCCCTCCCATTTTCCCCTTACTCCCCTCCCCTATGGCTGTGACTGAGGCGGATTTCCTCCCCCTGTATATGCTCATAGGGTATCAAGTCTCTTCTTGGTCTGGCTTTTCTTTCTATTTTTTATTTTTAGAAATTTGTAAAAAATAAAAAATAAAATAAAGAAAGGAAGTGTGTGTGTGTGTGTGTGTGTGTGTGTGTGTGTGTGTGTGTGTACATACATACACATAGAAGCCATAACAAATTACAGGTGTTTTTCTAGACACCTGATTTGTTGAGTATGCACTGGGATCTGAACTCAGTTCGCCATGAGCCATCTCGCCCTCCAGCTGCCTTTTCTTTCTCTTTGGTCCTGGTGCTCAGGGCTCAGTCCTGCAGCCAGTTTCTCTCTCCTCTTACCCAGGGTTGGGAGGATCGGCAGGAAGAAGACAACTTGCTGATTGAGCGGGTCCTGCTGCTGGTCAGGAATATTCTCCATGTCCCAGCTGACCCTGAGCAGGAGAAGGTGAAGTGGGTCCTGGGGCATCTGCGCTGTGCTGGTTAGGGGGAACCCCCTCTTCAAGGCTTTCCCGTCTCCTCTGACAAGTTGGGCAGTGGTAGCCTCAGTCAAGGAGCTTATAGGGGACCTTGGAACCCGAGGAGCTGAATGTGTCCCTCTCTCTCCTCCCCTCCCCACCGGCTGCTCAGCGGATCGATGACGATGCCAGCATCCATGACCGGCTTCTTTGGGCGATGCATCTCAGCGGCATGGACGACTTGCTTCTCTTCTTGTCCAGCTCATCCGCTGAGCAGCAGTGGAGCCTCCACGTCCTGGAGATTGTTTCTCTCATGTTCCGAGACCAGGTGAGACCCTGCACTACTCTCCCAGTCCCCGTCCATGCGTGGGCTTCTGTCATGTGGCCAGAGTGGCTCTGGTAGCAATGGGGATGACCTGAGGAGGGCGGGTGATGGGTGACAGTGGCTGTGTCCTCCGTCAAAGGCCTAGCAACAGTTCCGAGTGTTTGTGTTTCTAGTAGGAGTGCACTAAGGCTCACAAATGCCTCTTCTCTCTCTGGTTCTTCCCTCGTCGTTGCAAATCCAGAACCCTGAGCAGCTAGCAGGAGTAGGGCAGGGGCGCTCGGCTCAGGAGCGGAACACGGATGTGGCCGAATTGGAGGTGCTGCGCCAACGGGAGATGGCAGAGAAAAGAACACGAGTCTTCCAGCGAGGCAACAGGTGGGTGCCGGGCTGCCTTGCTGTGCGCTGACTCAGACCAATTCGAGGATGGGTAACATTTTAAAACCGTCTCACGCCGGGTGTGGTAGCGCACGCCTTTCATCCCAGCACTCGGGAAGCAGAGGCAGGCGATCGCTGTGAGTTCGAGGCCAGCCTGGTCTACAAAGCAAAAGCTACACAGAGAGACCCTGTCTCAAAACAAAACAAAAACAAACAACTGTCCCCAGAGCTGTTGATGAAGAGAATTACTGATATTTAGAATCGAGGAGTCGTTTTGGAACCTTTGTTTTGTTTGTTTGTTTTTTTGTTTCTCCCTTGAAGGCACTCTCAATTTGGGGGTTCCTACGTCGTCCAGGGCTTGAAGTCGATTGGGGAGAGAGACGTTGTCTTTCACAAAGGCCTTCACAACGTGAGTATGTGCACATATGATGTGGAGGCTATGGACTCTCGGGACCTGAGAAGAGTGACCAACTCGGGGATGAAAACTGTTTTTAGGCTTAGAAAGTTGATGACAACATAAGTGTTGCTTGTGTTGTGTCCACTGATGTCCTCGCCGCTACCTGAGGCAGAGGTCTAGACATTTTTTTTTTCCCCTAAGACAATTTCAGGGCAGTGTCTGTCTGTAGAAAGGCCTGCAAGGGGCGGGGTTAGTTAGGACTTACTCTAATGCCTCAGCCATACCCTCAGCTCCGAAACTACAGTTCAGATCTGGGAAAGCAGCCGAGGAGGGTGCCTAAGCGTCGCCAGGCTGCCCAGGACCTGTCCAGTCATCGCCGCTCCGCCCTCAACGTGAGGCTTTTCCTCAGAGACTTCTGCTCAGAGTTCCTGGAGAACTGTTACAATGCGCTCATGGGCGCGGTCAAGGTGAGAACCCCGGAAGGCCGTGAGGATGTACATGTAGGTGACAGGGAGGGGACAGTAGAGAGATACTAGCCAGAGCGGTGGCATGGCCAGTGGTTGGCAAGACGGGCAGCAATTTCCTCAGAGAAAGTAGAGGCGAATATGAACAGACTGAGGAGAATTGGAGGAGACTGGAGATGTTATATTAGTGTCCAGGGCCCAACCCCTCACCTCAGGCGGGACGGCTGGAAGGGAGTTGGAAGGCCTGAGTCACGGCGTCTTTTCTCTTAGGATCACCTGCTTCGGGAGAGAGCCCAGCAGCACGATGAGACCTACTACATGTGGGCTATGGCGTTCTTCATGGCCTTCAACCGAGCTGCCTCCTTCCGCCCCGGCTTCGTTTCCGAGACCCTCAGTGTCCGCACCTTCCACTTCGTGGAGCAGAACCTCACCAACTACTATGAGATGATGCTGACGGATCGCAAGGAGGCCGCCTCCTGGGCACGCCGGTGAGCGGCCAGGCCGCCGGGGAGCGCGGCAGGTGCCTTAGCTGAGCCCGAACAGCAAGATCTTGGATAATGCTTTTTTTCCTTGTTTAAGGTTGAGGTGGTCAGGTCAGGGTGCAGGGACTGGTGGGATTCTTGTCAATTTGGACGGCCCATTGGGGGAGTGTTGGCACTTACATTTGACAGAGCCTTATGCTACCTTGGCAGGATGCACCTGGCCCTGAAGGCCTACCAGGAGCTGCTGGCCACCGTCAATGAGATGGACGTGAGCCCAGACGAGGCCGTGCGGGAAAGCAGCCGCATCATCAAAAGTGAGGACCGGGCCTGGACTCCCATCCTGGCCTTCCCACACTTCCTGATCAGAATTTCATTTCTCCAAGTCCCAACCTCTTCCCTCCGTCTCCAAGCCCTCTCGTTCCTCATCCCCACCCCTAGACAACATTTTCTATATGATGGAGTACCGAGAGCTGTTTCTGGCACTCTTCCGAAAGTTTGATGAGAGATACCATCCACGTTCGTTCCTTTGTGACCTGGTGGAAACCACCCACCTCTTCCTCAAAATGTTGGAGCGGTTTTGTCGGAGCCGCGGGAACCTGATGGTGCAGGTACAGGGCGGCCCCAGGGTGTGAGGAGGGCTGTGGGGAGGGTGAAGGACAGAGGCTTGTGGCATTGCCAGTGTGTAGCTGCCCATTAGGGTCACCTTGACTCTGTCTCAAATGGGAAGGTTGAAAGTACCGTGGAGAACACGCCAACCACTATGGAAAACTCGCCAACCTCTGCCAAGCATTCACAACGTACAGGCTCACATGCACCATGGACACACACAAAATAAGATAAAAGTTTTTTTCTTATACTGGGACCTTCCTATAATTAAAGTTGCTATAGCTTAAAATTATGTCAGAACTGAGCTGGAGATGTGGCTCAGTGGTTAAGAGCACTTGCTGTTTGCCGGGTGTGGTGGCGCTCACCTTTAATTCCAGCACTCGGGAGGCAGAGGAAGGCAGATCTCTGAGTTCGAGGCCAGCCTGGTCTACAGAGCCGAGTTCCAGGACAGCCAAGGGCTACACAGAGAGACCTAGGGGTGTAAGATAACACCTGAATTTTGCATTTTGCTACTGAAAGCCATAGCTGTGAACCAGTCCACTGCATGGGTAACAGGAAAGTCAGACAGAGGCCGGTTCCTTAGTGCCAGCCCTCGGGAGACAGAGGCAGGCCAACCTGGTCTACAGAGTGAGTTCCAGAATAGACAAGGCTACATGGTGAATCTCTGATTCAACCCCCCCAGCACCCCATATACAGATGGGGAATCCCTGAGGGTTATGCTCTACGCAAAGATTTATAATCAAACACATCAAAGGCAAAAGTAGTCACTATATGTTTATCCTCGTCATAGCTCTTTACCCACTGTAATGGCATTTTCTCTTGACTTGCCCTCCTGGAGGGCAAGGAAATCCAGCACCCACTGCTGCTCCCCAGTCCTCTGCCTACACCGCACCCCACTGCTGCTCCCCAGTCCTCTCCCAACACTGCACCCCACTGCTGCTCCCCAGGCCTCCTCTGCCTACACCGCACCCTACTGCTGCTCCCCAGGCCTCTGCCTACACCGCACCCCACTGCTGCTCCCCAGTCCTCCTCTGCCTACACCGCACCCCACTGCTGCTCCCCAGTCCTCCTCTGCCTACACCGTACCCCACTGCTGCTCCCCAGTCCTCCTCTGTCTACACTGCACCCCACTGCTGCTCCCCAGTCTTCCTCTGTCTACACTGCATCCCACTGCTGCTCCCCAGTCCTCCTCTGTCTACACCGCACCCCACTGCTGCTCCCCAGTCCTCCTCTGTCTACACTGCACCCCACTGCTGCTCCCCAGTCCTCCTCTGTCTACACTGCACTCCACTGCTGCTCCCCAGGCCACTGCTGGACAAAGACTGTGGCTCTGCTGCCTTTACCATACATTGCTTTCCTCTTAGAACAAAAGAAAAAAGAGAAAAAAGAAAAAGAAAGTTCAAAACCAAGGCGTTGCATGTGGGGACGTCTCCCACAGCCCTGGGGAGCTGGAGGCCGCGTGGCCAGCCCTGGCAGAGAAGCTGCTGCGGTGTGCCCAGGTAGGTGGCTGGAGAGCGCCTGCCAGTTCTGAGGACAGTGCTCGCATAGAGCATAGTCTGAGATTCTCCCGCCTCTGTTCCCATGGCTGCCGTTGTCGGAAGGATCCTGAGCTTGGTGTGGAGGACATCATTCCCTTTGATGCGGCCTCAGAGGTGCCAGTGGAAGAGCAGCGGGTAGAAGCCATGGTGAGGATCCAAGAATGCCTTCTGGCTGGCCAGGCCCCGCAAGCCCTGGCCCTCCTGCGATCTGCCCGGTAAGAGTCCTGCAAACCGGCTGGGCGGTGCTGGCGCACGCCTTTAATCCCAGCACTCAGAAGGCAGAGGCAGGCGGATCACTGTGAATTTAAGGCCAGCCTGGTCTACAAGCGAGTCCAGGACAGCCAGGGTAACACAGAGAAACCCTGTCTCAAAAAATTAAATTAAATTAAATTAATCCTGCATGCCCAGCCTCCTGGGCCCCTAGGGAATGGGAGGCCTTCACCCAGGTCCGAGTTCTCTGTCCAGAGGCATCTCAGCAGAGGATCTCTGTGGATCTCTGTACTCGACACTAACTCTTTGTAAGCTTTGATTGGAGTATTTTGGTTTTGAGAATGGTCTGAAAACACAGTTAACAAAGAAAGAAAGAAAGAAAGACAGACAGTTGTACTTTAGTGTCTCTTTTCTGTGTACAGACCCCATGTGCACACCTCCAGGCGTGAACCTCTGCACTTCTCATCTGAGTGCTATTTTCAGTTCTCTGTATGTGTGCATTAGACTTATTTTATGTGTAATAGCATTTTGCCTGAATATATGTACATGTGCCACGTGCGTTACTGTTTGCCCGTGGAGGCAAGAAGAGGATTTCAGAATCTCTGGAGCTAGGTTTCCAGACATTTGTGAGCTGCCATGTGGGCACTGGGCATTGAACCCAGGTCTTCTGCAAGAGCGAGGTGCCTTGTGAGGAAAAATAAACTCCCTAGCCGCTCCGTCTCTGAGGTAGAGATTTACCTTCTCTCTTCAGTTGACAAAGGAAGTAGTTTTTCCTCCCAGTTCTATTTGCAGTTTGATTTTCCTGTGTTTAAAACCTTTTCTGTCAGTCCGGGCGTGGTGGCGCATGCCTTTAATCCCAGCACTTGGGAGGCAGAGGCAGGCGGATCACTGAGTTCCAGGCCAGCCTGGTCTACAAAGCGAGTCCAGGACAGCCAGGGGTACACAGAGAAACCCTGTTTCAAAAAACAAAAACAACAACAACAAAAAACCTTTTCTGTCTGTCTCCAGGGAAGTGTGGCCCGAAGGAAACGTGTTTGGCTCTCCTGACATTTCCCCAGGGGAAGAAATGCAGTTGCTGAAACAAATCCTCTCCGCACCCCTCCCCCGTGAGCATCCATTTTCCCCATCTCTGTCTTCCCAGTTGTGCCCTACGCCAGCATAGCGGAAGCTCAGTAAGCCCCCTTCTCTGTACAGGGCAGCAGGAGCCGGTAGAAGGAGATGACGAGGAGGAGGAGGAGGAGGACCAGGAGGAGGAAGAGGAGTTACAAGCGGTCCAGGTGTCAGAGAAGGAGTTCAACTTTTTGGACTACTTGAAACGGTGAGGGGCTGAGAGGATGGACTGTGGCACTGTGAGGGTGAGCAGTGTCTGTCCCTTGCTAAGTAACTCCCCTCCGTGTTCCCTGCAGCTTCGCGTGCTCAACCATCGTACGAGCCTATGCACTGCTCCTGCGGAGCTACCAGCGGAACAGCGCCCACACCAATCACTGCATCGCCAAGATGCTGCACCGTCTGGCCCATGACCTGGGGATGGAGGCCCTGCTGTTCCAGCTCTCCCTCTTCCACCTCTTCCATCGGCTGCTTAGTGACCCAGCTGCTGGAGCCTACAAAGTGAGGGGCTACCAAAGATTAGTACACAGTGGGGGGCCACCAAAGACTAGTGCACAGTGGGGGGCTACCAAAGACTAGTGCACAGTGGGGGGGCTACCAAAGACTAGTACACAGTGGGGGCTACCAAAGACTACTGCACAGTGGGGGGCTACCAAAGACTAGTACACAGTGGGGGGCTACCAAAGACTAGTGCACAGTGGGGGGGCTACCAAAGACTAGTACACAGTGGGGGGGCTACCAAAGACTAGTGCACAGTGGGGGGCTACCAAAGACTAGTGCACAGTGGGGGGCTACCAAAGACTAGTGCACAGTGGGGGCCACCAAAGACTAGTACACAGTGGGGGGCTACCAAAGACTAGTGCACAGTGGGGGGCTACCAAAGACTAGTACACAGTGGGGGGCCACCAAAGACTAGTGCACAGTGGGGGCCACCAAAGACTAGTACACAGTGGGGGGCTACCAAAGACTAGTGCACAGTGGGGGGGCTACCAAAGACTAGTGCACAGTGGGGGGGCTACCAAAGACTAGTGCACAGTGGGGGGGCTACCAAAGACTAGTGCACAGTGGGGGCTACCAAAGACTAGTGCACAGTGGGGGGGCTACCAAAGACTAGTGCACAGTGGGGGCTACCAAAGACTAGTGCACAGTGGGGGGGCTACCAAAGACTAGTGTATGGGGGGCTACCAAAGACTAGTGCACAGTGGGGGGCCACCAAAGACTAGTGCACAGTGGGGGGGCTACCAAAGACTAGTGCACAGTGGGGGCCACCAAAGACTAGTACACAGTGGGGGGCTACCAAAGACTAGTGCACAGTGGGGGGGCTACCAAAGACTAGTGCACAGTGGGGGGGCTACCAAAGACTAGTGCACAGTGGGGGGGCTACCAAAGACTAGTGCACAGTGGGGGCTACCAAAGACTAGTGCACAGTGGGGGGGCTACCAAAGACTAGTGTATGGGGGGCTACCAAAGACTAGTGCACAGTGGGGGGCCACCAAAGACTAGTGCACAGTGGGGGGGCTACCAAAGACTAGTGCACAGTGGGGGGCTACCAAGAGTGATACAGAATGGGTTGTGGGTGAGTTTCAAGAGAAACAGAGGTGCTGGGTGGGTGGCGCACGCCTTTAATCCCAGCACTCCGGAGGCAGAGGCAGGTGAATCTCTGTGAGTTCGAGGCCAGCCTGGTCTACAAAGCAAGTCCAGGACTGTCAAGGCTACACAGAGAGACCCTGTCTTGAAAAAATCAAAGGGGGAGAGAGAGAAGAAGGCCAGGGTGTTACAGGCAGAGAGATGAGGGCACAGTGAAGAAACCAGCAGGTGGGTTGAGGGGACTGCATGGAGAGTGAGAGAGGCAGGGAGTGAGGCAGAGGCAAAGCTGGAAATGGGCAGAGAAACATGGATGCCAGTTCTGTGAATGCATTCGGGCTGTGGTGCCACGGTAGCTTTTCTTTCCTGCAGGAGCTAGTGACTTTTGCCAAATACATCCTTGGCAAGTTCTTCGCCTTGGCTGCAGTCAACCAAAAAGCGTTTGTGGAGCTGTTGTTCTGGAAGAACACGGCAGTGGTTCGAGAGATGACTCAAGGATACGGCTCTGTCGACAGTGGGTAAGCGCAGGGCTGGGAAAGATGGGAGGCCAGCGGAGGATCATCAGCAGCTCACCTCATCTAATGGTGCTTTTCCTGAGGTTACCCAAGACAGGAGCAAGACTGGGCCTCAGTCAGTTTTCTTCTGTGTCACCAGCCTTCACGGTCGGGGGGGGGGGGGGGCGGCCCTGAGGACAGGAGTCATACGAGGCCTTGTCTAAAAAATACAGGCTTGAGGCTGGGCGTGGTGGCGCAGGCCTCTAATCCCGGCACTAGGAAGGCAGAGGCAGGCGGATCAAAAATCTGATTTGGGCTCCTGAGTTCTTAGGTCGGAGAGCAAAGGAAGAAAGCTTACTTTAGGCCTCCGCGTCTTGCCTGTTTTGAGTTATCTGCTTCACCCTTTGTTCTGAAGCGCTTTGGGCCTGTCTTTACCCCAGTGGCCTCCCTCCACCTGTTCCGCTCTCACCATTCAGGTCTTCCAGCCACAGAGCGCCTGTGTGGAGCCCTGAGGAAGAGGCCCAGCTGCAGGAACTATACCTCGCCCATAAGGATGTGGAAGGTGTGAGGCTCTGCGGTCTCCAGAGACAGTGAAGGGGGGGCAGCTTGGGCCTCCCCCCCCCCCCCCCGACATCTCCTTACTGCCCCACTTCCCCTCCTCCACAGGTCAGGACGTGGTGGACACCATCTTGGCACACCTGAAGACTGCTCCTCGGACACGCAAGCAGATCATCAACCATCTGGTACGGATGGGCCTGGCCAACAGCGTCAAGGACTTCCAGAGGTAAAGGCCCTTGCTCTGGAGGGAACTGGGATAAGGAGCCGTGTTTGCCTCAGGCCTCCCTGGACTGACCCCTGCCTGAATAGGAAAGGGACCCAGATCGTCTTGTGGACGGAGGATCAGGAGCTGGAGCTGCAGCGCCTCTTTGAGGAGTTTCAGGACTCGGATGGTGAGTGAGGTCTGAGTAACCAACCCCTCCCCTGCCCCTCATACCCAAGGAAGCTCTCCCACCACTTCTGTTCACTTGCTACGTTGTGTCACCTGGGGCGGACAGTTGCTCTAGAGTATATCCCCCCCTTCCCCCCCCTCCTTTCCTCCCCCCCCCCCCCCCCCCCCCCCCGTGTCTCTCTCCTCTGTCCCTGCAGATGTCCTTGGTCATATCATGAAGAATGTCACAGCCAAACGTTCTCGGGCTCGCATAGTGGATAAACTGCTGGCCCTGGGCTTGGTGTCTGAACGGCAGCAGCTATACAAGAAACGGAGAAAGAAGTTGGCGCCCTCTTGCGTGGTAACCTTCTTATCCTGGCTCTTGCAGCCCGGGCCTGGCCCCTCTGTGTCCACTTATGGGACTTCTCCTGCCGCAGGCTTTCAGAGCAGCCTCTTCCGTGGGCACAGAGGAGCCAGAACCCCCCCTGAGGCCCCCTGAGGCCTGTTTTTCATTCCTCTGTCTCCGATGAATTCCAGCCAAGTGGAGAAGAGACCTTGAAGGATTTTCGGCGTGATGATCCGGAAGAGGAGGAAGACTTGCCAGAGGAAGAGAGTGAAGAAGACGGGGACCAGGAGGAAGGCTTACAAGCAGAGGCAGTTCAGGGCAGCTCGTTTCCCTCTGCTGAAAACCTTGGTCAAAGCCTGCGTCAGGAGGGTGAGGACTTGGCTTGGGAGGCATGTCAGAGGTGGGGGTGCGGAAGGCATGGGGACCACGCACAAGCCTCCCCTCTTTGCTCAGGCCTCTCTGCTCCCCTCCTGTGGCTCCAGAACTGCCTGGTTCGCGCAGCAGATGACCGGGAAGAGGATGGTAAGCTCATAGGGACACTGGGACTGCTTGGGCCTGGTGTGACCCAGGACCAGCCCTTCCTTCACAGAGTCGCCATGTGCCGCTGGCTCTGTTCCAGGCTGCTCCCAGGCAATCCCTCTGGTGCCTCTGACAGAAGAAAACGAGGAAGCAATGGAGAACGGACAGTTTCAGCGCCTGCTACGCAAGCTAGGGATGCGGTCCCCGACCTTAGGGCAGGCAAGTGTCAGAATGCACCGTGCTGTTGCCCTGGCTCTGGCCTCTGCCTTGTCTTTGCTCCCCAGGTCTCTTCCTCATCTCTCTGGCTTCTCAGGCCTCCCTTCCCTAAGTCTCGGCTCCACGCTGCCCTCATTCCCATCTGCCCCTCATCTGTCTGGAGCACCTGGTGGTTCTGTGTGTTCACAGCCTCCAGGTGGCGTGCCTGTCTTTGCATGGCCATTCCGCCCACACCTGTTTCACACCACAGTCATCCTGGACTACCTCCCACCCTGCGAATGGCGGGCCTGCCCATGCATAACCAGTTGGTCTTCCTAGCCCTATTGGAAGGCTCCAGCCACACATACAAGGAGGTACAAACACGCAGACATGTGCGCGCCCACACACGCCTTCCTCCTGTTCAACACCAACCAGTCTAAAAAGGTCAGGTCAGCTCAGCTTCACTTCCTCAGAGGTAGTCTTATTGCCTGTCTAAATCACCAAGTGAAAGGATCTCTTTGGTGCTCGGCCCAGTGGCGCTGTGGCATGATGCTTTTTCTCCCGTCTCACCTTTCTATGACCTTTGCTGTATTTCTTGTTAACAACTGTGTTTATGCTGGGCAGCGGTGGCGCACTTGGGAGGCAGAGGCAGAGGCAGGCAGATCGCTGTGAGTTCAAGGCTAGCCTGGACTACAAAGAGAGCCCAGGACAGCCAAGGCTACACAGAGAAACCCTGTCTTGAAAAAACAAAACAGCCAGGCGTGGTGGCTTACCCATTTAATCCCAGCACTCAGGAGGCGGAGACAGGAGGATCGCTGTGACCAAGGCCAGCCTGGTCTACAAAGCAAGTCTAGGAGTCTAGGATAGCCAAGGATACACAGAGAAACCCTGTCTCCAAAAAAAAAAGAGAGAGAGAGAGAGAGAGAAAAGAGAAAAGAAAAAACAAAATAGGCAAGGTGACACATACCTTTAATCCCAGCACTTGGGAGGCAGAGTAGGCAGATCTCTGTGAGTTTGGGGCCAGCCTAGTCTACAAAGAGAGTCCAGACCAACCATGGCTACACAGAGAAACCGTGTCTCGAAAAAGGGAAAAAAAAAGAAAACATACAAAAAACCTGTGTTTATTATATGAGTGCTAACGTTGGGCATATATTATGAATAATAACAAGTTCACAGCTCCTATGGATCATTCCCAATAAAGGGCCATGTTTATTCAATGAATAATAGAATAAAACCTAGTGACCAGAGAAGCTGGTCCTGCCCTTGCACTTGTTTCACCTGCTATGGCCCTGTAGGAAACCTTCTGGCGAATTCCAGCCAAGCTGACCTCCACCCAGCTCCGGAGACTGGCAGCTTCTTTGAACCAACGAGAAAAAGAGGAGGGAAGGGAACAAGAGCCAGAGGCACATCCAGGGGTCCCTGGAGAGCAGAGTCCCGATGAGGAGCCCCAGGCCGAAGCCCCGAGAGCCTTCTCCTCAGCCCGTAAGAAGAAAGCGGGCCTGACATCGCCGGAAGGTAAAATGCCACCGCTCACCCCTCGGTGACTTACTTTGTGCCGCTCGTGTGGGCGTGAGGGCTGGCGAGGCCTTTGAGGTGACACAGACCCAGTTCCCTAATTTTGTGTCCTATAGTTACCTCAGAGGAGGAGACCACTGGGGAGGAAGAGTGGAAACCAGAGCCCAAGAAACGACAGTTGCTGGACAGTGATGAAGAGGAAGACGAGGAGGGGAGGAGGCAAGGTAGGGGCTCTGACTGGAGCCTGCGTTTTCTTCTGCTTCTTCAGTCTGGACCCTGCCATTTGCTCTAACCCTTATCCACACTGAGATGTTTCCTGTTCCTGTGTCGCCTGTCACTCTCATAGCACCAGCACTGGGAACTCCAGTAACCCACAAGAAGAAACGGTTTCAAATCGAGGATGACGATGAGGATGACTGAAAAGATGCCTCATGCCAGAGGCGGTGGGAATTGGGAGGCACAGAAGCTACCCTGCCGGCACTGAAGGCCATCGTCCCCACACTGAAGACCCAGGAATCTTAGGCGACATTGTTGGATGGATGCTTTGCAGTTGTCCTTCCCACCCCGACCCCCAACCCTCACCTCATCAGTGTGGCAGCTGATCTCCTCTCCCAGGAACTGTCTCTCAGCAAAGGAGAAGAGTAAATGAAATATCCAAGGCAGCCTGGCCTTCTCTGTTTGGACAATTTCTTTGGCTCGCTGCAAGAGGTGTGTCCCAACATCAGACAGGGAGCCTTATATTGTAGTACATGGGGCGTTCACACCATCTCCAGAGGGCACTGGATTACCCTCATTTTCTTCAAGTGCTTGGTCCCATGACACAAGATCATGCCCTGCCTGCAGCTGAGGCAGGGTCGGGATGCTCTACTCTCACGGGGACAAACATCCTTGGCTTGTGCTCCTCATTAAACATGTAAAATTGAAAGTTGCTGATCTCAGTGTAACTCGTGCCTCGGAGCTCACCAGGGAGCCATCTGTTTGTTGTGTTTTTGGAAGAACGTCAAGACTTGGAGTTAAAAGCCATTTCCTGAGCTGAGGCAGACACAAGAGGATTACCACAAGGGGGAGTGGAAAGCGTGGGCATACCACCACACCTGGACCAGGAAATGTAGTAGTTTCAAAAACCAGCCTGTCAATAAATGTAATTTTGGAAAGACAGACTTCTCTTTTCTTTTGTTGTTCTTCTCCAGTAGGCAAAAGCAGGGTCACCTCAGGACACTTCATCCTGGTGCTTGCTGTTTGAGTCCTCATGAGGCTTCGAGAAGATCTGGAATTTGAGGCCATCCCGGATAAGCTAGTGGAAACTACTTTAAGAAGGAAAAAAAGGGGCTGGAAAGACCAGGCTGGCTTCGAACTCACAGCAATCCACCTGCCTCTGCCTCCCGAGTGCTGGGATTAAAGGCGTGCGCCACCACGCCCGGCTTTTCAAAACTTTTGATTGGTAATTCTTTAAAGTGGGGAATATATATGGACAGTTGGTAATGTGCTTGCTTTGCTTGCATGAATCCTTGGATTTGATTTCCAGTTCCATATAAACTTCAAGGTGCCAGGCGTGAGTTCGAAGCCAGCCTGGTCTACAAAGGGAGTCCAGGACAGCCAAGGCTACACAGAGAGACCCTGTCTGGGGTGGGGGTGTGTGTCCTAGGGAGGACCTTCAAGGTGGCAGATACCCATAAATCCCCATACTAGGAAGGTGATGGCAAAGGATCAGGAGTTCAGGGTCAACCTTGGCAACTTAATTGAGTTCCATGCCAGCCAGGACTACAGAAGACCCTGTCGCAAAAGAGACAAAAATGTTCCATAGCTTAGGAGATACAGAGGTGCTTTGTCTGGTCTGGGTTAGGTCTAAATAACTATTTAGGATAACTGGACTATGGTCTAGGGACAGCAGAGCCACAAAGGAGGAAGCCCTGTGTGTCTGGATGGGGTAATAGCTGGCCGGACAAAGTCTAGCCCAGAAAAAGTTGGTAAATATTTGAGAATGTTTGTTTTTAGAGTCATCAGCTACGGGCACCTAAGATCTGGAAGGCAGAAACTCCACCTATGAACGTGCTGAGACAGACACGACACAGCCACCTGGTTCCTCTGCCTGCTGTTTTTCAGACAGGTGAAACAAACAGCCTCTAAGATGGGGTGAAAACATGTCCAGGGAAGTTGAAGTCTCCAAAGGCTAGGACTCCTTCAGGCTCTGACTGTCCTTGGCACCTGTCCTTGTTGAACGTTTTCCCACCTCCTCACCAACAGGACTGACTCACCATGATCCAGGCCCCTTTGTTCCTGGGCTGTGTCTTACTGTCCTCCGCAACCATCAGCTGTTGCAAAAGCAGAGCCTACATCAAATGTGTCCGCCGGCCAGATCCCCCGTCCAGCCCCTGGCACCTGCCGGGACCTCCTGTACACGGTGCCCTCCTTAGCTCCCCTGTCTGAGTACCTGTCCCTCCTAGCACTGACAGTGCCTCCTGGAGGACTTTGGCTGCCCCAGGGAGGCGCGCTATCTGCAGCTTCAGCTCAGTAAAGAGGGAGGAAAAGACAGGACCAAAACCCTCCTTGAGAGGCTAAAGCACAGCAGGGAAGAAGGGACTGACAATAACAAAGCCATTCTGAGGTGTCTAGGGCCTTCCCCTGGGGATTGGAAGAGAGTCCAGCACTCAGCCTCACGGCCTGAGGCGTGTACCTATGAACGAGACTGCAGAGCTGCTCGATAAGTATGCTGAGAAGCTCCCAGCCACTGACCTGGTACAAGAGTTCAAGGCTTCCACAGTCAATGTCACCCAAGAGTGCACCGTTGAGTCTTGGGAACTTTTATATGAAATAGGCAACAGGCTGATGGAAAGCCCAGAATTTGAAAATGCCACAATCCCCGTAACAGACCAAGAGTATTTTGCTGCTCGGCTTGCAGTCCTTATAAAACGTATTTTTGCGGGTCTCTTAACTGAACTATTTTCAGTCTTATTTTGGATAGACAAGGCCTCACAGGCATCTCCCGAACTTTCTCACAGCCCTTTAGTGGGTCTGCGCACGCAGACTGTGCACCGCATGTAGCTCGGTTGCTGGCAGTATTTTATGACTGATTCATTTTTCTTCCTTTGATCCTAGTGTGCAAAGACACAGGACTGCAGTCTTTCAGTTTTTAAGTGCTATGGGTTCTGCAATTTCCCTCTTCACCTACTTAATATTTTCCAGTCCCCTGACTGAATGTTGTGTTCATTTCCATTGGTTTTGCAATATCAAGGGGAGAGGGTGTTTGCTTTGTTTTGTCCTAAGGCAGGTTCTCACTGTGTAACCCTGGCTGGCCTGGAACTAAGAGACCCACCTGCTTTGCCTCCAAGTGCTGGGATTAAAGGCATGCACCACCATCTCCTGAGCTGTTCTGGTATTTTTATTTGTTTGCTTTGTTTTGTTTTCAAGACAGGGTCTCTCTGTGTAGCCTTGGCTGTTCTGGACCGGCTTTGTAGACCAGGCTGGCCTCAAACTCACAGCGATCCACCTGCCTCTGCCTCCCGAGTGTTGGGATTGAAGGTGTGGGCCACCCCTGCCCCGGCCCCTGGTATTTTGAGATAGTCTTGCTATGTAGCCACTGCCCTTGCCATGTAGGCCTGGCTGGCCTCAAGTGTTTGGGACTCCTACTTAAGTCTTCCAATGTGGGAAGCCGCGCTCACATTCGCCATTACAAGATGGCGCTGACATCCTGTGTCCCATGCTGACAAACAACTAATCTGCGCATGTGCGAAGGGATTTTCCACTCGTTGTGCTCTGCCTCTGCCGTGGCGTCATCTCGCCCGATGAGCAACAGCCAATCAGGGACTGACACATCCTAAGCGGAGGATAGTTTCCTATATAAGGGATGGGTTTCTGCTGTTTGGTCTCTCTGTCTCCATTTTACTTGCTGTAAGCTTATGCTCTCCCTCTCAAGATGCATTAAAGCTTTACTGCAGAAGGATCCTGTTTGTGTGTGCAGCGTCGTTCTTGCTGGTGAGACGGTAACGCTAGCCACATTCCAAGTGCCACCATATTTGTTTTGGTAGGGTTGGGTTGAATCTAGGGCCTGAGGAATACTCGACAAGCAATTGACCACGGGGCCACCATCTCAGCCGACATATGTTAATTCTTTTTTTTTTTTTTAAGATTCATTTATTTATTATGTATACAGTGTTTCGCCTGCATGTCAGAAGAGGGCATCAGATCTCATTGTAGATGGTTGTGAGCCAACATGTGGTTGCTGGGAATTGAACTCAGGACCTTTAGAAGAGCAACCAGTGCTCTTAACTTCTGAGCCATCTCTCCAGCCCACCATATGTTAAGTCTTAAACTGATAAGAGAGATAAAAAGTGGCTTCCATATTGGAATCACTGTTTGAGGGACTTTCCAGGGGGTTTAATAAGAATTCACAGCTCTGGTTGGCCCAGAATTCACTCCCTAGTTGATGCTGTCCTTGAGTTTGCACTGGTCCTCTTGCCTCAGCCGCGAAGTTCTCGCCTGGCTTCCAGGCTTTCTGAATATGGGATTTTGGTGTCTCCTCTTGTGACCTGGAGATGGGGTGCGCGGGGACGTGGAGAACATGCCACCGTCTCTTGAGGCCGAAGGTTTGTGCAAACAGTGCGAATGGGCAGATATTTGTAGAAAAATAGCCATCTCCCCCTGCTCATGGGACAGGGAACTGGGTAGGGTCACCTCTCGGAGCTGTCTCGGTTCTCACTGGCTGGACTGCACAGGAATTTGGGGGTTCCCGTGACGATATGGAAGTGGAGCAGGAGTCTAGTGGCATGGAATGGCGACACCAAGGTGAACTATTAATGCCATTCTCAGTTCCTTATTAATAGTATTCGTGTGTTACAATGTGTATGAGCACACATAGAGGGCATGCGTGTGCAGGCCAGAGGACATTTGTGAGTCACCATGCTCATTCCCCTGTGGGTTCCAGTGATTAAATTTGGGTCTCCAGGCTTGATTGATGGCGGGCATTTTTACCTGTTGAGTTATTTTGCCACCACCCCAACCCCACATTCTCATTTCTTGGGCCCAACCTAAGAGGAACTAAACCTGAGGGTTCAACAGCTAATCAAGGCAAACACCCCTCTCTCTACTAGGGATCAGGGAGGAAGGTTTGTGGGGGTCACCAAATAGGAAGAGCAAACATCATGGCCTGTTAGGCTAAGAGGTGGCTCAGGGGTCATGAGCACTGGCTGCTCTCTAACGGGACTCTAGTTCAGCTGTCAGCGTGCCTTGCAGCTCACAGCTGTCTGTACAGGGGCTCCGACCCCCTCACACAGACACACATGCAGGCAAAATGTCAATGCACATAAAGTAAAAAAAAAAATTAATTAATTAAATGTTGGGTAGTGCTGGTGTGGCCCTTTAATCCTAGCAGTCGGGAAGCAAAAGCAGGCAGATGGCTGTGAGTTCAAGGCCAGCCTGGTCTACAAAGTGAGTCCAGGACACACAAGGCTACACAGAGAGACCCTGTCTCTGAAAACCAAAAACAGAAAAAAAGACAGGAAGTAAACAAGCAAAAATAGCTTAAGGAAATCCCTGAAACTGAGCAAATTCACTAGGTCCCTCCCACTCCAACAATATCTAAGTGGTAAAGACTGCTAAGAGTCACTCTCACACAACCTGAGGCTTCCTAAAGACTCAGAGAAGCCTGGCTAAGTGGAAGAAGCAGAGACCAGCTGAGCTGCCTAGAAGACTCTCAGGAAAGCTGAGCTGTTTGGAAGAGACTCTGACCAAGCGGTCTAGCAGTGTCATAGATCAATGGAGTGACAGGGAAAGGCCACCCTCCCACCTGCTGTGCTGCCTGCAGGCTGTGCAGTGTGCTCCAGGCTCCCAGCTTTGCTGAGCTGTCACCCATGCTGGGTGGGCTTTGGTGATGCCACTGTCTTTAAATCATTTCTTCTACTCCTAGTAGCCCCCCCGCACCCCCCCCCCCCCCCGTACTCCTGCAACCCCCTCAAAAATCATTGTTTTGCTAGGTTGGGCCTGGTGTTATCAGTGCATTGGTCCATCGTCAGTTCTCTAGCGGCTGAGTAGATGTTTGTTCAGATCCCCTGGGGCATAGTGCCACACTATGGGGATTCTGGGGAGTCGGTCTAGTTGGTAAATTGCCCACTGTGCAAGTGTGAAAATCTGAGTTTGGATCTCAAAAGAGTCCCAGCATGCTATCAGCTGCTGGTACTAGGGCCCAAACTCTACTCAGAGCCCCCATTATGCCTTTGTCTGTCTGTCTATGACACTAACATCTCTTTCTTTTGTTTTTATTTGTTTTTTGAGACAGGGTTTCTCTGTGTAGCTTTGGCTGTCCTGCACTCACTTTGTAGACCAGGCTGGCCTCGAACTCACAGCATCTGCCTGCTTCGGGCTTCCTGAGTGCTGGGATTAAAGGCGTGTGCCACCACATTTCAGCTGTAGGACATTTTCTTAATTAGTGACTGATGGGAGATCTCAGCCTGTAAGAAAGCAGGCTGAGCAAGCCATGGTGGGGAGCAAGCTCCTGCTTCCAGGTCCCTGCCCTGAGCGAAATAAACCCTTTCCTTCCCAAATTGCTTTTGGTCATGGTGTTTCATCACAGCAAAAATAACCATAACCAAGACAGTCTCAGAGAAATCGGGGCTATTTCAGGTAATTGGTGGTCCAGGAGAGTAAGGAATTCCTCAGGTGCAGCACAGTGCTCTGAATACACAGGCGATGAGGGACACCCAGTCAGGTGATGTGAGGTCTATAAATTTATTTGGGGGCTGGGCGGTTGTGGCGCACGCCTTCTATCCTTTAATCTCAGCACTTGGGAGGCAGAGGCAGGTGGATCTCCGTGAGTTTGAGGCCAGCCTGGACTACAGAGGGAGTTCCAGGACAACCAGAGCTGTTATACAGAGAAACCCTGTCTTGAAAAACCAAACCAAGCCGGGCGTGGTGGCGCACGCCTTTAATCCCAGCACTCAGGAGGCCGAGGCAGGCGGGTAGCTGTGAGTTCGAGGCTAGCCTGGTCTACAAAGTGAGTCTAGGACACCCAAGGCTACACAGAGAAACCCTGTCTTGAAAAACCAAAAAAGAAAAAAAAAAGAAAGAAAAACCAAACCAACAACAAAATAATAATAATAAATAAAATAAAAATTAAAAAAAAAAAAACCAAACCAAACCAAACCAAAACAGAAAAGGCTTACTTGGGGAAGTGAGAAATCAGGGCATCTGGGGAGACTGTTGGGGCCGGGGTGGGACTTCTCATTCCCTCACGGGGGGGGGGGGGGCAGGGGGGGCCGCTGTAGGTGGTGTGGCTTGAGCACTGTACACGAGAAGGAGCTAGGTGTGCAAGGCCACACTTGTGATCCCAGCACTGAGCCCTGGGCTGCACAGGCAGCCTGCCCTTTGTAGACCTTAGGGTGGAGACAACGAAGAAGCATTAAGGCTTCCTCGGAGACTATGCCAAGAGGCCGGGGCGACCCCTTGTGGTTCCACAACGTCGTAGGCAAGGGTAGAAACCATACGTGCTAACCGTTTGATTTTCTATTAACCTCGAAAACGTGTGAGAAATAAATCTACGCGTTTAAAGCACCCACTTTGCCGGGCATGGTGGTGCACACCTTTTATCCCAGCACTCGGGAGGCAGAGGCAGGTGGATATCTGTGAGTTCAAGGCCAGCCTGGTCTACAAAGCGAAGTCTAAGGGCAGCCAAAGCTACACAGAGAGACCCTGTCTAGAAAAGAAGCAAAACAAAAAAACCAAAATAAAGCACCCACTTTGTGGGCTTCTACTTCTTCATTTTAAGAAAAACTCTTATTTTCTCACTTCCTTTTTTTTTTTTAATTTTCAAAACATCATTGGAGCATTTACTCAGTGTCAATGGGCACACCTGTAGTCCCAGCACCACCGCCACTGAGGCCTGCCTGGGCTTCTGGGCGATGTGGCAAGACCTTGCCTGTCTCCAAGACTATGCAGACATAGACAATAAAAATACACAAAACTTGCCATCTTTTAAGTTCATTTATTTATATTTATTTTTTATTACTTGTTTGTTTATTGTTACTGTCAGGTCCAAAGGAAATTCCAGTTCCCCAAACTCCGCAGGGTGGTCCAGAAACAGACTGGCTGAGCTGGGCGTGGTGGTGTACACCTTTAGTCCCAGCACTCGGGAGGCAGACGCAGGTGAATCTCTGTGAGTTCGAGGCCAGCCTGGTCTACAGAGTGAGTCCAGGACAGCCACAGCTGCACAGAGGAAAAACCTTGTCTCGAAAAACCAAACAACAGCAACAACAACAACAAATAAAATAAAAAATCAGAAACAAACTGGCTATAGGGGGACTTCTGGCAGTTAGATAAAAACCTGCATGCTCAGGGACTTGTGAAGCCAGTTCTCCTGACTAGAAAGAGTAATTTTCCTCATCTCGGGCAAAAGGGACAGATGGCTACCTGTGCTGCCTATCAGCATACCACAACACATGCTGGCCTCCAGGTTCCCCCAGTGTCACAAGTTCCTGCTACACAGTTCAGAGTCCAAGCTGAGTCCACAGAGAGAGAGACAGGATCTCACTAGGAAGCTCTGGCGGGCCTGGAACTCACTGTGCAGACCTCACTAGCTTTGGCTCTCTCTCTCTCTCTCTCCCCTCCCTCCCTCCCTCCCTCCCTCCCTCCCTCCCTCCCTCCCTCCCTCTCTCTCTCTCTCTCTCTCTCTCTCTCTCTCTCTCTCTCTCTCTCTCTTCAAGACAGGGTTTCTCTGTGCAGCCCTGGGTGTCCTAGAACTTACTCTGTAGGCCAGGCTGGCCTCAAGCTCAGAGATTTGTCTGTCTCTGCCTCCCAAATGGCTGGAATTAAAGGCACCAGTTCCTGGCCTGCACCGTCCCCTCCCCCTGCCCCTTCTCTCTTTGACATTGATTGTGCGTGTGCATGCCCCACGTCAGGACACAGGTGTGGAAGTCAGAACACAATGTGTAGGAAGGAATGTGATCTTGTCTTTCATCAGCTTCAGGGATCAAACTCAGGTTGTCCGGTTTGGCAGGAAGTGTCCTTTACCTCCTAAGTCATCTCATTGGACCAGACACTCTTGCTTTAAAGAGAAGCCATTTAAATAGTATACTTTCTTTTATTTAATTTTTTAAAAGATTTATTTATTTATTTTGTTTATTGCATATGAGTGCTTTATCTGCAGAAGAGGGCATCAGATTACACTATAGATGGTTGTGAGCCACCATGTGGTTGCTGGGAATTGAACTCAGGACCTCTGGAAGGGCAGGTGGCGCTCTTAACCACTGAGCCATCTCTCCAGCCCCACAGTATACTTTCTTATATACGTAATGGGGCCCCAGGGGTTTCGAATCTCTTGATTTGAGGTAGCATGGGCTCTTTTGCACACAGCTCTTGCTTCTTTCGATTTTGACTGTGCAGCCATGGAAATTTTACTCCTCCTTTTTATTCTGCAGTTGCTTTCAGTTGTTAAGAGCCACTTCCTGGCAACAGAGAGCAGTGAAAATTAATAGAAAGTAGGACCCTGGGTGCTGTGCTCTGGTCTGCCAGAGCTGAGGGACATATCAGAGAAAACTTTATGCCATAATGATAATTTCAAACTTGTGATACTTTTTTTTTTTCAAGATAGGGTTTCTCTGTGTAGCCTTGGCTGTCTTGGACTTGCTTTATAGACCAGGCTGGCCTCGAACTCACAGTGATTCACCTCCCTCTGCCTCCCGAGTGCTGGGATTAAAGGCGTGCGCCACCATGCCTGCCTCAAACTTGTGATGCTTTTATTTTGTTTTTATTTTAAGTCTGAGTCTTGTTGTGTAGCATAGGTTAGCTTTGAACTCATAACCTTCCTGCCTCCATCTCCAGTGGTAAAGTGAAGGCCTGCATTCCCACACACGGTTACACAAGATTTAGGAAGTGGTGGTGTGTCCTTCCTCTAATGTGGGAATTAAAGTTACACCTAAATACCAGTCCTCCATTTTGGTTATGCTCAGGACAAGGTCTAGGGCCAAACCTTAGGACAAGGAGAGATGGCAAAATGAAAAGATATCAGAAGCAGAAAAATGAGCATTCGGGAGGCAGAGGCGGGAGGATCGCTGTGAGTTCAAGGCCAGCCTGGTCTATGAAAGTGAGTCCAGGACAGCCAGAACTGTTATACACAGAGAAGCCTTGTCTCAAAAACCTGAAGAAGAAGAAGAAGAAGAAGAGGAGGAGGAGGAGGAGGAGGAGGAGGAGGAAGAGGAGGAGGAAGAGGAAGAGGAGGAGGAGGAGGAGGAGGAAAAATCAGCTTGTCAGTGTTGGTCAAAGGTGAGGAGGACAGAGCCTGGCCTGGAAGAATTGGTAAATATTTGTGAATACCAGGTGCCTTAATTTTGCGAACCATAGCTTTGTGGCTTCCTGTGATTTGGTAGGGAGAAGGGAGAAGGTGGGATTAAAACAGTTGCTCAGATCATGAAGACAGCAAAGCAAATGGGATGGTTACACTGCCGCCTGCTTCTAGCTTCCCTTCCTAAAACTAGTGAGATCTCCCATAACCTTCTTCTTTATATGTATTTTTTAAATTCTTTTGAGAGTATCCTATAATTACATCATTTCTTCTTTCCCTTTCTTCCTGCCAAAACTTCTCACATAACCCTCCTTGCTCTCTTTCAAACTCTTGGCCTCTTTTTCAAAAACATTAATTGTTGTTAATGCATGCCTATAATCTCAGCTCTCGGGAGGCAGAGGCAGGTGAATCTCTGTGAGTTCGAGGCCAGCCTGGTCTACAAAGTGAGTCCAAGACAATCAAGGCTACACAGAGAAACCTTGTCTAGAAAAACCAAAATAAAATAAAATTTGAGTGAAGAGGGTGGAGAGATGGGTCATTGGTTAAGAGCATTTACTGCTCTTGCAGAGGACACAGGTTCAGTTCCCAAAACCCGCACAGCAGTTTATAACTGGCTGTAATTCCAGTTCCAGGGAAACTAATTCCCTCTTCCAGGCTTCTTGGGCACTGAACACATGCAGTGCATTTACTTATATACTGGATAACATAAAACAAAACAAAACATACATACAATAAAAACAAGCAAATCTTTACAAAAAATAAAAATAAAAAGAATATAGGCGAACAAGTGCCTGCAGAACTGAAGTCTCCAAAGACCATCCGGTGAGTATCAATGCGGCCCAGGCAGTCCTCACCTCCGCCTGGCTCTCCAAGCTCACTTGCATAAGGCCACGGAGGATAGGATTGATGCCCGAAGCTGGTTTCACTGTTGGGCCTTACTGCCCTGGTTATTTGCAAAGGCTCTGGCCAATGTCAACATTTGGAGCCTCATCTGCACCGCGGGGGCCGATGGGTTTGCTCTATTGGTCAGTCCTGCCCCTTCCACCTCAGCGGCCCCCATATCTCCTCTGTTCATGGGACAGAGAACGGAGCAGAGAGGAGAATTGAGGAACTACCAAGCCTGCCCAAGTGCTCTTACCTCTCCATGGCTGGACTTTATGGTAATCTGGGTCCCCCTAAGTGGGTGGGCATAAAACAGGGAGCTTCCTGTGACCTAGACATGGCAGAGACCCAGGAGAAATTGCATTTCATCTCCCGTATCCCATCCCTTTACTAAAAAGAACAAAAGCTTCGAGGCAGGTGATAGGTGCGGGGGTGGGGGTGGGGTTCCCTGAATCTTGAGCTCCTTTCAGACTATAAACCTTCGGGGAAGTGGTTTACATGTTTTGGGGTTCTCTGTTCTTCTAGGGCACCCTGCTCCCGACATGCATCATCTCCGACTCATTGCGACATCAGTTCAGCTACTTTGCTGTCTGCTGCTGTGTCCTGTGGGTGGCACTTCACATAGAGAGCCCACGAGTGTCTCTATGATGCTCCCTCCCCCGGAGCTGGGATACGAGTTGCCCTCCTCAGAACCCTTGTCCTGCCAGGCCCTGCTCCCAAAGTCCCTGCCCGGCTTCACTCACATGCCCCCTCTCCCCAAGTTCCTGGTAAGCCTGGCTCTGAGGAACGCTCTGGAGGAAGCTGGGTGCCAGGCTGAGGTCCGGGCTCTGCAGCTTCAGCTTTACCGGCTGGGGGGTGTGGAGGCTACACAAGCACTGGTCCACCATCTTCAAGAGCTCCAGAGAGGCGGACGGGTGGACTGGGACGTGTCCGTGAAAGCCCTGTCCTCGGCTCTACACCTCTTAGCCCGAGAGCAGACGGATCCAAAGAGGCTGAGGCGCTCGCTTCCTAAGCCGGACTGTGAAAACCCGAAGGAACAGAGCATTCACAACGTGATTGGGCTGTTGCCCGCAGTGGGGACCTACTACAACCTAGGCACCGCTTTGTATTATGCCATGCACAATTGCTCTGACAAGGCCAAGGAGCGAGGCCAAGATGGGGCTATAGATCTGGGTTATGACCTTCTTATGGCCATGGTGGGGATGTCAGGGGGGCCAGCTGGTGTAGCGATCACTGCTGCTCTTAAACCAGCAATGAAGGCTGGGGTTCAGCGCCTCATCCACTACTATTATGATGAGAGAGAGGCGAACACCCCTCAGCCGGAGATCACTAAGGAACCCACCTCACATGGGAGGGACGTGGAAGAGCCAACCATGGCCACGGTGCTATCAGAAGTTGAAAGTACAGATTCCTACTGGGGGCGGCCCTTACTCAAGAACTACGGTGTCTTGGCATACAAGAGATAGTAACAGCACAAGAAATAAATGGAAAATTCTGGGAAGAGAAGGCGGGTGAGGTGGGGTGGGGTGGGGTGGGGTGGGTGGATGGGTTTAGGGTATTGTTATCACATGCCAGTACTTTCTTGCTTGAAACTCAGCTTTTTTACACTTATATTGTGGGAATGGTGAATTTTCACCTGAACAAGTGGTTGTAGAAATTAAAAAGTGGCTTGGCGTGGTGGCGCACGCCTTTAATCCCAGCATTTAGGAGGCAGAGGCAGGCAGATCACTGTGAGTTCGAGGCCAGCCTGATCTATAGAGTGAGTTCCAGGACACAGAGAAACCGTGTCTCAGAAAATAAATAAAAATTAAAAAGTGATACTATGGACCCATAGTATTTATCTTAATACCCTCAAAAGTACTTCATCACCTCAGCTCTTCCCTCCCTATCCTAAACGATCGAAATGTAGGTCCCACCCCGTCTATGGAGTCCTTGGTGCCTCTGCACACTCTGGTTTCGTTTCCTTTCTCCAGGAAGGCAGGTTCGGGAAAGTCAGCTGTTTGAGTTCTTGGTTATGACTTTAACTGGGCCGAGCCCTTGTCGGGGACCGGGGCGGGCGCTAGCGTGAGCCTCTCCGCCAATCACTGAAGTCGGGGGTGTGGTTTCGAGCAGCATGTTCCGCCCAGAGGTGGGAGGGGCTACGTGTAGGCCAATGGGAGTGCCGCGTAGGGGAGGGCGTGGCCGAGCCTCCCGCCCGCCTGGAGAGCCCGGAACAGCTAGAGCGGGCGTCTGCAGCCAGCTGACCCGGTCCACCGCTCGCGGTCGGGGTCCGCCGAAGCTGGGGCGGGGTGGGGACGTGTTCTCCAGCCTCTGGGAGGAACTTGCGACGAGAGCCACCAGAAGGAGCGGCGTGGGACCCTCAGAAGGTACAGGCCCCGAGAGGGTGTGCGGAGCCGGGCAGAGGTGCTAGCTCCCGGGAAGGGTGGCTGCCCCGGAGCTGCCCCGTAGCAAGGCTTCTGCTCTCTGGCTGAGGAAAACACCCTCCAGGATGTCACACCCCATGGGGCTCTACCTCTCCTCCGCATCGACTTCCTTCCAAACTCCTCCGCAACCCCCTGGAGCCTGGCATCTTGTCATAACCTCTGCTCCGCGCATCTATTGACTTGTTTGCTTGCTTATTATTTATTTAATTTATATACATGTGTTTCCTGAGTACTACATGCCTGCGATGCATGAGTTGGCCAGAAGAGGGCGTCAGATCTCCTGAATATCTAATTCACCGCCATCTAGGTGGTGAGCCCTGTGGGTGCTGGGAATCGAACCCAGGTCCTGTGAAAGAGCAGCCAAGTGCTCTTAACTGCTGAGCCATCTCTCCAGCCCCTTTACCTATGTTTTGATTTTAAGAGAGGGTTTCTCTGTGTAATAGATCCCTGGCTGTTCCAGGCTGGCCTCAAACTCACAAAGATGCACCTACCCACTGCCTCCCAAGTGCTGGGATTAAAGGCAAGCTGTCCTGGAGCGTAAGTGAGGTCTCGTGTTTTATCTCCAGCAATGTGTGGGGATGAAGGGTTACTAGACGGCTAAAATTGGGGCTGGAGAGACGACTCAATGGTTAGGAGAGTTTACTGCTCTTGCAAAGGACCTGCATTTAGTTCCCAGCACCCACCCTGGGAGACTTAAAACATCCTGAAGCTCAAGTTCTAGGAACCTGAAGCCATGTTCTGTCCCACCGCCCTGCCCCAGCTCTGCACACACACACCCCACACACAAATAAATATTTATCTTTTAAGAAAAATTAGATCGGGGGCTGGAGAGATGGCTCATCAGTTAAGAGCACTGGCTGCTCTTCCAGAGGTCCTGAGTTCAATTCCCAGCAATGGCTATTCGCAGCCATCTATAACTGTAGACTTATATTATCCGGTCTTGTGTGTAGGTGTACATGCAGGCAAAACATCCGTATACATAAAACAAAATTAAGAAGAAAGTAAGGTGGGGGTGGGGGAGCTGGAGAGATGGCTCAGAGGTTAAGAGCACTGGCTGAGGCCGGGCGTGGTGGCGCACGCCTGTAATCCCAGCACTCTGGAAGGCAGAGGCAGGTGGATCTCTGTGAGTTTGAGGCTAGCTTGGTCTACAAAGCAAGTACAGGACAGCCAAGGCTAACATGGAGAAATCATGCCTGGGGAAAAAAACAAAACAAACAAACAAACAAACAAACAAAAAACCACTGTCCAATTCTCAGCAACCACATGGTGGCTCACAACCATCTATAATGTGATATGATGCCCTCTTCTGGCCTGCAGGTGTATATGCAGTCATAACACCATATACATAATAAATAAATAATTAATTAATTAAAATTTTTTTAAAAAGGAAGAAAGCTGGGTGTGGTGGTGCACACCTGTAATCCCAGCACTAGGGAGGCAGAGGCAGGCACCCTGCTCTACAAAGTGAGTCCAGGATAGCCAAGGCTACACAGAGAAACCCTGTCTAGAAAAATCAGAAAAAAAGAAAAGGAACAATTGGATCTCCTGCCCAATCTCTTCCCTTCCACATTCCTACTTTTAGAGGGGAGGGGGTCAGCTCCTGGACCCTAGGTGTTTTGATCACTCTACAGTAGAGCCACACAACCTTCGAAGGACACATGTGCGCTTGTTTCCCCTGATGGTTTTTTTCCCCCACTTTTTTTGTTGTTGTTGTTGTTTGGTTTTCTTTTTGGTTTTTTGGTTTTTCGAGACAGGGTTTCTCTGTGTAGCCTTGGCTGTTCTGGACTCACTTTGTAGACCAGGCCATGTACAGCTGCCTGCCAGAAGAGGGCACCAGATCACACTATAGGTGGTTATGAGTCACCACGTGGCTGCTGGGAATTGGACCTGGGTCCTCTAGAAGAGCAGCCGGTGCTCTTAACTGCTGTGCCATCTCTCCAGTCCTGTTTCTCCTGATCTTTTAGGCTTGAGATGCAATAAAAATAAGGTTTTTATTCTTTTTTCTTTTTATTTATGCTTCTCTCATACAATAACATCCTGACCACACCCTCTCCTCCGTCCACCTTTCCCAGTCCCTCACGTGCACCTCCTGTCTCCCCCAGATGGACCCCTCCAGTGTTTCCTGTCAGAATCCCAGTGACATCACCAGAACACTCACAACAAGATGCAATAAGACTAGGCCCAAACCTTCATATCAAATGTGGGCGGAGCAACCCAGCAGGAGGAAAAGAGTCCCAAGATCAGGCAAAAGAATCAGAGGCACAGAGCCCCCCACATGGCCTTTAATCCCAGCACTCGGGAGACAGAGGCAGGCCGGTCACTATGAGTTCGAGGCCAGCCTGGTCTACAAAGCGAGTCCGGGACAGCCAAGGTTACACAGAGAGACTCTGTCTCAAAAAACAAAACAAAAAATTATGTGTATGAATTTTACAGGCATACTGCTTAAGTGCCCGATGACCTCAGAGATCAGAAGAGGGACCAGATCCCTTGGACCTAGAGTTTAAATGGTTGTGAGTCACCGTGTGGGCCTGGGAATCAAACTCTGGTCCTCTAGAAGAATAGCAAGTGATCTTAAACACTGAGCCCACTCTCCAGACCATTTTATGTATATTTTATTTTAAGATTTATGTATTTATGATGTGTGAGTGCTCTGTCTGCATGTACACCTGCAGGCCAGAAGAGGGCATCAGATCACATTATTATAAATTGTAGGCCACCATGTGGTTGCTGGGAATTGAACTCAGGACCTCAGGAAGAACATGTCAGTGCTCTTAACCTCTGAGCTATCTCTCCAGCCCTATTGTATCTGTTATTTAACTGTATAATTGAAACATTTTTTAAAAGATTTATTTATTTATCATGTATATAGTGCTCTGCTGGCATGTACACCTGCACGCCAGAAGAGGACACCAGATCTCATTATAGATGGCTGTGAGCCACCATGTGGTTGCTGGGAATTGAACTCAGGACCTCTGGAAGAGCAGCCAGCGCTCTTAACCTCTGAGCCATCCTTCCAGCCCAATTGAAACATTTTGAATTAGAATAGAATCCACACAGGCTTGGTGGCACATGCCTGTTAATCCCAGCACCTAGGGAGGCAGAGGCAGGTGGGTCTCTGTGAGTTCCAGGACAGCCTGGTCTACAAAGCAAGTCCAGGACAGCCAAGGCCACGCAGAGAGACCCTGTCTTCAAAAACCGAAACCAACTAAACAAACATACAAACAAACAAAAAAGAACAGAAACCACACAGCAAGACTTGGTGCCTCACATGTAAATCTAGCACTTAGGAGGCAGAGGCAGGATTGTTGCAATTTCCAGGCCAGCTGGATTACAGAGTGAGGCCATGGATTTGTCTATGGACAGTTTGGTTCAATGAAATGTCCAGTTGAGAGCTGGTGTCTTCCTGTTCAGTCCCAATGGCGCAGTGGGAGATGCTGCAGAACCTCGACGGCCCATTTCTGGACCAGCTGCACCAGCTGTACTCACAAAGCATCCTGCCAATGGACGTCCGGCAGCACTTGGCTGCCTGGATCGAAGACCAGAACTGGTGAGGGCTTCGGGAGCTCAGGCGCCTTCTTTCTTCCGAGCCTACAGGGTCCCAGAGACGCCCTGGGAGGGGTGGGAGGTCCCAGAGCCGCAGGCACTTTATGGTCCTTGTCATGCCTGGTCACGCGTGTTCAGGAGTGAAGCTGTACTACGAAATGATCACGCCAAGGCCAACATGCTGTACTTCAACATCGTGGACCAGCTGAACCAGTGGGACCACTACAGCTCAGACCCCGATTGCTTTCTGCTGCAGCACAACTTGCGAAAGTTCAGCCGGGACATTCAGGTAACGGCTGGGGTACGGAGTCAGTCCTAACGATGCAGAGGGAGGGGAGGGGACCTGGGGAAAGGGGGCCACAGTCCGGGCTTGGTGCATCGCTGGCAGGGTGAAGGGCTGAGTTTACATATAGGTAGGAGCCAGGCGTGGTGGCGCACGCCTTTAATCCCAGCACTCGGGAGGCAGAGGCAGGTGATCTCTGTGAGTTCGAGGCCAGCCTGGTCTACAAAGTGAGTCCAGGACAGCCAAGGCTACACAGAGAAACCCTGTCTCAAAAAACAAACAAACAAACAAACAAAAAAGATACAGGTAGGAGGCAGCCAGGGACCTTGAAGAGAAAAAACACTGGGGACACTGAGGGCAGAGTCTGGATAGGCAGGTCACTGAGGTAGTTAAAAGGGATTAATTCTTTGCTTTTTCTGCTTAGAACTTTCCCAACGGCCCTACCCAGTTGGCTGAGATGATCTTTAATCTTCTTCTGGAGGAGAAAAGAATTCTGAATCAGGCTCAAAGGGCTCAAGAGGTAAGGACGACAAGGTGGCGATGCTGAAAGCTCCTGGAATGGAAAGGCGCTGTGGAAAACTCTGGAAACTTCTCTCCCCACGTCCTGTAGTATAATTTCAGTTCTCGACTTTAAGGTTGAGAACTCAAGAGTTCAGCTGTGGGGCGGTGGTGGCATAATCCTATGCCCTAGGGAGGCAGAGGCAGGCAGATCTTTGAGTTCCAGGCCAGCCTGGTCTACAGAGCCAGTTTCAAGACAGCCAGGGCTACAAAAGCGAGAGTTCAAACACGTTCAAAACCTCTTCTTCAGGTTCAAGCCAGACCAGCTCCTGAAGCAGCTGTGGAGCGGCAGCAGCCTGAGATTGAATCCCGAATCCTGGATTTACAGGCTGTGGTTGAGGTCGGTTGATGTGGCAAGCATCAGGTGGAGAGGACTCAGCTTTTCTCCCCTCACAAGCAGCCTCACTGGGGGGGTCTCATCTCCTCAGGTGCTGGTGAGATCCATCAGGCAACTGAAAGACCTGCACGACGTCTTCAGCTTCAGATACACAATTTTCAGTCAAAGTAGGTCTACTCAGAGTGGGAGAAAGAGGCCGGGCATGGTGGCGCACGCCTTTAATCCCAGCACTTGGGAGGCAGAGGCAGGTGGATCGCTGTGAGTTCGAGGCCGGCCTGGTCTACAAAGTGAGTCCAGGACAACCAAGGCTACACAGAAAGACCCTGTCTCAAAAAACAAACAAACAAGCAAAACTAAAACAAACAAACAAACAAAAAACCAAAGTGGAAGAAAGGCAGGAGCCATCTTAGGGACCTAGTGTGGAGGATGACCAAAGTTGAATGCTCCAGCTAGCAGCGGTGGCGGAATACGTCAGTGTCAGTAGTCCTGTGGATACGCAAAATAGAAGTGCCAGGACGTGTCTTAGACGGGGGAGTAGACATGCAATTGAGGAACCAGCAAATGATACAGAAACTGCCTTGAGGGCGAGTGGGCTCCTGCCTGTGGGACCCCATGTGCCTGGGCTTGACCTGGTTCTCCCTCCCCATCCGTGACTGGGAAAGAGCAGAAGGAAGCCATGATACCTGACTCTTGGTTTTGCCTTTCAGAGAAGACAGCATCTTCGGACCCCTATCAGAGCCAACAGGCACAGCTCGTCCAGGCAACTGCCAATGAAGTGGACAGAATGAGAAAGGTGAAACAGAGAACCAGAGTGGGCAGGAGGGGCCCAAGGCGGGGGTGGGGCCTGGGGGCTGGGGCGGGGCCTGGGGGAGGGGAGGGGCCTGTGGGGTCGGGGCTCCGCCTAGGGGGCTCCTTTTCTTAGTCTGCTGGATCATGAGCAGTGGTACTTAACTCTGGCTTTCTCTTCCCTAGGAGGTGCTGGACACCTCCAAAGCGCTAGTAGGCCGATTAACCACCCTGGTGGACCTGCTGCTGCCAAAACTGGATGAGTGGAAGGTTCAGCAGCAGAGATCCTGCATTGGCGCCCCAGCACCGGAGCTGCATCTGGAACAGCTGGAACAGTGGTAAGAGCAAAAGCAGTTTCCTTCCCACCCTCATGCACACACCCACCGGGCCTGTGCCAGTGAAGGGCCGGGGCGGAGTCCTTCTCCTGTGCACACAAGGTCCTGGATTTGACTCTCAGCGCAGAAGGACAACAGAAGGGTAGGGAGGGAAGGCTGCAGCGAGTGATGCGCTGTCTCCTCTGCCGGGTCTCGGTTGACTGTGGCTGTACTCTGCTATACTTTGTCCTCACAACTCAGGGAGACCAGAGTCCAGTCTTTTCTTTGGTAAAGAAGTAATGGAGGGGAGGCAGAGGTAGGCAAATCTCTGTGAGTTCAAGTCCAGCTTGATCTACAAAGTGAGTCTAGGACAGCCAGAGTTACACAGAAAAACCCTGTGTTGAAAAACCAAAAAGAAAGAAAGAGGAAAAGAAATGGAATATTATAAAATATACATTAAAACATTTTAATGATCTGCTTTCTTTTATGTGCACTGTTGTCTTCCCTGTGTGTGTGTCTGTGTGAGGGTGTTGGGTCCCCTGGGACTGGAGTCACAGACAGTTGTGAGCTGCCTGTCATTATGGGTGCTGGGAATTGAACCCAGTTCCTTTTGAAGAACAGCCAGTGCTCCTAACCGCTGAGTCATCTCTCCAGCCCCCAGACCCCATTTCTTAAACTTTTAACATTTTCTATTACTGTGTGTGTCTGTCTGATCGGGAGGGCACACACACGCACGTGCTGTGGTGTGTGGATGGAGATCGGAGAACAACTTCATGGCGTCAGTCCTCTACTGCCACCTTTATATGGGTTCAAGAGACACAGCTCAGGTGTCCAAGCTCACCTGGTGAGCGCTGTACCTTAGCCTACTGTGCCATCTCTTGGGCTGTTAGCACTTTTTTTTTTGCTTTAGAAAAGTTGGTTCTGAGATGAATGTGGTGTTGGAGTGCAGTAATTCAAGTACTAACTAGGCAAACCCATGAGAACTGAAAGTTCAGGCTTCCCTGCAATATACAGATAGTCTCTGTCTTAAAGACACACAAAAACAGGGTCTGGGGAGAGGGCTCCATCAGGAATATGCTTGCTATTCAAGCACAGGGCCTGAGTTCAGATCCCCAGCACCCACATGAGAACTGGGCACCAGGGGCTGGAGAGATGGCTCAGAGGTTAAAAAGCACTGACTGTTCTTCTAGAGGTCCTGAGTTCAATTCCCAGCAACCCCATGGTGGCTCATGACCATCTGTAATGAGATCTGGTGCCCTTTTCTGGCCTGCAGGTGTATATGTGAGCAGAGCACTGTATATATAATAAATAAATAAGTCTTTATTAAAAAAAAAAAAAAGAGCTGGGTACCATACCACATACCAGTACCCCTGGACCAGGTGGGCAGAAACAGGCAGATGCCCAGGGTCTGCTGACCAGCCACTTGGTCTGAGAGAGCGTCTCAGAAAGAGGTGAAGAGAAGTAAATGCCAGTGCTCAATTCTGGCCTCTGTGTGCACATGTGTAGGCGTGTGACCTGCACGCATCTGCACACACATGCTTTACAAAATAAAGTTAAATGTCATTACATTACAAAGCTTTGATTGGTTTTATGTATCAAAGTGGTTTTGAGTTGAATCTTTTGGGGTAAAAATTGCTTTGAATACTCTGCCATACGCTTCCTGGGTCCTGTTTGTGACGGGGTCTCATGTGTCCCAGGGTGGCCTTGAACTCACTATATAGCTGAAGATGAACTTCTGCTCTTCTTGCCTCATCCTCAGTGTACGAATTTCTGGTGTGCGGTCCTGTGCTCAGTTTATTTTTGAGACTGGATCACATTATATAACCCAGGCTGGCCTTGAACTCTCAACCTTCCTACTTCAACCTGTAAGGGGATCACAAGGGTGCAGCCGCACATCTGGCTCGGGGTTCTTTATTTTTTATTATTTCTTCAAGACAGGGGCTCTCTGTGTAGCCTTGGCTGTCCTAGACTCGCTTTGTAGACCAGGCTGGCCTCGAACTCACAGCGATCCACCTGCCTCTGCCTCCCGAGTGCTGGGATTAAAGGTGTGCACCACCATGCCCGGCCCTCCGGGTTCTTTTTAAACTCAAGTCAGTTTCCAGCTTTCCACACCATTAAAGACACCCGGAGCCTCAGCGGGGGCCCCAGAAAACCTGCATGTTCTGTCTCCCTGACTCTGCCTCGCAGGTTGACGGCTGGAGCAAAACTCTTGTTCCACCTTCGGCAGCTGCTGAAACAGCTAAAGGAAATGAGTAACACGCTGAAGTACCGTGGTGACATGTTTAGCAAAGGGGTGGACCTACAGAATGCCCAAGTCACAGAGTTACTGCAGCGCCTGCTCCAAAGGTCTGGTGGCCTGGGAAGGGTCCGTGGCGGGAGAGACAAGGAGGAAACATGCGGAGAGTGTTTTACAGACACGGAGCTGTTTTCTCTCCCCTTAGGTCCTTTGTGGTGGAAACCCAGCCCTGCATGCCCCAAACTCTCCACCGACCCCTCATCCTGAAGACTGGGAGCAAGTTCACCGTCCGAACAAGGTTGCATTAGGGAATCTCCTGCCTCAGTTTCCCTGCTCTGCCGTCCTGCCTTTCTGACTTTGCAGCTCCTTCCCTCATGAAGAGCTCTTCTTGCCACTCAGTTCACTTCTCCTACCCTTCCCTCACCTTTTTGTTGTCATTTCAGGACGGGGTCTCTCTGTGTAGCCCTGGCTACACTTTGTAGCCAGGCTTTGTAGGACAGGCTGGCCTCGAACTCACAGAGGTCTCCCTGCCTCTGCCTCTGGAGTGCTGGGATTAAAGGCTACTGGGCCTGGAGGTTAAGAGCACTGTCTGCTCTTCCAGAGGTCCTGAGTTCAATTCCCAGCAACTACATGGTGGCTCTCAAGCATCCGTGCTCTCTTCTGGTGGGCAGGTGGACATGCAGGCAGAGCACTGTATACATAAATAAATAAATCTAAAAAAAAAAAAAAAAAGGCGTGCGCCACAACGCCTGGCCCCCTCACCTTTCCGTTGTTGCTTCAGCACAGGGTCTCTCTGTGTAGCCTTGGCTGTCCTGGTCTCTGTAGAACAGGCTGGCTTTGAACTCACAGCAATCCGCCTGCCTCCCAAGTGCTGGGATTAAAGGCATGCACCACCACGCCTGATTCTAATACTTCTTTTTTTCTATACAACTGGCCTTATCGAGACTTTGAGACTGACCGCCATGTCCTACCATCTGTTCCCCAGACTGCTGGTCAGACTCCAGGAGGGCAACGAGTCGCTCAGAGCCGAGGTCTTCATTGACAGGTAAGCTGAGGCAGCTGAGGGATTGTGACTAAAGTAGCCAGTCCTGTAGGCCAGGCCACCTTCTGTCCATCGCTCTCACCTCACAGAAGTGAAAAGACGCCCCCTCTCACTGAGCACCCGCTAGGTGCCAAGCAGGACTCCATCAGGGAGGTCCTGCCAGAGCATCATACAAGTACGGCAGGGACTCAGAGATGCCGTGTTTCTCCTGCCAGGCCAGCCAGGCCATGCGAGCCTAGAGGGAGGCTTGAGCCTAGCTCTGTCTGACCGCCACGACCAAATCCCCACCTACTTTTACTTTCCATGATTTTTTTTTCCTCTCTCTCTTTCTTTTCAGGAATTCAGAGTTACCAGGGTATGTGCCTGCTAAGGACACGTTTGCTGCATGTATGACCTGCACAGCCACATGGGGCAGCCCTGTGGGAGCTCAAGGGAGGAAGGGGGTTGTGAGGGGTGGAGCTGAGGGGATGTGGACAAAGGGAGAGGGGAAGTCTGAAATGAGGTGGAATTTTCGTTCTCCTGCTTAAGTTGTATTTTATTTATTTATCTATTTATTTTTTTTTTACATTTTTACATTTTACTTACATGGGGGGGCACGTGTGTATACACATGCACAATGAAGAGAGAAAAATATGAAAAGTGCCTTGAGTTGTGGTGTACGCCTTTAATCCCAGCACTTGGGAGACAGAGGCAGGCGGATCTCTGTGAGTTCAAGGCCAGCCTGGTCTACAAAGTGAGTCCAGGACAGCCAAAAACTAACTCCAACCATGTCATAGTGGAACACACCTGAAATTTCATTACTTGGGGAGCCTGAGGCAAGAGGGTCACTGGAAATGCACAAGGGCAGCCTGGGCTACATAGCGAAACCTTATCTCAAAGAAAGAAGCAAAGACAGACACTAACCCTGCTCTGTGTCTCCACATATCATCTCCTTCCTGGAGCAGCTTCCGGAAGTTCAACATTCTGACCTCAAACCAAAAAACCTTGACCCCTGACGAGGGCCAGCGACAAGGCTTAGTTTGGGACTTTGGCTTCTTGGTAAGAGTAGCTCACAGAATTGGTATCTAGTCCGAGGGAGTACTTCCGGGTCCTCTCCCTGGCATGATGTTTCTCCTGTACTCACAGACGCTGGTGGAGCAACGGTCCGCGGGGTCAGGGAAGGGCAACAGTAAGGTAAGCGAGGCTGGCGACTCACCCGAGCAGAGCTGAGGCCAGCAGCTCCTCCAAGGGCAGCTCTGATCACTGTTGGCTCTCCAGGGGCCCCTGGCTGTGACCGAGGAGCTGCACATCATCAGCTTCGTGGTGAAATACGTGTACCAAGGGCTGAAGATGGAGCTGAAGGTGAGCGGAAGCCGGGGAGGAGGCAGCAGATTGAGAAGGCGGGCGGCGGGCGAACTGGCTTGTCCCCGGGTGGGAAGTCACCGCCATGACTCCTGCCTCCTCTGCAGACGGAGACTCTGCCCGTGGTGATTATTTCTAACATGAACCAGCTCTCCATCGCCTGGGCCTCCGTACTCTGGTTCAACATGCTCAGCTCAACTCCCCAGGTAGGAGGACGGATGAGGCCAGCGGGTGAGGGGTAGAGAGGAGTGGAGTTTTGTGGGCAAGGGCTACTTCTGAGCTGTCCTCCCCCCCCCACAGAATCAACAGTTCTTCTGCCAACCCCCGAAAGCCCCTTGGAGCCTGCTGGGGCCTGTGCTCAGCTGGCAGTTCTCGTCCTATGTTGGCCGAGGCCTCAATTCCGAGCAGCTGGCCATGCTAAGGAACAAGCTATTTGGTACGGTTCTCTTTTCTCTCAGCCTTTCCCTAGCCTCAGCCTGCCCCTACCCTGGGTCCTTACCCCAGGCCCTCCGCCCCGGCCTTGGCCTCCTTCAGTCACCCGAAACCCGTCTGTGACTCTGGCCCTCAGGAAAGAACTGCAAGACTGAGGACGCGTTGTCCTGGGTGGACTTTAGTAAGGTAACTCCATGCACGCACGCAGCCTGTGTCTCTCTAGTCCCTGGTCCAAAATGCCACCCCTGCCTCAGCCTTCCCCACACCAAGAGCAGCCCCGCAACCCTTCCTGCCTTTCCATTCCTCCTTCAGCGAGAGAGCCCCCCTGGCAAGATCCCTTTCTGGACGTGGCTGGACAAAATTCTGGAGTTGGTGCATGACCACCTGAAAGATCTCTGGGTTGCTGGGTAAGCCCTAACTCAGCCTTCCCGCTTTCCCTGGCTGGGCTCAGGACTGGACTCTTGCACCCCCTTGTGGCACAGGGAAGACATCAGAAACCGGTGCAAGTTCCCATTAGCTGCGTCCTGTGTTTGTCAAGCCTTCCCTTGCAGCAGAGCCTGCTGGATGCACTCCTGGGTCTGCTCGTGTCCTTACACCCACACTGAGTGTGCATGCGTAGCCCCCCTGCAGTCCGTGAGGCAACCCACTCTCAGGTAAATTAGGACAGAGGTGAGAACAGACCCAGGCCTGTGCAACCTGCCAACACACAGAGAGAGACAGAGACAAAGACCAAGAGAAAGAGAGACAGAGAGAGTCTCTTTATCTATAATGCAGCTCGGGCTGTCTGTCTGGAACTCACTTTATAGACCAGGCTGGCCTCAAACTCATAGATCCACCTGCCTCTGCCTCCCAAGTGCTGGGACTAAAGGCATGTGCCATGATGCTCAGTTCAGTTTTATATATATATATATTGGAGGGGTGGGTCAGGGGGGGTTTCGAGACAGAGTTTCTCTGTGTAGCCTTAGCTGTCCTGGACTCACTTTGTTTGTTTGTTTGTTTGTTTTGTTTTTTTAAAGATTTATTTATTTATTATGTATACAATGTTTTGCCTGAATGTACACCTGCAAGCCAGAAGAGAGCACCAGATTTTATTATAGATGGTTATGAGCCACCATGTGGTTGCTGGGAATTGAACTCAGGACCTCTGGAAGAACAGGCAGTGTTCTTAACCTCTGTGCCACCTCTCCAGCCCCCTGGACTCACTTTGTAGACCAGGCTGGCCTTGAACTCACAGCGATCTGACTGCCCCTGCCTCCCGAGTGCTGGGATTAAAGGCGTGCACCACCACGCCCGGCTTCTATTATATTTTTATGTACTATTTTGTGTACTTGTGTGTGCATGTGGAGGTCAGAGTAGCGCACAGGAGTAGCTTCTCCTGTGTTCTTACCATGTAGGTCCTAGAGACTGAGCTGAGGTGGCAGGCTGGGTGGCAGGGACCTGTAGCTGCTGGGCCATCTCATGACCCCTCACCGTGTGCTTTTTATCCTCACGCTTTCTCAAACGTTGGCGGGAGGAGTACTGCCACTAAAGTCACGTGATTTGACTAATATGGAAAGGTTTGTAAGTGATGGAAACGGAGCCAAAACAGCTTCCGTTTCCACGCAAGCCAGACCAGGACCTTGGGATCTTACCGTGGCTTTGTCTGCTCCAGACATATCATGGGCTTCGTGAGCCGCAGCCAGGAGCGCCGACTACTGAAGAAGACGGTGTCCGGGACCTTTCTGCTGCGCTTCAGTGAAACCTCTGAAGGGGGCATCACTTGCTCTTGGGTAGAGCACCAGGATGATGGTCAGCACCCCCGCACCCCCACCCCACCCCCGACCCCCCACGCCATCCCTACAGTCTCTGCTTTCTGTCAGGCACCGCCCACACCCCCTCCTACGTCTTCCCCTTTGCCTGCCCTTGGCTTCTGGGGCTCTGTTTGGGAACCCTCCGGGCTCGAACCTCTCAGCCCACCTGTTGTGCATCTGTCCTTCAGATAAAGTGTTCATCTACTCCGTGCAGCCCTACACCAAGGAAGTGCTGCAGTCACTGCCACTGACAGAAATCATCCGGCACTACCAGGTCCTCGCAGAGGAAAACGTCCCCGAGAACCCGCTGCGCTTCCTCTATCCCAGAATCCCTCGAGATGAAGCTTTTGGGAGCTACTACCAGGAAAAAGGTGGGGATCATTGCCAAACCTCCGTCCTAGAAGGGGAGGATTCTCAGACACCCGAGAACCCAGTCCCCTCCTTTCACACACAGAGCACGTTCGTCCACGGTGCGTGCTCCTCCTTAACAGGGAGGAACATTTGTCGGGAACTTTGACCTCTGTGCCCAACACAGTCGCTCTCTCCCACAGTGAACTTTGAAGAGCGGAGGAAATACCTGAAGCACAGGCTCATTGTGATCTCTAACAGGTGAGACACAGACGGTCAGTCCCCAGCCTCCCCTCGCCTCTCCCTGACTCACCAACTTCTAGTGGTGTGTGTGTGTGTGTGTGTGTGTGTGTGTGTAGCACGCCTTTAATCCCAGCACTTAGCAGGCAGAGGTTGATGGATCTCTGTGAGTTCGAGGCCAGCCTGGTCTACAAAGTGAGTCCAGGACAGCCAAGGCTACACAGAGAGACCCTGTCTCAAAAAAAATAAAAATAAAAAGTGTGTTGCCGCTGGTGCTGGGCTAGCTGTCCTGCATGTTGTCCTATTTTGTTGGCTCTTCACAGTTGGCCTGGGAGATTTGCTTTGTATGATAAGACAACACAGGATGCACATGGCCAGGGATGACCTAGGACTGTCAGATCAGTTGCTCATTTAGCGATGGGTCAGTTAGTCGATTGGCTTGTTTTGTTATTGTTGTTCTGTTTGAGACAGAGTTCCTGCTGGCCTGGAACAGGATATGTAGACCAGGCTGGCCTCGAACTCACAGAGATCCTCCTGCCTTTGCCTCCTGAGTGCTGGAATTAAATGTGTGTCCCAATACTGCCCAGTATGGCTTTTTTTCTTCTTCTTCAATTTTTAGCTGACATATATTTGTAAATATTTATGGGATACAGTGTGGCAATTTACTATATGCCTACATTATATTAACCAATTCAGAATAATTAGCATTTAGTTTGTTGTTTTTGTCTTTTTTTTCCCCGAGACAGGGGTCTCTCTGTGTAGTCCTGGCTGTCCTGTGCTTGCTTTGTAGACCAGGCTGGCGCCTTTGTTTGAGGCGATGTCTCATATACACAAGGCTGGTCTTCCTTCCTCCCAAGTGCTGGGATTACATCCTGTTTCTTTTGTTTGTTTTCTTTCCTTATTTTTTAATTTTTTTAATTTTTTTTTTTTTTGAGACAGGGTTTCTCTGTGTAGCCTTGGCTGTAGACCAGGCTGGCCTCGAACTCACAGCGATCCGCCTGCCTCTGCCTCCTGAGTGCTGGGATTAAAGGCGTGCGCCATCACATCCAGCTCAAGATTTATTTTTATAGACGGGCCATGGTGGTCTACAAAGAGAATTCCAGGACAGCCAGGGCTACATGAAGAAACCTTCTCTCAAAAAACAAAACAACAACAGAGGGATTTATTTGTATTATTTTTAATTATGTACATGTGTGTTTGGGGGTGTGTACACATGAGTGTAGGTGCCTATGGAACCAGAGTTCTGCGCTCTGAGGACTGGAGTCCTGGAGCTGGAGTCACAGATGCTGTGGGCCATCTTAGGTGGGTGCTGGGAACTGAACTTGGGTTCTAGGAATTCTTTTTATTTTTGGGGGAGGGGGGTTTGAGACAGGATCTCTCTGTGTTAGCCTTGACTGTCCTGGACTCACTTTGTAGACCAGGCTGGCCTCAAACTCACAGCGATCTACCTGCCTCTGCCTCCTGAGTGCTGGGATTAAAGGCGTGCGCAACCACGCCCGGCTAGGCATTCTTTTTGTCACTTTGTATTCTTGCTGTCACTCAGCAGTGTGTGCTCTCTCTCTCTCTCTCTCTCTCTCTCTCTCTCTCTCTCTCTCTCTCTCTGTGTGTGTGTGTGTGTGTGTGTGTGTGTGTGTGTGTGTGTTTCTGTGTAACAGCCCTGGCTGTCTTGGACCTGCTTTGTAGACCAGGCTGGCCTCAAACTCACAGAAATCCACCTGCCTCTGCCTCCCCTCTCTGAGTACTGGGATTACAGTTGTGGGCCACCACGCACCCAGCCAGTATGCACTCTTAACTGCTGAGCCTTCTCTCAAGCCCCCTGTGTTGATTTTTACATTGTATTTATTTTTGTTTGTGTGTATATATGTGTACACGTGTATACGCATCCCTCAGCACCTGTGTGGAGGTCAGTGGACACTTTTCAAGAGTTGGTTCCTTCTCTCTCCCCTATGGGGTCATGGGATTGGACACAAGTGTTAAGTTTGGTAGCAGGTGCCTTTACCTGCTGAGTCATTTTTCTGGCTCCATGATTTTTGTATGTGGTGAAAGTTACAAATCTAGTTTTATTTTTCTGCAAGTGGATGTCGTTTATTGAAGAGGCTGTTTTTGTAGTAAATATATACATATCTAATACGGTTTATTATAAAATTAGCCTATAAGCAGTAATATCTAACCCGCTATCGTAATAAAAAAAGACATAGACAGGACTGGAGAGATGGCTCAGCAGTTAAGAGCACCTCTTCCAAGCCGGGCATGGTGGCGCATGCCTTTAATCCCAGCACTCGGGAGGCAGAGGCAGGTGGATCGCTATGAGTTCAAGGCCAGCCTGGTCTACAAAGCGAGTCCAGGACAGACAAGGCTACACAGAGAAACCCTGCCTCGGAAAAAAAAAAGAAAAGAAAAGAAAAAAAAGAAAAGAGCACCTCTTCCAGAGGTCCTGAGTTCAATTCCCTCACAACCAGCTGTAATGCGATCTGATGCCCTCTTCTGGAGTGCAAGTGTACATGCAGACAGAGCAGTGTATACATAATTAATAAATAAATTTTTTTTTTAAAGTGGGCTCAGAGGTTAAGGGCACTGACTGCTTTTCCAGAGGTCCTGAGTTCAATTCCCAGCAACCACATGGTGGCTCATAGCCATCTATAACGTGATCTGATACCTTCTTCTGGCCTGCAGGTGTACGTGCAGGCAGAGCACTGTATGCACACTAATAAATAAATAAATCTTAAAAAGAAAAAGTTAGTTGGCTCAAGCTGGGTATACACCTTTAATCCCAGCACTTAGAGCCAGGCAGATCTAGCCTGTTTTTACAAAGTGAGTCCAGGACAGCCAAGGATACACAGAGAAACTCTGTCTTGAAAAACCAAAAAAAGGAAAGAAAAGTTAATTGGCTCTAGATTCATGGATTTATTTCTGGGTCTATATTCTGTTTCATTGCCCCACATGTCTGATTTTATCTCAGTACCATGCTATTTTGATTGCTGTATCTTAGTATTATTTTATTATGCTAACTGTTTTTTGAAACAGGGCCTCATGTACCTCACGCACTATAGGGCTATGGTTGTACTCGGGGTCTTTCGGGATAAAGTTTGTTTCTTCTTTGGTTAAAATTGCATTAAATCTATACATCGTTTTGGGTGATGTCTAGAATCCCGCTTCTAACCATCCTGTTGTCTCTCACGTTCATATCATCTTTCCCATTTAAGTGATGGTCTGGGGGACCAGAGAGATGATGGAATGGGGACCAGAGAGATGGCTCAGCAGTTAAGAGCAGGTGCTGCTCTTGTACAGCTCCTGGGTTCAGTGCTTGGTGCCCATGAAGTGGTTCTCAGTCTTTCATAGCTCCAGGCCCAGGTGGCCTGACGCTCTCTTCTGACCTCCACACAGCAGGTATGCATGTGGTGCAGGTACACACACATACACACACACACACACACACATACACACACACGCACACAAATACTTGTACACAGAAAATAAAAAATAAGCTTAAAAACTGTAAATGGTAGCCAGGCGTGGTGTCGCACGCCTTTAATCCCAGCACTCGGGAGGCAGAGGCAGGTGGATCTCTGTGAGTTCGAGGCCAGCCTGGTCTACAAAGTGAGTCCAGGACAGCCAAGGATACACAGAGAGACTCTGTCTTGAAAAAAAAAAACAAAAACAAAAACAAAAAAACCCTGTAAATGGTAATCTGAGATCTACCTAGTGAGTAAATGAGAGGATTCAAACTATTTTTGTTTGGTTGGTTTTTTTTTGAGACAGGATCTCTCTGTGTAGCCCTGGCTGTCCTGGACTCGCTTTGTAGACCAGGCTAGCTTCAAACTCACACCGATCCACCTGCCTCTGCCTCCCAAGTGCTGGGACTAAAGACGAGTGCACCACCACCGCCTGACTGGATTCGAAGTTTTAACAGGCCCGATTTCAAGGCCAGGTGTGGTGGCGTGTGCCTCGAGTGGGGAGTGGAAAACAGAAGGAACAGAATATCCAGTCTAGTCTTAGTTATGTAGAGATTTATTTATTTATTTATTTATTTTTATTTATTTTTTGGTTTTTTGAGACAGGGTTTCTCTGTATAGCCCTGGCAGTCCTGGACTCACTTTGTAGACCAGGCTGGCCTCGAACTCACAGCAATCCACCTGCCTCTGCCTCCCGAGTGCTGGGATTAAAGGCGTGCACCACCATGCCCGGCTGTGGCCAGCCCAGACTACATGAGGCCTTGCCTCCTAAAATCTCAATTATAAAATCTTTAGCCCTCTGCCTCACCCGCCCCCATCCCCAGGGAGGCGAGTTTCACTGTGTAGACCAGACTAGTCCCAAACTCAAAGACATAGGCCTGCCTGCCTCTACCTCCTGAGCTCTGGGATTAAAGGTGTGCACAAGAACACCCAGCTCCCTGCCACCTTCTTAGACTAGACACGCAGCCCTCGCTTGCTCTGCGATCCTCACTTTATTTCAGCTCCTTGTCTGTCTATCCTGGTCTACCTAGGCAGGGGGACGAGCTGCAGCAGCCCCTGGAGCTTAAACAGGACGCAGATCTGGAGTCACTAGAGCTGGACACAGGGCTCATGTCAGCAATGGGATTAGAACAAGATCTGGAGCTGCAGACACTGATGACGGCCACGCTGGATCTTGGCACAGAGCTGTGCTCGGCCCCACACACAGACCTGGAGCTGCAGACACTGAGGACGGCCACGCTGGATCTGGGCACAGAGCTGTGCTCGGCCCCGCACACAGACCTGGAGCTGCAGACACTGAGGACGGCCACGCTGGATCTGGGCACAGAGCTGTGCTCGGCCCCGCACACAGACCTGGAGCTGCAGACACTGAGGACGGCCACGCTGGATCTGGGCACAGAGCTGTGCTCGGCCCCGCACACAGACCTGGAGCTGGACCCAAGGCCTGCAGTGCAGCTGTTGCCAGGGCCAGAGCCAGATTTGCCACTTGATCTGCAGCAGGTTAACACCATGGACATGGAAAGTAAGTGACCTCTCCCACCCATGACTGGAAGCAAGGTTCCAAGTCCCCCCCATTTTTTTAAATAAGCTTTATTTAGTTTTATTTTATGTGCATTGGTATGTAGGTGTCAGGTGCCTTGGAACTGGAGTTACAGACAGCTGTGAGCTGCCATGTGGGTTCTGGGGGTTGAACCCAGGTCCTTTGGAAGAGCAGACAGTGCTCTTAACTGCTGAGCATCTCTCCAGCCCATCCCCCCCAACCCCCCAACCAAGTTCCTCATTGATTCCTTTTCTTAGGAGAAGTAAGTGCCTCCTTCCCTGTCCCACGCTGTTCCTCTGTTTCCCAGGAGCCCCCTTCAGCCCCGGATTGTGCCTTTCCTGGTAGAGTTGGCAGCTCCTAACTTGGATCAGGCCCTGATGTCTCTCTCTGTATCGTTTAGTCTTCAGAAACAACAACATAAGCATTGATGACATCATGCCCAATGGTGACCCGCTGTTGGCTGGCCAGAACATCATGGATGACGCTTACATGTCCTGTCATAGCCATTTTGATGTGGATGGACCCTTGATTCCTTCTGATGAGTAGGAGCTACATTCCCATTTTTTTTCCCTCCTACCCCGCACGTCAGGACGTTGCTCCCAATGGTCGGACATGAGGCCTTCTAAGCTGCATTAGCCATGAACTTTGCAGTAAGAGGTAAAAGCACAACATGTTCTGGCAAAGAGTCAGAACAGACGCTGGCCATGGTCTACCTAGGATCCTGCGGCTGTCTGCCATGGTAGGGGACACGGGGGTCCTGAGTGTGGGCCAGGACGCTTGGGAGGTTCTTAGAGAGCCCAAGGCACTGGTTTCTTTCCAATATGGAAGGGTTTTAACGTTTTGAGAATTGGTTAAGTTGGTGGGGACCAGCATCCGGCCTTTGGTGGGGACCAACATCCGGCCTTTGGTGGGGACCAACATCCGGCCTTTGGTGGGAGTCCAGAGATGGATGGAAATTTGTCTGCCTCCCCCATTGTTATCCTGGGTCTTGTCAAACCCACAGCCTTACCGTGGTGTGCAACCGCAGTGGCCGTGAGCCGTATCGGAGTCCTTCGGGTCTCTCTTCTGGTTACGTCAAGTCCTTTCCTCCTCTCTTCACTCCTGACTGCAGTTGTAAGCTTCCGTCTCTTCCCGTAGAGGCTGAGAGCTGCGTGCTTCAGCCTACCATGTGAAACCTGAGCAAAGGCCTGGCAAACAGGATTACTCTAGCAGTCCCCTGTCTTGCTCAGTCCCTTCCCTGCAAAGTCATCCTGATGCTCTAAGGAAGATGTGAAGCTTGGCCCCCTTAGGCCGCCTCACCGCCACCCCCCACCCCCCAGCACCTGAGAGCGCCCCGCCCCAGTGCTTTGGATGCCTCAGAGCTCGCTCTGTATAGTGTTCAGAGTTTGAAGAGAAGTGCTGCGTCTTAGCTACTTACTAGCAAGATGGCATTGCTTCTGCTGTATGGTACATTGTTAACAGGACAGAAAAGCTTCTATTCCTTCTGAATGACCTGGGCCTCAGAGCCTTGAAGGTTTGTCAGATGCCCCTGGCCATCCTTATGCCTTAGCTGTTGCCAGGAAACCCGGGAGCAACTGCCACTGCTGTAAGGTGTGCTTGTGGTACAGCTTGAGTATGGACGTGAGGACCCATACTGTGACCATAGTCTACCTGGCATGTCAGAACAGTCTTGTTCAGGAAGGGGTTAATAATAATTGGGGGGGGGGGGCGCTGCAGCGGGTGCCCAGCCATGAAGGTGGCACGAGCAAACCAAGAACCCAGAAGGTGGGTGAGGAAGCTACACAAGAAGCAGAGGAAACTCAGGGAGCTGAAGGTAAAAGCCATAAGGGAAAGGCCCCAGCCAGCAGCTGAAAAAGAAACCCAGCGAAACCAGGCAGGGGTCACTCAGGGCAGGTGGAGAGGGGGAGGAGGGAGAGGGAGGGGGAGGGAAGAAGTGGGGAGGGAGGGAGGGAGGGAGGGAGGGAGGGAGAGGGGGGAACTCTCCTTGACCCTGGTGACGGCAGCGCGTCGGTCCATTCTTTTGTGAGTAGCTAGAGCAAACTGTTGTCTGGGGTCGTTTGTATGTCATAATAAACTTCTCTTAACACCACAAGTGTGGAGCCGTCTGTTCTCCGAACTCTTGTGCTTCTCTGTCCCTGGAAGCTGATTCCTCAGGAACAGCAGGGCCAGCAGCTCCTCTCGTACCCTCTGCCGCACATTTCTCTCGTCACCTTCCTTCTTTCCTCTGGTGGCTGCAGCCATTTGTGTCCCTCAGACTGTTGGGGCAGAGAGAGGGTCGGCATCTATGGTCCATTATTACTCAGCTGGCTGGTGGCAAAGTCAGGGCGTAAACCTGGATCTACAGGCCAGCACCTGGAACCCCAGCACTGCTCCAGAGGTAGAGGCAGGATCAGCAGGTAAGGTACGTGTTGAGTTCCAGGACAGTCGCAACATGAGTCCATGTCACCAAAATAAGAAGTAAGCCTCAGCTGGGCGTGGTGGCGCACGCCTTTAATCCCAGCACTCGGGAGGCAGAGGCTGGCGGATCGCTGTGAGTTCGAGGCCAGCCTGGTCTACAGATGAGTCCAGGACAGCCACGATTACACTGAGAAACCCTGTCTGGGGGGGGGAGGGGTGGAGAAGTAAGCCTAAATCTGACTTTATGGCCCAAGTGCACCTTTAGATATTTTGTCTTCTCTATGGAGCCCTTGGTGGCCTGGAACTTACATGGAGTAGGCTAGCCTTCAACTCCAGAACTGGGATTACAGGTGCGTGGCAGCACGTCAGACGCTCTGCCTGGTGGGTAGGTGGGTGGGATTTTGACAGGCTGAAAATAAACTCATGACCTATACCTGCCTCAGTCACCCAAGCCCTGGGATCCGGTGTATCTCACTGGAAAAGTGTATATCCTTTGACGTTCAGGCCATGAAAATAAAGGAAATGAGCGGGGTGTGGCGGCAAACACCTGCAACCCCAGTGCTGGGAGAATGAGGCAGGAAGAGCCCCATAGTTTGAGGTCAGCCTGGTCTACATATTAAGTTCCAGGGCTACATAGTGAGGTCCTGTTTTTTGTTTGTTTGTTTGTTTTGTTTTTTGTTGTCTTTCGAGACAGGGTTTCTCTGTGTGGCCTTGGCTGTCCTGGACTTGCTCTGTAGACCAGGCTGACCTCGAACTCAGAGATCCCTCTGCCTCTGCCTCCCAAGTGCTGGGATTAAAGACATGCGCCACCATACCCGGCTTGCAGCCAAGACTACAAAGTAAGAGAGGGCGCACATGTGCGTGTGTAGGAAAATATTCAGCATCAACCTCTGGCCTCCGTGATGCATGTGCACACAAAAGTGAACCTATATATATACATGGCTATCACACATACATGTACATCAGAGAAGAGCAAGCGTGTTCAGGCTGTGGGGTTACCCACTACAGCATTACTCAATTTACTCAACACAAATGTGTCGGCTCAGAGCACAGGACCCTCTGAGACCTTTGATTGGTCTCTATCTGAGATGTCAGGTCCATGGTGTTATTCCCTGGCCCTACTTGGCCATCTGTTTTATTTCTTATCTGTTTTCTTCCCCAACTATGCTTAGACATTAGAGTCAGAGAGCCACATAAATAAATCTTTATTGAAAAAAATACATAATTTCTTATAAATATAATAAATAACAACCATCTAAACGTTTACGAGGATAAATAATATCAAAAATTTCCCTTCCCACTTAATAAATATGCAGCTTTGTCCTAGGTTAGCATCTTGAGTCACTCCATGCTGTTGCTCGGTTCCTTCTTAGGGACTAAGTCCCACTAGAGCCGTGGCCTAACAGGTAGTCCCAGGCCTTCTGTCTGAAGCACTGTGTGCCTGCGTTTCCCTGAACCACGCAGAAAAGCGTGCCTCCTGCCTTTTCTTGTTTTTCTTACAGATTCTGGGCTCACTTGTTCTGATGCTCCAGGCTTTCTCGCTGTTTCTCTGACGCTACCCATCCCCCACCCCCTCCTGCCATGCAGATGCTTGCCAGCTTCCCTGGCAAAAAGCCTGGCTTTATTTCTCTCCTTCCTCTAGGGAGCTGCCTGCTCTGGGTCTCGTTCTTTTTGTTTTTCTCTTTAATAAATCTGTCCTTGCCCTTCCGCAGGAAACAAAGAAAACAACAACAAAAGGTCCCAATGGGCTAATTAGCTTATAGATGCCTGCATCATTGTCGCTGTGGGAACCTGGATGCCATCCTTAAGCTGTTGGCACTAAGGGCTCAGTCAGAGTTGCTGCTCCATGGGCAAAGACCCGAGCAGCTATAGCCACAAAGGCCTGGAGGCTTCGAAGGATCTTGGACCGGAGAAGGGGCCGCTGCCACTGCTGGCTGGGACCCAGGCGGGGCGCCTGTGGAGTCTCCCCCTGGTGACCCTCTGGCTGAAAGGACAGAAGACATTATCAAAAAGAACTGCAGACACTAAGCTCCTCGCTCCCGGCTCCAGCACTGCCTAGCCCCGTCCTCCAGATCCCTGGTTCATACCTGGAGGAGCTGGCTGAGGCCCAGCAGGGAGGTATGAAGCTGGCCCACGGGGCCATCAGGGAGTAGAAAGGGCTCCCCTGTGAAGATGTCCGAGTCCAGCAGGTGCTTATAGAAAACCAGACCTTGGTGGATCCTTTGCAAGCACAGCTGGGGAAGGAAGAGAACAATGAAGGCACACGGACGGACGGACAGATGGATGGACAGACAGACGGATGCTCTCTCTGGTGCCCTGCCTTCCTTTCTTCTTCTTTTTTTCTTTTTTTCTTTCTTTAGACAGGTCTCACAGGCTCAGGCTGTAGCCTTAAACTTACTGCACACAGCTTCAAGCCCCCGGCAGTCCTTTATCATGAAGATGCCCAGCATCCTTTCCCCTCCCTCTCCCTGACATCTTCTTGGTGGTACCTGGCTGTTGTCCTTGAGTCCTTGGGGATCACAACCATCTCCACATTGGATGTGAGGGACGTCACCGTTAGTCTCTTCATCCCCTTCTTCTCTTGGATCCTGGAATGGGGGAAGTGGGAAGGGAGAGACAGGGTAAATACTCTGCATTCCGCTGGATCCTTGGCCCAAGACTCTCTCAAAAGCCCCAGTCTTCTGTCTTCTCTCACTCCACGAGGTCCTTTAACCCTCCGGCTCCTACCCAGGGCCGCAGCTTACACTAAACCTACCACACACTTGCAGGGCTCGGGAAGGTTTGTGCACGGACCCAGGGGCTGACACTTACCATGTGTCCCGAGGATGGGTGTGCAGTCCAGGCGAGCGTGCAGAGGTTCTGAGACAGCTGTTGGCACTGAGCCCAGTCAGGACTGCTACTCCTAGGTATGGCCAGGCCCTGAGCGGTCCAAGGCAGCAGCCAAAGTAGTATCACAGCTCTGCAATCCAGCATCTTGGCGCCCTGCTTCTCCAATCTGGCCAGCTCTGTGATCTGCACCAGGCCTCGTGGACCGACTCTCTCTCCACGGCTCCTTTTGTTCGGTGTCTGGCTCTGTAGTGTGATTTCTAAGCCGCTTCCTGCTTTCTTCCCTTTGTCTCACAGTCTCTTTTTAAGGTCCCTGCATTGTAAGGCCCGCCCTTTACACTAGCAGGTGACTCAGAGCAGGTGGGATTCCCCTGCCTGCATCATCCCCCCTCTGCGGAGAGCCCAGGTATGCCGCCTCGGTTCCAGGGGAAGTGAGTGGTGAGGTTGCTGTGGCTACAGGCCACGTATGTCATGCTCTCCAGGAACAGAGATGGCCGCAGAAGGCGCAGGGAAGTAATGGGCATTTAAATTAATCTCCCCAGTTCCTTCCTGTATAATCTAATATTTTCGCCTCTCGAGGCTTTATTCTTACTCCACCCCACTCTGATTTCCTCATTTCCTTTTGCCTAAGGAAAAACCAAAACAGCACTCACTGGTCTCCAAGTCCTACGGTGAGCTCGGATTCAGTCTGGCTCCCGTGCGGAGCCTTCTATGCAAGTACAGGCATTTCTTTCCCTCCGTGGGAAATTGTGTTCCTTTCACTGGGTGGTCCTGGTTTTGAAGGCGACAAGAGTCGTGAAAATATTTTGTGACCTGAGAAGCCCTATAAGGGCAGGGTTAGAGATTAGTGTCCCTGTCTGGCCTCCCTGTGGAAAGGGCACTTGGCGGGGTGTGGGGGGCGGTGAGAATGCTGACTAAATCTCCGAATTTCTCAGGCCACTTAGCCTAACGTTGTCATCGGTTCTGTGGGACTTAGGTAATGATTTTTTTAGGGAACCAGTAACCAGTACAACCAAGGACTGGCGGTCTGACTTGAACATTCCTGCCCCATCTCCCTGCCCCATAGCTAGTACAGCTGCTGTTCTGGGTAGCTGAAAGTCCAGCGGCAATGACCCTTGCTGGTCTTTCAGCCTGTTGCGTCCACGGGTAAAATCCAATGATGGCTGATTTCATCATCCTCCATAATGCAACACCCTGGGAAGCAGCTGACAGTGAGGCTGGATGTGGGAGGAGAGGGTGGTCTGAGGCGGGGATTGTCCCGACCCCTGTGGAGGGTCCCAGAGCAACTTGGACGTCAGAATGAGGCCATAGATGACCACACAATGGTCTCTCAAAGCCTTCCCAAGTTAACTTTTCCTGAGAGACAAATTCTCATTGGGGGTGGGAGCTGTCTTCCTTCCCTCAGGACTATTTTGTTTGTTTTTTGAGACACGGTTTCCTGTGTATAATCCTGGCTGTCCTGGCACTCACTCTGTAGACCAGGCTGGCCTTAAACTCAGATCCCCCTGCCTCTGCCTCCCAAAGGCTGAAATTAAAGGTGGGAGTCAGGTGGATGCCTTTAATCCCAGCACTCGGGAGGCAGAGGCAGGGATGTCTGTGAGTTCGAGGCCAGCCTGGTCTACAAAGTGAGTACATACAGGACAGCTAAGGCGACAGAGAAACCCTGTCTCAACCTCCCCCAAAAAAGGTGGGAGCTGCCTCCACCCAAAGACTATTTTTTAAATATAAAATATAACATGCTTTATGGATTAAAATACATAATATTTTAAACTGCCCAAATGAAACTTCTGGTCCAAATATTATTATTAGGATTCCATGACAAGTCTACCTACCTCCTGGTGAAACATTTTCAGCATCTGAGAATTAGCTCAGTTTGGGGGAGAAATGATTTGTCTACACAGGATGGATATAAACGGGATAAGGGGGTTGGGAGGTGGATGTACAAAGGGTGTACACCTTATTTCTGTGGTGTCTCGTGTGCTTTCGCTACCTCCAGTCGCAGTCCTGAGAGCCCTCAAAGATAGATGAAAGGTGAAGAGAAAGGAAAGGAGTCGGAGGTGGGGTGAGGAAGGTGGGGTGACTCTGCTGTTTCACTTCCTGGTGCTTTAGCAGCTAAGTAGGAAGCAGGGTTGGAGGGACGGCTGTGGGCTGTCTTGCAGCTGGAACCACTTCCAAGGCTACTGCTGACCTAGAACTTTAAGAAGCCCTTGACGTCAGCTGGACCTCAACCGTTATGCAAATCACACCAGAAGGCACTCCTAGACAGGCCTTTCCAGCCAGATGCTCAGGCTCCGAACACAGCCCAAGTTCCCCCAGGTGGTTCATACCGACGCCTAATAATGACGGCTAATGGGCATCCGGCTCTCACTTTATGATGTGTGCCTGGTCTAAGGCCTTTATGTACATTAACCTAAGTCTCACAGTAAATTCTACGTAATATGTATTATTATATTACATATGATGGCTGGGGACGCTGAGGTGCGGAGATGCGTCATTTAACCAAGATCACCCAGCTAGCAGGTGGCTAGCACTGTGGTGCCAACAATTTGCTAGCAATAAAATTCTGCTTTTTAAAAATTGTTTAAAATTAAAAAGATTTTTAAAAATTGTTTAAAATTATTATGTGTGTGTAAGGTGCATGTGTGCCTCAGTGTGCCTGGGGACATCAGAAGGCAAGCCAGGCGGGGCGTGGTGCCGCACACCTTTAATCCCAGCACTCGGGAGGCAGAGGCAGGCGGATCGCTGTGAGTTCGAGGCCAGCCTGGTCTACAAAGTGAGTCTAGGACAGCCAGGGCTACACAGAGAAACCCTGCCTTGAAAAATAAAACAAAACAAAAAGAAGACAAGTTAGTCCTTTCCTTCCTCCTTTGTGTAGGTTACAGGAGCTTCCTAAGCTCGCACACCTGCTAGTCAAGTGCCCTGCCTCTCATCATATCCCTAGGACTTGTTTATTGAGACAGGGTTTCTCTGTGTAGCCTTGGCTGTCCTGGAATCACTTTGTAGACCAGGCTGGCCTCGAACTCCCAGAGATCCACCTGCCCTCTGCCTCTCAAGTGCTGGGATTAGATTTATTTATTTATTATGTATACAGTATTCTGCCTGCATATACACCTGCAGGCCAGAAGAGGGCACCAGATCTCACAATAAATGGTTGTGAGCCACCATATGGTTGCTGGGAATCGAACTCAGGACCTTTGGAAGAGTAGCCAGTGCTCTTAACCTCTGAGCCATCCTCCAGCCCCCATAGATCTTCACATTTTGCTTCTCCTAATTGAGCCTTAGTAGCAAGGGTTGTAGACTTGCAGTAGTCCCACCTCATTCAGCAGTGTGGATTTTTTTTTTAGTGTTGTGTGTGTGTGTGTTTTTGTTTGTTTGTTTTTCGAGACAAGGTTTCTCTGTGTAGGCCTGGTTGTCCTGGACTTACTTTGTAGACCAGGCTGGCCTTGAACTCACAGAGATCCGCCTGCCTCTGCTTCCCAAGTGCTGGGATTAAAGGAGTGCACCACCACCGCCCATTTTTGTTTGTTTGTTTGTTTATTTGATTTTGTTTTGTTTTTTTGAGACAGTTTCTTTTAGCCTAGACTGCTTTCCGATTCCTCTGTGCTGAGAATGATCTTGAGTTTGGTCTTCCTGCCTTCACTTCCCAAGCGCCTGAAGTCCTGCGAGGTCTTTTTTGTTTTTGTTTTTGAATTATGGGAATTATGAGCCCTCAATATGTAGATTTCTTTTTTAATTAATTAATTATGGATATATTATTCTGCCTACATGTCAGAAGAGGGCACCAGATCTCATTATAGATGGTTATGAGTTTGGTTTTTTTTGTTGTTTTTTGAGACAGGGTTTCTCTGTGGAGCCTTGGCTGTCCTGGACTGACTTTGTAGACCAGGCTGGCCTCGAACTCACAGAGATCCACCTGCCTCTGCCTCCTGAGTGCTGGGATTACAGGTGTGTGCCACCATGCCCAGCTAGTTTTTGGTTTTGTTTTTTTAAAGATTTATTTATTATGATGCTGGGCAGTGGTCCGTGAGTGCCTCTCAAGTGCTGGGATTAAAGGCGTGTACCACTACCACCTGGCCTACAGCCTGGGAGATTTCTGTGTACAGAGATTTTCATATGGTTAGGTCTCTTAGCACCTAGCGTCTTGTGTGAAAATTTAACTCTTTCTTTTTTTGTTTTTGTTTTTGTTTTGTTTTTTTGAGACAGGGTTTTTCTGTGTAGCCTTGGCTGTCCTGGACTCGCTTTGTAGACCAGGCTGGTCTCAGACTCACAGCAATCCGCCTGCCTCTGCCTCCCGAGTGCTGGGCTTAAAGGCATGCGCCACCATGCCTGGCCTTCTTTTTTTGTTCTTCAAGACAGAGTTTCTCTGTGTAACAGCTCTGGCTGTCCTGGAACTTGCTCTGTAATCTAGGCTGGCCTGGAACTCACAGTGATCCACCTGCCTCTGCCTCCCAAGTGCTGGGATTAAGGTCAGTGCCACCACCACCCAGAGAAATTTAAATCTTAAGGCCCTGTGAAGCCAGAGATCCTTTAGCTGTTCCCTGTTTTGGTGTGGAGGATTCGTTGGAGTGTGGAATATCCAAGTGCCTATGTCCTGCTGCCTGCACCCTCACTGTTCTGTTTTGCTTTTTTAGATAGTCTCAGGTACTTCAGGCTGGACTGGGGTACACTGTGCTACAGAGGACACTTAGGTGACTGCTGACCCGTTTGTCTCCACCTCATCGTTTATTCATGAAGTTCTACTTGTCTTATTGAGAGAAATATACATGCATACACACACACATGCACACACACACATACGCACACATACACATACACATACACAGACACACACACACAAGGTGGGGCAGACAGACAGAAACAAGTATGTGGTGTATGTGTTGTTGAACCTAGGGCTTCCTGTGTGTGTATGTATGTATGTATGTATGTATGTATGTATGTATGCATGCATGCTAGGCAAGTGCTAAAGTACTGAACTGTATTCCCAACCCAGAGAAATGTTTTGGTTTTTGGAGATGTTGGTATAAAACTCAGGGCTGTTCCTGCTATGTGCTTGCATGTGCTAATTAGATGCTTTAGCAACTGAGCTACCTCCCACCCCTGACTTAAAAAACAACACAGTTAAATTTATTAGCCAGGCGTGGTGGCGCATGCCTTTAATCCCAGCACTCGAGAGGCAGAGGCAGGCGGATCGCTGTGAGTTCGAGGCCAGCCTGGCCTACAAAGTGAGTCCAGGACAGCCAGGGGTACACAGAGAAACCCTGTCTCAAAAAACAAAACAAAACAAAACAAAACAAAAAAAACAAAACAACAACAACAACAAAAAAACAAAACCACCAAAAAAACAAAAAATAAATTTATTATGTGTGTGTAACACAGTATGTGAGTGAAGACAACCAACCATGTGGTCCCAGAGGTGCAGCTCAGACACTCACAGTTTGTTTGTTTTTTTTGAGACAGGGTCTCTCTGTGTAGCCTCGGCTGTCCTAGACTTGCTTTGTAGACCAGGCTGGCCTCGAACTTATAGAGATCTACCTGCTGACACTCACAGTTGGTAGCAGGACCCTTACCTGCTGTGCCATCTTGATAGCCTCTTTCACCTCTTTGAAAAGAAAGACATTTTTTTATTTGGGGCTGGTAATTTTTGAGACAAGGTCTCCCTGTGTAGCCTGGGTTGCCCTGAGATTCATTATGTAGACCAGGCTGTCTCACAGAGGTCCATGTCTCTGCCTCCTGAGTGTTGCGTTCCCCACCCCACCGAGCCTGGCTTTTGGTTTTTTGAAACAGAATCAATCTCATGTACCCTAACTAGCCAGGAACTTGCTATGTAGCAGAGGCTAGCCTTGAACTCCTAATTCTCCTGACTCAACATCTGGATTACTGTCAGCAAAACCATGCCTGGCCCAAGGAATGCTTTAAAAGCTTATAATTGCTGAGTTATTTCTTCCACAGGTAACCCCACAGTATGGCCTTTATGCTGTTTGCTGCCTCACTGTGTAGCCATAGCTGGCTTGTTCCTTGACGTGACGAAGCCTAGGCTGGCCTTGAACTTTTAGGGGGCCGCTGGCCTCTGCATTAAGAAATCCGGGGATTGCGGGGGCATTAGGTGTGCGTGGCCTTTAAAACCAGTGATAACAGCTGAGTTTGAGCGACTTAAGACTGGACCGATTCCAAAGCAGCTTAGCACAGCAGCTAATGCCCCCGACTCTGGGGGACATGGTGACACAGACGAGGCGAGGCGAGGCGAGGCGAGGCGGTATGATGTCAGAGCGGGAGGCTGGCCAAGAATCCTCCAGAATGACTGTGGGTAGCGTTCATCTCAGCTGACTCAACTTACTGCCCGGCTCCCCGCGAGGGACAAGGTCCTGCTCCACGGATCGGGGAATTTGCCAGTCTAGGAGTCTTGATTCTTGGGAAAATTACGGGGACCCTTGGGGACGATACGAGCATGAGTGGGAATTTCAGATGGATGCCTTTAGAAATAGAGAAAAGGCGGCCACGTGGGCCAAACTAGAAGCCGGGCTCCCGCTTCCTTTTTTTCTTCTCCATCTCTAGAAGTCATCGTAGGAAATGCCAGTGAGTTTCGGGGGCACCGGGTCAGAGGCACCGCAAGAAAAGGGTCTGGAGTGGAGGACGAAAAGGTTTGGCTCCCAGGTCTAAAGTTAACTTTGCGTAACAAGGCTTAAAAGTGAACGGATGACTCTTCCCCCAAACACCATACAGATCCGCGCCTGACTCGGTTTGTCCCCGGCGGCATTCCGTAAGCCCCGTTTCCGCGGAGCTCACGCATCACAGGCCGCCTCCGTACCTGGCTCGCTCTGATTGGCTGAGCGGAGCTCCCGGCCCCTGCTGATTGGACGCGATGGCTGCCAATCTGCCGTCCGCCTCGCGTTAGGTTGAGCTCGAGGCGCGGGGGAGTAGTCGGGAAACTGGAATTTCCCGCGGAGCTGACGGCGCTTTCTCTGCCCCCCTACTCGTTTGAATTCCACGCGCTCCAAAATATCCGCCATGGAGAAATCTTGGTAAAGACCCATTCCCCGTAAGCATCCCAGGAACACGGCTGACCTTTGCCCTAGGCCTTCCCCTCCCGTCCCCTGCGCTGGGGGGAGAATTCTGGGTAACCAGTTTCCCTGGGTCGCTCAAAGAATTCTGGGTAGCTACCCGTTTTTCATGACTTCCCCCTTACCCCCGCCCCGATTGTGGGTAACTGGCCCTTCTTGTTACCCACACCCCCCCCCCTGGAGAATGCTGGGTAACACTGTAAAGGATTCTGGGAAACTGACTTGTCTTGCTCCCTTCACTGCCCTGCCCCTTTCCCTCACACCCAATTCTAGGAAACCGGCTTAGAGCTGTCTAACAGACTCCAGCCCCCATGATACCCACCTGCCCCCTTCAGCCCATGGTTCAGGAGAAAGGGAAGTCAAGCAGTAGGTTGTTTGGCGGGGGTGGTAGGGAACTTAGAAAGTGTAGAGGTGCACAGCCAGGGACACTGGGTCCCCCTCCTGCGTGTCCCTTTGATCCTGCCTCATCGGCTTGGCCACCTAGAAGATTCTGCCGGAACCTAGGCCTGCCCCTGACGGAGCTCCCTCTTTCCCTTGCAGGCCAGGATGCCCAGTCTAGGCTCACTGGTGCTGTCCTGCTGAAGGTTGGGTCAGCGTGTCAGCAGGAGTCCTGGCAAGGGAGGGCGTGACTCGGGGCTGAGCAGCGGCCACTATCGTCATGAACTTTGACGGTCTGGATCCTGGACTGGCCGAATTTTCCCCAGCTATGCATTCAGCCCTGGACCCAGTCCTGGATGCCCACCTGAATCCGAACCTGCTGCAGAACGTGGAGCTGGACCCGGAGGGGGTGGCCTTGGAGGCGCTTCCTGTCCAGGAGTCAGTGCACATAATGGAAGGTGTCTACTCTGAATTGCACAGCGTGGTGGCTGAAGTGGGAGTGCCCGTGTCTGTCTCCCACTTTGACTTACATGAGGAGATGCTGTGGGTGGGGAGCCATGGGGTAAGAACCACACCCCTCTCTGAAGGCTGGAAGGGTGTTTGAGAAAGCTGTGTCTGGTCTTTGCCCAAGGTCGGCCCTATGCAGGGAGTCAAAACTCAAGCGATGAGAGTCAGCTCGGTCCCTTAAACCAGGAAGGAGGGAGTGGAGAAAGAATTGGGGAACCTGGGCTCCAGAGATCAATCCTGAGGCATCCCACTTTGCCAGTCTGCCCATCACTCACGTTGTTTTGCGTATATGTTGTGTTTTGTTGTAGAGTCCAGGCTTTACCCAGAACTCACAGTCATCCTGCTTTTGCCTCCCAAGTGCTGAGTTTGTGTGTGTGTGTGCCACCATATCTGACTGTTGTTTATTATTTTATTTATTTATTTTGGTTTTTCGAGACAGGGTTTCTCTGTGTAGCCTTGGTTGTCCTAGACTCACTTTGTAGACCAGGCTGGCCTTGAACTCACAGCGATCCGCCTACCTCTGTCTCCCGAGTGCTGGGATTAAAGGCGTGATCCACCACCGCCCAACTCTGTTTTTTTTTTTCTTTTTTCTTTTTTTTTTTTCTCTAAGACAGGGTTTCTCTGTGTAGCCTTGGCTGTCTTGGACTCCCTTTGTAGCCCAGGCTGGCCTTGAACTTTATGTACAGCCAAGGATGATCTTGAGTTTCTGATCCTCCTGCCTCTATCTCCTGAGTGTGGGAGTACATGCACCCAAACCATCTTCAGCCCGTGTGGTGCTGGGATGAAAGCCAGGGCTTCACTGCAGCAGGGAAGTGCTCTGCTCACTGAGATACGTGCCTAACACAGGCTGGCATCAAGTGTAGTCCTACCTGCATGTCCCAAGTGCTGGGGTTACAGCTGGCTCACAGCGAGCTCAGGCTGCAGTCATGATAACCTCTACCCATCACTGGTCACTCACACATGTCTCCCATACCCAGTACAGTCCTAGCCAGTCTTTAGAGTTTTGCCCACTTTATTTTATTTATTCATTCAAGACAGGGTTTCTTTGTGTAGCCCTGGCTGGCCTGGGCTCACTTTGTAGACCAGGCTAGTTTTGAACTCACAGTGATCCGTCAGCCTCATTGCAAGCACATGCCACCACATGGACGGCTGCGTTTTGCCCACTTAGAGTTGGGAGTGGGTTGGGGATTTGAAACAGGGTCTCACTATGTAGGGCTTTCTGGCTGGGACTGACTCTGCAGCCCAGTGGCTTTGAGCGAGGGGCAGGCTTGTCTCAACCTCAAAGTGTTAGTATTTTAGGCATGCGCATACCTGGTTTGTAATTGTGCGTAATGAATGTTTTTGTGTAATTCCTGCTGGAATTATGTTGTCTTCTCTTCTTAGATAACTGTCTTAGCAGTTATCAGTGTTCATTTGTAAATGTGTATTACTATTTGCTATGAAACCCAATGTTTTCTGTAAGGCCTTGGTTTAGTTATAATCACAACCTCATGGCGTATGAATTGTTTGTCCATTAGGAGAAATGAATTTTTTCACTGTTGTATTCAGTTCGGCAAGGCTTGTCCACTGCTGTGCTTGGCACAGGGGTAAAACTGAATACACATAGACAGTGTGGTTGCAACATTCGGTAGCCTGAGGCAGGAGGATGGCAGGTTCTAGGCCCGCTTGGACTAGATAGTAAGACCGTGTTTCAGAAACCACCTACCCACCCACCCAACAGAGTTCTTGCTCTCGCAGAACTCACAGTAGAGAGCGAGGAGAAAAGCACACAAACAAGTGATCCCCCGGCCTAAAATGTCACAGGAAAATACCTGTGAGTGTTAGTGAGCTGGGGCGGAGCTAGAAAGGGCCACCAGGGCGAAGGGTGCAGCTGATCGGAGTCTTGGAAACTAGGTGTGTGTGGTGTGGTGCTACCTGCCTATAGTCCTGGGGCTGGCAGGACACAGGCACGAGCTCAGGAGCTCAGGGTCGTCTTTGGCTACTTTACTAAGTTTGAAGCCAGCCTGTGGTGTGTGAGATCCTGTCTCACAAACTGTCCGAACAAGTGAAGAAGGGAAAGCTATATTGGCAAACATTCCCATGGCTGTGTAGAATGGTGAGTGTAGCATGCAGGAGCTACAAGAAGGTAAAGTTTATTAGGCTAGCTAGGCAGCTCTGTTGCTGAATAATTTGTCTTTTTTTTTTTTTTTTGAGAAGTTTCTCTGTGTAGCCCATGCTATCTTGGAACTTGTTCTCTAGATTAGGCTTGACTCAAACTCAGTTGACGTTTCCTCTTTTGGCAGAGCACAGAGCACAGAATATGAGTTGGGGTGTGAGTCAGTGTTAAGCTCTTGCCTGGAGTACCAGAGGCCTTGGGAATCAAACCCTTTCCCCCCACATACAAAGTCCAGGCCTAAGGTATGGGGAAGTTGGGCATTTCCAGTGCCTGAGTATTTAGCCCAGGATTTCACACATCTAGGCAAGTGTTTTACCACTGAGCTATATTCGACCCTCTCACACTAGTAAGCCAGCTGCCAGGTACCACAGCAGAGCGTGTTGTAACACAACCCATAAATCAAGGCTGGGCATGTTGGCCTACAACTTTAATCCCAGTACTCAGAAGGCAGAGGCAGGTGAATTTCTGTGAATTTAAGTCCAGCCTGTTCTACAAAGTGAGTTCCAGGACAGCCAAGGCTGTCTCAAAACCAAAAAAAAAAAAAGTAATAATAATAAAGGAGAAAGAAAGAAAAGAATTGAAATGGCATTCAAGGTGGCACATGGCTATATTGTCACTTAGCACTTGAGTAACCAAGGTGCATTGCATAAAGCCCAGGCCAGGCTGGCTAATTGTCTGTAGCAAGAACTTATCTCAAAATAAAGCCAAAAGGCTGAAGATGTATCTTAGCCAAGCATGCACTTGCATAACATGTGAGCCCCGAGGTTTGATTGCTAGTACTCAAGCACAAAATGTAATTAAAACAAAAACCTCTTTTTCGAGACAGGGTTTCTCTGTGTACCCCTGGCTGTCCTGGACTCACATTGTAGACCGGGCTGGCCTTGAGCTCACAGCGATCCACCTGCCTCTGCCTCCCGAGTGCTGGGACTAAAGGTGTGCGCCGCCACGCCCGGCAACGCCAGTTCTAATCTCAGTGTTCAGAAGGTGTAGGTCGGAGGATCCTCATTCTGGTTTACATAGCTAGTGCCAGGCCACCCGGAACTGTATGAGATCCTGTTGTTGTTTAAACAAAAAACAAGAGCCCCCCCCCCAAAAAAAAACACACTCTAATTTTCAAGTATGGAACAAGTGGCCATTGGAGGATAAGCTCATGTTTCTGGCCTTCAGGGATTGGTTAAGACTAAGTGTCCTGCTGGGCGTGGTGGCGCACGCCTATAATCCCAGCACTCGGAAGGCAGAGACAGGTGGATCGCTGTGAGTTTGAGGCCAGCCTGGTCTACAAAGCGGGTCTAGGACAGCCAAGGCTACACAGAGAAACCCTGTCTCAAAAAAAAAAAAAAAGACTACGTGTCCTGGGCTGAAGAGATGGCTCAGTGGTTAGGAGCACCGACTGCTCTTCCAGAGGACCTGGGTTCAATTCCCAGCACCCACGTGACAGCTCACAACTGTCTGTAGTGTATGTAACCTGTTCCAGGGTATCTGATGCCCTCACACAGACATACATGCAGTCAAGACACCAATGTTCATAAAATTAAAATAAAAAGACCACTTGTCCCCTTCAAGAGGGGCCTGGGTTAGAGTCCCAGCACCCACATGGCATGTCTGCAGTCTGTAACTCTAGCTCCAGAGGATCTGCCGCCCTCTTCAAGCCTGTCTGGGACACACACATGCACACAAGTTTAAATTTTTAAAAATAATTTGTAATGCATTAATACAAGGTACTATAATCATTGCTTTTATCTCTCAGATTGACTGGTTCCTAGCCTTATGTCTCAGTGGCCACTAGACAGAAAGGAGGCAATGTGAGGAAAGCTCACAGTCCCCGGCAAGTATCTAGGTGGACCTGCCCCTTCCCTCACGAGTCTGTTGTCTCTGTCCTCCTAGGGCCATGCCACGTCATTTTTTGGTCCAGCTTTGGAGCGTTACTCATCCTTTCAGGTCAATGGCAGCGATGACATCAGGCAGATCCAGAGCTTGGAGAATGGAATCCTTTTCCTCACCAAGAACAACCTCAAGTACACGGCCCGGGGGGGCCTCATCATATTTGACTATCTGTAAGTGGCCTTTCCGTTGAGCTGGGAAAGGTTATGGGAAGGCCGTGGCATGGCCGCTGGTGAGCCCCTGGCCTGTCGGCGCTTCTCCGCAGGCTGGATGAGGGTGAGGATATGCACAGTCTCCTCCTGACTGACAACAGCACTCTGCTTGTTGGTGGGCTGCAGAGCCACATCCTGGAGATAGACCTGAACACCGTCCAGGAGACGCAGAAGGTATGGGCCGCGGGGCGGGGCGGGGCGGGGTTTCTCTGTTCTTGGTCTGTGGGAAGAATCCTCTCACTGGCTTCTCTCTCTCCTCTCTAGTACGCACTGGAGATTCCCGGAGTCACCATCATGAGGCAGACGAATCGCTTCTTCTTCTGTGGCCACACGTCTGGCAAGGTAGCCAGGTTCCGTGTCTCCTCCTGTCTCACTAGACGCTAAGGTCTGTTTTCCCTGTCTGGGTCTGAGACATTACACTATGTACGAGATGTCTTAGATCCTGTGTTTCCTACGGCCAGGTGCCTTGGTGGCAAAGCGTACGCTCTTGCCTTCCCGCCCTGCCTGCCTTTGCTGACAGTACCCCAGAGCCTCAGTGCTCTCTGGCCGGCACTCTTGGGATTAAGTAGGCAGCAGGGCCCCCTCCCTGTCACAGAAGTGGAAGGTAAGTAACAGTTTCTCTTGCTCAGGTGTCTCTGCGAGACCTCCGTAGCTTTAAGGTGGAGCACGAATTTGAGGCCTTCTCAGGGAGTCTGTCAGACTTCGATGTCCATGGCAACCTGCTGGCCGCCTGTGGCTTCTCTAGCCGCCTCACCGGCCTGGCCTGTGACCGTTTCCTCAAGGTGTACGACTTGCGCATGATGCGTGCCATCACGCCACTTCAAGTGCACGTGGATCCTGCCTTCCTGCGTTTCATCCCTACATACACTTCCCGTCTTGCTATCATCTCCCAGTCAGGTATGAAGGGCCCGGCCCTGGGTGGGACAGGCCAGCGAGCAGAGGCCCAGCCCAGCAGCGGTAGCCCCATGTCCCTCTTATTGGGGAAAGAAATGGCTGGCCACTAGGCTCGCATGCTTCACTTAGGTTTGGTTAGAAGTGAGCTTTTCTCTTTGGGTGAAAGGGACATAGAAGACAATACAGCTCTGTAATCCTGTTTACCGAGAGGCTGAAGTCCTGCCTGGGCTGCAGAACACACTGAAGACCAATCTGGGCAATAGTGATACTCTGGCTTAAAAAAGAAACACGGAGTAGCAGCGTGGTGTCGCACGCCTTTAATCCCAGCACTCAGGAGGCAGAGGCAGGTGAAGCTCTGTGAGTTCGAGGGCAGCCTGGTCTACAAAGCGAGTCCAAGACAGACAAGTCTACACAGAGAGACCCTGTCTCAAACAAAAAAAGAAAAAAACAAAAAAAAGAAAAGAAAAGAAAAAAGAAAAACACGGGGCTGCAGCTGAGTGAGAGAATGATTGCCCACAAGGTGCTAGGCCCTGGCTTCACTCTCCTGTATCACCAAAACTCAGTGATTCAGAATATTACTGGTCTAGTAGGGGACTGAGTTCAGCCCCCAGCATCGACATTAGGAGGCTTCAGTAGCTCTGAGGCTCTCTTGGCCTCTGCAGGCACCTGCACTGGTGGGTATACCAGATACACATATATACTGGTAATTAAAAAAATAAGTCTGGGGCTGGAGATATGGCTTCCAAAGGTCCTGAGTTCAGTTCCCAGCAACTACATGCTGACTTACAGCCATCTATAATGAGATCTGGTGCCCTCTTCTGGCCTGTAGGTGTACATGCAGGCAGAACACTATATAAATAATAAATAAATAAAATATAAAACTTACTAATACCTTGAGGAAAGCACTTGTGATTCATGAGATCACATGAGGTGCATGTCTGTTTAGTGTCTCACCTGGTATCAGAAGAGGTAAACAGTGCATAAAGGGCTGTTTACCTTTCCCATCCAGGGCCCGCTGCTCTGTGGCTTTTTCCTTTCTAGGGCAGTGTCAGTTTTGTGAACCCACAGGCCTGGCCAACCCAGCCGACATCTTCCATGTGAATCCTGTGGGACCTCTGCTGATGACGTTTGATGTGTCAGCCAGCAAACAGGCGCTGGCCTTTGGGGATTCGGAGGGCTGTGTGCATCTCTGGACTGATTCCCCTGAGCCGTCCTTCAACCCCTACTCCCGAGAGACGGAATTTGCCTTGCCGTGTCTTGTGGACTCGTTGCCGCCTCTGGACTGGAGTCAGGACCTGCTGCCTCTTTCGCTCATTCCCGTGCCGCTTACCACGGACTCGCTGCTCTCCGACTGGCCCGCTGCCAACTCTGCTCCTGCTCCCAGGTTGTCCTCTGCTGGGCTGGTGGGGGGAGGTGACAGACGCCTGTTAGCCTGATATCGTCTGCTGCCTGTTACTTCTGTCTGCCTTAAATGCTTTTTCTTCCTTCTGAGCCATGGGTGGGAAATGCATGCGTGGCTGTCATGGCCCTCAAGCCTAGAACCACACTGATTACAGGCGAGCACCACCTGTGGATGCAGAAATTCTTCGAACCATGAAGAAAGTGGGCTTCATTGGCTATGCGCCCAACCCTCGCACCAGGCTGCGCAATCAGGTGTGTTCAGAGGGCGCCTCCTGCATTCTCTTACCCTTTACTAGTCTTTGTTTGGAGGATGTGTGCAGAAGTCAGGGTACTATGCTTGTTACGTCTGAGACAGATGATCAGGTTTTATCTCTTAGGACAGTTATTTGGTTGAAGATAAGACCCTAGTCCCATCAGAAATAATATCTTGTTGTTAAATGCCAAAAGAATGTTGTGAGCGTTCTGTGCCAGGGCTTCTCAGAGGGGAGCTGTTACCCTAGGCTGCAGCAGGTAAGAACAGCACAGCCGAGTGGGGAGCTAGTGGGTCGTGAGGATGTAGGTAGCTGTGGAGGGGGAACACAGCAGGCCTGTCATAGAGAGCCTTAGGAAGGCAATTAATACTATTGCCAGGCGTAGTGGCACACGCCTTTAATCCCAGCAGAGGCAGGCGGATTACTGAGTTCAAGACCAGCCTGGTCTATAAAAGCAAGCCCAGGACAGCCAAAGCTACACAGTCAAATCTTGTCTCAAAAAACCACAAAAAAAAAAAAAAAAGATTATTTAAAAAAAAATTCTAGCCGGGCGTGGTGGCTCATGCCTTTAATCCCAGCACTTGGGAGGCAGAGGCAGGTGGATCACTGTGAGTTCGAGGCCAGCCTGGTCTACAAAGTGAGTCTAAGACAGCCAGGGCTACACAGAGAAACCGTGTCTCGAAAAAAAATCTGTATTTATTGATGTTTTGCCTGAATATATATCTGTGTTAGGGCATTAGATCCCCTGAACTAGAGTTAAAGATTGTTGTGAACTGCCATGTGGGTGCTGGGATTTGAACCCAGGTCCTCTGGAGGTTGCAGAGGGTGCTCTTAGCTGCTGGACCAGCTCTCTAGCCCCTTAAAATTAATTTAAAACATTTTATAGGCAAGAGGCAGGCAGATCGCTGTGAGTTCGAGGCCAGCCTGGTCTACAAAGTGAGTCTACGGCCAAGGCTACACAGGGAAACCTTGTCTCAAAAAACCAAAAAAAAAGTATCGGCTGGGTATGTTGGCACATGCCTTTAATTCCAGCACTCAGGAGGCATTGCTATGAGTTTGAGGCCAGCCTGTTCTACAGAGTGAGTCCAGGGCAGCCAAGGCTACACAGAGAAACCCTGTATCAAAAAACAACAAAAACAAACAAAAAATTTTTTTATTATTAGCTGGATGGTGGTGTACACCTTCAATCCCAGCACTCAGGAGGCAGAGGCAGGCAGATCACTGAGTTGGAGGCCAGAGTGAGTTCTAGGACAGCTGAGGCTACACAGAGAAACCTTGTATAGGAAAAAAAAAAAAGGCAGAGGCAGATGAATCTCTGTGAGTTTGAGGCCAGCCTGGTCTACAAAGCGAGTCCAGGCCAGCCAGGACTACACAGAGAAACCCTATCTCGAAAACCTAATAAATCAAAAACAAATTTTTAAGTATATATATGCACACACACATATATTGTTATATGTATGTGTTTGACGTGTGGAGTGTGAGTGAGTGTGGATGTATATGATGTGTGTGGGTTTGTGTATATATGATGTGTGTGTGTGACTGTGTATGATGTGGGTGTGGGTGTGCCTGAGTGTGTTTCTGGTTTGTGTATATATGATGTGTGTGAGTATATGTGTGTGACTGTGATATGTGTGTGTGACTGTCTATGATGTGTGTGAGTGTGACTACATATGATGTATGGATATGTGCATGACTGTGATGTGTGTGTGTGTGACTTTGTATGATGTGTGAGTGTGTGACTATGGCATATGAAACTGTGTGTGACTGCATATGGTGTGAGTGATATGTTTGTAAGAACATGTGTATGAGCCGGGTGTGGTGGTGCACACCTTTAATCCCAGCACTTGGGAGGCAGAGGCAGGTGGATCACTGTGAGTTCGAGGCTACAGAGAAACCCTGTCTCGAGAAACCAAAAAAAAAAAAAAAGTGTATGTATGAGTGTGTATGTGCACGTGCGCGTGAGTGAGTGTAGGCTTGCATGTGTGACAAGCACTCAAGGAGGTCAAAGGAGGACTATTATGAATTGGTTCTCCAGACACCTTGAGATCTGGGCATTGATCTTGGGTCTGAACTCTGCCCCCAATTTTATAATCTTTTATAGTGTAATATATGTTCTTTTTCTAAGGAAGACCTTTTATCTATGTTTGTCATAGATAAAAATAAACTAGATGGCAGGGTTGTTAGTTTTTTAAAATCATAAACCATGTACAAATTAAACTTAATTTCATTCCATTAACTAATGTGAACATATTTCTGTAACCATAGTTATGTTGAAATAAAGTTTAAAAATAAACAGAAAGGAAGGAATAAGTGTGCACTGGTTGAGGTGGCAAACTTGTAAACCCAGCCCTGGGTGGCTGGACAGTTTAAGGGTTTTTTTGGCTACATAAGACCCTGCCTCTCGCCGGGCGTGGTGGCGCATGCCTTTAATCCCTGCACTCAGGAGGCAGAGGCAGGCGGATAGCTGTGAGTTCGAGGCCAGCCTGGTCTACAAAACGAGTCGAGGACAGCCAAGGCTACATAGAAAAACCCTGTCTCGAAAAACCAAAAAAAAAAAAAAAAAAAAAAAAGACCCTGCCTCTCCCAGCACTTGGGAGGCAGAGGCAGGCAGGTCTCTGAGTTTGAGGCCAGCCTGGTCTACAAAGAGAGTCCAGGACAGCCAAGGATACACAGAGAAACCCTGTCTCGAAAAAACAAAACAAAACAAAAGACCCTGTCTCAAAAGCAAAAACAAAACAAAAACCCCCCAAAACAGTATCAGGTGTGATGGCATATGCCTTTAATTCCAGCACATAAGAGGCAAAGGTAGGAGTTGAGGCTAGCCTGGTTTACATACTGAATTTCAGGCCATCCAGAGTTATGTAGTAAGACCCTGTCTCAAAACAAACAAAAAACAACAGAAAAGAAAAAGAAGGGTGGCCAGGTAGTGGTGGCACATGCCTTAATCCCAGCACTTGGGAGGCAGAGGTAGGTGGATCTCTGTGAGTTCGAGGCCAGCCTGGACTACAGAACAAGTTCCAGGACAGCCAGAGCTGTTACACAGAGAAACCCTGTCTCAAAAAGAAGGAGGAGCCTAAGCTGCTGAAGACATCCAACAGTGCCCTCCACCCTCTCTCAATGAAAACAAACTCTAGATTCCCTATCGACTAAAGGACTCAGACAATGAATTTGACAACTTCAGCCAAGTCACGGAGTCACCAATAGGACGAGAAGAGGAGCCACATCTCCACATGGTTTCTAAGAAATACCGAAAGGTGCTGGGGGTGCTGCATTAGGGGGTGGGGGTGTGCGGGAAGAGTGCCGTTTGGAAAATAACGAGCCCGGTCAGTTCCTTCCTCTGCAGCTGGCGTGGGAGGGAGGCGGGTTCGGGAGAAGGTGCTGCTGCGGGCCTCTGCCTCACTCTCTTCACTGTCCGTGCCGTAGGTGACCATCAAGTACTCCAAGCTGGGGCTGGAAGACTTTGACTTCAAGCACTACAATAAGACTCTGTTTGCTGGCTTAGAGCCCCACATCCCCAATGCCTACTGCAACTGCATGATCCAGGTAAGGCCGCCTCTTCCGGGCCTGAGCACGCCTCCTGCCCGGTACTCACAAGGCAGGTTTCTCTGTGTTGTCTTGGCCGTCCTAGGCTTGCTCTGTAGACCAGGCTGGCCTCAAACTCACAGCAGTCCCCCTGCTTCTGCCTCCCAAGTGCTGGGATTAAAGGCGTGCCCCACCGCGCCTGGCTACCCCTGCTGTACTCTCTCTAGGCCGCCTTAGTCCGGCCCCTGTACCTTGGCCTCATTACCGCGTGCCCTCGTGTGTTGTCTGCATCAGTGGAGTCGCGCCTTGCACTCCAGTGGCTTACGGAACCCCGTCTCTCCCCCCAGTTCCCCGCACCAGCTCTCCTGCTCTTCCCTCCAGGTGCTCTACTTCCTGGAGCCCGTTCGCTGTCTAATCCAGAACCACCTTTGCCAGAAGGAGTTCTGCCTGGCATGTGAGCTCGGCTTCCTCTTCCACATGCTGGACCTCTCCCGTGGCGATCCTTGTCAGGTCAGTCCTCAGAGGCCCGGGACACTTAAAGCGACAAGGGGTAGAAGGCGGATAGTTGAAAAGGGCATTGCTGTGCAAATGGCACACAAGAGGAAATAACCCTTCGCCACCGACGTAACCCTCTTCCAGGGCAGTAATTTTCTCCGAGCGTTCCGAACCATTCCTGAGGCCTCAGCTCTGGGTCTCATCCTCGCGGACTCCGATGAGGCGTCGGGCAAGGGCAATCTGGCCAGGCTCATCCAGAGGTGGAACCGCTTCATCCTCACGCAGCTGCACCAGGACATGCAGGGGCTGGACATACCGCAGGCTTACCGAGGTGCTGGGGGCAGGTATGGCACTGGACTGGGGTAAGGCCACCAATGCAGGCCCTGGACCCAGAGGGTCTCCTGACACTCACCACGTCTGTCGCCCTCTCCACTCTCAGCAGTTTCTGTTCATCAGGGGACTCCATCATCGGGCAGCTGTTTAGCTGTGAGATGGAGAACTGCAGCCTGTGCCGCTGTGGCAGCGAGACCGTGCGAGCCTCATCCACCCTGCTCTTCACACTCTCCTACCCTGAGGGTAGCATCTGTGGTACACCCTGCAGCTGTTTGTGGGGGGCTGTGGGGAGAGGGGAGAGCTTGGAGTGAAGGGTTGAGTTTCTCCTCAGATAAAACCGGGAAGAACTACGACTTTGCTCAGGTGCTGAAGCGAAGTGTGTGCCTGGAGCAGAACACACAGGCCTGGTGTGACAGCTGCGAGAGGTACCAGCCCACGGTGAGGAGGCTGGCCTGCCTCAGAGCACTCCTCCACGCTCTGCCTGAGGTGCTCCCGCAGACTTGCAGGGATCCATGGGCTGTGGGCGTGGGAGAACTCCAGTTTCAATGATCTTGTCTAGGTTTCTTTGTGGACTCTGCCTTTTTGTTTTTGTTTTTGTTTTTCGAGACAGGGTTTCTCTGTGTAGCCTTGGCTGTCCTGAACTCACTTTGTAGACCAGGCTGGCCTCAAACTCACAGCGATTCCCCTGCCTCTGCCTCCCGAGCGCTGGGATTAAAGGCGTGGTCTCTGCCTTTCTTGTCTCATTTCCTCAGATTCAAACCCGCAACATCCGACACCTGCCAGACATTCTTGTCATCAACTGTGAAGTGAACAGCTCGAAGGAGGCTGATTTCTGGAGACTACAAGCTGAGGTAGTGACCAAGACTGAAATCAGGGCTTTTGAGGCGTTCTCGAGTGAGATTATTCTCATTCTTTGTGGTATTTCTATATATGACTATGTTCTTAAGGAATATTGATGTTTTTCCTTTATACTCAGTTTGCCTTCAAAATAGCAGCAAAGAAATACAGTGGAGAAATTAAGAACAAGGAGTTTGCACTGGCGGATCATCGGTAGGTGCCGTCTTAGAGCTGTCCACTGGTGGAAGTCCTTGGTGCTTCCTGTGGGCTGGCTATGCCTTCTGAGCACAGCCCTAGCTTCTGTCTAACAGGAAGGAGCTGCGGGGCGCAGACGGCTCTCTGTGCTGCTCCTCCATCGAGGAACTGAAAAATGTCTGGCTTCCATTTTCCATCCGCATGAAGATGACCAAGAACAAAGGACTGGACGTCTGCAACTGGCCTGAGGAGCACGAGATGCAGGTGGTTTGCAGAAGTGAGGGGGGTGTACGTGGGGCCAGTTGGAGGTGAGGCAGGGCAAGGGGATGAGGGAGTCAAGGTGGGGTCAGAGGTAAGGCAGGGCAAAGGGTGAGGAGCTTAGAGGAGAAAGGAAAGGAATAAAATGTATATTTGCCAATTGTGCGCTTTCCCAGAATAATGATTCATGTTGAGGGTTGGGAAGTCATACATGGCCGAAGATGGAGATTGCTTACCCTGGCTCCCCCTTCCCAGGACATGCTGCCCGCTGTCCTTTCTCCCCATCCCTTATCCCAAACCCCAGTCGTCACACTTAGCTTAGCAGCCTGGGTCCCCTGTCCCTCACAGTGGGGTCCAGCCAGGGCAGAGGAGCACGGCGTCTGTGTGTATGACCTGATGGCTACTGTGGTGCACATCCTGGACTCGCGCACAGGGGGCAGCTTGGTGGCTCATATTAAAGTCGGGGAGACCTACCACCAGCGCAAGGAGGTGAGTGAACCGATACAGGGAGGGAACATTGCGGGGGTGGCTGGGGTGCAGTCCCAGGGCTGTCCCTGTACACCTAGCAAGTGGACAGCCAGCTGTCACTATCAGCCTGCTTCCTTATGTGCACAGGGCGTGACTCACCAGCAGTGGTACCTCTTCAATGACTTCCTCATTGAGCCTATTGACAAGGTGAGTCAGGGCACGTGCTGCAGCCCCTTTCCTTCTCGTCGTCGTTGTTGTTTTTCGAGACAGGGTTGTTCTGTAGCCTTGGCTGTTCTGGATTCACTTTGTAGACCAGGCTGGGCTCGAACTCACAGCGACCCGCCTGCCTCCGCCTCTGCTGGGATTACAGGTGTGCGCCACCACGCCCGGCTTCTACCTTTGTTTCTTTTGGGGAAACATGCAGAGGGTTGTTGTTGTGTGCCTCAGATTGATCTTGAATTTATTGTGCAGCCTATGGTACCCTTGAACTTGTGATCTTCTGCCTCAGCCCCTAGAGGGCAGGATTACAGCCCCATTCCCCCTTCATCTACCCATCTTGGTTAGTGTCCTCATTCTTGGGCCCCTATGGAAGGTTCATGCTGGGAGGAGAGAAGCTTTGGAAATAAATGGCATCAGGAGAGTTGGGAAACACACACACACACACACACACACACACACACACACACACACACACACACACTTTAATCCTAGCACTTGGGAGGCAGAGGCAGGTGGGTCGCTCTGAGTTCAAGGCTAGCCTGGTCTGCAGAGTGAGTCCAGGACAGCCAGGGCTACACAGAGAAACCCTGTGGGGGTGGTGGGAGTTGGGGGGTTGGGGGAGAGCACCTGGGTCCTGGCCTCCATCTGATTGAGGAAAAGGAATGAGATACATCGTTAGATAGGATGCAGGGTTGGCTGGCTGGTTCCTTTTCAGAGAGTGAGGCAGTGCCCAGGATTACACCCAGGGTTTTATGCATGACAGGCAAGCATTTCAGCACTGAGCTACCCTCTAGCCTTGTGTTCTGCCTCCTCTAGTATGAAGCTGTGCAGTTTGACATGAACTGGAAAGTACCTGCTATCCTGTATTATGTCAAAAGGAATCTCAATTCCAGATACAACCTGAACAGTGAGTGACCTGGAGTGGCCCAAAGACTAGACAGTTTAGGCTGCACTCAAGAGAAAGCCTGGGGATAGCTTTGTATTCAGGATTGGTAATAGGTGCTACTACTTCCAGGGATGCCAGAGAAAGTCCTGCTGACCAGATAGATCTTAGTTTAGAAGCTGGCTGGGGGTTATGGGGGGCGCAGTGGGAGTGGTTCATGCCTCAAATCCCAGCACTCAAGAGACCACATACGGTCTCTAGGCCAAGGATGACTTGGCCTACGTAGTTCAAAACCAACCTGGGCTATAAAGTAAGACCCATTTCATAGAATAAGACAAAATTAACTAATTAATTGAGTTTGAAGCTGGAAATTGTGAGGGTGGAGTGAAGAAGGAGGGAGGAAGTTTGATAAAAATGGCACAGGTTGTGATTTTTACTCTAAACATTTTTATCCACCTATGGTGGTTTGAATGAGAACAACCGCATAGGGTATCTGTTTTTATTTTATTTTATTTTTTATTTTTTTATTTTTTTGAGACAGGATTTCTCTGTGTAGCCTTGGCTGTCCTGGACTGACTTTGTACACCAGGCTGGCCTGGAATTCACAGCGATCCGCTTACCTCTGCCTCCTAAGTGCTGGGATTAAAGGCTTGCGCCACCACGCCCAGCTTAGGGTATCTGTTTTTAAATACCATTTGTTAGTGTGTGTGTGTGTGTGTGTGTGTGTGTGTGTGTGTGTGTGTGTGTGTGTGTGTGTCTAGAGACCAAAGGACAACTTCGTGGCATCAGTTCTCCCCTCCACGTTTATTCTAGACACCAAACTCAGGTTGTCAGGCTTAGGAGCCACTGAGCCACTGAGCTGGCCCTAGTCCTCATCACGGTCCTCAAACAGATATCTTCCTGTGGGGACGAGCCCCTTCAGACATAGCAGTTTGGTGCCTTTCAACAGTGGTTTCCTTACAGCTTTGTTTCTCTGGATGTTGTAAGCCAAGATTCAAAGTGAGAATCTTTTCTTTCTTTTTTTTTTTCTTTTTTTTTTTTTTTTTTTTTTTTTTTTGGTTTTTTGAGACAGGGTTTCTCTGTGTAACAGCTCTAGCTGTCCTGGAACTTACTCTGTAGACCAGGCTGGCCTCGAACTCACAAGAGACTTATTTGCCTGCCTCTGCCTCCCAAGTGCTGGGACAAAGTGAGAATTTTATTCTCTCTTTTCCACCATTTCTATCTTTTTTTTGGTCTATTCCTTGATAATTTTCTAATTTGATCTGCTATGCTGTCTATCAGATATAGTCGCTTTAAAATATTTTTATTACAGCTTAATTTACTGTGTGTGTGCACATTAGCATGTGTACCACAGCATGAATGTGGACATCACAGGAGCTTGTGGGAGTAGCTCCTTCTCCTCCTCCTTGTGATACTGGGGACCAATCTTGGGGTATCAGATGTGGCCAATCTTGGGGTGTCAGATGTGGCCAATCTTGGGGTGTCAGATGTGGCCAATCTTGGGGTATCAGATGTGGCAGTGAGTGTCTACCTGCTGACCGTCTTGCCAGCCCAGGTACACTCCTTTCTCCCAACTACTTTGGTCATCAGGAGAGCAGAGTGCAGAAGGACAGCCTCTGAGCAGCCATCCTGGGGTCTCCCCCCCATTTCCCTAGCCCCAGCCTTGTCTGCATTCTCCTTCTAGTCAAGAACCCTATTGAGGCTAGTGTGCTGCTGGCAGAAGCCTCACTGGCACGGAAGCAGCGGAAAACACACACCACCTTCATCCCACTGATGCTGAGTGAGATGCCCCAGGTCGGGGACCTGGTGGGCCTCGACGCCGAGTTTGTCACTCTTAATGAGGTAAGCAAAGCAGAAGGACTCTGAGGATATCAGGAACTGTATTTCTCTGGTGTCCATACTGACTCTTGTGCCATAGGAAGAAGCTGAGTTACGCAGTGATGGAACCAAGTCTACCATTAAACCAAGCCAGATGTCAGTAGCAAGGATCACCTGTGTTCGGGGCCAAGGCCCGAATGAGGGCATCCCCTTCATTGATGACTACATCTCTACCCAGGAGCAGGTAGGAGGAGCTGAAGGTGCTTGAACAGAACCCTGGGAAGAGTGGCAGGAAGAGGCCGCGCCTTCTCGGGCGGTGATTTGTCGTTTCTCTGCTCCTAGGTTGTAGACTACTTGACTCAGTACTCGGGGATAAAGCCCGGAGACCTTGATGCCAAAATTTCCTCCAAGCACCTCACAACTCTCAAGTCTACCTACCTGAAGCTTCGTTTTCTCATTGATATTGGAGTCAAGTTTGTGGGTCATGGTCTGCAGAAGGACTTCCGGGTTATCAACCTCATGGTTAGGGCGGGGCTTACTCAGGAGTGCTGTTGTCCTTTGTTTGTTTTGGATTCCTTTGGTTTGGTTTGACACAGGGTCTCACTGTGTAGCTCTGGCTGCTCTATAACCAGTTATGTTGAGCAGGCTGGACTCAGACTCACAGAGGTCCACGTCCCCTCCTGAGTGTTGGGATTAAAGGCGTGCACTACCATGCCTGTCACTTTTACCTCCACAGTATATAGCCTTCTTCCCACCTAGCCTGCTCCTATAACCCTCCTTTATATTTTAAAAAACAAAATTGCGTCTATTTAGTGTGTGTGTGTGCTCATACATGCATCCTCTAAGTACCACGTTTCACGTGTAGAGGGCAACTCACTTGTGGAAGCTGATTGAACTCAGGTGGTCAGGCCTTGTGGCAAATGCCTTTACCTGCTGAGCCACCTTGCTGGCCTAGGATTTACTGTGACTTTGGAGGATAGGCTTCTTTGGATGCATATCTGAATTCAGAGAATGGGACATCTACCTTATGGCTTCTGTTTTGATCCCTGCCAGGTGCCCAAGGACCAAGTTCTTGACACAGTCTACCTGTTCCACATGCCCCGAAAAAGAATGATTTCTCTAAGATTTCTTGCCTGGTATTTTTTAGGTGAGCTGCTCTACCGTGTATGCCCTGTAGTCCTGATTAAGAAGAAAAACATTAGGGGTAGAGGGTGTGGCTTGGTTGGTGGACCCCAGGACCACATGAAACTGGACCTACTAAAAAATCTGGGCATGGTGGCACACGCCTGTAACCCCAGCCCTAGGGAAGCAGAGGCAGATGGATTGCTGTGAGTTCAAGGCCAGCCTGGTCTACAAAGTTAGTCCAGGACAGCTAAGACTACACAGAGAAACCCTGTCCCAAAAAACCAACAAACAAAACAAGAAACTGGACCTGGCAGTACATGCCTCCTTCTAGTCATAACTCAGGAGGTAGACACAGAAGAAACACAAGTTTAAGGTTAGTCTCAGCTACATAATGAGTCAAGCCCAGTCTGGGCTACAAAAAAACCTTGTCTTAAAAAAAAAAAAAAAGTACAAGGCGGCTGATGCTTCCAGATACAGAAGATTGAAGCCAGCCTGGGAACCATAGGACAGCTGTCTGAACAGCAGGGGCAACAAAAGCCCAAAACCCTGCAACAAAAACAGACTAGGAAACATTTAGGAATAAAGAATAGTTAGTGGTTTCTCAACTTAAGAGTTACAATTTGGGGGGGGCGGGGCTAACAGTTTCAGCTACTGTCACTAACTTAAGGCATTTTCTGGGGCTGAAGAGTTGGCTCAGTGGTTAGGAGCACCTGTTGCTCTTGTGGAAGACCCAGGTTCGGTTCCCAGTACCTGTGTGGTGCCTCACAACCATCTCTAACTTCAGTTTCAGGCCATCTGACTCCTCCTGACCTCCATGGTTACCATGTACACCCACACAGCACATACTAAACACAGGCCAAGCATTGAACACACACAAAATAAGGGAATGTTGTCCTCAGGACTGGGAGTCTGCATGGGAGTTTTCTTGGTGTCAGGATGGAAATGGGGTACCTTTGTTGTGAGGTCCGTACATGTTGTATTTACCCCAGACCTGAAGATCCAAAGTGAGACCCATGACAGTATCGAGGATGCCCGCACAGCCCTTCAGCTCTACCGGAAGTATCTGGAGCTAAGCAAGAACGGTACTGAGCCCGAGTCCTTCCACAAGGTGCTCAAGGGTCTTTATGAGAAGGGCCGGAAGATGGACTGGAAGGTGCCTGAGCCTGAGAGCCAGACAAGTCCCAAGAGTAAGGCTGGGCTGAGGGGAGGGAGCGGAGCTGGGCTGGGGAGGGTTGATGGCACGGAGAGGCTGCAGCGCCATCTTAGTGAGTACAGCAGCGCTCCCCCATCTTCTAGTCATGAGGCAGCTGACAGTCCAACAGTCAGTGAGACTGATTGACTGGCTTGCTTTTTTTTTTTTTTTTTTTTTTTTTTTTTTTTTTGGTTTTTCAAGACAGGGTTTCTGTGTGGTGTAGCCTTGGCTGTCCTGGACTCCCTCTGTAGACCAGGTTGGCCTCGAACTCACAGAGATCTACCTACCTCTGCCTCCTGAATGCTGGGGTTACAGGCATTGAGCCACCATGCCCAGCTCTGGGAGATACTTTCTAAAGGCGCTGTCCTAATTCTAGATTGTCTGAGAGAGATGCGTGCCACCTCCTCCGTCCTGTCTGAGGGAAACGTGTGCTGTGCCCTCCGTCCTCAGGTTCTTTCTTCATAGGAAATGCCCCGATGCGTTCTCTGTTCACCCTTTGTTTCACTGTTGTTTGTTTCTTAACAGATGCAGCTGTCTTCTCCTCAGTGCTGGCCCTTTGACCTGTGACCTAACCCCTTCCTTTCAGTGTTCTGTCTCCAGAACTGAGGGGTGGCTTCTCAAGTTGGCTTTTCCCTGTCCACTTCCAGAACTGGATCTGCGCAGGGTCCACAGATGGTGCTATTAATAGAACTGGACAGCAGCAAAACTGTTGCAAAGGTCCTAGAAGCCAGAGTCCCCTTATCCTCTGCAAAACAGGGGCCAGAACAAAGCCCAAATTCACCCAGGTGGAAAGTTATTGATACGCTCAATAAATATCCTGGGTGACTAATACCTAAACAGAAGAGCTCCTAGAATCAGAACGCTCAGTTCCTAGCCAGCCAGAGGGCTGAAGTCCTGGACAGTGACAGGGTACAGCAAGAGATCCGAACAGCTCGCAGGTCCAGCTGCTTGAGAGATGATGGCTGGATGGACCAGCATGCAAGATCTCAATGGGCCAATCAAACCAGTGTGGAGGAAGCTGAGCTCCTGCCTTCGTTCCTGCCCACAGCTGAGACATGTCTGTCTTCCATACATTCTACCTTGAGTTTTGTTTTATTTTTTAAAAAATTTTTGCTTAAAACAGCATGTTTTATAAAATAAAGATATTTTTTATCTCATTTAGAAAATAGCCAGTGTGAGGTTCTTTGGCTTCTGTCTTCCTTTCTTTGTTTTGGTTTTTCAAGACAGGGTTTCTCTGTGTAGCCTTGGCTGTCCTGGACTCACTTTGTAGACCAGGCTGGCCTCGAACTCACAGCGATCCGCCTGCCCCTGGGATTACAGGTGTGCGCCACCTCGGGTGGCTCTCCTTTCTTTGTTTTAACTTCACCAAACAATGAAAAATTAAAATTGTGTTCAGATCCACACCTAGAAATGAAGAATCTGGAGTCCCACAGTGAGTGCATCCAGGAGGAATATAATAGTATAACTGTGGTGTCCCTGTCCGTTCCCCCTCCCCCAAACACACACAGAGTGTTCAGCCTTTGCGGCAGTTGCCTAGCACCCTAAATACATAAAGTGACCATAAATTCCAGTTTAACGTACAGCCTGTATGTAACCCTAACAGTTGAGTTGAGTTCAGGGCATCCTGGGCTGCAGAGCTCCTCGGTAGTACTAGTGACGTGCTGGGAATTCAGAGGGGCTTGGCCTATTCAGGCCTGAGAGCCTCCCATCCTCAGGATAACTTCCAGAAATCTCCAGGAACCCGCCTGAAAAGGCAGAAGACACCAATAGTGACTTTCCTAATGCGTACCTAATGACGATAATTTATTAATTTGGCACATGCAGAAACTAACAACTAGCTTAAAAAAGACCTGTAGCTACTAGGAAAGGTTGGTGCCGCCGTGCTTCCTGGGAAATGTAGTTTGCAGTGTGATGGACGCTTCGTATGTTGAAACCTAGGTTTCTCTTCCACTGATCGCGTCTATCTGGAAGTCCTAGCCTACCTGGGCCGACACGTTACCCCACGCAGCACTTGAGCTCGGTCCTCGCGTTAGGCGACCTTTGTTCTCTGGGTGGTCACGTGAGCCCCGCGCCACGCAAGCCTGGGTCCTCAGCTTTCCGAGGGGTCCTCGCCGCCTCCCGCTCAGGCGCTCCCGAAGCTGCCTGCTCGCGCGAGAGTCCGCAGGGGCGGCCGTGGGGTCCGCTTCCCCTAGGGGCTCGCACGCCGCGTCGGGTCCCCTCGTGCAGAGTTTGGTGCACACAGCTGGCCCAGGCGGTCCCCGGCCGGCCACCCTGGACTCGGGACAGCCCCGCTCTTCCCAGCCGGCTGCTTTGCAGTGCCCGGGCCACGGCGGCGGCCGTGGGAGCAGAGGTGGGACAGATGCGAGCATCAGGGCAGTGGGCGCACTGAGGTTGGGGACGGAGCCGCGCGGGAGCTACCCACATTCTGGAGGTGGGGGTTCTAGAACTCTTGGTGCTGGGTCCACACAGGCCCTCGTTATGGAGTGTTCTCGTGGCCTGGCTGGTGGTTTCTGCCCGGCACCCTGGCATAGTTGGAAAACATGCATCCCACAGCTACCGCGTAGCTCTGGAGCCCTCAGTGTCCAGCCCTCACCTGTGGAGGACATAGTTTCTGGAACTGAGTCCCAGTTCTGAGCTCTCACTTCCTATGGTCCTGCCCCACCCCCACCCCCCAGCAGCTCCCGTCTCTCCCGAGTTTGTAACGTGGCCTTTTCCCGGATAGGTAGAATCAGGGTCACACCGAGGCCTGAGGGATGAAGGGTGGCGGTCAGGGCTGAAATGGATCGGTCTCCTCACACCTGTGTTTTATTTTCACACGAATCCAGGTGGAGCGACCCCATTACGCTAAAGATGAAAGGCTGGGGTTGGCTGGCCCTACTTTTGGGGGTGCTGCTGGGAACTGCTTGGGCTCGAAGGAGCCAGGATCTACACTGTGGAGGTAAAGGCACAAAGACAAGGAGAAGAAGTGGGAGGAAGCCGACCCGTGGGAGGGCGTAAGATCCAAAGCTGGGGACGAGGATGGGCAGAAGTCCCTGGGTCTGTACCAGTCTCCTCACCGTCCCCACCCTGTTCTCTTCCCTGGCACTAGCTTGCAGGGCTCTGGTGGATGAACTAGAGTGGGAAATTGCCCGGGTGGACCCCAAGAAGACCATTCAGATGGGATCCTTCCGAATCAATCCAGATGGCAGCCAGTCAGTTGTGGAGGTAACTTACCATCCCCCAAATAAAGCAGCTCGATCCAGGCTTTGAATACGAAGGTGGAAGAGAAGAAAGCAGGAAATCGTACAACCATAGAGTGACAGTAATAATCCGGCACTCAGAGGCTGAGGCAGGACGGCTTCTCTCAGGTCCAGGCCCATCTGGACCACAGAATTAGATAGTTTTCAAAAACAGAACAAAAACCCAGTGGGCCAGAACGTGGTGTTGCTGAAGAATTGGGCTCTAAGCCAGGTACAGTACTGCATGCCTGTAATCCTAGTGCTGGGAGGTAGAAACAGTATGGTCAGGAGTTCGAAGCCAGCCTGGACTACTTAAGACCCTGCCTCACTGACAAAAACAGAGCATTTGGGCTCTGCCTTATTTGGAAGGGCCTGGGAAGTTAAAACATGTTTCTTGGCCCCAGACCTCAATTCATTGTTTCTGCTGTAGAATTTAGCTGTCAGGAAGAGCCTCATCAGCGCCTTTCTCACACTCCTGGTTCATATGACTCCTCTATAGCAGTGTAGTGCGTACACATCCATCTAGAGAGTGAGAGGTCTCGCCCGGCAGGCTGGTGCACACCTGTGATCCCGGTCCGCAGAGGCTTCCTTGGAGCTGGACAGACAGACGGCTCAGTGGTTAGACGCACATGCCACTGTTGCAGAGGACCTGGTTCAGAAACTATCACCCACTGGGTGGCTCGTGACTCATTCTGGGGAATCTGACATCCTCTTTTGCTCTGTGGGCACCAGACATGCATGTATGCAAGCAAACACTCATATGCATAAAAGAAGAATAAACTTTTAAAACTTTATAGCAAGAAATGTATATTAGTTAGAAACATAAGACACATGCAAAGCTTGTAAGTAACTACAAGGACACTTACAAATGATTTGTTTTTATCTTTTTTTTTTTTTTTTTTTTTTTTTTTTTTTTTGGTTTTTTGAGACAGGGTTTCTCTGTGTAGCCTTGGCTGTCCTGGACTCGCTTTGTAGACCAGGCTGGCCTCGAACTCACAGCGATCCGCCTGCCTCTGCCTCCCGAGTGCTGGGATTAAAGGCGTGCGCCACCACGCCCGGCTTGATTTGTTTTTATCTTATGTGCATTGGTATTTGTTTTACCGTATATGTCTAAAAATACAGATCCCCTGGAACCGTAGTTAGAGCTGTGAGCTGCCCTGTGGGTGCTAGGAATTGAATCCAATCCTCTCAAAGAGCAGCCAGTGCTCTTAAACTGCTGAGCCATCTCTCCAGCCCCTTTTAATGTTTTTTTTTTAATAAATAAAAAATACCTATGTCTACTGGGCTGTGGTGGCGCATGCCTCTAATCCCAGCACTGGGGAAGCAGAGGCAGAGGCAGGTGGATCCCTGTGAGTTTGAGGCCAACCTGGTCTAGAGAAACCCTGTCTTGGAAAACCAAAAAATCAAGATAAATAAATAAAAATCTATGTCCACAGGAACTAAGGAAATTCACAAGAAAAAAAAAATGTAGTTGATTATAGTTAATCAAAATAGTTTCTGTCTGTAACTTGGAGCTAATGGGTCCTATCTTATTTCTTGGGGTTTTATAATCAGGCAAAATAAGATTGTACATTTGCCCAGAATGGTAGCACATTCCTTTATTCCCAGCACTTGGAGACAGAGGCAGGTGGATCTCTCTGAGTTCAAGGCTAGCTTGGTCTACACAGTTGTAGGCCAGCCAAGGCTACAGGGCAACACCATGATCCAAAGGACAAACAAAATATGTACATTTGAAAGCGATTTGAAAGGAGGGAAGAAGGGACACTCAAAAAGACTATTATTGGGGGTTAAATTTTTTCAGATTTAGTTGTTTACGTTAGACTTGAAAATTAAGAGTGTTATCTGGGCCTGGTGGCGCAGGCCTTTAACCCCAGGACTTGGTAGGCAGAGACAGGCAGATCTCTGAGTTCGAGGCCAGTCTGGTCTACAAAGCGAGTCCAGGACAGCCAAGGCTACACAGAGAAACCCTGTCTCCAAAAAGAAAGAAAGAAAATGGAGGGTGCAAATGACTGATCTATGAGGTGGAAGGGAGTGACCGAAGGCCGAGTCCATTTCCAGGTGCCTTACGCCCGCTCAGAGGCCCACCTCACGGAGCTGCTGGAGGAGGTGTGCGACCGCATGAAGGAATATGGCGAACAGATCGACCCTTCCACCCACCGCAAGAACTACGTGCGCGTCGTGGGCCGGAACGGAGAATCCAGCGAACATGACTTACAGGGCATCCGAATTGATTCCGACATCAGCGGCACCCTCAAGTTTGCGGTGAGTGGCGGCGGTGGGTGCCCGGGAATTCATGGCAATGGTTGGGCATAGATTGGGGGTCAGTGGCAGACAGGGGTGTTGTGTGCCTAGGTTCCAGCCCTGGAAGGTGCAGAGGTAGGAGTTTGAGGTTAGCCTGGTACACACGGAGAGTTCCAGGCCAGCTAGGGCTATGTGGCAAGACCCTGTCTACAGGAATCCACCCCTGAAAGAACAGGCAGAGAGAGATGAGTGGTTGTCTTCTGCCCTTCTCGGGAGGTGTGAGCCAGACGCCCTGTGTCACGTCTCTCTTCCTTGGGTCGACAGTGTGAGAGCATTGTGGAGGAGTACGAGGACGAACTGATTGAATTCTTTTCAAGAGAGGCTGACAACGTTAAAGATAAACTTTGCAGTAAGCGAACAGGTAAAGCTATCCCACTTCACACCCTTTGCTCACAGCCTGGTGTAACCTGGCTTGCTGCCCCGAGCCTCACCACACAAGAGCTGTCCCGTAGCTGGCTTTGCCTTGGCTTAGGGATTGGAGTAATTTCTCTCCAGTCTCCACCTATTGGCTTTCAGAATCTCTGTCTCTATTACTCTTAAGTACAGGAGAGAGGGAGAGGAAGAGAGGGAGAAAGTGAGCACACGCTGGGGTTAGTTTGTCATTCATAAGCATGTGCTCTGCAAGGCCAGGCGTGGTGGCGCTCGTCTTTAATCCCAGCACTCGGGAGGCAGAGGCAGGCGGATTGCTGTGAGTTCGAGGCCACCCTAGTCTACAAAGGGAGACCAGGACATCCAGAGATACACAGAGAAACCCTGTCTCAAAAAAAAAAAGGGGGGGGGGCTGGAGAGGTGGCTCAGAGGTTAAAATTAAGAACACTGCCTGTTCTTCCAGAGGTCCTGAGTTCAATTCCCAGCAACCACATGGTGGCTCATAACCATCTATAATAAAATCTGGTGCTCTCTTCTGGCTTGCAGGTGTACATTCAGGCAAAACATTGTATATACATAATAAATAAAGAAATCTTAAAAAAAAAAAAAAAGCATGTGCTCTGAAGAACAGTGGTTGGTGTCAGTTTGGCTTGGGGTGTTTTCCTGAAAGGGGTGTGTGTGCATGTGAGAGAGTGGCCGTTTCCTTCAAAACTGTTGTGTACTCTTTGCAGACCTATGTGACCATGCCCTGCACAGCTCGCATGATGAGCTATGAACACTGGAGCAAGCAGCCTGGACCAACGCGATGAAATACCCCCAGGAGGGGAAGATGGTGGCATTGCCTTTTTTATTATGTTTTTATGGAAATGAACTGAAAAAAAAAGCCTGAAACCAAAAGCACAAGCTGTGTTGTCTTTTTATACCCAAATACAGCCTTTATATTAGGCTGGAAGGTAGGGGATGGCAGACAGTTAAAAATATAAATAAAAAATGGAGGGGTAGAGTTTGGGGATTGGCATAGTGTAAAGGCAGGCGGGCCCTGACCCATTAATTCTCCAGCCTGTGGGATCCTGTTCAACTTACAAACGATAGATACATACTTAACTCAGCGTGTACTAATGTAATGTGTTGGTAACTGTGGCATTGTGAAGAAAAGAGAACCGGTTGTGTGAGCAGGGGACGCAGATGAGAAGCAGAAGACTCTAGAAGGCCCTCGTATTCGTGCTGGTGGGGCATTAAAGGTGGGGATTGCTCTAGAAGGAAACCGTGGAGATGCATACTTCTTCCCTCTCCGCCCTTCCAGATGGAGGGACCAGCAAGAGCAGAGACAGGAGAGGGAAAATCAGCTCTGTCACATAGGAGCAGGAGAGGTAAGGAGCGGCGACAGTGAAAGGGACAGTGAAGGGCTCGGAGGTTAAAAGCATTGTTCATTTTTCCAAAGGTCCTGAGTTCAATTCCCAGCAACCACATGGTGGCTCTCAACCATCTACAATGAAATTTGGTGCCCTCTTCTGGCATGCAGGCAGAATACTGTACAAGTAGAAAATAAATAAATCTTCTAAAAAATAAAAATAAAAAAAAGCTGGGCATGGTGGCGCACGCCTTTAATCCCAGCAGCAGTCAGGAGGCAGAGGCAGAGGATCTCTGTGAGTTCCAGGCCAGCCTGGTCTAAAAAGTGAGTCTAGGACAGCCAAGGCTACAGAGAGAAACCCTGTCTCAAACAAACAAACAAACAAACAAACAAACAAAAACTATGCCAGGTATGGCAGGATACACCTCTAATCCCAGCACCTGGAAGGCTTGAGGCAGGAGGATTACAAATTTGAGGCCTGCCTTGGCTACATAGTAAGACTCTGACTCAAAAATACTTTCACCATTTATCTGGAGAGAGAGCTCAGCGGTTTAGAACACTGGCTGCTCTTTCAGGGGTTACAGGTTCGCAGCACCCACATGGCAGCTTACAACCATCATAACTCCAGTTCCCCAGATTGATGCTCTCCACTGGCCTCTGGGTACCAGGTGCTCAAGTGGTCCACAGACAAACTTTCAGGCAAAACATCCCTACCTATAACCTTTCCGGCATCTTTGTACATCACAAGCCATTGTTAGTCCAGAATATCCTGTATAGTACATAGTCCTGAAAATCTAAGCTACCGACCTTTTGGACCTTTTTTTTTTTTTCTCTTTTGGACCTTATTATTTTGGGGGGAGGGGGCGGTTTTGAGACAGAGTCTCTCCGTGTTAGCCTTGGCTGTCCTGGACTTGCTTTTTAGACCAGGCCGGCCTCGAACTCACAGCAATCCATCTGCCTCTGCCTCCCAAGTTGCTTCTTTAATTTTATGTCTATTTTGTTTGTGGTTGGTCTTTGGAGGTCAGAAGTCGACTTTGGGAGACCTTTCTGTCCTTCCTGGGTCCAAAGCTCAAACTCAGGCCTTCAGGCTTGTCCTCTTCACCATATTACCCACCTCTCAGATTAAACAAAGGCAATTACAACATTTAAAGCCTGGTGTGGTGCCTCATACTCTACTTAGAGATATGAGGCAGGAGGATTGCCCAGAATTGGAGGACAGCAAGCCTACATAGACCTCATCTCAGAAAATAATAATAATTAAAAGAATAAAAGGGCTCAGTAGGTGAAGGCATTTATTTACCTGAGTTGAATCCTCATCCTACTGACTTCTACAGATTATTCTCTGACCTCTGCAAGTACACTCTGACCAAAGCACACACACTAAATAAATATCTTTTTTAAAAGTACAGCATTTTGGCCAGGAATGATGGCACACCCTTTTAATCCCAGCACTGAGAGGCAGAGGCAGGTGGATCGCTGTGAGTTTGAGGCCAGCCTGGTCTACAAAGTTGAGTCCAGGACAGTCAAGGCTGCACAGAGAAACCCTTTTCAAAAAACCAAAACCAAACAAAGTGAGTTCCAGAATAGTCAGGGCTTCACACAGAAACTCTGTCTCAAAAAACAAACAACAGAAAGCAGGTTGGAGAGATGGCTCAGTGGTTAAGAAGGCTGCCTGCTTTTCCAGAGTTCAATTGCCAGCAACCACATGGTGGCTCACAACCATCTATAATGTGATCTGATGCCCTCTTCTGGCCTGCAGGTGTACATGCAGGTAAAGCACTGTATACATAATAAATAAATCTTTAAAAAAAGCAAAAGATCTTGAAATTCATGTAACTTGACTCTGCCCATTTTACAGATGAAAATGGAGTCCAGGGAGGCCACAAATTCAGCCAAGGCTACACAGAGAAAAAAAAAAGACATTATTCCTGTTTTACAAGCCCAAGGCTAAAGAAACTTACCCAGCACAAGCAACACTCTGGATTTCATTCTCAACAATGGAAAGAAAAAGAAAAGAACAAAATATCCTTTGCTGGGTTTTTTGTTTTGTTTTGTTTTGTTTTTAGTAAGACAGGATCTTACCATGTAGTTCTGGGTGGCTGGCCCGGAGCTCTTTTTATGTAGACCAGACTGCATTTGCCTTTCGGGAGTTAAAAGTTGAACCACCACTTTAGGCTTGGTTTTGACTTGTTTGATTGTTTTGGGGTTTTTTCCCCCTGAGACAGGGTTTCTCTGTGTATGCCTGGCTGCCCTGGACTCACTCTGTAGAACAACTGGCCTTGAACTCAGAAATCCACCTGCCTCTGCCTTCCCAGTGCTGAGATTAAAAGCATGTGACGCCAATGCCCAGCTTTATTTATTTATTTATTTTGGTTTTTCTTTTTTTTTTTGTTTTTTTTTTTTGTTTTTTCGAGACAGGGTTTCTCTGTGTAGCCTTAGCTGTCCTGGACTCACTTTGTAGACCAGGCTGGCCTCGAACTCACAGCGATCCGCCTGCCTCTGCCTCCCGAGTGCTGGGATTAAAGGCGTGCGCCACCACCGCCCGGCTTTATTTTGGTTTTTCAAGACAGGGTTTCTCTATGTAGCCTTGGTAGTCCTGGACCTGCTTTGTTGACCAGGCTGGCCTTGAACTCACAGTGATCATCAGCCTGCTTCTGCCTCCCTGAGCACTGGCGGTAAATGCATGCGCTACCATGCCTAGCTTATTTTTTTGTTTTGTTTGGTTTGGTTTTTCCAGACAGGGTTTCTCTTGACTGTCCTGGACTCGCTTTGTAGACCAGGCTGGCCTTGAACTCACAGCGATCCGCCTACCTCTGCCTCCTGAGTGCTGGGATTAAAGGTGTGCACCACGATCGCCTGGCTTTATTTTTAATTTTATTTTTATTTTTTAAATTATTTATTTTTATTTTATGTGCATTAGTGTTTAGCCTGCCTGTGAGGGTGTCAGCTCTTAGAGCTACAGACAGTTGTAAGTCGCCATGTGGGCGCTGGGAATTGAACCCAGGTCCTCTGAAAGAGCAGACAGTGCTCCCAACCACTGAGCCATCCCTCCAGCCCCTATTTTTATTTTTTGAGATAGGGTTTCTCTACAGTAACCTTGGCTGTCCTAAAATGTGGATCAGGCTAGTCTTGAACTCAGAGATCTGTCTGCCTCTGCCTCTAGAGTGCTAAGCATTTCCTCATGCCTGGGTTTATACTATTTAATTTTATTTATTTATTTATTTGGGTTTTTTTAAAAAAAAAGACAGGGTCTCTCTGTATAGCCTTGGTTGTCCTGGACTCACTATGTAGACCAGGCTGACTTTGAACTCACAGGGATCCGCCTGCCTCTCTCTCCCAAGTGCTGGTATTAAAGGTGTGTGCCACCATGCCCGGTCTATACTATTTTATAAAGAAGGAAGCTCAAGAGGAGTAAAGTGGGCTTGGTAGTCAGTGAGGAAGCAAAATTGCATCCATGGGGCTGGGCGCTCCCAGCACTTGGGAGGCAGGGGCAGGCGGGTCGCTGTGAGTTCAAGGCCAGCCTGGTCTACAAAGCGAGTCCAGGACAGCCAGGGCTACACAGAGAAACTATGTCTTGAAAAACCAAAACCAAACAACCAACCAAACAACACTTGCCTAGTGTGCGTGATCCTTGTTGTCGACCTCTCCCACTACAAGGAAGGCATCCATCTTGCTCACCTTGGTCATTGCAGCTGCTAAGCATTGGGTTTTTCTTTCTGTACGTGTTCTAGGGTGGGCGTCTCCGGCTGTGTTTATCAGTTATGGCTGTGCAAAGGTTTACAGATGGGGGAGACGTCACAGTTCTTATCTTTGAAAGTATCTTTATAGCAACGCGTTGTGCTGATGTCACCGGGAGACCAGGGGCAAGGATTCAGAAATCCTCCGGGGCCAGGGTGAGGCTCAGGGGTAGAACACTGGCCTAGTATTCAGGATCCCCAGGACCTAGCGAGTAAATAGTAAGTAGAGCTTAGCAGATAGAGATGAGCTCTGACTGAGGCTGACTTGAGTCTGAATTCTAGCTTGGCCAGTTATGAGCAATAGCCCTTGGCAGGATATTTTATCTGCATTTCCTCCTCTTTAAAGGTACTATTACCTACACACTTAAGAGTTGTAAGGATTAATTAAGATGACTCATGTACCATAGTTAGATAGTAACGTGAAACAGCAAGCGCTAAATACATTTTAGCTTTTGTCAGCAAGGCGTGCATGTCTGTGATCCTAGCTACTCCAGGGGTTGAGGCAGGAGGATCAGACGTTCTTGGCAAACCTGGGCGACTTAGTGAGACTTTGCCTCAGAGTGGACGTAATTTTTCTTTTTAGACAGGGTCTCACATAGCCCAGGTGGTCCTTGAAATTACTGTGTAACCAAAGATGGCCTTGGACTCTACATCTTCCCGCTTCTACCTCCCAAAAGTTAGGATTATATACACGTGTCACCACTCCTGGCTTCTCAACATTTTAAAAACGGCTTTGATGTAGCTGATGGCTTAGCATATGTGAGACTCATGTAGCCATATGTATGCTCGTGGACACACAGAGAGAGCAAGCTATTGTCACTAAGTGAGGAAGTTTGTTTTAGACAGTTTTTAAAATAGAGCCTGCATGCTCCCCCTTTTTTGACCACCAGGGGGCATCATTGTCCCTGCACATCTTAAATCTTCCCAAGGTCACAATGATGTCAAGTCTGGGCCTTCTCCATTGGACCTAGAGTTTACTTTGCTGTTCTAGTCATGGCTGCCTTAACCACCCCATCTGCGCTCAGAAAGACACTCTAGGGCTAGGGCGTGGCTTAGTGCTTGAGTGTTAATAGAGCACGTTAGAAGCCACATTTTAAATAACCAGTGGCCAGAGACAGAGACTGATGCCAGACTCAGCTTTTGGGGGATTCCACTTAAACCCCCTTTATGTTCGGGCTTTCACATTGACTCTACAACAATAAATATCAGCACTGAACAACTTCAAGTAAATAAAAGGTTGTGTGTTAAAATCCAGAACCCAGTGCCAAGGGGCTTAAAGCACCTTACTGTCCCCACATTCTCCCTGCAGTTATTAAAACAGCAGTGACTGTTACGGCCACCCAATACCTGTCCCCTTGGCAGGCTCACCTGACGGGCACTGGAGCTCAGCCCTCTGATCTGCTACCTAGTCTCTGTGGATAATTAACTAGGGGGAAAGGAGGCAGGCCAGACTACCCCAGGGTTATGAGGAAACCCTATGTGAGATGCTAAATTGGGAGCAAATATTGATCAGTGGAGCTTTGAAGTTCCTCGGGGAGGTAGCCTGGGGTCATGGCTTCTCCGGTGTGTGACTTCTCTTAATGAAGTTCTCTCCTAAGAACTACCTGATTTCCAAGCAGAAGAACACTGCTGGGCAGGAATGAATCTGTATATGAGAAAACGTGGGGGAAGTGGGGGTTTTTTTTTTCTTTCTCTTTTTCCAAGTCTAAGCCACAAACTACATCCTCTATAAACAAGGACTATCTAAACTTGGCTTCCATGGATACTGAGACCTCTGTACTTTGTTACTGCAGTGTGGGAAGATGAAACGGTCATACATTTGGGGTTGGGGTTTATAGATAAGGCGCCCTGATCTTTGGCTCAGCTTCTCTCCACCCTTAGGCCAATTACAACAACCGGCTTGGGAAAGTCTAGACGTTCTGAGGCGTCCAGAGGTGATGTGTAAGAGCATTTTAAATCCTTGTGTCAGTCAGTGCAATGGTTTCTGGGGGAGCAGAGGATAAGAGAGAGAGCCAAGTAGGAGAAGTGTCCTAGAGCCCTTTGGAAATACTGTGAATGATGTGACAAAAAGGGAGTGTCTAATGCCTGGTCTTTAGTGGAGGGTTGCAGCTCCTGATCCTGTGGCTACGTTTGAGAGGGTTGTATGGAGAATGACAGAATAATAATGCCCAGGGCCCAAAGACTTAAAGGTACAGGCCCCTTCATATTAAGGGGGCCTTTGTAAGACTTAAGAGTCCCTGCAGTGCACAAACAGCAGTCAACATCCAGGCTCCTGGGTTTGCTTTTCTCCACATAATGGGCATCAGTATCTGTAATATCAAGATCTCTGCCATTCACAAATGATCATCAAGCAGGTGACTGGCATCGCAGCCTGCTCTCCACCACATGGTGTCACCTCCATGGCCATGAAGTCATTAATCGAAGACATTAAGAAAGTATGCCGAGGGCTGGAGAGGTGCCTCAGCCTTAGTTAAAGGGTAGGCTCACAACCAAAAATATAAGAAAGCATGCTAAGCAGGTGGGGATGTGTGTGTGTGTGTGTGTGTGTGTGTGTGTGTGTGCGCGCGCGCGCGCGCGCGCCCCCGCGCAATGGTCACTGCTGTGCGCTATGACCTTCAGAAGGCTGGAGCTTTTATCTTTTGCATCCTCTGGAGAACCCTTAATGTGTTAAGGGCAAAGAGAAAAGCCAAAGAAGGAAGTTAACTGAGTTCTCAGGCACATCTTTGGACACCTACAACCCCCTCCCCACCCACTCCTAATTAGCCTAATCCTCACTGTCCAATCTTCCGAGCCGTCACAGCTGTCAGCCGCTCAAGCCCCGCCCCTCCTCCGTCCTGGACCAATGGCCGAGCCGGGGACGAGTCCCCCGAGAGGGGCGGGACCGGGGCCGGTCAGGGGGCGGGGCCTCGCCGAGGACCCCGGGCTGGGCGCCTCTGCCGGTTCGTCTACCCTTCCCTTCAGCCGCCTCCTTTCAACCTTGTCCGCCGGTTGGCGCGGTGTCCAGCACAGCGGCGGCCGCTCCGGTTGAAGCTGCAGCTCTCGCCCTCCGCTCCGTCTCCGCCAGGCCCCAGAGTCCGCCCGCCATGGCCCTCCTCAGCGCGGCAGCCCGGCTCTTGGGAGCCAAGGTGAGCGGCTCGGGAGGGAGCGCGTCGTCGCGGGGTGGGGCCGAGGCGGCCGGCTCGGCACCGGGGCGCCCTCCGCGCCTTAAAGGGGCCCAGCGCTTGGCGGGAGGCCAGCGCTCCCTGCGGCCGCCGGGCCATGTGCTGCGCTGCCCCTTCCTGCTCCGAGGTGTGCGCTGCCGGCCGGCGGAGGCCTGCCCTCCCGCTCGCCCGCCGCAGCCCAGGTGGAAGCCGGGCGGGAAGGCCAGAGGGTGGAGGAGACGTGGGGGTGAGCCCTGTCAGGACCTGTCTCTCAGTGGAATGGACGCCTTGAAGTGACCCCGACGTTGCAGTGTTGTTAGCAATAGAGCCCCCCCCCCACTTCCCCCAAGCTCCTCTTTGTCCTTGGGCCTCTTGAGCTTCCCTGTGTACAGGAGGAGTTCGGGTAGGGTGGGGCGCCTCTGTCAAACCTGCTGACTGAGTATCCCATAAGACTGGAGCAAGAACCAGAAAACCTGTCCCTCCAAGCTACAAGCCAATAAATGAAGACCGGCAAGAGGTAGTAACACCAACCAAGGTCACGTGACCAGTTCTCCTACTTGCTATGCTTCCTTGAATTCCCCGGGGGCCCTTGAACTTGACATTTCTGCCGTTTTGAATTGGCAAAGTCAAGTCCGAATGATGATTACTCTTAATTTTAGATTATCACTACTTTGGGCTCTGCACACCTTGGTCCTTTAAACAGAGGGACCCGGCGGTGCTGCAGGAATCTCAGATCTCTCATCCAGGTGGGGACAGTCCCATGGACGACCTTGGCTTCTGTAAAGAACTTAGGTTTTCTCTCGTCAGTAGACGGCTTGAAGCAGGGTACACCTGGAGGAAAGACGAGACTTAGAATGGTTTTGACCTGCTGTGCGTAACGCGCAGTTATCAGATATACCACCCGGCCTGCAGGAGTTGTCTTGGGGTTCCTCTGAGCACCCAACAGCAAGGTAAAGAGGAGTTATTGGTAGATCCTTGTCTTACTTGGCTGTTGATACTCCTGCTGCCAGGGAACTGGGTAAGGAAAGCTCTTGGGAATGAAGCAAGTTCTAGACAGTGTTGGCAGAGTAGTGGACCTATAATTAGAGCACCCCAGAGCTGCTCCCTCAGACCAGATAGTCTAACACAGCAGCGGACTTGAGGAAAGCCATTGGGCTTGCCTTCTGAGTTTATCTTGCCTCTTAAGGGCCTTTGTGTGTCGGGGGTGGGGTGAGGGGGGTATGGCTGGCCACATTTGTGCTGTTATTCTTTACTTTTATGTTAGAAGTGGAGTTGAGGATCTCGGAAACTTTAGAAGTCTTTTGGCCTCAGCTAGTCAAGTACTTGCCTAGCATGCTTGAATCTCAGTTTGCCTTGTGTTGGGTGTGATGGTACGTGCCTGTAATGTCAGCACTTGGGAAGTGGAGACAGCGGCTCCATGGTGAGTTCGAGGCCATCCTGAGCTGCATAATAATCTGCCTCCAAGAAAAAGGGTTAGGTTTCCTCTTAGAATCAGCAGAGCCATTCAGGTAGTGGTAGCACACACCTTTGCCTTTAATCCTAGCACTCGGGAGGCAGAGGCAGGTGGATCTCCGTGAGCTGGAGGACAGCCAGGGCTACATATAGAGTGAGTTCCATTAAGCTGGGGCTCCAAGGGTGAGCACAGGACCTGAGTTCATATCCTGAACTCCACCTAACCATGTTCTCCTACAGGTGCCTAAAGTCCTCATAGTGCTGAGGTTGGGGCAAGAGTGGAAACAGATGGGACCTCAGGGTCTTCAGACATAGGTTTCCATGAGAGACTCCATATTAATAACGTGAAAGACACCTGAACTCACTCACTCTGGCATAGACACGTGTGGTCAGACAACAACAATAAAACAAACCACACAAGCCAGAGTGGCACACACCGATAATCCCAACAGTCTGAGTGCAAGCCTGGTCTACAAAGCAAGTCCAGGGCAGCCAAGGCTACGCAGAGAAACCCAGTCTTGGGGCGGGGGGGGGGGGGGGGTGGCGTATTAAAGGCCGGCAGTCAGTAGTGGTGGCACACACCTTTAGTTGATCTGTGAGTTAGAGGCCAGTCTGCTCTACAGAGTTCCAGGATAATGAGAGCTACACTGAGAAGCCCTGTCTTGAAAAGTAAAAAAATACAGCTCAGTGAAAAATGTTTGGCTTGAGTGTGCAAGACCCTAGCTTTATAAACCTCCAATGCAAGCATGTGCCATGTCTGTGTGTGATGTGTATGTGTGTGTGTGCATGTGCGTGCCGTGTCTGTGTGTGGTGCTCTGCAATTGCCTCACTGATGCACAGTTGTAATTCCAGGACTGAAGGAAGTCAAGGTAGGAAGACCTCAAGTTCCAAAGGTTTCAGGCCAGCCTGGGACTGTATCTCCATGAAGCCTGTTAAGGGGGGAAATTTAAAAAGATTATTACTGTTTACCTTTCCCACCCCCATCTCCAAAATCTATCAAGACTTGTAGATGAATAGGTCTTGGCCAGGAAGTATGTAGCTCAGGCCTGTCCTACTTGAGGTTGGTTTTCCCAGGTCATCTGGGTGTGTGGTAGCCTAGGAATTGGAATAGGGCCACCAAGTCCCCAAAATAGGGCTTTTGAAGTCAACATGGTTAATCAGCAATATCCAAAAAGAATATTGGCTTCTTTTACAAATCTTACCATGGGGCTACAGAGATGACTCACAGGTTAAGAGCACTGTCTGTCCTTCCAAAGGTCCTGAGTTCAGCTCCCAGCAACTGCATAGTGGTTACAACCGTCTACAATGAGACCTGGTGCCCCCTTCTGGCCTGCAGGCAGACAAAAACACTGTATACACAATAAATAAATAAATTAAAACACCATGTGCCAAGTGTGGTAGCACACACCTTTAATCCCAGCACCTGGAAGGCAGAAGCAGGTGGATCTCGGAGTTTGAGGTCAGCCTGGTCTGCAAAGTGAGTCCAGGACAGCCATGGCTACATGGAGAAACCCTGTCTTTAAAAAAAAAAAAAAGAGAGAAAAGAAAGAAAGAAAAAGGAAAATGTGTAGTGGTACAGGTATGCTATAAGTCACTGTTATGTAAAAGAAAAACTGTACTGATCTTTTCAAAGTTCTAAACATCCTAATCTAGAATGTTTTTTTCCAACCTTTTTTTTTTTTTTTTAGACAGGGTTTCTCTGTGCTGTGTAGTCCTGGCTATCCTGGACTTGCTTTGTAGACCAGGCTGGCCTTGAACTCACAGTGATCCACTTGCCTCTGCCTCCTGAGTGCTGGGATTAAAACTGTGCACCACCACACCTGGCCTTTCCATCTTTGTTTTTGTTTTGTGAGACAGGGTTTCTCTGTGTAGCCTGACTGTCTTGGAACTCACTCTGTAGAACAGACTGGCCTCACAGGGCCACCTACTTCTGCCTCTTGAGTGCTAGAACTAAAGATGTGGGCCATCACAACAGTCCACTACATATTTTCTATTAGCCCTACTCTGAAATTAATTTCAACAAAACAGAATCATGTTTCTCCTGTGAAATAGGCTTAATACCCCAACTTTTGAAGGCAAGACTCTGATCTCTGTGCATTTACCTTTCTTGACCAACTGGAACTTAATGGTGATTGTAGGATAAGTCTCTGTTCCTAAGCACTCAAATATGAATTCATGGGCACAGGCAGGCAGCAAAGGTAGTCGTAAAAGCAGAGAAGGGATCTCTGGCATTTTTGGCTCCTAAAACCAGAGCACGCAGTGTATAGGAAACCAGATGTAGATCTCAGCTAAAGCCACACAGCGATTTTTTTCTTTTTTCTTTTCTTTCTTTCTTTTTGTTTTTTAATTTTTTGTTTGTTTGTTTTTAGTTTTTAGTTTTTCTAGGCTGGCCACAATCTTACAGAGATCCACCTGCCTCTGCCTCCCAAATGCTGGGATTACAGGCGTGCTCCACTGTGCCTGGCTCAGTTTATATTTTTTGAGCAGATAAGTGTTGCTGGGCACAGGCATGACCCACCATACCCAGCTTCATTTTTATTTTATTTTTTTCTTGTGAAACCTGGAGCAAAGTATTAGCTAAAACTTGTTTTAAAAACAAATCTAGAGCTGGAGAGATGGCTCAGAGGTTAAGAGCAGTTACTGCTCTTCCAGAGGTCCTGGGTTCAATTCCCAGCACCCACATGGCAGCTCACAACTATCTGTAACTACAAGATCTGACACCCTCACACAGACATACATGCAGGCAAAACACCAACATTAAATAAATTAAATTTTTAAAAAATCTAGCAGAAGTGAGGAAATCATTTATTATTTCCAAGCAAGTGCTAAGGTGACAGGTTATGTGCATTTCATGTCGATGTAATAACTGCCTGTCTGCCTGTCACACAGCACTCTTGTGGATGTCAGAGGACAGTTTATATGAGGTAATCTTTGATCCTTCCACAAACTCAGATCATCAGATTTGGCAGCAAGTGCCTTTTGGGCCTTCTCACCAGCCCAGGAATAAATTTCCAAATTAAAAGTAATAAAAGTTAATACATTAAAAAACAATAAATTGTGGCCGGGCGTGGTGGCGCACGCCTTTAATCCCAGCACTTAGGAGGCAGAGGCAGGTGGACCGCTGTGAGTTCGAGGCCAGCCTGGTCTACAATGCGAGTCCAGAGCAGCCAAGGCTACACAGAGAGACCCTGTCTCAAAAAACAAACAAACAAACAAACAATAAATTGAGTTGGGTGTGGTGGCGCACACCTTTAATCCCAGCATGTGGGAGGCAGAGGCAGGCAAAAAACAAAAACAAAAAACAAACAACCACCAACAAAAAGGCCTAAAAATTGGATCTAGGAAAATGGCTTATCAGTTATGAGCATACACTGTTTTTTTTTTCTTTTCTTTTTTAAATTTTTGTTTATTTGTTTGTTTCAAGACAGGGCTTTTCTGTGTAGCCTTGGTTGTCCTACAATTTGTTAGACCAGACTGGCCTTGAACTCACAGCAATCCTACTGCCTCTGCCTCCCTGAGTGCTGGGATTACAGGCCTGTACCACCACTCCCGGCCACCAGCTGCTTCTGTAGAAGACCTGAGTTTGGTACCCAGCACTTAAGTTGGCTTTACAGTTGCCTCTAACTCCGCGTCTAGGGGTCCTCTGCACTCCTCAGGCCTTCAGAGGCATCTGCACATATACGGTGTACACAGACACATAAATAAAAGAAATCTTTAAAAATGAATTATATAAGAGCTGTGTTGCCATTTAACATTAGTGCCAGCCAAGGTAGTATAGCCACACCTGGTCTCCCCTCCCCCCACACAAAAATAATACTGTATTGACAGACTTATACAGAACAAAATAAGTTTCTGCTAAGAGTCTTTGTTTTCTGTTTTGGCAACTCAGTCCTTTTCCAAGGTGTGAGTGATATATTTTATGGTCTTCCTCTCTGAATAATGAAGTGGACATGTGAACAAGATGCTGTTAGACAGTGACAGGTGGGAGCCAGTAGAGTGGCTTAAAGACTTGCTCCACTACTGCCTGGCTTCACATGTAGGAGTATTAAGATAACGCCTATTAGTATTAAAGGGGTCAGAGTATAAAATCTTGACAAATTTGCTCAGGCTATAAGTGGCCTGACCAAACATTGCCGGCTGGCTTGCAGCATGCCCGTTGTGAAACACAGGCTGTAATTGGCTTTAGTTCTCTGACCTGATTCTTGAAACACAGGAGTTTTTGTCCTAGGCCAGTTTGTTGTTGTTGTTTGTTTTTGTTTTCCTTTCTGAGTTTCTCTGAGACAGCGTTCCATGTGACAGGCTGGCTTTAAACTCCTATCATGCTTCTACCTCCTAAGTGCTAAGGTTACAGGTGTGTACCACCATGCCACGTCTCATGTCTTCACCTCCTCATGCTTGAGACTGACACGCTAAGGAGGCACATGCCTCTGCTTATTTTTGAAACAGAGTCTAATGGTATAGCCCTGGTTCTTCTAGACCTTGATGTGTTGACCAGGCTATGATCTTCAGACTCAAAGAGATCCCCTGCCTCTGTGTCTCCAGTGCTAGGATTAAAGGTGAGCACCACTGTCTGGTTTATTTCACTTGGAGTACGCGGCTTCAAATCCCCCTGGAGCTAGAGGTGCCAGGGGGTTGTGAGCTATCTAATGTTGATGCTGGCAGCTGAGCTCTGGTAGGGCACTCTGTTTGTTTGCTTGGTTTTTGTCTGTTTGTTTGTTTCCTTTTGTTTTCTGAGACAGAGTTTCTCTGATAGAGCACTCTTAACTGCTAAGCCATCTTTCCCGCTCCATCATTTTAGGATGTAGGGTCCCACTATGTAGCCCTGGCTGATCTGGAAATCACTGTATAGAGCAATCTGGCCTTGAACTCACAGAAATCTGCCTGCTTCTGCCTTCAGAGTGCTGAGATTAAAGCCTGCCTCTCCTGGCTTTTTTTTTTCCTTTTCTTTTGGTATTGTTTGTTTGTTTTTTGTTTTTGAGACAGGGTTTCTCTGTATGGCCTTGGCTGTCCTGGAACTCATTTGTAGACCAGGCTGGCCATTAATTCAGAGATCCACCTGCTTTTGCCTCCCCAGTGCTGAGATTAAAAGAGTGCACCACCACTACCCAGGCTTCTTTTTTCTTAATACAAGTGTTCTTTTTGCATTAGAAGGCTCTATAGCTCAAAAGATTTCCTTCTCATTTTGTGTTTGCTTCTTTTTGCTTTGTCATCTGTTAAAGAGGACAGTGTGTTAAAATCAGGGTCATCAAGGATTTTTTGTTGTATGTGTACAGATAATTTGTATGTATGTATGTCCATGTACCATGTATATGTGTGGTCCCTGAAGAGACCAGAAGATGGCAATGGATCCTCTGAAATTGGAGTTACTGACCATTATGAGACACCATGTGGGTGCTGGGAGTTGAGCCCACATCCTTTGGAAGAGCAGCCTGGCCTGTGTTCTTACATGCTGAGCCATTTTTCTACCATCACTGCCTCTTTTGTTTGTTTGTTTGAAACAGGGTCTATGTATCCCTGGGTGTCTTGGAACTCTGTAGAGCAGGCTGGCCTCGAACTCAGAGGTCTGCCTGCCTCTGCCTCCCAGTACTGGGATTACAGACTTCAACACTATGCCTGCCTGTCTTAGTGTTGGAGTTCCTGGGAATGTAGGATGCTGTGCCTAGAATGGAGGTCAAAGTAAAATTACCTTCTCTCCAGAGAAACCCTGTCTTCGAAAAACAAACAAAATGCCTTCTCCTGTGAAAAGAGCCCTTTATAGGAATTAGTAACAGTAAGATGAAAGGTATGAGAATATAACCATGAAGCCAGGCATGGTGGCGCAAGCCTGCAATCCCAGGACTCTGGAGACAGAGGCGGATCTCTGTGAGTTCGAGGCCAGCCTGGTCTACAAAGTGAGTGCAGGACAGGCAAGGCTACACAGAGAAACCCTGGAGGGGGGGGGGAGCAGAGAGTATAATCATACTAAGTGATTATCCAAATAAAATTCCAGAATGTGGAGTGGTAGTTCACTGATGCTTGACAATTGGTTCATTTTCCTATTTTATTTTATTTATTTATATATTTTTGTAAATATTTATTTATTTATTTATTTATTATGTATACAATGTTCTGCCTGCACATGTGCTTGCACTCTAGAAGAGGTCACCAGATCTCATTACAGATGAGTGGGAGCCAGCATGTAGTTGCTGGGAATTGAACTCAGGACCTCTGGATGAGCAGCCAGTGCTCTTAACCTCTGAGCCATCTTCTCCAGCCCTCATTTTCCTATTTTAGCAGGAATATTCTTTTTTTTTTCTTTTTAAAGATTTATGTATTTATTATATGTACAGTGTTCTGCCTGCATGTATGCTTACACACCTGAAGAGGACACCAGATCACATTATAGATGGTTGTGAGTCACCATGTGGTTGCTGGGAATTGAATTTAGGGTCTTTGGAAGAGCAGCCAGTGCTCTTAACCTCTGAACCATCTCTCCAGTCCCGCAAGAATATTCTTTTTGTTTTGTTTTGTTTTTTGTTTTTTGAGACAGGGTTTCTCTGTGTAGTCTTGGCTGTCCTAGACTCGCTATGTAGACCAGGCTGGCCTCGAACTCACAGCAATCTGCCTGTTTCTGCCTCCCAGGTGCTGGGATGAAAGGCGTGCGCCACCACTCCTGGCCTGCAGGAATATTCTTGAGTACTATAGAAAAGTTTTTCACAGTATTACCTGCATGTAACTCATTGGTCTTTTTCTCTCTAAGCCCTGTAAAATAGAGGTGATAATACATTTTGTTTTGCTTTGTTTTGAGAAAGTTTTCTTTGTGTAGCCCTGGCTTGTCCTGGAACTCAACTTTGTAAACCAGGCTGGCCTTGAGCTCAGAGATTCACTTGCCTCTGCCTCCTGAGTGATGGGATTAAAGGCATGCACCACCACACCCGGCTGATATATTTTGTGATGTCAGCACATTTGAGAACAGTAATCTACTTCCATCAACAATAGCAAACTCACTAGGCCAAGTGTCTTGTGCCTATAATCCCAGCTTTGATGAAGTCACTACAGGAGGGTCCAGGCCAGCCTGGGCTGCACGGTGAGACCTTGTCTCAGAAATGAGACAAGTCAGATGTACTCAGGTGTGAGATAGGCACACCTGTATGTAATGCAGCACTTAGGAATCAAGCAGGAGGGGCCGGGAGTCAAAGCCAGACTGGGTTACATGAGATCCTGTCTCAGTAGAGTAAACCAGAGGTAACAGCATATGACACTGGGTCTGCACTTTCATGCTGCAGGCAGTCCTGGTTGTCAGCCGCTATTCACCAAGCCTTAGCAGCTCTGTTGTTGAGTGGAGTAGCTGCCTGATTTGCCTGACAGCTGCTGTTCAGTGAGGTGACTACTTGTGGCAAGTAACCAGAAGCCAAAATTTGCTGCCACACCTCCAAGGTGGGGGAGGAGCTGGAAGTAGTTCAGGAGTGACTCAGAAGTTTGTAATCTGCGTGTCCCATCAGTGGGAGTAACCTGAGGATACTGTACAGAGCCATGCTGCAGCTCTGTGGAGACAGACCACTGGGCATCTGATGGAAGTGTGTGGCTTCTCAAAAAAACCTGTGACAGGGCTGGAGAGATGGTTCAATGGTTAAAAGCACTGTCTGCTCTTCCAGAGGTCCTGAGTTCAATTCCCAGCAACCACATGGTGACTCACAATCATCTACATACCCTCTAATGCCCTCTTCTGGCCTGCAGGTGTACAAGTAGACAGAGCACTCATATATATAAAATAAATAAAATCTTTAAAAAAAAAACAAAACAAAACCCTTGTGACTGTAGTACTCTGGTAGAAGGCAGAAGGAACCAGGAGTTTGAGGTCAGCCTTGCCTGTATAGTGAGTTCAGGAACAGCCTTTACCATACATAGGAGATCCCGTCTCAAAAAAAGCCAAAAAATAACATCCCTCACAAAAAAAAAAAGAAAAAGAAAGAAAGAAATCGAGGTTATTTCCTGTTTTGTTGCCAAAGGGTATTACCCATTCATTCTTCCCTTTAGCTGCTGCTTCCTGTTAACAGCCAATATTCTTCTCAGTCTTGTTTTCCTTTTTTTTTTTTTTTTTTTTTTTTTGAGACAGGGTTTCTCTGTGTAGCCTTGGCTGTCCTAGACTCACTTTGTAGACCAGGCTGGCCTCGAGCTCACAGCAATCCACCTGCCTCTGCCTCCCAAGTGCTAGGATCAAAAGTGTGCGCTACCATGCCTGGCTGCTTCTCAGCCTCGAACTGGATGTGACATGTAGCTGAGACTGATCTTGAACTCCTGGTTTCTCCCTGTGCATACCTTCCAACTGGCTATGGCCATGACACCTGCCTCTTTTTCTTTCAAATACATGTTCTCACTCTGTAGCCCAGGCTTTCAGAGGACCTGAATCTTAACTGCTTGGCCTCTGTGGTGCTTGGATGACAGGCATGTCACCACCCTGCTGAACAAGGCCAGCACTTTTTAAAGAAACAAGTATTAATTTATTATCTATGCACAAATCGGCGTCCTTCATGCTTTAATTTAATTTTGTTTTTGGAGACAGGGTTTCTTTGTTTAATAGACAGCCCTAGTTGTCCTGGACCTCACTCTGTAGACCAGGCTGCCTCTGACCCCCTTCCCCCTCCCCCCCCCAGTGCTGGGATTAATCTCAACCTGCAATTTATAGGGGGAGAAAAATCACATCAAGTCCTAAATGCAGGTCTACCATTTTTTTGGCTATGAGACCTAACATAATTTCTATTTGTCTTTTCTATTTCTATTGTCCATTTGTCTTTTCAGGGGCAAGACAGAACATGAATGCAGTTTGCATCAGCTGTAATTAGCAGCTTTGTATAATCAGTACATGCAACACTCTGGTTGCTCTGTCTGGTTCTCTAGGAAATAAAATAAACCAGAAGGGTTAGAAATGTGAAAGAAATGGGCAGGCTGGATGACTAGAAGAAAAACTGATGCAGACACCCTAGCAGCAGTGATTGCCAGTGGGGGTCACTCAGGAGTATTGACACCTACGTCTGCGTGGACTAGGTGCTCTAGAACAGGTGTGTGACAGAAGCTCTTAGGGAGTACAGGAGCAAACTGTCCTAAAAGGGCAACCTGGAGAGACAGACAGAGCCACTGCAACTTCTTGGTACAGTGAGGAGGGTACTAATAAGGGTCTTGTCTTCATCTTTCTACAGAATTCCTCCTGCCTTGTCCTTGCTGCCCGGCATGCCAGTGCTTCCTCCACGGTGAGACCTGGCAAGGAGTGCAGAGTCCTTGAAGCAGTCTGACATCAGGATACAGTGTTTGTTGGAAACAGCTAGTAGTTACTGTTGTTGGGGTTATGATTACTACTGTTTTAAGAAGTAATTGACTCAGTGGAGCAATGCTATGGAAATAGCAATGTTACCCTTATACGTGCTAGGCAGGCACTTTACCACTTAAAAGATACTCATGACTCCTAACTGAAATAAAATTTACTATTATTTAATTCCTAGTACAAGGTCTTACTATAAAGTTGTATTTATTATTATGTGTATAATACTCTGCCTGCATGTACTATTGCAGGCCAGAAGAGGGCACTAGATCTCATTACAGATGGTTGTGAGCCACCATGTGGGTGCTGGGAATTGAACCCCGGTCCTCTGGAAGAACATGCAGTGCCATCTCTTCAGCCCATCATTTCTGACTTTATCATTACATGAGCATTGCTGTCTATATCCAGGTATTTTCATCTCTTCAAAATGAAGCTCCCCATCCCTTTCTCCCCATCCCCGGCAGATAGAGAAATGCTAGCAAGCAGTCTTCGCATGCCTTCTCTAAGTCTTCTGTTTCTCTTCCTAGAATTTGAAAGATGTACTGGCCAATCTGATACCTAAGGAGCAGGCCAGAGTCAAGGCCTTCAAACAGCAGCATGGGAAGACAGTGGTGGGCCAGGTCACCGTGGACATGGTAAGACCCACAGTGTCCTGCAGGGGGTGCCACAAAGCTCTAACCAGCTCTGTCTGAGTCAGGCTGACGGTCGGTCACAACTTTTCTCCTTTAGATGTATGGCGGCATGAGAGGCATGAAAGGACTTGTGTATGAGACATCAGTTCTGGACCCTGATGAGGTAAGACGCCAGCATCCGCCAGTGACTGTTGGTGCGCTCTGACCATAGAAACCAGTTTGAGAAGTGAGCAGCCCAGTGCAGAGTAGGTATGCATAGGACCTCTTACAGTCTTCTGGGACTGGAGTTAGAGAAAGATGTGGGTGCTGGGAATTGAACCTGGCTCATTTAGAAGAGCAGCATGTGCTCTTAACCACTCAGCCTCAATAAATATATTTTAAATTGATAAATATATTTACTTTGTGTATACACATTCATGCGTGTGCCCAGGTGCGAGTGCCACATTATATGATTGGTGTCAGAAGACAACCTGTGCGAGTCAGCTCTCTAACACTGTAGTGTGGGCTAGGGATCAAACTCAGGTCATCAGGCTTAGTGACAAGTGTGTTTACCCACTGAAACGTCTGGAATAGTTAGGGCCAGCCCGTTATATGGCTGATAGATTAGTAAATTTGGTTGTAATTCTCGATTTTCTTTTTAAGGGCATCCGTTTCCGAGGCTACAGTATCCCTGAATGTCAGAAACTGCTGCCTAAGGCTAAGGGTGGGGAGGAGCCCCTGCCTGAGGGTTTATTTTGGCTGCTGGTAACTGGACAGATGCCAACAGAGGAGCAGGTACAGCCAAGAGCATTGGCCTTTCCCATCTCCCCTTCCTTGCTTTTCTCTAATCTTAGCAATTTAATCCTCATCTGGCCGTAGCTAGAATTAATCAAGAGCGCTTTGAGAAGGAATCATCAGGTCTGAGTCAATTTAAATGGATTGTATTGACCCTGCTGATTGCCTTTACTCAGATACGACTGTTCCTGTTTTTCTGAGTGTATCTCCTTTCCCACAGGTATCTTGGCTCTCACAAGAATGGGCAAAAAGGGCAGCTCTGCCGTCTCATGTGGTCACCATGCTGGACAACTTTCCCACCAATCTGCACCCCATGTCTCAGCTCAGTGCAGCCATTACAGCCCTCAACAGTGAAAGCAACTTTGCCAGGGCATATGCAGAGGGCATCAACCGCACCAAGTACTGGGAGGTAGGAGGTTTTGAGTTGGTGGTTGGGCTGTAATGGGGTTCAGAGCACCTGAATGTGAAGAGTCCTTCTGAGTTACCCCAGGAATCTACTTAACAAACTATTAGAAACGGGGGTAACAGGCTGTATGATTGAGGCCCCAAGGTCAGTCCTCAATACCAAAAAAATTTACTGTAAGGTAATAGGCTTAGCCTGGTACAGTGGCGCACACCTTTAATCCCAGCACTTGGGAGACAGAGGCAGGTGGAGTTTGAGGCCAGCCTGGTCTACAAAGAGAGTTCCAGGACAGCCAGGGCTATACATTAAGAAACCCTGTCTCAAAGAAACCAAAAACAAGCCAGGTGTCGTTGCACACACCTTTAATCCCAGCACTCAGGAGGCAGAGTTCAAAGCCAGCCTGGCCTACAAAGCGAGTCCAGGAGAGCCAAGGTAACATAGAGAAACCTTGTCTGGGGGAAAACAAACAAAAACCCCAAAACAACAACAACAACAACAACAACAAAAAGATAGTATACATGTTTTCTTTTAAAATCGTAAGTAGAGCATTATATCCTTTTCTATTTTTTTCCCTTTTGCCCTATTTGTTTATTTTGTTTGTGCACTCACATGTGAAGGCCAGAAGACAATGCAGGGACCAAGAATTAAGATGGAAATTTATGCCTGTCCTTGCTCTGAGTAAGGACACAGAGATCTGTATATTTATTCACAGCTTCAGGCACTATAGCTGGGCAGATACTGAGCTATTCTAACCTGACCACACTGCCCTGGCCTGCTCACTTCCCAGCCACATGGCCCATTAACCTGCCACCTTAGTGTGGCACCTCCTTCTCCATCCGTGTCCCCGCCTCATTCATTCAGTCATTCTCATTCTTTCTCTCTCTTTCTCCTCTCTCCTCTCACTCTCTCCTCTCCTCCCTCTCTCCTCTCTCTCTCCTCCCTCTCTCCTCTCTCTCTTCTCTTCTCTTCTCTTCTCTCCTCTCTCTCTCTCCCCCCCCTTTTCCTCTCCTGCCCAGCTCATAAGTTGTTCAGTTTTTTATGTGACCAATCAGAAGGTGGTAGAGAACAATATTTTTATAAAAACTGAGTCAGGAGATGCTTCGTAATAATGACAGTTCCAAAGTCTGGACTGCAAACATCTCTGGGTACAAAAATTATTTGAACACACAGTGCACAAAGACACCCTCCAACATCTCCCCTTTTTGTCCAATAAAAGGCTCTTTCTCTAACATTAATAAACTGTCTACAGGGGCTGGGCTGGATGGCTCAGAGGTTAAGCGCGCTGGCTGCTCTTCCAAAAGGTTCTGAGTTCAATTCACAGTAACCACATGGCAGCTCTCAACCATCTATAATGAGACCTGGTATCGTCTTCTGGCGGGCAGGCACACATGCAGGCAGAACCCTGTATACACAATACATAAATAAACTGTATACAATAAGAACAATTATGAAAACTATCAGGTCAGAATTATGTTCACAGTGTCTAGTCCATTTGTATTTGGTGACCTGGGAGAAAGCACACCACTATCTGTCTTATCTTGTGAGTTCAGAATTCTGTACTTAAATTACTTTTTGTTTGTTTGTTTGTTTTTTCAAGACAGGGTCTCTCTGTGTAGCCTTGGCTGTCCTAGACTCACTTTGTAGAGCAGGCTGGCCTCAAATTCCACCTGCTTCTGCCTCCCGAGTGCTGGGATTAAAGGCGTGCGCCACCACTCCGGGCTTTTAAATCACTTTCTGTCACAGCTTGCATTTATCAACCTATAGATATCATCTTAGAACTAAATCATTTTCCTAGGTTGTTAACAGTCTAACCTAAGGACCTCTAGAAAAGCAGTCAGTGCTCTCAACCGCTGAGCAGACTGTGAGGTTGGATCACCGAGGCTACTTGTATTCTTTGGTGTCTGACTTTTGCTCTGTAAACATAATACAGATTTCTGCATTAACACAAGTATAGAATGTGCAGTGTACACAGATTAGCTAAAGATGATTCTTTGCTCTTTGAGCAGGTGAAAGGCATCTGTCTTTATTAGTTTGTTTGGGCTATATAACCAAATAGTAATGTAAACCTCCATGCCATATGAAAGGAAGGCATGTAAGATGAAGTTCTGAGGACTCTGTAGCCCGCAAGATTTATTGCTATACAGAGCGTGTCTCAGCCAGTCTCAGAGCTGTTCCCATGAAGAGGGATTAGTATTCATGTTACCTGTTTTTATTCTTGGTTTCTTTCTTCATGTCCGCAGCCAAGATTTTCAGGAGGTCGTGTGTGTGTGTGTGTGTGTGTCGTGTTCCCCCCCCCAAAATCAAATCTAATCGTTATAGATTTTGGAGGGATCCACAACATTTCTTTTCCTGTTGAAACAAAGACAAAGCTTCTCCCCCAATACAGCCTATTTCCTGTCTTCTGTTCTGAAGTTAGCTCCTTTATAGGCTGATCTAATTCTAATTCATCCATCTTTTCCATAATCCAGTGTTTTTCAGTATCTGTGCCACCTGTCTCATTGGCATTTAAAAACTGTAAAGTCAATAAAGCATTATTTAATCCTTCTCTGTGAGAACTATGTAAGCTGTTGTATGACTGACACTGAAGCTTTGTCATCTGGCATCTCTATGGGCTGCTGTTCTGCACTCTCCTTAAGCCTCTGTGGATTCCTCTCATCTGGAATTTCCTTTCTGTTCTCACTGCAGGTTCCAGATTGTATTCTTCTGTGCATCCCTTGTTCTGAATTGGGAAAGGGTTTTCCGGTCTCTTTTCTGCACCTCCATTCTAGCATTTAATTTTCAGTCTTTTCTCTCTCTTAAGTAGGCTTTTTTCTGAACTCTCTTAAAGGGAATATATTAAAAAATACATTTTTCCTGGGCATGGTGGCGCACGCCTTTAATCCCAGCACTCGGGAGGCAGACGCAGGCGGATCGCTGTGAGTTCGAGGCCAGCCTGGTCTACAAAGCGAGTCCAGGACAGCCAAGGCTACATAGAGAAACCCTGTCTTGAAAAACTAAAAAAAATTAAAAAAAAAGAAGAGGGTGTTGGATCCGTTGAAACTGGAGTTATAGACCATTGTTAGCCAGCATGCTAGGTGCTGGGCCTGAGCCTGGCTCCTGTGCAAGAACAACTGTCTTAACAGCTGAGCTATCTCTCTAGCCCCGTGGCTTGGAAAAAAACTTAAGCATGTGCCCACTATCAAACCCAGGACATGTATCCTAACCTTGTATACTATATCTAGTGTAGTGGAGACTGAAAACACAGATTTCACTATTCAGTAATTGATCAGCACTGTTTGACACAGAAGCTAAAGTGTGAATTAGCTTTGGGACATTAGTGTAAAGAATCAATATTAGAAACTGAGACGGTGCAGCGAGTAAAGGCATCTGTAGTCCTAGACACCTAACTTCTGTCCCCTGAAGCCACATAAAGGCAGAAGGAGAGGAGGGACTTCACAGAGTTGTCCTCTAACTCTGCTGTGCCATGTGCATCTTCCTGATATGCCTAGTACATACATGCAGTAATAATGAATCTAGCTTTAAACATGTAAAGGTGGCATCTTAGCACATTGTTTAGTGCAAAGTTACAAAGTTACAGTGTCTGGAGAAGACCACAGTTAACCCTATCAGTAAGTCCTGGGAACGCAGCTTCTCATCTGTGATGGTCATTCCATATTTGTAGGCTGGAAACCATGGGGCTTGTGTGTTACACGCATCGTGTGTTGTGGTCGTGTACTCAGCACATGGCTGTCACAGGACAGACAGCACCACAGGCCAGTCTTGGTGGGCAGTTCCTTTCATCTTCCCCATCTTTCCTTTCTCTCATCAGCTGATTTATGAAGACTGCATGGACCTGATCGCAAAGCTACCTTGTGTTGCGGCAAAGATCTACCGGAATCTTTACCGGGAGGGCAGCAGTATTGGGGCCATTGACTCTAAGCTGGATTGGTCCCACAATTTTACCAACATGTTAGGCTACACTGATGCTCAGTTCACAGAGCTTATGCGTTTGTACCTCACCATCCACAGGTAAACCTACATTCAATAACTATATCCCAGTGCCTGGATTGATGTGAAACTTTGTTTGTTTCTTTGTTTGTTTGTTCTGTTTTTTGAGACAGCATCTCTCCATGTAGCTCTAGCTGTCCTGGAATTCACTGTGTAGACCAGGGTGGCCTCAAATTAATAAAAATCTGCCTGCCTCTACCTATTGAGTGCTGAGATTAAAGGCATGTGCCATTATGTTCAGCAATCGGGGCTAGGAGTGGGGATATGTTTACAAACTCATAAAGTTATTATCTGGGAACAGGTGGTCTCTAGCAAAGGGGTAGAAGGAACATTTTGTAAGGGTTGAAACTGGGCAAGAAATAAAGGACAGCTGCAAGGCCAAGGGAAACCAAGCAAGCTGCTCAGTCATCAGCTGCCCTGGAGCTCCCTCTCGTCAGCACTGTTGAGATGGGGTCAGTATCTGAGAATGTGTAGCACAGTGTTAAAATTAATTGTTCAAGCCGGGCAGAGTGGCGCACGCCTTTAATCCTAGCACTCAGGAGGCAGAGGCAGGCGGATCACTGTGAGTTTGAGGCCAGCCTGGTCTACAAAGCAAGTCCAGGACAGCTAAGGCTACATAGAGAGACCCTGTCTGGAAAAAACAAAAGAAAAACACAAACAACAAAAACAGATTATTTGTTCAGTATTGCCTGAGCTTTGTATTTGAAACCCCAACAGTGAGGGAAGGGAGTAGGGAGTGAGCATGCCCTACCTGGCCAGAGGGGGTTATGAGCCCATAGGGCCAGGAGAAGACAAGAGAACAGTAGAGTCTGTTTCATAATCAGCCTTTTTTTTTTCTCCTTTTGGCTCTGTCTTATTTCCCCACAGTGACCATGAGGGTGGTAATGTAAGTGCCCACACAAGCCACTTGGTGGGCAGTGCCCTTTCAGACCCTTACCTGTCCTTTGCAGCAGCCATGAATGGGCTGGCAGGGCCTCTGCATGGACTAGCAAATCAGGTAAGGCCTTTTTCCTCCCCCTGTCTGTCCCTTATCTTGACACGTGTATTGACGTTTCTCCTCCCCGTCCCTGAACCTAACATACAGGAGGTGCTTGTCTGGCTAACACATCTACAGAAGGAAGTTGGCAAAGACGTGTCAGATGAGAAGTTACGAGACTACATCTGGAATACCCTCAACTCAGGACGGGTAAGCAGCCAGGAGAGGCTAAGACCAAACACTGCGGCTTCCAAACATGAGGCCATCAGGACCTTGTCTCAAGGGGAAAAATGCAGAGGGAAAAAAAGCAGTCCCTTCGCTAGCTAAGAAGGTGCTTCTTCTGTTTCTCCATCTGTTTACCTGTGGATTTAGTTTTCTTTTTCTTTCTTAGGATGCTAGGGCTTGAACCCAGCGTCTCATGGCAAGTTCTGTGCCACTGAATTTTTTATATATATATTCCCAGCCCCCCCCCCCTTTTTTTCCCCCATTTTGAGGCAAGGGTTCACTGAATCACCGAGATTGAGTTTGAATTTATAGTCTTGCTTGAGCACCAGGACCAAAGCACCCTGAGAATGAAGAGGAGAAAGTTCTGCCTGAATATACCAACTGTTATTTTCCCCCTGCCCTTTACAGGTTGTCCCAGGATATGGTCACGCAGTGCTAAGGAAGACTGATCCACGATACTCCTGTCAGCGAGAGTTTGCTCTGAAACATCTGCCCGACGACCCCATGTTTAAGCTGGTTGCTCAGCTGTACAAGATTGTGCCCAATGTCCTTTTAGAGCAGGGGAAGGCCAAGAACCCTTGGCCCAACGTGGACGCTCACAGTGGGGTGCTGCTCCAGGTGAGTCCTCTACTCCCTGCTCTCCTCCCGTGGACCACTGTTGTCTCCTTCATGCACAAAATCAACTTGCTAGTCAGAACAGAGGCATGGAGCCCAAAGCCTCATGGGTGGCTTTTTTTTGTTTTGTTTTGTTCAAGTTTTTCGAGACAGGGTCTCTCTGTGTAGCCTTGGCTGTCCTGGACTCACTTTGTAGACCAGGCTGGCCTCGAACTCACAGCGTTCCGCCTGCCTCTGCCTCCCAAGTGCTGGGATTAAAGGCGTGCGCCACCATGCCCGGCTGGGTGGCTTTTTTTTAAAGATTTATGTATTTATTATTATTTATACAGGACTCTGGAGGCTAGAAGAGGTCATCAAATCACATTATAGATGGTGGAGAAGGGGGGTGGAGTCTCTAAGGTTTGTGCTGCTATGGACTTATTTGTCCACTGTCTGGGCTCTTAACAAAGCCTTCTGTTCCACCTTAACAGTACTATGGCATGACGGAGATGAACTACTACACGGTCCTGTTCGGAGTGTCAAGGGCACTGGGTGTGCTGGCACAGCTCATCTGGAGCCGAGCCCTAGGGTTCCCTCTGGAAAGGCCCAAGTCCATGAGCACAGATGGTCTGATGAAGTTTGTGGACTCTAAGTCAGGGTAAAGTGGGAGACGGGGAAATTGACTATAAGAAAATGAGGAAGCTTAAAAATAAAGTATAATTTTGTTTTGTTTCAGGGGCCTTTAAGAGTTAAGACTAAAGTGTCTGAGGCACTGAAAATATATTTGAAGTTAAAATATAAATTAAGAGTAAAGGACGAAAGTGACCCTCTTCCCTCAGCAGCTCACTCCCCACCTGGATAAGTTGCCCCAGCTGTAGGACGACCAGGACTAATGCATGTGGTCAGGGTTAGGCCTGGCTTCCCACCATCTCTAGGGTGAGATTCCGACTCCTCTTTGTCTAGGTCAAAGCAGGTTACAGAAAAGCTGCAGTCACGCTGAAGAAGCTATTGCTTCCACTCTACCAGCCCTCCAGACCACGTCGGCCAGGGCCAGGCCCCTTTGTTTCCATAGGAATCATGTCAAATGTCAGCTGTATCAAACCCTAGGGCCTTTTCCCATGTATGCAAGGGCCTCCTAGCAAGATCTATTGGTTAGCTGGAATGCTTTGACAACTTTTTATGCTATCCGGTGACCATAAATGGCATAGTGTTTACTGTGACTGGTACCCAGCATTTGATCCTATTCCTCCTTTTAAATTATACCATTAAACTAAGGTCTGGGAGTGCTCTGTTTCTTTCTAGACTTTATACCTGCTGTGCCTCAAGCTGAGGACGCTCTGGGTCTCCCTGCCCTGGGCTCTGCTCGGGTCCTGTTTTAGCAGGTCTGTCTGACCTGTGGTCTTCCCTGTTGTTTGGCTTTACCAGTACTTAATGTGAACTAGGCCTTGTACTTCCATGGAAATAAGCCACTACCTTCCGACCTTGGTTTCTCCTGTTCACATGCTCTTGCACAGAACAAGGGCTCAGGAGTGACCACCCTCTCCACGGTCTGCTCCCAGGGGTTCTAGCTGTTCTTTTTGAACATAAAAGGATTTGCGATTAGACAGTGTCCGTTGAATGTCAAACGGACCAAGGGCTGGGGGCATTCAGTACAGTAAGCCGCCTTCTCATCCACTGCAACAAGGAAATGGTCTTTTATTTATCTATTGGTGTCTCTCTTCCTCCTTAATTATTTTAGCAGCCCCAAGTGCACAGATTTTCAGTGACTCAGAATGCGTTACTGCCTTTTCTTTGAGAAAGGGTTGAGATACACTCCTCTTGTGCCCCCTCCCTACCCCTGAACTCCTGCCTGTGTTCCTGTGGAACCCAACCCCAGCACCACACTGTTGAGATGGACACACTGTAAACCCCTGGGTAACTGTTAAGTCATGACGCAGACTTCAGGTTGTTCTGTATAAAATGAAAAATAATAAATGTTTTTATTAACAATGCTCGAGCTTGCTATTGCATACGCATTCTTCATTATGAGGAAAGGGATCTGGTTGGTTAGCGAGACCTGAACTAGTGGCTGGTGAGTGGTTCTGTGCATTCCTCTCTTCTGACGAGTTGGACAGTCAGTCTTTCTCCAAGGTTAGGAAGTCCTTTGACCTTTAACCCTCTTCCCTCCTTACAAGCACTTTCCTGACCAAGTCAGCAGCTGGTCTAGCCCACTAGGTGAAAGGAGCAAGAGCTGTACAAGGACAGATGGAGGGCTGCTAGCTCCAAACCTGGGCACTAGAGGGCACTTGCAGTGTGTCTTCTTGCCACTTTGCTTAAGGAGGCCTCCCAAATAAGGGGTGGTCCTGGGGGGCATCAGATACATGGAAGGTCTAAGACCATATGACTCTGTCCTGAGACTCCTAGTACAGCTGACCTTCTGGAAAAGACTATAAATAGGCAAGAGGGTAGCTACTAGGTCCTGGCATACGGGATACACTGCTATAGTTAGCAGGGACACTATGTCCAGGAAGCTGTGACTTTCTTCTGCTTACTATGTTATCCCACCGCTCTCACTCCAAGAACAGTAACAAAAGAGGGAAAAGGCAGATTCACACTGTCACAATTTATTGAAGTTTTATAAAAACTCAGGCCACATGGAAGAAAAAGACATACCCTGGCAATGTAGGCCACACTGTTGAGGGGTTTCTCCTCTGCTCTGGCACTGTTGTTAAAGCAGCTCCTCACTCTCTACCTGTCCGATAGTATGCACGTGTTCCTGAGCTGACGGGTCAAAGGTGCTTGCCTGCCGATGCCTCTGTGTGAGGGCGCCACTGCGCTATCCCTTGATGGCCTAGGGGCCGCTATGGGCGATGAGGCTTTCAGAAGGCACCTGACCCTTTGTTGTGTGCCTGTCTCACTTCCATGCCTGCTGTCTCTCTCCACGTGTGCAGCCAGCATGCAGCTCAGCTTAGGAAGAATTAAGAGGTGAAGAGCAAGAGCCAAACAAAATAAATAAAAATTGGGTGGGAACAGGGGGTAGAGGCAAGGGGACAGTCCCTTGTCTCAAGTCTGGTGCACTTCATGGAACATCAGTTCCCGGGGGATGGCTGTTTCTGGACCAAACTTGGTGGCTGCCCGGCGCTCAAAGGCAGCAACGTTCTGTTTTACCACCTCATCAAAAAACATGGTGGCCAGCTGGGAGTGCAGCAGAGAACGGAATTCAAAGGAAATCTGGAAATGCATAAGAGATAGTCAGAAACTTCAAGGGCCTCTTGGACAGTTTGTGGCCAGATCAAGGACACTGGTCTGTTGTGCCCTTTTCTCCTCATCCCCTCCAGACAGCACTTGAGAATCCTGACTTAGAATTGAGGAAAATGCAAACCTGATACGGACCTAAGCCTCCGGGAACTTGCTGACTTCTAGTGTTTAGTTTTACCCTCATCCCCAGTCCCAGGCCTGTGCCAGAAAGCCTGACTCACCGAGAAGTCCACAGTGCAGGTTCGAGGGTAGGCAGGAATGCCAGGGCTGAATCGCCAAACAGTCTCTAAGTGGTTGAAGAGCTTGCCGTCGGTGCAGACAGCCTGGAGTAGGATACAGTTGGCTAGTAGCTCCCATTGTTAAGGAAGAGGGGTAGTGTTATAGGAGCCACAGCAGCAGTTCTCAACCTGTGGCTCAAGGCCCCTTTGGGGGTTGATGAAAGGCCCTTTCACAGGGGTCACCCAAAACCATGGGGGGGGGGGCGGGAATGTACATTAAGATTCATAACAGCAGCTGAGCAGTGGTGGCACGCGCCTTTAATCCCAGCACTTGGGAGGCAGAGGTAGGTGGAACTCAGTGAGTTCCAGGACAGCCAGAGCTGTTACACAGAGAAACCCTGTTCCATAAAACAAAAAGATTCATAACAGCAAAATTACAGTTTGAAATAGCAATGGAAAAAAATTACGATTGGGGCCGGGCGTGGTGGCGCATGCCTTTAATCCCAGCACTCGGGAGGCAGAGGCTGGTGGATCGATGTGAGTTCGAGGCCAGCCTGGTCTACAAAGTGAGTCCAGGACAGCCAAGGCAACACAGAGAGACCCTGTCTCAAAAAACCAAAAAAAAAAAAAAAAATATGATTGGGGACCACCACAGCATAAAGAACTGTATAAAAGAGTCGCAGCATTAGGAAGGTTGAAAATCACTGAATTAGAGAGTTTAGCTTGGTGGAACTACTTGCATAGCATGTGTGTTATCCTGGGTTAGCCAAGCACCACCCAAAATAAAAGTGGTTGTCCCAGCCTGGCAGTTGTGGTGCACGTCTTTAATCCCAAGAGGCAGAGGCAGGTGAGTTTAAGGCCAGCCTGGTCTACAGAGTAATTTCTAGGACAGCCAAGGCTACGTGGAGAAACCCTGACTTTATTTAACATGTAGAAATCAAGTAATTATAGAAAAGGCAAAGTAGTCCTTGCATATGAAACTGCCAAGGAACATGAGAGTTCCTGGTGACTCCCACCTGGACAGGCCTCACCTTGACCATGTGTGGTTTGACCATGGAGACTGCAGAGGTATAACGTTCCAAGACAGGTGGAAAGCCGACCTCCAGCTGGGCTTTCAGGTGACCCTTACGGCTGGATACCACTAGCGACTTCTTACACCACGGCACAAACTCTCGATACTCCTGGACATTGGACACCACTTCAAACATCTCCTGCATCGAGTACCTAGGGCAAGAGGAACCAGAGAGCCAACAAGTGCCAGCTGGGGCAAGGGCGCCTGGCCATTGGTTCTGAAGCAAAGCCCTTGGCCAAACCTAGACTGTTGCATTTGCAGTGAGTGCTTCCCACGCCCGCCCGACAGGCTCCTGCAGTCCAGGCTAGCCTTAAACTCTGAATAGGTGAGACGATCTTGAACAGTTGGTCCTCCCACCTTGACTTCCTGAGAGCCGAGGTGATCAAGCACACAACATCCGGTTTGTGTTAGGGACCAAACAGCCTTTTGCTTGCTAGGCAAGCACTCTACTGACTGAGAGAGCCTCAAACCACAATGCTTTTATGTTATTTTATCCTAGTACAAGCTCTAGATGACAGGTTGTCAGTCTTTTGTTTGGTTTGGTTTGGTTTTGGTTTTTCGAGACAGGGTTTCTCTGTGTAGCCTTAGCTGTCCTGGACTCCCTTTGTAGACCAGGCTGGCCTCGAACTCACATCGATCCACCAGCCTCTGCCTCCCAAGTGCTGGCATTAGAGGTGTGCGCCACCATACCTGGCTCAGGTTGTCAGTTTTATTAGTAGTCAGATCTCATTTTTTTCAGTTATTTCATATAGAACAGATCAGAGAAGAACTTGAAGCAGTCAGTTCTCTTTCCTTCTTAAGTCTTTAGACTTGGTGACAAGTACCTTTACCTGCTAAGCCATTGGAGTTTTAAAAAAGACAGTCTTGGGCTGGAGAGATGGCTCAGAGGTTAAGAGCACTGTCTGTTCTTCCAAAGGTCCTGAGTTCGATTCCCAGCAACCACATCATGGCTCACAATCATTTATAATGAGATCTGGTACCCTCTTCTGGCATGCATGTATAATACTGTGTACATAATAAACAAATCTTTAAAAAAAAAAAAAAAAAGGACAGTCTTGAGTAGCCCAGGTTAACTCACTATGAGCCCGAGTTGGCTTCAAATTCATGATCCTCCTGTCTCAGCATCCTGAGTATTAGAAACACAACTCTACAACTTCTACAGTGTAGCCTTAGGTAAATTACCTGTCCCTCCATTCTCTGCCTGTAATACACTGGAGCCCATAATACTTGGTCATTTGCTTGTAAGGACTAAATGGGACATTTTTGTAAGATGCCCACGCTATGGACTAGACATGGAACTCTTGGTAGGTGCTTGTTTGAGATGCAGAAAGGCTGAGGCTCAGTCCCCAGCACCACATACGTGGCCGGTAGGTGGTGCTAAGTCGTTGGCAGTTGAAAGTGCTGGCTGCTCTTGTACAAGACCCAGGTTTGGTTCCCAGCACCCACATCAGAGAGTTCACAGTAACTTATGACCTCTGTAATTCCAGCTCCAGGAGGATCAAGCAACCCTGGCATCCAAAGACACCTGCACCCATGTTTGTGACACACTCACAGTTACATATAGATCTTTGAAAAAATAAAAACAACCAGCGCAGTTGTAGCCACCTGCAGCTCAGCATTTAGGATTGCTTACTGCTTCTCAAAGGCAGGTAGGTCACTGAGCTCGAGGCCAGCCTGATCTACAGAGTGAGTTCCAAGACAACCAGGGCTACACAGAGAAACCCTGACTCAGTTATTTCACATTTATTTATCTGTGTATGGGGATGCGTGTGCACTGGGGAGTCAAAAGACAACGTGCAGGAGTTGCTCCCCTCTTTCAGCGTGCAGATCCAGAGGATCAAACTCGGCTCCCCAATCTTGACAGGAAGCCCCCCCACCTCCACAGCATTTCACCACCACCCCCTTTATAAAGGTCTAGCCTGTAGTGCAGGTTAGTGGGCTGAAAGTGACAGGGACTCTCCCGCCTGAGCCTCCACAGTGTTGAAGTCGTAAGCATGCGCCACTGCCAGAGTTTTTAAATTATGTGTATGTTCTGGGGAGGGGGTGTACATGACACAGGCTGCCTAATGTACGTGCTAAGAACTGAACCCAGTGCTGCAGGCTTCTAGCCATTAAGCCATTCTTCCAGCCTCCCTCCCCAAATTATAGTTTAGACATCTTTTAGATATAGTTTTATTATTTTGTGTGTATGAGTGTTTTTGCCTGCGTGTACGTCTGCGCACCACAGGCATGCTGGTCCTTGAGGTGGTGGTGTGCCTCCATGCGGGGCTGGGAACTGAACCCAGTCTTTCCTAACAACGAGTGCTCTTACCCACTGAGCCAACTCTCCAGTTCCCAAAGTTTGTTTTGAGTCAGGGTTTCCTGTGTAGCCTTGGTGTCCTGGGACTAGCTCTGTAGACCAGGCTGGCCTCGAACTCACAAGAGATCTGCCTCCCAAGTTCTGGAAGTATAGGCATGTACAGCTGCTCCCAGCTAGAACATTTATTTTATTATTCATATGTATTTATGGGAGTTGTGGTAGGTGCCTGCACAAACCACTAGAACTGGACTCACAGGTGGGAGCTGCCTGATACTGGTCCTGAAAACCAAATTTGGGTCCTCTGGAAGAGCAACATGAGCTCTTAACTGCTGAGGTAGCTTTCCAGCCCCGGAAATAAAATAACTTGTATTTATATTTTTTTTTGTGTGTGTATATGTTTGGCTCCTTTTTGTTGAAAAAATAATGTTTTCTTATTTTGTAAATTTATTTTATGTGCAGTGGTGTTTTGCCTGCATGTATGTCTGTGTGAGGCTGTCAAGTTACAGACAGTTGTGAGCTGCCATGTGGGTGCTGGGAATTGAACCTGGGTCTTCTGGAGAGCAGTCAGTGCTTTAAACCTCTAAGCCATCTCTCCAGCCCCCGGAAAATGTAATTTTTTCATGCAATATATTTTGATCACATTGTCCCTTTCTCCCAGATTCCACCCACCACCCAAATCCACACCCTTCCTCTCATTAAAAAAACAGGCATCAGGCCAGGCATGGTGACGCAGGCGGATCGCTGTGAGATCGAGGCCAGCCTGGTCTACAAAGCGAGTCCGGGACAGCCAAGGCTACAGAAAAACCCTGTCTCCAAAACAAAACAAAACAACAACAACAACAAAACAGGTACCAAAACCGGGTGTGGTGGCACACTCTGGGAGGCAGAGGCAGGCGGATGTGTGTGAGTTCGAGGTCAGCCTGGTCTACAAAGACAGTCCAGGATAGCCAGGGAAACACAGAGAAACCCAGTTTGAAAAAACCAAAATGTATGTGTGCACGCACAATATGCATGACACAGGCTCTGGCTCTGTAGTCCAGGGAGGCTTCAAGTTTGTAATCCTGCCTCTGGCCTCCAGAGCTTAGATTGCAGGCTTTTGCCACCACACCCAAGTACCCGGTGGCTTTGATATGTTTCTATGATGTAACTCAGTTCTAGATTATTTAATGCACGTGCGGCGAGAGCAACGGAGGAGGGAAATTAGGTTGGAATGCTGGCAACAAAAAAACGTTGTTGGGGAGGCGGGTGGCCCAGTGTGGATCTTACCCACTGTTGGCACATGGTTGTTTATTTGCAGGGAAGAGAAGGATGCTCACCCCATGATCCTACGCTCCGAGTAAGCCTTTCGCTTGTTGGTGAAGGGGGCAGCAAATCCCATGAAGGAACGACTGGGAGGTAGGCCAGCCTCGGCCGCCAAGACCTGGGCGGCGCGAGGCAAGAAGAGGTTACAGGAAATCAGAAACCTAGCGCCAAAAGGAAAAGAGAGGCAGCGTCACGATTCTTTTTTTATGTTCAACCAGTTCTAGGTGAAGGGGTAGAGGGATGCACCACGGAGGAAGGTCGTTTGGGCAAGCTCTTCTCCCTCCCCCAGCACCTGCTGCAGCTAGCTGGGCGAGCTGGCCAGGAAGTCACGAGTGTGAAAGGTCGAGGGCGGCTGAGGACAGGGCCAGGGGTGGGGATGGGGAAAAAAGAAGGGCACTTCTGAAGTGCCAGCTGCCTTTGGGACAACGCTACCGCCTCAAGCAAACTCAAGCATCTCTGACCCCTAGCCCTGACCAGGCCCATCACCGCCTGGGCGCCCGGGAAGGAACGAGAAGTGGCAGGCGCGCGCCCACCCCGAGCACGGAACTTGCAGGCGCATCTCCAGAGCGCTCTTAGGGCTCCTGGGGTGATGGGCACTGACAACGCCAGCCCTCCTCCTCCTCCTCCTGCCCGCCGTCTAAGGGCTGCCCCCCTCCACCGCAGACCCCCCTCCGGTCCTGCGCGGGTGCTGGTGCCTGCCTCTCACCTCATTGGCCGCGGCGGCCGCGGAGGGCCCGGGGGCGGGGTCGGGACGGAGCGCGCGCCCCGGCAGAGCCAGAAGCCGCCGTAGCTGCGGGCGGCGGCGCGCGTCGGGGCCGGGAGCCTCCGCGCGCCCGCACAAGCCATGCGCGCGCCCCTGCCTGGCGCGCTGGGCTGAGGGCGAGCGAGGCCGGGCTGGCTCCTCCGGCTGCGTGCGCCCTGCTCCGGCCCGCGCGCCCTGCTCCGGCTAGGCTAGCACTGAAGCGGTGACCGCAGCTCCCGGTCCCCTTCACGTCACGCCGTGGACAGGGCTCGGGAGTAGAAGAGCGAGGGAGGAAGGGGCCACGCTGCCTGTCGGGAGATGTAGTTTTCTTTGACACCTCTGGAGAGAAAGAAAGGGCGCCGGGTGCGTGTCTGAGGAGCTGCAGCGATGACTCGGGGGGAGCTAGGTCTCCTGGTACTCACTACTTGGCGAGTCTGTGGTCACAGGACCTGGTACGTAGGCGCAGAGGCGACGTCGTGGGCGTGTCAACGGCAGATGTCTGTGGACGCCCTGAGGACGGTCTCCCGGAGCCCCTCGGACTGAGAGGCTCTGCTCCACTCAGCAGCCTTCGCATGGGCCTGCTGCTGATTTGGAAAAAGGACAGCAACGTTACAAGCTCCGGACTGGCTTGCGCGCTCTTCTCTCCCCTCCTCCGTCCCCCTTTCCTCATTCAGCTCCTTAGTTCCAACTGGCCTTGAATTTGCACTTCCACTTCAATACCGTCCCATAAAGAAGTCGGAGTCTGAGGCAGGAGGATTGCCACGAATTCCAGGCCAGCCTGGGCCACATAACCAGTTTTAGAGAACCCAGGTCTGCATTGAGGCAGGCCCCACTCTCAAACCAATCCTTTGAGACGCCCTCACTATATAGACCTGGTTGGCCTCGAACTCTTGAAGGTCCTCCTGCCTCTCAGCTGCTGAGATTACAGGCATGAGCTCCAGGAGGGGACAGCTCCACAGCCTCCCCAATTGCTGAAACAACTGGCGTGAGCCACCACAACTGGCCAAGATTCACTTTTAGAGAAAAGAACCATCACTGTCTGGGAAAATGTATACTCTGTGGAGGATGAAATATCATAGGCAGAAAGCCAGACAGTGGTACCACACGCTACTTCCTACTAGACAAGGAGAAAACAGCTGCTCTTGATGAAAGTAAGAACAAAGGAAAAAGAGAAAGGAGATATAAATTAGAAAGAGACTAGAGTGCACGCCTGTAATCCCAGCACTCGGGAGACAGAGGCAGGCAGATCTCTGTGAGTTCGAAGCCAGCCTGGTCTACAAAGTGAGTCCGGGATAGCCTAGGCTACACAGAGAGACCCCTGTCTCGAAAAACGAGAGAGAGGGAGGGAGGGAGGGAGGGAGGGAGAGAGAGAGAGAAAGAGAGAGAGAGAGAGAGAGAGACACGGGTGCAAGAACATTCTCCCACGTGAGGCTAAATTTAAGGACGTTGGGGCCGCCCCAGAGCAGCTCTCCACAGTCATCCGAGCTTTGCTTGACAGTTGAATATGGTGGCGGCGAGAAGACAGGCAATCAAAGCTCGGCTGTGATGCGAGTTGAGTGCATGACACACCTAAGGCCCCAGATTCCATCTCAGAGTCAAAACGAGGCTGTCCAGTGGCTCAGTGGGTAAGGATGCTTGCTTCCAAGTCTGATCTGAATTCAGTTCCTAGGACCCGCCCCACCCCCAACCCCGCCGTCCAATGGAGAGAGCCCTCTCCTCTGACCTACACACCCACCCACACCCACACCCACTAAAAAGTTTGGTGTTTTTTTTCTTTAGTTTTGTGTGGGAGTGGGTTGGTGGGTGGGCGTGACCAAATGAACGATTTGTCTCTTTTCCTCTTGCTCTCTCTCTCTCTTCCACCCTCCTGGGAGGCGTGAACTCCCTAGGTTCAGAATGACGTAATTTCTTTCCTTTTCTGAGACCTTTCCTTCTGAGCGCTTCAGGGAGTCCCGCCATGTTCTGTTCTCACTCCCGCTTCCCTTCCCCAGCTAGGGGATCTCCTTCCAGTTCAGTTGCGGTGCTCTGATGGCATATGACCTTGAAGGGCAGCTTACTCCTTCCAGCCTCACTCCCTGGTCCAGACCCACCTCCTCTGACGTAGGAGACAGCTGCTTGGAGTGAGGCAGAAGGAGCAGGTTGGGTAAAAGAGAGATTGACTGGAATGCATGACTGAACTGTGACCTCATTAACAGTGCGGTAACCGACTTAACTGTTTCACAATCCCTACGGTCCGGTAGCCCTGCAAAACCAATGTGCTTGCTGTTCTCCAACTAATTAAAAAGCTAATTACTCCCATTTAATCCTTCCCTGGTTCATTCCCTTTAGTTCTGCTTGGATCCTTGCTATTTTACACCAATAACTTCCTTTAATTATTGACTCAAAACACCTTCTCCAGGAAGATTCTCTTGGCTGAACCCTCGTCAGCACCACTCTGAACACTAAATTCTGTGAAAACAAGCATGTATCCTGTATTTTCTCATTGTTTTGTGTGTTTCTTATATTTTCCTACGTTGTAAACATTTAAAAAGGGACATTTGCCTTAACTTACAAGTTTCTCTTTTTTAATCTTTTATTTTACATTTTATTTTTTTAAAAGATTTATTTATTTATTTATTTTCGAGACAGGGTCTGACCTAGACTTGCTTTGTAGACCAGGCTGGCCTCGAACTCACAGTGATCTGCCTGCGTCTGCCCTCCCCCCCCCCAGTGCTGAGACTAAAGGCGTGCACCACCACGCCCAGCCCAAGATTTATTAATTTATTATTAATACAGTGCTCTACCTGCATGTAACACCTTCGTGCCAGAAGAGGGCATCAGATCTCATAATAGATAGTTATGAGCCACCATGTGGTTGCTGGGAATTGACCTCAGGAGGAACCAGTGCTCTTAACCTCGGAGCCATCTCTTGAGCCTTATTTATTTTATTTAATTTTTTAAAACTATTTTTAAACCATTATTTGATATATATTGGTGTTTTGCCTGCATGTGTGTCTGTGTGAGAGTGTCAGATCTTGGAGTTACAAACAGTTGTGAGCGGCCATGTGGGTGCTGGGATTTGAACCCAGGTCCTCTGGAAGAGTAGTCAGTGCCCTTAACCACAGGACATCTGTCCAGCCCTAAATAAAGGTGTTTGCCACTACACCCAGTTGATTTTATTTATTTATTTAATGTATATGAGTACTCTACTCTTTTTTTTTTTTTTTTTTTTTTTTTTTTTTTTTTTAAGATTTATTTATTTTATTTATTGCATATGAGTACTTTATCTGCAGAAGAGGGTATCAGATTACATTATAGATGGTTGTGAGCCACCATGTGGTTGCTGGGAATTGAACTCAGGACCTCTGGAAGAGCAGGATGGCACTCTTAACCACTGAGCCATCTCTCCAGCCCAAGTACTCTACTCTTGAATGCCAGAAGAGGGCACTAGATGGTCGAACTCAGGACCTTTCAGCCCCCTCCAGACATGGTTTTTGTGCTTAAAAAGCTCAGCCTGAGCCTGGCAGTGGTGGAACACACCTTTAATCCCAGCACTTAGGAGGCAGAGGAAGGAAGATCACTGTAAGTTGGAGGCCAGCCTGGTCTACAGAGGGAGTCCAGGACAATCAAGGCTACACAGAGAGACCCTGTCTTGAAAAACTAAAAAAAAAAAAAAAAAAAAAAAAAAGCTCACCCTGAGCACAGGTTGGCTGGAGAGATGGCTCAGACAGAGGTTAAGAGCACTGCCAGCTCTTCCAAAGGACCGGGGTTCAATTCCCAGCACCCACATGGTGGCTCACAACCATCTATAATGTGATCTGATGCCCTCTTCTGGCCTGCAGGCGTACATTTGGGTAGAACACGGTATACATTTAAAAACAAAACAAAGCAAAAACGTCCTGGTTGACATGCTTCCGCTAACAAGAACAGCCAGACGTGGAAATACAGAAACCAGAAAGCAAGGCTAGTTCATTTAGAGACTCTTCCCCATCACTGGATGAGGCCTTTGTTTTCAGCTTGGCAGGATGTGCTGTCTATGTGCTGAGTCTTATGGCCTGAATGGCACTTTCATCATGGGGTCAGTCGTGCTAAGGGCTGGGGCCTGTTCTATCAGAAGGAGGAAAGAACAACAGGCAAATCAGGCTTGGCTCTGCACAGCCTGGATCTCAGCGCTAAGGGTGAACTTGAGGTCAGTCTACTCTGAGGCCATCCTTGCGGGAGGATGGAAAAGAGAGGAAGAGAGAGGAGACCAGGTTTACCCAATTTATTATATTTTTTAAAAGATTTATTTATTTATAATGTATACAGTCTTCTTCCTGCTTGTATACCTGCACACCAGAAGAGGGCACCAGATCTCATTATAGATGGCTGTGAGATACCTTGTGGTTGCTGGGAATTGAACTCAAGACCTCTGGAAGAACAGCCAGTAATCTTAACCTCTGAGCCATCTCTCCAGCCCCTATTTTTTTTTCTTCTTCTTTTTTGGTTTTCTGAGACAGGGTTTCTCTGCATAGCCTTGGTTTTCCTGAAGTCACTTTGTAGACCAGGCTGGCCTCGAACTCACAGAGATCCGCTTGACTCTGCCTCCTGAGTGTGCACCACCTGGCCTGGAACAATTTCTGAGTTTTAAGACCAGGTCTAAAGCCGGGCTTGGTGGCGCACGCCTTTAATCCCAGCACTCGGGAGGCAGAGGCAGGCGGATTGCTATGAGTTGGAGGCCAGCCTGGTCTACAAAGCAAGTCCAGGCCAGCCAAGGCTACACAGAGAAACCCTGTCTCAAAAAACAAAACAAAACAAACAAACAAAAAAAGGACCAGGTCTTAGTGGTCCAACCTGACCTGAACTCATAGCCAAACTCACCTTGAACTTGTGACGCTCCTACATCTACCTCCAAAGGGCTTGGATTACAGGTATGTGTCACCATCCCCATGACGTTCCACAAATATCAGTCCAGAAGTTGAATTCAGGACTAGCCGCATAGCTGGCCTCTGCCAGCAGCTTCATCCTGTCGCCTTACGTTCCCTCAGAACCCCAGCTGTGTCAGTGTTATTAAACCGTTTATTTCCTTCCTGGGAAATCCTCTTTCTTGCTCCACATAATGTTGAAGAACAATCTCTAGTCCTTTCTCTTTCCATCTGCCCAGAGATCAGTCTCAGTCACCCCGGTCACCTCCACTTCTGAGCCAGGTCTCCAATTCCTCAGGTTACGAAGAGCTATTCTGGGCAGTGGCTGGTGTGTACTCGCCTCCTCCTCAGGCTAGATCCTAGTCTAGGCCCTCCGGAAGGCCCATTGCAGCCAGTGGCCCAGAAAACACCCAAGCCCTGGGGTCCCTGGGACCCCAGCTTTGTTCAATGTCTATCTCCTCCTCCTTCCTCCTCCTCCTCAGGTACAAAATCCTGGTCCCTGATGCTGATTTTCTAGGCTTTGATAATCAACTGAGCAAGAAGCAGCAACAACCAAAACCAACACTTATACGTTCTGTGTGGTACTTCCTCCCCCCACCCCTCCAAATTTGTAATGCTGTGAATCAAAATCAAGATTTCACTGGGTGTGGTGGCGCACACCTTTAATCCCAGCACTCAGGAGGCAGAGACAGGTGGATCTCTGTGAGTTCAAGGCCAGCCTGGTCTACAAAGTGAGTCCCCGACAGCCGAGGCTACACAGAGAGACACTTTTGAAAAACAAACACAAACAAAAAACAAAACAAGAAAAGAGATCTGTTTCATTTTTATTATTATTTTTAGTTGGTTGTTTGGTTTTGTTTCCAGACAGGGTTTCTCTATGCCTCTGCCTCCTGAGTGCTGAGAAGGTGCCATCACCATGGGGGGCGGGGAGGGGCATGCATCACACGAGTGCCTGTGCCTGTGCCTGAGGGGGTCAGAAGAGGGCATCAGACAGATTACTTGGAATTACAGGCAGTTGCTAACCACCCAATGTGGGTACTTGGAACCAACTCTGGTGTTCGCCAGAGCAGCAAATGCTCTTACCTGATAAGCTGTCTTTCCAGCTCCCTCAGCCCTCTTTTGATTTTTTTTTTTTTTTTTTTTTTTTTGGTTTTTCGAGACAGGGTCTCTCTGTGTAGCCTTGGCTGTCCTGGACTTGCTTTGTAGACCAGGCTGGCCTCGAACTCACAGCGATCCGCCTGCCTCTGCCTCCCAAGTGCTGGGATTAAAGGCATGCGCCACCACGCCCAGCTCCTCTTTTGATTTTTTAAAAAAAGTTTTATTGATTTATTATGTATACAGTGTTCTGTCTGCACAGACACACGCATGCCAAAAGAGGATACCAGATCTCATTATAGATGGTTGTGAGCCACCATTGTGGTTGCTGGGAGTTGAACCCAGGACCTCTGGAAGAGCAGACAGTGCTGTTAACCGCTGAGATATCTCGACAGCCCCCCTCTTTTTATTTTTATTTAGTTTAGTTTTGTTTTGTTTTTTGGGGGGTTATTTATTTATTTATTTATAGACAGATTTTCTCTGTGTAGTCCTGGCTGTCCTGGAACTCTCTGTAACCCAGGCTGGCCTCAAACTCATAGAGATCTGCCTGCCTCTCCCTCCCAAGTGCTGGGATTAAAGGCACCGCCTGGCCCTCTTTTGATTTTTAATTCGAGACAGGGCTTTATTAAGTTGCCCAGGCTGACCTTGAACTCAGTCCAAAGCTCAGACAGAATTTAAACCTGACATCCATCTGCCTCAGCCTCCTGAGTGGTTGGGATTACATCCCCACAACCTGTCTCCTGTGGCACAGAGGGTTGATCCTGCACCTCCATGCATGCTACAGAAGCAGTCTACCAACTGAGTTCCAACCCTAGCCTCTTTTACTTTTAGTTAAAAATAATTTTGAAAGAATTTATTTCTTTTTATTAAAGATTTATTTATTTATTTATTTATTTATTTATTTATTATTTATGATGCTTTATTTGCATGTATACCTATAGACCAGAAGAGGGCATTAGATCACATTACAGATGGTTGTGAGCCACCATGTGGTTGCTGGGAATTGAACTCAGGACCTCTAGAAGAGCAAACAGTGCTCTTAACCGCTGAGTCATCTCTCCAGCCCCCTATTTTTATTTCTTGCGTATGAATGTTTTTACGCATGTATGTATTTTGTCTTTTCTTTCTTTTTTTTTTTTCCAGAGCTGAGGACCGAGCCCAGGGCCTTGCGCTTGCTAGGCAAGCGCTCTGCCACTGAGCTAAATCACCAACCCCTCATGCATGTAAACACAGCAAGTGCAAGTAGTACCCGAAGAGCTCAGACAGTTGACAACAGCTACATGAGTGTTGGGAACCAAACCTGGGTCCTTTGTAGAAACAGCTAGCAGCAAGCACTCTTAACTGCTGAGCTATTTCTTCAGCCTCCTTTCCCAAATGATGATGATGATGGTGGTGGTGATGATGATGATGATTATGAGGTGGGGTTGAGACAGAGTGGTGCTAGGTAGCCCAGGCTGACCTTGAACTCACCACACTAGCCTCAAAAGTGCTGGGAATACAGGCTCACGCTACTACCCTTAGATCTTCTGGGTTTTGTCTAGGGGATGGAGCACTGTCACCGGAGAGTATTTGCTTATTTATTTATTTACTTATAGGCAGAGTGCTATGTAGTGGGAAGTTTTAGTGTTTTTAAAAACTCAGTTATGAAGAGGCAGGCGGATCGCTGTGAGTTCGAGGCCAGCCTGGTCTACAAAGTGAGTCCAGGACAGCCAAGGCTACACAGAGAAATCCTATCTCAAAAAAACAAACAAAACAACAACAACAACAAAAAGAATTAGCTCCTATAGTGCTATTGCTTTTATTGTTCACGTGACACAACCCTGAGTGATGTGGGAAGAGCTCCAATTTTTTAATTAATTAATTAATTAATTATTTTGGTGTTTTAAGACAGGGTTTCTCTGTGTAGCCTTGGCTGTCCTGGACTCCCTCTGTAGACCAGGCTGGCTTCACAGAGATCCTCCAGCTTCTGCCTCCCGAGTGCTGGGGTTACAGGCGTGCGGCACCAGGTCCAGCTCTGCTTGTTTCCTTATCTAAAGCACTGGGATTAAAGACATGTGTTACTATGCCTAGCTCACCTTAGCTTTAAAAATTATGTTTATTTAATTAGTGTGTGTGTATGTGTGTACGGGCACATGTGTGTATGTGTGTGCATGTGTGCACGCACATGCATGTGTGGAGGGGACAGTGCATGTGTGGAAGTCAAAGGAGAACTTGTAGGACTCGGTTTTCTCCTTCCACCATGTGCTCCTCGGGAACTGAACTCAGGTCGGCAGGCTTGGCGGCAAGCGTATTTACTCATTGAGTCGTCTTGTTAAGCCTCCTCCTTACTCTTTTTGAAAGGCAGAGAGTCTCACTAACCCTGGAACTCGGATACTTCACTAAACTGGCCAGTGATCTCCCAGGCCTCGCCTATCTCTGCCACCTCCCGGCACTGGGGTTACAGATTTGAACTGCCGTGCCTGGCTTTTATGTGGGGCCTGGGGAATCTTTCTTTGTTTTTCTGAGGAGCCCTGGATAGCCTGGACTCTCTTTGTAGACCAGGCTGGTCTCAAACTCACAGAGACCCGCTTGCCTGTGCCTCGGGAGTACTGAGATTAAAGGCCTGCACCACCACCAGCCGGCTCTGGACTCTCTTTGTAGACCAGGCTGGCCTTGAACTCACAGAGACCCAACACCACGGTCGGCTTACTTTTTTATCTCATGTGTATGGATGTTTTACCTACCACATCCTCTGGAATTGGTGTTACAAATCGCTATGAGTTGCTCTGTGGATTTCGGGGCTTGAATCTGGTCCCTTCGAAAGGATGCTCAGTGCTCTTTAACTAGCAGAACCGCTTCTCCAGCCCCAACAGGGTCTCAATGTCTGATAGAGGAGGGCCCAGCCCACTGTGGGCGGCGGCACCATCCCTAGGCAGGTGGCCCAGGACTTTCCTCAAAGATGGATTGTGCCCTGGAAATGTGAGGTGAAGTAAAACCCTTTCCTTCCTTTAGTTGTTTTGGTCAGTGTTTATCATAGCAACAGAAAAGAAACTAGGATTATGTAGCCCAGACGGCTCTCGGACATAGAATCTTCCTCCTGCCTCAGCGTCCAGCGTGCAGGGATTTTAGGCACGATTCATGCCTGGCTCTAAATCATCTTTTTGTAAGTTGTACCAGCCTACCAGTCTCCACTTTTCTTTTCTCTCTTTCCCTCCGTCCAGTTGTCCCTGGTGGGCTAGGGGGAGCTCCCCCGCTTACAGCACTTTCGCTGCTGCCCTAAGCTGGCTGGGGTAGTTACGGAAGCTGGTGCTTGTCCTGCCCTCGGTGGAGGTCTCCAGAAGCGGGAGTCTTCCTGGGGATTTCTCCGCAATTTAGCAATCTCGCTGTTTTCCCTGTACTCAGTGTGTGAGCCATATGTGAGCCTCAGGTCGTCACACTCGGAGTTTGCCACCATCCCTGGGTGCCTTGGGCATGACAGTGCGGTCCGGAGGCGTCCGCTCCGCCGGAGCTTGGTGGGTTGGGGGTTGGATTCCAGTTTGGTCCTGAGTTTGGGGGTCACGTGGCGGGGAGGAAACGAACCCGGAGTCGTCCGCGCCATGTCCCTACGAGGGATCCCGGGGGCCGCCGGGCTGCACGGAGGGAGAGAGAGGACCCCGCGCGCCGCCGCCGCGAACCGCTCGCCCGAGGCCGCCGTGGCCGCCGTGGCGCTGGGCAGAGGGCCGGAGCGCCCTGAGGCCCGGCCCAGGCTCGCCGCCAGGGAGCGCTGCGGGCTCCCGCTCGCCCGCCCCCCGGTAGGCGGGGCCGCCCTCTCCCCGCAGCCGCCGCCGCCGCCGCCGCAGCCGCCGCCTGGGCCGCCCCGTGTCCCCGGTGGAGCCGCCGCCGCCGCCGCTGCCGCCGCCGCCGCCGCGAGCTCGATGCGGACGGAGCCTGGGCCGGGCCATGGGGATCCTCAGCATCACGGACCAGGTCGGCCCTACCGCCCTTCCCCACTTCCTCCTCCCAGGGCCCGGCGCCGCCGTCGCCACGCGAGCCCGGGGATGTGCGGCCTAGACTGGGCCCGAGCCCGGGGTTCCCGGGGCTCCCGCCGCGCTCCAACGCCGCGCTCCCCGCCGCGGAGCCGGGGTGTCCTTGGGGACCGGGCGAGCCGTGGGGGGCGCCGCGGGGATCCGCTGCAGCCGGGACCACCTCCCCCCGTAGGCGAGCCCCTCCAGCGACGCCCCCCTCCATCCTGAGCGCTCCCCCACCTCCCGGTTCCGCTCTGGCCCGGGCCCGCTCCCTGACGGCCGGTTCTCCCTGCAGCCGCCCCTGGTCCAGGCCATCTTTAGCCGAGATGTGGAGGAAGTGCGTTCCCTCCTCTCGCAGAAGGAGAACATCAATGTGCTGGTGAGTTGGGAGCGGGGAGTGGGATGGCGAGCCGGGATCCGGCCTCCGGTGTTCGGGACCCCTCCTCACAAGTGGGGCGGCTCCGTGTTCCCCCTCCTTCCCCCCCCGCCCCTCCCCGCTCCTCCGGATGAAACTGCAGGCTCCCAGAAACGGGAGCCTGCTCCGCATTTGAGGCTGGCAGGGATGGAGCGCGGACCGCGGGTTCTGGGGATGCCCAGAAAGAACGGCGTTCTCTCCTCAACCACCGGGGTCTGCAGCGCCCCCACCACTCCTGGAAGAAGGAGTAGGCTGCTCGGTCGGTGGCCCTGACTCCACCCTCCCAGGATGCTGGGATTTAAGCCCCTGCAGAACCCTCGAACCGGCATCCGGGATCATTTCTTCCTACAGATGCTTCTCTTTTCTGCTTTTCCAGGACCAAGAGAGGCGAACCCCATTGCATGCTGCTGCCTACGTAGGCGATGTCCCCATCCTCCAGTTGCTACTGATGTCAGGTGAAAGCGGGGAGCTGGAAAGTGCTGCACCTAGGGAGGGTAGAGGCCTCTTCGTATCCTTAGGGGGTCGATTGCTGGTGCTTGGTCCAGGAATGTCTGTCTGTCTGTCTGTCGGTCCGTTCAGGTGTTTCCCACTCTGATCACTGGTTTCCTACCCCCACCCTCTCAAATCTCAACAAAGTAGGACATATTGTGTCTACACAGGTGCTAATGTCAACGCTAAGGACACACTGTGGCTGACCCCTCTCCACCGAGCTGCAGCCTCCCGAAACGAGGTACAGACCCCCCCCACCTCATCTCACCCTCCCAAAAAGGATGAAGGGCCGCAGAAACTCAGTCCTCTATCCTGTAGACTGTTTCTGCCCCATGCAGGGAGGAGACCAGGGATTGGCCCCTCCTTCCTGCCCCTAGAACTGGCTGGTGAGGGGGGGCTGAGTGCTGCCAGCTGATGTGACGTCAGGGAGAGCTTAACACTGGGCTGGCAGACTGCGGGGGCCCTGCTGCCAGGCCTGAGTGAGTCATCCCTCCCTGGGGGCCACCTTAAGGCTGATGATGCCCCTCTGGGCACTGAGATTTCTCTCCTTGTGATGGGGTGCTGGGTAGTGATTCTTGTGTCCGTCCGCGGCCCCCCCCTCCCCCCAGCAACATTTAAGTTGAATGTGTAAGGGGCTGACTATGATGCCTTCAACACGAAAGAAGGAGGAAAGGACCTCTTGTTGGATCCTACATCACTTCCTTGGCTTCAGCCACTGGGGAGAGCTTGAGGCCAATAGGGATGATATGGGGCGTGTTTTTGTTTGTTTGTTTGGTTGGTTGGTTGGGGTTTTTGTTTTGTTTTGTTTTGTTTTCTTCGAGACAGGGTCTCTCTGTGTAATCTTGGCTGTCCTGGACTCACTTTGTAGACCAGGCTGGCCTCGAACTCACAGTGATCCACCTGCCTCTGCCTCCCGAGTGCTGGGATTAACGGCGTGCGCCGCCACGCCCAGCTGTGTGGGATGTGTTTAAGAGGGGCGTTTCAGGCTGGATTTTTAGCCTGTATGTTTGTTTATTGGAGTAATAGATATGATTTTGGTTCCTATGGAAGGGGCTCAGGAGAGGGTGTGTTTGCCATTAACATAGCGGGAGCATGTGTTTTTCCTGGAAGTAGGGCTTGGGATGTGTGAATTTGCCTAGGGTGGATGTAAGTGTGAGTGAAGATTTTCAGGAGCTGGGTTGAGGACTGGATAGATGGCGGGTGGCTTGAGGAAGAGATCTTTGCTCTCCTCAGCAAAGCAAAGAAGGTTAAGCTCTAAGGACATCAGGTTTGGAGAGACTGCTAGGAGGCAGGGCGGTGCGTGCCGCGCCAACGCCTGCCTTCTGCCCCCTCTTGTCTTCTCTTGTCCCTTGGTCCTCCACAGAAGGTGCTGGGGCTGCTGCTGGCACATTCAGCTGATGTGAATGCCCGGGACAAACTGTGGCAGACACCACTGCATGTGGCCGCTGCCAACCGGGCCACTAAGTGTGCCGAGGCTCTGGCACCCCTGTTGAGCAGCCTCAATGTGGCTGACAGGAGCGGACGCAGCGCTCTGCACCACGCGGTCCACAGCGGGCATCTTGAGGTGAGAGCCTTTCCCTTCCTTCCCTCTCACCCGTGATGTGCTTCCGGGCCTGCTTGACGAGGAGTCGCTCAGACAGTTACACAGACACTAGGGCTTGAGCATCCCACAAATGAGCTACCCACCTCTGTGCCCCGCCCCCTACCCCCCCACTGCTGGGATTAGAGCTGTGCTCCACCAAACTGGGCTCTACAGGTGCTTTTCTTTTTTGGGGGGGAGGCTTGGAGACAAGGTTTCTCTGTGTAGTCTTGGCTGTCCTGGACTTGCTTTGTAGACCAGGCTGGCCTTGAACTCACAGCGATCCGCCTGCGCTGCCTCCCGAGTGCTGGGATTTAAGGCGTGCACCCTGCCATGCCTGGCCCTAGGTACCTTTTTGTAAAGAGAAAGTTGATATGGTCCAGCACGTTTCCAGAGACTCAGAAGACTTTGAGAGCCAGCAGAGCACCTGAGGCAACCCTCGACTTTCCCTTACCCAGTGCATCTCCTTGTGCCTGGTCCCACTTTCCCCACTGGTTCTCCTGAGTGTTGTGTTCAGCAGCAGAGGCATTCACTGCAGACACGAAGCAGGATGCCAACCTGCCCTCCCCTTTCAGGAGATCAGGGGCCTCTGCCCTTCCCTGGGTCGAGGGTGTGAACCTGTCACTGTGTCTTTTATATCCTCGAACAGACGGTGAACCTGCTCCTTAACAAGGGGGCCAGCCTGAATGTCTGCGATAAAAAGGAGCGGCAGCCATTGCACTGGGCGGCTTTCCTAGGTGAGAGACACTGTAGGAAAAGGAGGAATTAGGACCCCCAGGGCTGGAATAAGGAGTTGTAGCCTTTGGGGGAGGAGTCTGGGGCCTTTAGGGGAGGAGCTTGGCACTTTTGAAGGAGGAGCTTGAGGCCTTTTGGGGCAGGAGCTTGGGGCCTTTGAGGGAGGAGCCTGGGGCATTTCGGGTCACTGTCCACCTTTCTCTGCCTCCCAAGTGTGTGGCTACAAGCATGTACCATTACCACCTGGCCAGTATCTGTTCTTTTTGTTTGTTTTTGTTTTGTTTTGTTTTGTTTTTCGAGACAGGGTTTCTCTGTGCAGCCTTGGCTGTCCTGGACTCACTCTGTAGACCAGGCTGGCCTCGAACTCACAGCGATCTCCCTGCCTCTGCCTCCCGAGTGCCGGGATTAAAGGTGTGCACCGCCACCCCCGGGCCCCGTCCACCTTTCTTTTTCCTTTCTTCGTAGGCCATTTAGAGGTCCTGAAACTGCTAGTGGCACGTGGAGCTGACCTGAGCTGTAAAGACCGGAAGGGATATGGGCTGCTCCACACGGCTGCAGCCAGCGGCCAGATTGAAGTGGTGAAATACTTGCTCCGGATGGGGGCCGAGGTCAGAGCAGTAAATACTGGGTCTGGGGGCTCAGGACGGAGGCGGGGAGTGTTGGGGCTGTGGGGGTGGCTTCAGGAGGGTGAAAGGGTCTGACTAAGGCTCAGGTTACATAGCTGCTCCCGGCACTCTTTGATCAGAACACTGAAGGGGCTGAGGCAGCAGGACTTTTAGGGTCCTGGGTTTAGTTGGCTTCTTCCAACTTTGTTTACACCGATAATCTGTGCCCTCACTCCTGGGAATGCAGATCGATGAGCTCAACGCTTTTGGAAACACAGCTTTGCACATTGCTTGCTACCTGGGCCAGGACGCTGTGGCTGTTGAACTAGTGAACGCAGGAGCCAATGTGAACCAGCCAAATGACAAGGGTTTCACACCACTGCACGTGGCGGCTGTCTCCACCAATGGCGCGCTCTGCTTAGAGTTGTTGGTCAATAATGGGGCTGATGTCAACTACCAGGTACCTCTGGGCCTCCAACCACATTGCGGGGGAATCACCCATTGGTCTTCTGGGGCGATTAAGGACTTTAGTGTCTGTACAACATTCCTGTTCTTGTTGATGTGTTCATCAAAGGGGGAAAAGACAGTGCTTTGCATTTAATGACCACCTCCCTGTTCCCACAGAGCAAAGAAGGGAAAAGCCCTCTGCACATGGCTGCCATCCATGGCCGTTTCACACGTTCCCAGATCCTTATTCAGAATGGTATGCAATGGGAGCCTCTGTGCACTCTCCCTCCAGAGCGCTCATTCCTAGAACCCTGCCTTCCTCTTGCCCCACCTTCCCCTCAGAGTAGGCACCTGGAACTCTGCCTTTCCCAGTCTGAGGCTTCCTCGGGGCATAGTGCATGGGGAAGAATGCTCAGTTCATCCCCCGTGCAATAGCACTTGAATGGTCACTAGCTGAGGCCTGCCTGGGTTGTGTGTGTGTCCTTGTCTCAGGTAGTGAGATTGATTGTGCTGACAAATTCGGGAACACGCCACTCCACGTGGCTGCTCGCTACGGACACGAGCTGCTCATCAGCACTCTCATGACCAATGGCGCGGACACCGCCCGGTGAGTCAGGTTCTGGACCACGTCAGGTCTGTGCATAATGTTCACATCAAAGATGCTCACTGAAGGGAATGTGACTCCTAGGGTGGTGGTGGGCCACAGGAAAGAGCTCTGTGACCAGTCCCTCCTCAAGGGCTGAGTCCGTGACCCTCTTCCCAGGCGCGGCATCCATGACATGTTTCCCCTGCACTTAGCTGTTCTCTTTGGATTCTCTGACTGTTGCCGGAAGCTTCTCTCCTCAGGTATGTGCTGGCTGGTGGGTGATGGGGAGGCGGCTCAGGGCTCCTGGATGCAATGTGCCTGGTGTGCTCTTCCAGGTCAGCTGTATAGCATCGTGTCTTCACTCAGCAATGAGCATGTGCTTTCCGCTGGGTTTGACATCAACACACCTGACAGCCTTGGCCGCACCTGCCTTCACGCTGCTGCTTCTGGAGGGTGCGTTCCTGGGCCTCGTGATCTGGGCGAGGGTGTGGGTGCCCACTGTCTGCCATCACAGTAGAGACCGTTCAGTCCTGACCTCTCAGCACCTCCCTGGGTTGGTGGCCGTGCTTCAAGGCTCTCACACTTCCTGTGGTCTTCCTGTTAGGAATGTGGAATGTCTTAATTTGCTGTTGAGCAGTGGAGCTGACCTGAGAAGGAGAGACAAATTTGGAAGGTGGGTTAATATGGGGGGGGGCAGGGAAGCAGGTGAAGCTGGGCGTGGTGTTGCACGCCTGTGATCCCAGCACTCGGGAGGCAGAGGCCAACCTGGTCTACAAAGAAAGTCCAGGATAGCTGGGGCTATACAGAGAAACTCTATCTCAGGAAAAAAAAAGCAGCCGAGCGGTGGTGGCGCACGCCTTTAGTCCCAGTACTTGGGAAGCAGAGGCAGGCAAATTGCTGTGAGTTCAGGCCAGCCTGGTCTACAAAGCCAGTCTAGGACAGCCAAGGCTAACACAGAGAGACCCTGTCTTGAGAAACCAAGCGGGGAGGGGTGGAGCAAGGAGGATGCTATGTGCACCTTTTACTGCACATCTGGTGTTGTCCCTGAGCTTCTCACCTGTTCCTAACGTGCTCTCCAGGACCCCACTGCACTATGCAGCTGCTAATGGTAGCTACCAGTGCGCAGTGACACTGGTGACCGCTGGGGCGGGTGTCAACGAGGCTGACTGTAAAGGCTGTTCTCCCCTGCACTACGCTGCTGCTTCCGACACCTACCGGAGGTGAGGCTCACATCTGTTTCTTCTCAACCCCTCGCACCTCCCTGAGCTGCCCTGACCTCTTTTCCTCTGTTATACCAGGGCGGAATCCCATACTGCCTCCAGCCACGATGCTGATGAGGATGAGCTGCTGAAGGAGTCCCGCAGGAAGGAGGCCTTCTTGTGAGTGTAAAGCAGTTGTTGGGGTCACCCTCCCGCAGTGCGACCTGTTGGGGTCACCCTCCCGCAGTGCGACCTGTTGGGGTCACCCTCCCGCAGTGCAACCTGTTGGCGTCACCTCCCCGCGGTGCCACCCCCGGCCCTCCATTCTCCCACCCGTTTGAATCTCTGCCAGTGCTGCCTCGTCAGTCAGTTAGCCAGCGGTGTGAGACGTGTGCAGGGCATTCTGTGTAGAGAGAAAGACAATGGAGACACAGCTCCTCTCTCTAGGGGAAGGCTTGGAGAGCTGCACACACAGGACGCTTTAGCTAAGCAGCTACACTTCCTGTTCCAAGTGTTGCTCTAGCTGCTGGGGTGCTGGGGACTGATCTGGCAGGTGGTATGCCACTGAGCCACCTCCTGGCTGGTACTGAGAATGAAAGAGGAATTGGCCCGGGTGCCATGGAGCTCAACTTATTCTAGCGCTCGGGAGGCTACACAGTGAGGCACAAGTCAGCCAGGGTTATCCAGCCAGACCCTGTCTCTCAGAAGGAAACAGAACAGATGAATTACCTCAGAGCTTTGGCAGTAGAGTGCAATGTTCAAACAGTTCCCAACATCAAAACATGACATTGGCCTAGATCACCACTGACATAAATGAATGGGTGAAATTTATTTCAGTAAACTTCATTTTTAAGAATCTGAAACACCAGCTGGGTATGGTTGGCAGCACACATCTGTGGGTCTGGCCTTTAGGAGGCAAGTTTAAAGGATTAAGGAGAGATGGGGATTCAAGGACAGGCTTCTGCCATAGAATTGGAGGCCAGCCTGAGCTACGTGAGACCCTTTCAAAAGAAAATAATAAAGTAAGTAGCTGGGTGTCTGACTTAGCCTGTTGTCTCTAGCACCCGAGAGCCTGAGGCGGGAGAGGTGAGTGAGCTCTAGTGCACTTCGTGCTGTGGGCAGATTCTGTCTCAGCTGTCAGAAAGCCCACCTGAAAATCATAGAGCCCACCACCAGCCGAGTTAGGAAGCTGCCTGGACTACATAGCACCGTCAAGATGAATTATACTGAATTGTTTTCTTTCTAAAAACCAGCCACACGGCCTTCCAGATAGCACCAAGGGCATGGACGCTCGCTCCAAAGCCTGGTGACCTGAGTTCCAGACCCCTGGGGCCCGTGTGGTGGAAGGAGAGAACTGACTGCTGAAAATACACACACACACACACACACACACACACCATACATACACACCACACAAACAAGTTTAAGTCTCAAAAACAGCTCTGAATCATTTATTGGGAAAATAGGTACAAGAACCTTCTTACTCACTGATGTAAGAGGTTGGTAGTGGGACGGACTGAGTGTGAGCCGTAGGGAAGTAGTCTCAACCCTGACTTGTGTGTGTGATTAAATTTATTTTTTGCTGGTTGTGGCGTTGCATGCCTGTAATCCCAGCACTCAGGGAGGCAGAGGCAGGTGGATCGCTGTGAGTTCTAGGCCAGCCTGGTCTACAAAGTAAGTCTAGGGCAGCCAAGGCTACACAGAGAAACCTTGCCTCTTGGGCGTGGTAGCTCATGCCTTTAATCCCAGCACTCAGGGTGCAGAGCCAGGAGCCAGATGGATCTCTGAGTTTGAGCCCTGAGTGCCACGGCTGCCCAGAGACACCTCCAGAGAAAAGAAAAGAATGAAAGAAAGACAGAAAACACGCCGGAGAGGCTCAGCTCTCTGACTGTGGAAAGGATCTTTGTCCCGTCTGCTGCAGTTTTCTCAGCTCTAGCTCTGAGAATAATTATAGTAGTTAAATGGATTCATAGAGGTGCTCGCCACGCAACATTGGATGCGTAGTAAGTGCTAGATGCCGTCACTGTTAGAGCGGTGAGTAAGGGCTACACAGACCGAAAAGTGCGGAGAAGAGACAGACAGGGATAGGTGGTCAGGAGGCCCCAGAGAGGGCAGCGCACGGTCTGAGTGTGACTTCCTCAGCCATCTGGGGAGAAGCAGACAGGCCTGCTAGGCGAGGCTTGGTGTGGTTGGAGCAGGAGGAGCATATGCACGCACCAGCAAGGCGGGGAGCCAAGCATATGCCCGTGTTCTCTGGAACATGGAGGATAAAGACAGTGTTGGAGCTGGTGGCTCAGCCGTAGCCAGAGCTAAGGCTGAAGAACGGGTGGGCAGGACGGTGGCCCACAGGGCTCCCTTGCCCCTGGTCTCTGCTCCCCGTCGCTTGGCTCCCCCTGCCTCACAGTCTGTCTGCCTCCACAGCTGTCTGGAGTTCTTACTGGATAATGGTGCAGACCCCTCCCTGCGGGACAAGCAGGGCTACACAGCTGTGCACTATGCAGCCGCCTACGGCAACAGACAGAACCTCGAACTGGTATGTTTGGGGACCCAGCCCAGGAGAACCGGCAGGAACAGGGTCTAGTCTGCCTTCAGCTTTGTGATCACAAAGTCCGCTACAGTTGAATTGGGAGTTTAAGGGATTGTGGGTATGGCAGGGGCCACATTTTGGAAGTCCCTCAAGCATGTACTTTCTTGTTCCTTGCAGCTCTTAGAAATGTCCTTCAACTGCCTGGAGGATGTGGAGAGCACAGTTCCAGTCAGCCCTTTGCACTTAGCTGTGAGTTCCACATCTTTTCCTGTTGCCTTCTTGTTGTGACCTGGCCTTCCACAGGCATGCTAGGCCTGTGGTCCTGTCCTTGCCACCTGCAGTCTTCTAAAAGAAGAGCTTACATCTGTGTGCACGTGTGTGTGTGTGTGTGTGTGTGTGTGTGTGTGTGTGTGTGTGTGTGTGTAGATCTGAGGGTGGTCTCATGGACTGGATCCCTGTCCACCTTTATGTGACTTCCAGGGACGGAGCTCAGATGGTCACTTCAACCACTGAGCCACTTTGCCAGCCCTGTTTTTGCGTTCTCCTGGGATGTGGCAACAGGTTGTCTGGAAAGAGCCCAAGGAACTTGTGGGGCCTGGAGCTTCCCCTCGGTCCCCACAGCAGGGTAGGCAGAGGGATGCCTTAGCTGTGTGTGCCTATTGGTTGCCCGCAGGCCTACAATGGTCACTGTGAAGCCCTGAAGACACTGGCCGAGACGCTGGTGAATCTGGATGTAAGGGACCACAAGGGCCGGACCGCGCTCTTCCTGGCCACTGAGCGAGGCTCCACAGAGTGTGTGGAGGTGCTTACGGCCCACGGCGCCTCTGCCCTCATCAAGGAGCGGAAGCGCAAGTGGACACCCTTACATGCTGCTGGTAGGTGTCCCCTATGTCCAGATCCCTGTGAACAGCTGGGGCTGGAAGTGGGCTCAGCAAGGAGGACGCAAACATCAAGCCTCCGCTCCGCCCCCTCCCTAACGCTTTCCCCTTGCCCTAGGCCTTCACAGAACCTGCCGCCTTCCCTCTGGCACTGTCCTGACAAAGGCTCCCTTTTCTTTCAGCTGCCTCTGGCCACACTGATTCCCTGCACTTGCTGATTGACAGTGGGGAGCGTGCTGACATCACAGATGTCATGGACGCCTATGGACAGTGAGTGTGGGCCAGGAATGGACTACATTTTCCCCTCTGCCAGACCCTCGCCCTTTCTCCCCTTGGTCCTCAGCACACAGGAGAGAAGTGACCGGCCTCATCCTTTCTCCTGCCTATTCTGTAGAACCCCACTGATGCTGGCCATTATGAATGGTCACGTGGACTGTGTACATCTGCTGCTAGAGAAAGGATCCACGGCCGATGCTGCTGACCTCCGGGGCCGCACTGCCCTGCACCGTGGGGTGAGTGGGCAGCTGGGAATAAGATGGGCCTCGGGGTGGGAGTCAGTGCCCACCACCAGCAGGGCAGCAAGAGTGCCGCCCAGTTTCCGGGTCTAACTTGTTCCATCCCCTCCTGGTGACCTTATCTTTCTCTCATTTGCTCATGCCATCTGTTGGTACCCGACCAGGGCTTATTTGTTTTCCTTCCTTCCTTCCCTTCTTCTTTCCTTCTTTCCTTCCTTCCTTCCTTCTTTTATAGACAGGATCTCACTATGGAGCCCTGCCAGGCCCGAACTCTCTTGTGTAGGCCAAGCTGGCTTCAAGCTCAGAGTTTCCAAGTGCTGGGATTAAAGGTGTGCTGCAGCACCTGCCTGGCAGTTCTTTCTGTTTTGAGGGCCTCACTCTATCACCCCAGCTGGTCCTCCACTCCAGGTCTCAGGCGATCCTCCAGCCTTAGCTTCCTGAGCAGCCAAGACTATAAGTGTGCCTGGCGTTCAGACCCACAGGGTTTCCATCCCTCGGTCTAATAACCCTCCAGCTGGCGTTTTGTTCTGAGAGCCTCAGGAGTGACTGGCTATTCTGTCAGGAACGTAACTGCTGATCCCTAACAGTGGACTAGTGTAGAGATAAGGATAGATTCTTATCTCTTGTTCTTGCTCCTGGGCCAGCCCGCAGCAGCTAGCTACTGGACAAAGAGTGGCCTCTTACCACTTTCATCTCTGCCCCGCAGGCAGTGACTGGCTGTGAGGACTGCCTGGCTGCCCTGCTTGACCATGATGCATTTGTGCTGTGCCGAGACTTTAAAGGCCGCACACCTATTCACCTGGCCTCAGCCTGTGGCCACACTGCAGTGCTGCGGACTCTGCTGCAGGCTGCCCTTTCCACAGACCCCCTGGATGCTGGTGTTGATTACAGCGGATACTCGCCCATGCACTGGGCCTCCTACACTGGTACTGGTGGGGCCTTTGACAGGCACAGGGATGTGTGCCGTAGGAGGGGATCTGGGTGTAGATCTGAGGGCCAGAGACAGGACAGAGCAGATGAAGGGCTTTCTCACCCTCACCATGCTTTCCCTCCCTGTGCCCAGGACATGAAGATTGTCTGGAGCTGTTACTTGAACTCAGCCCGTTCTCATACTTGGAGGGAAATCCCTTCACTCCTTTGCACTGTGCAGTGTAAGTGCCTTCTGCATCAGTATGGCAGGGTGTGGTGGCCCGGGCGGAGGGTAGGGAGGCCTCTCACTCCTGGCTTCTGGTGATCCTTCCTCCCCCACCCCAGAATTAATAACCAGGACAGCACCACAGAGATGCTGCTGGGAGCTCTGGGTGCCAAGATTGTGAACAGCCGAGACGCCAAAGGACGGTGAGTGACAAAATCCTCTGGCTTTGGTTTCTGCCCGTGCAGAGTGTACCCTGTTTCATTCTCCTCTGGCCCTCCAGGACCCCCCTTCACGCCGCTGCCTTCGCGGACAATGTCTCTGGGCTCCGGATGCTGTTGCAGCATCAAGCCGAAGTGAATGCCACTGACCACACTGGCCGCACTGCGCTCATGACGGCAGCTGAGAACGGACAGACTGCTGCTGTAGGTGTGTAGGGGTCTGCCGCGGCAGAGAGCCCCTGGCTGTTAGTGGGGTGGGCCAGCCCTGCCTGCAGGGCGTATGGGGGCCAGGGCCTCACAGTGCTTGCAGGAGGGTGCTGAGTGGGATGGTGATTTCTGAAGAGGAGCACTTGAGTCTGTCCTGTCTCCTTCCTAGAATTCCTGCTGTACCGAGGGAAGGCAGACCTGACCGTGCTGGATGAGAACAAGAACACTGCCCTTCACTTGGCTTGTAGCAAGGTACTGCCTCGAGCCGGGGCGCCTGTGAGGGCGAGGACTCGGGTGCTGGGACCACTCCTGCTGTGGGTGCTCTTGGGTACAGGATAGACTGCAGCAGAAACCGGGGCTAACCAGCCTATCTGATTGGTGAGATGGCATGTGTGTCACCTCTCTCTCCTGTCCACTTTCTGTCCCTCTTCCTCAGGGCCACGAGAAATGTGCCCTCATGATCCTGGCAGAAACCCAAGACCTTGGCCTTATCAATGCCACCAACAGTGCGCTGCAGATGTGAGTGTCCAGGGCAGGGGTTCCTGGGGGGGGGCAGGGGCTCCTGGGGGGGGCAGGGGCTCCTGGGCGGGGCAGGGGCTCCTGGGGGGGGGCAGGGGTTTGGGGGGACGGGGCAGGGGCTCCTGGCACCTTACTCAGTGTTCCAACTTTACCTTTTCTCCTAAGGCCACTCCACATCGCTGCCCGGAACGGCCTAGCTTCTGTGGTGCAGGCCCTGCTGAGTCGTGGGGCCACAGTGCTGGCTGTGGATGAAGAAGGTGGGTCAGGGGAGGCTAGTGGACCTAGGTGGATCTGGCAGGGTCAGGAGCTCTCCCACACCGCAGTCCGCTGTCCTGTGTGCTGCATCCCGTGTGCTCCATCCTGTGTGCTGGGTCCTGTGTGCTACCCTGTACCTTGCACTCAAAATTTCCCATGGGCCTTTCTTGGTTCCGCTGCACAGCCTAGAGAGCTCAGGGCCTGGGCGGGTAGGTGGAGACCCCGGGCCTCAGTTCTCCCCTTGGCCCCACAGGTCACACCCCAGCCCTGGCCTGCGCCCCCAACAAAGATGTGGCCGATTGTCTGGCCTTGATCCTCTCCACCATGAAGCCTTTCCCACCCAAGGACGCCGTCAGCCCCTTCAGCTTCAGCCTGCTCAAGAACTGCGGCATCGCAGCCGCCAAGACGGTGGGTGGCTGTGGCGCTCTGCCTCACGGGGCCTCCTGTCCCTACAGCCAGGAGCGGCATGGCGCCATTGGGCTAGATGGCTGCTACTCCGAGTAGCCCCTCCAGCGTCCCTCTCCCTGCCGGCGGCTTGATATCTTATTCTATTTATTTAGAAAAAAACGTCTAAACATTTAGGGCACTTTAAAGGAGAACACGACTGGGTGGTGGGGCAGAGCGGGGAAGGAGGCACTGGGGAGCAGCTGCTCACCCCTTGCCACACCATCCTGGCCTGGCAGAGGTCTGGGACCCACAGGGAGCACCCCAGGCTCTTGGTACCCCCAGGGCAACCCCTTCTGCCAAGTGTCCCAAAATGATTGCTAAATGCCTGGCTCCCCCCTCTTTGACTCCATCTCTCAGTTTCCCCTGATTGCTGCCAGCTCCCCCCAACTCTTCCCTCTGACTTTCCTCTCTGTGCCTCCCCATACCTCTGCTGCCAGGCAGGCCCCTCCTCTTCTTCCATACCCATCACTGCCTCCCTGCTCGGCCCCTCCATCCCTGCAGCAGTGAGAAGCCTTAATTTCTGGTACTGTGTGAGCACTCTGGGGGTGTTCCCCCTCCCTTCAGGGGCAGCTAGAGGATGAGGGGGAGGGTATTTAGCACTGGGGCCTAGAGCTCCCCCCATATCCTATCACCCCTAAAATTCAAATGCAAACACTTGAAGCAGCAACTACTGAACCTGGCCCGGATCCTGCGCTCTCCCGGCTCCTCATGTGCAAACCAAGGGCTGCTTCTGCCCCCACAGTCTGCTCCTGTCCCCCGCTTCTGACCTGGCCCCCTAACCACGCACTTTAACCTTGCTTATTTCTTTTCATTTCTTTTGGGGAGGGAGCCTGTGGCCACCCCTCTGTGGTCTTCTTCTCCCTGAACTTTGAGCCTTGTCATGAACGTCTAAGTAAGCATTTTATTCTTTAGGGGAGAAACAAGTCAATATCCTGCCCATTTCAAAACTACAGCCCTCGTATGTCCTTTGTTTCAGGCATGTGTTTGCATGTGAGTGGAGGTAGGGACCATGTTCTTCCTCCTATGTCCCCCAATCCCAGACTTCCGTGCCCTGTCCCCCCAGTCTGTCTCCACCTTCTGTCGTGTCTGAGAGTACCCACTGCCCCAGTCACTCCTGATATGAAGCCAAAGATGGTGGGAAAGGCAGGGGCAGTGTAGGGACCTCCTGTTAGGGAAGCAGGCCTTCCTCCAGTGGGAGGGCGAGCACTCGCTGGTCAAGGCAGCAGCGGATGGACACTGAGGCTCACTCAGCTCGGTCCCTGCCTTCCCGGCACGGGAGAGATGGATTGAGGAGACAAAGCTGCACTGATAAGGCTCCTGGAAGCCGAGCTGGGCGGAACTAGGAGGGCAGTGTTCTCTTTAAATGTAGCACCTGGCCCTGGTCCCGGCAGACGCCCTCCATCCTGCTCCTCGGTGTCCCTTCCTCATGCGCAATACCTCAGCCAGGGGCCAAGACACAGAACTTGAATAGAGGCCCTGCCCTCCACCCCACAGTGCATCCTTGCCCAGTTTGGCTGCCCCCTGAGAACCGAGGACTGGATGGGCTTCGTTTACACAGTACAGGGGTCTCTTGTGGGGATCCCCTCACCCCTTCCCTACCCAAGCTTGCTTTACTCACATTCTTACCCATTTTCAGTTGTGTCCCTTGAATGTCTTGCCACCCTTGCCAGGGGTGAGCTGAGGGGAGAGGGGCCACCCCAGGGAGCCCTTCCTCCCGGCAGGGACCCTGCACCATACCTCATGCTAGTTCCCTGAAGCCTGGGGTGTTTGTCTGAACCGTTCGTTCCCTTTCATGGTCCCTGTCTCTCTGTCTTGATGCCCCCACCCTTCAGATCCTACACCATTTCAAGGCTTCCAGATGACCGTTCTTGTGAGAAGGACTGTGCAGCTTTTAATTTTTACTTTTGTTTCAAAGCCAAAGGGCCTTGCAATGCCCCTCTTGCCCGCCCCCTTCATCCCCTCTTTCCCTATACGACAATCAATGTGACCTCTCTTAAGGGCTGCCGCCCCCACCCGCCCCACCTTGCTGGTTCTGCAATGCTTGCCCCTAACTTCAATTCTCTCTCCTAAAATCTTCCCATTTCACTTTCTCCCTCTCATCTTGGTGCTGGGAATTAGGTGGTGGGGGCACGGGGGCAGGGAGATGGTCCCCGGGGTGACTGGGGTGTCAGTCGTGTTCTCCTTTATCAATGCTTGGTGATGACAGAGGAATCTGGGTATTTGTCAGGAGCCCCTTGTTGTTTTGTTTTGCTAGATGAGATTTCTGGTGGCTGTCTGTTCCCTGCTGTCCTGGGCACACTGTCAGCGTGCTGGGAGCATGGCAGGGGGTCCTCTGTCGCTCCTCATGTGGCTGTGAGGAGGTCTGGAGGGCAAGCAGCCTCCTCTCCTTATGCCAAAGGAACCCCCCCCCCCCCTGCACCGCACCCCGGGCTCCCAGCCCCTGGTGTGTTTTGAAGCATCTTGACCATTCTCATGGCCGCTGCATATTTATTTTAATGTTAAGTTTTTTTTAAAAACCTCTTTGACTTAAACGGGTGTGGAGAAGTAAAACAGGCAGAATGCCCCCCAATCTTAAGGGGCTTGGGTGGGGAGGGAACATCTCCTTCCCCCTCCCTTTGCTCCCCCTCCCCTCTCCCCACCGCAGCTCTAAAGCACTTGCCTCAAGTTATAAGCACTTTTGTGGAAAGGCCTATTTCAAGTGAGGACCTGGGAGCAGCCCGAGGTCCCAGCAAAGGACACAGAGCGAGGGCTACATAGGAGACAGGGAAACAGACATGTGAATCCGAGGGCGACATGAAAGAGCCAGTTTTTATTTTCTGATTTTGGGGGGGATGTTTCTGATTGGGTGGTGGCTTTGGTAGGGTTGTGTACTTCAGAAAAACAAATGGCACAAACTGTGGGTCCCACAATGGACCAACAGACCCGGGTCACTGCCACTGTCCAACTGAGACTCTGAGACTGACGGGCTACCTCCCCCACCCGTGGCCCCCTGAGCCATAGGACTGCTGAAACCACTGAATGTGCCGCCCAGGGTGGGGGGGGAGCAGCCCCTGGGGGAGGGGCCTCTCCTTTTGTTTGGTGCTGTGGGGGGGTGGGAGACAGGAAACTGAGGGAATGCCACCCCACATAGACATGTGTTCCTTGGGGTGGAGGGGCTGAGGAGGGCCGCCTCCCTCCTTCCCTCCCTCCCTCCCTCCCTCTCTCCCTTTCTAACCCCAGCCATGGCCCCTAGTCCTTCCTCACCCTACCGTCCTGACTTAAGTCCAGCTCACCTTTGCCTTCAATATGTAACCAAAGGAAAACTCAATACTGTTTCCACCGCTGTCTGCCCACCCGAGCCCCTTCCTCCTCCCTGGACCAGAAGGGGAGAAGAGGCTGGGGTGGGGATGGTGGGACCTGAGTGAATGCTTCTACAACTGTACCCCCAAAATCCTCTCTGTAGTCTTGGAAGGGGTCCCGAGAGGCAGGGTGGGGCCAGGCTGCCGGGCGGGGAGTGCGCACTGTGTACCGTATGCACATGAGTGTTTCTTTGTTGAAATGACGCCAGTCACTGCTCCAGCGGAGAGACCCTTCCTCCTTCCCACTCAGCCGTTGCTCACCTTCTCCCCCCACCCAGTGTTCACTTCCTGCCTCCCCTTCCCACCGCAAAGGAAAATAGCCTTACAGACCCTAGCCCAGCAACCCCACTCCTGGGGCAAGCCAGTGTGGCCCCATCCCGCCTGCCAAGTTTGAGCCCTACCTTTTGAGGAGGGGCAGGGGCGGTGCAGCCTCTTCCCTCTGGTGGCTCCAGCCCTCTGGGCAAGGACAGAGCTGAGGAATCTTTGAGGACCAAGCCCAGTGGTCTGGCAAGAGGGAGGTAGAGAAAGAAGGGTGTGATTTGGGGGACTCCCTCCTTCCAACCCAAACCCTATAGAGAAGTGACCAAATTCCCAGAGACAGGAGGGAGTTGGGGCGGGCGGGTCTGCTCTTTGAATTACTTGAAGGTACTGACTCTGAGGCTGCTGTTGCCCACGTGGGTGTGAGGGGCACTGTCACTGCATTGGGAGGGCAGAGGGTGGCGGGTGGCGAGAGGACCCACCCTTGGCCCTGTCCCTACCCTCACTCTGGGCGCCCCTCCAGTTGCACTAAAGTAGCTGTTGTGCCAGTCTTTACCCATGCCAGGGCGGGGCCTCTGCTTCCAGTCCTTCCTACGCCTGCGCCCCCATCCTGGACAATCTTGTTCATTCGTATTCCTGGATAGCTCAGCTGTGTGCGTGTGTGCGTGTGCGCGTGTGTGTTGTGGGGGTGGGGGTGGGTTTGGCTGCAGTGGGTCTCTCAGGGGTTTGGGAAGGGCTAGGGGAAAGATGGAGGATGGTGTCTCCTGCCCCCTTCCCCAACCCCAAGCCACAGAAGCCCGGGAGGGAGGGTGCCTACTCTTGCTGCCGCGTGTCCTGCAGATGTGCCAAAATAGGGGTGGGTGGGAGGGGGGGGTGCCTGGCAGAGCAGCCCCAGGCGGCTCTCTCAAAGCAATACAGTTCCCCTACCGGGAAACAGCAAGACAGGGGAGAGGGTTGGGTGGGGCCCTGGGGTCCCCATGTACAGCTGTGTATATTCAGGGGGTGTTCTCTGTCTGGTACCCGCTGTGGGCATCTGTGTGTGAACTTCCCCTTCCCCGTGCCCTGCATGACCTGTGATGCTGCAGACACCACCATCCTGTGTGCGGGTGTGTTGGGGGCACAGAGGGGCATGCCCCGTGTCCTGTTGCGCCCTCCACCCTGTGACCCATGTACTCGGTTGTAGGAAGTAAAGAGAACTGAGCACAATTCACTGGATTCTAAGTTGAATCTTTCTCTAAGCAATTTTCCCACTCCTGCCCGTCTCCCGCCCTGGATCCACCTGCGGTGCTAGTGTTGGGGTCAGGGGTGTTTAACGCTGGTGGGCAGCAATAAAGCCCAGATACCTGCATCCCCAGGGTGCTGAGGGCAGCAGAAAAAAATGGGGACCTTGGTGCATTTGCCCCGCCCCTCCCCCTCCTACCTGGGCTAAAGCACAATGCTCTCCCTGAAGACTGATGCGTCCCACGTCCCCCAGGCCCCCATGCTTGTCCTACACAAGCCTGCTTTGAGCCCTCCCACTACACCCTGGTTTTCTATGCTGTTTTGGTGCAAGTACAACTGTCGTAGTCATGGCTTTGGGATGGGTTCTGTTTATTAAAGTCCTCTTGCTCCTTGGCCCTGTGTCCCGCCTCCATTCCTGGGGGGAGGGAGGAAGGGCAACCTGGATCCTTTGCCACGGCCCCCCCATCAGCCGTCAGGAGCCATGGGCAGCAGCTGTTCCTCTAGCAGGGCTATAGTAAACATGAGGCTGCCCCCGAGCAGCAGCCCCAGCCCTTGCAGAACCACGTGGAGCACAGGTCGGGGCTCAGGAGGACGAAGCAGGGCTGGCAGCTGGAAGGAGACAAGATGTCAGGACCCTGTGCCCCCGCAGAGACCTACTCACTCACATGCTTTGTCTACTCCTGAGGCAAGATCTCACTGTCTGGTCCTGCTGGCTTGCAACACTGCAGACCAGGCTGACCTCGAACTCATGCTCCTGAGTGGGGGGCTTAACGGTGTACACCACCAAGCCTGCCCCATGTCTGCCTTGTCTTACAGTATCAGCAGCCCCTACCTTTGGGTACTTTTTCTTTCTTTTTTTTTTTAATATTTTTATTTAATTTTTTAATTTATGTGCATTGGTGTAAGGGTGTCAGATCTTGGAGTTACAGACAGTTGTGAGCTGCCATGTGGGTGCTGGGAATTGATTCCGGGACCTTTGGAAGAGCAGACAGTGCTCTTAACCACTGAGCCAACTTTCCAGCCCATGGGTACTTTTTCCTCATGGGCCAGGGCTCTCCCGACTGGGCTCCCCTCTCCACACCCACCTGCCCACTGTCCCTGAGTTGTCTGTTCTACCCCACATCTCTCACCATATCCACAAGGGCCACATAGAGGAAGACCCCAGCCGTGACCCCAAAGACCCAGGGAGTGAGAGGGACAGGGCCCAAGCTGAGCCCCACCCCCAGGGCTGCACCCCCCAGTCCCAGGGCTCCAGAAATGAGGCTCAGCAGCAGCAGCCTGCGGAAGGACAGCCCTGCCTGTAGCAGCATCGCAAAGTCACCTGTTGGGAGAGCACAGGGCGGGGTTGGGGGTGTCAGACTTCCCCTCCATTTTGTCACCTACCAGCCTCCTGAGTTCCGCTCCTCAGAGGGTCTCTCCTTTCTGAATCCCACCTACCCCACCTTCCTACCCAGTTCATGGGGCAGCTCGTGACAGAAGACTGCTAGGGTGGTGCTGAGGCCACTGGAGAAGCCATCAGAGAAGGCAGCACCTGGCGACAGTGGGGTCAAAGGGAGAAAGTCAGGCGCTGTATCCGAGCTCTCCCGCCTTCCTGCTGGCTCAGCCCTGCCTCCCACCCCTGCTTCTGTGGCCTCAAACCTAATGCGAGCCCATCAGTGAGGTTGTGCAGGCCGTCTCCCAGGAGGACCATCCATGCGATACTGCCACCCTGGTGCTCGTGACTGTGGCCTTGGTGCCCAGGAAGGGCCGGAGCCGAAGGCGCCTGCCTGTTCTCCCTCTGGCCCCGAACCTCTGGCTCTGTAGGAAGGAGGACCAGGTCAGGTGGTGGTGACCACAGGTGGGAACCGCCGCAGACTGGTATTGTGCTCATTTTCTCTTCTAGTCACCTGAAGCTGCCTGAAGGGGTTGGAGAGCCGTCCCACCGCCATCCTCTGGGTCAGGATTTGGTTCTCCGCGATCCCTTTGGCTCATGCAGGCTCTCTGAAATGGGAGGGTATCCCTCCTGGTGGAGGAGGTAGCAGGGCCAGGGGCTAAGGGGAGACCAGGCCAGCCGCTGGGAACACGAACACCTGATTCCACTGCCTGCACCTGGAGAATGTTTTTTAACCGGAAACCCTTTTCCCAGGTTGGCTTCCCTCTCTGTTTAATGTTGATATGAGCTGCAGAGAAGCCGTTTGGCCAAAAGTCCCGGGTCTGTGCCAAGAGGCCTATACCCACTCAGAGGTGGACAGGTCCTATCCAAGTGACCAAGCAGCCAAGGCCCAGAAGCACATGCTGCCCCTCACCCCCTGGCTTGGCTAGGACTCTGGCTTTGACAGGAGAAGAAAAGGGCAAAGTCACTCACTGGCCTGGGCCCTCTGTGCCGCACAACTCCCAGCACGTTCTCTAGAACGAAGAGCAGGAAGAGGCCTCCGAGCACTGACAGCCCTGGGCCCAGGTCCCCTTCTGAATGCTCGCCAGGTCCTGTGTGCTGCCCTCCTCGTGCCTGCCAGGAAGTAGATCAGGGCAGGCCCAGGAAACCCCAAACCCAATAGCATCCTCTCTCCCACTCATACACCCCAGTAGAAGGCAGCCGTGGCTAAAGCCAGGGGTGAGGAGTTAGGAAGGATGTGGGAGCTGACAAAAAGGGACGGCCGGGGGTGGGGTGGGGTGGTCCTGTGGGTGGGGACGCATGGATCCATCACCAGCTGCCGCACCCCCCACCCCCGGGTAAGAGTATGGAGATGGCGTTTCACATACGTGTGGCAGCAGGTGGACCAGTGCATCCCCACAGAGCGTGCCCACGGCCAGGGCCCCTAGAAAGCCTAGCACAGGCTGCAGTAGACGAGGTCCCAGGAGCCGCAGCAGCAGCAGGGAGAGGGGAGCAGGGAGGCTGAGCAGCAGGACCGCCAGGGCACTATGAAGCAGGGCTGCAAGAATGGAGCTAATGTTATGGTCAAGGCTGGCCCAGAGGTACCTAACCCCCACCCCACCCCACCCCCGCTTCCCATGAGCCTCCTTCTTAGCAAGGGACCCACTCCCTCTAAGGATGCAGGGTGTTGTCCACCCTCCTCCCTCACTGACCAGACAGTACGTCCCCTGGAGCTGCTGGAGCTGGGGATTTGATGCAAACGCGACTGTCGATCTGGTAAAGCAGAGCTGGGCACAGGAGAGCAAACTGGCGAGGAGTCAGGGGAGCAGCAGGGCTCAGGCCAAAATTGACCAGCAGCTGGGAACCGTTCAGACACTGAGATTGAGAGGACTGGGTGTTAGGGAGCCACAGTGAACCACACAGCCCAATCTTGACGTCTGTTCTTCCACAGAGTCCCGGTTCTCTCTCAGGACCCCCCTCAGCTCACACTGTCACATGCATCAGAGACAGGGGACAAGGGAACTTAATAATGTGGGCTAATCACTGGTGAGAGTAGTCAACCCCATAGGTTCCTCAGTTTCCCAGTGACCACTGCTGTCGTCCCCTCTTACACCCTGGTAATTCACTTGTTTTTATGATGCAGCTGCTTTGGCAACCAGACCACAGAGTCCTCCATGCCAGAATCCTAGACGAGGAAGAAACCTGACATGCCATCCATCTCTGGTCAACACCTCGTCATGTGTTGACCGTAACCTAAGCTGGAGTGCTGCTTTTGAGGGGGCACACCAACTGATCTCAGGGTCTGGCCGCGTTGTATATGGAACAAGGAATTGTTTTCTTTTTTTTTCTAGACAGACACAGTGTCATCTCAAGGACGCTTCTCCAAATAATCAGTCCCGCAGCCTAACCCTGAGATGTTTCTCTGGGTTGTGTGTTTGCTAAGTGTGGCCCCTGAGTATGGTCTGACTGCACGAAGGTCACCATTAGAATAACATCCTAATGCCGAGCAGCCATTCAGTTACTGACTTCCAACACGTCAGCGCCCCGCCCCCAGTCCTATAGCTCCTTCTCCCTCTAAAGACCATCAGACTCACATCCTCATTCAAATGGTCAGCCAACGAATGGTCCAGCAGCAGCAGCCTGTGAAAGAGGTCTAGGCCCGAGGGCCCTGGCCCATGGGGCAGGTCAGGGGCATTTGACTTCTCCAGGTCACCCCAACCTGAAGGGCCCAGAGGCATTCCTGTCCAGACACCCACACTCAGCTCCGGTCCCTGTAGCCTAGATTAGATGGATTAGTGAGTCAGATTCAGTCAAGTTCCCCAACACCAAGTCTCCTCAGTCCCAGGAAGATAGGAGAGCCTAGCATGAGTAGCTATGGGCCTAGAGGGGGTAGGGGAACCCCACACCAAGAGCCAAGTCAGCCTGGAGACACTGAACACCAAGAGCGAGGACTTTAAGGGTCTGGAGAGTTCAAAGCAGTAGAGGTAAGCAAGACCTTTAAGGTACTGAGCGATTGGTGCTGAAGGACTTCCCAGAAGCCAGCACTGGGCAACTGGAGCGTAAGCGAAACACCGCGTGGAGCTGGGAGGCATCACATTTTGGGGTTGGGAGAGAGATTAATACCTGTGTGTGAGATTGTCACCGCTCGGGGGTGCAGCCCGCCCAGTTGGAGGCTCATGGTGTCCCAGGCGAAGCCCCTGAACTCTGCCCAGCCCTAGGCTGTGGAGAAGCCGAGCCAGGCCCCCTGCAGTCAGTGTCCCATTTTCTCCATACTGGCCAAACAGCTGGGCCAGGTAGTGGCTCTGTTCCTGTTCAGCTGGGCCCAGGTTGGGGACTGAGCCTCCTACCCAGCCCAAGACCGCCCCCACACACAGGCCAGCCAACAGGCGATGCACTGGGGGGCCCATCACCAGGGTTGGAGGCTGTGGCTCTGACTTCTATTTCCTTTGGACCATCTTGACGATTGTACCCTAGAACGAGGAGGAGGGGCAGGTGAGGGGTTCTGTTCTTCAGCGCAGATTTGGGAGGGGGGACCCATGCACACTTTGCCGCTGCTTCATCTGAGGCTATCAGCAGCCTCGGGCTTCCTCTGTCCCTCCCCTGCCTTCTGAGCAACCTCCTGACCCAGAGGTCCAGAACTGACCCACGGCTCAGCTCCCCCAGACCCACTGTTCTGGCTTGCTCCACATCCATACCCCCCTCAATTTGCAGGGCCTCACGCCTCCTGGCAATGTGAGAGCTGTCACCTCAGGTCCCTGGGAGGCCTCACTGTGGACCTTACTGAGATTCCCGAGCCAGGGAGGTCAGCCTTCAGATGCAGCCAAGTCACACAGAGGGCTGAAATGGATAGGTTTCCCTTAACCCACCTGTTTTGGGGCGGGGCGACTGTGGGAAGGTTCATATAGGAGTTAATGGTTCACTGGTCTCTGGGATGGGGGGGTCAAAAGTCAGTCTCTGCTGGGCCTTGACTGGGGAGGGGCCACCCTCTGCCCCGAGGAAGCCACATGGCTAAGAACCTGTGCTCAGTTTTTCCTCTTAAATATTTCACAACCTATAACCCACTCAGCACCATCCAAGCCTTCTGAATGTACCCTTCCCACGTACCTCACATCTGCTACTGAGCTTTTGTGTCTAACCCCATCCCCACATTCCCTGGGGACATTGAACCAAGGTGTCCCCTAAACTGGGAGGTAGGGTAAGAGGCAGGTAAGCTGCTGGCCCAGATGCATTCAGGAAAGAAACTGTTCTTAGCAGCCCCCACCCTGAGAACCGGAAGAGCTGCAACTCCCCACTCCAGCGAGCACTGACTGTCAGCACCCCCAGCTCTGTAATCAATGAACAAGAAAGGGGAAGCCCTGTTGAGGAAGAGAAGCCAGGACGGGGCTCCCCTCTGATATCTGACCTAGCTTAAGATCAGGGGATCAAAGTCTGATTAACATGATGGGTCCAGGGGGTTGGGGTTGGCATTACCTGACAGCAGGACAGGAGACACCAAGAACACCCAGAGGAAGGGGGACCCAGCCTTCTTGTGGCAGGCAGGCTGGACAAGGGTCACCTGCAGGGAGGGGGTAGGGGAGGGACACTACCTTAAAGGGGCAGGCTTGCTTTGCCCAAGGCCTCCTAGCCTGGGCACTACGCTCCCTAGTGCACACCTGTTAACTCTTTTCCTATGAAAAACAGAGGAGTCCAGGCCAGGGCAGGAACATTTATTAGGAGGGGGGTTGCAGTTAGGCCCTCATGTCCCACACAAACACGAGACTGTCTTCTTTCAGAGGAAGAGGACAGAGGGCCCTGATCCCAGGGGACTGGCAGTGGCAGCAGGACAAGGAGGGCATGAGTGTGAGGTGGGTAAGGGCGCTCACTGCTCACCACCCCTCCAGGGAAGTCTAGTGGCTAAAATGCAGCTCCTCCTCCCTCCAGTCCCACAGCCCAGGAGAAGACAGGCTTGCTCTGGGCAGACTCTTGGGTCCTGGCCGTGGTGGAGGTGAGGACTCACTTCTTGCTATCTCTTGCTGCTTCTGCGGGTTTCTTTGCCGTTGCTGACAGGGTTGCTGGAGGGGCCAGGAGGGCCAGAAGGTGTGTGGTTGGGCTGGCTTCGAGTGATTCGCGTGCTGGGGGTGTGTGAGGGGGTGTGAGAGGGGTGGGGGCCACCGACAGGACCCGCTTGGGTGCTCAGCCCGTTCCCGTTCTGGCTCTCAGAAGCTGGTTGGAGGAGGGGGAGAAACAGAATGAGGTGGTTAAGATAAGAAAGCGTCCGTCCCCAAGGTCCACCTCAGCCCCAGTGACGGCTGAGTCTTCACCGTGCACAACTGCATGAATGCTGACCAAGTAGAAAAAGACCATGGGCTGAGATATGCGTGGGACCCTAGCCTTGACAATTTTAACTGTCTCCTGGGAAAAGTCAGTGAAGGACCGTCTACATTGGTTGCCTGTGACTATAGGGGATTGTCATTAACTTAATTTCATGGGAAGACCCAGCCTTATGGGCAGCCGTTCCCTAGGCAGGCAGTGCTGAATAGAGTACAGAGAGCCATGGGCTACAGTGTGAATGGGACTCCTTGCTGCGTGAGCCCTATATATAATATATAATTATAGCTAGTTCCGTATCATTGGAAATCAGATCTAGAGTTAGCTGTTTAGTTCAAGACTTAGGGGCCTTTGTTTTTGTTTTTCTTTTCTCTTCTCTTCTCTTCTCTTCTCTTCTCTTCTCTTCTCTTCTTCTTCTCTCTCTCTCTCTCTCTCTCTCTCTCTCTCTCTCTCTCTCTCTCTCTCTCTCTCTCTCTCTCTTCTTTCTGTCCTGGACTCACTTTGTAGACCAGGCTGTCCTTGAACTCAGTGATCCGCCCGTCTCTGCCTCCTGAGTGCTGGGATTAAAGGCGTGCGCCACCATGCCCAGCTTTGAAAAAAATGTCCTTTGGCCCAAGGTGACTGTAAACTGGAGATCAGCAAGAAGGGCTGTAAGCTTCTGTTTGAATGAGAGGATGGGGCTTGGCCTATCACGTGGGAGTTAGTGCTTGGGTTAGATACTCAGAAGTATAATAAAATAAAAAATATGCCGGGTGTGGTGGCGCACGCCTGTAATCCCAGCACTCAGGAGGCAGAGGCAGGCGGATCGCTGTGAGTTCGAGGCCAGCCTGGTCTACAAAGTGAGTCCAGGACAGCCAAGGATACACAGAGAGACCCTGTCTTGAAGAACAAAAATGAACAAAAAAAGCTTTTGTAACTGTGGGCTGGAGAATCATACGAGAGTGCCCTAACCCTTGTGTGATTTCTGCATTACCTGTCGACTTGACACAACCTAGACCCTCGTGGGCAGAGGCAAGTGGGCTGGCCTGTGGGCTGTCTATGGCGTTGTCCTTAAATCAATTACACTGTGGGCAGTGTCACCCTCAGAGTGGGGAGCCTGAGCTGCACACAGGCGAGCATGCTTCTGTGCTCCTGAGCATGTGCACAGTGTGACTAGCGTCCTTAGCTCTGTCCACCACAGTGACAGACTCCATGTGGCCTGGAACCCTTCCTCCCCAGCCCTGCTTGCTGTCAGGATAACTTAAGAAGGCGCACACAAAGGCCCGGGCTGATTCTTAGCGATCCCGGCAGTAGAGAACTGGAGGCGCTAAGACTGGGAGCTCTAGGTCTGCCCGAGCCATGTGAGGCCTGTCTCAGAACGGCCCCATCACCACTCAACGTGGGCTGGGTCAGCCCGAGCCATGTGAGGCCTGTCTCAGAACGGCCCCATCACCACTCAACGTGGGCTGGCAAGATGGCTCTGAGGTTACGGCACTTTCTGCCAAGCCTGATGACTTGAATTTGATCTTTGGAACTTGTATGATGAAAGGAGATCTGACATCCACAAATTGTGCCACATGCCCACTTGTGCCACATGAATGCTTCCTCCCCAAATAAATATAGAGAAAAAATATACAAACCAAAAAGAGTGCCAAGAAAAACATTTCTCATTTCTATTAGCAGATAGCAAGCTGAATGAACATTTGGCAAATGGAAGTTTAGGAGCACATGGTCTTGCGTGTAGGTGCAGCTTTTCTTTTTTTGTTTGTTTGTTTTGAGCCAGGGTTTCTCTGTGTGGCCCTAGTTGTTCTGGAACTTGCTCTGTAGACCAGGTTAGTCTCGAACTCAGAGATCTGCTTGCCTTTGCCTTCTGAGTGCTGGGATTACAGGTGTGTGCCGCCATGTTGTTTTTGTTTTTGAGACAGGGCCTTGATGTGGGGATCAAGCTGGCCTGGAAAGCATTCTGTGGAGCTTAGAATGTCCTCAGAATTTCTCAGCACTCAGGAGGCAGAGGCAGGTGGATCGCTTTGAGTATGAGGTCAGCCTGGTCTGCACAGTGAGTCCAGGACAGCCAGGGCTACACAGAGAGACCCTGTCTCAAGAAACAAAACAAAAGCCCTCAGAACTTGCAATAACCCTCCTTGCCTCTGCTGCTTAAGTGCTAGACAGCAACTATGCCTGGCTCTTGGATATACCTTATTAGAAATATTTTTGCAAGCCGGGCGTGGTGGCACACGCCTTTAATCCCAGCACTCGGGGGGCAGAGGCAGGCGGATCGCTTTGAGTTCGAGGCCAGCCTGGTCTACAAAGTGAGTCCAGGACAGCCAGGGCTACACAGAGAAACCCTGTCTCGAAAAACCAAAAAAAAAAAAAAAAAAAAAAAAGAAATATTTCTGCAGCCAGGTGTGGTGGCCCACACCTTTTATCCCAGCACTTGGGAGGCAGAGGCAGGCGAATTGCTGTGAGTTCTAGGCCAGCCTCGTTTACAAAGCAAGTCCAGGTCAGTGAGGGATGTTACACAGAGAAACCCTGTCTCAAAAAATAATAATAATTTTTTTTTTGGCCAGGTATGGTAGCACACACCTTTAATCCCAGCACTCAGGAGGCAGAGGCAGGCTGATCAATGTGAGTTCAAGGCCAGAAAGGCTATACATAGAAACCTCATCTTGAAAAAAAAATTTTTGCAGCTAGACATGATGGTAACATACCTTGGCACTTGGTTTGCTTTTTTGGTTTTGTTTTTGTTTTTTTTGAGACAGGGTCTCTCTGTGTAGCCTTGGCTGGACTCACTTTTTAGACCAGGCTGGCCTCGAACTCACAAAGATCTACCTTCTTCTACCACCCTGAATGTTGGGGTTAAAAGTATGGACCACCGAGCCCAGCTACATCTTTCTTATTTATTTGTGTGTGTGTGTGTGTGTGTGTGTGTGTGTGTGTGTGTGTGTGTGTGTGTGAGAGAGAGAGAGAGAGAGAGAGAGAGAGAGAGAGAGACAGACAGACAGGCAGAGACAGAGACAGAGACAGAGAGAGACAGAGAGGCAGAGACAGAGAAGAGAGGGGCAGGGCCTCCCTGACTGGCCTGACACTTCAGGATAGCCACCAACACGGAGTGATCCTCTACTCTAAGTGTGGATTATAGCCATGAGGCATCCTACCCAGCATTAAGTCATTTTTCTTTTCTATTCCTTCTTTAGACTTATTTTAATTTTACACATAACGGTATTTTGCACACACACACACACACACACTCACACACACGCATACATACATATACATATGGGCACCACACTGCATGAAGGGGACACTGGATCCCCTGGAAATGGAGCTGTGAGCTACCATGGTCCTAGGCCAGCCACTGCTCTTAACTGCCAAACCACGTCTCCAGCCCTTAAGTCACCTTCAGCCTAAAGTGCATGCTAATATCAATGGTGGAACTGAGTGGTATCAACTTCAGTTGTGTCACTGGCATCTTTCCACAGAGCCAGACCCTGCAGGGTATATACAGTCATGTGTGAGGGACTGTAAGCATTGGCTGGCATGTGGGCATGTCTCTGGGGAACTGTGATTAACTTAATTATGTGGGAAATCCCAGCCCACTGTGGGTGGCCAATTCTGTTGTTTAGTTTTGTTTTGAAACTGGGTCTGGAACTCACTAAATGGACCAGGATGGCCTCCAACTCACAGAGACCCTCCTGTCAATGCCTCCTAAGTACTGGAATCAAAGGGGCACGTTGCTATGCCAAGCTTGGGTGGTATTTTCTAAGAGTGGAGAAACGAGGATGACGGCAAGCAAATGAGCGCATAAGCAGCCATGGATTTGTTCCTTTTTGGGAGGCAGAGGCTGGTGGATCGCTGTGAGTTCGAGGCCAGCCTGGTCTACAAAGTGAGTCCAGGACAGCCAAGGCTACACAGAGAAACCCTGTCTTGAAAAACCAAAACCAAACAAACAAAAAAAATTAAATTAAAAAAGAAAGAAAGAAAGAAAGAAAGAAAGAAAGAAAGAAAGAAAAAGAATTCGTCCCTTTGCTGGTGCCTGTGGACATGGTGTGGACAGAGGCCCTGCAGTGCTGTCAGTCAGCAGACGAAGGGCTTGGGGTGACGGCTCAGTGCTTAGAGCTGCTCTCCTAACTAGCCCAGGTTTGGCTCCCAGAGCCCACAGTGCAGGAACAACCATCTGTAGCTCCAGTTCTGGAGAAGGAGAATCTGCTACCCTTTTCTGGGTCCTGGGGCGCTGTACACGTGTGGTGCAGTCATACATGAAGACAGAACATTCATATAATGTAAAAATAGAGGAAACCTAAAAACAATTGTTTGTAATTGACTACAACAAATTAAAAAACTCCCCATTGTGTAGTGACACTGCAGCCACTGTGCTGTGTAGTGACACTGCAGCCACTGTGCTGTGTAGTGACACTGCAGCCACTGTGCTGTGTAGTGACACTGCAGCCACTGTGCTGTGTAGTGACACTGCAGCCACTGTGCTGTGTACTGACACTGCAGCCACTGTGTTGTGTACTGACACTACAGCCACTGTGCTGTGTAGTGACACTACAGCCACTGTGTTGTGTAGTGACACTGCAGCCCTGTGCTGTGTAGTGACACTGCAGCCACTGTGCTGTGTAGTGACACTGCAGCCACTGTGTTGTGTAGTGACACTGCAGCCACTGTGCTGTGTAGTGACACTGCAGCCACTGTGCTGTGTAGTGACACTGCAGCCACTGTGCTGTGTACTGACACTGCAGCCACTGTGTTGTGTACTGACACTACAGCCACTGTGCTGTGTAGTGACACTACAGCCACTGTGTTGTGTAGTGACACTGCAGCCCTGTGCTGTGTAGTGACACTGCAGCCACTGTGCTGTGTAGTGACACTGCAGCCACTGTGCTGTGTAGTGACACTGCAGCCACTGTGCTGTGTAGTGACACTGCAGCCACTGTGCTGTGTAGTGACACTGCAGCCACTGTGCTGTGTAGTGACACTGCAGCCACTGTGCTGTGTAGTGACACTGCAGCCACTGTGCTGTGTAGTGACACTGCAGCCACTGTGCTGTGTAGTGACACTGCAGCCACTGTGCTGTGTAGTGACACTACAGCCACTGTGCTGTGTAGTGACACTGCAGCCCTGTGCTGTGTAGTGACACTGCAGCCCTGTGCTGTGTAGTGACACTGCAGCCACTGTGCTATGTAGTGACACTGCAGCCACTGTGCTATGTAGTGACACTGCAGCCACTGTGCTGTGTAGTGACACTGCAGCCACTGTGCTGTGTAGTGACACTGCAGCCACTGTGCTGTGTAGTGACACTGCAGCCACTGTGCTGTGTAGTGACACTGCAGCCACTGTGCTGTGTAGTGACACTGCAGCCACTGTGCTGTGTACTGACACTGCAGCCACTGTGTTGTGTACTGACACTACAGCCACTGTGCTGTGTAGTGACACTACAGCCACTGTGTTGTGTAGTGACACTGCAGCCCTGTGCTGTGTAGTGACACTGCAGCCACTGTGCTGTGTAGTGACACTGCAGCCACTGTGTTGTGTAGTGACACTGCAGCCACTGTGCTGTGTAGTGACACTGCAGCCACTGTGCTGTGTAGTGACACTGCAGCCACTGTGCTGTGTACTGACACTGCAGCCACTGTGTTGTGTACTGACACTACAGCCACTGTGCTGTGTAGTGACACTGCAGCCACTGTGTTGTGTACTGACACTGCAGCCCTGTGCTGTGTAGTGACACTGCAGCCACTGTGCTGTGTAGTGACACTGCAGCCACTGTGCTGTGTAGTGACACTGCAGCCACTGTGCTGTGTAGTGACACTGCAGCCACTGTGCTGTGTAGTGACACTGCAGCCACTGTGCTATGTAGTGACACTGCAGCCACTGTGCTATGTAGTGACACTGCAGCCACTGTGCTGTGTAGTGACACTGCAGCCACTGTGTTGTGTACTGACACTGCAGCCACTGTGCTGTGTAGTGACACTGCAGCCACTGTGTTGTATACTGACACTGCAGCCACTGTGCTGTGTAGTGACACTGCAGCCACTGTGTTGTGTAGTGACACTGCAGCCCTGTGCTGTGTAGTGACACTGCAGCCACTGTGCTGTGTAGTGACACTGCAGCCACTGTGCTGTGTAGTGACACTGCAGCCACTGTGCTGTGTAGTGACACTGCAGCCACTGTGCTGTGTAGTGACACTGCAGCCCTGTGTTGTGTAGTGACACTGCAGCCCTGTGCTGTGTAGTGACACTGCAGCCACTGTGCTGTGTACTGACACTGCAGCCCTGTGTTGTGTAGTGACACTGCAGCCACTGTGTTGTGTACTGACACTACAGCCACTGTGCTGTGTAGTGACACTGCAGCCACTGTGTTGTGTAGTGACACTGCAGCCCTGTGTTGTGTAGTGACACTGCAGCCACTGTGCTGTGTAGTGACACTGCAGCCACTGTGCTGTGTAGTGACACTGCAGCCACTGTGTTGTGTACTGACACTACAGCCACTGTGCTTTGTAGTGACACTGCAGCCACTGTGCTGTGTAGTGACACTGCAGCCACTGTGCTGTGTAGTGACACTGCAGCCACTGTGTTGTGTAGTGACACTGCAGCCACTGTGTTGTGTAGTGACACTGCAGCCACTGTGCTTGTACTGACACTGCAGCCCTGTGTTGTGTAGTGACACTGCAGCCACTGTGTTGTGTACTGACACTGCAGCCACTGTGCTTATACTGACACTGCAGCCCTGTGTTGTGTAGTGACACTGCAGCCACTGTGCTGTGTACTGACACTGCAGCCACTGTGCTTACAGTGCAGTGCAACACTCATGTGTTTGTTGCCATGGCGGTGTAAAACAACTTTCAGAGCTGTGAGCCTTAAAAAGGCATGGCACACAATTATGTAATATATATCAACCTACAATAAATGAACATGTGATTATATATTACTAGCTTAAGTATTTCCAGTTATTTCTTTGTATGTGTGTGTTTTTTAAAGATTTGTTTACTTATTGTTATGTATACAGTGCTCTGCCTGCATGTACACCTGCGTGCCAGAAGAGGGCACCAGATCTCATCTTAGATGACTGAGTCACCATGTGGTTGCTGGGAATTGAACTCAGGACCTTCAGAAGAGCAGGTGGTGCTCTTAACCTCTGAACCATCTCTCTAGCCCTTTCTTTGTGTTTTTTGAGAAAAGGTTTTGCTATGAATCTGGCCTCAAATTGGCTACTTAGACCACGCTGTGCTCAAATTTGGTGGTTCTCACAGGATGCAGTGGTGCATGCTTATAATCCCAGCACTGGCAAGGCAGAGGCAGGTGGATTTCTTTGAGTTCAAGGCCAACCTGGTCTACAAAGTGAGTCCAGGACAGCCAGAGCTACACAGAGAAACTCTGTCTCAAAAAAAATTAAAAAATTAAAAATTTAGTGATTCTCTTGCCCTTACCTCCCCAGTACTGGAATGTATGCAGGTACAGCCTGCTATATTATATTTGCTATTAGTATTTCAGAGTGTAGGTCTTTTTTTAAAACAAGGAAATCATGGGGCTGCAGAGATGGCTCAGAGGTTAAGAGCACTGGCTGCTCTACCAGAGGTCCTGAGTTCAATTCCCAGGACCACATGGTGGCTCATAGCCATCTAGAGTGAGATTTGGTGCCCTCTTCTGGCATGCAGGTGTAGACAGAACACTGTAATAAACAAATAAATAAAAAAGGAAATCAAATTTTGGTTTGGTCTTGTTCGAGACAAGGTCTAGCTTTTCTGCTGTTGTTTTTGAGACAAGGTTTCTCTGTATAACCCTGGCTGTCCTGGAACTCACTCTGTAGAGCAGGCTGGCCTCAAAGTCACAGAGATCGGGCTGCTTCTGTTTCCCGAGTGCTGGGATTAAAGGTGTGCACCACCACTGCCCAGAGAACAAGGTCTAGCTTTAAATCCTAGACGAGACAGGAACTTGTGACAATCCTTTTCCCTCATCTCTCCAGAGCTGGGATTACAGTTGTGAAAAATTAGATAACAAATGATTTTTTTTTCCGAGACAGGGTTTCTCTGTGTAGCCTTGGCTGTCCTGGACTCACTTTGTAGACCAGGCTGGCCTCGAACTCACAGAGATCCTCCTGCCTCTGCCTCCTAAGTGCTAGGATTAAAGGCGTGCGCCACCACCCACCCAGCTTGTTTTTACTTTTTTTTTTTTTTTGAGACAGGGTTTCTCTGTGTAGCCTTGGCTGTCCAGGACTCACTTGGTAGACCAAGCTGGCCTTGAACTCACAGTGATTCCCCCTGCCTCTGCTTCCCAGAGTGCTAGGATCACTGTGCCCAGTTTATTTTTAAATAAATTATGTTTAATTTTATTTCATGTGCATTGATGTGAGGGTGTCAGATCACCTCGAACTAGAGTTATGAGCTGCCATGTGGGTGCTGGGTCCTCTAGGAAACACTAGTGCTCAACACGGAGCCATCTCTCCAGCCCCTCGCTTAGTGATTCATGTATGTGTGTGTATGCAGCATATATATGTGTGTATGTATGTATGTGTGTGTGTGTGTGTTTGTATCTAAATGGTCTTATTGCAAGGGGTTTACAGTAATATGGCATACGTAATCCTATTTCCTCTTAACTGTCGCCCGCCACATGTGGAGAAACTCCTCCCTTTAGAGTAAGGGAAGGAAAGCGCGCTCCAGCTCCGTCAGGGTTGCAACAGGCCTCCAGATCTTTTCACCACTGAGATTTGCAGAAGGTATAAAAATGAAGGTACAGGGAAGTCTGGGTGGAGGGGAACATTCGACAGAAGAGACACTTGGAAAGGGGACAAGGGAAATGCATCTTCCCTGGCCGTGGAGACCAGGCCCTAAAGGGGCCCGGGAGGGAAAGAAATGGAGTCACTGACCTGGAGAGGAGGCAGGGGGTCCTGTGGTCGCTGGGGGCGCAGTGGGGCTGCTGTCATTCTGCACCTGAGGGCAGATTAGACACTCAGACCCTCAACGCGAGCCGTTTGGCCTGGTCTGTGAGCCACTGTCTCCACTCTCAGGCCCATGGACTCACCGATTTGTTGGGCGCCTGCTGACTGCTGTACTCTGGGTTGGGCTCGCTGAAATTAGGAACTTCAGAATAAACCATACAGAATCTGCAATGAAAGAAGCCAACGCCTCGGACCCGTCCTTTGGGCCACACACACACAACCCCAGCCATGGTGTGGCTGCACAGGCATGTGTGGCTCCCCGATTCGGGCTGCTGGTGCTTTCCTCCAGCTCCAGGACAACTTACTCCCCAATCTTCTGCAGGTCGCCCCCGCGGCCAGTGTACAGCGTCAGACAACCTTTGAACACGGAAGCGTACCTGTGGGACGGAGGGAGGGCAAGCCGGATTCAGTCTTCAGAAAAGTTGTGGCCCCTTTTAGCCACCCCCGACTGCTGCTGCTACTGGGAGACCCCCGCCTTACCCTTTGGTGAGTCGGATAATGTCGCCAGGCTGGATTAGGTTGCCCACGTCGTCCCACACAGAGATATTGATGCTGCCCGTTTTGTCTGCCACTTTACAGGTCCGAACCTCGTGCCCGTCCTTTGTCTTGGTCACTCGGCCTTTAAGGGAAGAAATACATGGCAGTGGAGATAGAGTCACACAAGTGGGTAGTGATCGTGAGGCTCTGGGTAAAAGAGTAGAAGCAAAGCCGCGAGTGCAGAAGGTTATGAGTGGGTGTGTGGGATGCTAGTGGAGGGTCCAGCACCATGGAGAGAGCCCTGAGTGGGGGGAGAAAAAGGGCCCGCGTGGCCCGCGAGGCGCTGGTTTGTTTAGTTTTATCTACTTTATCCCCGCCGGCAGTTTCCCGTGCCAGTGGTCTAAGAGAGATTAGAACGATCAGAGCCTTGGGGAGCCTCCTCCTGGTCCCGGCAACAAGTTAAGAAGGCAGGCGGTGGTCCCGTGCGCCCCCACTCCGTATGCTCCACCCCTTTCCCTCCCGCGAGTCCACTGCGCACGCATAGCCACCTGTCTCCAGTACAATGAAGATGAGGTTGAGGTTCTTGAGCCCGGGCTTGATATCCTTCACGAAGGTCTCGGTCGTCATGCTTCCCGAGCCGCGGCACCCCGCTGGAAGCGGAAACGGGGGGTGAAGGATCGAGCCCGGGAGCCTGTGCCCCCCGTGCTCCCGCCAGGCCTACCCACCACGCCAGGCGGGGGCATCTGGTGGCCTCTGCCCGTCTCTAGCCCTTCTGGGAGGTTAGAAACGAACTTCCCTGGGGGAGGGGAGGGGGGTCGGGGCTCGTACTTGAAGATCCGAAGTTGGCGATCTCGGTATAGAGGCTCAGGGGCTGCGCGGCCCTCGGTCAGGATGCTCTCCGCCTCGCGCTCCGAAGCGGGCGCGCTGGATTCAGGAGACGGCGCCAGGGAACAGACTCTGACGACTCCGCAGGTCTCCGGGAGCCCTCATCCCCACGGCCCCCAGCTCGGCCCGTCCCCTCCCCCAGCCGCAGCCCACTACCCAGCCAGCTAGCCGGCCCGCAGGACCCTGCACGCCGCGGAGCCGCCCGCAGGGGGAGCCAGGGGGCCGCCGGCCTGCCCGCCCCGCGCCGGATGCTGCGGAGGGGGAACGCGGAAACGTCCCCCCTCCGCCAGCCAATAGGAACCGGCCTGCCGCCCGGGACGCCCTGCCCCCCAGCCGCCGCCCGTCCAATCAGGCTGTGCGTTCGCTCGCAGCGGAGGGGGCGGTCCTAGGTTTTAAAGGAGCCTCGCGGACTAGCTCGCTGCCGGAGAAGATGGGACGGGCCGCCAGGGGGCGCCCCGGCCACCAGGCTTCCTTCCGCTCGGAGAAAGCAGGAGCTTAGGATTTCCCCCCCCCCCCCCTTCAAGTAGAGGCACAATGGAAAAAAGGTCCAAGGGCTTTGGAATGTAGCGGACAAAAGTTTGAATTCCAGCCCATCTCTTCGCCTTCCTTTCTCGGCAATTCTTAAACATATAATTCCATTTTATACATGAAAATGGAAAGTTGGGTAAAAACTGATGCCTAGGACATGGACTTGCACATACGGGGTCTTCACCTATTTTATTTTATATTTATGTTTTTTCAAGACAGGGTCCCTCTGTGTAGCCTTGTCGGTCCTGGACTCGCTTTGTAGATTAGGGTGGCCTCGAACTCAGGGCGGTCCACTTGCCTCTGCCTCCCTAAATGCTGGGATTAAACTGGGAAGGGAGTCTTCATCTTGAATACACTAAACAGTTTAGCCCAGGTGCTTGGGACAAGTGGCATTTACACTATAGAAAGACATGAGGCAGACTCAGCCCCCTTTGGAAGAACTTGAACCCAGGGCATAAAAAGCAAGTCTCGCGGCGCACGCCTTTAATCGGAGGCAGAGGCAGGTGGACCTCTGAGCTCAAGAGGACGGGCCTGGTCTAACGGAGCCGCCAGGACAGGGAACACAGAGAAAACCTGACAGTGTGTGGGGGGCGGGGGAAGAGGAAGTCTACTTTGGTTCACAAGGCACGTCCGGTTCCAATTCCCTTATTTCACTGCATCTGAGTCCCTCTCGAGCATGAAACCGAGAACCCTGCCAGACTGTCTTCAAAGGTAGCTAGCTCTGTATCCTTACGAATAAACCAGTTACACACCTACTGGTGTGAAAGGCCCTTTAAAAAAAAGAGAATATATCAAACAGCCCAAGAGGCATGCGCTCTTTTGTCCTACCCCTCCACGACTTTCCTCGGGGCCCAGGCTCTCTCTCACCCACGCTACCCCAATCACAGCGTTGCAGCATTAGGAAATCAAGCCCTTCTCTGTGTGTGTGTGTGTGTGTGTGTGTGTGTGTGGCGGAGGACCCCTGGAGCGCCCTACATCAAAGCCTCGCGGTTGAGACGCTCCGTCCCTCCCCACCCCGCGGCCTCCTAAGTTAACTGCAGTATCCATTCCCATGACTGTGAGTCACAAGGCCGGGAGGCTCCGGGATGCTAACCACAGCTCCGGAAAATGAGGGGCTGGGGAGGACGGCCGACCCCGGCGCCTCCATCGGCTCCAGCACTATGGAACACGAAGTGCCTTGGCGGGGCAGGACACCCGCGGTCGCCCGGAGTCTCCACACCTAGAGAACACAGAGTCCTCCCTCCCAAATGGCCACAAAGTCCCAGCTGGGGCCTGTCCTAGGCAGCTTCCGGCGGGGAACGGAGGCCTCGCTGCTGTCCTAAGGTCGGGGTTGGGGGGGACGGGGGGGCGGGTCTTGGTGACGCGCTTCCTCCCCGTTGCGTAGCAGCGGTGGGCGTGGCAAAGGGTTAGTGCGAGGCTGCGAGGAGTGGTCGGAACCTTCCTCCCCATCCTTCCCTTCCCCTTCCCCTGCCGGGGGGGAAAGAGGCAGAGACCCGGCATCCAGGCTAATCCCCCGCGGCCGCCGTGGCCTCAGGTCCAGCCGGGCGCCGCGTCCGGAGAACCCAGACCGCGTCTGGGCGGTGCGCAGTGCGCCTGAGCGAGCTTCCACCGGAGGGTGAGGGAGGAGAGGGAGGGAGGGAAGGGAGGGGGCGAGGTCCCGGTGGAGTGGCGCCTGGGTCGGAGGGGCTGGGGGTCGAGAGGAAGGGTGGGGAGGAGGAAGATGGAGGAAAGGAGCTCCGCTGGGAGGAGGCCGGAGGTGAGCTGGGGGCTGTGGAGCGGGGAAGCCTTGGGAAGGAAGGGCGGGAGTGGCCATGGGCCGGCCGGCCCCGAAAACCAGGGAGGAGCTGTCCGGCCGGGCTAGGGGACAACATGGAGTTTAAATGGCAGTGATTGACGGGTCCGGAGGCGAGTAGGGGAAGGTTCTGGGGGCTAGCTGGGCAGGGGCCGCGAAACCCAAACCTCCGCCCTCCAAGCGCCATAGCTTGGCTTCTTTCCCGTGCCTTGTCTTTTCTCTTTTCATTCCTTCGCCGTTCCACAGTCCCCTCCCACCCCTCCGTGGAGGACTCTGACATTCCTTACATCCTTGCCCCTGAATGATTTGCAGCCCTGTTTTGTCGCACGCACACTCCGTCTGCTCACTTTATACCCTGGAAAACCCACCCCAGCGCGGGGTAGAGAGCTAGGGCCCAGGAGAGACCTGAAGAAGATGGATGAGGGTGTTTTGGATGGGCGCACTTAGCCTATTAGAAAGAAACTAACTTGTTTTCACTGGAAGTAGATGTGGCAGCCACCGAGACTGACCTGCGAGTCTTAAGGTACTTTTTTTTTTTTTTTTTTTTTTTTTTTTTGGCTTTTTGAGACAGGGTTTCTCTGCCTTGACTGCCCTGGACCCGCTTTTGTAGACCAGGCTGGCTGCCTGCCTCTGCTTCCCAAATGCTGGGATTAAAGGCGCGCGCCACCACTGCCCAGTTTGAGGTACTTCTTATACAATAGTTTTAGCTAATAACAGGGTTGCTGGCTGCTAGTCTTCCTCCAAGAAAGACCGCATCAGATAGTGACAAGGGAAGGTGAGGGGCCACAATAGTGGTGTTACTCTGTGCCTCCAGTAGACCTTGTGGCAGGGCCTTCTTCCCACTAACTCAGAAGGGGCAAGCATTTTCCAACATTTCCTTTGGCTCTCACTGTGAGTTTGTTTTGCCGTTCTGTTGCTACAGTGACTAAGAACAGTCTCGATGCTTTCATATTGATTTGCAGGAGGGTATGTAAGATAGGGCAAGTGTCATCCTCTCTATTTGCCAGTTGGAGAAACTGGAAAGTACAGAAAGGTTACGACGCGATTTGTTTGAAGTTGTCTTGTTGGAGAGTGGGGGACTAGGACCGGAATCCCAGACCCCTTTATGCTTGGCTGGTCTGTTTTCTGAGGGGTTGGTTTTCCCAGTTTGGGAAGCTTTTTGGTTTCTGTGTCTGAAACTTGTCCTTAGGAGATCAAGCATAGCCAACAGTACCTGCTCTAGGACGCCAGGCATGGCCAACAGTACCTGCTCTAGGACGCCAGGCATGGCCAACAGTACCTGCTCTAGGACGCCAGGCATGGCCAACAGTACCTGCTCTAGGACGCCAGGCATGGCCAACAGTACCTGCTCTAGGAGACCAAGCATGGCCAACAGTACCTGCTCTAGGACGCCAGGCATGGCCAACAGTACCTGCTCTAGGACGCCAGGCATGGCCAACAGTACCTGCTCTAGGACACCAGGCATGGCCAACAGTACCTGCTCTAGGAGACCAAGCATGGCCCATAGTATCTGCTCCTGAAAGCTTTTTTTTTTTTTTAAAGGCTCAAGTGTGTGTGCTGGATTGTTGGGAAATGGGGTATTGTTCAAAGGAAAGAAGTGTTCCTTCTGTATTTGTGTGTGTGTATTTGTGTGTGTGTGTGTGTGTGTGTGTGTGTGTGTGTGTGTTCAACTCTCTCACTCCTCTCTGGACCACAATAAATAGAAATGCCAGGTTTAACACCTTCATCTCTCATTCCTTGGAGATAGGTGATGAGCCCAATAAACTGACCGGAACTGCCCCAGACTGGGAAGATGAGCTAGGCTTTGTATTCTGCATAGAAACCATCATTAAGGTACTTTGCCAATGTGGCACTTGAACTGTTGATACACACACGACAGTGAGGCGAGGAGTTTGATTAGTGTCCTGTATGTCACTGCTGTGGGTTCTCAGGGCCCTGGGACTTGATCTTAGCTCTGTCTTGGCAGGCATGGGCCTAGCCAGCCTAGCTTTACTGCCCACCAAGTTGCCCACTCTGGAACAACACTACCTCTTTTTCCTCCCTTCCTGTTGTTTGAGAAAGGGTCTCTCTCACACTGTAGCCCTTGCTGACCTTGAATTTGCAGTCATCCTCCTGTTTCAGCCTCCCAGGAGTTGAGATTACAGGTATGAGCTGCCATACCTGACATTTTCTGTTTATGAGTGCCACCTACTTCCTCAGCCCCCACTGCCCTCTTCTCTCTTTTAAAAACCTTATTCCCTTCAGGGGTATTTCCCAGTTTGCACCTATAGCAACATCCTTAGTCTCTGTGTGAAGTAATGTTTTCCACATAGAACGTGGGGCCTGGGTGTTTAAGGGTTTTCTTAATGATATATTGAGACAGGGTCTCTCTGTGTAGTCCAGGCTGGCTTCGAACTCACTGTCATCTGACTCACATCCTGGCAGTACAGGCATGCACCATCGTGTGTGGTCTGAGGATCGGGTCCCAGCGCCTTGTGAGCACTCTGTTGCTCAGCTGCATCCCCTGCCCCATGTTGTTTTTGCTTTTGCTTAAGACAAGGTTTGGAACTTGCTACATAGCCCAAGCTGGCCTTGAACTCAGAATTCTCCTACTTCTGCGGAGTGCTGGAGTTATAGGCATGCCTGGCCTCCAGAATTCTTTTTACATGAAATAATGTAAACATTGAAGGGTGGTACAGGGAACATAGTATGGGTTCATATATTGTGTAGTCACCAATTTGGAGTTTTTGTGGTTTTTGGTTTTTTGAAACAGGGTTTCTCTGTGTGGCCTTGGCTGCCATGGACCCACTTTGTAGAGGAGACTGGCCTCAAACTCACAGCAGTTGGCCTGCCTCTGCCTCCCAATTGCTGGGATGAAAAGGCGTGCGCCACCACATCAATTTGGATTTTTAAAATTTTTTTATAGTTTTATTTGCTGAATAAAGAAATATATTTATAGCCGGGTATGGTGGCACACACATTTTATCCCAGCACTCAGGAGGCAGAGGCAGGCGGATCTTTGTGAGTTCGAGGCCAGCTTAGTCTACAGAGTGAGTCTAGGATAGCCAAGGCTATACAGAGAAACCCTGTCTCAAAAAACCAAAAAAAAAAAGAGAGAGAGAGAGGGCTGTAGGGAATGGCTCAGTGGTGTAGAGCACTTACTGCCCTTTCAGAGGACTGGGGTTTGATTCCAGACACCCATAAGGCATTTTCCAACTGTCTGTAACTCCAGTGCCAGGAAATCCACTTCTAGCCTCCTCGTGCACCAGGCACAAGTGTGGTGCACAGACATGCAGGCAGTACACCCTCATGCATCAAATGAGATAGAAATAATTTTGAAAACTATTAATGTGTGCATATATAGCACACACTTTTTGAAACAGGGTCCCATGCATCCTCTTGCCTCTCTCTCTAGGGTACTAAGATTATAGGCATGGATCACAACCAGGCTAGGTTATGTGGGGCTAAGATTATTTCAGGACGTTGTGAATGCTGGGCAAGTATTGTACACTGAGCCGCAGCCTCGGCTCTTTCTCCTTTCTGTGTCTTCCTAACAGACCTTGTCTCCAGCGGTTTCCCCTTCTCCTCTGCCTCCCCTCCCTCTTCCCAGCTGTGTTTGACTCTACTGGACGCAACGCCCTCCTGTGTGTAGAGTAGTGCAGAAACCTGCGCTCCTCAGAGAAGTGTTCGTCCTCCACCTGGATGCTCCACCCACCAGATCCAAGTCTGTCCAGTGTCACTGCCCAATGGAGGTAGTTGCCCTGACTTAGTTTTTTTCTTCCCTGTTCCTGTTAATAGAGTGTTCCTGATTGTGACATCACACCACCCCTTGGCCATGAACATTGTCACTAGGAAGAGGAACTCAGTTGGAGAGTAGCCAACAAGATGGGACACTTGGAGCATCTCCTGAGCGGCACTGAGAGGAGGCATCAGGGGGTTGGAACCTTGTAAACAGGGAACCTGCCCCCACCACCTAGAAGGTAAAGAGCCTCCATTTGCAGTCTCATTCCAGACTCGCCTCTTTCTCTGGCCGGTGTCCCTTTGACCTCGAAAACCTGGTGCCCTGACACTTTCTACTATTACCACGAGCTTTCTTGTACATGTTCCGTCTTGCTGATAGCAAGTTCTATGCGTTATCTATCTATCTGTTTATTTATTGGGTTTTAAAGACAGGGTTTCTCTGTGTAGCCATGGCTGTCCTGGACTCACTTTGTAGACCAGGCTGGCCTCCAACTTGCAGTGATCCACCTGCCTCTGCCTCCCAAGTGCTGGGATTTAAGGTGTTTGAATTTAGGGCTGAAAAGAGGGTTCGGTGCATAAGAGCTCTTGCTGTGAAAGCAAGAAGACCTGAGTTCAGATCCCTGTTAGCCACGTCAAAGTTGATAACGGAAGTTTGAGATTTAAAGACAGGCAGGTTCCAGAGTGACACCAGTACTGTACACTGTACACTGTGCCTGGACACTACATTACACCTATACACACACACACACACACACACACACACACACACACACACGAAAAAGAGAAAGAAAACTTAAAATTAAACATACTGAAGAAACGGAACCTTAAAGCTCCTCCGAGCCAGGTGTTGTGCACACACCTTTACAGGAGCCCTCTCACCAGTCCCATCTTAAACTCAGTGGTGAAGATAAAACATGGTGCGCTGGGCAGGTGCCTTCCCTGAGCCACATCTCCAACCCGGGGGGCTTTATTTCCTATTCTCCAATCAGGCTTCCTCATTGCATAAAAGGAGAGTTGGTTCTGGTGGCTGAGCACAGGAGTTTGGCTCAGCGGTTAAGAGCACTTGGCTGCTCTTCCAGAGGACCTGAGTTCAGTTCCCAGCACCCACATGGTGGCTTCCAGCCACCCACAGTGGGATTGATGCTCTCTGGCGTGCATGAGGACAAGAGGCTCATGTAATAAAATACACGAGGCTTTGAGAAACTGAAGAAAACAAGTGAAATGCAGATGTTATTTTAAAGTGATGAGGTGATGCATTAGTTCGAACTCCTTGTATGTGAGGACTAATGCGGGGACTGTCGGTCACTTCTGTTTCCTGGATCTGTTCCCTAGGAGACGGGTGGGGGTGGGGAACAAGATGCCATGCTGTGGGGACACCTGTGAGGTGTGTCACCAGCTGAATCTTACCGGGTTGCCGGTCCTAGCAGTTGTCTGTCTTCTAGGTGGGGGCAGGTTTTAGAGCCATTTGCCTGTGTGTCTGATGCTTTTGCAGTAATTGACCTGGCCCGTATAGGGGTATGGAGAAGAGGGACCACATTGCTTACCCTGACTTGCCCTTATGCGTTTGTCAGGACTGGTGGCAGCATGTCCATTCACCTTAAATATAAACTATGAGTAGACATGCATGCTTTACCTATTTGTGCACATAGATTTCAGAACCCCTAAATAGTTGGGCATGGCAGCACACACACCTTTAATCCCAGCACTTAAGAGACAAAGGCAGGCGGATCTCTGAGTTCAAGGGCAGCCAGATCTACTTCCCCTCAAGTAATGCTGGTCTCTTATTAGTCACTGCTGAGTTCTCATCTCTAGCTGACCAGCGTAAGTGTCTCAGCAGAGCAAAGGTGTCGTCCCATGGTGCTGGGCCCCATGAACCATGGCTGTCCTGAGTTCAAGCTGACCAGAACCACAGATTCCTGAACCCAATATGCAGTGACCCTGATGGTCTTCAAGGGACCCTCAAACCTCCCTATGGAACTTCTCACACCAGGGCTCCCAACACTTCAGAGCTCCCGTACTTTGAACACGGGATGGCTTTTCTAGCCCAAAGTCCATCCGCAATCCTCCAAAGACAACATGGTCGAATCCCTCACAGTCCTGGTACCTATTTCAGTCTTGGCTAGGGTTACTATTGCTGAGATGACACACCATGACGGGAGTAAAGGGCTAATTCAGCTTACACTCCCACAGCACTGTTCGGCAATGAAGGAAGTCAGGACAGGAACTCATGCAGGGCAGGGACCTGGAGCAGGAGCTGGTGCAGAGGCCATGGAGGGCGCTGCTTACTGGCTTGCTCCTCATGGCTTGCTCAGCCTGCTTTCTTGTAGAACCCAGGACCACCAGCCCAGGGATGGCACCACCCACAATGGGCTGGGCCCCCCATCAATCAGTAATTAAGAAAATGCCCTACAGGTGTGCTTGTTTTTATTGGGGGGCGGGGTCCCCCCCCCACACTGTCCTAGACTGACTTTGTAGACCAGGCTGTGCTCGAACTCAGATCCGCCTGCCTCTGCCTCCTGAGTGCAGGGATTAAAGGTGTGCGCTACCACGCCCGGATTGTTTTGTTTTGGTTTTTTTTGGGGGGGGGGTTGAGACAGGGTTTCTCTGTGTAGTCATGGCTATCCTAGACTCACTTTGTAGACCAGGCTGGCCTTGAACTCACAAGAAATCTGCCGGCTTCTGCCTCCTGAGTGCTGGGATTAAAGGCCTGTGCCACCATGCCCAGCTTGGGGGGGCTTTTGTTTTTGTTTTATTTGTTTGCTTGTTTGTTTTTGTTTTTGGAGACAGGGTTTCTCTGTGTAGCCTTGACTATGCTGGACTCGCTTTGTAGACCAGGCTGGCCTTGAATTGGGGAGGGGGGTTCGTAATGTGCAGTCTGGAATTGGAATTTCTTATGTAGCCTGTTAGCTTAAACTTGGGATCTCTCTGCTTCTCTACCTCTCAAGTGCTAGTATTCCAGGCATGAGCTGTCACCTGTGTCCTCACTTAAAAAAGAGATCATGGGGAAGGTAGTGTGGTGTTTAAGCCACGTGAGGGGCAGGCGGCAGCGATCGTGAGAATGGACTTTGGCCAAAGCAGACTGGAGTCAACCTTGAGTCTCCTCTGCTCCAGCCAGTCCATGTGTGCTCCTCTTGCACACATGCACACATACATGGACATAACAAATACAGACATACATGGGGGAAAGAACAAGACCAGGAAGATAATAGTTAAGTACATAAATTTGGCAAATATGTAACACTTGAGCTAAAACACAATTCTAACATCAAGGTTTCTTTTATGTTAGTTTTTTTCTTTCTTTTTTTTTTTCCCCGATACATGGTTTCTATGTGTAACTTTGGTTGGTTTGGACTCTTTGTAGACCAGGCTGGCCTCGAACTCACAACGATCTGCCAGACTGTGCCTCCCTAGTGTTGAGATTAAAAGTGTGTGCCACCGCTTTTAATCCCAGCACTCGGGAGGCAGAAGCAGGCGGATTGCTGTGAGTTCGAGGCCAGCCTGGTCTACAAAGTGAGTCCAGGACAGCCAAGGCTACACAAAGAAACCCTGTCTGGAAAAACCAAAAAAAAAAAAAAAGTGTGCGCCACCACGGCTGGCTATGGCATGGTGGTTAAAGGTTGGGCTCTGGAGCCAGGCTGCCTGGGTTTGACTGAGTCTGGCCTGACCACTAGTAAGTTTGTGCCTCTGTTACTCATCAGTAAAATGTGAGTAACGACAGAGTTGTTGGAGGCTGAGTTAATAGGCTAGGATGCTGAAAGTCATGGCAAGCACAGCCAAGTTCAGTATCTGCTGGCTTCATTATCTATCAATGTAAATAAAGCATGACCAGTCTGTATTTGATCTCTGAGACCCTTCCCCTCCTTCCAGAAACAATATGCTTGCAGTAGGAAAAGGTAGGGGAAAAAAGTAAAACAATAAAATCAGTAAAGGTTTTCTTTTTTCTTTTCCAGACAGGGCTTCTCTGTAGCCCTGACTGTCCTGGGCTTGCCTTATAGTGCTGAGATTTGAATGTTAACTTTTTAAACATTTAAATTTATTATTATGTGTATATATGAAATACATATTAAAGATTTATTTATTGTTATGTGTTTGGACTTTTTGTGCTTACAGTGCCAGTGAAAGTCAGAAAGTCAGGGGACATCGGGGTTCCCGGTGTCTGTGAGCCACTGTGTGGGGGCTGGGAATAGAACCTGGGTCCTCTGCAAGAACAGCCAGTGCTCTTAACTGCTGAGCCTTCGCACACCAGTTAAAAAAAAATTTTTTTTATTTATTTTAAATGTTTAGGTTTTTGTTTTGTTTCATTTTTGGTTTTTTGAAACAGAGTTTCTGTGTAGCCTGAGCTCTCCTGGAGTTTACTATATAGACCAGGCTGGCCTTGAACTCACAGAGCTCTGTCTGACTGCCTCTGCCTCCCGAGTGCTGGGATGAAAAGTATGTGCCATACCACCTGGCTTGCTCTTGGGTTTTGTTGATTATTTTAACTGGGTATGGTAGTGTATACCGTTAGTCCTGAGCAGAGGCGGGTAGGCCTCTGTGATTTAGAGGCCAGCCTGGTCTGTGTTGTGTGTGTGTTTGTGTACCATGTGAGCCTGGTACTCAAGGAGGGCAGAAGAGGGCGTTTGTTCCCTTGGAACCTGTATCTGCCCCTAAAAAAAGATTTGTTTGTATGCTAAGAAATTGTGAAAGAACAAAATTTACTTAAGAAAAAAAAAAAAGTCAGCTTAAAAGTCACTCAGAGAATTTTTCTTCTAGAGGTAATTTGAGGTTTTTGTATGGATGTTTTGCCTGCCTGTGTTCTATGCACCATCCCGATGTGTGAGGTGCTCAACTCGTACATGTTTTCATAGAGAATCTTGTAGGTGTGATAAAATATTAACAATTTGAGGGCTGTAACTGGAGAAGTGGCACAGCAGGTAGGAGCGCTGGCTGCTCTTGTTTCCCAGCACCCACCTGGAGACGCAGTCAGCGATAGCCCTAGTTCCAGAGGATCCAGCGCCCCCTTCTGGCCTGCGTGGGCACCAGGCACACATGCATATGTGCAGGCAAAGCACCCATACCCACAGGTAAAATTACATCTAAAAGCATTTGAAGAATTGGGATGAAAGATATAAGTCTGAGTCATCAAAGTAAAAAGTTAAAACACAACTTTATGTTGCTAAAGGAAGTCCCTCTGTGACCACCAAAGCCTTGGCTTAGATCTAGCCCACACGGAGCTGGGTCCCCGGCTCTCACCTCATACTCCTGCACTTTTCTTCCAACACACTCTACACAAACATGTGCTGATAGCTTGGGGTTTTGATTTTTCTTTTCTTTTAATATATCTTATTTATTTATTTTTGGTTTTTTGAGACAGTTTCTCAGTGTATCCCTGGCCTACCTGTAAACTAGGCTGGCCTTGAACTTGGAGAGGCTATGATTAAAAACAGTGCTGCCACCGCCAAGCATGCTTTTATTTTGGGGGTGGGGAGGTTTGGGTTTTTTCCCCACTGAGGCAGGGTTTCTCTGGGTAGACTTGGCTGTCTAGGACTCACTTTGTAGACCAGGCTGGCCCCTCCAACTCACAGAGATCCGCCTGCCTCTGCCGTGCCAACCCCCTGGGATTGAAGGGATGTGCCACTGTGCCTAGCTCGCTTTTTTGTTTTTTGAAATAAGGTTTCTCTAACGGTGATGCGCAGACTGGCCTCAAACTCATAATCCGCCTGCCTCTGTCGCACCAGTGTGCATAGCATGCAACACTAAGCTGGTTTTGATTTCTTGATGTTTTGTTATTTTGAGCAGTACTGGGGATTGAGCCCAGGGCCTAATGCCTGCTGGGCAAGCACTCTGTCACTGAGCTATGTCCCAGTGCGGATTGCTGTGTGTTTTGTTTCTTGCCCTTTTACATATGCCTGAAGTCTGCGTCACGATCCTTAATGCCAACTTCATTTTCCTAGACCAGCGGTCCTCAACCAGGGATTTTTTTCCACTTAGGATCTGGAAAGGTATTTGGGTGTCACAGCTTAGGGACCGAGATAGACTTATCCTGGGGAGAGATCACAAGTGCTTAACATTCAGTAGTGCACAAGGCAGTCACCACAAAAAGCATCAGTAGGTACAAATCACTGTGTTGCTGAGACTGAGAAAGGCATCTATGCTCCTTCCGCTTATGTTGACTTGTCAGTGACTTCTGATGTGTAGATGGTGCCCAGGGAAAAATTTACTGTGGGTATACTATAAGTTAGGAAGGTGGGTTTTTGTTCTCTTTTGAAATGCAGTCCCACTGTAGCTCCGGTTAGACTAGAACTCACTGTGTAGTCAGATGGCCTTGAACTTGTGGCAAGCCACCCGTGTCAGCTTATCTAGTGCTAGGAATAAAGGCATGTGTCCCTACACTAGCTAGACAGATGTTCGTTGTGTGTGTGTGTGATGCTGAGCATTGAACAGCCACATAGGTGCCCAACAAGCACTACTACTGACTCTGTGCACGCATGTGAGCACGTATGAGGAGGCTAGAGGCCAGTGCTCAGTGGTGTGCCCAACTGTTCCCTTCCTTATTTTTGAGACAGGATCTCTCACTGAGATTGAAGCTCGTTGATTTGGGGAGATTGGCTAGCCAGCAAACCTCCAATCCTAGCGTGCCGTCTCCCCAGCCTCTTGGCTTATTTGTTTGTTGTTGTTTTTATTTGTTTGTTTGCTTGCTTGAGACAGAGTCTTACTAGGTGGCTAGGAACTCTGTGGAGCAGGTGACCTTGTGACCTCCTGCCTCTGTTTCCTGAGTGCTGTGACTGCAGGTGTGTAGTGCAGGGCCTTGCAACACTAGCTCACTCTCCCCTTACAGACTTCCTAGGTGATGCAGAGCTGTTCCTTGTGCTTCTGTTCTGTTGCCTCTTTTTTAAAGTTCAGAAGCACGTGAACTACCAAGACGTAACTGTCTACTCACTTCTCTGTTGCTGTGATGAAACACCACAACTGAGAGCGGCTAAGGAAGGGATTCTTTGGCCTAAGGTTGCAGAGGACTGGAGTCCATAATGCTGGCAGGAGGAGCAGGCAGGTGGCTGGCAACATCATCACTCAGATCAACGGACGTGGGGAGCAAACAACAGGAGATGGGGTGGGACTATAGCATCCCCGAAGAACACCAGCTGGGGACCAAGTGTTCAAATACCTGAATCTACAGGGCACATTGCTCATTCAAAGCACTATGGACCTCCATGTATATACTGTGGTGTGCATGCCCCCATCAACACACAATAATAAATTATTGAGAAAAGTAATATTATGAGCTGGAGAGATGGCTCAGCAGTTAAGAGCACTGGTTACTCTTTAAAAGGTCCTGAATTCCATTCCCAGCACCACATGGTGGCTCACAACCATCTGTAATGTGATCTGGTGTCCTCTTCTGGTGTGTAGGTGTACATGCAGTCAAAACACTGCATATAAATGATAAATAAATAAATCTTTTTTAAAAAATGAAAGAAAAGTAATATTTGGTGGTCTGATTGTAAGATCCTGAGAACTTACATGGGTTGATGGATTGGCTGCTCAATAACAAGGACTCTTGATCAGTTAGGCCACCAGCGGGATGAATTCAGAGAGGCCTCAGGCATGCGTCACTGGCTTCTTTGGGTTTGACCTTGGGCAGTTGAGAGTCGGCCATGGCAGCTGTTCTCCTGCATCAGTCTCCATCACAGTCGGTTCAGAGTCTTACCATCTGTCTCCTGCCACAGTTAGGGTAGGGTTCTTATCTCCAGTCTCTTCTCTGTTGACATGGGGGTTGGGGGGGGCACAACACACACAGCTCTGGCTATCCTGCAAATCACTGTATAGACTAGGCTGGCCTCAAACTCAGAGATCTGCCTGCCTCTGTCTCCCTGAGTGCTGGGATTACAGGCGTGCAACTGAGTCTGGAACATAGTGATAGATGTAGATATAGATTTTTTTTAAACTTTATTTTATGTGTGTTGGTTTGTAGATGTCAGCTGCCATGTAGGTGCTGGGGATTGAACCCAGGTCCTTTGGAAGAGCAGACAGTGCTCCTAACCTCTGAGCCATCTCTCCAGCCCCAATGATCTTAAAAGAGAAATCAGGGACAAGTCCAAATGCCGTATAGGATTCTTTTTTTGTTTTGTTTTTTTGTTTTTGTTTTTGTTTTCAAGACAGGGTTTCTCTGTGTAACCCTGGCTGTCCTGGATTTGCTTTGTAAACCAGGCTGGCCTCAAAGTCACAGTGATCTGCCTGTCTCTGCCTCCTGAGTACCGGGATTAAAGGCGTGCCCCGCCACTGCCCAGCCCCTGCTTGCCTGTTCAGACTTGTGTCTTAATAGTTCCTTGTTCCCCTCAGGCCAGCCTTTTTCTGAGCCTTTCTGGTCTAGTGCTCTGACCTAGTTCTCCAGCTAGTTAGCTAGCTCTTTCACCTGGGTAGGGAGTCCTCTCCTTGTAAGCCTCCACAGAAGCTTGTAGTGTAGTTTGTGTGTGTGCTTATGTGATGTGTGCTGGATAAAGGAGTGGGTTCTGGTGCTAAGCCCAGGCTTTGACCACACACATGTGGCTTTTTCTGAAGTGACCTCTTTTTCCTACAACTCCTTTCAGGACCTGGGTTTCAGTGATGAGACATGGGGTATGATGTAACCCGTTTCCAGGGGGATGTTGACGAGGACCTTATCTGCCCTATTTGCAGTGGAGTCTTGGAGGAGCCCGTACAGGTGAGTGGGCCTGAGGCAGGTTTGTGGGGCAGATGGCGATGGATAGAGCTGCTAGAAACTCCTGAGGAACGGACTCTGGGAAAGTCCCCGCGGTCTACTCCCACTCCTCCGCCCAGTAGACCTTTGTCACAGTGGAGACTGAGTGAGTTGGGTTCAGATGTCCTGAGATCGCTGGGGGGGGGTGGGGGGGGGGGTGTTGGTGTTCAGCAGTCAGCTGCTTGCTTCTTCCCACAGTGCCTTGGTAGTTGCTTTTCTTCTGCAGGGGCTCTGAGGTCTGTTTTGTCCATGACTGACCTTCCAGACTTTGTTGATGAATTCTCCTTGCACTTGGACACTGAGATGCTGGTGTAATCAGCGGTGTCTCCCTTGCTTTCTTCCTGGGATCTACTGAAAGGGTCGTTGTGGCTGCACTTTGCATTTCAATGTCCAGATTAATAGGCCATTTCCTCTACCAATTGGAGAGGCCCAGAGCCATCCGCGTTTCCAGGGACAAGTTTGAGAAGCTCTGGACAGCCAGGCGAGCTGTAAGGTAAATCCCTGGCCGTGATGCTCTTGGGATGTCACCTTACCTGAGCATTGTCGACAATTGAGATACTATGGTCTCACAAATCCGGACACCGGTTGAAGTCAACGCGTTTATAGACAACTCATGGGGCTTCCTTGGAGACTAGGATTCTTTCTTTCCAGTTTTCAGCCACCAAAAGGAGCAGAGATATGAGCAGAATCAAGTTCAGCCTGCACTGCCGTTCGTCTTTGTAGTCTATCTCTGTTAAGGCATAGTAGATGGATGTGACACTACTGTCTATTGGTGTCAAGAGGTCACAGGGTGGGTCCTGTTCCTCCTGCCTCGTCAGGGTGCTGTCAGCTTTCTGCCCCTGATTTAATGAGAGCTACTTGTGGAGAGATGAGTGGCCTTTAGTGAGCACGTGCCAGCCACCAGCCACCCAGCTCCAGCGCTTACCTCCTCAGGGCGTAGGCAGGTGGCTTTGTGATAGCTGGCGTATTTCCAAGGGCCTGTGCGCTCTTGTCCGACCACGGAGCTGTTTACTTATTTATGAATGGGTAATATGTTGAAATGATTAAGAAATGAGCTGCAGCTGGAGATGGCTTAGTGGTCAAGAGCACTTCCTGATGTTCCAGAGAACTCACGGTTAATTCGCAGCTCTCAATTGTGTGTAACTCCAGCTTTAAGGGGATTCCAAACCTCCGGCCTCCCCAGGCACCTACACTTGTGCACATGTACTGGCTCCTGAGTATTGAGTTCGGGCCATGAGCACGGCAACAAGCACCCCATCCTCAGACCTCTCAGCAGGGCCTCTCTACTCTGTCTTACAGAAGAAGCCAGTGTGCAGAGGGGAGGAACGGCTTTAATGCGCTCTCGCACAGGCTAGAAATGGAGCCCAGGGCCTTCTCTTGCTAGACAGGTTCTCTACCACTGACCTATGACCCCTGCCCTGTTTTGGACTGTGAATCAATCATTCTGACTGGTAATAAGAGTCAAGGCAAACCAGTTGGAAGGCATACTTGATAATTCAGGTAAGAGACAGTCTGGTAAGAGCTTGAACTGGGTTACAGGCAGTAGAGGTGGAGAAAAGTAGGCAGATTCAGGGCTTTTTTCCCCTTAGTTTCTTATTTTTCTTAGTATGTTTAGACTTTAAGACAAGATGACCCCCCCCCCAAAAAAAAAAGACAAGATGACCCAAGTGCCCAGGTAAACCTCCCTGCACAGCCGCTTCAAGGACAGGAGAGCCTTCTGTGACAGCTAGTGGGGAGGCCAGGGCGGTGGCACATGCTGTAAGCCCAGCACTCGGGATCTCTGTGAGTTCAAGGTCAGCCTGGTCTACAAAGAGAGTCCAGGACAGCCAGGGCTACACAGAGAGACCCTGTCTTTGGGGGCGGGGGGGGTGGGGTGGGGAGGCAGTCCAGTTTAGGAGCCCAGGTGTAGCATTTGTGGCTAGCGCGATACCTCATTGAAAGGTCCTCGCAGGTCTCATAGGACAAGACCTGAGGCCACGCAGAGAAGCCACTTAGCCTCTCAAGAGCTTCCCTGGCTTCTGCCTGCTTTGTTGATGGTCTTTTGCTTGTTTTTAGAATTTTTATTTTTATGTGTGTGTGTGAGAGGTGGGGGGGGAGAGAGAGAGAAAGAGAGGCAAAAGGAGAAGGTTCCTGAAGTTAGAGGTTGCTACCAGGTGCCGTGTGGGTGCTGGGAACTGACCTTGCGGAACACTAGCAAGTGCTGGGAACTGCTGCGCCATCTCTCCATACCCTGTTTGTGTGTGTGTTTCAGGGTTTGGAGGGACAGTTTGTTGAGACAAGGTCTCACTGTGTAGACCATGCCAGACGTACTTAACAGAGATCTGCCTGCCTCTGCCTCCCCAGTGCTTGGGGCTGGACATGTACCGCCACACCTGGGTCTCCTCTTACACTGGCTTAGTTATTGTGCTTGTGAGCGTGCAGGAGACGGTTCTCTGCCATTGCCGTGTGGGTCCTGTGGCTCACACTCAGCTGATCGGGTTTGGTGCAAACACTTTTGTCTGTTGAGTCATCTCACCAGCTCCATTTATTGTTTTGTTTGGTTTGGTTTTTCCTGACAGGGTTTCTCTGTGTAACCTTGGCTGTCCTGGACTCGCTTTGTAGACCAGGCTGGCCTCGAACTCACAGCGATCTGCCTGCCTCTGCCTCCCGAGTGCTGGGATTAAAGGCGTGCGCCACCTTGCCTGGCTCCATTTGTTTTCTGAGGCAAGGCCTTGCCATCTGGGCCAGGCACTCATGAGACTTCCGCCTCGGCCCACTGGGATCACAGCACGCACTGCCACAAGCAGTCTTTCTACCCTCTTCTTTCTGCTGTGGTTAGCGAGACTCTGCCCTCCCCTCGCTGCGTCTGAGTCATCCTTCAAGACCTGTGTATAAAACTGCCCTCTCCGCCAGGCTCTGGTTGACCTTGCCTGGAAAGCCCTCGCCTTCCTCTGGCCTTACTTGGCAGTTCTCGTGTATGCAATCCTGTCAGCAGTTGTAACCAGCTGCCTTGTGTCAGTGCCTGTTGTCCTGGAGTGTTATTTATGTCTCTCACTGTTTCACAACCGTTTGCTTGTTTATCTTGTCTCAGAACGCATTTGTCCTCTTGAGCACAGGAAGCAAGCCTGACCTGCAAATGCCCTGCCCCAAACAGACCTGTCAGCAACTGCGAGCCCTGGGCCTCTGGGCTCAGAATTAGCCTCAGAGGTACCTGATCCAGGTTGTCTGCTCCTGCTAATTTCCTTGTGTCCCTTTTAGGCACCTCATTGTGAGCATGCTTTCTGCAACGCCTGCATCACCCAATGGTTCTCCCAGCAGCAGACGTGTCCGGTAGACCGTAGCGTTGTCACGGTTGCCCACCTGCGCCCAGTACCTCGGATCATGCGGAACATGCTATCCAAGCTGCAGATCGCCTGTGACAACGCTGTGTTTGGCTGCAGTGCTGTCGTCAGGCTTGACAACCTCATGTCCCACCTCAGTGACTGTGAGCACAACCCGAAGCGGCCTGTGACCTGTGAGCAGGGCTGTGGGTGAGACTTCTCCTCCACCCCCTCAGCCCAGGGCCTCCCCAGCTGCACTCCTGCCACAGAGCTCCACTTCAACTATGATCACTTGGTTCTCACATTGTTAAAAGAAAGAGGACAGGAGTCCAGGGACTGTGGGAACACTGGAGGTCAAAGCGCCTTTTCTCTCCAGTCCAGTGTATTGTCAGTTGGGCTGCCTGCTCCAGTTTCTGCTCTCGTGTTCCCTCATGCCCTGTTTTCTGTCTGTGTGAGGTGGGAAGTACTTGATTCAACCCCGATACCTGGAGCAGCGGCCTAGGGCTCCTCAGAAGGCATGTGTGTGCGGATAGACTGCAACAGAGTGGCCTGGCAGGACACACAGCACTTTCCGTCTTAATTTAGGACGGCTCCTGAGAATGAGCTGCCTCTTAAGAGCACTAGAAGGCAGTCACAGAGAACCCCTGTCTTGAAAAAAGAAAAAAGAAAGCAATCAAATGGAAAGGGGGCAGGGTGAGCTGCTAGCTCAGTTGGTGAAGTGCTTTCCTAGTACACACAGCTGGCTCTGTCCCTAGCTTGTGGTCACACCCAGCCCTGGGAGGTGGAGGCAGGAGCACAGAAGTTCAAAGTCATCCTTGGCACAAATCGGAGGCCAGTCTGGGCTATGTGAGGCCTTGTCTCCAGGTGGTGTTGGTGAGCTCCTCCACAATGCTAGGGCTCGAGGGAAAACTCTGTGTAAGGGCAAGGAGCTTGTTTGGGAAAAGGAAGTAAAGAGAAGTGTGAGGAGCAGAAAGTCGCTCAGCAGTTTTCTGTCAGAGTAAGCCGATAGCCTACATGTCCCATTGAATCACCTGTTCTGCTCTTGTCCCGCTCTGGACTACAGCCTGGAGATGCCCAAAGATGAGCTGCCGAACCACAACTGCATTAAGCACCTGCGCTCCGTGGTGCAACAGCAGCAGACGCGCATCGCAGAGCTGGAGAAGACGTCCGCTGAGCACAAGCACCAGCTGGCAGAGCAGGTGGGCCCAGTGAGGGGAGCACGCCCCTCTGTAAACCCCCTTCCGCTCACAAGCACCACCCCGAACCCCACAGCCTGTGCCCTCGCTGCCCTTCATCCCATCCACTCAGTCATCTGACACGGGAGGGGCACCTTCTTCATGAAGTGGCTTTGCTAAGTCCTGTCCCTGTCTTCTGAGGGAGCCTGTGGCGTATATCCTGTACCTCAGCTCGCCCAAGCTCTCCTCAGACCTGCTGTTTGGCTGAGCTGTCCTCTCTGGTTCCCCCTCCACCCAATAGAAGCGGGACATTCAGCTGCTGAAGGCGTATATGCGAGCAATCCGCAGTGTCAACCCCAACCTTCAGAACCTGGAGGAGACGATCGAGTACAACGAGATCCTCGAGTGAGTGTGGCTCAGGGTGTGGAGGCAGAGGCGGGCAGGCTTAGCTCGCGGGGGCGGATGGAGGGGCACCCCGCCTGAGAGTGTCACCATGTCCAGACCCTCCATCGAGAGCTTTGTGATACTCAGGACCAAATGGGTCACTTAACACGCAGAGGGGCAGGGGCAGAGTCTGTCCAGGGAAAGGATCTGAGACGGAGCAAAAGGCAGCAGTGAGCAAGGGAAGTATAAGATCCCTCCAGCTGGGGAGGCCATGTATCTGGTAGAGCAGCCTGAGTGTGGAGGAGACAGCAAACATGGAATTGGACATGGTAAATGCTGTGACGTGGCCAGGCCCAACTAGGGAAAGATTTGTATTTTCTGGGCCTGTGCTGGGAAGAAAGTCAAGTGGCCTGCAGGTGGATGGTCATTTCTGTTAGGAGAAAGGCATGGAGCTGGAGTGACCGTCCCAACCCCTCTACACAGGTGGGTGAACTCCCTGCAGCCAGCAAGAGTGACGCGCTGGGGAGGGATGATCTCCACTCCCGACGCTGTGCTGCAGGCTGTAATCAAGCGCTCCTTGGTGGAGAGCGGCTGCCCGGCCTCTATTGTCAACGAGCTGATTGAGAACGCGCACGAGCGCAGCTGGCCGCAGGGCCTGGCCACGCTGGAGACGCGGCAGATGAACCGGCGCTTCTACGAGAACTACGTGGCCAAGCGCATCCCCGGCAAGCAGGCCGTGGTGGTGATGGCCTGCGACAACCAGCACATGGGGGACGACATGGTGCAGGAGCCGGGGCTCGTCATGATATTTGCGCATGGCGTGGAGGAGATATGAGCCTGAAGCTGGCAGTCAGGAAGAGGAAGAGCTGGGACAGCCCCCGGCTCCAGCAGCTGAGTCCTGAGCCCTCCACTGTCCTTACGCCACAGCTCGTAATTGAGCCACATGCTCCCCGCTCTGCTGGCACAAGGGACCTTGGGGCACTTTGCTCAGCCTTTCAGCGGGGAACCCAGATTCCTGCCTTTGGCTGTATTCCTTCCCCCACAGTGTACATTTTCAGTCTCCTGGGGAATTCCCCACTTTTTTCCTGCCTAAGATCCCTGGTTCCCAAATATTTTCAGAAAGCACAAAGAAATTTGTTTTCCCTAGAGGATCAAGGTAGATTGAGGAATCTCTAATTGTCCCTCTCTTCCAAAGCCAGGGAAACCTAGCAGGCAGGCTTGCTGACTCCATTCACGGAGAGTGCAGCTCTAAGGAGCAAGCACCCAGCAGAAGGGCTAGGGGTGTGACCAAACTCTCAGTAACGAGTGCGGCCAGGACCTGGTGGTTGTCACCCACAGCACTTCGGGAAGAGCTTTGTGCCCAGCACATCCCTGGGCAGCCCACCTTGCAGGGGCAGGCCTTGCTGGGTGCACAGCGTGGGGTGCTGAAATGTCCGTTTGAACTATTCTTGCCCACACTTTCTCATAATTACGGAAGGGCAGGGCTGGGGTGGGAGTGAGACCACTGGGGTTCCTACTTTGAGCAGGAAGCTGCTGTCTCTGCTGGTCTAGGATGGGCACTGCCGCTTGTGGTCTGTCCATAGTGCCTCCATAGACCCCTCTTCAGCTCTATGATTGTATTTGGTTTGATTTCTTTCGGTGTTGTTTGTTTATATTTCCCAAGTCACAAATCTCATCTGTTACCTGGTCTTGTTTTCGTAGAATGGCCTGGTTGGGCCTACCCTCCTCTCCAGCCCAGCCACATTGTTGGCAATTTAATTTATTTACTTTTTTTTTTTTTTTAAGAAAGGAGAAAAGAAAAAAAAAACAAAAAAAACTTAAAACCATTCTTTTGCTGTTCCTGTTGTGGGGGTTCTGGGTAGGGTTGGGCTGGGTAGGATCTGGCTTATGTTTGCTTTTCGCCAGGATCTTTGCTCTGATGCCTGCTCCGATCCCCCTGTCCATCACTATGTCTGAGACTTTGGCTGTAGCATTCCAGCGTCGAAGAAACTCACTCCCCACCCTCTCGCAGTCTCCTCGTGAAGTCCTAGAATTAGTTGGTGTGTACTTTTTTTGTTTTGTTTTGTTTTTGAGACAGGGTTTCTCTGTGTGGCCCTGGCTGTCCTGGACTCACTCTGTAGACCAGGCTGGCATCGAACTCACAGCGATCCGCCTGCCTCTGCCTCCTGAGTGCTGGGATTAAAGGGATGCACCACCACACCCAGCCACGGCATGTGCATTTTGAAGGCAACTCTTCTCATGCTTCCTGAGGAAACTTCCTGTTTACCTGGTTTCTAACCTTTACCAGAGACATGGCATACCAGTTAGATAAATACTCAACCTAGCCAACTCCTCCTAAGGGAGGCTCTTCGGTCCTTGTTGTGTCCCCTGGGGTGGCTGGTGGAGTGAGCGGGGAGGAAGAGCAGGTGTGGTGATTCAGAAGCACCAGTGGGCGTGGCACTGGAGGGGTCAGAGGGCTCCCCTTCCTAGGCTGGCCTCTCGGGGACCTCTGTCCGGGCCAGCTTGCAGCTCCTTTGGGATTTGGGTAGCATGATACAGCTTGAGGACCATAAGGGAAAGTTGGGTGTTCTAGCTCCAGGGCGCTGTGCTCAGAACCGTGAAAAGCTGCTGTTTAGTCAGGTTACTGCATCTCTTCTTCCCTCTTTGCCCCTTCCTGCATTGCCCAGGCCCACACTGCCCCATCCTACTCAGATGAGCAAGGAGGCTGCAGCTTCCAGCTTTTGGCAGTAGTGTCTGCACTTCTGTGATTGTGCCATATGTGCTGTGTGTGGTGTTCACAGCCCTGGACGCTAAATTCTTTTTTTGTTTGTTTGGTTTTTGCTTTTGAGACAGCGTTTCTTTGTATAGCCTTGGCTATCATGGACTCACTTTGTAGACCAAATTGGCCTCCAACTCACATTGATCCGCCTGCCTCTGCCTCCACAGTGCTGGGATTAAAGGTGTGCGCCACCATGCCCAGCCTTGGATGCTAAATTCTTAATCACTTCTCTTACGAAGGATTCTTCCTTGCTTTGACCACTCATCTTAACTGCCTGTCTTCCTTGCTTGGTAATGTACCTTAAGACTGATGTCTGCCTTAAGAGTGTCTGTCCCTCCCGCCTCTAGTGAGCTTAAACTGTCTTCTCTTCAGAGTATGCCTGTAGCTTGAATTGTGTTTTCCTACTACAGAGGACTTGCTAGCACCTCTCCTGCTGTCTTCAAACAAAAGCCCTTGGCAAGGCCGCTCCTGACTTAGGGGAATAGCTCCGGGGTAAGAACCCTTGATGCACTTATGTGAGCATCTAAGTTCAAATTCCAAGTCTCTGCATAAAAGAACTGAGCATGGTAAAGAATGCAACTCCCAGCGCACACCTGTAATCCCAGCACTCAGGAGCAGAGGCAGGAGAAACACTGTGAGTTGGAGGCCAACCTGGTCTACAAAGTGAGTCCAGGACAGCCAAGGCTACACAGAGAAACCCTATCTTTAAAAAACAAAAACAAAACAAAACAAAAAACTAAAAAATGTAACTCCCTCACTGGGGCAGAGGTAGTACGAGGCTCACTGGTGCTTGCTGGTCCCTATCCTAGCTCCAAGTCAAGTGACAGTATCTCAAAGGAGTAAGGCAGCCTGGTGTAGTGGAACGCACCTTTAATCCCAGCACCTGGGAGACAGCAGGCAAGTCTCAGTGAATTTGGGGCCAAGCCTGGTCTACATAGTGAGTTAAAAGTCAGAGCTATATAGTGAGACTGCTTCAAAAAACAAACAAAACACAACAAAAAAATGTGTTTAAAGGACTAAGGCAAAGTAATAAAATGGGATACGCAGCACCCTCTTACCCCCTGAAAGCGTGGGTGTGCACATACACGCCAAACATGTGCTCTCATACACTTTGTTACTACATTACCCCTACTGTGAAAAACCGTGTGTGTATCATCAGCTGGATGTGAACAGTGCTGTGGAAGAGCAGCCAGTGCTGTCCACTGAGCCAGTCTACAGCCCCAGATGCCAGCGAGCTCGCTGACCCTTTATCCTGCACCTAGTGTAGTCAAATGCAGCTCCTGACGCAGACTGGGGGCAAGGGCACTGCCCTCGCCCAGACGCTGGTGGGCAGTGTGGGCCGCTGCTGCGGTGCACACCTGTAGTCCTAGTACTCGGGGTTAAAGCAGGACGACTGTCAAGTCAGAAGCCATTTGTTCTACATGGTGAGTTTCAGGGCAGCCTGGGCTTCACACCGAAACTTAGGGGTGGGGTGGGGGGCAGTCACACTGTGGAGCATTGAGAAGTGACATGCATGCCTCTGTCAGGAATACTACAACCTTTCCTTGTCCCTTGAAGCAGTTGTTTCATTTTGTTTTTAAATGTGTGTGTTTGTGTACCACATGCATGCCTGGCGTCTTTTTTTCTGTTTTGTTGTTGTTGTTGTTTCGAGACAGGGTTTCTCTGTGTAGCCTTGGCTGTCCTGGACTCTCTTTGTAGACCAGGCTGGCCTTGAACTCACAGCGATCCGCTTGCCTCTGCCTTCTGAGTGCTGGGATTAAAGGTGTGCACCCTATATCCAGCTCATGCCTGGTGTCTTAAGGAGAGCAGAAGAGGGCATTTGATCTTTAAGGACTGGGATTATAAAGGGTTGTGACTTACCATGTGAGTGCTGGGGACTGAACATGTGTCCTCCGGAAGAGGAGCCAGTACTCTGACCATTGAGCCATCTTTCCGTCCCCAGCAGTTCATTTCAAATGTCATGAATGGTACGCAGAGTCTCACTGTGTAGCCTTGGCTGGCTAGCCTGGAACTTACTGTGTGTAGACTAGGCTAGCCTAGAACTCATGGAGATCCGCCTATCTCTGTCATCCAACTGCCACTACACGGATCCCATAGTTTTTGTTTGTTTGTTTTTGTTTTGTTTTTGAGAAAAAGGTTTGTTGTGAGTCAGGTTCTCTATAGGAGCACATCTTGTAGAGTGGATGGATGGATGGAAAGACAGACAGACAGGATTTGTTAGAGTGGCTTACAGGCTGTGGTCAGCTAATCCAGCAATGGCTGTCCACCAATAGAAGGTCAGATAATCCAGCAGTTGTCAGTCCCTGAGGCTGATGTCTCAGCCGGTCTTCTGTACATGCTGGAATCCTGAAGAAGCAGTGAAAGAAGGGACGTGCCAGCAAGGGCTTCTGTATGTCCTTCCATAGGCTGCCACTAGACGATGCGGCCCACATTAAAGGTTTATCTTTACACCTCAAAAGTCCGTATTAGGGCTGGCCGCTGGTGGCACACCCCTCATATGTCCTGCTCAATTTCTAAATAAAAACAATACCCAGCGCATAGTTACGTTATGCCTAGTATGAATGATAAAACTTATTTCCCATACCACTGCAAATAAAGCCTAGAACAGGTTCAGGGTAAATGATAAAACTTATTTCCCATACCACTGCAAATAAAGCCTAGAACAGGTTCAGGGTCCTTTGAGGGCAGTGTTCCTTAAGGCACGTCTCTCTTGGTAACTCAAATAGGACCGTTAATATATTCATATTCTCATTTTCTCTCCCCCCTCCTCTTCTCTCTCTCTCTCTCTCTCTCTCTCTCTCTCTCTCTCTCTCTCTCTCTCTCTCTCATCTCTGTGTGTCTCAGAATTATTATTTACACAGTACTCTGCCCACCTCTACACCTGGACACCAGAAGAAGGTACCATATAGATGGTTGTGAACCACCCTGTGGGTGCTGGGAATTGAACTCGGGACCTTTGGAAAAACAGACAGTGCTCTTAACCACAGAGCCATGTCTCCAGCCCCACTGATAGTCTCTTAATTTATGCTACATTACATGATAAAAGCAAACCTGTGAGGTGGCACACACCCTTAATCCCAGTACTTGCAGAGGCAGGGAAATCTCTTGAGTTCAAAGCCAGCCTTCTCGGGCCTGGAGAGAGAGGGTCAGAGGTTAAGAGCACTGTTTTTCCAAAGGTCCTGAGTTCAACTTTCAGTAACCACATGGTGGCTCACAAGCATCTATAACGAAGTCTGGTGCGCTCTTCTGGCTTGCAGGCAGGATGCTGTATACATAATAAATAAATCTTTAAAAAGAAAAAAAAGCCAGCCTTCTCTCAGGACCTAGTTCCACAACAGCCTGGGCTACACAGAGAAAGGAAAAAGAAAAAACACAAATACCTATACAAACGCATGGCTACTGTTAGGATGAAACAGCACGACTCAGGCAACTTGAGAAAAAGGGTTTATTTGGCTTACACTTCATATCAAAGGAAGTCAGGATAGGAACCTGGGTCTTGGTTTATTGGCTTGCTCAGCCTGCTCTTTTAAAGAACCCAGAGGTGGCCCCACCCACAACAGGCTTGACCCTCCCACATCAGTCACTAAGAAAGTGCCTGATAGCCTTGCCTATAGCCCAATCCTTTTTTCTCGAGACAAGGTTTCTCTGTGTAGCCTCGGCTGTCCTGGACTGACTTTGTAGATTAGGCTGACCTCGAACTCACAGCAATCCGCCTGCCTTTGGCTCCCGAGTGCTGGGATTAAAGGTGTGCGCCACCACGCCCGGCTTCTATAGCCCAATCTCATGGAGGCATTTTCTCAATTGAGGCTCCGTCAGCCACAATAATCCTGCCTTGTGTCAAGTTGACATAAAGTTAGCCAGCACACACATTCTTAACAAAATAGAAAAGAAACCTGTCAGTTATATTCCTTGTTCCTGCAGCTGGTCGTGCAGCTGCCAATGCTGTTTATTAGTACCTGCCTTCACTACCCACCCGCATCTCCTGTACCCTAAGCGAGCGCTCTTCCTGGAGGACTGACCCATCCCTTTATTCCTGAGGGGTCTTTGTTGTCCTGCCTGGATTAGGCTGTTGTAGTTTCCTGTTGAGCTCTAATCACAGGACTCCGTGCTCATCTCCTGCACTCCAGAGGTAATCTTTCTCACAACCTCCATAGTGGAGAGGCAATCCAGTCTCCCCTTGGCGATCTGGACCAGCCATCCCTGCTAACACTCTCTTAGCCTGATGGCTCAAAGGCATAGAAGCCAGAACTGTAGGCCAGCAGAGCTTAATGGTGCAGGAACAGGAAATAAAAATTTTCTTAGTGGGTCACCAGGAGTGATGGTGGAACTGTTCCTTTTTCCACTTCTTGATCCCTGGACCTGCAAGCCCTGGCTGTAGGAGAAGCTCTGCCATATATCGGATGCTAATTCAAACATACACTGCCTTCTGGGCAACTACTGTAACCGCGTCTTCAAAAGGCCGTTCCATTTTTCTGTCAGACTGGCTGATCAGGATGGGGGGGGGCACATGGTAAGACCCGAGTTGTCCAGGATAGCCCACTGTCACCCTTCTCCAGCTGTAGGGTACACGGTAAGACCCGAGTTGTCCAGGATAGCCCACTGTCACCCTTCTCCAGCTGTAGGGTACACGGTAAGACCCGAGTTGTCCAGGATAGCCCACTGTCACCCTTCTCTAGCTGTAGGGTACACGGTAAGACCCAAGTTGTCCAGGATAGCCCACTGTCACCCTTCTCCAGCTGGGGGGTACATGGTAAGACCCGAGTTGTCCAGGCTAGCCCACTGTCACCCTTCTCCAGCTGTGAAGTGATGTCCAAAGCAATGCTGTGGAATGGCATCACAGATAAGGCATTCTGTGAGTCCATGATGGTAGTTCTGGCAAAGGCATGACAAGCAGGAAAAGCAAACCCATCACCAGAATGAATATCGAGTAAGGATAGTGTCCTCTCCATGAGGAAGTAGTCCCTGTAGTCAGCCTGCCGCCAGGTCACAGCTGTAACTGGGTCAGATGAGGGGGTGGGATCCATACATAGCCTCTCCCTTTCCACCAGGGCCACTTCCTTCATATGCCCCCAGGACAGATCAGTCCCTAATTGAAAATCACCGCTTTTGTTTGTTTTCTCAAGACAGAAGTATCTTAACGTCCACCCTTCATCCGTTTAGAGAGGCTGTTTGGGGTGGTGGGGGTAGCTGAGCGGGAACGTTCCTCCTCAGGTGAGATAAACCCTTGGGAATCTGAGGGTTCAAAGTTCTCAGCCTCCGTAGGGCCCTCCCACACAACTCCATCCAAGTACAGGGTCCCGTCCCCTAGCAGTTAATGCCCTTAACTGCCAACGCCCTGCGGCCTCGGCCTGCCTTTCCTTTGTAGTTCAGCCAGTCTCACAATGAGTACTCCCTTTGACTTGCTGCACCCTGAGCTCTGCGGCTGCTGGGGAGTAGCTTCTCTTCCAGGGCACACTTAGAACCCTCTAGACTGTTGCTGCGTACCTGGAGTTGGCCACTTTTATCACTAGTCTCACCGTTCTATGCTGTGTTCTGAGGTATTTAAAGTTGGTCAGTTTTTTGTGACTGCATTTTTTTTGTCAGTTTATCCAGAAATGCTAGTCTCAACCAATCAGAATCTTTTATTTTTCCACAAAATTTAAAAAAAAAAATTTTTTTTTTTGGTTTTGTGTTTCTAATATACAGAGTCACTAAATCTGTTGCCTCTCACAGTTGGTGATTCTGAATAATCAAAAGCATTGCTCTCCTTCAGTCCTCACCAGGCTCCCAGGAGAGGCTCCAGTAGTTGGGGTCGTGGTAATCTGGGAAAGCCTGGTGGGCGGTGGTGGCGCACGCCTTTAATCCCAGCACTCGGGAGGCAGAGGCAGGTGGATTGCTGTGAGTTTGAGGCCAGCCTGGTCTACAAAGGGAGTCCAAGACAGCCAAGGCTACACAGAGAAACCCTGTCTCAAAAACAAAACAACAACAACAAAGGTCTGGATCAAAGGTGACTCTTCCCATTCCAAATTATTTAATTAAAAAACCTCTCAAACGTGTACCCAGCCTCTTTAGTTTTAGTTAATTACAGATCTAGGCAAGTTGACAACCATGACAGCCATCACAGGTCTGATCTCCGTCCTGGCCTCGTTGCTGTGTAAGCTTGAGACAGCTCAGGCTATGCTTTTGGAAGACTAGAGTTGAGTTCCCAGCATCACGATCAGGCAGGTCACAAACGCCTGTAACAAGAGCTTCATAAACTCTAATACCCCTTCTGGTCTCTGTGGGTACACACATACAGACACACACATATACATATGCATAGACACACAGACACACACATAGATACACAAATATATACACATACAGATGCACACATATACACACAGATACACAAATATATACACACAGATACATACACAAATATATACACATACACACATATACAGACACACAAATCTCTGGTTGAGTTCTTTTTGTTTTGAGGCAGGGTTTCTTTGTAGCCTTGGCTGTCCTGGACTCACTTTGTAGAACAGGATGGCCTCAAACTCACAGAGATCTGTCTGCCTCCCAAGTGTGGGGTTAAAGGTGTGCACCACCTCCCTTCATACATATGAATCTTAGTTTTTTAAAAATCCCCTCTCAAGGCTGGAGAAATGGCTCAGAGGTTAAGAACACTGTCTGCTCTTCAAAACAAAGGTATTGAGTTCAATTCCCAGCAACTACATGGTGGCTCACAGACATAGATCTGGTGCCCTCTTCTGGCCTGCAGGCTCACATGCGAGCAAAATACTGTACAATAAATAAATCCTTTTTTTTTTTTAATTCCCTCTCTCTTAATCAATGGATGACTTTTTGTTTTTAAGAGACAGGGTTTCTCTGTGTAGCCCTGGCTATCTATCCTGGACTCCCTTTGTAGACCAGGCTGGCCTTGAACTCACAGTGATCCGCCTGCCTCTGCACCACCACCACCCCCCACCCAGTGCTGGGATTACAGGTGTGCACCACCGTGCCCAGCAAAACAAACATTTTATTTGGAAAGATAAAAATAAAAACCAGTGGCAGTGAAATAGTTCAACAAGTAAAGGTGCTTGCCACCAGCCCTGGACATGAGTTTGATCCCTGAGTCCACATGTAGAAGAGACTCCTGATGGCTTTCCCTCACCTCCACAGCACAGCCACATCAGGTACCATAACCCATGGGGAAACTGCAAAGTCCCCACCCCCATGAGGCTCAGAAGGATGGCATAGCCATCCCCTTATCCACGCGCTCAGGTTGGTAGTGTGAAGGAGAAAGATGTTTTTTGTTTAGGTACCAAATGTGGGATGAGGAACAGACTTGGGAGAGAGCAGGTGATGTTTATCCCTTTAGAAGTCGAACCACTTTGTCAGGGAGCTTGGCTGTTACCAGCTGAAAAACATCCTTCAACAAATTCTGAGAGGAGATATAAATGTGAGCCAAAAACAGGAGGCGTGGTCTTCGGAGAGTTGGGATTGAGTGGTTGTTTATAGCTGGCTTTCAAGGCTCTCCTAAAGAGAACTGCTCCAGTGAAGGCTTCGGGGGCCCCGACTGAGGTTCAGGTTCCAGTTGCTCCAGGTTCCAGCAGAAGAAATCCTGCGGACAGCACCAGGAGAGTCGTTCCTGGGAAGTGATACCCAGAAGGTTCCATGTTTTGTGCTCTTTAATCTTCTTTTCCTCAGGTTTATGCTAGTTGGGTTATAAGGGAGGTATCCTCGGTTTATACGTTCATAATAAAATATAATTAAGAAAATTGAGCCTACAGTAGTGTGAGCAGAACATGCCCAGTGCAGCTTGCTTCCTCCTCCCTGGGATTTACGGCCTGAGGAGTGCTCCTCTACCGTGACTTCTACAGAGATCCGCTGACCCTACGTCCTTGTTCGGCTGTGTGAAACCACCTGCCTCTCACCTCTCTGTTCACCTGAATAGACTGAGTTTCTGGAGTGGGATGGTTTGCCTGTCCACCCTGTCCAACACTGCTCCGTGCCTGTGTTTCTGTCTGTGTGCTTGTCATTTCTTCATTCCCTGAACACCCCAGTCAGGTCTGTCCCTGGAGCTCTGCAAGGATGTGGCAGAGTTAGCCCTCTGTGCTCTGGGTTGTAGGAGGCTGAAGCAGGAAGGCTGAGAAGTCAAGTCCAGGCTAATGATGGACGTCAGTGGACTTGCATGCCAGGGTCCCGGGTTCAATCCCCAGCACTAAGAGGTTGGAGGTTCTCTTAAATTACTCAGCCAGTTCTAGGCCAGCCTGGACTCTATCGTGAGGCCCTGTAAGCCAAAACAGGCTACGCTTGGTAGTGCTTAACTTTAATATCAGCGCTCAGGAGATAGAGGCAGGTGGTTCTCTTAAGTTCAAGGCCAGCATTGTTTACATAGATAAGTCCAGGACAGCCAGGGCTACACAGAGAAACCCATCTTGGAAAAAATAAATAAATAACGCATTTAGGAATGGTAGAGCTTGCTTATAATTCCAGCAGTGAAGACGCTGAGGAAAGAAAATAGGTTTAACTAGCCAGGGTTACATAGCCAATTCTAGTCTATCCTGGGCTACCTAGTAAGATCCTGCCTAGCTAGCCTGGTCTACAGTTCTAGGTCAGCCACCGCTACACAGAGAAACACTGTCTCCAAAAACAAAAACAAACTGTATGAGCTCCCTTCTAGGTTCCTGCCCTATCTGGGTTTCTGTCCTGGCCCCCTTCAAAGCTGGACTAAATATGGAAATGTAAGCTGAACAAACCCTTTCCTCCTGGGCTTGCTGTTTCACCACAGCAATAGTAACCCTGACTAAGACAACGATGTTATGGAAGATTACAGGGGAAGCTGGAATCCCAGGGAAGATGAACAAGGCCAGACACCAGAGCGAGAACCAAAGCACCGAGTGGGACGACGGGAGAGACAGCTCATGCAACGTCAAAAGGACAGGCACAGTCTGCCGCGGTGGGAGACAGGGTGAGAAAGGAAGGGGGCAGCCAGAATGGTAAGATTTTAAATTGCGGGCTGGGTGTGGTGGCTCACGCCTTTAATCGCAGCACTTGGGAGGCAGAGGCAGGCAGATCTCTGTGAGTTCGAGGCCAGCCTGCTCTGCAAAGTGAGTCCAGGCCAACCAGGGCTAACACAGAGAAACTCTGTCTCAAAAAAACAAACAAACAAACAAAACAAAAATCAGCATTATTTTGCCGGGCGTGGTGGCGCACGCCTTTAATCTCAGCACTCCAGCACTCGGGAGGCAGAGACAGGCGGATAGCTGTGAGTTCGAGGCCAGCCTGGTCTACAAAGCGAGTCCAGGACAGCCAAGGCTACATAGAGAAACCCTGTCTCGAAAAAAAAAAAAAAAAAAGAAAGAAAAAAAAAGATTTTAAATTGCTTTTGAGACAGGCTCATTGCAGTCCACATGGGCCTTGAGCTCCATATGTAGCCCAAGTTGACCTCCAGCTCGTGATCCTCCTGCCTCAGCCTTGTCAGGATGTGCCAGTGGGCCCGACTAGAAATGCAAACTCTATGCTGGTGTCTCCCCTACACGTTCTGAGTGATGAAGCACTCCAAGCTTGCTCGGGGCGCCCCTACCTGCAGCCTCCATTTTGTAAACTGAGGGATGGGGGGGGGGGGCCTCTTCCCATCACTACATGGTTGTTGACTGCCCTCTGCTGGTCAATTTGTGCGTGTGCCTGTAAACAACTCTGTTTAAAGCTTTGTTGAAAAGACCCCAGCAACAAAACCACCTGGCCTCCCCCGACACTCACAGTCCAGTTTGAATGAAGATGAAAACACTTATATTCACATAGTGAAAGACTTGAGTGGTGTGTCTGCGTGAAGAATAACTTTCCGTGAGATTAGGGAGCAGGGTGGGAGAGCAACAGGTCATCAGGTAGGGTTTTATCTTTGTAGGCAGGGTCTCAGGTACCACAGGATAGCCTCACGCTTGCTATGTAGCACAGGATGGTTTAAATTTCCAATCCTCCTGCTGGGATTACAGATGAGCAGCCATCACACTCAGTTGTGGGGATCGAACGCCTGGCTTCACATACACTAGTACGCCAGCAACTGAGCTGCATCTCCAGTGCTTTCGCAAAGACAGTGTTGATGCAGCTCAGACTTGAACTAACAGCAGGCTCCTTGCTGCAGCTTCCCAAGTGCTGGGGTTGTAGACAGCTGCACTGCATGCAGCCAACGTTCACATGGAGATGGCGTCAACCACAGAACAGATAACCAGGTGATGGCATTGAGTAAAACCTTGGCAAGAAGAATGGCTAAGAGGAGTCAGGGGAGTCAGGGTAGCCGGGCGTGGTGGCGCACGCCTTTAATCCCAGCACTCGGGAGGCAGAGGCAGGCAGATTGCTGTGAGTTTGAGGCCAGCCTGGTCTACAAAGCAAGTCCGGGACAGCCAGGGCTACACAAAGAAACTCTGTCAGACGGGCCAACCTCGAACTCAGAGTGATCCACCTGTCTTTGCCTCCTGGGTGCTGGGACAACTTTTCAAATAAAGGATTTGGAAAGTGGTATGCTCACTATACACTCATCCCTTAGGAAATGGGTATGGTTTAAAACATAGAAGGTAGCCTGGCATGGTGGTGCATGCCTGTAATCCCAGCACTCAGGAGGTAGAGGCAGGTGGATCTCTGTGAGTTCAAGGCCAGCCTGGTCTACATAGTGAGTCCAGAACAGCCAGGGCCACACAGAGAAACCCTGTGTCATATGTGTGATTTCAGCACTCGGAGGGCTACATTGAAAAAAAAAGAAAAGATTTTTTTTTTTTTTTTTTTTTTTGGTTTTTCGAGACAGGGTTTCTCTTTGTAGCTTTGACTGTCCTGGGCTCACTTTGTAGACCAGGCTGGCCTCAAACTCACAGCGATCCACCTGCCTCTGCCTCCCGAGTGCTGGGATTAAAGGCATGCGCCACCACGCCCAGCAAGAAAAGATTTCTTGTGTGCAGTTCACTGAGTGGTGATGGAAGGGTGACAGGTTCCAGTTGGGGTGCATTAAGGAGAGTGCTGGTGGCTACACAGCACGGTAGGAGGGATGCTGCGGAAGCCGTGAAACTATGCTAACATACACAGAATTCTCGGAGACCCTTCTTGGAGAAGATCTTGCTATGCAGGAATGAAATATAAAAGAACAACAATGCCCATCAAGAAGTGGGTACTGGGCCGGGCGTGGTGGCGCACGCCTTTAATCCCAGCACTCGGGAGGCAGAGGCAGGTGGATCGCTGTGAGTTTGAGGCCAGCCTGGTCTACACAGCAAGTCCAGGGCAGCCAAGGCTAACACAGAGAGACCCTGTCTCAATAAACAAACAACAACAACAACAACAACAACAAAGAAAGAAAGAAAGAAAAGAAAAAAGAAAGTCCAGGTTTGTCTATTGCACAACACTCACATTCCCAAACATGAAACGTTACAGAAGCGTCAAAATGCCAGGTATTGTAACAGCAAGTACAAGTGCACAAGGCAGTTTGTACTCTATCCCAATCTAGCCCAGAGAAGTGGTGCAACCTTTCCTCTTCCTCATATATCTAGAAGACTCTTGTGAAGGCTAGAGTTCCCTCAGACTTGCTCCAGGAGGGGAGGAAAAAAAGATGGTAGAATGCCGTCACGAACAGGATTCGAACCTGTGCGGGGAAACCCCATTGGATTTCGAGTCCAACGCCTTAACCACTCGGCCACCGTGACTTCCAAAACTATGGTTGGCCGCGCGCTTACAGAAAGGGTCCGCAGGGCGACCGCGGAACGTGCGAGCCACCCCAGCGTGGGGTCGTGGCCCCGAGGCGCACACACCTTGGCCGGTCCGGCCTCGCACCTCTCCGCCACGGCGCTCACCCCGAAGGACCGGGGCGTGCTGGGTGCACCAGGGCGAGGAGCGTCGGGGACACGCGTGGGGTTGGAAGGGGAATGGGAACGGACGAGGTTCCACAGGAACGCGCATGATGGGGACCACTCGAAGTTACTGGGCGGGGCTCCCGGAGACCGGCTTCCCAGCGGGGTGGAAGAGTAAACCCACTCCTGCTGCGCTGCGAGACGAAGTGGTGGAGGGCTCCGCTGCGGGACAGCTGCGTTCCGCCAGACCCCGAGAAAGCGGCGAGGTCGCCGCCGCCGCCACCGGGGACCCCCCGAGCGCGCCCGGGTCCTGCCGCCGGAAAGCACTCCAGATCGCACGCGGGTCCTGCCGCCGGGGAGCACCCCGAGCGTCCCCAGGTCCTGTCACCGCCGCCACCGGGGAGCGCCCCGAGCGCACCCGGGTCCTGCCGCGGGGAGCCCCCGAGTGTGTCCAGGTCCTGTCACCAGGGAGCCCCCGAGCGCGCCCGGGTCCTGTCGCCGGGGAGCCCCCCGAGCGCGCCCTGGTCCTGTCGCCGGGGAGCCCCCCGAGTGCGCCCGGGTCCTGTCGCCGCCGTCACCGGGAGCCCCCCGAGTGCGCCCGGGTCCGCCGCGCTGGGCCGCCAGCAGGGGGCGCTCCGCCGGTCGGGGCCCAGGCGGCGGGAGGCGGCGGCCGTGGCGGCGGGAGGCGGGCGGAGGAGGAGGCGGGAGCTGAGCTGAGCGGGGCGGGCGGGCGGCGGCGGGGCCCGAGCCCGAGAAGATGGCGGTGCGGAAGAAGGACGGCGGCCCCAACGTGAAGTACTACGAGGCCGCGGACACCGTGACCCAGTTCGACAACGTGAGGCTCTGGCTCGGCAAGAACTACAAGAAGGTACGCGCGCGGGCAGGCTCGCACCGGGGCCGGCCGGGACAAAGGGCCGCGGCGGCTCCCCCGACTCACCCAAGCCAGCCACCCACCCACCCCCGGGGCCGGCCCACCCGCCGGCCGCCGCGCCCCTCCCCGCGGCCTCCCCGCGCCGCCCCTCCCCCACCCCGCCCCCACCGTGCCCTCTGCCCCGGTGCACCCCCGCGGCTCGGGGCGGCGGCCCGGTGGCCCTGGTCCTCCAGGCTGAACGGCCCAGGCCCGGACCCGGGGGGCCCCCGCGCGACTCCGCCGCTCCGGTGTGCGTGCCGGCCGCGGCGCCCGCCCGAGCTCCCCGCCGAGCCAGGTACCGGCGCGGCCCAGGCCTCCCCGATGCTTTGTGTGTGTTGAGAGCCAGACGGGAGAGCGGGACCGTAACCCGGCACCGAGCGGGTCGTCGGAGGGGTCTCTACCTGGGGGGGATCACCTGCCTCCCCGGCGGCCCCCTGGCCCCTTTCGCATGCCTTTCACAATGAAGTCGCTCGCTCTGCAAGCCAGCCTCCCATCGTTTTGGGTGTGAGGTCCAGAGCCTTGGATGAGCTTCGTATCGCCAGTCCCCACCCCCACCCCATAACTGGAAATAATAAGGGTGGTGAACAAAAGGGTTCAGGAAGCTACCTGTCTTTTTTTTTTTTTAAACTAAATCTCATTCTTGTGTTTTCATGGTCTTTAGGCTTTTTTTCTTTTTCTCCACCTGGATAGGGCCTGCTTCCTCACTACCGCCCCCCCCCCCCGCTAAGGCTTCCTTTTTCTAGCTTTGTTTTACACCCCCCCCCCCCCCAGCTCTCCCTACCCCAGCTTTGCAGCCTGTCAGCGTCTGGTTGGTAGGCACCTTCAGAACTCCACCGCTAATCCTGGTTTGAGTTTGGGGTCTCTGTGGGTGTCGGATTCTTGACAAACAGCTGTTGGGTCTGCGGCTTGTGTGTGCCCTCAGCGTGAGACTCTGGGTCCCGGGCTTCTGTCTTTGACCTTTTGAAGGGAGATCAGTCTAGGGTCTTAGTCTGAAGCCCCGAGGGCATTGCCAGCTGTGACCTGGTTCGGCTTTCATGTACTTAACTCTGTCACTTGCGTCTCCCTGCTCAGATCTCTTTACGCCTCCCACCGAGAGGTGCTGACTCTGATTAGAGAGAGGAAATAAAGGGTCAAAAGGTAAAGAGAAAGTTAGCTTCCTGGCTCAGTGAGCGGAACAGAAAGTTGGATTCCAGGTAGCACGGTAGCGTTTGAGGCCATTGTCTCCTCGGAAAAAGGATAGATAGATTTTTATCTTTCTACTTGTTAATAAGCTGGGTGGGTGGGCTGCACGCCTCGCCAGAGAAGAGACCCTTACAGTGACAACCAGTGCCCTGTTTTAGTAGAAGCAAACCGCACAGGCTTAGTTTTCAAGTCGGCTTGTCCCTGCCTCACCCTCCTTGCTCTCTTCAGACACCATTGGGGGCGGAAGCCCGGTCTTTGATCGTGTCCCCCCCAAGAAATACATTGTTGCGTCACTTAGAGCCTCAGAGGGATTTCTGTTTGTTCCCTGGCTTGAACTCCATAAACCTTCAAAAATGTTACTGCTGGTTGGAGATGAGGTGCCCAGATTAACGGGGTGTCCTGAAACTCCAGTGTCAGGGTACAGCCAAGAAAGAGTATAACCCTTCCCCGGCTGCCAGTCCCCAGTGCTGGCAAGCTGGCCTGTAGCCCACAGGGTCCAGGAGCCCTCCTCTTATAGACTAGACACGTGGAGGAGAAAGGCACAACTGTGTCTCTTTCAGGTGGTGGAGAATTTATCTGGGATCTGTTTCTCTTCCTTTCCCTCCCTCCCCCAGTACATCCAAGCAGAGCCACCAACCAACAAGTCCCTGTCTAGCCTGGTGGTGCAGTTGCTGCAGTTTCAGGAAGAGGTTTTTGGCAAACATGTCAGCAACGCACCGCTTACTAAACTGCCGGTGAGTTCAAGGGGTGTGTGTGTGTGTGTGTGTGTGTGTGTGTGTGTGTGTGTGTGTGTGGCAAATCCTCCTGGAGACTGTTTTGTTTTGCTCTTTATTATTATTTTGTTTCCCTACTGTGCCTATAACCCGAGAATTAGGGAGGCAGAGGCAGGTGGATCGCTGTGAGTTCAAGGACAGCCTGGTCAACAAAGTGACTCTAGGCCAGCCAAGACTACACAGAGAAACCCTGTCTTGAAAAACCAAATATAAAAATAAATTAAGGCCCGGGCGTGGTGGTGCACGCCTTTAATCCCAGCACTCGGGAGGCAGAGGCAGGCGGATCGCTGTGAGTTCGAGGCCAGCCTGGTCTACAAAGTGAGTCCAGGACAGCCAAGATTATACAGAGAAACCCTGTCTCAAAAAACCAAAAAATAACAACAACAACAACAACAATAATTAATTAATTAATTAATTAAAAGGGTATGGCATTTAGGGGCTGAGAGATGTCTCATTGTTAAGAGCTCTTGCAGAGAGAGGTCCTGGGTTCTATTCTTTGTGCCCACATGGTGGCTCACAAACATCCGTGGGCATTCACATGAAGCACAAGCAGGCAAACACTCATATGCAAAAATAAGTGTAAGAGGGTAAGATGAAAGAGTGGGGTTTGAGGTCAGTTATGAACACACACCTCACCCACCACTAATTGGAAGCCTGAGTCAAGAAGGCTTCAAGGCTCAAGCCAGCCTAGGGAGCGTAGCAACAGCCTGTCTTAAGCATTTAGGAGAGCAGTTGGAGCTGGAGCTTGTGTCGCCTGTGAGAAGCCCTGGACTCTCTCTTCAGTACCACAGAGGAAGGGACGGCCTAGTGGGCTAAGTGTGGTTACCTGGTCCCTTGAACTGCTGGAAGGACAGAACTGGTATCCTGTGACACCTAGTAGTACACGTATGTATACACACACACACACACACACACATGCACACACTCATGCACACACACACACACACACACACACACACACACACACCCAGAGACTCTAAATAAGTAAGTAAATGTAATTCCTTAAAAGGGGCAGTGAGGTTTTTGGTTTTTTTGGTTTGTTTTTTTTTTTTTTGGTTTTTCGAGACAGGGTTTCTCTGTGTAGCCCTGGCTGTCCTGGACTCCCTCTGTAGACCAGGCTGGCCTCGAACTCACAGAGATCCGCCTGCCTCTGCCTCCTTGAGTGCTGGGATTACAGGCTGTGCACTGGCAGTGAGGCGTGGATTTGCGTAAACTTGTGATCAGTCCTGCGTCGCCACCTTTATGGATCATGATAATTTCTCTTTACATGAAATTAATAGCTCTGCTTTGTAGTGTTTCTTCAGTAGTATATGAGTGTTTGGCCCAAAGTGACATGTGTGTGTGTGAGAGAGAGAGAGAGAGAGAGACAGACAGACAGACAGACAGACAGAGACAAACAAACAGAAACAGGGTTTCTCTGTGTAGCCCTGGCTGTCCTGGACTCACTTTGTAGACCAGGCTGGCCTCGAGCTCACAGAGATCCACCTGCCTCTGCCCCTCAGCTGCTGGGATTAAAGGCATATTCCACTATGCCCAGTGAGACACTGTCTTAAAAAGCAAATAAAACAGACATTTCTAATTTTAAGAGGGATGTGAGTCCAGAGTGGGATTTTTATGTAACCAACTAACAAAACAAAACAAAAGTTACAGTGTAACTTTCACGTAACTTCTTCCCTGTCTCAATTTTGTAGATCAAATGTTTCCTAGATTTCAAAGCAGGCGGCTCCTTGTGCCACATTCTTGCAGCTGCCTACAAATTCAAGAGTGACCAAGGATGGTGAGATGTTCCTTCCTCTGCTTTTCATATTTAGCTTAGAAGGAGCTCCCCATTATTTCCTGGGGTCCTTCTGGAGTGAGAGAACCCATCTAGAAATTCTATGTGTTTCTTATTTTGGTACATGAGGAAAAAAAGATGTCATGGCCAAAATTCCAAGCATGAGTGAACTGGGAATGAACTCTTCCCCAAGGGGAATTTTTAGGTTGGCATCTCAGCCTTTGTCCATTTGGATTACGTGTAGAGTGACCTGTGCATTTAAGACCAGGACACCTGGGTTCTCTGTGATTTGGGCAAAATTTGCGACAAGATTACCTCCTAATTTCCCCTGTTAAGAAGTTACTTACTTGGGACTGTCAAGATGGCTCAGCAGTTAAAAGCACTGTGTGCTCTTCCAAGGGTCCTGAGTTCAATTCCTAGCACCCACGTGGTGGCTCCCAACCATCTATACAGGGATCGGTGCCCTCCTCTGGCCTGCAGGTGTACGTGCAGGCAGAGCACTCATATACATATAATAAATAAGTAAAAGGATGTTAGGTACTCTTGGGGCTGAAGAGGCCAGTGGTTAAGAGCTCTGGCTGTTCTTCCAGAGGACACGGTCCCACTCCCAGCAGCCACGTGGCTGCTCACAAACCTGGGTAACTCCACTCCCAGGGATTCCCATGACCTCTTCTGCCCTCCACAGGCACTGCACACACATGGTGCACACACATACAGGCAGGCAAAACGCCTTCCCCCCCAGTCGCAAGCTTGTTACTTACCACATTTATTGTCCCTTTACAAGGCGGCGTTACGATTTCCAGAACCCGTCGCGCATGGACCGCAATGTGGAGATGTTCATGACCATTGAGAAGTCCCTCGTGCAGGTACCGTTCAGGCGCGTCCCCCATCACCTCGCTCCCTCAGGAAGAATACAGAACAGCCCTTCCTCATGTCACCCGCCTCTTCCCTTCACAGAATAATTGCCTGTCCCGACCTAACATTTTCCTGTGCCCAGACATTGAGCCCAAACTGCTCGGGAAATTAAAAGACATTGTTAAGAGGCACCAGGTGAGTGGAGGGAGGGTGTGGCAGAGGTTGCTGAGCCAGGTGGCTGGGCTGTACCTTGTTGCGGTTGTTGTTTCTCTGAGATTGATGCCGTGCAGCATTTTCTACTGTGCTGTGGCCCTTTCTGCTTAGCGGAGAACCAGAGTTAGGTCTTTGAGCACTGTTTGGTTGCTCTGCTGGCCAGGCTTGATGGATTTGTCACTGCTCCTTGCACTGCACTGGCCCGGGAGGGAGAAAGAGCTTCTTCATCTGGGCTGGGGATCCCTGATCTCAGGCCAGTGCGACCTTGCAGCCAGGTGTAGCGGTGTGTCCCCTAGCACTGGGGACTTGGCTACGTTGTGTGGTCAGGCCTGCCTGGACTGTAGAGCAATACTGTTAAAAACAACCACAATGAAATCTCTCTTCTTTGGAACTACTCATTAATAAGAAGCAGATATTATGGGTAGGTGCATATAGTCCACTTTAAATTTCCCACGGGTAGGGCCGAGGAGAAGGGTCAGTAGGGGAAGTAAGAGCTTGTCCTGCAGGCATGAGGACCCGAGTCCGGATGCCCGGACCGCACAGATCCCTGGGAGCCGCGGTTCATCTATGTAACGCCAGTGCTGGGAGGTGGAGACAGGAGGATTCTGGGAGCTCCTTCTCCAGCCAGTCTAACTGAAATGTCAAGCTCCTGGGTCACTGTCCCAAAACAAAGTGGAGAGTAAGAAAGGACATTTGCACGCACGCACAGGCAGTGCGCCACACACACATTTCCTGTGTGTAGTTCCAGTGTGTAGCGTTGCTATGCAAAGGGACATTTAGTTCTCCGGCTTCTCTCCAGCGCTAACACACCATTAATCCTGTGTTTCTTTGCCACTTAGGTGGTGGTGTTAGAAAATATGTATTTTTTTTTTCTTTTTTAAATTTCTTTTTAGTTTTTGGAGGCACGGTTTCTCTGTATAGCCTTGGCTGTCATGGAACTCCCTCTGTAGACCAGGCTGGCCTCAAACTCACAGAGATCCACCTGCCTCTGCCTCCCAGGGGCTGGGATTAAAGGAGTGCACCACCATTGCCTGGAGACAAACTAATTTTAATACCACTTTAAGAAAGATTTAGTTGGGGTCCCACTCAAACTATGGCACCAGCCAAGGACAATACAGGCCGCAAACTTTAAACCCCTACCCAGATCTAGCCAATGGACAGGACATTCTCCACAGTTGAGTGGAGAGTGGGGTCTGACTTTCACACATACTCTGGTGCCTCATATTTGACCACGTCCTCTGGATGGGGAGACCTGGTGGCACTCAGAGGAAGGACAGCAGGCTACCAAGAAGAGACTTGATACCCTATGAGCATATAAAGGGGGAGGAGGTCCCCCTCAGGCACAGTCATAGGGAAGGGGAGTAAGGGGAAAATGGGAAGGAGGGAAGAATGGGAGGATACAAGGGATGGGATAACCATTGAGATGTAACAAGAATAAATTAATAAAAAAAAAACACTGAAAAAAATCTAAAAAAAAAAAAAGATTTAGTTTGGAAGGCAGTTCTGTGGTTTCGTTTTGATTGTTTTATTCACGAGGCAGCAGATTCACGTGCTTTCCCTGTGTTCTCCAGGGAACCGTCTCTGAGGATAAGAGCAACGCCTCCCACGTTGTGTATCCTGTGCCTGGGAACCTAGAAGAAGGTGAGCCTTGGGTTTCCTTGGCCTCGGCAGGGATGGCTCGGGCTGGCGGATGGAGGACCACTTACATCACCATATGGCACCGAGGTTCCCAGCCTTGCCACCATGAGTCCTCAGCCTCCCACTACAGCAGGAGAGTGCTCAGCTAGAGCCTTCGTCTAGTCATTTTTCGTGCTTCCCTTCAGTTTATCTCTCTCTCTCCTCTGTCTCTATCCTCAGAGGAATGGGTACGACCTGTCATGAAGAGAGATAAACAGGTTCTTCTGCACTGGGGCTACTATCCTGACAGGTGAGGATGGGATCTCAGGAGCCAGACACAGAAGCCCGACTGACAGAGCAAGAAGGCACTGTATTGGGTTGTTTGTTTACTTGTTTGTTTGTTTGTTTTAAAATATTTTAATTTATGTACATTGGCATGAGGGTATCAGGTCTTGGAGTTATAGACAATTGTGAGCTACCATGTGGGTGCTGGGAATTGAACCCAGGTCCTTTGGAAGAGCAGGCAGTGCTCTTAACCACTGAGCCATCTCTCTAGCACCTTGTTTGTTGTTTTGGATACAGAATTTTGCTATGTAATCCAGGCTGGCATAGAACTTGCTATGTAGATCAGGCTGGCCTCAAACTCGGAGTAGTCCTCCTGCCTCAACCTCCTGATGCTGGCATTGAAGGCGTGAGCCGCCCCTCTGGCTTTGTGTGTATGTCTGTTCCCTTTTTCTTTGCTTGATTTTGTTTCTTACGTTTCTTTTTACTTTATGTGTATGAATGTTTTGCCTGCATGTGTGTATGTGCACCTGGAACTACTGTGCCTCTAAGCCTTGTTTTTTGGTTTTTATTTCTTTGTTTTGAGACTAAATCTTAGCACCGAGCTGATGTGGAACAACTGCCAGCGCTTCCTCAGTGCTTCCGTAACTGAGGATCACCATGCCCCGTGCCCAATTCCCAGGGCTTGTTTTCTTGGTTTTTTAAGACAGGGTTTCTCTGGGTATCCTTGGCTGTCCTGGACTCACATTTTACTCTAGACTGGCTTCAAAGCTCACAGAGATCCTCCTGCTTCTTCCTCCCGAGTGCTGGCATTAAACATGTGCACTACCATGTCTGTTTTGTTTTGTTTTGAGACAGGGTCTCACAATGTAATTTCAACCAAACTTGAACTCACTGTGTAGACCAGGCTGGCCTTGAACTCAACAGAAATCTGCTTGCCTCTGCCTCTAAAGTTCTGGGATTTAAGGCATGCACCATCACTCCTGCTGCTTAGAATAATTTTTCGTCTTTTAATGTCTGTGTCTACTGGTGTGTGTGTGTGTGTGTGTGTGTGTGTGTGTGTGTGTGTAAGAGAGAGAGGGGGACAGACGGACAGATAGACAGGAGGGATAGTATAATCTCAAGTTCACCCTCAGGAATGCTGTCCCCTTCCTTTAAGACAGGGTCTCGCTAGCCTGGAACTCACCAGTTAGGCTAGACTGGATGGCCAGAGCACCTTGGGGATCCTACTGTCTGTACCTTTGACACACCGGGTTGCAAGCATGAGCCACCACAAGCATAAAACACTGTTTAACTTCATGTGTATGAGTGTTTGCCTGCATTTATGTATGTGCACCATATGTGTGCCTGGTGCCTGTACATGCTCTTGAACTGGAGTTATAGATCCTTATGGGTGGTCATTTGTGGTGCTGCAAACTGACCGCAGGTCCTCCACCAGAGCAACAGCTGCCATCTCTTCCGCCCATGCCCAGCATTTTTATGTTTATATAGGTTCTGGGATAGAACTCAGGTCCTTATCCTTACTGACTGGGTCATTCCCTGGTTTATTTTCCTTTTTATCATACATACATACATACATACATACATACTTACTTAAGACAAGGTCTTACTGCTGGGTGTGGTGGCACACGCCTTTAATCCCAGCACTCAGGAGGCAGAGGCAGGTGGATCTCTGTGAGTTCGAGGCCAGCCTGGTCTACAAAGTGAGTCCAGGACAGCCAAGGATACACAGGGAGATCCTGTCTCAAAAAGACAAAAAAAAAAAAGACAAGGTCTTACTTATAGCTGTGGCTAGCCTGACTTGCTCTGTAGTCCAAACTGGCCTTGAACTCACAAAGATACATCAGCCTCTCCCTCCTAAGTGCTGGGATTAAAAGATTTCTCTACCATACCCGGCCTTTTTTTTCTGTGTGTGTGTGTGTGTGTGTGTGTGTGTGTCTGTGTGTGTGTCTGTGTGTGTGTGTGTCTGTGTGTGTGAGTGTGTGCATATATATGTGAGTGTGGGTGTATGTGGGTGTGGAATGTGTATATGTGGGTGTGGAGTGTGTGGGTGTGTATGTTTGTGTGCTTGCATGTTTGTATATGTGTGTGTATGTTTGTGTGCGTGTGTGTATGTATATCTGTGAGTGCATGTGTGTGTGTGTATATCTATGTGCATGTGT